>NW_027223763.1:43496313-44886813 GCF_028538775.1 Myotis yumanensis
ATACTACCAAAGCACCCAAATCATCATAAAGCTCTCCCTGTCACCACTGCAGGTTGACACTTCACGTCATACTGGAATTACAATGGAAGTCTCACCACACACACACCGCTCTTCTTCCAGCTTCCTGCAGCACCTCTAGGCCCTTTGATGTAGCCTCTGCTCTCGAGCTGCTTCTCCCTCTTTTCTTTTTTAAGTATATTTTATTGATTTTTTACAGAGAGGAAGGGAGAGGGATAGAGAGTTAGAAACATCGATGAGCGAGAAACATCGATCAGTTGCCTCCTGCACACCCTCTACTGGAGATGTGCCCGCAACCAAGGTACATGCCCTTGACTGGAATCGAACCTGAGACCCTTCAGTCCGCAGGGATGCTTTATCCACTGAGCCAAACCAGTTAGGGCTCTTCTCCCCTCTTTGCATACCTGGCCAAGAACGTTTCATCCTCAAGTTTCCTCTCAGATATCACCTCCCAAGGGGAGGGGTCCCCACTCCTTCTTCCCTCCGCCCCCCAACTTAGTCACTGCCTCAGCCTTCTGCTCTCACGCCCTCACAGGGGTGAGTGCGGCCCTTCCCACACAGCAGTGCAATTACTGATTCCAAACTAGATCCCCTGTCCCCCAGGACAAGCCTTCTATGCCTCTGGATTTCCCTCAGGCAGTGCTGTGAGGTACTCATTGATTGTTGAGGAAGAATCTCTTCACCACGCGCGCAGGGAAACTGGCCATACCCACTGTGCCCAAGCAAGCCCACGTTCTAAAGCAGCTGCCACAAGTACTTTCCAGGTGGATGGTTCTGAAAGTGTGGTCCAGCACCAGAAGTATCAGCCAGTTGAGGACTTGTTAGAAATGCCAATTCCTGGACCTCGCCCCAGGCTGACTGAAGCAGAACCTCTGGAGTTGGGACCCAAGAATCTGTTTTGTTAATGAGCCCTTCAAGTGATTCTGATGCAGCTCGAGTTTCAGAACAGCTGTTCTGGGTTTATCCAGTTCAGTAGGTAGGGCTTTGGCTGCTGGTGTGAGCTCCCCCAGCACAGTATTACTATAGACTCAGGAGCCCCTAAGGGCGGGAGGACTGCAGAGGGGCCTTCACTTACAACTCACTTTTTCTAAGCCCACACTATGGGGTGAGTTGGTAATAGCTCTAAGATACCCAGACTGCCTAACAATGAGAATCCATGTCTAGGAAAGTGAGTCTCTGCCCAAATTCTTAACATCCTTTCTAAAAGCAAAGAAGTGAAGATGATTTTGCCATGTCAGAAACGTGATCACCAAAGCCCCTGGTGAAGTATCAAGCAACAAACACCAGGCAAACAGTGCTCTCCAGACTCCAAGACTGAAAAGGAGGGCAGAACAGGTAGTGGCCGATGATCAAAAACCCCAGGTCAAAGGCAGGTTCTCCAGGCACCTTCCTCTCCCCATGCCAGGCATTGCTAGTGGATCCCAACATTCTTGCCCAACACACTTGCCTATGAATCCTTCCTCTAGGCAGCCACTACCAGTTGATCAGAACTGGCCCTTGAGAAAAAGCTGTTTACTATCTGAGTTTATGTGTTCAGGCTTCAAGCTCTGTAGAGCTAGTATGGAAACCAGCTGGTATTCTAGGAATCTCGCTGCATTTGGAAGCCAGGGGCTGTACATCTTGAGGAAATCATTTAAAATCACTGAATCTCGGTTTCCTTCTTTGCAAAAGAGAGCTAGGAATACCTTCCTCTTAGGTTGTTCTGAGGATAATAAAAGGCTCTTAATGAATACTTGCCGGATCTGAAACTAGATCCATGTGGATGCTGCGGGGAAAATCCTCACCCCAAGCTTGCCAGCCGCTGGAAGGGCACCCTTCAGTGCCCATACATAAAGGAGCTTTGGAGAAAGGCACTGCCTTGGGAAACCAAACTGATGTGGTTACAGGAAATCAGAACCAGGGAGGTATTTATCAGGCGGAACTGTGTTTAAGTCAGAAAAATCCTTCCCTCCGACGATGTCAGCTTCAAACCGCCCCCCACCCCCACCCCGCCATATTCCATGCTGTCCCAACTCATTTGACTCGATCGATAGATCCAACCTAGAAATTTTTCAGGACAACTATTTCTGGAGTCTAGGCAAGTATGTCTTCTTACGTTGGAAGCTTTAAGAACTCTTCATCTCATAAACAACCCCACCCCGGCCTGTTGGGGCAGTGGAAACTGAGGACTTCCCCATTCTAGTGTTTCCATTTGGACAACTGGACTCCAAGCAAGGCCTTGGTATGTGCCCAGTGCTCGCTATATGTTAACACATTTAGCTTCATGTTAACATTCCCTTTTTATAGACGAAGATCTGAGACTCCAAGAAATGGAGACATGTGCCCGAGATCACACAATTAGAAGGCAGAAGCGCTGGGAAATGAACAGCTGTATGCTATTCACACGCCTCTAAACTCCAGCGCTGACGTGTAGCTGGAATCCACCCCAGCAGGGGCTGCGAGTTTAAACAGACAGGAATGACGAAACAAGCGCATAAAAAAAAAAAAATTCTAGCCCCATTCCAGCCAGCCATCATAGACCGGTCTATAATCAGGGGTTAAAGTGTAACTAAGAATACATCACAGCATCTGTCAAAATACAGTTTAATACCTTGTAAATCCCATTTAATTCATACTTAAAGTTGAATCAGTAAATAGATAATACTCACTCTTCATCTTCCACTAAAAGCATGTACATAATTAATCTTTAGAGGCCGGTCTTTTATATAATTCTTCTACCTCAAAGATAATGGGAGAAAGGTGACCTGCCAGAATGACCTACAACCACAGACACCAAAACACCTTGCTAGGCATTTATCCTGAAGCATGGGAGTTGAACTTACATGCTTTAGCCAGGAAGAACCTCAATTAACATAAAGCCAAAGTTATACCTATCAATTCAGACCATAAACGCAGGCAAGATGATTCTGTTTTTTAGTAAATAGGATGTTAACATTGAAAATGGTGGCCTTGACTACCTCGAGGACATGAAATAATTTATATCAAACTTTGGTGGAGGAGAACCAGTAACTAGGTTGATGAGAGACAAAGAAAGCAAGTACCGCCCTCGCTGGTTTTGATCAGGGGATAGAGTGTCAGCCTGCGAGACTGAAGGAGCCTGGGTTCGATTCCAGTCAAGGGCACATGCCTGGATTTCGGGCTCAATCCCCAGAAAGGGGCATGCAGAAGGCAGCCAATCAATGATTCTCTCTCATCACTGATGTTTCTCTCTCTCTCTCCCTTCCTCTCTGAAATCAATAAAAATGTTTTGTTTGTTTGTTTTAAGAAGAAAGCAAGTACCTGGTGAAGCAGGCTGTGCAGAGGCAGGAGTCTGTGTTTCGTGGAGCACCTGTGACCGGAGGTACAGCTGGGGTGCCAGTCCCACTCACAGGGAGATGATAACAATGTGGTACTTTGTGCCCTGAAAAAGAAAGGGTTGTTAAAAACCCAGCATGGTCATTGCCAGCACGGTGAGATCTTGGGAAATGCACCTACTGTATGATTCACCCATTTATAGTTTGGTTTTTAGTATATTCACAGAGTGGTACAACCATCACCACAATCCATTTTAGAACAGTTGTCACTATTTCAAAAAAAGAAACCCCTTGGACATTACCCATCATCCTCTAATTCCCTCTCCTCATCACACCCTGGCCCTAGGCACCACCAGTCTAATTTGTATCCCTATACATCTACCTCTTCTGGAGATTTCATACAAATCAACTCAGACAATATGTGACCTTTTGTGACTGGCTTCTTTGACTTAACATAATATTTTCAAGTTTCATCCATGTTGTAGCAGTATCAGAACTCCATTCCATTTTATGGCCAAATACAATTCTATTGTTTAGTTAGATCATATTTCACTCATCTCTTCATCAGCTGGTGGACATCTGGGTTGTTTCCACTATTTGGCTGTTGTGAACACAAGAATGTATGTGGCCCTGACTGGTTTGGCTCAGTGGATAGAGCGTCAGCCTGCAGACTGAAGGGTCCCGGGTTCGATTCCAGTCAAGGGCATGTACCTTGGTTGTGGGCACATCCCCAGTAGGGGGTGTGCAGGAGGCAGCTGATGGATATTTCTCTCTCATCAATGTTTCTAACTCTCTATTCCTCTCCCTCTCTGTAAAAAATCAATAAAATATCTATTAAAAAAAAAGAATGTAAATGGACGTTTTAATTTTTCTCGGATCTATATCTAAGAATGGAATTGCTGCCCCTAATGTTTTCAGTCTTCAAAAATTGGAGAAAATCATCTTGGCTGGGTAGCTCAGTTGGTTAGAGCATCATCCCAATACACCAAGACTGCGGGTTCAATCCCCAGTCAGGATAGCAACTAATGAATGCATAAATAATTGGACCAACAAATTGATCTTCCCTCCTTCCTTCCTTCCTTCCTTCCTTCCTTCCTTCCTTCCTTTCTTTCTTCCTTTCTTCCTCTCTCTCTCTCTCTAATAATTTTTTTTTAATTGGAGAAAATGACTACCCGTGTAAAATTTCGCATCATCAATCTACCTGAAGGTCATCCTGAAGGACAAGATCTTATAAGAATTTGAGATTACAAACATACTCAGCAGGGAAAAATATTAAGAGAAAACTTTTTTCTTAATGGTGGTAAAATACACTCAACATAAAATTTACCATTTTAAAGTATACAATAGAGAAAAACATTTAAAACTAAACGGGAATTCATTTTCCACTGCATTTATACCGGTTCATCTTTATGTGTGCGGTTTGCCCACAAGCAGAAAAGATGGCAAGTACTTTTTCTTTTTTTACGCCTTATCCTTAGAAAATCCAAGAAATAGCCCTTCCGAACAGTTTTATCAATCCCGAATGTGCCTTTCAAACAGCACAAGGAAGCATGCTCACTTCAGGGCTGGGCCTGGGCCTGGACACAGAGAACTGCGCCAGTGGGAGGAAGAATGTGGCTTCTCACCAGTTCTGGACACACTCTCCTGTTTACCAGACAAAGTGAGACTGTGGCGTGTGTGCAAAACATTCCCCACACAATGAAAAAGAAATAAAAGATAGTGTTGATTTTATTTGTACAGGCAGGGGACACATTTCCCTTCTCCAAGGATCAGCAGGAAATGTAGGCACTGGCTAAAGCAAGGCCATCTGGACAACCTACAAAGCAAGCAACAGGATTAGAGCCTGCCCCATACATGGTTTCTTTTATTACTTCCAAAGATAAATAAACTGCCAGCCAACCAAGATGGGCTTGGCTATGCTTTTGGCCTTAATATGAAATGTTTCTACAGGTATCAGCTCCAAAGAGAACTTGCTTCTTTTATTAAACTGGTTTGCCTTTCAATTAAATCTGGTTTCTGCCCTTCTAGGACACCCTCATTTTCACTTTCTTTCATAACATTCCTGAAGTTTTTGACCTGTGTAGGAACCACCACGAACAAGCAGCCATTTCTGAAGTACACCATTATTGACTAGGGCTGCCTTTCAATTAAGAGAAAACTTGGCCGGAAGAACTCAATTATATTCTTGGTTTGCAACAGTATTAACAAATATTTAAAATTATTCTCAGGTAACCTGAGCGAGAGCTAGAAAACTACAAAATGTTACAAGGAAAATCCATGGGTGGCTTGGTATTTTTGTGTTTGGGTGTCAATTTCTTTTATATGTCCTCTTTTCTTCATTTGTGACTATACTAAAACTGAGTAAGCATGGGCAAATATTTGCTGAGCACCTACTATGTGCCAGGTGATGGGGTAAATATGCGCATGTTTACAAGTCCTCCGATCTGCATTTCAGCGACCTTGCAACATTCAGCCGATTGGTTGGTAGCTGGTGGTTTGGGCTTATCATGTGACTATACTGTTTACAGAGTAGAATGCCAAAGAGCACAGCCCTGTTAACAGACAAGAAAAAGTACAAAAAGGACGGAGTTGGTACTGAATGAATTCCAGGACATTTTGAAAGCTGAATCATGACCTGGCTTCCAATTATGTTTTAAAATGCAAAAGCAGCTGCTTTTTTTTTTTCCTTTTTGTTTTAGTAAACACATATTGGGTCCGGCCAGCGTGGCTCTGTGGTTGAGCATTGACCTATGAACCAGGAGGTCATGGTTCGATTCCCGGTCAGGGCACATGCCCAGGTTGTGGGCTCGATCCCCAGTGTGGGGTGTGTAGGGCACAGCAATCAATGATTCTCACTCATCACTAATGTTTCTATCTCTCTCTCCTTCTCCTCTCTGAAATCAATCAAAATATATTAAAAAAGAAAACACATATTGGAGTTTTATTCTCTTATAAGAGGAATTTATCCAAATATTTCACCAGAGGGTGCCAACATTGCAGCTTCTTAGCGTATTTAAAATGTACAAACATTGATTCATGAGCAATTTTTTGAAACACTTATTTGTCTAGTCAATTGCATATTTTTATTGCCATACATTTTTAAATTTTATTTTATTGCTGAGAGTGTTACCAATGTCCTGCATGTTCCCCCCTTGAATACTATGCAGCATTACAAGGCCATCAGGTCCTCGAGCAATGTCATTTCTTTCAACCTGGTTTCATTATAATGTTGATTAAAAGATAACATTGATTCCCAGTGGAGGCCACTGTTTGCTGGAGTTGCATGTTCTCACCGTGTCCACATGTGTTTTCTCCGGGACTCAGGTTTCCTTCCATTTCCTCCCACATCCCACAGGTATGCACCCAAGGTGAATGGCGTGTCCAATTGTGCCAGTCTGAGTGAGTGCGGGTGTGGGTGTGGGTGTGGGTGTGGGTGTGGGTGGCCCTGCGATGAAGGGTGTCCTGTCCAAGGTGGTTCCCACCTTGCACCCTGGGCAGCTGAGATTCGCTGTGGTCACCAGTGACCCTGAACTAGAACCAGCAGTTTGGAAAGGAATTATCTTGTTTTTAGAAATCTCTCCTAAACGTCTGTATAGCTCACATTTATTTCTAACATGTTTAAGATGAAACGTGTTTTGGGCTTATTTTGGGTGATGTTTTTATGACCAGAAATATACTATAGGAACTTAACTCTTGTTTATATCAATTAGCCTATGGTAATATTGGTTTCATTATACATCATTTCACTTAAAATTGCAATTTCCAAAAACCTATCCATGACATTAAGTGAGGACTTACCATATTGTAGTAATCAGAATACTTCTTGAAAAGAATGAAAGAGACAGAATTCTTGGAAGAAATATTGTCTTCACTATTCAGTCCACCAGCCCAATTAGAAATCTCCAGTCAGAAAGCTCATGGGCAGATTTCCCTCCACAGAAGCACAGCCAACCACCTAACTTCTCACCAGTGCAGTGAGGGGACGTATTGGGACTCAAAGTCCTTAGGAAGATCAGAAAGTTCGAGGTCAAGAAAGAACAAGTAGGCTGTGATAAAAAGCACTTCTCTAGCTGCTTGCTCCTCCAAGTGTGGTTCCTGGGCTGAACCATTAGCATCATTTGGACCGTCCATTGGGCTCACCTGAACTGGCAGCATCACCTGGAAGCTTATTAAAATGCAGACTCCCAGGCCCCGCCATGACTGCAAAATTAAAATCTGCACTTTAACAGAGTGATTCTTATGCACATTAAAGCTTCAGAAATGAGACACTGAGGTGCTGCTGAAATATTTAGAATTATTAATAAAATGAAAGTAGAAGATAACCCATCCTTAGTGAAGGATAATACTATGTCCAAAGGAAGGCTGTGTCAGGTAGCAAGGGAGTCTAACAAAAAAATGGGGATCAGCAAAACAGTACTTTGTCCATGTGTATTCAAAGTATTACAGATACAAGACCTTGCTGTCCTGTGCCCAGTGCTACTTTCACCAGGCCTAAGGGAATGTCTCTTTAAGAAAAAAATGAAAGAACATTCACCTTCCTTTAATAGGATTATGATGGAATGAATAATTTGACTTCTGTTTCACTTGTTTGGGGGAATGAGGAGAAGCAGAGCTGGTTCTACTGAAGGTACTTATTCCAACTGCTGGAAAAGAAACGAATAGCCCTGGCTGGTATGGCTCAGTTAGTTAGAGCGCATCCTGGGCACTGAAAGGTTTGAGAGTTCGATTCCCAGTCAGGGTACATGCCCAGGTTGCGGGCTCCATCCCTCATGGGGGTGCATGTGGGAGGCGCCAATTGATGTTTCTCTCTCTCTCTCCCTTCCCTTCCTCTCTCTCTCTCTCAAAGCAATAAAAACATTAAAAAAAAAAAGAAATTAGTAATAATTTGGCAATCAATTCACACATCTGCATCATGTGAGTTTGTGTAGGATGAATCCCTTCATGAATGACCCTGACCCAGAAACTGAGAGCATCCAGTTGCTGTCTGAGGGCCAAGCCCAATGATGACTCAAATGAGGCTGAGTTTCATGCTTGTAAAATGTGAAGGCTAAATGAAAATTGAGGAATGATAAATATGCAGGCCGTGTTGCAGCTCTCCAATTCTCCAATTATACATCCAGAACAAACATCCCTCAACAATTGCGATAGTCCTTCCCTGCTTAAGCCCGGACTTGACTTCGGGGTCCTCCCTAACTTGACTCTCTGAGCAGCCTACACATCAGCTGGCTCTGGCGTGCCATATGAAACCTATTTACCTCCCTGACAAACGTTCCTCCAACTCTAATCGTCCATCATTCTCTGGCAGAGGTCCAGGGTTACAGCATGTCCAATCTCTAGGGGCCACGTGAAGATTCACAGTTTGACCATTATAACATGTTTTCCATACCCCCCAGGAAAGAACATTAACCCACACGGACTCTCCTCGAGTCACCTCCATACATATAAACACTCCTTTTACGTTTTAAGAGAACAGTAACATGATAATAACAACATACAAGAATAAGTAATAAGAATAATGCTGTCTCAGGGTTCCATTCTAAAGCATCCCTAAAATTTCGGAGAGAATTATCTCATCTATTTCTAATAAAAACTACCTTTGACAGATGGGAAGAAAATCTACCTCCATCACACATCTCAACAGCAGCACTACTGACATCTGGGCTGGGTAATTCTTTGTTGTGGGGACTGGCCTGTCCATTTTAAGACCTCTGGCCTCTACTTAGTACACACTAGTAGCACCGCCCCCTGAGCTATAACAAAAATGTGCCCAGAGATTGCCAAACGTCCCTGGGGGGCAAATGACTCCACCACCACCGTGCACCACTCCCACCCCAATTGAGAACCTAAATAATTATAGTAATTTTCCTAGGGAGATGAGACTATGTGTGATTCTTCTCCCGTGTTTTTATGCATTTTCCAAATCTTCCATAATAAATGTAATTTGTTTATATGATTTTTTTTTAAAAGACAGTGACTTTCTACTTTTTAAAAAGAAATATTATCAGGCCTTGGCCAGTGTGGTTCAGGTGGTTCAGTGTCGTACCTTGCAACGAAAGGTCTCAAGTTGGATTCCTGGTCAGGGCACATGCAGAGGTTGCTGGCTCAATCCTCAGCTGGGTGCATGTGGAAGGCAGCCAGCCGGGCTCTGTCTCTCTTTCTCTTTCTCTCTCTCTCTCCTCTTTTCCTCTCTCTCTAAAAAGCAATAAAAACATATTTAAAAAAAAAAAGAAATGTTACACAGATTCCTTGAGTTGATCCTGGGGTGAGTTCTAATGTGTGGCTCATTCAGTTTTGAAAATTAAATCCATTCCCTAAAAATACCACCATACAGACACCTTAAACTAAGTTTCTCATCGGGACGTCAGGGGGAAAAGTAAGGATTGAGGCCTCTAACCATTCAGAAAAGCATGTCTAACCCCTTCTTCAACAGGGAAAATCATTGGGGCTTCAGAAAAAGATGTGAAATAAAAAAACTGCTGTTTCAAGAAAAGTATTTGCCTGAAACAGTCTGTACATGCTCCTCAGTCAGAGAAGCACTTGCATTGTAGAAAAACAATAAGACACTTTTACTCCGTCTTTAAGGATTGCTATATTGCTAGACCATGAAAATATTTTCAAAATCAGGAAACGAAAATATCTAGATGTAAAATTCTACTTTAGACTTCATCTTCATCTTCTCGGCTGTTACACCCGGAATTTCCTAGAGTATCATTACCGTTAATTTCACTACTGACTATTTTTAAATCCGTATGGGAGGCCACATCCGCCAAGTTCTCAATGAAGAATTCCACATTTATTGCCCTTATCACAGAGATAATAACCCTTTTCTCCACCTAGGCCCCCACGCACCCACCCAGCATCCTCTGGCCTCCCCTGCTTACCCCGGGTGCTGCCAAAGGTTCACGTGTCTTCTGCTCTCGGGTAGAAGTTCTCTTTTGTTAAGAGGGGTGATACCAACTGCTGCTTCCAGAATAGCCATGTATTTTTTATACCTCATCTTGCCTCTCTCTCTCTCACTACTAGGTCTTGCAGATTTCACTCGCTGTTCAACTGAAGTAATCCACAATACTGGGAGCGGGAAGCCGCTGTGCTTTTGGATGCTTGGTGATCCCCAGCCAGAACTATTACACTCTCGGCGGGGGGGCGGGGGGGGGGGGGGCGTGCCGCAGGCTGAGGCCAAACCCCAGATAAATAATGAAGAGGCTCACTCAGATTTCCCTGCAACGTCAGTATTATGTAAGGCAACAGAATTTTGAATAAAGCACTAATGAAAATGATTTGCAGGATGACCGTGATTCTAAACACAGCAATCTACTACGGTACACTCCCAATTAATCCGAACATAAATCTTTGAGGCAGATAATCCTTCAAGTACTAATGGCGTAGGAGGTGACTTATCTCGAGGTCTGATAATAATTGGTCCAAAAAGCCTGTGTGCCCCTGGGTGAACTAAAATCAGAAGCAGATTTGGCTCACTCTACAGAAACCTCTAAAAGGCTGCACTCTGACAAATGAAGGAGGTCCAGTCGTCGTGTTAGAGCAATGCGTTTCTAAATGCTTGAGTCAACAGCAAAGATTAATTCATTGAGAATCAACTCTCTTTTGGATTGTTTTTTGTTTTAAATACCTCTAGAACCCAACATGGGTGAGCTCTGCTAGCATGAAAATAGTACATTGTTGGAGGTGTTCAGAAACTACTACCCCCCTCCCTTTTTTTCTTTTTTTTTTTTTTGGTAAGTATCTCCCCTCAGCTTTGAGGACCTTTCTGGACAGCTTTCCATGGGGGTAAGGTTGGATCGCCCCTCATAGGGGCCCACCTAGTGGATCATAGTACACATGACCTAGACGGGGTCTACCAGTCTTACCGGGGACGAAAATATGACATTCAGAGAAAAATGCCCTCTTGTTGGAGTTGCTAGCCAGGGCTGGTAGGAAGTTAGGGTTGTTGGTGGTCATGTTTTCCATCATGTAGAGAAGCCTTATCATTAGTAGCTGAAAAGAACAGTACCAATGGCAACATGACGTCATCGAGTTTCTGGGTCCAGCTATACCTAAAGGCCACTGTCATCCCAGGAGACCGAAGGTACCCTTTAATTAAGCTAATAAACTGGCATTTGTGAAATTTAGTTTTAGTTGAATTTCTGTCACTCTGAAGGAGTTCTCACTTATACACCTCCCTCACCAACTTCTCAAGCTTTTTCCCCCTATTTAATATGCTATAGGAATTGTGCTGCTCCTTGTCTAAATATATATATATAGACAAGGAGCAGCACAATATATTACACACTATATATATATATATATACATATATATATATATATACACACACACACACACACACACATACATACACACACACATATACACAAAGGAACTAAAATAGAACAGGGAGTCATTATGTAGTAATTCTGATTAACTTAGATACCCACAATGAAAAAGTTTCTCAGACCTGCCCCCAGGCTCCCAAATCTTTTTTTTTGTTTGTTTTATATATTTTTATTGATTTTAGAGAGAAAGGGGGAGGGAGAAAGGGATAGAAACATCAATGATGACAAAGAATCATTGATCAGCTGCCTCCTGCATGCTCCGGGCATGTGCCCTGACTGGGAATCGAACCGTAATGGGTCAACACTCAACACTCAACCACTGAGTCACACTGGCTGGGCTCAGCCCCCAAAATCTTGAACCTTCTTCTACAGATTCTCTCTTTCCTCAATCCCAAGTTTCTTCTCCCGCCCGCCCCTTTTAAATATTCATATGTACTTTGAAAACTAATATATTAAATTACATTAAGGTGTACCATTTATAAATTAATATACTCATATACATGGTCGAGTTCAGATTGGAGTGTATGAGCAAAATAGTTTAAAGGCTCTATTCCAGTAGCTCAGTTGGTTAGAGCATTATCCCGATACACCAAGGTTGCGGGTTTGATCCCGGGTCAGGGCACATACAAGAATCAACCAATGACTGTATAAATATGTAGAACAACAAATAGATCTCTCTCTCATCAATTTTTTTAAAAGTTTAAAGGTCAGTAACTTAAATAACCCTTCAATTGCTCCCTAAGCCTCAATTTAGCTTCTAACAACAAAAGACTAAGAGCTCCCACTTCACTTGGCCTGGTTGTACAAATAATCTAACCACAATAAAGTGGTGAAAACAAGGGACAAACCATTTGGATTTGGAATATTCCATTTCCATAGTATTCATGAATATTACTCCCACTGGTTGTTCTACAAACAATTAGTACCAGTTAGTCACAGGAATTCTTGGTTGGCTACAGCTGCCACGGCTGAAAAAACCCTCCAATACAGCCCTCATTTAATCATACAGGAAGATGTAATTAGGATTACACAACAGGCTTTGTTCTAACAAATTGTATTTGTAATGACGCATGATAAAAATTACTATACAACCCTCAAATAAGAAATAAAGCCTGAGCTAAAAAAAAAAAAAAAAAAAAGCCAGTTAAACTTGTTATCCATTGGAAGCTGTTTTACTACAGTGAAAGTGACACTTTATAAATGGCATGTTTTAAAGTTCCATTTTCTATAGGAATGTTTTATGATTTAACACACAACTCTTACAAAGTGACTCTTATCTATGATGATCTCATACAAAATTAAAATTGGGTCTTTCATTAGGAAAAGAATTCTGCCTTAGCAAATAATTACAAAGAATCTGCTTTTCTCCCATAAATGAGACTGTTCGTTCAGTTTTCTTATTTATGTATTCATTTTTTTAAGTTGTCATCTTTGTAAGAACTCCTTCATAATAGTATGTAAGGACATAACATAGGGGAGAAAAATCTAGTCAAAATACCCCATCCAGATATGTGGCATTTTCTTTTTAATTCTAGAAATTCCTTAGAAATGTGCATTAATTTGATTAATTCTAGAAATTCTTTACAACAGCAACTCTCTGATTAAAAATCACTTATCCTCTTTTTTTCAATTAATATACATGGCTCAAAATGTCTTTCTTGCCAGAATGCTCAAGATCTGTTTCTGAATGATTCAACTTGAACATAAAAATTCACAGGCCAGACTGACGTTCCCTTTGAATGGGTTATTTCTACTTTATTTCTGCTGGAGAAAACACAATGGGCAGCCTTCTCCACTGGGGATTTTAACTGCTCCTGTGCTCTAGAAGTATAAAAATGGAAATGAACTAATGCCACAAACAGGCTGTTTTGCAGGGTGTGGTCTGCTTTTCAGGGAGCTGGAAAAGCCTTACTAAAAGTAGGAGAGCCAGGGAAGCAGCTCTTCCTCATTCTTCCTTTTTTTTTTAAGTTCTATTACAAATACCAGATAACTTTAGGCAAGTCTTTTCATTTCCCTGCTTGATATCGTCATGCATAGTCTATATTTACATATTTGCGACTCTGGTGACCAGAGCACTTAAAAAACCAACAAACAGGCTACATTATATAAAAGAATTATTAAAGAGTTCAAGAAGATTAGTTGTGGCTCTCCTGGATTCAAGCCCCATAGCCCAAACTACCCCTTCTCTTCACAGTCATCCTCCAAACGCATTCACTATTGGGTTTAAACTATTACCTTGAATGTGACACCCCAAGCCTCTCATCCCACAATAGCTCTCTGAAAAGACTCACTGCCCGGCCCCAGCAGCAGACGCCTCTTGCCTTTTCCTGTTTCTTGCATCCTCCTTCTAGTTCTCCTGGCACGAGACCTTGAAGCCACCCTCACCCATTATGGTGGTGCCCGATCATACCAACTCCATGCATGACATAAGGAAAGACAAATGGAAGGCTTGATTTGAATCCTACTGCTGCTGCTTAAAACCTTGTGACTTTGAACAAGTATCTTGCCCCTTCAGAACCTATTTCATCCTCCGTACAACTGGAATAAGACCACACCACTTGGGTGATTTTAATAATAAATGAGATGATGTATATGCATCAATGGATGTCATTTCCTCATCTCTTCCCTCCCTTCCACCTCTCCCACCTGTCCTTCTGTTCCCAATACCTCTTCAAGAATTCTTCCTCAATCCTCACTTCTCTACAGGCAAGAACAAGGTGCACTTACAAACTTAACTCTCCTTTGCTGCTACAACTTCCTTTAACACAGTAAAAGAACCAGACAAGTCCAATGCTGAGTGGTTTTGCAGGAAAAACAAAGATTGGAAAACAGACTGACTGAAGGGTAGAGAGACCCAAGGGGCGAGAGTGACTGACAGAAACCTCTAAAAAGAGGGGAACATAGAATCTTGGGACTCAGTTCAGGTGGTACCCACCAACTGGGGATATTCTCCCTTACAATTTTCCCAGATTTTAACCTCTGTTACAGAATAATTAAAAGCAAAAATTATTGCCGAAACCGGTTTGGCTCAGTGGATAGAGCGTCGGCCTGCGGACTGAAAGGTCCCGGGTTCGATTCCGGTCAAGGGCATGTACCTTGGTTGCAGGCACATCCCCAGTGGGGGGTGTGCAGGAGGCAGCTGATCGTTGCTTCTCTCTCATCTATGTTTCTGACTCTCTATCCCTCTCCCTTCCTCTCTGTAGAAAATCAATAAAATATATTTAAAAAAAACAAAACAGACTTATATTTTTGATATTTATTTTATATATTTAAATGCCATTTAACAAAGAAAAATCAACCAAAAAAATGAGTTCGCGTGTCACAGGTTCGCCATCACCATATCAGATAAGGGTTAATATCCAAATTTATAAAGATCTCAAGCCCAGCTGGTGTAGCTCGGTGGATTGAGCATCATCCCATTGACCAAGAGGTCCCGGGTTTAATTCCTGGTCAAGTCATATGCCCGGGTTGAAGGCTCAATCTGCACTAGGGGACATGCAGGAGGCAGCCGATTGATGTTTCTCTCTCATCAATGTTTCCATATCTCTCTCCCTCTCCCTTCCTCTCTGAAATCAATAAAAAAATATATTTTTTAAAAAAAACTCCTACAACTCAACACCAAAAAAACAAACAATCCAAATAAAAAATGGGCAAAAGACCTGAACAGACACTTCTCCAAAGAGGACATACAGATGGCCAATAGACTTATGAAAATATGCTTAACATCACTAATCATCAGAGAAATACAAATTAAAACTACATCACCTTACACCTGTCAACATGGCTATCATGAATAAATGCACAAATGACAAGTATTGGCAAGAATGTGGAGAAAAGGGAACCCTCGTGCAATGTTGGTGGGAATACAGATTAGACAGCTACTGTGGAAAATAGTATGTAGGACCTTCCAAAAATTAAAAATGGAACTACATTATGACCCAGCTGTGGGAAACCGCCTATTGTCTTCACTAGCAGAGAGGTGTGGACAAGGAGCCCGGAATGCTGGTGACCCTTGAACACTGGCAAAGGTCAGGGCTATGCACCCATTGTTTAGTCCAGACAATGGTAGCTGAAGCAACTTCCCCACCAGAGAGTCATGTAAATCCTTACTGATAAGATAGTCTGTCTTTTACTGGAACTTGCCTGCCTAAGGGCTATAGGTATATCCCAAACTGAATAAAAAGATGGCGAGGCCTGAGCACAAGTGGAGTCCATCCTCTTGGGATGGGCTCTCGCCTGGCCCCCCAATTTCCAAATTATTATTTCTTGTCTCGTCTCTTTCATTTGTGTGTGGCCCCTCTTCCAGAGCCCGTACCCTGACCCACTCGGGATGTGGGTCACTTCACACCCAGCAAGTCCACTTCTAGGTATATATCCAAAGAAACCCCAAACACTAATTCAAAAGAATATATGCACTCCTATGTTCATTACAACATTATTTACATATGGAAACAACCTAAATGTCCATCAATAGATAAATGGATAAAGAAGAAGTGGTCCATATATACACTGGAATATGATTTACCCATAAAAAAAAAAAATGAGATCTTGCCATTTGCAACAACATGGATGGCCCTAGAGTGAAATAAGTCAGTCAGAGAAAGACAAATACCATATGATTTCACTTGTATGTGGAATCTAAAGAAGATAATAAAACAACCAAAACAGAAACAGGCTCATAAATACAGCTCAGCAAGGCTTCTTCTGGGAAGCCCAAGCCTCTGCTAGCCACACCCAGGACTTCTTTAAACTAACCAATGACAATCAAGGAAAGTCACCATAGATATGACCACATCCTGTGTAACAAGACACCGACTTGCGCCTGGCCAATCGGCAGGGCCCACAGTCCTTTCTCCTCCCCTTACTCCAACCCCCCTATAAAACCTCTCTCCACACAGAGTTCGCTCTCTCTGCTTCCTGCAGCTGTGTCGGCGAGGTGGGGGAGCCGAGCTAGCTCGAATAAAAGATTCTCTGCTTTTGCATCGGACTCGGCTGGCTCCCTGGGATGGTCTAATGGGGATCTTGAAATCTGGGCATAACAACAACGAGTAACCGAAAGAGCAATGACACTCGAGCCGCACCAATTCAGAGAGAAGGCAACAGGCATGACCCCTTTTTACAAGGAGGAAACGAAGGCTCAGAGTTGAGAAGCCTGCCCCAGATCATACAGCCCCTGAGCGGCAGAGTCAATATTCAAGCTACGATGCTGTTCTAGTGCCTTCCAGAGTGAGTGCTCCTGCATCTGATGACCCACACAGAGCATTTCCTCCCTGATCCTTGGGCAGGGGGTGTTGCTTCCTCTGAGACAGGAGATGTCATATCCCTACCCTCAGACCCCCTCCTCCTGGCTGCAGGCTTTCTCTTCCTTCTCCTCCTGGCTCCCAAATCTGCTGTTTTCAGTGGGTCCAAATGTGGAGTTTGTGGAAAAAGATTCTTTCTCCAGGAGGCCCTACCACTACCATCACCCAGCTGGCTTCCCACCAATGGGTCACTGTCCTTCTATCTTCCCCCTCATAGGCTGGGTTTTTCCCTCGACACTCCCATCCAGAAAATGAAAGTGAGTTACCTCCGGGAGTCCCTGAACTTCCTCATGACCCTAATGGTCAAGGTCCTGAAATGTCACAGGTGTTTAAGTCATTTTGTTTTACATTCTCTTATAAAATATTTCTAAATTATCTATATTTATTTTCAGTTTAAAAAATTCTGTTTTATATAAATGGTTCTACTTTTTCTCAAAGTACATCTTGATAGTATTATATATTTTAGGACACCTGTTACCATCACTTATTCTCATTCTATTATGAACTCATAAAAATATATAGTAAATTTTAACTTAATGAGTCAGCCCACTAGTTCCTAAACAATATATTTTTTTGTGAGCACTTCAGCCACCAGACACATTTGAAATAGCAAACACTTCCCTCTGCCAATGGTTCAATACACTATAGTTAAAAGAAAGGTAAAGAGAGTTTCTTGTTAGTCTCAATCAATTTTAACTGACTTCAAAAAATCATGTTTTTACAGATCTGTCTCCCTCGGTATTCTTTGATGACCTAAATGGTAGGTATGATGTCATATTTATCTTTGTATTTCTAGTGTCTCTCCTGGCTCAGGGACCAGCATATAATAGACACCCAATAATATTAGGGTTTGCTTCATAATTAAATCAGCAAGGTGGCTAAGCTCCTGCACTCCAGAATCAGACGCCTGCATCTGAATCCCAGCTCCACACTTACTCAGCTGTGTGACCTGGGCAAGGCTTTTAATCTCACCAGGGCCTCAGTCTCCTCATCAGTAAACAGGGGGTGATAATAGCACCTACTTGTTAAGGTTGTGGGAGAATCAAAATAATGAGTATATGCAAAACCCCAGAGTCCCATGCTCCCAAGTGGACCACTTTGACCTTCCAAGTGTCCACTTAGATCTCCTCGTGGTCCGTGCCCTTTGGCAACTGAGGTATGGTAACCTTTGATCCGCCTTCCTAGCCCCACCTGGAGGATTTCTGGTGTGGCTTCCCGCCTGCCCAGTCCTTCCAGCCTCCAGAAGATAACCGCACACTGTCCAGGGCATCGACATTTGAACCTTCCATGTCTCTCTGTTCCAGCTCCCCTTGTACCTGCTGCTGGACCAGACTGTCTTCCTTGAGTCACTTCTCAGTATCTAATTATATGTTTATGTTTAGCTATTTAGCACCTATCTTCCTCTCTAGACTGTAAGCACTGTTCTGAAGGCAGAGGCCTCTTCTGCTGACACTGCATCCATTTCCTGTTCACTTTTCTTTCTACTCCAACTTCACACTCATCCATTCCTCCCCTCCCTGGACAACCACTGAGCTCCTCCCTATCAAGCACCCTGACTGACATTGGACATACAAGTAATACAAACCATCTCTGCCCAAGAGAATCACCCCGTCTAAGGGAGTGACAGCTAACTGCAACCCAGCATAGAGATGTGAGTGACTATGGAACAGGAATGTGACCAAGGAGAGAGAGGACAATTCTGTGTGAGGATCTTAGCATGGAAAAGCCTTCAGAGAGGAGGCACTTGGGTTAGGTCTCAATAATATGAATAAACATTCCCTAGGCTGACAAAAGGATCTGAGGCCTCTCAGGAAGAGGGAAACGTATTGTTAAGACCCCAAAAAGCGAAAACAGCGAACAGCGTTCTGGGACCAGTAAGCAGAGCTAGCTGGCAGGAAGGCAGTGCAGGGCCGGAGGGAGGCAGGGATGCCTTGTGACATTAGGCTCTGCACAGAGCGGGAGGTGTGGCAGATGTCGTTCCCTCTGGCTAACACACCCTTCCTAGATGTCACCAAACCATTATTTAGTGAACATGCCCACTGTGCCAGCCACTGAGGTAAGCGTTCTACACGCGTTACCTTCTTTAGTTCTCACATTAAGCTTACGAAATGGATGTAAATTCTCCCTGTTTTCAGATGAGGAAACTCAGGCACCAAGTAACTAAGGTATTCTGCTTGGGGCCACACAGGTAACAAGTAGTGGAGGTATGATTCCTACCCAGGTTACGAAATTCATGCCTGCTCGTACCTGCTAAGCCTGGTGCCCTGTGGCCCTTAGCATGCGGTCATCACAGTGAAGTGTAATTGCCTCTTTACTTATTTGTCTCCCTGGAGAACGTGGGTCTCGTGAGGGCAGAGACTTTGCTCTGCTCACCACTGCATCCCTAGCACCTGGCACGGTGCCTGGCAGGGTACAGGCATCCACAGTGCATGAATGCATGAATGAGCAGGCCTTTGAACTCTGCTGACGTGTACTCTCGCCCTTCTTCTCTGTCCCTGTAGTAAAGGAAAGCCACTCATCCTGAAACCAAGATCTATCTGAGTGCCAAACCCAAGGTATGTCTGCCCTCTCCAGCTTTGGTCAGAGGGCAGAAAACTGAAGCAACAGCCTCACTTCCTATCCCCCTCCCCATCCCCATCTGTGCACACACACAAAAATAACATCCTTTGGAAGGCCTGCTTACAAGGTTGGCTGGCATCTGGGAATTTGGATTTGGAGAAGGTTCCCACCATTCTCAGGACTGATAAGTGTGGCTCACTGACCCTAAACTATTTGCACAAATAATGTAGTTTATGATAAACACCTGCTTTCGTCCTGGGAGTCTGAACTTTTGTAACATACTATGCAGAGGATGCCAAAGTAGTAAGTCCCCAGAACAAACCCTAAACACTGAGTCTTCATGAACTTCCCTGGTTGACAACATTTCACACACGTCATAACGCGTTGCTGTTGGAATTAAGCAGGCCCTATAGGACTCCACTAGGGGAGGACGCTGGGAGCTTGCGCCTGGTCTCCTCGGATTTCATTCAGTGTGCTTTTCCCTTTGCTGAATTCACCGTGATAATCACAGTGGTGAGTACAAACTTCATGCTAAGTCCTGCGGGTCCCCCTAGCAGTGGTTCTCAACCTGTGGGTCGCGACCCCTGAAAATACATCCTGCATATCAGATATTTACATTACGATTCATAACAGTAGCAAAATTATAGTTATGAAGTAGCAACGAAAATAATTTTATGGTTGGGGGTCACCACAACATGAGAAACTGTATTAAAGGGTTGCAGCATTAGGAAGGTTGAGAATCCCTGGAGAATCATCGAAACTGAGGGTGGTGTTAGGGCTCCCAGACACTGTGTCTCCATAGAAGCAGGATGCTGAAACACTGCTTGTCTGTCCAATCCTGTCCAATAACCAGAGTCTCACTCCCAGGGCCTGCAGGGGCCAGGCAGGAATGGAAAAGTATGCAACCAGCAGAGAGGGATTGGGGACAATAGGAGAGTCTAAAGTAGCCAGCCACAGCCTGGCCAGTGTGGCTCAGTGGTTGAGAGTCAACTCTTGAACCAAGAGGACACTAGTTCGGTTTGAAGTCGGTCAGGGCACATGCCTGGGTTGCGGGCTCCATCCCCAGTAGGAGGCATGCATGATGTTTCTCTCTCATCGATGTTTCTATCTCTTTATCCCTCTCCCTTCCTCTCTGAAATAAATAAAAACATATTTAAACATATTTAAAGTAGGCAGTGGCTCCTCAGCTCCTGACACCAGCAAGTCCCAGGCAGAGCCGGGCAATTAGTTGACAACTGCAGGTATTAAACCCTTTCCCTCTGCTAAATAACAGGTGCCCCCAAAGACTAACAGAGAACACCCGGGGGCAGGCTTTGCCCTTTCTCCAAAACCCAGAGAAATGCCTTACATCCTCAGGTACAATGGGGATTCCTCTGAAATAGAATATACAATAAAATGTGGGGCTGTTTGCTCCAACTTTGTGAAACCACACCAAGCGTGAAATAAACTTCAGAGGTCCCAACAGCAGGGGGCCACCGCCCTCCTTGGATTTCTTTTCTGTAGCAAACCTGACCTTCATAACTGTCAGCACCCACTCTCGGAATCGGCTTATACAAGTTATGCTAAGGAGACTAGACACGGGGACAGCACAGATATTAAAGCTATTAAGCCAGGCTGGCAACCGCGGGAGAGGAGGAAAACTAAAACTCGGCGGTCACTGCTTGCACAAAGGGCTCTGGCTTCTGGTTTACAAAGCTCGGCTTGGCTCCAGGTTGGTGATGATTAGCAGTGACAGGCAAGAGGAGCAGAGTGGTCAGTCAGGACTCCAGGACTGTGGCCTCGGACTGTCTTATGAAGGAAAGTCCACACGTGACCCCTTGGCCCCAAACTGCACATCCCAGAACCTGGTAATGTGACCTCTGTGAGTGATGGGAAGGTGAGGCCTGCACAGCTAGCAAACTGAAATAAATCTCAAAAGAGCAATGGACTCAATTTACATATTTAGTATTCTTCTAAAGCACTGGAACAAGGGACTCTATTCGAAACTGATTTCCTCTTTATCTAGTCTTTTCCTTAGAAAAGAATTTTTAAAAATCAACACAGAATGGCCTAATAAATAAGCACATGAAAAAAATGTTCAACATCAGTAGCCATCAGAGAAGTATGACTCAAAATCACTTCACACCAACTAGGATGGCTAAAATAAAAACAGACAGGAAGTACTGATGAGAATGTGGAGAAATTGGAAACTTCATACTTGCTGGTGGGACTGTAAACTGGTACAGCCACTTTGGAAAACAGTCTGGCAGTTCCTGAAAATGTTATAGAGTCATCATATGGTTTCCACCTGTAGGCATGTACCCAAAAGAAATGAAAACATATGTCCACATAGCTTGTACATGAATGTTCACACAAGGGCCAATCATAATAGCCAAAAAATAGAAACAACCCAAATGTCCATCAAGAGGTGAATTAAAAAAATGTGATACACACACACACACACACACACAATGGAATATTATTGGATTGAAAAAAAAGAATAAAGCACAGATACATGCAACAATATAGATAAACCTTGAAAATATTATGTGAAGTTAAAGAAGCCAGACATACAGGACTACATGTTGTATAATTCCATTTATAGGATACTAGAGGCCCAGTGCATGAAATTTGTGCACTCTGGGGCGGGGTCCCTTGGCCCGGATTGCAAGAGGGCACCGGTCAGGCCGAAGGAACCCACTGGTACACGATCAGGGCCAGGGAGGGACGTGGGAGGTTGGCCAGCTGGGGAGGGGCCCCGGGAGGGCTCCAGGGCGTGTGTGGCCCATCTCACTCAGTCCCAATAGGCCAGACCCCAGCAGCAAGCTAACTTACCGGCTGAAGCATCTGCCCCCTGGTGGTCAGTGCACGTCATAGCGAGCGATTGAGTGGCCTTAGTATAGCATTAGCATATTATGCTTTGATTGGTTGAACGGCCCACTGGGTGACTGAACACTTAGCATATTAGTCTTTTATTATATAGGATGTCCAGGATAGGCAAATCTATGGACAGAAAGTAAATTGGTGGTTGTTTAGGGTGGGGGATGCAGGAAATAGGGATTTGCCAGCCAAATGATGGAAGGGGTTTATGAAGGAGTTCTGTTCTTTTTAGGACAATAAAGATGTCCTAAAATTGATTGTGGTAATGACTGCACAACTCTGTAAATATACTCAAAACCAGGGGTCCTCAAACTACGGCCCGCAGGCCACACGCGGCCCTCCGAAAACATTTATCTGGCCCACCAGGTGTTTTTGCCGCCGCTGCCTATCCTGCTTAGCAGCCGACTCGTCCTGGGCCCGCAGTGCGCATGTGTGGAATGTCTGAGGGACAGTGAACTGGCCCCCCTGTTTAAAAAGTTTGAGGACCTCTGCTCAAAACCAATACATTGTACACTTTAAATAGGTAAATTGCATGGTATGTGAACTACATCTCAATACCATTGTGTTTCTAGTTTTTCTAATCCTCACACGAGGATATTTTCCATTGATTTTTAGAGAGAGTGGAAAGGAGGGGGAGAGACAGAGAGAAACACTGATGTGAGAGAGACACATCGACTGGCTGCCTCCCATACCCACCTAGGTATATTCCCTTGACCAGAATCAAAACCGGAACCCTTCAGTCTATGGAACAACGTTCTAAACACTGAGCCAAACCAGCAAGGCCAATTGTGTGTTTCTTTAAAGGGCCTAAATCTAGAAGAGAATTGCAAACAAATTCAGTTAACTAAAAAGTGTTAGGAAACTCAAATTGGGAGTTTTTCTGTCTCCTTTTGCACTGTAAATTTCTCCCAAATGATGATAAAGATAGCTTTTTATTATCACTTGACAATTTACTAGCACTTTTACAAATAAGGTCCTTTTGAGTCCTTGATATAATCTTAGAGGAAGATAATTATCTTCCCCTAATTTTATACTCCGGGTTGTGGTAGCTCCACGTTTATGAGGTTTACTCCCTCTCTCAGTTGGCTGGTCAGGGTAGATGTCAGTTCTTCCTGTGCCCTTACTTCTACATTGCATAGCATCTCAGGGTGCCACGTAGATACTATCAAGCCAATATGCAGAAATGGCACAGCCAACCAATCACAATGCGGAGAATGCCTTATTTTTCTAGGAGATGGACATTTATGTTACATTCAAGCCAAGTATAATCTAACTGAACACTCATTACAAATCTTGTGGTAACAGGGAAAGAACTCTTTGTTCTTTTGGAATTTCAGTTTGGGCTCGTCTTCTTATGTGCCTCAGGGCCTAGTGCATGCAGTATGTGATATTTTAAAAGATATTAATGAATACATAGATTCTCAGGCATCAATCAGTAGGCAGAGACTTACTGGTAATATTCTACATGGAAAGAACCATGGTCTAAAGTAGGAAGACGCAGGTTGGCATCAGTTTTCTCATCTGTAAAATGAGGGGGGAAAGAAATGCTTCTTCCACTGTTCGTAAAAATTTAATCAGAATATATCTGAAAATACTCAATTCACAATAGGCATTCAACAAATGTTTGTGGGTGCTAAAATGAAATAGCCTGATACCTTGATCTCTCCTTTGGAGACCAGGGGGTTCTTCCGGGAATTCTAAACCTCAGATCTCCAGAATGGTATTGACTGGATTTGCCAAACTGTTGGGGTCCCCAAAGGTGTGGATGGAGTCTGCGAAGAAGGAATGACACAGAGGCAGTATTCAGGTGAACAGCAGCCTAGCCAGGATCTCTAGCCAGGTTCTGTCTTTATTGTCCTGCAAATTCCCCCATTTTTATTTATTTTAAATATATTTTTATTGAATTTTTACAGAGAGGAAGGGAGAGGGATAGAGAGTTAGACACATTGACCAGCTGCCTCCTGCACACCTCCTACTGGGGATGTGCCTGCAACCAAGGTACATACCCTTGAGCGGAATTGAACCTGGGACCTTTCAGTCCACAGGCTGACGCTCTATCCACTGAGCCAAACTGGTTTGGCCCATTTTTATTTTTTAAATAACATCGTGTGTAAATCAGCAGCCACCTCTCAGATTGGGTTGTTTAAGACTCAGAAGAAGACTTGTTTGTAACTTTCCAACAGGTCAGTCCGAGGCTTAACCCTATATCGGCTCCCCATATCTCACCCTTCTTTTATTTTTTAAGCTACTGAACAAAAAGCTACCATAATGAGAGTAAAGCTTAAGCATCAAGAACAAAATGAAAGTAAAACTTAAGCATCAAGAACAAAAAGCTACCATAATGAAAATAAAACTTAAGTATCAAGAACAAAACTCTGGGTATTAAAAGAATAACAAGACAATGCCAATGCAAAACCCAAAACATTTTAAAACTAAGAATAATAAAACAATGGCAATGCAAAACAGCAATAAGTGAGTTTCTGCTAAAGAAAGTTTCTTTTGCTGATTTACTCAGAGTCCTCGGACTTGGCTGAGAGAGTAGCTTCCACTTCTTGCTTTTCTACCATCTGCTGGGCCTCAGTTGTTTAACTTCTTCAGCTGACCCCATGTTGGCACCTCAGTCCCTTGCATAGCCTAAACTCTTGTCTGGTTCTTTTTCTTTAGACTTTTTTTTTTCAGTCTTCAAATATTTGTTATTGGAAGGCCATGCATTGCCTTCATTCATTGTATTTCAAATCACTGTAGATTTACTTTGTGAAAACACTGCCTGCATTTTCTAGTAAAAACACCTAAAAATTGTTTCAGGAATGTAGAGAAATATCCAACTTAAATAGCGAAAAAGTGCACCATAATTACTGCTGCACTGCAGTCATTTCTGCATTTCCTATGTTTCTTAAATAACTATCTTGTCTGATAACACACAATATAAAGAGCAATTATGAAAAACAGACATTTACATATACTTCTAAAGTCTTATTGAGAATATCCTGTTGGCATTGGATAACCAATCATAGGTGCAGCTGCAGTAGCAGGATATGTATATGCCTGTTGGTTCATACCATTGTGCATATTTGGAACATTACTTCCATATTGCTGAGTGCTATCATAACCAGTCTGGTAAGTCCCTGTTGGATTACCAGTCCTGAAACTGGTCTGTATACCAGCAGACACAAAATTACTTTCAAAGCTCCCATTGGTGTAATTTGTAGCACTGTAAACACCATTCTGGGTCTTTGCCCCCAAATCTGTCTTAAGCAGACTAGAGTAACCTCTGTCATAATTTTCCCTGTCTCTAAAGGTATTAAATCCACCCCTTTTGCCTGCAGAGTATCTGTCCCGACGGTCATCCTTCATGCCTCCTCTACCCCTGGAACGACCTGAACGGAGGACTTCAACCAACTGAAGCAACTTGGGATTGACTGCTTGATTAGCTTCACGAAGCACAGAGATAAGGTCGCTCGCTTGCTTTATATTATTAGGTGTAAAGAAAGTGTATGCTGTGCCTGTTTTGGTACTGCGAGCAGTTCTTCCAATTCGATGAATATAATCCTCTGAGGAGTTAGGGTAGTCACAATTGATGACAAATTTCACATCTTCCACATCTAGCCCTCTGGAAGCCACATCCGTAGCAATCAGAATAGGAGCTTTTCCACGTTTGAATTCACTTAGAACCCAATCACGTTCCTGTTGACTCTTGTCACCATGAATACCCATGGCAGGCCACCCGTCTCTCCTCATTTTTCTAGTAAGTTCATCACATCTTCTTTTGGTTTCAACAAAGACAATGGTTTTACTCTCCTTCTCACTCATGATCTCTTCCATCAGACGAATAAGTTTTTCATCCTTTTCTACATCATGACACACATCCACAATCTGAAGAATGTTGTGGTTTGCACTCAGTTCCAGTGCACCAACGTTTATATGAATATAGTCTTTCAGGAAATCTTCAGCAAGCTGTCTTACTTCTTTTGGCCAAGTTGCACTCCACATTAGGGTTTGCCTGTCAGGCCTTATCTGGTCCACAATCTTTCTTATTTGGGGTTCGAAGCCCATATCAAGCATTCTATCTGCTTCATCAAGGACAAGGTAGGTGGTTCGTCTCAGATTTGTTTTTCCACACTCTAAAAAGTCAATCAGTCTTCCAGGTGTTGCAATACAGATTTCCACACCTCTCTCCAAATCTCGTATTTGTGGTCCCTTGGGAGCACCACCATAGATGCAAGTAGACTTCAATCGGCATGCTCTACAGTATTCAGCAGCCACTTGCTGCACCTGCTGGGCCAGTTCCCGAGTTGGTGCCAGCACCAAGCAAATAGGTCCATCACCTCTCTCTAGGAACGGCTGATGATTGATGTGGACAATGGCAGGCAGCAAATAAGACAATGTTTTCCCAGATCCAGTCTGTGCTACTCCAACCATATCCAATCCACTTAGGGCAACCGGCCATCCCTGAGCTTGAATAGCAGTGGGTTCAGTAAAGTTCTGTCTTGCAATCGCATCCATGATGTTTGCAGGGAAGTTTGCTTCATAAAAATTCAGAACGGGCTTTGGGCAGTTGTGTCCTCTAACTGTAATTTCCTTGCTTCTTCTGTATGTTTCGACCTCTTGCACTGTGCGCCTGGCCAAATCAGGGTGTTCTTGGTAAAAATTCTTCTCAAATTTGGGCAGCTCATCAAGATTCCACTGCTTTTTAACTAGTTTCTCCCCAGGGTTTCCAAACTTCTTTCCTGATAGAGGCCCTGCCCTACTTCCTCCAAATCGAGGTGCACCAAACCCTCGATCCCGGCCTCGGTCTCGGTCACTCGAATAGCCCGACATGGCGTCAATGATTGCGGTTGGCGGGGAACGAAGTGGAGAGAATCAGATGCAACGAGTCACTGGTGGAGCCTTGTGGGGGCTGGGGCAGGAGTCGGGGCGGCGGAGAGACGGCGATGATAGGAGCCTGAGTTGCTCACCTACAGGCCAGTGGGCGCCCTCTGTTGGGGTCCTGTCCCAGCAGGTCCAGGGGTTCCCAGAGGTGTGGATGGAGTCGGCAAAGAAGGAAGGATACGGGGACAGCGTTCAGTTGATCAGCAGCCTAACCAGGTGCTCTAGGCAGGTTCTGGCCAGGATCTCCAGCCAGGTTCTGTCTTTATTGTCCTGTTACATCTGTATTTATACCAGTTGATTTTAATCCTATCCATTCTATTCCAAAGGTTAGGGCGTTTCTTATCTCCATTCCAAGGTTACTCTATTGTTCTATTAAGCTACAAGGAACTGAAGGAGATTATCCTAAGTAAAGATTATATAGCTTAAGCGTGATTGTTCTTGGTTAAAGTGATTAACTACCTGCCTGGCACTTAATTAAGTGGTTTTATGGATTTATTCCCTTCTTAGTCCTGTTCATCCCTATCTTGGGGAAACAACCTTTCTCCGGGAGGTGGTCCTGTTTAAAACACATAGCGCTAAGCTGGGGGGGGGGGGGTGCAAACATATGTATACGCCAGGTCCCTTGAAACATAAGCTGTGCAGATGTTTCTTCCCTGCAGCGACTATGCCAAGCAGCAAGGGTGGACCGGCTTCTGGCAAATTCTCCCATTTTTATTTATTTATTTATTTAAAATATATTTTTATTGAATTTTTACAGAGAGGAAGGGAGAGGGATAGAGAGTTAGAAACATCAATGAGAGAGAAACATCGATCAGCTGCGAACCTGGGACCTTTCAGTCTGCAGGCTGACGCTCTATCCCAGGGGTGGGCAAAGTTTTTGACTCGAGGGCCACAATGGGTTCTTAAACTGGACCGGAGGGCCGGAACAAAAGCATGGATGGAGTGTTTGTGTGAACTAGTATAAATTCAAAGTAAACATCATTACATAAAAGGGTACGGTCTTTTTTTTTTTTAGTTTTATTCATTTCAAATGGGCCTGATCCGGCCTGAGGGCCGTAGTTTGCCCACGGCTGCTCTATCCACTGAGCCAAACCGGTTTGGCCCATTTTTATATTTTAAATGACAGCGCGTGTAAATCAGCAGCCACCTCTCAGATTGGGTTGTTTAAGACTCAGAAGACTTGTTTGTAACTTTCCAACAGGTCAGTCCGAGGCTTAACCCTATATCGGCTCCCCACACCAAACCTGAAACAATGACCACCTGATTTTAAGAAAGACTTCATTATTAATTTATTTCAGATTTAATATAAAAGTGTGTTCTCTTGTATCTCCAGATTAATCTTCCAGTATCTTAGTTGAGTGTGTGTGAATGAGTGTGTATTTGTTCACCAAATGAAACACTGAACGAGATTGCTATTTCGAAAGCTACAGGACGAGGGGAAATCTTTTCTCTTTTGCCTTATTAGAATGAAAAGGAAATAACAATCCGAAATTCTGGGAATGCAAGAATCTCCCAAAATGGGAGAATTTTCTGCCAAGTCTTGCCAATTTGAATGACCTTCATTCATCGTTCAAAGTGCCTTTTCAATCAAAGGAAACTAGGTTCCTTCCTACAAGCTGATAGGCTCACTGTGAAGGAAGTCGTACTACAAGAAAAGTCCAGGGTCTTAGAGAAAAAATAATCCGGGAACAATCTGAAGAATCGGCCACTATTTGGCCATTTGTTAGATCTTTCCAATATCCCTGGATAGTTTATGGATTCCAAACCGCATTCTTGATCTGTAACAATGACTCTCTTGGATCCTAAAACCAACCATCTTTATTAGTTCACCCACTCACATTCATGGTCTCACCAAAAAGCATGTCCTCAAACCACAAAGCTGGACAATTTTAAGCAGATGCAAGCAGATGACTTTCATTATTACAAGGTTTTTCTAATTTATACAAACAGTTTTTACAACGAGAAATAATGCGGTTGGACCATTAGACTAATTTACCATTAAAGCAGAAACAAAATAGTCTGGGGGATTTTAGACAATTATTTCAAATCTTCCTGAAGTCTTGCTATCCCTCCTCCAATATACCAAGCAACAATGTTTTTTCTTAAGGTTTATTCTGACTGCTTTCAAAAATGAGTTTTGTTATTAAAATAACAAAACAAAACAAAACAAAAAAACTAAACCTAATATAAACAGGCCAAATATAGCCAGTTAAAAGCTTAGTGCCATTTCAACCCTGGGTTGCTCCAGTCCTTTCCAGACAAACCAAAAAGGAAACCCTCATGGTCAGGGCTGTCACTATTCAAAGAAAGCACATGCACTCTAAGAACCTGGAACCAGCTGCCTTGCCCAGGCCAGTGACGAAGGGATCGCCAAATGTGTGTTTATATTCTCTGTGAACATGATTTTACTTTTGCTTTACAGTCCTAATCAACCTTTTCTGTACCCTACGAAAAATATCAGCAGTCTCCAGAAGCTCAGGGGCTGGGGAGAAGGGGGCATGGGGTGTTGTTTAACCGGGACAGAGTTTCTCCTTGTCTTGATGCAAAAGTTCTGAAAACGGACAGTGGTGATGGTTGCTCAACATTGTGAATGTACTTAGGGCCACTGAACTGTACACTTCAAAATGGTTAAAATGGTAACTTTTATGTTGTGTATATTTTATCCTAACCATACCAGAAAAAAAACAATAAAAATATTGAGAAACAAAAAACTCCCAAGCTAGTATGCTAACCACAGGTCCAAATACTGCAAGGAGCCGGAAGGACTGTGACCCACCAGCTGTAATGTGTTTGTCCTGGTCTGGCAACAAGGTTCAAATGCAGGACTGGATGAAATGCATTGTAAAAGCACTTCCTTACCCCGACAGAAAACTCAGACTGGAGCTTCTGAAACATGAACATGCCAACGATCCCGTATGGATCTTGATTCAGCAGGTCAGGGTGGGGCCTCGGAGCCTGTGTTTTAGCAGGTCCTCAGATAATGCCGCTGCTGGGCTGCGGGCCTCACTGGAAGCAGCAGGTCCCGGGGCATGCCACCCTATCAGTCTAAATCTAGCACCAGGTCCTCTCACAGGGAAGCACAGATCTTTCAAGCCAATTGGCTAAAGACTTAACTTACCAACCAATCACCGTTCGTAAAAATGCGTTGAGAAACTTGGCTAGAAGACCTGACTGAAGAGGGCTCCCAAGAGTACCCACCCACCCACCCACCCACCCGGAGACTAGGAAGCAGCTACGGGCGATAAGAAGTGACTGAGGAGCGAGCAGCTCCGCAGAAAGCCCTCCAGCCGACTTCAAAACAGTCTTGAAAATGCCCTTCCCCAGCTCGAAGTATGCCTGGAATTCAGTGGCCTTTATCCAACATAAAGACTTGCAACTCCGTTTGGACTGAGTTCCCTATAGCAGAACCTTGCAATGCAGCCCTAGAAAACGGACAACGCCCAGCGTGTGGACAAACTCGGCCCCTCCCTTACAAATGAGTCAGAAAGTGCAAATAAACAAATAAATAAAGGAAACAGGTTCTCCAAAGTTCTGCGGGGCAGGGGGCACAGACCCCGGCCCGCCGGCGGCGCGGGCCCGCGAGGCGGCCGGGGCTGCAGAGGGACTCCCAGGTGCGCAGTGCCCCAGCCCCGCGGGCTGGCAGCTCAGGCGGCCTTACCTGCTTCCAACTAACCCTGGCCCCCCCTAAATCCAAGGCACCCGCTCCTGCCCCTTCCAGATAACACCGCAAAGGCTGGCAGTGCCAACAGAAACTCAGAGGCCTTTAAACGGGGTTCCAGAGAAGCTCAACAGGAAGCGAGACCGCTCCCATCCCTTGGAGATGGCGCGAGGCCAGGTAGGAAACAGAAAGTGGCCCCAGGTACTTGTCGCCTCAGGTACGTGCTCAAACCCACTTCCAAACGGCTCCCCAGACAAACCCTATAATACGCCGTCGTCCCCCGGGGGCATGGGGACGCAGAAGTCAGCCAAGCAACCCCCCAGGAAGGAAAAAATCACTCCTCCATCAAGAAGAGCTCAAGGAAATGGGAGTGGGGAGAGGACGGGTGGGCATGAACTCGCATTCACTCGCGCTGCCCCTTACCTCCGTCCACACGACGGATCAAGAGTGCAAGCGCCCCGCCACAGCCCGCAAACCCCTCCTCCACCGAAGCTGGGGCAGGAGGAAGGTCCCCCAGCGTCGCCAGAGCCCGGGCTGCGGCGCCTGGGGCAGGTCTTTGCCCGCCGCGCGGCGGGCGCCACCGGGACGCGCTGCGGGCGCTCGGGGCCGGGGAAGGAGAGGGAGGAGGGCGCAGTACTCGCCTGCAGGCGTCTGGCGTCCGCGGGCGGCAGAGTCGGGCGCGGGATGCGGGTGGCTCCCGTCTGCGCTGGGGCGCGCTCCCACGCGGCGCCGGCTGCTGGGCTGCTGTCCCCTGCGCTCCGCGCGCGTCGCTGGTGGCGCCTCGCCCGAGCCCGAGAGCAGGAGGCTGCCCCGGGAATGGGCGGGCGCAGTTGGCCTCCGCGGCCGCTCCTGTGTATTATTGTGACTCAAGCTATTTCCTGTTTGGAGGTTTGGGAGAAATAAAAATATATATCCAAGTTGGGGGGCAGAGGGAGTTGGGCAGCGGCGAGCCAGAGAGCGGCGGTTCAGAGGGGACGAGGGTGGGCAGTGTCTGGCACCTGCTTCCCCGAGACACGGAGGGAGGAGACGCAGGGGTTTTTTTTTTTGTTTTTTTTTTTGCAGCGTTACTTTGGGGTGTCTGGAAGGACGGGGATGCGGGGCTCCCACACGCCACCCAGCGGTGGGGCAGGGGCCGAGGCTGCAAGGATCGCCTTGTCACTCCAGCCAGCGCAACGCACTGCCCTACCTCTTCCCTTCTCTGCAAAACCGCCCTGAGCTTTCCTCCCGCCCAGGGCAAGCGGAACGCGCTGTACTGCTTTCTTAATTCCTGCCCAGGTCGGCTTTCCAGCCCTCCGCAGGGCTGTGCTTTTGGAAGAGGCTAGCTCCGGCCATTGTGTGTGTGTTGGGTGGCACTGGGGTCTTTGTTTTGTTGGCGGGCGTGAGTGGGAAGCAGGTTAATGAGGTCGGTGGAAAGTTAACTTTTGTGATCAGCTTCCGTTCCCCTCCCCCACCGGCCTCACCCTTAGCCAGGATCACAGGGTCTGAGGCCCCAATCCGGAAATACCGGTTCCTCCCGCTGGGACAATAGGTGAGGGCGGGAGCGCTAACCCCAGAGTCCGCTTAGTCACAACCGGAATCCCTGCCCAGCCGGGAGAGCAGAATCTGCCTAGTGTCCAAGCCTGCCCCTGGCGAGCAGGTGCTCCTTTCACTTCATCTTGTTTAGAATCCTGGGGAGGTGCCCTGGCCGGTGCACCAAAAGGTTGCTGGTTCGATTCCCGGCGGGGGCACAAGTCAGGGTAGCCGGCTGGTCCCGGGTGTGGGGCGTATGAGGTTCCCTCTCCCTCTCCCCATCCCCCTACTGAATTGTATGCTTAAAACGTGATTAAAATGGTTAATTTTATGTGATGCATATTTTACCACAATAACAAAAATTCCTGGGAAGGTCATGCCCTCTCATTCATTCCAGACTGCCCAAACCTCCTTCCCTCTCCCTACAGGAACCTTTGCCAGAAGTAAGGGAATGCATAACTGCTTCTCAGAAAACTCAGGTTCATTTACTTTAAACTTTTGGAGGTACCTATCAACAAATTATTCCAAGAAATGGGTAGATTGAGCCTAGAAGACAGTACAGTTTTTAAAAAGATGAACAGTAGTTTGTCAGAAACAAAGTGCTAGCAAGATGAATAAAGGTGTATGTAGTACGCCACTGTTCACCTAAGAAAGCAGGAACATACATGTGTTTGCTTTTTTTTTTAAATATATTTTATTGATTTTTTACAGAGAGGAAGGGAGAGAGATAGAGAGTTAGAAACATCGATGAGAGAGGAACATCGATCAGCCGCCTCCTGCACATCCCCTACTGGGGATGTGCCCGCAACCCAGGTACATGCCCTTGACCGGAATCGAACCCGGGACCCCTCAGTCCGCAGGCCGACGCTCTATCCACTGAGCAAAACTGGTTTCGGTGTGTTTGCTTTTTTTAATGGAAGGGTAAATAAATGGCTACCTACTTGAGAGAGAGGGAAAAAATGGAAAGCACAGGCATAGAAGCTAGAGTTCCCCGACTATAACTTGTTCTGTAGATTTGACTTTGGAATGATTAAATTTTACATAATTCTGAAAAAATTAAATCAAACATTTAAAAAGCAAAATGCAACAAATGAATGTAGTTGCCAATTTGGTGGCTTACCCATGTAAAGGGAAATTATGTCAGGTGACTTCAAAACACAAGTATTTGACTCTACATCCCTTAGGTATGTACTCTAAGGACGAAAAAATGTTTTTTAAAAAATACAATAACAACAAAAAACAGACTGCTTTTCAGCAATCATAATGTTAGCAGTAAGTAATTGTGTTCATGTCCTTAAGAATTAACATTGTTCAGTTTAAAAGATATAAATATAAAAATCAAAGAAGTTAAGCAATATTAGATTGGAATTATCACTTAGAACTCATGATATGTTTTTCTTGGAAAAAGATTCCAAGGTCTGTTTACTCAAAATGCCCATCCAACAATGGCCAACCTGGTGAGTGGTCACTGCTACAAGTTCTAGGTGACCTCTGTCCAACCTCATGCAGGAATGTCCCAAAAGAGCCTGCTCTCCTACCTCCCACCCCAGTGCTTCTCTGTTATTGCCAATGTGGGATCCATGGAAACTTAGGTGTCCGTACACCACCACCCCGAAGTGTCTGTGAATTAATGCTTCATGTTCTAACCTACCAGTCGGGGATAGAAGCTCATAAATATTCCTCCCTTTCCCCCAGGATGAACTATCCTGGGACTCAGCCCCTATCACTTCTCAGAAATCAAATCACAAGAATCAGCCAATCGGGTGCCTGAAGCAGCAGCTTACTGGCTGAGGCGCCCTTGGATTGGCTCTCTCTGCTTCCCAGTACCTCATTCCTTCCCTAGGACCATGCTTCTGAATAAAGCCTCAAGGCTCTGCTTCCTTGGAAACCCAAGCTAAGACCTGTCAAATCGTATCTCAGCATAACTAGTTGGTGAGAAAATTATTCTAGCCAATAAATAAGGGGGTGACAAAATTAGAATATCGGCACTTTCCAAAACCCTATAAAACAATTGAGCAAATCAGAAAAGATCACCAGACATTTTAGGAATTATTGAAATAGAAAAATGTGTTAAACAACATTGCTACCTGGGTATAATCAACAAAATCCAGAACTAAAAAAGACAAACAATCCACTTTCTTCAACAAGCAGCAATGCATTAAAAATGATGGGGAGTGGGGAGGGAACCTATAGATTCAAAGTCTTAAGTAATGTCAGTGAAATACAATGTGTAATCTTTATTTCGGTCCTGGTTCAAACCAACCAATCCCTAAAAAAAAAAAAAAAAAATGATAAGGTATTTGGGGAAACTTGATATTCCCTAAGGTAGTAAAAAATTAGGAAAAGTTAAAAAATGTTTTAATCCGTGCCACTGATTTAATCTAGTATGGAGTTGATGTTGCTACTTGCATGTGTTTGGGTGGCATATTTATTTTATGTACAAGGTGGGCAAAAGTAGGTTTACATTTATTCATATGGAAATGAACACAATAATTAATTAATAATAAAGAATAAACTGTGTTTCGCATACTCACAACTATAAACCTACTTTTGCCCCACCTTATATCTACAAACGTTTGTATGCATACACCCACAAAATAAACCAACCATCTGCTTAATCTCTTTCTTTGTGTGAAATGAACATTTCAAAGAAGGCTTGGTTCGGGGTTTTCTTTGAATGTGTTCAGGTAGGAAGAAAGGGACTCTGGCTGGCATCGCTGGTATCTGACATTATCTTTGTTTTTCCCACCCACCCTTTTCCTTCTGGGTACATGCTGTATGTATTCCTTTGTCTGTGCCGTCCTGTACCCAGCAACACAGCATTTTCAGTAACTAATAAACATTTCCATTCTGAAGACTAAACATTTCAAAATCCGCTCAGAAAACTAAAAAGAGACGCCTCCATGGGCCGCAGGGGCAGTGCTGAGGAAAATGGGGCAAGAACTCCGAGTTCTGACTTAGAGCCCAGCGGAGGTTCTCCCCTGCCCCTGGCACCAGGGCAGTCCCAGAGAAACCACCTTCCCTTCCCCGGAGACAAAGCCCTATTCTGCTGCCTCTGTGACAGCAGCTCTTGTGTTCTGTGTCCTGAGGTTCTGAAACTGATACTGTGCTTTGCCTGCAGGCTGGACAGACAAGATGGGGAAAGGGTCAAATCACAGTTTAAAGTGGGGCACTTGCCTTGGTAAGACGGGTGTTTGCTTTGCTGGTAATAGGTGCACCACAGAGGCCCAGAAAGAGCTTTGTTTCCAGTCTGGACTTCGCTGCCTGCGTGGTCCTTGAATTTTACAGTTAACTCCTCTGAGTCTCAACTTCAGTCTCCTCACTCTTTGACCCCGCTGTTGGTGGTGGAAATGGGGTGTCCACTGGTGGAAATGGGGGATCCCTTTCCCCACTGAATACTGGGGGTTGGGTCCTTATGATATCTCCAAAAAAGGAATTTTCTGAGACTCGCATGGAATTACATCCCTAGGTTTGCAAAGTCCCATTTCCCTTAATCCGGTCCTGGAAAATGTGCAGCCGGGGATTCAGCAGAGCTAAAAGCAAAGCCAGAGTTCACAGTGTCTGTCCCATGAGGGAGCTGGGTCCAGTACAGCATTAGGCTAGTCATTGTGTGGGGTCCGCGTGGCTGCGGGCCATGTGGGCAGAATACAGGGAGGTGAGAGCTGGCTCCTTGAAACAAGTGTCCCAAGAGAGAGAACTCCTTCCTTTAGGAGCTTAAGTATTTTAAATTTTCCCGTGCTGGCAGTGGCCACACCTACTCTGGCCAATGACCTGTTCCCAGGTGTGACTGACAGGGAAGTACCTTCCCTATGTCACCCAGACCTGACTGGGCAGTCATTTATTCTTCCTTTGTCAGTCCCTTCCCCCAGGATCTGTGGGGAACAGATCTGGAAAGTGATAAACTGCAGCTTCCTAGCACACACGGCATGCTTATATTATCTGGCCTTCCCTTGCTCCTTTCCTGTTATTAACAACTGGGTTTATTACAATGGTATCACAGCAACTCTGTTTCTAGGTATCTATCTCCCCTCCCCCAATCCTCACACAAGTATTGAAAGAAATATGCTCAAGAATTCCTCTCTGTTTAAATAGGAAAAAAAATTTTTTAATTAATTGACTTAAGAAGAATGGCTGAATAAACAATAGTGCCACCATACAATGTGCTAACTGTATTTTCGTCCTGCCGCACAATAATCAATAAAACATTACCATTGCTTCTGATGAAGCCACATGTTTCCAAATCCTAACCCTCCCCCATATTTGTGTTGAGGTTATCACTACTTTAAATTATGCAGTCATTTTTTTTAAAGTTTTACCAAAATATGCAATCTTTCTAAAACAATATATTGTTTGGAGTTGCTTCTTTGAGCTTTGTAGAAATAGACTCACACAGTATGTAGTTTTCTGCAACCAGCTCTTTTCATTGCAAATTCTATTTCTCAGATTTATTCAGGTAATGTTGAGTATAGCTATATTTCACCCAATTTTACTACTATGTAATATCTCCTTTCCATGCTTGATTCTAAGTTTTCCTTTGGATAAAAAGATGCCCACCCTCTAGGCAGACATTTACTTTCTTGGCGAACATTAGAGAAAAGATGTCAGATCATTGGAAGATCAGAATTTGTAGCCAACAGGAATGATTCTTATTTCCACTCACCCAAGAAATACATTTATCATCCCATGTCCTTTGGGGGTTTTGACTTCTAAGAATGTTTTAAGTTGTTCGCTGTACTAGTCTGTCCACTATTTTGTATGTTTTAAATCTTTCTATATAAAAGTAAGGAGGGGCCTGGCTGGTGTGGGCTCAGTGGTTGAGCATTGACCCGGGAACCAAGAGGTACTGGTTCAATTCCCAGGCTCCATCCCCGAGTGTGCAGAAGGCAGCTGATGATTCGCTCTCATCATTGATATTGCTCTCTCTCTCTCTCCCTCTCCCTTCATCTCTCTCTAAAAATCAATAAGAACGTATTTTTTAAAAAATGGTATGGGGGATTGCATTGAAATGACATCTGGATGTTTTCTTGGCTTTGTTTGATTTGGGAATCACAGCTTTTTAAGGTATGTCTGACTGACTGAGGAATGCTCTCCATCAGTTAAAAACAGTGAGGTATTCTACATGAACCAATGTGTAAAATTCTCCAAGACATGTTGCTAAGCAAAAAGACAAGTTGCAGGACAATACATATTGTGTGAACCTGCTTATACATTAAATACACACACATATTTGCAACTGAGTAGAAAAAGAGCTGGAAGGATGCACAGCATCTTGGCAGCGGTGCTTAACGAAAAGGTGAGTGGGAAAGGCTGTGATTTAGGGGCATGGGGAACAGTGGAGAAGACTGACCTGCACTTTTGGGGTCCTGTTTTGAATTTCATTGAAAGCAAAAGTAAAAGAAATGCATGGGGTGGACTAGAAGATCTGCCAGGTATTATCTGGTTGACACTTGCAGCGGTCCTAATGGGATGGAGAACATCTGTCTCAATGGGGACCTGGTGAGAGGTCTTGGTCCCAGTGCCCTGGTGCTCCCTGAAGATTGAATGGGGACAGCTGCAGCTCTCGGGAACAGGCTGGCTGTGAGTGCACGGGGCACGTGACTGCTGAGAGCTGCTAAAACACTCTTTACCCTGGCCTCATCCCTAGTCACACCCGTCCATTGGAGATCCCCCAATAAGCATGCTAATTGATAAAGGATTCTTCCACTTAAATCCCAGGTCCCTCCTCCGTGATGCCAAGGCAGGCAGCAGCCCCACCCTCTCCCCAAGCAGAAATGGGGCAGGTAAGCGCCTCCCCTATAGCTACCACTCAATGTGAGAAGGAGGGCAAGAGGAGTAGCCAAAGATGCTTCCTTCTTATTCAGCCATCACTGGGGTAATTCATTTGATCCCCTGTAAAGCTTTATAGCCCATCTACTTTGGCGTGATGCCTTAATTCGTGTCATTTACAACTCCCTGGGTAGAGCCAAGGGCTACCTCTAAAGTCATTGCTTCTGTGGCCAAAGCTTTGGAAGTCTTGCTAAGAATCTGTCCGTTCAAGTAAGTGTCACACTGCCGGCTTTATGTCATTCAACAGCATTACTTGTGTGGACTTTGACAAACAGCTCATAAAGAAATCGTACTTTGTATTGATCACTTGTTAACTGTCCAAAGATCACTGTAGTTTTAGTCAAGCCTCTGGTGAACATTAATTTTAAACACCATGAAAAGTATGCTTTCCCTGGACCTGGGATTGCCTATGAATTTCCAGGGAGAAACATGGAGATAGAAATATAGGTATGGATAGAGATAAAGTCATTGTACAACTTTGAAGAAAACAAGGATATGTTAGAGTGCTTAATGTGAGAATCATTTTTCTCATTGTGATTCTTACAAAGTTCTGAACAATAAATTAATAGTTCCGTAATAATTACAACTAATATTGTAGAGGCCGAGATGTGGGGCCACTCATAGTAATGAGAGGCTGAGATACAGTTGAATTACACCTGTGCTTATTATTCGCTGGGTAATTAATAGTGGGGGCTTTGGAGACATGACCAAAATAATGGGCTTACATTTAATGGGCACGTATTAGTATATGCCTGTGACACTAAACTGAGGTTGTACAAACATGCTCATTGATTAGGGATTCTTCCACTTAAATCAATAGCAACAATTTAAAAACACAACCAAAACCAAGATAGGTGAGGGTGTGGTGCAATTGCTACATCGGTATTGCCATTGTAAATTGCTCCTGCCTTTCCAAATGCATTTTCATAAAATGCATCAAGACTTGTAGAAAATGCCCAATTCATTTGACCCTGTCATTTTACCCTGGGGCCCCCATCTTAAGACAATAGCACAAATGCGGAGAAAAATAAATGCACAAAAATTTTCATCAACACATTTTAACAAGAGGAAAATAAAAGGAAAACAATGAAAATATCCCACAATTAAGGGAAAGTTAAGTAAATTAAGTCATACTCATTAAAAGGAACATTATGTGGGCATATTCATGTTAACTATGAAGTATATAGCAATATTTATTCAGCCAACAAATATTTATTGAGCCATCTTTACTATATCATGCTAAGCACAGGTGATACAATGATGAACCAAAAAAATGGAGATTTTTGCTTTCTTAGAGCTTTTGGATAATACTTATAGTGTAATATGCTTTGATTATTACTGCAAAAATGAGATGCATAGCCAAACTAAATTTTATCTGGGGTCGTAATAGCACAGATTGATTCCCACCCCCATTCGTCATCATTTTACAGACTGCATTCAGTATTTGTTTAATTGATTTTAAACAGAGGAAGTATGTGTGTGGGAGGGAGAGAGAGAGAGAGAGAGAGAGAGAGAGAGAGAGATTGATTTTATTTATGCATTCATTGGTTGCTTCTTGTATATGCCCTGACTAGGAATTGAACCCACAACCCTGGAGTATTGGGATAATGCTCTAACCAACCAACTGAGCTATCCAGCCAGGGCTGATTCACTATTTTTTAAATTGAAAATATTATTCAACATACATTGCTGGTGGGAATGTAAAATGATACATACATTCTGGATAACAGTTTATTTCTTTTTAAGAATAATACTAAAACAAACATGCAAGTACCATACAACCCAGAAATTCACTCTCGGTAATTTATTCCAAACAACTGGAAATTTATGTTTATAGAGAAACCTGTACCTGAATGTTCATAACAGCTTTATTCATAATAGTCCAAAAGTAGAAACAATCCAGATTCCATCCCCAGTCAGGGCTTGTACAGAAGGCAACCGATTGATGTTTCTCTCGCACATCGATGTCTCTCTCTCCCCCTCTCCCTCTCCTCCTTCCTCTCTCTGTAAAAACAAATAAAAACATATCCTCCAGTGAGGGTTAAAAAAGAAGTACTATTGTTAGCTGAAAAGGCAGAATAATGAGTAGTCTGCATAGAAGAGCTACAGCTCTGCAAGCAGATGAACGGGGTCTGAAATAAATTTGTGCAAAAAGGAAAGCACTATGAAAAGCAGTAGGATCTGAGCCAACGCATTTTTCTTTTCAACAAATTCTTGTTAATGCTGTTGGTTCAAGGTCTTGTAGCAACGTGTACTTTTAAAAGAGACTTGGAGGAGTCTCTTCTGCCAAGTCCAAGAACTCCGGAGAGAGGCATGTGGTACAGGAGAAAGAGCATGGGCCTTGGGGTCCCACAGACCCAGTGACTGAGGCGAGCTCGCTGGATCTGCTTGAACCTGTTTTCCCTTTTAAAAATGAGGATAATATTACCTGCCTCATAGATCGTTGTTAGTGTTAGAAATTATATACCTATTTACACAGAGAAAAAAATCTAGAAGGATACTGTATCAGGATTATGGTCAGCTACAAAGAACAGAATCTCAACCACAGTGGCCAAACAAGATAGGCCTTCCTTTTATTTCATATCACAAATATTTGGAGGCAGACAGTCCAGTTTTCGTATCACAGTTCCAAGACTAAAGCAGGGGATGTGGCTTTTCCAGTTTTTCTCCCCTACCAGTTCTACCTGTGTGTTTTTTGTTTCTTTTAAAAAAATATTTTGATTGATTTCAGAGACGAAGGGAGAGGAAGAGAGAAATAGAAACATCAGTGATGAAAGAGAATCATCAATCGGCTGCCTCCTACACGCCCCACAACGGGGATTGAGCCCGCAACCTGGGCATATGCCCTGACCAGGAATCAAACTGTGACCTCCTGGTTCACAGGTCGATGCTCAACCACTGAGCCAGGCTGGTCGGGCCTGCCTGTGGTTTTGATTCTCACAGATCCAACATGGTCCCTCCACCTTGAGGCATCTAGTGGATAGTGTAGGCAAAAGCCCGCGCCAGCTAAGTCTGCCTGTAAGTTTCCTATAAGCTTTTCTGCTTACATTAGTCAAAAGTTACACATTCAACATACACCCTCACAACATATTCTAGTTTCTAAATTCTTCGCAGATAGAGCTTACATCTGGCACAGTGACACATAATATGTGCACAGCAAATATATGTTGAATTGAATTATCTCCTCATCAAGGTATGACTTCCTATATGAATAAGTCAAAAGTAAAATATTAATTTCTTGACTTGATATGACTAAATGCTCCTGTCAAGAAAGTTCTGTCTGTTGCTTCACTATTAAACACCCACCGCGAGGAAAAAATGAAAAGCAACTTCCTACCTGGCTCCCAAGTCATCCTATGAACCACATTGTCTGGTTGGCTTTGCCTTGCAGTTGCTAATCTGAAAGCCAGGAGACAGAAGCCAGGGGTAGTCCAGTGTGTGGCCTGTTGGGAGAGCATGGTCCATGCACTCCCTCCGAGATGGAGCAGCCGCAGGGGCCAGGTTAAAACTTCCAGAAGAACTGTGTCTCGAGGGTGGGCCTGACAACTGTCAGGCAGCCATGAATGTGAGAAACTGTATCGAGAACTGAAACGGCACTAAAATGAGGAGCTCAGTTAATTAGCCTCACCTGTGGTTCCCAAGGCAACAAGGCAACAACCCCCTTAGGATCCTGGGTAATACGATCCTTTCAAACTCACTTGGGAGCTATCGTTTGTCTGTTGCACCTGCCTTGCTGGATATGATGCATAGGGTTTTTACCTTCTGGGGAGCCAGGTAAAAGCATCCAGCAAATGCACATTAGTTCTTAGGTGTTTTCAGGTCCCACAGATGTACACTAAATATCCCCCAACAAAGTTCCTCCTATTACAGATCCACCCACTGTGTGTGGAAGGAGGTGATGCTGAGCAATTCGTTCCTGCTCAGATTCATAGCATCATAGTTGCTCATGAGATTGGTTCAAGCAATAGCCTGCTTTTTGGAGGTTATTTAGGTCCACGAGTCCTTAGCCGTAATTCTGGAATTTCAGAATTTTGTCTCTGAAACCAAAAGCTTGGTGCTTAAACTAATTTGGCAGCAAAATCTGACCTGAACTACCTTAACTGGTTTGGCTCAGTGGATAAAGCGTTGACCTGCAGACTGAAGGGTCCCAGGTTTGATTCCGGTCAAGGGATGTTTCTAACTCTCTATCCCTCTCCCTTCCTCTCTGTGAAAAAATCAATAAAGTATATATTTTTTAAAAATCTGACCTGACCTGATGATGTAAGTGTATTTATGGTCCTTCATACATTTCACTGGGGATATATCCATGGGTTTCTTTATGGGAGACCTCCCTAGTCTCTGCTGGAAGCATTACATCATGCTATACAGCAGGGGTCCTCAAACTTTTTAAAGAGGGGGCCAGTTCACTATCCCTCAGACCGTTGGAGGGCCAGAGTATAGTTTTAAAAAAAACTATGAGCAAATTCCTATGCACACTGCATATATCTTATTTTGAAGTAAAAAAACAAAACGGGAACAAATACAATATTTGTATTTGCATGTGGCCCGCGGGCCATAGTTTGAGGACCCCTGCTATACAGTATATATGCCATATTTCTGAAAAAACTCGGAGTCCCAAAACATCTGGCCCAAGGATTTCGGATAAAGGCTTGTGTCCCTGTAAAATTAAACCTCAGGGAGATGAGCAGTGATTGATGGGTTGCTTATTCAGCATGTCAAATTGTACTCGGAGCACCGTGATAAACTGTAGAGTCTCTGCTTTCCCTGCCCAAACATACAATATATCTCAGCCTAACTACTGCATGTTCGACCAGCCTCGCAGACATTTTTGCAGACTCATTATTACTACCCCCCCCCCCCCCCCCCCCCCGCCCAAGTCTTACACTAGGAGTTTGCACTGACTCTGCCTATATGGACAAGGAAGAGCAACTCCACTCCTCTTCCTGCTTTTCATAGCGTAAGAAAACAAGCAACCACCTAAGGCAAAAAACGCCAGTTTCTCTGCACGTTTCCAGCGAAGGCAAACGAGAAGAACACCTACAAGGAGAACACTTTTTCCCCCTTTGTGCTTTGCCTAATTTCCTTTACATAGGACTTGGTTTTGTGACTGCTATACGTGTTACCACAGCAAACTCACTTTTCAAATATCCAAAATAAGTCAGGAGCATGATTGGGATCTTTCATTGAGCAGGAGTCAGGCACAGACTGCAGGCACATGAAGGTTTCATGGGGGATAAGATTATTAGAGTGGATGAATGGATTAAGGTCTAAAGGTATTTCTGTTGCCCTTATAGAGGAGAGAGTATGGATATTTCCTTGTTGTCCTCTGTCCCCAGACAAAGGAATGTACTTAATAAATGTATGACTAATTGCTTCTCTCAGGGCGAAACACATACCAACAGGCCAAAGGGCATTCCAAAGAAACTCAGGAGTCCTTCCCCCTCTCTGACGGAAGAGAGTCCTCTAACTCAAAAAGGAAACTCAGTAGACTTCACAACCTCATAATTCTGCATTCACAGCCACCATGTCCTCTTTGGTGCAGGATCCCGGGACAGATGCGAAATCCTCGCCACAATTAAGATCTTGTACTTAGCCCTGAACTGTCAGGGCACATGCCTGTGTTTCAGGCTTGATTCCCAGTAGGGGGTGTGCTGTAGGCAGCCAATCAATGATTCTCTTTCATCATTTATGTTTCTCTCTCTCCCTCTCCCTTCCTCTCTGAAATCAATGGAAAAAAAATATATATATATATATATATATGTATATATATATATATATTTAAAAAGAGTTCACCAAACAAATTCTGGAGATGGATGGTGCTCATGGTCATACAACAGGAATGTACTTAATGCCATTGAATTGTACACTTAAACAATTTTATGTTGTGTATATTTCACCACAATAATAATTTTACAAAAGAGCAAGAGCTGCACCCAGCATTCTCTACCCTTCTCACTTGCTTCCTTTTCCTTCTTAGCACTTATCAATCCCAGATGCTGTAGATTCACATGTCTACTGTCTGCATTCCCCCAGAAGAAAGGACACACAGGAGAGTGGGTGTTTCCTTTGTTCTCTCCACTCTCACATTTGCAATGCCCAGAACAGTGTCTGGTACGCTGTAAATACTCCTAAAGATTTTCTGAGGGAATAAATGGAAACAAGCAAGTAAGCTAGGTCTCCAACTAGTATTCGCACCTGTAATTCCTCTCCATCTAACCCACTTCATCCTAAAAACATTGACCCTAGAGTTATCTGGGTTACCTTTTTAAGACATAGAACTGATATCATTCCCATACTCCACAGAATGTTACATACATAGATTAACTATGACAAATGACTTCCTAATTTCTTGGCATGCCAAAGTCTCATATAAAATTTAATATAATGATCATAAACCAACACTATGAGTACAACAACAACAAATTCCTCAAAGTAGCAGTGGCTTTTTTTTTAATCCTCATCTGAGAATATGCTTTATTGATTTTAGAGAGGAAGGGAGAAAGAAAGAGAAAGAAACGTTGATCAGTTGCCTCCCATACGCATCCTGACTGGGGATCAAACCCACAACCTAGGTGTGTGCCCTGACCGGGGATTGAACCCACAATCTTTCATGGTGTGAGGGATGATGCTCCAACCAACTGAGCCACCCGGCCAGGGCAGTAGCTGTGGCTTTTTACATATTGTATGTGATCCACAGTCTTCCTCTGCTCAGATCCCTCCCTCATCCAGAAGGCCCCTACTCTCTCCACAGCTCACCCGCTCAGGAGTGCCTTCATCCTCCACCCTCTCCACCAGCTGCTAGCTATTGTACTCATCCCTCAGGCCTTCTCCTCCAATCTTCTCCTGAATCAAAAGCTATTGCTGCCCTAGCCGGTTTGGCTCAGTGGATAGAGCGTTGGCCTGTGGACTGAAGGGTCCCAGGTTTGATTCCGGTCAAGGGTACATACCTTGGTTGCAGGCTCAATTCCCTGTCCTGGTTGGGGCTCATGTGGGAGGCAACCAATCCACGTGTCTCTCTCACATCAATGTTTCTCTCTGTCTCTCCTTCTCCCTTCCTCTCTCCCTAAAAATCAATGGAAAAATATCCTCCAGTGAGGATTAACAAACAAACCAACCAACAAACAAAAGCCATTGCTAATTTGTTTGAGCTCCTACGGTACTTTATTTTAAGCCTCCGTTCCAGCACTACTTGGAGTTTTAGGTCATAGTCATGTAAGCCTCTGCCTCTCTTCCCAACTATCAACGTTGAGAGGAGCGTGGTGGTGTCGGAATTGATTCCTTGTTATGTGTGCCTCCAGGGCATTACACTCAACATGTTTAGACACTCTGTCGAGGCTCTCGGTGTGGGTGCTGGTGGCGGTCGTGCCAGAACACAGCGGTGCCAACTGTGACTTCATGGCAGGTGGCCGTAGACGGAGAGAAGAGGGGCCCCGTGTTGTCCTCCTGACTGGGCCGTAGGCCTGGGGAATTCCCGAGGGAGGTGACCAGGCAGGTGTTTACTGTGTGTCATCACCTGGAAAGAGGGCTCCTGATAACCGCGTCCTGAAAGTGGGGAAGGTGGAGCTTTGTCAATGTTTGCCTCTGAGTCAGTGTGGAGAGAGAAATCAGTTTTGACCCCAGGAGGCCCCCTCACCACAGGCATCTGTCTGTCATGGAAGGATCCTAGCAGTGGTTCCTAGCGAGGGATCGGATGGAGATAAAGCAGAGACTCCATGTGCAAGCTGCACTTTCTCACACACAGACCTGGCTGATTTCTAGATTACGAAGAAGCAACCAAGAGTTCTGGTGGAGCTCTTTTTGAAAGAGTAGTTAACGGCCTCTCTAATATAGTAGCTTTTGAAAGAAATATTTTCTTAAATCTGTATAAGTTACTTGGGAATTATCACAGTAAAGTTTAAAACAAATATACTTCTATTTTTCTAAGTATAGCTTTTCTAAATCCAGTGGGGATAGTCTACTTATCTTTCCCTTCCCAGTACTCCCTCCTGAGCAGGGAGAAATGCAGGTATGGTGATAGTTATGATGATAAAAAAAATGATCAGGAGAACTCGGTTTTGTTCTAGCTTTGCCTGTGACTAGTTGTGTGACCTCAGCTTAGCTCTCTGGGCCTCAGCTTTTTTATTTATAAAACTAGAGGCCTGGTGCACGAAATTCTTGCACAGGTAGGGTCCCTAGGCCTGGCCGGCAATCAGGGCCGATTGAGGCCTTCCAGCTGCTGGCTGGAGCCTTCCTTCCCTGGCTGCTGGCCACAGCCCATGGCCTTCCTTCACTCCACGCCGCCCCCTGGTGGTCAGCGCACATCATAGTGAGCAATCGGTCTCCCAGTCGCACTCCTGTAGGGACAATTTGCATATTAGGCATATATATATATATAGATGATTTGGACAAGAACAGAATAAAACACCCATGTTAATAGATGCAATAGGTGATCCTCAAAAAGGGTCCTGAACCCAGATATCTGGGAAATTTTGAGCTAGACAGGCTTCTCCACTGAAGGGTTTTTCAGATGTGTGCACTGTAACTTTTCAAGAGGAAGAGAGGGAGAGCTGTGTGTCCCAGATTTCCTTGGCCACAGAATTCCTTTATTCTTGTAGAACCCGTGGGACTCACTTGGGAAGATGCAGGAGTGGAGAACCTCTAAGTTCACTTTCAGAGCTCCACTTCCCCTTCCCAGCCTGGCTGCACTGGGACTTCTCTGGTTGTGTTCTACCTTGCTCTGCACATGTTTCATCCTGTCCCCTGGCTCAGATCCTAGTGACCATCTTCCCAGCACAAACATAATAACCTGGTCCTCTTCATCTCTCTGAAAATCTAGATTCATCACTAGTTGTCAAAACAAAATGTATATGACTACTTGAAAAAAACACAAGCAATACAGGAAAGTACAAGTGAAGGAAATGAAAACGTGCCCCTTTCTTACTGTTCAGAAGTAACTCTAACAGAGCACTAATTATCAGAGGACTTTACAATTGGCAATATTTCGCTTGTTTATTTATTTATTGCTTTGATTACAAGTGTATATGGCAAAAGTTATAGAAACAGAAACTTTATACTCCTATATTTCTAAAACTTTGAGTCAAGGCCAAGTAATTAGGGTTATTGTGATATTTTAGGTGGAGGGAGTTGTCATGGGTTGAATTGTGTCCTCCTCAAAAAATGTGTTGAAGTCCTAACCCTAGTACCTCAGAATATGAACTTATTTGGAAATATGGTCATTGCAGAGATAATTAATAGAATTCAGATGAGTCTTACCAGAGTAGGAGGGTGAGCATTTAATCTAATATGACTGGTGTCCTTATAAGAAAATGGCCAGGTGAAGACAAAGAGAATGAGAGGGAAGAAAGCCATGTTGTTAACGGAGAAATGCCTGGATGGTCTCTCTCTGTTGCTAGTGGGAGTGGGGTCCTTACGATATTGCGAGAAAAATAATTTTCTGAGACTTGCATGGGACAATGAGTGATTTTTATTTGAGTGGAATTACATCCTTGAGTTTCCAAAGCCCCATTTCCCCAGTCCTGGGAGATGTGCAGCCAGGGATTCAGTAGAGTTAGACGCAAGGCCTGTCCAAAGTTTCCGGTCCATGGGGGAGCTGGGTCTGGTTTAGCATCAGGCTCGTTGCAGTCCATCAGTCCACTGTGTGGGGTCCACAGGGCCGTGAGCCATGTGGACGAATGCAGGAGCGTGAGAGCCCCTACAAGCCATGAGCCAAGAGACTAAGCACACAAGAGGCAAGAGCACAAAGAACAAACTCCTTTGTTTAGGAGATTAAATGTCTCAGATCTTCTGATGCTTGCAGTGGCCATGCCTACTTTGGCCAATGTACCTGTTCCCAGGTGTGACTGACAAAGTGCCTTCCCTCACCCAGGCTTTACTGGGTGTGCATCTGTTCTTACCCTGTCTAGTCCCTACCCCACCCCCCAATCGATCTGCAGGGAATGGGCTGGTGGTACCCTGGGGAGTGTTACAAGGCAGTTTCCTGGCAAAGCTGCGCAAATGACTATATTTGGCCTTTCCTTTGCTCCTTTCCAGTTAACTAATAACTGGGTTAATTATAACTGTATCCATGTGACAATGGAGGTCCAGGTTCGAGTGATGCAGCTACAAGCTAAGGAATGACACCAAAGCCAAGAGCAAGGCATGGCGCAGATTCTCCCCTAGAATCATCCAAAGAGCACCTTGCTCCAGACAGTATAGTCACTTGAGCCTAGAAATGGGAAAAAACCTGGTGGCCAGGAAGGAACATGGGTTTAACTGACCTAAAAATGTCATCAGCTCTCCACTCCCTGCTAAAAGGAAGGAAGGAAGAAAGGAAGGAAGGAAGGAAGGAAGGTAGGAAGGAAGGAAGGAAGGAAGAAATTTATCTCCTTTCTAACAGCTTTTCGTACCCTGATATGAAAAATTCCACATGCCTGTCTTTTTCAAAAAGCCTGCCTTTTCAAGCAAGCTAGCTTTGTCCCCAGCTTATAAAGCAGCCAGCAGAGCTAGCCCCCCAGCCAGTTCAGGGGCCCTTCCTTGCCTCCCTGGGGCTCAAGCATAAGCTTAATAAACTCTGTCTGAAAAATTCTCTGGGGTTTATTCTCGATTTCTATCTTGGGGAAACCAAGAATCCCAATGCCAGTAACAAGAGGGTGAGTGAAATCACTAGATCAGTGATTCCCAAAGTGGGCGCTACCGCCCCCTGGTGGGCGCTGCAGCGATCCAGGGGGGGCAGTGATGGCCACAGGTGCATTTGTTTTAACTTTTTTTGTATTACCTTTCTATTCTGAGTTCAATAAATAGTTTCATAATTTCAAACTTCAATGTTTCTAATTTACACCTTTCTTTACTATATTTTACGAAAAAGGTAGAAACATTAATACATATATCTTTCTGTTTAATTGCTATTAAAATTTTTAAAAAATTAATTTCCAGGGGGCGCTGAGTAATATTTTTTCTGGAAAGGGGGTGGTAGGCCAAATAAGTTTGGGAGCCACTGCACTAGATCAATGGGGCACCGGGATGGCTACCTCCCACTCCCAACCAGGTGTCAAGCCATGAAAACGCTACAACAGGAATCCCGCTTCCTAACTGTGCTACCTAACTCACTCTCTACTGTTCCATTCCTCTTACCCACCACTTGCTTAGGACCAGAGGATCTATATAAAATGCACAGCTGCTAGGTAGAATGATCTCCAGGGCATATTGTACAGGAAAACAAACACACAAACCCGAGATGCAGAACCGTTTATACACTGTACTACCTTTTACAATTTAAAAAGCCCTCCCACATATGCTAGTATAAATACCAGGTGGTCTCTGCAGGCCTATAGTACGCACTCTTTTCACAGTACATTTTATTCGTTTACTTTCCATTTTTTTGTGTACTTTTCTACTTCTTCCAGGAGACCACGACTTCCTTGAGGGGAAGGAATGTGTTTGTTCACCTTTGCATTCTAGCATGTGGCTTGGATCAAGTAGGAAATCATAAAAGTCAGTTGAATAAATGAGAAATAAAGGCCAAAAGCACTGCCCTTAACAGTTTCCTTGTCTCAGTTAAATTTACTAAGCCAATTTTTAAAAATGTAAACACAGATCCATCAAGGGTGTATGTCACTTCCTACCTCTTTGAAGTTTTTGTGTGTGTGTGTTTTTTAAGTCAGGAAGAGCCAGAGGCAAAAAAAAAAGTCATGAAATCATACATACACACACATACACACATAAACACACATACATCCAAACATCTAATTAGAAGGTCCAAAACAAAACCAATTTACAAGCCCTAGCTCATCATCTCACTAGCTATGTGTGCTGATCCTATAATTTATGGCTACTAAACACTGTTATTTTCCTTCTCTGGGCATTAGGCAACTCAGAAAGGGGTTCCAGAAACATTTCAACACTACTGACACTCATGATTACGAATATTACTAATACTGTTTATTTTATTTTAATGGCCTGTCTTCTAAACTCGTCTATCCGATCTTAGAGAAGAATGTATTTGTAGGACTGGAGCCAAACACAGCCCTGAAGGCTTTCTCCAGGGAGTCCCCCGCCTTCCCAGTACTGACCTGCTTCGCAGAGCCCCTGGGACTCCCCCCTCCTTTTTGAGCTGCCCTAGCAGATTCCTGTTCGGTCAGGTCTCTCAGTCACTGACACACCCCCAGAGCCAAAGAGAAGTGGCCGCCTGCCCAGCCTCCCACCTCTGGGGGTTTTCTGGATCCCAGTGCCAGTCTCGGGGGAAGTGAAAAGGGGATGAGGGAAGAGGCAGGGATATTAGGAAAGCCCGGTTCCAACTTCCTCCATCTCTTCCCTTCGGGACCACTTCCTTTCCCCAGAGGAGGCTAGTGGCTCCAGGAAATGCTGCCCTCATCACCCCCTGCCCCCTCTGAGCAGGAAGAAAGGAACGATCAGATTCTCCTCCTTTTGGCACCCACCCTCTTCCTTGGCTTCCAAATAACCTCTCAGCATCTCTAAGGCCACTGATTTCCCTCCTGCTGCAGGGGTCAGCTTTTAGTAAACACAAGAACCTACTGGGGACTTGGTCAAACATAGATTTCTGTTCTGCCCCTGGAGTTTTAGTTTTTTCTCTGAACGTCTTGGCCCCCCCGCCCCCATTTTTTTAATTTTTACCTTGGGCGTGGGGTGGTCCAGGCAAAACTTTCTTAAACACTGGTGAAAAATCCTGAGGGTGCCCTGGCCGGTTTCGCTCAGTGGTTGAAGCTTCGGCTTTCGGACCTAAGGGTCATGGGTTCGATTTCTGGTCAAGGACACATTCCTGGTCAAGGGCACATACCTTGGTTGCAGATTCCCTAGCTCCTGCAACCAATGGATGTGTCTCTCTCACGTAGATGTTTCTCTCTCTCTCTCTCTCTCTCTCTCCCTTTCTCCCTCCTCCCTCTCTTACACTCTTTCTAGAAGTCAATGAAATAAGTATCCTCGGATGAGGATTAAAAAAAAAAAGTTCCTGGGAGAAGGAAAGGCTGCCAGACCGGGAGCTGGAGTTGCCTCCTGAGTCACACAGTGCTCACAAACCACAAAGATGAGGAGGGCGAGCTGTGGAGGGACGAGGCTGTGTCTGGACAGGTGTTCACTGTATGTTTTTATGGCGTCCTGCAACCTTTCAGCTTCCCCTTTGTTCTTTTCTAAAACCACTGAAAGACCCCTCCTGCTGCTCTGGCTTTCAAACCCTGAGCCTACGGAGGCAGGAGGCCCTTATCAGAAGCAACATTGTCATTGTCGGCACACAAAGCCGGCTGGAGCCCCTCCCCACCCAGATGCCCCAGCCCAGAGCGGGTGGCCAGATTCATTTTCCTGCTCCCTACTTCCTTTGCTCAGGGCTGGACACACATCTGGTTAAGGTAAAGGCCTCGCATCCTTAGAGAGGCTAGTGCATCCTGAGGACATGTGAATGAGAAGGCGCTTCTCTCCTCCCCTCCAGCCCCTGTGCCCTACAGAAGGCTGCCTTTGGGTTTCAAAGGACTGGCTACTAGATCTGGAGGAAGCAGTGATGCACTTATTGGATGAAAGGACCACATGGCCCTTAAAAGGGGAGAAAAAAATGGGAAGTTCAGTGGGGAGAGGGTTCTTGATGACAGCTAGGAGGTGCTCTGAGGGGCCCATGAGGGTCTGGAATTGGAGTCTTAGGCCAATTCTAGAAATTCAGGAAATCAGGGTGGGATTTGGGGATCGCTAGTGGGATAGCACAGTGGTGTTCAGAACAGGCCACCCCAAGATGTGCCGCTGTGATACGCAGATTGTTTGAGCTACAGGCAACTTTAGCTCCAGGCTCAAGAGAAACTTCTGCCCCTCCTTTAACTACCTAGAAGAACTAAGGGGCAAGAAGCTATTATCACAGATAACTTCTTTGACCTATCTATAGGGGAGGGCAAATTTCTGTTTACTAAACATCTGTTCTTATCTCCCTGCAATGACCCTTTGAAGGCCCCAGGTGCATTAGCTCATCCCTAGCTCAGGATGTCTTATATACCTCCACCTCCTTCCTGCCTCTGAGCCTCCCTACCTGTGGGGGGTCTGACTCTCTTAGGTGTGTGGGGTCCCCACACATACAGGGGTGGGCAAAAGTAGGTCAAAACACAGAGTTTATTGTTTTGTTATTTATTAATTATTGTATTATGTGCTTGTATCACAACTGTAAACCTACTTTTGTGAACCCTGTATGCATTGAATGTGGTTATTTTCTTTTGCTAATCTGTCTCATGTTTATTTGATTATTAAACCAGCCAGAGAACCTTCAGATAGAGGAAAGTTTGTTTCTCCCCTACATTCCCAAACTTAAAATGTGTGTGTGTGTGTGTGTGTGTGTGTGTGTGTGTATATATATATCTCAGGACCCCTGATGGCTATAGAGGCAGAGCACAGAGGATTGTTAGAGCAGAGAAACTACTCTATTGTAGGGGAGGAAAGACGTTCCCTCTCCATTCCTGGGTTGATGGCTGGGTCCATGAAATACACTGACAATAGCAGGCAGATGAACAGGAGATAAATTTATTAGTTTTTTAGTATCATGTGCATGTGTGACCCCTGAGTGGAGGAGACCTCGGTTCTTGTCTTCTTGAAGCAAAGATTTCAATCAAGAGACAGTGTAGAAAAGCAAGCAAGAATTTATTGGCTGCAGCAAAAGCACACTTAGGACAGTAAAACGACGAAGGGCATAGAAGAAACAACAGGACAGCCTAGGCTAGTGGTTGGCAAACTCATTAGTCAACAGAGCCAAATATCAACAGTACAACGACTGAAATTGCTTTTGAGAGCCAAATTTTTTAAACTTAAACTATATTGGTAGGTACATTGTTATTAACTTAATTAGGGTACTCCTAAGCTGGCCTTTGCTAAAAACGTCCTCAATCTGACTGAGGTACATTCGCTGAGGTCGACCCCTTCCAACTCTCCCATCCACACTCGTCTTGTATACTTGTTTCGTCTATCTCCTTTCTTTCATACTCTCTATATGTCCAAACCATCTCAACATACCTTTCTCAATCTTCGACACTGCATCTTCTTTCACTCCACAACGTTCCCTAAAATTAACTTAATAAACTTTACTTAGAGTTTTAAGTCAACTTCGCACTGTCCGTGCACGCCCTCACATTCCCCACCTTGAGGGTGGGGAGCCAACTTTCCTTGGCAACCTTGTGCAAAGCATCCGCACAAATGTCACATTTATAAACATGGTCTTGCTTTAAAGGTGGTAATGGGGTTATTAGATTTTGGGAGCAGGTATAGCTTGAAGAACATATTGTAAACCTACTACTTAATACAAATGGTCAAACTTAAAGTTGGCCAAATTGTGTTTATTTTTTTTTATTTTTAAAATATATTTTATTGATTTTTTACAGAGAGGAAGGGAGAGAGATAGAGAGTTAGAAACATCGATCAGCTGCCTCCTGCACATCTCCCACTGGGGATGTGCCCGCAACCCAGGTACATGTCCTTGACCGGAATCGAACCCGGGACCCTTCAGTCCGCAGGCTGACGCTCTATCCACTGAGCCAAACCGGTTTCGGCTGGCCAAATTGTTTTTAGAAGCTATGCAGAAGATGAGTACAAGTCAGCACTGTAGGGAGCACGAGAGATTGTTCTATGGAAACAGACTCCATCCCCAAGGTCTCAAAATGAGCATTTTGACTAAGTTTGAGGTGAGTAGAGGATGTCATAAATACTTCATGGGACAACTCCACATTTGAATATGAAATTAAGCTGCACATGTGATAACAATATTTGTCAGGTATTGAGTGCTTTGCATGTGGGCCCAGGCACTGCAAGTTAGACATCTCCAATGTACAAGTAAGAAAACGGAGGCTAGTGTCAATAAGCGAGTGAGAGTTTGGATTAATTTTTTAAAATTCTGATTAAATAATAAAACAACCACCTCAGGTCCTCTTTTATACACCCCAGTTCTTCTCTGTATCTTCAGAGAGAAGATAAGTCATTCTATATAGTTTTATTTTCCAGTGGTTAAAGGTATATCCACTCAGGAAGCTAAATGAAACTGAAAGCTTTCTAAAATTATAATACACATGCCCGGTGGTGTAATTCCGTGGTTGAGCATCGACCTATGAACCAGGAGGTCAAGGTTTGATTCCTGGTCAGGGCACATGCCCAGGTTGCAGGCTCAATCCCCAGTGTGGGGGGTGCAGGAGGCAGCCAATCAATGATTGTCTTTCATCATGATGTTTCTCTCTCTCTCTCTCTCTCCCTTCCTCTCTGAAATCAGTAAAAATACATTTTTAAAAATAAAATTATATGCCGTGGCCGGTTTGGCTCAGTGGATAGAGCGTTAGCCTGCGGACTGAGGGGTCCCGGGTTCGATTCCGGTCAAGGGCATGTACCTTGGTTGCGGGCACATCCCCAGTGCGGGGTGTGCAGGAGGCGGCTGGTCGATGTTTCTCTCTCATCGATGTTTCTGACTCTCTATATCCCTCTCCTTTCCTCTCTGTAAAAAATCAATAAAATATATTAAAATAAAATAAAATAAATGTTTTTTTTAAAAAAAAATAAAATTATATTACACATTTTTTTGCCTTCGTTGTTATACGGAATGCTTACAACATTTTCCTGAAAACTCATTCTTTGCATGAGTTTGCACAGTAACTGTGATGATGGTCCAGGATTAAGGGGGCAGGAGGGAAGCTACCTGCGCCCGGTGCTTTTCCTTTGCTTGTCAGAGCAGGATTTCATTTGCCCCCTGGTGGCCGTTCTTGTGCTTGCAGCCCTTTCACTGACTTCATGGGAATCTCCCAGGGCCTTAGAAACTAAGTCATCAAACCAGTTAGAATTGTGTGTGAAGTTAAAGTAAATAGGCCTGAAAGGCTGGCCAATAAGGAAAGCATCAAGAGCGCTGATTCCCTAACTTCCTTTTTCATGTTAGGGCCCCTGATTAATACCTCTTTAAGTTCTATGTTGTGTCCAGATAGATGAATGCGCCTGAGTTCCAAGTAAGGTACAATGAAACTTTCATTAAAATAAGACTAAAACACAAACACACACACACACACACACACACACACACACACACACACACACCCACACATGATTTTTAAAAAATTGATTTTAAAATTGATTTTAGAGATCAAGGAAGGGAGAGGGATAGAGATAGAAACATCGATCGGTTGCCTCCTGTACCCCTCTTACTGGGGATTGAGCCCGAAACCTAGACATGTGCCCTGACCTGGAATCAAACTGGTGACCTCTTGGTTCATGGGTCAACACTCAACCACTGAGCCACACCAGGCAGGCCACACACGATTTTATATTCTCATTGATTCTGACCTACCACACTCAAAATTTCCACCAAACTAAACAATAATGTTCTTTCTGAAAAAAGAAATATTTTAATACCCATTGAACATTCGTTTATATTGTTTTATTTATTATGTTTTTATTGATTTCAGAGAGGAAGGGAGAGGGAGAGAGAGAAATATCAATGATGAGAGAGGATCATTGATCTGCTGCCTTCTGCACGCCTCACACTGGGGATCGAGCCCCCAACCTGGGCATATGCCCTTGACCGGAATCGAACCCTGGACCTCTCAGTCCGCAGGCTGATGCTCTATCCACTGAGCCAAACCAGCTAGGGCTGTTTACATTGTTTTATTAATAAATCTTTCTTTAGTAAGAAAATAATGGCTATAACTTTAGATGAGTTTTAATGTTCCTGAAAGTACCAAAATGAGGTCTTATGGTGTTGTAGGCCGTCTTAGTCCATTCAAACTGCTATGACAGAATACTATAAACTGGATGTTAACAAACAACAGAATTTATTTCTCACAATTGTGGAGGTTGGGAGTCTGAGATAAAGGTCCCAGCAGACTCAGTGTCTGGTTCACAGGCTGCTGTGTCCCCCGATGGTAGATGGGGTGAGGGAGCTCTCTGGGGCTTCTTTGATAAGGGGACTGATTCCATTCATGAGGGCTCACCCTGTAAGACCTAATCACCTCCAAAAGGCCCCACCTCCTAAGACCATCACTTTGGGGATTAGGATTCAACATAAGAATTTTGGGGGAACAAAAACATTCAGTCTATAGCATATCAGCACAGTAAGGGCACAATACAGGTTATTATTTAAACATGAATTCAGTGGACATTCAAGTAATTCTAATAATCATATATTTTATTCTAAAGCTTAAAAAAAAAAGGTTCCTGCCACCCCTAGCAGAGGTAATTGAGCTAGCTGTTACAACGTTGCCTGACAGGAATGCTGGCTGTCTGAACTGGGAATCCACTATCCTCTATCTAACCCAACTGTCTCATCTAACACACAGAAGACAGAGGGCCAGCCGGTACGTGAATCTTGCCCAGAGACAGCACTTTGGGCTGAGCCAAGTGTAAGCCAGGGTTCTTTGCATTAACACAACCATCTCTCTCATTTGGTTGGCCCCTCACCATTTACAAAGAGCCTCCTCGGCTCCCTTTCATTTATTATACAACATCTATGAGCTCATGGAGATGCCTTTTCCGCTCTTGACTTTGGGAGACCTTTTGCATCCTCAGACCTGTGCTGCAGCAGCTGATTCTATACTGACCCTAAAATAAAAAAATAAAAAAAGATTAAAAAAATACATACACTCAAACATATTTAAATGTATGTATGTACATATACAGGGTGTCCCAAAAAATGTATACACACTTTAACAGCTGATAGCCTCAGCTGATGCTTCTTTCTTTTCAGATTTAACCCACTGGAATGAATAATTATTCAAAGTGTGTATACATTTTTTGGGACACCCTGTATATGTATATATGGAAGAAACAGCACCATATCTCCGAGACACCCCCTGCAGGCTACATACACCCTGGCAGACACAAAGCACAAAGAGAGTATGGTCTTCGGTTTGAGAATTCCCGAGTTGCCACTGACCCTTCAATAGTAACAGGCTTAAGTGTCTATATTTTCAAGAGGCGTGGGAACACTTAGAGGCTACTCTTTAATGAGTCTCATCTTGAGACAAGGGTGAGTTCAGCCAGCCACTCTTCATGCAGTTTTTCACTCTAAGTCCTTGAAAGAACCAATAGTGAAGCCAATTCATTTCTCCTCTCAGAATTTTTCCTTATACGATTTTTCTTTGTTGCAAGGCTTAATATATGGGTATGGAGGCATTATAGATACAGGTATCATGTGAGGGAGGAAATCAGACAATAAGTCCAAAAACGCTATGGAAATTAATCATCCAAAGTCAGAGGTAGGGTGGGAGGCGACGTATTCTTTTCCCAGAGCTGTTACCCACAATGCAACTGCCCTCAAAAGCAGGATCGGAACAAACTAGACATTCGGCTGCAGAAGGAAGCTGGGTCTTGGCTTTGGAGCTTCTACTGTCTTTCCAACGGGGCTGGGCATCAAGTGTCTTTTCCAGAATAGGCCAGAGAAGATAAGTCCAGTTTGGTTTTGAAGGCTTCCGTCATCTCCGCGGCCAGCAGCTCATGGAGGGACACGCCGTCGTGGGAGTACACCCAGTTCTTCCCGGTCCAGTCGTAGCGCTTGGGGCCACTACAAGACAAAACACACATAGCTCATCCCGAGGACAGCGCTTTAGAAGAAACACTGATTCCACAGAGTGAAACTCTAGAAATTAATGTTTAATGAGGCGTATATTTGACTTCTTAGGGTCTTACTATTTAAGAATAGTTACACAGCCCGGCCAGTGTGGTTGAGCGTCGACCTATGGACCAGGAGGTCACAGTCCGATTCCTGATTGGGGCATATGCCCAGATTGTGGGCTCGATTCCAAGTAGGGGGTGTACAGGAGGCAGCCCATTAATGTTTCTCTCTCTCTCTCTCTCCTTCACCTCCTTCTCTCTCTAAAATCAATGTTACATTTATTTAAAAGAAAAGAAAAGAAAATGTCTGCTTGGCAGATTTTCTCTCCAGATTTCCATCATGAATTACAGACTTTTAAAAAATATATTTTTTTATTGACTTCAGAGAGGAAGGGAGAGGGAGAGATAGAAACATCAATGATGAGAGAGAATCATGGATCGGCTGCCTCCTGCACGCCCCCCAACTGGGGATCGAGCCTGCAACCCGGGCATGTGCCCTGATCGGAATCGAACCTGAGACCCTTCAGTCCGCAGTCCGACGCTCTATCCACTGAGCCAAACCAGCTAGGGCATGAATTACAGATTTAAAAAAAATAGTACAACTTGGAATTTCCAGGAATTATTATCCAGAAGTATATGCTTCTAAACATGGTGGGGGCCGGATCACATTGCTGGTATGTGTGTTCAAGTACGATATGGACTTTTCAGTTTCCAGACACAACAAAGAGTTCTTTTAGTGGAGCCATCACCGTTGCTCCTGGTGCCCTGCCCAGTGTTTACAAAGCCACAGATCCCCAAAGCTGATGGCTGGACTTGAGCGGATCCACCCAGTTTCTCATACTGGTTCCTCTGAAGATGAAGGATAAGAATGTACGGCACTCATGCGTGACCACAGTTAGGAATGAGACAACTGTTTGAGGCCAAAGAGAACAGGCCCACACAGGGTGAAACCCCTCAACTTCAAATGAGCATAGGCTAAAAAAGCAATCAATTTGTGATTAAGGGCCTTACCAGAAATGACAGTGATTTCTGGAATTGTTTTTGTTGAATTATAACATACTCCCTAGATGTGGTTGGGATGAGGGGGCGCATAATGTTTTATTAAACTGACTAACAGTATATTAACTGCCTAAAACTGATATCAAGGTTGGGGCAGGTGACAAGTAAAAATTTTTAAAAATGCAAACGCCATCACGCTTTCAAAGAATTCTATGTCTAGTTATATCTGAACCTTTCCCAATTCACAGTCAGTATGTTCTCTTTGGAAGGGTTAATGAATGACCCACAAAGGTTGGCCTACGAGCTTTCAGTGGACATCTCTCTTTTATGTTCTTAAAACCACTTCAACTGCAGCCAGAAGGAGGAGGAACCCTCTCTCCCTGCATGTTCGCAGGCTTTGAGATGCAGCACAGGCCATCTCCACACAACCTTTTATCCCACTAGATTGAAAACACATCAATGGAAAAGGCAGCAGGGATTAAATGCCTGGAATAGCAGCGTAAAACACTCTCCCACCCCCACAGAGCACATAGCTCAACTCTGCAAATGGAATTCAACTAACCTTTAACTGAGATGCTCAAAACAAACCAGAGGTCAAACTTTAACTTGCTTTGAAGACAAAGTACAGCTTGTTCAGATGCTGCAATATCAAAAGTGGCTTTTTAAAAAGCAGGGCAACGATTTAATAGAGAAAACCTGTCCAGGCCGGGTTCTGACAAGTTATACACTTTTCACTTCAGATCTTGTTCACAACCCAATATCTGCGTACAGCAGCCAGATGATCAACAGACAGAAGTCACATGACCAGAGTAAACTTTCCTACTGAGAAGGAGACTTGCTGTCAGGAAAGGTTGGCTCACACAGACTCTAAAGCCGGAGGGGGACACCCTCTTCAATGGTCCACACGTCATGTTTCCAACAAGCTAACAAGGCGCGACTTGGACTTCGGAACGTACCTGGATGGCGAAGATAACCAGATCTGCTTGTTCGGGGTCTGCTTGTTGATCACGTAGGTCCCTAGATCGCCGCCCAGTTTAATTGTTAAAACACCACTCTAGGGGATCAGGTGGACAAAAGCGTGAGGAAAAGAGGAAAAAGTTATCACTTCATCATAATTGCTCCGTATTTTGTGATAGCTCAACACTTTGCATTCATATAAGTACGCAATACACGGCATAAAGAAATGTCTTTGGTTTTCAGAAATAGGAAGAAGGTCATGCAGAAAGAACATTGCTCTCAGAATCAGACCATGATTACTCATAAACTTCTGTCTCACAGTGCCTTCCCTCCTTCCCTGGGAGCTCAGCAAGGCGAAGGTAATCACTCTTCTCCTCTAGAGAGGAGGAAACGGAGGCACGCAGGGCTGAGCGGCCTGTCTGAGGTATTGCTGCTGCAGCACAGAAGATCCGTATGCCTATCTCTGCCTTGTTTGCACAGCCGCCAGCAGAACATGCTAAAGGGCGTTAAAAACCTCGGACACCAGCTCTCCTGGAGTACCACGGTGGCCCACACCTGAGATAGGATAGGTTCATTCCCCAAAAAAGGAAGTCAGGCAAGAAAGAAGGAAGTAACAGAACCATCTGCTTTGCTCGTCTTGGCCCCGATGCTGCTGGGAGAAGGCAGACACTCCAGACCCTTCCCAGGCACCTCTTCAGCTTCACAGATGCGCCTCCCCAGCTTTATTTTCCTCTGCAACAGCCCTGACTTCTTCAAAAGACCAGTTGGTCCAACTTTGCTCAATAAATGCTCATTTAAATTTGAAAACACTCTTTCAACAAAGAGCCCTTCAGTCCCGAGTCCTGAGGTCTCTTTAGAACATGCGGGATAGTAAAGAAACAGCTACCAGGCCAAGCTCCTTTTCCTGGGGTTGGGGCGCTGGGGAGCCTCTCGCTGTTCCCCACCCCTGCACAACCCGCAGAGATCCACGGTGTCCTTTCCCTGTGCCTTCCAGAGCCCCCGTCCAAACCAGGGGCCCTGAATGGTTCTTACATCTTGTGTTTGGTTCACACACACACACACACACACACACACACACAGAGCTATGGAAAGGACGGAGAAAGTGCCAGGAATAAGCTAACTGATGGGCCTGGATGTGGAGGATGCTATTTGATTATTTTTTAATAACCTTTTTTTTTTTTCTGATTAAAAAGAAGCAGAGAAATCATAGAGACGTTGGGAAAATGAATGATGTGAATGTGAACCTGCCCCCGACCCTCTGCTACTTGAAGCATCTTGTGAGCAGATCTGTCTGTTCATCCTAGCATCTTCAGGGTCTAGCACACCCATTCTTCATGCAAGATACATTTTGGATGAATGAATGAGGAAGCAGAAGCGTCTATAACCAGGTACTGTGATAACTTGTGTCAAAGTTAAGGGCCAAGTTATGCAAGGCAGAAAGTCTCAACACGCACCACCCCCACCTCCTTCCTGTTCACTGTGTGTCATTAGATTTCCCCCCTCTATGGAGCTTGAAGCTGTTTCGGAAGGAAAGTGCGAGAGCAGGAAGGAAACGGGCTGCCTTACTGGTTCTCCAGGAGTTCGTACTGCGTTTGGAGCTGTCTGCAATAGACCAGACGAAGAGGCCCGCCTTGTTCTTTATTGCTATTCCTGAGGTGGCCCTCTGAGTCTATTTTGGGAATGTGGACAGATTTAAAGGCGGCAGCGTGTGTGAGAGAGTTAGAGACATTTAGCAGCTGTTGAAATACAGGCACAGGTTAATCAGAACAGACCCCAGCCACAGCTGGCGAAGCTCATTCACTCCCGCCCGTCAATAGCAGCTCTACACCAGTGGAAGCAAACATAGCCATTTCTGTTGTCACCAACTGACTTATAGAAATAGACACATATGGGGTAGCACATTAAGTTAGGGGATTTCTAGTATATGCGGCTCCCCACACTCCTAAAGCAGACACTGACTTCCCATGAAGGAGTAAGAATAGTGACTGTGAAGCAAGTGTCCATAACCTGAGACCCAGAGGTGGTTTTCAGGGATCTGCAAACAGCCCCCACCCTGAAGCTGCGCAGATGGATGTGTGGAGAAGTTTTTCTCAGGAGAGGGTCTAGAGCAGACAGATTCTTACAGGAGGTCCTGACCCCCAAAGGTTAAGAAACCCGTGCTCTATAGCAGTAATAGGCCAGCAACTTAGTGCATGAAGAACATGGCAACAAGCAAATTCTCTCTCTAAAAAGAACAAATGTGTTCTTGGGTGTATCTGGATTACTGCTTTCATTTGCAAACTTGGCCAGCAGCAAGTTGGCAAAATATCTGTAAATGCTGAGTAGCATCAATGAAAGTGTGTTTTGGAGAGGAACGTGGGCCCCATTTCGTTGACACAGTGAATCAACATTATTACTTGGCAATGTCCTCCAGGCATTGGGGTACCAAGCATGGACAGTGTCCCTGCTGCCAGGAAGTCAGTCCCATCATGGGAGCCAATGTGCAGACAGACAGTGAGAATGCAGGGTGATGGTGCTCCACAGTCATCCTGAGCACTGGGCAAGGGAGGACCAGTCTGCCTGGAGCAGCAGAGGGCTTCACACCCCACGGGACCCTGGAGGGGTTCAGAACAGGCCTCCCCAAAATGTGCCACTTGGGCATGTGAATTATTTTGAGGGCAAGGCAACGGAAACCCTGCAGCCCCAAGAGAAGCATTTACCTCTCCCTTAAGGGATTTATATTTGGGGCCTTGACCATAATAAAAGTTATTACCAGAAATAACTTTTTATGGCGTATTTATATGACAGGGCAGACTTCTAATTACAAAACATTTGCTCTTTTTATTGTCCTGCAGTGACCTTCCTCCCCTCTGAAGCCCCAAGGTGCCATACCTCATTCTCAGCTCAGGATGACATACATACCTCATTTTATTTTATTTTATTATTTTTTTAATTGATTTTTTACAGAGAGGAAGGGAGAGGGATAGAGAGTTAGAAACATCGATGAGAGAGAAACATCCCCGCAACCAAGGTACATGCCCTTGACTGGAATCGAACCTGGGACTCTTGAGTCCGCAGGCTGAGGCTCTATCCACTGAGCCAAACCGGTTAGGGCATATACCTCATTTTAACTGTCCCCTCTCATGTATATGGGGTTTCCGACTCTCGTATATGTGGGGTTCTCCTGTGTCTGTATGTAATTAAAATTGGTTATTTCCCCTTGTTAATCTGTCTTATGTAGATTTATTAGAGCAGCTGAAAGAACTCAGGAGCGTAGAGTAAAATTTCTTCTCCCCGGAGCCCTGAGGGCAGGAGAGACTGTATCCAAGAAAGCTCAAGGAGCAGAGTTAGAGGTGTTCTGCTGTCTATACGCCACCTGACAAGCTCGGGGGAGGCCTGGGTGGCGACCTTACAACCCAGAGAACTAGAGCAGCCACAAAGGATGGTCTGGAATGAAAACGCCCTAACTAAAAGCAGGTTATGGCAGGCAGTCATGTCCTAGGCCAGAATCTTCCCTGACAAAAGTCAGCCTTTACCTTAATTAAGCCTATTGTCTTTTTGCAGCCACAATAAGATACTTTTGGAATGTCTAAGTGATGTCCTTTTTCTGGACCCCTCAAAGAGTAGATACTGCACCAGAGCAGAGGTCACAAATCCCCACTGTCATCGAGTTAATTATTGACTGTTAACTACCCTGTACCCATCCGTGTAAAAGAAGTAGGTGTCTATTTTTTGTTAATCCTTATCCGAGGATACTTTTTCCATTGATTATCTTTTTAGAGAGAGTGGAAGGGGAAGTGGAGAAGAGAGAGAAAGAAAGAGAGACAGAGACAGAGACAGAGACAGAGACATCGATTGGTTGGTTGCCTCCTGCACGTGCCCGGACTGGGCTGGGGATCGAGCCTGCACCCGGGAATTACGTGCCATTGACCAGATCGAACCCGAAACCCTTCAATCCTTGGGCCGACAATACTGTAACCACAGAGCCAAACCGGCCAGGGCTATCATTTTACTTTTTATCCAATTCCTGAAGTTTCCCCGCGTTGCCTTCTCCTGCCTCCCTAATCTATCACCAATGGATTTCATGTAACCCATTTACGCCCTCTCTGTCCTCTTCTGATTGTAATGTACAAAGCAGGGTGCAGAACTGCCATTTTTCCAGAGCATTTTCTCAACCTGTTGAGATTTTGCTTCCCGGCAATCATCGTCAACTTGGCTCAAAAAACTCACAAAAATTCTCAAAAGGTTTGAATGCTTCTTTTTTTTTGAATGCTTCTTGCATTGACATGTCTTATATGTGAAATATGTAAGTTAGCACTTGAAAGATTCTAATCAGGAATCATACCTAAGGATAGCTAGCATTTCAAAGTATTTAATCAGAAGTCTAAACTACAGAGGCAGCTACTATATGTCTTCAGCAAATAATTTGCCAGGAATAATTTTATGCTGGTGAGTCGTATGATACTCAAGGTATATGGACTGGCTGGAAAAACAGACAGGTGCCTCTTCCCTTGCAGGAGTGGACTACAGGATCTGGAAGCCCAGCAGCTGAATCACTGTTCAGGGAGACACTGGAGGGAGGACTCAGTGAGGTCCTGTGACCCACCGCTGAGCAGAAGCTTTTGTTGCTGGACTCAGTGAGGTCAGCAGAATCCAGCTGCTTCTAATAAAATATTTACTCAAAGTATTTGGGTCAAGGTGGGGCTTCAGCAATCCTATGAGAACAGGTGGTGTAACGGTTTTTGTGACCTGTTAATAAATGCTTGCATGTGTAGCAGCGTTTAGCCCGTGACTTGATTTGCCTTTAGCTACAGCCCTTGGTAGCTAGGAGAAGGGGGACCTGTAACTTTCCTAGCTCGAACCATCCCTCTAAGGCTATCTGTATGGCACTTCTAAAACCCTGCCTGGACACTGCTGCATGCTCGGCTGCCGGTAACCGTTAAAACTGCCTGGAAGGCATTCATTCCTGTCTTGACCATTGTCTCTATTTTTTTACCAAGTCCCTGCTTCCCTGCTGTCCTTACAACCAGACTTTGCGGCCTGCTCCTATTGGTGCAGGGGATGATGCTCAACCAACTGAGCCACACTGGCCAGGCTGCCTGCTCCCTCTGAGGGAGTCCCTTCTCTATCCAGAGCTCCAACAGCTATAGCCAACAGTATTTCTATCACTTTAGCCTGACAGCTGGGTGTCCTAAATAATTCCAGGGTTTAATCCAACATGCACACTTCATGACATTTCCTGATATTAATTAAGTGCTGTCAAGAGGATTAACCTCTGCAGGGGATTTTCTCTGGATGGCAAAAAAGAACTGCTCCCTAAGGCCTAAGCAATACAGTAATTCTAAATCCAAAGGCTGACAACTGCTAAGGTCTGCCACCTGGCGGCCAGTCCATTTACACCAGCAGTCCCCTGGCTTCCAGGATCTGAGGCTCAAGTTTTATTCAGTCCCATAGTTCTGGTTTAAGCTGTGTATTAGAGTCAACTGGGGAGGGGATTTAAAAAACTTTAAAACCGCAATGCCTTGTCTGGGCTGCACCCCATATCCATTAAATAATAACTCCTAGGGCCCTAGCTGGTTTGGCTCAGTGGATAGAGCTTTGACCTGCGGACTGAAGGATCGAGGGCACATGCCCAGTTGTGGGCTTGATCCCCAGCAGGAGGTGTGCAGGAGGCAGCTGATCAATGATTCTCTCTCATCATTGATGTTTCTATCTCTTTCTCCCTCTCCCTTCCTATCTGGAATCAATAAACATATATTTAAAAACTTAAAAAAACACACAACACAGCCCTGGCTGGTTTGGCTCAGTGGATAGAGCGTCGGCCTGCAGACTCAAGGGTCCCAGGTTTGATTCTAGTCAAGGGCATGTACCTTGGTTGCGGGCACGTACCCAGTAGGGAGTGCAGGAGGCAGCTGATCGATGTTTCTTTCTCATCGATGTTTCTAACTCTCTATCCCTCTCCCTTCCTCTCTGTAAAAAAATCAATAAAACATATTTTAAAAAAAACAAAACAAAACACAAAAAACTCCTAGAGGTGGGACCTAAGGATGCACATTAGAATCTCACTTGAGCTTTTAAAATATATGCTTCCTATGAATGCACCCTGACCTTCTGTATCAGAATCTCCCAGGAGTGGGGCCCATGTTAGTGTAGTCGGAATATTTCGCAGGCAATATCTTACTCCACTAAGAACTAGTGGTCTCGTTCAGTGTTCCACACACCTGCCCGATGAGACAAACACATGCTGGGTCCCTTTCTGATTTATCTTTATGGGTCTCAAATGAAGCGTCAGAATCTGTATTTTTCAGCAAAAATGAGGATCAAAGAAGCTGAGTGATGCGCCCAAGGTTACAAGCCTGGTGGAGCAGGGCTGGAACGTGAACCCTAGCCTTTTGGTCTCACCTTAACCATATGCTGTTGGATGCTTACCTCTGCCGGAGGGGAATTCTTTACTTTAGTGAGCTAAAGTTCTTAGGGAGGAAACAGGAAAATGAAAATAAGTGAAGAGGTACCCCAAAGGAGACGTCATAGTCTTCACATGTGTACGGTTTGTCTGCAAGGTCTTCAAAAAACTCTGCCAAGGAGTCCAGGGTCTCCTCGGCCAGTCTTTCGTAGGTGGTCTCATCCAAGGAGCTGCAGGGAAACAAAAACCACCAAAAACATACGATCAAACCGCTCTGTTTTATTAACATCAAATCACCACATTTATTTTTCATTTAGATTTATAAAACTGATGGAAAATAGCTAACATGTACAGAGTGAAAATTTAAACAGCCCTGGCCAGTGTTGCTTAGTAGTTAGAGTGTCGGCCCACACACCGAAAGGTCTCGGGTTCGATTCCTGTCAAGGACACATATCTGGGTTGCAGCTTCGATCCCCTGTCCCAGTTGGGGCAACCAATCAATGTGTCTCTCTCACATCAATGTTTCTGTCTCTCTCTTTCCCCCTCTCTCCTTCCCTTTCACTCCCTCTAAAAGTCAATGGGGAAAAAATATCCTTGGGTGAGGATTAACAAAAATAAAGTAAAATAAAATAAAATAAAAATATGAAGGGCTAACAGAAAAGTAAGCTTTTCTTCCCAAACAGGCAGACTCATCCCCAGAGTCAACTATGATGACAGCCTCTTCTGTATCCTTCCAAAAATGTTATATTCTTTTCAATAAACAAATGAAGCACATTAGAAATTGTCCCATCTTAGCACATAGGGACTTTCATAATATTCATTTTATATTATTTACTCAACCTATCCCCTTCAGCTGGACGATAAGGTTTCCATTGCTTTTAAAACTAAAATGTATGCCCAGCAAACCACAAAGTGGGGTAAAGTCTATGCATTACACACATCTGAAAAAGTACTTGTATCTAGAATGTATAAAGAACTCTTACCAATCAGTAAGAAAAAGAAAACCCAAAAGAAAAATGGGTGAGATACTTGAACAGATTTCATTCAATAAAAAGATATCCAATGAACATATGAAAAAGTGAAAAACTTCGTTAATCTTTGGGAAAATTTAAAAAATTGCTATGAGATACCTCCAGAATGGTTAACATGAAAGAGACAGATAATGTCAAGGGTTGGCCAGGAAGTGAAACAAGCAGAGCTTTCATTTACTGCTGAGGGGCCAGTAAACGGGACAATCAGTTTGTAAAACTCTGGAGCAGTATCTACTAAAGTGAATATGGACAAATGCCATTAGTTCCACACTTGGGTATATACTCAACAGCAATGCATACCAAGCAGAAACAGACTCATAGATATAAGAACAAAGTGATGGTTGCCAAAGTGAAGTGGCAGGGGTGGGGGAGGGGCAGAATAAGTGAAAGGAATGAAGAGGTACAAACTTCCAGTTACAAAATAAATAAGTTACGGGGATGTAATGTACTGCACAAGGCATACAGTTAATAAAATCATAATAACTTTGTAGGGTGACAGGTGGTTACTGGATTTATTGATGATTACTAGATCATTTCCTAAGGTATATAAACGTTGAATCACTATGTTGTATGCCTGAGATTAATATAATATTGTATATTATACTTTATAATAAAACTATACTATACTTTAATAATAATAAAAGAAATACATACCTAGGTTCACCAAAAGATATGCACTATATTAGAATGTTCCTAGCAGAAGTACCCTATAGCCCCAGAATGCACACTGCCCAAGTACCCATAGGTAATACAGATTAATAAATTGTGGCATATTCATGCAATGGAATACTATATAGCAAAACAGAAATGCCTATAAATATAACAATATGGACAAATCTCACAAACATAATGGTAACTCAAAGAAGCCACACACAAACCTATTTATATTTAATGATACAGTTCATGTAAACAACCAGGCAAAATTAATCCAGGCTATTGGAAATCCGAATGGTGGTTACTCTGGGGCAGCGAGGGGTTAATAACTAGAAGCGAGCAGGAGGCTTGTTCCTAGGGGCTGGTAACATTCTACTTCTTGAGCTATTTTTGAGTCACATGCTATGTTCATTTTTAAAAACTTTATCAAGCTGTACCCTTATAACTTGGAGACACTCTTATATTTCAATTTTAAGAAACTGCTATAAATCCATAGAAACAGAAAGTAGATTAGTGGTTGCCAGGGGCTTGGAGAAGGGAGGAAGGGGGAGTGTTTATCAATGGGCATGCTGTTTCTTTGTGGAATGATAAAAATGTTCTGGAGTTAGTGGTGAAAGTTGCACAACCTGTGAATATTCTCAAAACCACAAAATGGTACATTTTTTTAAATGGTAAATTTCAGGGTATGTGAATTACAACAATAAAAACACTGCTCTAATAAAATTCCTTGTATGAGCTTTGGTGCCTCTATGAGGGAATATGTGTAGGTTACAAGACGTGTCCCAGACAACTCCATCGTCTGAGTTTCCAGGAGGCCTAAGGTAAGACACCAGTGGCTGTTAGATAATTCATGCAAGACAGAGAGATCTGCCAGATGACCACCCACCACCCACCTCAAGGGTAAGATGTGGGGAAGGTTACAGGACTGATTAGGAGATGGTAAGGGGCTCTTCCTTAGAGAGTGGTGGGCCTGGCTGGGTGTGTTGGAGACAACCTGGAGCAGAGGCTGACGTGTCCTGAGGAGTGTGGGAACATAAAGACACAGCTGACTCAGGCGTAAAGTACAAAGGCAAGAGCTTGGCAGGTGCTACCCGACAGCAGCCAGTTGGGCTGTCCTCCTACTCACAGCAGGACAAAGCTGTGCTTCCCAGAAGCCAGAAGTAGACCCTGAAGAAGGGAACTGAACTTGGGGCATCCTGCGAGGGCCCGCGGAGCCTCAGAGACCACCTGCAGGGACACGGGGACAGCAGCAGAGAGTCTGTGTGGGGAGGAGCTGGAAATGGTGCTAACATAGGCTGCTCGCAGCACTGGCTCGGAGGCTGTGTGGAGGGGCCAACGAACACGGACACAGCAGGCCGGGCGCACTCGAGGTCCTGTGAACCTGCTGCCTGGGAGGCCAACACCTGCAGTTGTGGGGATGGTGAGCATGTCCCGGGGTAGGGGAGGCTCCGTGCTGTTAGCTGGTGCGACACGAAAAAGGTGAAGCAGGAGAGAACTGGCACAGCTGCAGGTCGGTGGGATGAAGCTAAGCATTTGGGGATTAAAGGCTGCACACGGACGGAAAAGCCAGAGGAGAATGTAGGCCCTGAACAACAAAGGCCTCTCATTAAGACAAAAAGAGGATCCAATCCTGATGCAAAAACAGATGGAAAGAGCTGAGCATGGATGGGGTGAGGATGCAAAAAATAAGACAGCCTGCGGCTTCCATCCATGGAAGAAATTTGGATGTGGCTACTGGCTACAGGACTGACTCAGGGTAAAGAGATCAGAAGACTACTAGGTTTTTGAGAAAAATGCTGTTATCAGAGAAAAATGAGTCTGGCCTACAAGAGCCTGCTGAAGCCTTAAAGACATGAGGGCCTTTGAAAGCCCAAGCGCTACCAGCAGGAAGCGGGCAGCAAAGGCTGCCTGGCCCCTAGCAGGACACGCTCCCCACTGCCTGCCTCCCCCAGGGCCAGGGGGTAACGGACAAGGAGGATACTCCCGGGTGGCAGAATTGGGGTTTCATGGAGGAACATCCCCCTCTGCCAGTTGTCCCAGTGCTGCCTAGGGGTACTCCGTCCCTTCCACAGGCCAGGGACAGGTCTCTTTCCCGAATGGGAGTTGTGGTGGTAGTTATCTTGCCGTGCTGTGTGTGTGTGTGTGTGTGTGTGTGTGTAAGTCAGAGATGCCACTCCTCGACCTGAGAGAGAGGCCTGTACAGCACCTGGACATCTTGACCTTTGAGGTAGCTGAGTGACCACATGGGCTGTGGTTGCAGCCTTGGGGCTGGAGGCAGTGTGTGTGGAGGGTGGGAGGAGGTCCGTGCAGGTATCAGTGGCAGAGGGTAGCCTGGAGCAGTGCCTGGCAGCTTTCCACCAGAGCCCATCGCCTCCTTCCTCCAGGGCACCCACAGGACCACATTTCCCAGCCTTCCCTGCAGCGAGGTGGGGCCACGTGACCAAGTCCTTCTCACTAAAATGTGAGTGAGGGTCAAGTGCCACTTCCAGGCCTTCCATGCTCTTCCCCTTTCTGTGGAATAGACCTGGACAGGGCGACCTGGCTTTGACCACGCAGAGCACAGTAAAGCACTACCCTAACAACCATGACATCCAAGAGAATAATAACAAAACTCTGGAAACAACCTAAATGTCCAACATTAGGGGATGGGGTCAATGAGTTATGGTACATTCATAAAATGTAGTACTTCATGGAAAATAACATGTCACATAGTGATGTGGAGAGACACATGTGAGTGATGCTGCTGAGGGAGAAAATGGGTTCCATATGGGATGGTCTAGGTCCGTGGTCAGCAAACTGCGGCTCTTTGGCCCCTAGAGTGTGGCTCTTCCACAAAATACCACGTGTGGGCGCACACACAGTGCGACTGAAACTTCGTGGCCCATGCGCAGAAGTCGGTATTTTGTGGAAGAGCCACACTCAAGGGGCCAAAGAGCCGCATGTGGCGCGAGCCGCAGTTTGCTGACCACTGGTCTAGGTAAAAGGGGGGGAAAGTTAATAGGAGTGTGTGTATGTGTAGTATACATATTGGTGTGTGTGTTGTTGTGGGGCGGGGAGAGACAGAGAGAGAGAGAGAGAGAGAGAGAGACTTGATGAGGAAGGTGTGTTTATCTTACCCTGGGTTGCCCAAACTTCCTGTTGTCCTCAAGTTCATCAAACAGACATTCTGCTTTTTGACATTGAGAATCTGGTTGAGGCAGTAGAGGCTCAAACCCTAAAGCCAAAGTTAAGAAGAACATTACCATTTCTCAGTGTTACAGTCCATTCGTGAAAGTTTAAATATCACCACTTCTCCATTGGAGAGTAACCGTGTTAGAGTTTTCCAGGTGTATGCCTCAGGACTTTTCACTTTCTTTTAATGTATTACATTGAGTCTCTCTCTGAGCCTGTGCTACCCAGTACGGTAGCCACGAGCCACATGCAGCCTTTAAATGTAATTTTATTGCAATAAAATAAGATGTAAACAGTCCCTTCGTTGCATGGGCCACATTTTGAGTGTCTTGTGGTCTCACGTGGCTGTGGACCATCATCACAGGAGGTTCTACTGGGCAGCGCTGCTCCATCTAGGCCAGCGGTTCTCAACCTGTGGGTCGCGACCCCTTTGGGGGTCGAACAACCCTTTCACAGGGGTCGCCTAAGACCATCAGAAAACACATATATAATTACATATTGTTTTTGTGATTAATCACTATGCTTTCATTATGTTCAATTTGTAGCAAAATTACAGTTATGAAGTAGCAATGAAAATAATTTTATGGTTGGGGGTCACCACGACATGAAGAACTGTATTAAAGGGTCACGGCATTAGGAAGGTTGAGAACCACTGATCTAGGCTATTGGCACAGGTGACACCCTAAGCATCAGTGACACTCCTTGCACTTGACTAAAACTAGCAAAGAGGAACAGCACGAGGCAGAAGTCGCTGCGCCCAGAAGAGGTTCTGACTGCAGACAGAACTGATTGATTGAAGGATCTGCAGGAGACAATGGGACCTGTTGAATTTCTTTCACTACGGAACTGCTGAGCATCCAGCGAGTCTGCCTTACATCCAACCTACTGGCCAGCTGGCCAGAGAGAAAAGAACGGGAGTGGGTGGGGTGCTGGTGAGTGGAGAGCTAGAGGGGGCCTCTCAGATGGTCTCCCCCAGGGCAGGAGGGCAGGGACCTGTGAAGGGAGAGAAAAGGTGCAGCCCGAGTGGAGATGGCACAGGGACACCCTCCACTGCACTTCATCCCGGGGGTGGGGGCACCGAAGGGCTCTAAGGGGTTGGGATAATATTTGCATTCTCCAAAGGCCACTCCGGTTACCACTAAGAGAACGGGTCAGAGGCTGCAGTTACGGCTCGTGAGCCATCATGCCCTTGGCCAGAAAGAAGGCAGAGGGCACGGGCTGAGAGGTGAACCGAGGAGGAGGGCCAGGGGGTGCGGAGCGCAGGCGGCTTGTTTAAAAAGGTTGGCTCTGGAGGAGCAGTCAGCGCAGCCGTGGCGACCGAAGTGACAGCCACAGCACAGCCTGCGCTGGTCACCGATGCGGGGCACGGCTCCGGCCGCACAGACCCGGCCCCGCTCAGCCCGCCGCCCGCGCCGTTCCCGCGGGAGCCGGGCGGCGCGCGTGCGCAGAGCGTCGCCGTCGTGCGCGTCTCTGCGTCGGCGCGCGGCCCGGGCGGCGGCCGAGCTGGTACTCACCGCCTGGCGGGGCGCGCAGGCCGCGGCGGTCCCGGCGCGCAGGTATCGGCGGCCGCCGAGTGCGATGCTCCTCGCCGGCCGCAGGGTCCCAGCTCGGGTCGGGGCCGAGTCCCGCAGCGCCGAGCGGGACAGGAGGCCGGCAGCCCAGCGGCGTCCAAGCGTCCACATGCTCCCGGCGATCTGCGCCGCTCCGCCCTCCCGCCCGGGGACGCCGCGGCGACCCCTAGTGGCCGCGGGTTCGGGCGCCGCGCTCAAGGGCTCCCGCGTAGGCTGTGTCACACGGTCAGAGGTTAGACATCGGGAAGAACTTCCCGGCGTTGCACTTCTCGTGTATTTAACAAAAACGGAAGACCCTCTTGGACAACGTAGTGAACGAGCGACTAAGGCTCCCGAGCGCGGAGACCTTGGCCTGGTGACCCGTTGCTGCAGACAGTCTACCCGGAGGGATGTGGGAGCTGCAGTCTGGCTGGGAACCGGGCAGGTGCAGGTCTGAAAGCTGCTTGGCGGCCGGTATAGGTTACATACCTGGGCCGCCTGGTTTAAATCCGGACCCTGCACCCTTGCCAGCGGTGTGCCCAGTGTGCACTTCATTAACCCCTGTGCTTCATCTGTAAAATGGGGTTGATAAAAGTTTCTACTGCATAGGGTTGTAAGGATAAAATGAATTCATCCATGCGATGTTTTGTTGCACAGGCCCTGGACCCTAACAAGTGCACACTATTAAGTTGTTATAGAATTTTAAAAGAATTTTTTTTTTAGGTTGTATATTGCAAAGGAATATAAATTCTAGGTCATTAAAAGGATGTAGTTTTGGGGGGGAGTCTCGCTCTGGGGAGCAGTCATCATATTTTGAGGAAATCCAAACTACCCAAGCAGAGAGATGACACAGGAACTGAGGCCTCCAGCCAACTGCCAGCATCAGCCACTAGACATGTGAGCGAACTGGTCTCCAGGTGAGTCCAGCCCCGGACTTGGAGTCTTACAGCTGAGGCCACAAACTGTCACTGCTGTGCCCTGCCTGGATTCCAGACCCCAAGGATTTTTGAGCATAAGAGATGCTGGCTTGAGTTTAAGCCAGTTCTGTATGTGTTTGGGGAATCTGTTTCACAGCCACAACAACGGGAACACATGGCTGCCTCCTCCTCATCCTCTAGTCTAGTAACTCCGATGTCAGATAAGACATTCTCCAGTCATGTCTTTCCTGAAACCAACCCCTCTATCTCCACAAATGTGTCTTAGGCTCCCTCTGTGTTTCTGCAGCTTGTAAGGTAATTGTAAGGTTTTTTTTTGTTTGTTTTTAAGTATGATTTTATTGATTTCAGAGGGGAAGGAAGAGAGAGAGAGAGAGAGAGAGAGAGAAAGAGAGAGAGAAATGTCAGTGATGAGAGAGAATTATTGATCAGCTGCCTCCTGCACCCTTCCCACTGGGGGTCAAGCTTACAACCTGGGCATGTGCCCTGACCAGAAACTGTGACCTCTGGTTCATAGGTCGATGCTCAACCACTTAGCGACACCGGCCAGGCTCTGTTATTTGTGTTTTACCAGGGCCTGTGCAATGTCTCCCACACTAGAATATAAGCTCCATGTCTACCCTGTTCACCATTGTATCCCCGTGTTAGACATGGTGCTGGGGAGATAGCAGGTGCTCAATAACTATTTGCCAAATGAGTGGATCAATACTCCTGCTCTGTGACCTGCTAGGTAAGCTTTATCTGTAGAGCGGGGATCATAGTGGTACCTACCACATAGTGTTGAAAGAATTAAGTAAAATACTAATTTTTATGGTAATAACATCTGGCACATAGTAAGACCTCAACAATTATTATTTATTCTCTTCTCTTCCTCTGTCCCTGAGGTCTAGGCTCAACTCTGACCCTGCTTGGGCAAACTTGGCCTAATCACTGACACTCTCGGGCTGTCAGAGTTTATTCAGTCAGGTATTTATTGGAGCCTACACACGGTTCTAATGCTGGAGATGTGGTGGTGAAGAAAATAAACACAAATCTGTGTTTTGCTCTCCGGGAACTTAGTGGCCTAGATACTTTCTCCTGAGTTCTCTGTCATGCAGGAACTAGAATTATCTGGCTGAGTTCTGATTAGATTAGGGAATGAGAATGGCCCAGCCTGATGACTTGGTCTGGTCATCAGCTTAATTTAATCTAGCTCCCACAGGTTTCTAAAATTATATGGCAGACATCCTCCAACTGTGCACATTTATTTGATACAGCACAGTGTCCAATGGTGTCACTGCAGTTCTTCCATCTGAGAGCACATTGAGGGTTGAAGAGTTAGATGACAGCTAGGAGAGCCTTCTCCTACAGGGTCTTGGGGAGGGTTGGGGAGAAGAGAGCAGCACAGGTGGTGGCAGCATCCAAGGAGCCCTACTTTGGGCTAGCATTTCTTCTCATTTCTCATAGCAAACCTTAAAGTGTCCCTCTTGTTGGAAAATAAAGCCAAAGTCGTCGTAGAAATGCATTCTCTTGGGGCCAAAAGAAAGTGGTGTAAGGGGGTGGCTGGGGTGGCGAAGCAATTGCTAATACAATTCTCTCTGACCTGCACCTAATTTCAGATGAAGAAATGGAGGTTCAGAGAATTTAAATGATGTGTCCATGATCAAAATGGGACTAGAACCCAGGCCTCATGATTTTTAGTCCTGTGCTCTTACCCTGCAGTCTTAAGAAACAATAATTTCCCTAGTTTCAGTAGATCTGTCCCAGGGGAGAGCTCTGATTGGCTCTGTGATCATATGCCCACCCCTTGGAGCAATCACTATTGCTAAGGAGTAACATGATTGGTTGGTTCCGGGGGGTGGGGGGCATATTACCAGATGAAGGAAGATGGTAAAACTTGCCAGGATACCAAAAATGAGTACTATCCCCAGTTCATCATAAATTATGAAAACTTAAGTCTCCAAATTCTCATTCTTGCATGGCTCTGGGCTTCAGCTCAGTGCTCTGACTCAGAGCCCATCACTTAACTTCCTGCCAGGAGGTGACTTCAGCTCTGGGGAAAAGCAAGCCCATTATATTTGCTTGGATTGATTGATACGAGAAACTGCTGGGGATGTTCTCTGACATTTGCTAAGGGCAAATTTTTCTATAACGAGGGAGGAGAAATTGCAGTGTGTCCCAGGAGACTGATTGCAGGACCAGAATATAAATCCCAGCTCTGGAATGTAATTTGATAACATGATCTTGACCTTAATATAGATTAAGTTAAGAAGATAGTGAAATTAATTGATCAATAATTACAAAATTATTGAAACGGGCATTATTTAAATACTGTGCTGATTATTGAAACTTTCAGTGGCCAGAAAAAAAGGAGGCTTGGATCTCTTTGCTGAGAAAGGTTCCCTACAGGGTCCCTTGGGGCCATGTGTGATTGTGTTTGATCCTTGACCTGACAGATTAAGAAAGCTTCAGGCAAAGGATTCTCACTGGTTGAGAGGACGAGAAAAAAAGCATGTATCTGACATAGCCCTCTAGAGCAGCGGTTCTCAACCTGTGGGTCGTGACCCCTTTGGTGGTTGAATGACCCTTTCACAGGGGTCGCCTAAGACCATCCTGCATATCAGATATTTACATTATGATTCATAACAGTAGCAACATTACAGTTATGAAGTAGCAACGAAAATAATTTTATGGTTGGGTCACAACATGAGGAACTGTATTTAAAGGGCCAGAAGGTTGAGAACCACTGCTTCAGAGAGTAATTTTTCTCGTTGAATTGGTGTTAATATGCCAGTAGCCCTCAAGCAAACAGCCTGCTGTAGTAAAAACAGGTAGACTTTGTGGACTCAGACAAATGTATTTGCAAAGCACAATTTTCAAAAAGTTGACATACTTCTCATACAAATATATGCTGAGCATGTGTCAAAAATGAATTAATTACAGAGATGTTATGGGCTGAATTGTGCTCCCCCAAAATTCATATGATGAAACCCTAACCTCAAGTAGTACTTCAGAATGTGACTGTATTTGGAGATAGAGGTTTAAAGAGGTCATTAATGTTAAATGGGGTCATATGCGCCCCGACCAGGATCAAACCCACAACCTACGTATGTGTTCTGAGAATTAAACCTGCAACCTCTGGCCTACAGTATGGTGATCCAACCATCTGAGCCATCCAGCCAGGGCATGGCCTGGACAATCTTGATTCTTTGTTGTGGGGGCTGTCACACGCATAAGATGTTCAGCAGCAGCCCTGGCCTCTATCCACTAGATGGCAGCAGGATCTGCTCCCCCATTCAGTTTTTGACACTTAGAAAGGCTTCTGATGTTGCCAAATGTTCTTTGGGGCTGGGGCTAGGGGATTGCCCCCAGTTAAGAACTACTTTTGTAGTATAATTGAATTAAATACCCAAAAGTCATATTTTCGCCTTATTCCCAAGTTTTATTTAAATGTTGTTAATAGTGTTCAAATCACTGCTCTGCCCCTTGCTGTGTGTCCTTGGTGTGGATTTTAACCTGAGTTTCAGTATTTTCATCTGTAAAACCAAGCAAATACACTTTTATCTCAGGGGTTGGCCTGAGGATTAAGTGAAACTATATGTGCAAAACCCGGATAATAGCAAACTCAAGTAGTCACACACTGGCCTCGTGGCTGGCCGAGCACCTGTGTCCTGGGAGGATCATAGACAGTGGGGTCTGTGCTTCAGGGGACTGCTGGCTGGTTCTGATCACTTGCAGTTGTCAACCCCCTACACTGCTTTCTGCTAGGACCCAGGGCCCACCTGACTTCTCTCCTCTGCCTTAGGCAATCACAGTGCCAGGGTGTAGGGTTGGGGCTTCCCTAACAAAGTGTAACTAGCATCTTTGTTGCTATCCTTCTGCTGATTTTCAGAGGAGAGCTTGTTGATCAACTGAATTGAAGTTATATGCTTGTTGTTAAAGTACTTTATGCCTCAGCAGGGGCTAAGGGGGAAGGAGCTGATGTGGTCTCTGGACCTCTTCCCTGAAGGAGACAATGTGATTACCTAGGAAAGCACGTTAAGACCAACCTAGATCCCTGCCTGGGACTCCATTGTCCATCAGGGGGTGCCTGTGTGTGTGGGGGGAGGCTGGGACTGGGGAAGGGGTTTCATTGTTGTCTTTTAAGCTTCTAAATTAGCAGCAGTTTGCTTTCTATTGAGGAGGGGGGTTGGTTCAGAGCTGGTTCAGCCTATGGTGGCACAGCCCTCTGCTTGCTGTCCATGGGGACCATTGCTCCCCATTCCTGCTCTTGAGAACCCAGCTGAGGCAGCCTGGACTGGAGCCCTGGACTGGACCACCCGCAGAGCGAAGGGAGCCTGCCTTCGGACAGAGGAGAATCGTGTCAGAGCACTCCCCTGGGCCTTGGCTGCAGGCTTCTCAGCTCCCCTTCACGCAGCAGGGCCGGGCTGGCCCCAGTGAAAGTTGTGTGAACCAGCATGAGCTATCCATTAGAGAAGCTGTGTGAGCTGTTAGTGACCTCTTCTGTGTGGATTGTGACCCGTCAGTGATGCTTCAGGCTGCACGGTGCAGTAGGGAGGCCCTGGAAGAGGGGTGCACTGGGCAAGGGCAGGGGAACCTACCTAGACCCATCAGCACCATTTGCTCACCATGGATAGGAAGGCCCTTAATATTCCTGGATTTCAGTTTCTTCATGAACAGAGTGGGGCGTAAAAATGCTGTCCTGTTTTCCTCATAGATTGTGAGAATCAAGTACAAGAATTTTTTTTAAAAGTGGGGGCAGTACTTAAGAGCTATGATATTCTGAGTGGGAACTCTGGCGAGTTTCTTATAGAAATACTGCAGCTGGGTGGGTCGTTGTTCACCATTTAACACTTAATGAAACCCTACTCTGTGCCAGGCACCGATCTAGGTGCTGATGATACAACAGGGAACAAAACAGGCAAAAAAAAAAAAAAAAAATCCTTCTTACATTCTATTGTGGGGAGACAGGATCAACAAAATAAGTAATGTTAGTTGTTCATAGGTGGCATGGAGGAAAATAAAGCAAGGAAGAGGGAGAGAAAGTATAGTAGCCAGCCCCAAATGGCCTCACCCCTGGTAGTCACACCCCTGTGTAGTCTCCTTCCACGCTGTACCAGGGTTGGTCTGTGTGACGAACAGATGTGGCAGAAGTGATGGCATGTCACATCTGAGATTAGGTTTCAGGAGTCGGGCTTCCTTCTGAGGCTCTTTCGTAACTGAAACTAGACCGTGTACCCATTGAACAGCAGCTCCCCATTTCCCCCTCCCCCCAGCTCCTGGCAGCCACCTATTTCTAAGGGTTTGACTATGTTAGAGGCCTCATATAAATGGAATCATGCTGCATTTGTCCTTCTGTGACTGATTTATAAACTTAGCATAATTCCCTTTAGGTACACCATGTTGTCACATACAACAGGATTTCCTTCTTTTAAAAGGCGGAATAGTGTTCTATTGTGTTTATATACTACATTTTCTTTATCTGTCAATGGATGTTTAGGTTGTTTCCATATCTTGGCTATTGTGACTAATGCTGCAATAAACATGGAAGTGCAGATATCTTTTCAAGATCATGATTTCAATTTTTTTTGTGTTTATGTCCAGAAGTGGGGTTGCTGGATCATGTGGAAATTCTTTTAATTTTTTAAGGAAGCTCTGTACTGTTTTTCATAGAGGCTGTATCATTTTGCATATCATCAGTAGTGCACAAGGGTTCCCTTTTCTCTATGTCCTCATCAACATTTGTTATCTTTTGACATTTTGATAATAGCCATCCTAACAGGTTTGAGGTGATATTTCATAGTGGTTTTGATTTGCATTTCCCTGATGATTAGTTGAGTATCTTTTCACATATCTATTGGCTGCCTGTATGTCTTTTTTGGAGAAATGTCTATTCAAATCTTTTGCCTATTTTTAAATTGGGTTATTTGTTGTTGTTGTTGTTTTTTGCTATTGAGTTGTAGGAGTTTCTTAGATATTAACATTTTGTATAATAGCCCCTTAGCAGACATATGATTTGCAAGTATTTTCTCCCATTCCATAGGTTGTCTTTTCACTCCATTGATTATTTCCTTTGCTGTGCAGAAGCTTTTTAGTTTGATGTAGCTCCATTTGTCTATTTTTGCTTTTGTTGTTGTGCTTTTTAGTGTCATAATCAAGAAATCATTGCCAGGACCAATGTCATGAAGCTTTTCTCCTGTGTTTTCTTCTAGTAGTTTTAATTTCAGGTCTTGTATATGTCCTTAATTCATTTTGAGTTGATTTTTGTGAGGCAAGAGATACTATAAAAGCATTTACAAAAGCCACATAAGTGCTCTGATGGGGTAATTACAGGGTGCAAAAGGAGCACATAGGAGTAGCCCAATTCCTAGTTGGGGGTGGTGAGGGCATGAGTCCCTGAGACCTGAGACAGGAGGAGTTGACTGGGAGCATGAGGAGGTCAGGGAGGGGGAGGGAGGAAGAGGATAGCAAGGTAGAGGGGACTGTATGCACAGACCCAGAGGCTAGGTGAGGAAGGTACCAATCCTGGGCAGGCTTACAAAGGGGCTTCTCAAATGGACTTAAGCTGGGCTGAATTGGTCACCAGCTCCCTGGGGAGCAAGGCTGCACTCCACCCCTAAGATTGCAGTCTTCCTTTTACTCTCCAGGTTAGGCATTTCTATACCTCACAGGTCAGGTTCAGCTCAGCTCCCTCTGTCCCTTATACTTAGTACAAAGTTTTCAACCTTCCTGCATTTCCTTAATTCTGGAACTCCCTCTCTGGTGCCATTGCGTGCCCATTTGATGCTCACTGTTTTTAATACAGCTTTCTCTTGTATTAGAGAGCCAACTAATTATTAAGATAATTAGAGGTGGGGCTCTCACTTCTCAGCAGTTTTGCTCTGAAGGCTCTGAGGCATTTTGGTGCTCCTGTTGGAAAACATAGTTAGAGTTAAAGCAAGGGCACACATCTAAATGCTGCAGGGGCCAGGCAGGTCCCGGAAGTGAGTGGCAGGCCCTCTGGCCACATGCCCTCTTGGACTGCCTTTCGCTTTCCTGCCTCTGCTGGAGACAAAGTGATAAGCACAAGTGTTTCACTGCTCTTCACACACTGATGTGGAAAACCCACAATGCAAGCAGGATGATAAGTCGCAACTGTCACTGGCCCTGTGCTGTGGTGATAGTGCGAAGGGTGGGGGAAGATGGTGGAATGCAGAGAAAATGTGATATCCGGTGTGATGGCAACCCAGCACAGTTGAATAGTGATGATGCAGGCCTACAGTTCACAGGTATTCCAACAGAAGCCTGAAATCTGCATGATTTGGGGGAGGAGGGGGATATATGAAATGGACTAATTTTTAATTATTAGAAAATAGTTTCAAATGTTAAATATGCTGTACAGGCTATTGTCATGCAGGCCACACAAAATATATGTATGCCTCATTCAGAGGTTCTAAACCAGCGGTTCTCAACCTGTGGGTCGCGACCCCTTTGGCGGTCGAACGACCCTTTCACATGGGTCGCCTAAGACCATCCTGCATATCAGATATTTACATTACGTTTCATAACAGTAGCAACATTACAGTTATGAAGTAGCAACGAAAATAATTTTATGGTTGGGTCACAACATGAGGAACTGTATCTAAAGGGCCAGAAGGTTGAGAACCACTGTTTTTAAAAAAATTTTTTAAAAATCTAAACCATAGCTGCACAGTAGAACCACCTGGGGAGCTTTTAAAAGTCCAAGTCACACCGCTGGCCAATTAAATCAGAATCTCCAGCGGCAGGAGGAGTCATCAGCATGTTTTTTAATTGTCAGGTGATTCCAACGTGCAGTTAAGATTGAGAACGCCTGGGTTTGGTGAGCATCAGTTTGTGACCTCTGATTTAATAGGCCGTGTTTTGGCAGAAAATGTGGCGAGTGCTTTGCTGTGCCAAAGGCCTTTTCCAGTGCTAACCGGCACGTGTGCTGTATCACAGATACCAAGTGTCCTGGATGGGACCTCGGAAGGGAAACCTCACGTTCTCTCCTGTTTCTCTGGAGAACCCCATTTCCTTGTCATGGAATGTGGGTTGTACGGTGATGGGAGAAGGGGTCACTAAAAAACTCACGTGCTGTTTTCACGTGCTTAAATCAGTGGTTCTCAACCTGTGGGTCGAGACCCCTTTGGCGGTCGAATGACCCTTTCACAGGGGTCGCCTAAGACCATCCTGCGTATCAGATATTTACATTATGATTCATAACAGTAGCAACATTACAGTTATGAAGTAGCAACGAAAATAATTTTATGGTTGGGTCACAACATGAGGAACTGTATTTAAAGGGCCAGAAGGTTGAGAACCACTGCCTTATAGGAAACATGGACTCAGTGTGATCCATCCTGAATTCTTTATTGTTTTCCATAAATTTGTTACTCTCTTTGTTTGCTTTGTTATAAAAATGGAATTTACTAGAAGGAAAATCAAAGAAGAATTAAAAAAAACAGGGCTCAGAAGCATAGAAGCCTCAGAATCTTGTTAACAGCCTCAGAAACACGGACTGTTTAAGATTTGACCTTTGGATGACTCATTTGTAGATTCCTCCAGTCCCCATGTGTTTCTGCTTCAATTCAGGTTCCTAGAGGAGATGAACTGATTGGCCTCCCTTGGGTCACGTGTCCACCCTGACTTTGACTCAGGTGGTGGTGGGGGTCCTGTGATTGGAAACCCCACCAGAATCAGATATAATGGGATGGGAGCCATCTTTCAGAGTGCTGTTACAGAGAAGCGGGAGCACTTGCAAGATAGAGGTAAGGATTTCACAAAAATTGTCCCTTTTTTATTGATTTAAATGTTATACAAGTAGCACATCAGTGAATGCATTTGGGGAAAATCAAATAATGAAGAATGTTGAATACTACCTGATTCCTCCCTACTCTCATCCCCAGAGGTAAGCACTACTAAGTTATGATGTATATTTATAGGTCTTCTGTTGTGTGCTTTTAGGTATATATGCAACTGTATATGTAAAAATATATGTACAGGTATATACATTAATATAACTCATTTTCTTTTCACATGAATATGACTTTCTGCTTTCACTTAATTTACAGGTCTTTACCATTCTAAAACTCACAGTTCTACCTCATTGCTATTTTATTTTATTTTTTGGTTAATTCTCACCCAAGAATATTTTTCCCATTGAATTTTCAGAGAGAGTGGAAGGAGGAGAGGGAGGAAAAGAGGCGGGGGAGGAGGTGAGGAGCAGAGAAGGAGACATTGATTGGTTGCTTCCCAAACGCGCCCTGACTGGGGCCTGGGATCAAACCTGCAATCTAGGTACAGTGGGGCCTTGACTTACGAGTTTAATTCATTCCGTGACGGAGCTCGTTAACTCAAATTACTCTGTCAACTCAAAGCAAAAAATCAGCTCGTATCTTGGAAAAACTCGTTAGTCGAGACACTCGTAAGTCAAGGCCCCACTGTATGTGCCCTGACGGGGAATCGAACCCACAACCTTGTGGTGCAAAGGACAATGCTCCAACCAACTGAGCCACGTGGCCAGGGCCCTCATTGCTCTTTTAATAAGAAAATTAATTCACGGTCAACATGAAGCAGTTCAGAAGTTTATAAAATGAAAAGTAAAAATTTCCCTTCCTAGAATCCACATTTCCCTAAATCCCTAGTGCTGTCCCCTGGAGGTGACCACTGTTACCAGCTTCTTATGTATCCAAAGAAATTCTCCCAGGTAAACAAGTGGGGCCTACTTCTAGGACTGCTTCCTGTTTGTATCCTGACAACGTTCCAATGCTAATTATTTCATGTGTTAACTCATGCCTGCCAATGTTATAGCAGAATTAGCAGTATCAAGGGGTGGATGATTGCCAACATTTTTGATAAAAAATGTGATTCTTTATATCACTGTCAATGAATCCTTTCTCCATCTTCTTAACTTCCTCACTCCCATCATATGATTATTTTCTCTTTCATATAACAGAGGCCATGCCAGTTTTAAAAATCAACATCTTATAGATATACTTGCTATTTATGAATTTGACATAGAAACCTAGTGTTCAAAGATGTTCTTCACTGTTCTGCTAATATGAATGGGATAAACTAGAAGCTGGTTTGTAAAATCCAGCTCTAACCAGTGTCTCTCTCTGAACCAGAATAGGCAGCATTCCGCAGGGAGACAGACATTGGCAAATTTTTTTGTTTGAATTCTGGGAAGTTTCTTTTTCCCCATAGACCAGCGGTTCTCAACCTGTGGGTCGCGACCCCTTTGGGGGTCGAACGACCCTTTCACAGGGGTTGCCTAAGACCATCGGAAAACACATATATAATTACATATTGTTTTTGTTATTAATCACTATGCTTTAATTATGTTCAATTTGTAACGATGAAAATACATCCTGCATATCAGATATTTACATTATGATTCATAACAGTAGCAAAATTACAGTTATGAAGTAGCAATGAAAATAATTTTATGGTTGGGGAACATGAGGAACTGTATTAAAGGGTCGCGGCATTAGGAAGGTTGAGAACCACTGCCATAGACTGTTTTGTAGACAGAGAGGAAGTTAGAATTGAATGATACACAGGCACACCTTGTTTTATTGAGCTTTGCTTTATTGTGCTTCACAGATACTACTTTTTTTTTACAAATTGAAGGCAAGACCTTCTACCAGCAACGATTACAGATTGCTTCATTACAATGTCTGGAACTGAATCCACAATACCTCTAAGGTAGGCCTTTAAGCCTTCTTACACTAGTAGCTATTGAGAAACAGCTACACAGAGTAGAAAGGAGAATCGGCTGGCGTGACTGCTGGGGAACAGGGGGGGGTCTTGATCGCTTTCTGAAGGGTGCTCAGGAAGCAAGGCTCACCCTCACCTCCTCATTTGGCTCCAGGTCAAGCTCCAGGAGGACCTTGTGGACACATTGTGTCCTGCTACATAATCTTTTCCAGTCAGTAAAAGGGGTCATCTGAATGTAAAGGGGTCCCCATTCCCTTGGGCATATTAAGTACTCCCCTTCTCCCCAGACTGTGAAGAAAAGCAAATGGGAAATGGAGAGAAATAGTGTGATTATTCTGTGTTGGTTCTGGGACAGCTAATCTTCGATGTTCTGACCTATAAAGAAAGCATTAAGATGTTTCTAGTATGCTGTGCTCTTCAGACCCCTGTGCTTCCTCCAATTGAACTTAGGGACTAAGGCTCTATGACAGCAGTTCTCAACCTGTAGGTCTCGACCCCTTTGGCGGTCGAACGACCCTTTCACAGAGGTCGCCTAAGACCACCCTGCATATCAGATATTTACATTACTATTCATAACAGTAGCAACATTACAGTTATGAAGTAGCAACGAAAATAATTTGATGGTTGGGTCACAACATGAGGAACTGTATTTAAAGGGCCAGAAGGTTGAGAACCACTGCTCTATGAGCTGTTATGTATTGGCGCATGGCTGCTTAAAACAAACAGTCCTACTTCCAAGACTCGGGACTCCTGCTAAGAGGTGAACTTAGAAGCAATTGCTTTTTGTGTATCAATTCTATTGAATAATCTTGAGGTAAGAAATGGGCAGAATTTTCACTGATTTACTGTGATGAAAGCAAAGAGGGGATCTCTAAGGTTATTCTGTGGAGAAGACTTAGAATTCCCATCTGCCAGGGAACTGCCTTGACCCAAAACACAGAGAGGCCATCAACCTCTGCTATGTTCTTCTTCAGGGAATGTGGTTGTTTCCTTTTTATGGAAGTTGGGCTCCCTTTGTCATCAACACTAGGTCTTTTCTCCTTCCTCTTACCCTCCAAACCGCCCTCTCTGAATACATCAATCCCCACTCGCTGGCCCAAGATTAAACCATAAGTTCAGAACCATGCCTTGTACATAGTAAACACTTGCTTGACCAACATTTGCTGAATTGACTATAAAGAATCCACAACCACAGTAGAAACCTTCCAATCAGAAATTCCTCTCCCTTTTGTTTGGTTCCAGCCTGCGGGGCTGGGGAAAAGCTGCTGTGTTTACTTGCAATAGCTACATGTGATGTGGCCAGGGTGGGTCATCAGAACCGTGGGTGTGCAGAACTGACTGTCAAACTTAAAGGGCAAGATGAAGAGAAAATGGAGAACAAATGGATGCCTGTGGCTATGTGTTTGCTATGTGGGACACGATTATATGGAACAACTGGGGAGAGCAGTTCAGAATTCACACTGTGAGCAGGAGTGCATGCTGGCTGTCCTCTCATGGTGGGTGTTGTGGGCTGAGGGAGTGATGGAGGGCCCATCGCTTATACACTCTGACTTTTCATAAACCCCTATGGTATTTTTTAAAAAAATCATTGATAGTACAAACAGGCTGAAAATCAAGATAGACCATATTTTGGGCCATGAAACCAATTCTAGTACATTTAAAAGGATTTAAGTCATACAAAACATATTCTCTGATCACAGTGGAATTAAACTGGAAAGCAATAACAGGAAAATTCTTGAAAAATCCCCAAATATTTGGAAACTAAATAATATACTTTTAAATAACCCATAGATCAAAGACAAATTGAAAAGGGAACTTAGAAAATATTTTGAACTGAATGAAAATGAAAGTACATGTCAAGTTTGTGCCACTGAAACAATACACAGGAGGAAGTTTATGGCACTAAACCCCTGATTTGAAAAGAAGAACATTTTCAAATCAATGACCTCAATTTCCACCTTAAGAACTGAAAAGTAGAGCACATTAAACCCAAAGTAAACAGAGAAAGAAAGTATGTTTTTTAAAATGAGATATAATTAGGTACACAATATAATTATTTGATATGTATGTATATGTTGTGAATTGATGATCACTGAAAGTTTTGGTACCATCTGTCACCTCATATAGATACAATTTTTTTCTTGTGATAAGAACTTTTAAGATTTACTTTCTTAGCTATGTTCAAATATACCATACAGTGTTGTTAACTAATGACCATGCTGTACTTTACAGGCCTAGGGCCTATTTATCTTATAACTGGAAATTTGTACCTTTAGATCAGCGGTTGCCAACCTTTCAGACCTCACGGACCACCAGTGGTTCGTGGACCACCGGTTAGTGACCACTGCACCGAGGGTTTCCTTAAACCAGTGGTTGCCAACCTTCCGGACCTCACGGATCATCAGTGGTCTGTGGACCACCTGTTGGCAACTGCTGTTTCAGACCATCACCCATTCACTCATCACCCCCTCTCCTCTCCACCCTTCACCTGAAACCCTACCTCTGGCAAGCACCTATCTGTTCTCTGAATCTATGAGTTCAATTTTTTTAGATACCACATACAATTAAGAACATATAGTATTTGTCTTTCTCTGTCTGGCTTATTTCACTTAGTATAATGCCCTCAAGGTTCATCCATGTTGTTGCAAATGGCATGATTTCATTCTTCTTTATGGATGAATAAGTTCCTGTGTGTGTATGTGTGTTATCAAAACTATCCATTCATCCGTCAGTAGACACTTAGGTTGTTTCTATGTCTTGGTTATTGTAAATAATGCTGCAGTGACCATGGAGGTGCAGATATATTTTGCAATAGTGATTTTGTTTCCTTTGGATAAATACCTAGAAGTGGAATTGCTGGATTATATGGTAGTTCTATTTTTAATTTTGAAAGGAAACGCCATACTGTTTTTCATGTTGGCAGAACCAGTTTACAATCTCACTAACAGTGCACAAGGGTTTCCTTTACTCACATCCTCACCAACAGTTGTTATATCTAGCCTTTTTGAAAATAGCCTTTCTGACAGGTATGGGGTGATATCTCATTGTGACTTTGATTTTTATTTCTCTGATGATAAGTGATTTTGAGCATCTTTTCATGTATATTGGCCATTTGGATGTCTTATTTGGAAAAATGTTTATTCAGTTCCTCTGCCCATTTATTATTATTTTATTTTATCTTTCAATCAGTTTACTTTCAATATTATTTTGTGTTGGTTTCAGGTGTACAGCATAGTAGTTAGACAAACATATATTTTTCAAAGTGTTCCCCACCCCGATATTTCCAGTACCCACCTGGCACCATACATAGTTACCGCAATATTATTGACTGTATTCCCCATGCTGTACTTTACATCCCTGTGACTATTGTATAATTACCAATTTGTACTTCTCAATCCTTTCACATCTTTCACCCAGTCTCCCTCTGGTAACCACCAGTTGGCTCTCCGTGTCTATGAGTTTGTTTCAATTTTGTTTGCTTATTTTGTTTTTTAGATTCCACGTATAAGTGAAATCATAGGGTTTTATTCTTTCATTTAGCATAATACCCTTTAGGTACATCCATGCTATCACAAATGATAAGATTTCATTCTTTTTATGGTCAAGTAACCTATTGTATATATGTACCATCACTTTTCTTTTTTTTTAAATCACTTATCTATTGATGGGCACTTGGGTTGCTTACAGATCTTGGCTATTGTAAATACTGCTGCAATGAGCATAGGGGTACATATATTCTTTTGAATTAGTGTTTTGGGTTTCTTTGGATAAATCCACAGAAGTGGAATTGCTAGGTCAAAAGGCAGTTCCATTTTAAATTTTTTGAGGAAACTCCACACTTGTTTTCCACAGTGGCTGCACCAATCTGCATCCCCACCAACAGTGCACAAGGGTTCCCCTTTCTCCACATCCTCGCCAACACTAGTCATTTGTGGACTTATTTATCTATTTTTTCCTTTTTATTATATTGTCTTTTTAAAAAATTACTTTTTATTTTTCAATTACAGTTGACATACAATATTATATTAGTTTCAGGTGTATACCCCAGTGATTACTAAGTGATCATACTCATAAATCTCTATGTGGATTTATTGATGATAGTCATTCTGACAGGTGTGAGGTGATAATCTCATTGTGATTTTAATGTGCATTTTTCTGACAATTAGTGGACTTAATGCAACTTATTGTTTTCTGGCTGTTTGCAGTTGTTTGTTCCTTCTCTTGTTCTCTTTGTGATTTGACGATTTTCTGCAGTGGTTTGCTTAGATTCCTTTCTCTTTCTCTTTTGCCTATCTACTGTGGGTTTTTCTTTGTGGTTATCATGGGGTTTACATAAATGTCCTAGAGTTATAATAGTCTATTTTAAGCTGAATGTTTTAAAAATAACCAGTTAATTTTTAAAAAAATACTTAAATAGAGTAAAACTGTATTTTATTCTTTTGGTGAACAGTTCTATGAGTTTTAACACCTATGTAGTTTTGTAAACTACCACCACAATCAGGGTACAAAATAGTTCCATCGCCTCCCAAATTCCCTCATGCTGCCCCTTTCTAGACAAACCTTCCTCAATCCTAACCCTTGGTAATCACTGCCCTATTCTCTAACCCCGTCATTTTGCCTTTTCAAGAATATCATATAAATTAAGTCATTCACATAAAGAGATGGAAGAACATACCATGTTCTTGAATTGGTAGAATCAACATCATTAAAATGTCCATACTACCCAAAGCAATCTATAAATTCAACGCACTTCCCATTAAAATACCAATGGCCTACTTCACAGATCTAGAACGAACTCTCCAAAAATTCATCTGGAATAAAAAAAGACCCCGAATAGCTGCAGCGATCCTGAGAAAGAACAAAGTAGGTGGGATCTCAATGCCAGATATCAAGCTGTATTACAAAGCCACTGTTCTCAAAACTGCCTGGTACTGGCACAAGAACAGACATATAGATCAATGGAATAGAATAGAGAGTCCAGAAATTAGCCCGAACCAATATGCTCAATTAATATTTGACAAAGGAGGCAAGAGCATACAATGGAGCCAAGATAGTCTCTTCAATAAATGGTGTTGGGAAAATTGGACAGATATATGCAAGAAAATGAAACTAGACCACCAACTTACACCATACACAAGAATAAACTCAAAATGGATAAAGGACTTAAATGTACGACAGGAAACCATAAAAATTCTAGAAGAATACAAAGGCAACAAAATCTCAGACATATGCCGAAGCAATTTCTTCACTGATACAGCTCCTAGGGCAGTTGAAACTAAAGAGAAAATGAACAAATGGGACTACATCAAAATAAAAAGCTTCTGCACAGCAAAAGAAACCATCAACAAAACAACAAGAAAACCCACTGCGTGGGAAAACATATTTGCCAACGTCATATCTGATAAGGGCCTAATCTCCAAAATTTATAGGGAACTCATACAACTTAACAAAAAGAAGATAAACAATCCAATCAAAAAATGGGCAAGGGATCTAAATAGACACCTTTCAAAAGAGGATATTCAGAAAGCCAAGAGACATATGAAAACATGCTCAAAGTCACTAATCATCCGAGAGATGCAAATCAAAACAACAATGAGGTACCATCTCACACCTGTAGACTGGCTATCATCAACAAATCAACAAATGACAAGTGCTGGAGAGGACGTGGAGAAAAAGGAACACTTGTGCACTGCTGGTGGGAATGCAGACTGGTGCAGCCACTATGGAAGACAGTATGGAGTTTCCTCAAAAAACTAAAAATGGAACTCCCATTTGACCCAGTGATCCCACTTCTAGGAATATATCCCAAGAAACCAGAAACACCAATCAGAAAGGATATGTGCACCCATATGTTCATAGCAGCACAATTCACCATAGCTAAGATCTGGAAACAGCCTAAGTGCCCATCAGTAGATGAATGGATTAGAAAGCTGTGGTACATCTACACGATCTGGAATACTATGCTGCTATAAAAAAGAAGGAACTCTTACCATTTGCAACAGCATGGATGGAACTGGAGAGCATTATGCTAAGTGAAATAAGCCAGTCAATGAAGGAAAAATACCACATGATCTCACTCATTCATGGATAATAAAGACCATTACAAACTTTTGAACAATAATAGATACAGAGGCCGAGTTGCCTCAAACTGATTGTCAGACTGCAGCGGGAAGGCCAGGGAGGGTTGGGGGGCAGGAGGGAGGGGGATAAGAGATCAACTGAAGGACTTGTATGCATCTATATAAGCATAACTAATGGACATAAGACACTGGGGGGACGGGAGGCCAGGGGATTGTCAAGGGCGGGCGGGGGGGAAGGACACATATGTAATACCCTTTGTAATACTTTTAGCAATAAGAAAAAAGCATGATAAAAAAATAAAATAAATTTAAATTAAAAAAAAATAAATTAAGTCATTCAGTAAGGGACTTGTAGAGTATGATTTCTTAAACTCACCACAATGCCTTTTAGATTCACCCATATTATTGAGTGTATCTGTAGTTCTTTCCTTTTTATTGCTGTACATCATTTTATTGTATGAATGGACCACAGTTTGTTCACCCATTCACCACTGTGGGACATTTGGGTTGTTTTCAGTTTTTGTTGATAGTTAATAAAGCTGCTGTAAGCATCCTTGTACAAGTTTCTATGCAAACGTACATTTCAAATCTGTAGAATAAATATCAGGAGTGGAATTGCTTGGTCATACGGTAAAGGATGAGTTTAGCTTTACAAAGAAGTGACAAATTATTCCAGAGTGGCTAAGCCATTTCGCCTTGCTGGGGAAGTATGAGAGTTAGAGTTGTTTTACATCCTCACAAGTACTTTGTATTGTCAATTTCATTTTTTTAAGGTTTTTTAAAAAAATATATTTTTATTGATTTCAGAGAGGAAGGGAGAGAAAGAGAAACGTCAATGATGAGAGGGAATTATTGATTGGCTGCCTCCCGCACGCCCCCTACTGAGGACCAAGCCCGCAACTTGGGCATGTGCCCTTGACTGGAACCGAGCCCGGGACCCCTGAGTCTGCAGACCCACGCTCTATCCACTGAGCCAAATTGGCCAGGGCTGTATTGCCAATTCAAAAAAATTTAGCACACTGGCTGGTGTGGCTCGGTGGTTGGGTGGTCGCAGATTCAATCCCCTGTAGCGGCTGTGCAGGAGGCAGCCAATTGATATTCTGCTCTGACACCACATTGAAGTTTCTCTTTATCTTTCTCTCTCAAAATTAATAGAAATATTTTTTTTTAAATTTAGCTATATTAATATATGTATAGTGGTATACCATTATCGTTTTACTTTGCATTTCCCTTATGACTAATGATGTTGAGCATCTTTTCTTGTGCTTCTTTGAGATCTATGTATTTCCTTTGAAGTGTCTGCTTAAATATTTTGCCCATTTCTTTTTCAGTTTTAATGAGCTTTGGGGGGAAATAATTTTACATTTACAGAAAATTTTTCAAAGATAGAACAGAGTCCCTGTACACCTCTTCCCTAGTTTCTCTTAATGTTAACATCTTATATAACTGTGGTAAATAACTAAATTCCAGACTTTATTTAGATTTTAGTTTTTCTGCTAATATAATTTTTTCCTGCTCCATAATAAAATCCAGAATACCTAGAGTTAAAATTTTCTTCCCTCATTGTATAAATCTCTTGGTTATCTTCATCTTCTTGGAGAAGTTGTACCCAGAACCGTTCTGCTGCAACCTGGCCTGCATGATTTCTAGAACTCTTCTACAGTTGCTGTCTTGAGATCTCCCTTTATCTTCATCCTGGGGGCCCCCTTCCCCCACCCTCTTGGTTTGAATTTCTTGTGTTCTGGATCCTATGGCATTCTCTTCCATGCCTTTGTCTTTCTTGGCTTACTCTCTCATTTTGGTAAAACACATCTTTTTGGAGCTTCCAGAGAAAGGGAAGATGAAAAATGATTTCTGTGTAGGTAACTTTATTCTACCCTCACATTCAATTAATTTTCCTGGGTGTGATTATTAATGTTCATATCAACTTGGCTAGGGTAGAGTATCTGGTTTTTTGTTGGTTTGTTTTTTTATTTATCCTCAAGAAATCTTTTTTTTTAGCATAATATCTCCTTTTTATTGTTTAAAGTATTACATATGTCTTTCTTTTTCCCTGATTGACCCCCCTCCCACCACTCCTACCTCCCAGGACAAGCCCCCACTGCCTCAGTGTCACCACTCCTACCTCCCAGGACAAGCCCCCACTGCCTCAGTGTCCGTGTCCATTTGTTATTCTAATATGCATTCATGCAAGTTCTTTGGTTGATCTCTTAATTCCCCGCCCCCCCCTTCTCTCTGAGTTTGGATGGTCTGTTCAGTGTTTCTTAGTCTCTGGATCTATTTTTGTTCTTCAGTTTATGTTGTTCATTTTATCCCATATATGAGTGAGATCACGTGATATTTATCTTGCTCCAACTGGCTTATTTCGCTTAGCATAATGCTCTTCAGGTCCATCCATGCTGTTGCAAATGGTAAGAGTTCCTTCTTTTTTACAGCAGCATAGTATTCCATTGTATAGATGTACCACAGTTTTTTAATCCACTCATCTGCTGATGGGCATGTAGACTGTTTCCAAATCTTAACTATTATAAATTGTGCTGCTCTGAACATAGGGTTGCATATATCCTTTCTGATTGGTGTTTCTGGTTTCTTGGGATATAGTCCTAGGAGTGGGATTACTGGGTCAAATCAGAGCTCCATTTTTAATTTTCTGAGGAAACTTCATTCAATGGCTGCATGTATGGAGTTTTCCACAGTGGCTGCACCGGTCTGCATTCCCACCAGCAATGCAAGAGGGTTCCTTTTTGTCTGCATCCTTGCCAGCACTTGTCATTTGTTGATTTGTTGATGACAGCTATTCTGACAGGTGTGAGATGGTACCTCATTGTCGGTTTGATTTGCATCTCTCAGATGATTAGTGACTTTGAGCATGTTTTTATGTCTCTTGGCCTTCTGTATGTCCTCTTTTGAAAAGTGTCTATTGAGGTCCTTTGCCCATTTTTTGATTGGATTGTTTATCTTCCTTTTGTTAAGTTATATGAGTTCCCTATAAATGTTGGAGATTAAACCCTTATTGGTGATAACGTTGGCAAATATGTTCTCCCATGCAGTGGGCTTTCTTGTTGTTTTGTTGATGGTTTCTATTGCTGTGCAGAAGCTTTTTATTTTGATGTAGTCCATTTGTTTATTTTCTCCTTAGTTTCCATTGCCTTAGGAGCTGTATTAGTAAAGATATTGCTATGACATATGTCTGATATTTTGCTGCCTATGAATTCTTGTAAGATTTTTATGGTTTTCCGTCGTACGTTTAAGTGCTTTATCCATTTTGAGTTTATTTTTGTGTATGGTGTAAGTTAGTGGTCTAGTTTCATTTTTTTTTTTTTGCATGTATCTGTCCAATTTTTCCAACACCATTTATTGAAGAGACTATCTTGGCTCCATTGTATGCTCTTGCCTCCTTTGTCAAATATTACTTGAGCATAATGGGTTGGGTCGACTTCTGGGTTCTCTGTTCTGTTCCATTGGTCTATATGTCTGTTCTTGTGTCAGTACCAGGCAGTTTTGAGAACAGTGGCTTTGTAATATAGCTTGATATCTGGTATTGTGATCCCTCCAACTTTGTTCTTCTTTCTCAGGATTGCTGCGGCCATTCGGGGTCTTTTTTTATTCCAGATGAATTTTTGGAGAGTTTGTTCTAGGCCTGTGAAATATTCCATTGGTATCTTAATAGGGATTGCATTGAATCTATAGATTGCTTTGGGTAGTATGGACATTTTAATGATGTTGATTCTACCAATCCATGAACACAGTATGTTCTTCCATTTGTTTATGTCTTCCTGTATTTTTTTTCAACATACTGTAGTTTCCTGAGTACACAACTTTTACCTCCTTAGTTAACTTTATTCCTAGGTATCTTAATTTTTTTGTTGCAATGGTAAAAGGGATTGTTTTTTAGTTTCTCTTTCTGCGAGTTCATTATTGGTATATAAAAAAGCCATAGATTTCTGGGTGTTAATTTTGTATCCTGCTACATTGCCGAATTCATTTTTTAAGTCTCGGAGTTTTTTGATGGAGTCTTTGGGGTTTTTTATGTACAATATCATGTCATCTGTGAATAATGACAGTTTTACTTCTTCTTTCCCAATTTGGATGCCTTTTATTTCTTCTTCTTGTCTAATTGCTATGGCTAGCACTTCCAGTATATGTCAAACAGGAGTGGTGAAAGTGGGCATCCCTGTCTTGTTCCTGTTCTTATGGGAAATGGTTTTAGTTTTTGCTTATCGAGTATGATGTTGGCTATAGGTTGGTCATATATGGCCTTTATCATATTGAGATATGTTCCCTCTATTTCCACTTTGGTGAGAGTTTTTATCAAAAATGGGTGTTGGATTTTGTCAAATGCTTTTCCTGCATTTATTGATATGATTATGTGATTTTTGTCTTTCAATTTGTTTATGTGATGTATCACGTTTATTGATTTGCAAATATTGTACCAGTGTTGTATCCCTGGAAAAAATCCCACTTGATCATGGTGTATGATTTTTTCAATATATTGCTGGATGTGATTTGCTAATATTTTGTTGAAGATTTTAGCACCTATGTTCATAAGGGATATTGGCCTGTAATTCTTTCTTTGTAGTATCTTTATCTGGTTTTGGAATTAGGATAATGCTGCCCTCATGAAAAGAGTTTGGAAGTGTTCCTTCCTCTTGTATTTTCTGAAATAATTTGAGGAGTATAGGTGTTAGTTCTCTGAATGTTTGGTAAAACTCCCCTGTGAAGCCATCCGGACCTGGGCTTTTGTTTGGGGGAGTTTTTTGATTACTGCTTCTATTTCATCAGTTGTTATTGTCCTCTTCAGGTTTTTTGATTCTTCCTGATTCAGTTTTGGGAGATTGTATTTTTCTAGGAATTTGTCTATTTCATCCACATTGTCCAGCTTGTTGGCATATCGTTGTTCATAGTATTTTCTTACAATCCTTTGTATTTCTGTGGTGTCAGTGGTTACTCCTCCACTTTTGCTTCTCATTTTATTTATTTGGACCCTCTCTTCTTGTTTTTTGATGAGTCTGGCTAATGGTTTATCAATTTTGTTTATCATTTCAAAGAACCAGCTTTTGGTTTCATTGATTTTTTTTTAGTCTCTATGTTATTTATTTCTGCTCTAATCTTTATTATTCCCTTCCTTCTAGTTACTCTGGGCTTTTCTTGTTGTTCTCTTTCTAGTTCTTTAAGTTGTAGGGTTAAATAGTTTATTGCTGATTTTTCATGTTTTTTGAGGTATGCCTGTAGTGCTATGAACTTCCCTCTCAGGACTACTTTTGCTGTGTCCCAGAGATTTTGGGTTGTTCTGTGTTCATTTTCATTTGTTTCCAGGAAGTTTTTGATTTCTTTCTTGATCTCATTGGTAACCCATTCATCCTATCTAATAAAAGAGAAACATGCAAATTGACCATAACCCCGACACCCTTCCCATCGGCTAATCAGCATATCCTTATGCAAATTAACTGCCAACCAAGATGGCGGCCGACAGCCAGGCACTGAAGTGAACAGGAGGCTTGCTTGCTTCAGTGATGTAAGAAACCAAGGTTCCCCGCCTGCCGCTGCCGGCCTCTGAGCTTGCTCTCTAAGAAACATTGTTGCAAGTATAGAAGCTAAACAAAACTCCAGAAACCTGCTTTCAGCCGGCAGGGCTTCAGCCAGCAGGACTGCAACAGTGTTTCAATTATAGAACCCAAACAAACCCAGTCCCTGCTTTCAGCAGCCGAGGCCTCAGAGCTGCAGCCAGGGTCTCAGAGATGCAGCCGAGCCTCAGAGCTAAAGCCGGCTCTCAGCTCCAGTGACAGCCATAGAAGGTAAATAAATCCCAGAATAAAAGAAAAAAGAAAAAAGGAGAGGTTGGGAGCTTCAGTCTCCCGCCAGCCTGAAAACGGCCCTCAGCCCCTCACCCAGACTGGCCAGGCACCCCAGTGGGGACCCCCTTTCTGAAGGGGGTGTGACCAGCTGCAAACAGCCATCATCCCCTCACCCAGACTGGCCAGGCACCCCAGTGGGGACCCCCACCCTGAAGCAACAAGATGGCGGCTAATTTGCATACTGAAGGCGGGCGGCAGTGGACAAGGCTGTCCGAGGTCCTGGGACCCGGATCTGTGACCCTGCCGGGCGGAGGGCAGTGCTTGAAGCTGTCTGCGGTCCGGGACCTGGATCTGTGACCCTGCCGGGCAGGGGGCAGTGCTTGAGGCTGTCTGCGGTCCAGGACCAGATCCGTGACCTGGCAGGCGGGGGGCAGTGCTTGAGGCTGTCCACGGGACCAAGACATGGATCTGTGACCCTGCCGGGCGGGGGGCAGCGCTTGAGGCTGTCTGCGGTCCCGGGACCTGGATCCGTGACCCATTCCGGCGGGGCGGCAGCTCGCACCAGGGTGGATCGGCCGGGGTTGGGCAGGGCAGGACGCCTGGCTTCCGCCCAGCCCCAGTCACTCTGGGCAGGTGAGCAGCTCAGAGAGCCTCTGGACAGGGGAGGCAGGCCGGCGGAGGGCGGCTTGTACTCTCCACATGGCGGTGGTGACAGCTGTGAGCACGCCAAGCGGAGCCTGCAGGCTGAGCTGAAGCAGCGCCTGCAGGCCATCAGCGCCCAGGAGTGGCTGCGCAAGATCCGCCTCCTGGCCCAGAAGGTGCAGGATCACAGGGACAGCCACTGTGGCGGGCCAGACTGACATCCTCCTGGCCACACCACGGGGGTTTGCGGATCTGCAAAGCCAGAGGCCTCTGGTGTGCACCCCCTCCTCCCCCGCCCCCTCCCCCCCGGTGTGCGAACATCCCCCAGCACACTGTCACCCTCCCACGCCTGCAACAGTTGCAAACCAAGGCGTGCACAAGTTCCCCCCGCCTCTCCACCGCACTTCCATCAACCCGGTATGCCTAACACCCCCACAGGATGTGCACACATCCCCTCTGATGCGCTCACGTCCTTTGGAGAGTGTCTGGGTGTTCTGGGTGCTGAGGGTGGGTGCCTGTGAGATGACAGTGAGAGGGCGGAGTGGTGATGCCCTGTTCCCATGGAGGCCAGTGCAGCTACAAGATCACCTCTGGGGGGTTAATGCAGGTGCAGATAGACACACCTGGTGGGCACGGGCGGCCCTCTCTGAGGTGCCTTCGGTCAGCATTCAAGATCAAGAACCCAGAGGTGGAGAGGAATTCTGTCCTCTCAGTGAAACAGTGGGATAGTCGGGGCGACTGTAGAGGAGGAATGTGCACTTTGGGTGCCAGCACCCAAGAGCGAAGGCTGCCCTGACTGAGCCTTGCTTGCTTGGGGCCTAGCTCACTCCTGCCGGGCAGCGGGTGACAAGACGTGCTTTTCCGAATTAATGAGAGAAAATGTTGATTCTCCTGCTGCCCACGAAGGTGGAAAGTGAAGTGGGGAGACATGTGGGGAGTGAGCGAGGGTCCCTGTCTGGGGGTTCCAAATCTGCTGTTGGTTTCTTTCACTGCTGACTAGAGATAAACAGGGTGTCCCCCCAAAATGTATACACACTTTGAATACCTACTAATTCCAATGGTTTTAAGCATAAGAAAGAAACAACAATGGAGCTGTTATCTGTTAAAAGTGTGGGCACAAACAGGTAGTTGGACATTCCCTGAGGGGTCTCAGATTGGAGAGGGTGAAGGCCAAACTGAGAGCCCCCCCCCCCCCACCCCAGTGCACGAATTTTGTGCACCGGGCTACTAGTTGTTTAATAACATGCTATTTAGCCTCCATGTGTTTGAATGTTTTTGGGTGTTTTTACTGTAGTTGATTTCTAATTTCATTCCACTGTGATCTGAGAAGATGCTTGATATGATTTCAATCTTCTTGAACTTTTAGAGACTTGTTTTGTGTCCTAACACGTGGTCTATCTTTGTGAATGATCCATGTGCCCTTGAGAAGAATGTATATTCTGCTGCATTGGGGTGAAATGTTCTATAAATGTCAATTAAATCCATCTGATCCAGTGTGTCCTTTAGAGTCTCTGTTTCCTTGTTAAGTTTTTGTTTGGAAGATCCATCCAGTGAAGTCAGAGGGGTCTTAAATCCCCTACTATGACTGTATTGTTGTCAATCTCTCCATTAAAGTCCTATAGAAATATTTTTATATATTTAGATGCTCCTATGTTGGATGCATATATGTTTACCAGGATTATATCCTCTTGTTGGATCGATCTCTTTAGTATTATTTAGTGACCTTTGTTATCTCTTGTGATGACCTTCATTTTAAAGTCTATTTTATTGGATATGAGTATTGCTACTCCAGCTTTTTTTTTTCTTTTCCATTTGCATGGAAACATTTTTTCCATCCCTCACTCTCATCCTATGTGTCTTTTGTTTTGAGGTGGGTCTCTTGTAGACAGCATATAGTTGGGTCATGTTTTTGTATCCATTCAGCTACCCTATGCCTTTTGATTGGAGCATGTAGTCCAGTTACATTTAGAGTTATTATTGATAGGTACTTAGTTATTGCCATTATATTTCTGAATGGCTAGGTTTCTCTCTCTGTTTCTTCTTCTCATTACAGCATTCCCTTTAGCATTTCTTGTAATGCTGGCTTGGTGGTGATGTACTCCTTTAGCCTTTTTTTTTTCTTTCTTTGTCTGGGAAGCTCTTTATTTGACCATCTTTTTTGAATGATAGCCTTGCTGGATATAGTAATCTTGGTCTCTGATCCTTGCTTTCCATTACCTTGAGTACTTCATGCCATTCCCTTCTGGCCTGTAGAGTTTCTGATGAAAAATCAGGTGTCAGCCTTATGGGGGTTCCTTTGTAGGTAACAGTTTTATTTTCTCTTGCTGCCTTTAAGATTCTATCTTTGTCTGTAATTTTTGGCATTTTAATTATGATGTATCTTGGCGTGGGCCTGTTTGGGTTCTTCTTATTTGGGGTTCTCTGTGCCTCATGAACTTGTGTGACTTTTTCCTTTACCAGGTTAGGGAAGTTTTCTGCCATTATTTCTTCAAACACACTCTCTATGTCTTTTTTCATTTCTGCTTCTCCTGGCACACCTGCTATTCTAATATTGTTATGTTTCACGTTGTCCCACAGCTCCCTTAAGCTGTCCTCCTGTTTTTTAATTTTCTTTTTGGCTTTCTGATTGAGTGAAATTTTCAACTCTGTCTTCTAATTCACTGATTTGATCCTCAGCTTCCCCTAATCTGCTGTGTATTCCTTCCAATGTGTTCTTTATTTGTGTTATGTCATTATTTATCTAAGACTGTTCTTTTTTCATAATTACTGTATCTTTTTTTCATGCTGTTGAGCATCTTTACCATCATTACTCTGAACTCTGTTTCAGATAAATGTCTTATCTCTGCTTTAATTTATCTCTTCTAATGGAGAATTCTCTAGTTCTTTCCTTTGGGGGTTGTTTCTTTGTCTCCTCATTTTGGTTGTCTGTTTGGGTTTGTGACTACGTATTAGGTAGTTCCTCTACACCTCTCAATCTATAGTGCAGGACAGCATTAAAGGCCGTTTCTGACTAATTAGATCAGGCAAAGACTCAAAGCCTCCCGAGACCACCTCTGCCTTCAGACTGATAGGATTCTGACTTGAATTGACCCCCAGGCAATCATCCTCAGGTGTACCAAGAGTTTTTTTCAACAGGGTGGGGCAGTTGCTACTGCCTGGAGGCTAATTGTTACTTTTCATCTCTTAAGTGGCCTTAGGGCAAGGTGTTTTCCAATAGGGTATGTCAACTGTCTTCCCCACCCCCGCTCCAGTCAAGGCAAAAGGACATCTTTTCCAGTCTATGTGGAAAAGATGTCCTCCGCTGCATGAGGACAGGAAACTTGGGGTGTCTACCTTCTGAGCTCTATCCCCTGAGTCCCCAGTCCTGGCTTCTACCCTCACAGCTCCAGTCCACTTCGCCCTCCGTCTGCTGGAGCACAAGGTGGGTGGCTCCACAGGGAATTTGTGCATTGGCCCTTTAAGAGGGTGCTTGAATTTTCAGCTGTTACTCTCTGGCAGACAGCACCTCGCTGCTTTTCACAGCCAAATGTTATGTGGGTATCCTCCTCAGTTTTGGTGCTCTCTGCTGGGGCGCCCAGCTTGGGGATTAGAACCCAGAGTTTTCAGTGGCAACCCCCCCACAGCTGAGATATCTCTCCAGGACTTCAGTTACTGTCTGTGGGCGCCCAGCCAGCCCTTTCGTGCCTCTGCCTCTCCTATCAGTCTCTGTACAGTCTCCACTTCTGATCCTTGGGTGTCGGTTCTCTCCGAGTTTTCCGTTGATTATTCAGGATTTTAGTTGTAATACCAGTTTGTTCCTGGGAGCATTTCTGTGCAGCATCCACTTACTCTGTCACCATTTTTAATCCAAGTATCTAGTTTTTAATCAAACATTTATTTAGGTACTGCTATGAAAATATTTGGTAGCCATGCTTAATCAGTTGACTTTAGTAAAAGAGATTGCCCTTGATAATGTGGTAGGCCTCATCCAATCAAGTGAAGGACTTAAGAACAAACACTAAAGATTCCAGGAAAATAAATTCTGTCTCAAGACTGAGTTTCCAGCCTGCCAACCTGCTCTATAAATTTCAGACTTGCCTTCCCACACAATTGTGTGAGCCAAGTTCTTAAATTTCATTCTCTTTGTCTCTGTCTGTCCTGTTTCTCTGGAGAACATGGACTAATACACAGGATATAGAATTATAAATTAGAAATAAAATTCTTTTATAATTTTATAGGCATAGCTCATTGGTTTCTAGCTTCCAGTGGTGCTGTTGAGAAATTTGATATAATTCTTACCCTTAAGCCTTGATATAAAATCAATTTTTACTCTTTAAAATATTTTTTTCTCTCTGAAAGTACTATTTAAAATTTATTTAAAACCTTTATTGTTGAAAGTATTACATAGGTCCTCCCCTGCACCCCCTCCATTAACCTCTTCCAACTTGCTACTTTTTAAAATCTTGTAGAATCTTATCATCCCTGGTGGTCTGAAAATTGCATGGTCAGGTTTATTTTCATCCATTGTGCTGGGCACTCAGATTACCTTTCAATGTGGAATCTCCTGTTTTTTAGTTCTCGGATATTTTCTTTTTTTTTTTTTCATGTAAGCTTCATATTTATTTTCTAGTGTTATGCTATAATTTCTTTTTTTATTTTACTGTTTACATCCACTGTTATTTTGTTTTTTTTCCTAGTTCATTTTATTTTTATTTTTTTATTAAATCTTTATTGTTCAGATTATTACATTAGTTACTCTTTTTTCCCACTATAACTCCCCTCCACCCAGTTCCAACCCCACCCTCTGCCCTCACTCCCCACCCACTGTCCTCATCCATAGGTGCACGATTGTTGTCTAATCTCTTCACTCACCCCCACACCCCTTTCTCCCACCTCCCCAAGAATAGTCAGTCCATTCCCTTTCTATGTCCCTGATTCTATTACAATCACCAGTTCATCAGATTATTTATTCACTTGATTTTTAGATTCACTTGTTGATAGATGTGTATTTGTTGTTCATAATTTGTATCTTTACCTTTTTCTTCTTCTTCCTCTTCTTACAGGATACCTTTCAGCATTTCATATAATACTGGTTTGGTGGTGATGAACTCCTTTAGCTTTTTCTTATCTGTGAAGCTCTTTATCTGGCCTTCACTTCTGAATGATAGCTTTGCTGGATAAAGTAGTCTTGGTTGTAGGTTCTTGGTATTCATCACTTTGAATATTTCTTGCCATTCCCTTCTGGCCTGCAAAGTTTCTGTTGAGAAATCAGCTGATAGTCGTATGGGTACTCCCTTGTAGGTAACTGATTTTCTTTCTCTTGCTGCTTTTAGGATTCTCTCTTTGTCTTTTGCTCTTGGCATTTTAATGATGATGTGTCTTGGTGTGGTCCTCTTTGGATTCCTTTTGTTTGGGGTTCTCTGCGCTTCCTGGACTTGGAAGTCTATTCCTTTCACCAGGTAGGGGAAGTTTTCTGTCATTATTTCTTCAAATAGGTTTTCAATATCTTGCTCTCTCTCATCTTCTGGCACCCCTATAATTCGGATGTTGGTACGCTTGAAGCTGACCCAGAGGCTCCTTACACTATCTTCATATTTTCGGATTCTTTCTTCATTTTGCTTTTCTGGTTGGGTGTTTTTTGCTTCTTCGTATTTCAAATCTTTGACTTGATCCTTGCGACCCTCTGGTCTGCTGTTGGGAGTCTGTATAATATTCTTTATTTCAGTCAGTGTATGCTTAATTTCTAGTTGGTCCTTTATCACAACATCGAGGGTCTCATTAGATTTCTTGAGGATCTCACTACATTTATCGGCGGTCTTACCAGTCTTTTCGAGAATCTCACTACATTTATCAGCAGTCTCACCAGTTTTTTCGAGGGCCTTACTGAATTTTTTGGCGGCTTCTAAACAGTTCTTTAAAGACCTTAAAAGTGTGGTTTTGAACTCTATATCCAACAGTTTGCTTTCCTCCAGTTCTGTCGTTTGTGTCCTGTTTCTTTGTCTCGGCATTTTTTTATGCTTCGCTGTGTCGATACAGTGCCTTTCTGTGCGAAGTGTCCCAATTACCTGAGGTAGACACTCTTGGTGCTCCCCCTTGTGGGCTTTGTGCACAGTCTTGTTGTGGTTAAGCCTTGATTGTTGTAGTTATCACTGTGAGGAATTGACCCCCAGGCCAATTGGCTGTGAGAATCAGCTGTGTCTGCGGTGGGAAAACTTCTGTGCTGGAGACACCCCTCTGGGGCTATACTTGCTTCGATGGGGCTCTGGTGCTCACTGAGTCTGCCCCCTGAGTGTGTCTTTTATGGTTCCACGGAGCTGCAAGCTGGATGGTCCTACTCTGACCTCTGGGCTTCCTGGCTCCTGGATCTCTAGGGAGGTGCTAATCTAGCCTTTGCCTGAGGCTATCCAGCAAAAGCCTCCCTGCAGGGCTTGGGCGGGGCGGGTCCCACGGGATCACCAGGGCGGGGTTAGCAATTATGGCTGCTCTCAGTCTTGCCCTCAGAGGCTCTGCTTCTCAGTGTCCCAGTAGTCGCTGCAAGCCCCACGGAGAGAAAGCTGCCCTAGGGTTCTGCGCGATGCCAGACAGTCCCGCTTCTCCCGTATGAGTGTGGGTCCTTAGAGACTCGCCCGGAACTGGAGCTCAGAGCCTGAGACTCCCTCCCGATTGAAAACGACAACCGCGCCCTCAGCCTCCAGCCCGCTCCGCATGCACCTCCGCACCTTAGTATTTTACTTCAGCACTGCGCCTCCTCTGAGCCTCGGTATGCTTTTCTCTTTCCTCCTAGTTGTAGAACATCCACTCAGCCAGCTTTCCTGTGGTTCTGGATGATGTCCGTTCCGTCTTTTAGTTGTATTTTTGAAGTGGTTGTTCGAGGCAGCAAACTCCCGTGTCTACCTATGCCGCCATCTTGGTTTTCTTCCGGATATTTTCTTGAATTATTTGTTTTAAAGGATTTCTTTCTTTCTTTTTTATTTTTTAAAAATATATTTTATTGATTTTTTACAGAGAGGAAGGGAGAGGGATAGGGAGTTAGAAACATCGATGAGAGAGAAACATCGATCAGCTGCCTCCTGCACACTCCCCACTGGGGATGTGCCCACAACCAAGGTACATGCCCTTGGCTGGAATCAAACCCAGGACCTTTGAGTCCGCAGGCCGACGCTCTATCCTCTGAGCCAAACCGGTCAGGGCTGAAGGGTTTCTTAACCTCTATTTTCTTTTTCTGGAAGTTTGTTATTTGGATATTGGATCTAATGGAATGGTCTTCAAATTTATAATTACTTTACTCCTATTTTTAATCTCTGTGGGCTATTTCCTCCACCTTATCTTCTAATCACCCTCTTAGTTTCTACATTTGGCCATCATGCTTTTAATTTCCAAGAGTTATTTTATGTTTTCTGAATGATCATTTTTGTAATAGCATCCTGATCTTGTTTTATGGATGCCATATAATTTATTATTTTTGAAGATGTAATTATAGTTTGTTTTGAAGTTTACTTTTTACATTTTTTTATTTTAAAATCACAGTTGGTGTACAATATTATATTAGTTTTAGGTGTAAAACTCCGTGATTGGACATTATATAACTTATTAGGTGACCACCTCGATAAATCTAGTATCCATCTGACACCATACATAGTTATTACAATATTACTGACTGTATTCCCTATGCTGTATTTTACATTCCCGTGAGTATTCTGTAACTACCAATTTGTACTTCTAAATCCTTTCACTTTTTTTTCACCCGTTCTCACAATTCCTCGTTCCTCTGACAACCATTAAAATGTTCTCTGGCCAAAACTGGTTTGGCTCAGTGGATAGAGCATCGGCCTGTGGACTGAAAGGTCCCAGGTTCGATTCCGGTCAAGGGCATGTACATGGGTTGCGGGCACATCCCCAATAGGAGATGTGCAGGAGGCAGCTGATCATTGTTTCTCTCTCATCGATGTTTCTAACTCTCTATCTCTCTCCCTTCCTCTCTGTAAAAAATCAATAAAATATATTTTTTTAAAAAAAGAAATCCTTAAAAAAAAAAAGTTCCCTGTATCTATGGGTCTGTTTCTGTTCTGCTTGTTTATTTTGTTTTTTAGATTCCACATATAAGTGAAATCATATGGCATTTGTCTTTGTCTGACTTATTTCACTTAGCATAATACCCTCTAGGTCCATCTATGTTTTTGCAGATGGCAAGATTTCATTCTATTTTTATGGCTAAATCATATTCCATTGTATAAATGCATCACTTCTTCTTTATCCATTTATTGATTCGAGGCTTGGTGCACAAATTCGTGCATGGACGGGTTCCTCTGGGTGGCCTGCAGGGATCGGCCCAAAACCCGCAGTCCAGTGCAGCCTACAGCTCCTACATGCCGCTCCTGCTCATCCCAGCCCCACTGTGTCTGCCGCGGGCTTGCACTCAATCAGTCCCGATCTGGAGAGGCTTGTGCTGCTGCTCACCAGCCATGAGGCCTGCGTCTGGCGCCCTCCCAAGGGGAGTGGCCTGCAGTATCAGGCTGATACCGGCTCTCCAACATCCCCCAAGGGGTCCTGGATTGCAAGAGGGTGCAGGCCAGGCTGACGAACCCCACTGGTGCACGATCGGGCCGGGGTGGGGCTGCGGGAGGGCTCCAGGGTGTGTCTGGCTCATCTCGCTCAGTCCTGATCAGCGGGACCCCAGCAGCAAGCTAACCTACCGGTTGGAGCATCTGCCCCTGGTGGTCAGTGTACATCATAGCCACTGGTCAACTGGTTGACTGTCTGCCCCCTGGTGGTCAGTGCATGTCAGCGACTGGTCAACCAGTTGACTGTCTGCCCCCCTGGTGGTCAGTGCACGTCATAGCAAGCGGTTGAGCAGCCTTAGCATATCATCAGCATATTACGCTTTGATTGGTTGTTACTATATAGGATGGATGCTTAGGTTGCTTCCATATCTTGGCTATTATAAATAATGCTGCAATAAACATATGGATGTATATGTCTTTTCAATTTTTTGGTTTGGTTTCTTTGGATAAATACCAGAAGTGGAATTGCTAGGTCCTTATTTATCTCTTGTTATAGCCTTTGTTTTAAAGTCTATTTCATCTGGTGTAAGTATTGCTACTTCAGGTTTCTTTTCCCATTTCCATTTTCATGAAATATCTTTTTCCATACCTTTACTTTCAGTCTTTGTGACTCTTTCAATATGAAGTGGGTCTCTTGTAGGCAGCAAATGTAAGGGTCTTGTTTTGTTATCCATTCCATCACCATATGTCTTTTGATTGTAGCATTTAATCCATTTGCATTTAAAATAATTGTTAATAGATATATATTTATTGACATTTTATTACTCATATTTTTTATCTTTTTTCCCCTTCTTCTTAAAAAAGACCCTTTAACATTTTAAAAAATATAGGTTTGGTAGTGATAAACTCCTTTAGTTTTTTTTCTTGTCTGGGAAGCTCTTTATCTGTTCCTTGACTCTAAATGATAACTTTTCTGGGTAGAGTAGTTTTGGTTTTAGGTCCTTGCTTTTTATCACCTTGAATATTTCTTTTATTTTAAAATATTTTTTATTGATCTCAGAAAGGAAGGGAGAGGGAAGAGAGGGATAGAAACATCAATGATGAGAGAGAATCATTGATCAGCTGCCTCCTGCACACCCCCCACTAGGGACCAAGCCTGCAACCCAGTGTGGTCAGAAACTGTCCACTAGATGCACTGGCTCTGGGACCTCCCTGGAGGTACTGCCTGTGCCATGCCCAGGGCCACCCAGCATGAGCTACAGAGTTATCTGCAGATGGTTGCTACTTGTCCTGGGTTTGAGAGAGGAAAAGATGTGAACGAAGGGGCCAAGCCTGGGGCCACTTAGCAAGAGGTACAGAGTAGGCAGAGGCCAGATGCTGCTCATTTTAGAGATTCTAGGAAAGTCCAAAGCATGAGCCGAGAGAGGTCATTTTAAAAAATATATTTTATTGATTTTTTACAGAGAGGAAGGGAGAGGGATAGAGAGTTAGAAACATCGATGAGAGAAAAACATCCATCAGTTGCCTCCTGCACACCCCCTACTGGGGATGTACCCGCAACCAAGGTACATGCCCTTGACCTGAATCGAACCTGGGACCCTTGAGTCCGCAGGCTGACGCTCTATCCACTGAGCCAAACCGGTCAGAGCGAGGGAGGCCATTTTTATGGAAAAGCCACTGGAAAAGGCTTGGGTGGGTCCAGAAAATTGGGCGGGGAAGTGTCTCAAGGAATCACCACGGCAGGGCTAACAGTGTTAACCCGTTGTTGGAGACTCAGTTATGGTGCCTGCCTGCCGGCTCTATTCTGGACAGGGCTCAGAAAAGGAACAATGGCCTCTACCAGCACTTCTGTCTTGGAGAAAGGTACCCCTCCAGCCCTCATCCTGAAGCCAGACAATTCAGTTCCTCCTCACATGTACCTGGTACTTTTTGAGCTGCTGCCCAAGCCCTGGAGCTCAGAGCCAGTGAGTCCAAATAAGTCAGTGTGTGGGCTCTTTAAGAGAAACTCCTGGGACTTCAGGAGCCCTCCATCTCACAATCTCTGTTAGTTTCCACAGCCAGAAGTTATGGAGACTTCTTTTCTCTGTTCTGGAACCCTGGACTAGGGGGTTCTAATGTGGGGCTGGGACTTCTTGCTCCTGAGGGGGGACCTTTGCAGCTTAGATATCCCTCCCAATTTTTAACCACCACACGTGGGTGTGGGACCAGCCAGTTCCATGTCTCTGCCCCTCCTACTGATGGAGATATTGGCTTCTTCTTTGTATCCTTAGCTATAAGACTTCTGTTCAGCTAGATTTCAGGCATTTCTGAATGACAGTTGTTCTGTAGTTTAGTTGTAGTTTTGATGTGGTTGTGGGAGGTTTTGAGTACCTCATTTACCTACGTTGCCATCTGGAAGCCCTGAAGTTTACTTCTTACAGTCCTTGTTTCCCCCAGCAGCAATGTTCTGTTTGTATATTTCAGTCTCATGTTTCCCCCAGCAGCAATGTTCTGTTTGTATATTTCAGTCTCATTTTAGAGAACTTTCTTATATATCTTGTGATCCTTGGTTGGTTGCTCATTAGGAGTTGGTTGCTCATTAGGAGTTGGTTGCTCATTAGGAGTGGGGACAATATGCTGTGAGCATTGCTGAGGGGCAAGTAGCGGGGAGGGGTTGCAGCCAAACTTCACTGTAGTGAGCTCTGGCCGAGTCGTTGGGGAATCTCCAGTGTCATTATCCTTAGACTTTCCTCTTTGGTAAGATAACTATATAATTTGTGATCCCAAATGGGAGATATTTGGGAGTAAATACTGTTATATTGCCTGAGTGTTAGGCATAAACTCAGACTATCGTAGGCAAACTAGAGGGCAGTCACCTATTTCCTAGTAGTGATTTTTCCCAGAGAAAATTCTTCCATGTCAAGTTGTTTGCACCTAGGATCTGTGTGGAAGAAGAGGTCTGGTGGTGGGGGGTCGGTCTCATCGTTCATCTTTTAATATGCACACTTATAGCCCCAAATTGGAAACTACCCAAATGTCAATCAGCAATAGAGTAGAAAAAATGGAATATTTATACAGTGGAATATTTATACAGTGGAATACTACTCAGTCATGAAAAACAGTCAGTTTCCATTACGCACGGTAAAATGAAGTAATGAATAACAAAAAACCGGGTAAAAAGTATATACTGTATGATTCCATTTATAAGATGTTAAAAAACGGACAAACCTAATCCATTATGATAGAAGTCATAATAATGGTTACCTTTGGGGCGTAGATGGGAAGGCATCAATCCCATCAATGACATTGATAGGAAGGGGGCATGATAGAGCCTGCAGGTTAGCTGGAAATATTTGATATCCTGCTTTAGGTGCTGGTTCCATGGATGTATACAGGTATAAAAATCCATTGAACTATACAATTAATAGTTGTTCAATCTACTGTTAATTATACCTCAATTATTTTAAAAAAAGATAGTAAGTGTTGAAGTTTTCTGAGATAGGTGAGATGACTAAGGGGATAGTGGTGGAGGCAGAGGATTGGAGATCATAGACAGCTTCGTGGCATCGAAATAGCATTTGAATCAGGCCTCAAAAGAATGGTTCTCAAGTCCAGAATTTCTCAAGTCCAAAAGAATTTCTCAGGTCCAGGTCACTGTGAATTTGATGAAAATTACAGTCTTGCCGTAGCTGGTTTGGCTCAGTGGATAGAGCATCGGCCTTCAGACCAAAGGGTCCTGGGTTTGATTCAGGTCAAGGGCACATACCTCGGTTGCAGGCCCCTCCCTGGCTCAGGCCCTGGTCGGGGCTCATGCAAGAGGCAACCAATCCATGGGTTTCTCTCACATCAATATTTCTCTCTTGTCTTTCCCCCTCTCTTCCACTCTCTCTAAAAATCAATGGAAAAATATCCTTGGGTGAGGATTAAAATTAAAAAAATCATAGTCTTTCTGTTTATGAAAAAACAACAACAAAAAACAAAAAACCAACCCTGTATGCTCTTAAGGCAGTGATGGCGAACCTTTTGAGCTCGGCATGTCAGCATTTTGAAAAACCCTAACTTAACTCTGGTGCCGTGTCACATATAGATATTTTTTGATATTTGCAACCATAGTAAAACAAAGACATATATATATATATGTGTATATATATATACATATATATATATATATATATTTTTTTACTTTATTAAAATACTGAGTTTTATTTCACATGTATATTTTTGTCTCCCCACCATTTCCATTTGTCTGACCACCACTACTACTGTGTCCTATCATAACATTCCATACATACTTAAAACCAAGCAAAGGGTGGAGTTCCATCTTTAAAAACTAAACAGGCATTTTGGACAACACATTCTTGGCAATGGAACCTGGACAACATTTATCAGACACGGTAGGGAAAGTTCTCACTCTGCATTATAAAAAGGACAGCCAGATATCAACTGTTACAGAAATGAAATAAGACGGAAAATTTTAACAAACTGTTTAAACTATTTTCTTTTCTTTTTTTTTTTTAATTTTTATTTTAATTAAATTTTTATTGTTCAGATTACATTTGTTCCTCTTCCCCCCCCCCCATAACTCCCCTCCTTCCAGTTCCCGCCCCACCCTCCGCCCTCACTCCCCACCCACTGTCCTCATCCATAGGTGCACGATTTTTGTCCAGTCTCTTCCTGAATCTCCCATTCCCCTTACCCCCCCAAAAATAGTCAGTCCATTCCCTTTCTATGTCCCTGATTCATTATAATCACCAGTTCATTCTGTACATCAGATTATTTATTCACTTGATTCTTAGATTCACTTGTTGATAGATGCATGTTTGTTGTTCACAATTTGTATCTTTACCTTTTTCTTCTTCCTCTTCTTAAAGGATACCTTTCAGTATTTCGTATAATACTGGTTTAGTGGTGATGAACTCCTTTAGCTTTTCCTTGTCTGTGAAGCTCTTTATCTGACCTTCAGTTCTGAATGATAGCTTTGCTGGATAAAGTAATCTTGGTTGTAGGTTCTTGGTATTCAGCACTTTGAATATTTCTTGCCATTCCCTTCTGGCCTGCAAAGTTTCTGTTGAGAAATCAGCTGACAGTCGTATGGGTATTCCCTTGTAGGTAATTGAGTCTCTTTCTCTTGCTGCTTTTAAGATTCTCTCTTTGTCTTTTGCTCTTGGCATTTTAATGATGATGTGTCTTGGTGTGGTCCTCTTTGGATTCCTTTTGTTTGGGGTTCTCTGCGCTTCTTGGACCTGTAAGTCCATTTCTTTCACCAGGTGGGGGAAGTTTTCTGCCATTATTTCTTGAAATAGGTTTTCAATATCTTGCTGTCTTTCATCTTCTGGCACCCCTATTATTCTGATGTTGGTACGCTTGAAACTGTCCCAGAGGCTCCTTACACTATCTTCACACTTTCGGATTCTTTCTTCATTTTGCTTTTCCAGTTGGGTGTTTTTTGTCAAATCTTTGGTTTGATTCTTGTGCTCCTCTGGTCTGCTATTGGGTATAATATTCTTTATTTCAGTCTGTGTATGCTTACTTTCTAATTTCTTTATCGTAGCATCGAGGGTCTCATTAGTTTTCGTGAGGCTCTGCACAAATTTATGGCAAGCCCTCAAAATTGCGATTCTTAGCTCCATATCCTCCATTTCTGTCATGTTTTTTTGTCTCCGCATCTTTTATGCTTTCTTGGTGCACCCCCTTGTGGTCTTTGTGCGCAGTCTTGTTCTAGCCAAGCCTTAATTGTTGTAGTTAACACTAGAGGGATTTGACCACCAGGCCAACTGGCTGCAGGAAACAGCTGTGTGGAAAACGTCTGCCTTCTGGGGAGGCGCTAATCCAGCCTTTGCCTGAGGCGATCGGCAAATGGCTGTGCGCAGGGTTTGGGCGGGGCGGGATCCACAGGGCGGGCGGAGGGAGCAGTTATGGCCGCTCTCAGTCCCGTTCCCAGAGGCTCTGCTTCTCAGAACCCCGGCAGCCGCTGCAAACCTCGGAGAGAAAGCTGCCCTCAGGTTCCAACTGATGCCGGATAATCCCGCTTCTCCCGTTTGAGTCTGGGTCCCTAGAGACTCGCCCAGATCTGGAGCCCAGAGTCTGAGACTCACTCCCGGCAGAAAACGACAACCGCGCCCTCAGCCACCAGCCCGCTTTGCGCGCGCACCTCGGTACCTTTGTATTTTCCACACTGCGCCGCCTCTGAGCCTCGGTTTGCTGTTCTCTTTCCTTCTAGTTGTAGAGTCTCTCTTCAGCCAGCCTTCCTGTGGTTCTGGGTGATGTCCGTTCCGTCTTTTAGTTGTATTTTTGAAATGGTTGTTTGCGGCAGCGGTCTCCGGTGTTTACCTACGCCGCCATCTTGGTCTCTATCCTAAACTATTTTCTTAAAGAGACTTCCTCCACTGCCAGAGATCTTGAATAGCCTCCACATCAGTCATCCGGAAGCAATTCTTCACATAATTAATGAACTTGGCTTCCACTTTGGGAAGAGAACCACCCTTTTCTATAGTTGCTTGCATTTTTGCTTTAATGTCTTCTATAGAACTAGGTCCTTTCAGTGTTTTAGGAGTTTTTTCCTGTTTTTTGAAGGATTCTTGACCTTCTGATCTTGGTGTTGATGGTTTTGAGTCTTTTCTATTCTGATTTGATTTTTGTCCATTTTTGGCTGGAGTATCTCGTATGGATTTCTTTACTGGAGCTTTTTCTTCTGCTTCCTCCTCATCAAAATCATCATCATCATCTTCATCATCCTCCTCCTCCTCATCATCATCCTCATCATCTTGTCAGCACCAAGTTTTACTTTTTTCTGTGGGACCTTGCTGCCACCTCCAGGGCCTGACTGCTTTCCAGACATACTTAGGAGTTTCACATCCTCCTCCTCATCATCTTCTGACTCTGCATCTTCCTCCTCAGCTACTAAGTGCTGTCCACTAATATGCACAGGCCCTGAACCACACTTCAACCGTAAAACCACAGGCGGTGTTATTTCAAAGCCACCAAGGGAAACCGTTGGCTGTACAGACATTTTCAAAGTTGCCAGTGTTACTTTAATTGGACTGCCTTCGTAATTCATTGCCTCTGCTTCGACAATGTGCAGTTCATCCTTTGCTCCAGCCCCTAGACTGACCGTTCGTAAAGATAATTGGTGCTCATTTTTATCATTATCCACCTTAAAGTGGTCATCTTTGTCGGCCTTTAGTTCACAACTGAAAAGGTAGTTTTGGGGCCTCAGAGGGCTCATGTCCATGTCCATAGAATCTTCCATGGGGTGGTAGCACGCACTTAGGTGAGAGAGAAGGCGGGCGGAGATAAACGGCTTCTGTGCTGCAGCACAGACGCGCAGGACGGAATCGCACCAGGGAAAAAGGAGACTTATATTTTTGATATTTATTTTATATATTTAAATGCCATTTAACAAAGAAAAATCAACCAAAAAAATGAGTTCGCGTGTCACCTCTGACATGCGTGTCATAGGTTCGCCATCACTGCTCTAAAGCATGCCCTATTATTTCATGGTCCTATTCATATCCATCTATGACCCGCCTAAGAATCAATGGGTCCCGGGCTAAGGATCCCTGCTTAGGTAAACAGGTACATTTACAAATGGGAGGGGACAGAATGGGATTCTGGCTAGGCAACCCCCTGTAGTGAGGGAGAGCACCTGCTAGCACATATGACTACTAGGGACAGAGATGGCAAAGAATCCTGTTTCCCACTTCAGTCGAATTCCCCATTGACATCCCAACTCAGAATAGATTCCCAGCACCAACTCCGCAGGTAAAATTACAGTTATACTGAGTAACCATGGCTGACGGCTACATTTATAAAAGTTAATACCATGTTTGCTTACAAGAATCAGCTTGCTTTAACTTAAAGATTTTACATTGAACATCTTACTCATCAGGAATGTCTTTCTGCAGCCTTGGTCATTTTACTGTCTTATGCCCCCCGCCCCCCCGGCCTTCCCCCGCCCCCTTGCCACTCGCCCCAGGTATGATTATGCAGCTTCTTGAGCCTCTGCTGCTTGAGACACTCATGAGATGGTGCAGGTGCATTCACTGTTTAAAATATTCATTGCTTCTCTCTGTTGAGTCCACTCTTATGTGAGAAGTATTCTTCTCACACCTTTGACATTGGACTTGTCTAAGTCATTTGCTTTGGCTGGTGAAATGTGAGCAGAGTATTGTAAACCGCACTTAAGCTGAAGTTTTTTTATGAGCTCCCACCGCTTGGTTACACTATCATTTTTTTTTCTTCTGCCATAAAAGTGACATGTTCTAGATAGGGACTGCTCTAGATCCCCACCCAGAGATTTTGGGATTGTTTGCTACCATAGCATAACAGTGAAGCTGGCTAATACACCAGGACACTGGGGAAAGTCTCCTGAACAAGTTGAGCAGAACCTGCTATTGGCTTCTCAGGGCCAGAGCATTTTCTGTCCATTTTCATCTGCCATGAGACTCAGTTTATTTAGGATTCTGGAATATCTAAAAATGAGAAGCATCTAAGTTATTTCTTCTTAATTAATAGAAATATACAGGCCATAAACCATTGTAATTACTGTACTACCACAATTGAGAACAAAATATTTTATTTTTCTCAATAAAACTATAGTTTACAATAGTATTTACTAAATAAATTATATAATTTCTCTTTTACAAGCAATAAACTAAATCACAAATATTTCAAAGACAACGTGTATGTACACGACATAAGGCCTTTTATAAATAGCTCTGCTTTTCTCATTTCACTAGTAAACAGTGAAAACATCTTTATAGAGGCTAGTTATCTATAAAGTATATGCAGACCTATTATACTGATCTTTAGATAAAACCAATTTGAACTTTTAATGACATGGGCTGTGATTATAATTTTGCAAAAAGAGCAGGATTTATACTTTATATACCATTTTGCACAGATGAGTTTTTAAAAATATATAAGCAGATTACATGTGTTGCTTATGTATAATCACTGGATGCATGCAAAATGAAATAATGCAAGTATCAATAGGAAAATAGCACTTTCAAGTCCAAAAAAGTGATTGGCAATGGTATAGAAAGCAGCTTAAATATAGTTCATGCAGTTCTTCACAGTTCGGCAAGCAACAGCAAATGATAGAAGAGTGTGGTATTTTTCACATCACATCTGCTGATGAGCCCATGGACCAAGGCTCCCCTGACATCTCGCAGACTCCTAAGTCCAGATGATTGTGACTCTGTGTCGTGGGGCTCAGCCAAGTTCCTTTGGGAAATCTGGAGTGGCGGAACTTCTCTCCTACCACTGAGTTCATGTGTCATCCATCTGCTTCAGTGGTCACCATTTGCACTTACTGGGGGGAAAAGAAAGAAAGCAGCCGTAAGACTTAGTTTTGGTGTTGACTGATAACTGCTCCTCATGAGTAGGAACACAAGTCCGTTATTTCTCCCAGTGACTTGTGCCTGGGAAATGTGCGAGTTGAAGTCAGGGTGCATGAGGCTGGGATTCTGCAATGATGAGCATAGCATATGCATCTCTGGCAGATCTGCAATATGTTATTGACACCAAGGTTTATCAAGTCCCTACTAAATCACAGCACAGTGCTAGAGACTCAGAAGGAAGCAGCACCACCTAAGACAGCGGTCGCCAACCTTTTGGACCTCACAGACCACCAGTGGTCCGCGGACCACCGGTTGGTGACCTCTGGAAGACACACTCCTGCCCTCCAGGTGCACAGGGCTTGGAATGTGCTGCGGTATATCAGGTCTGAAGCCAATCAGAACAACTTGAACATTGTCTTGAACTCATGAATGCTGTGTTCCTTTTCAAGCACTGTTCCTGTGGCCAGAGAGTGAAGATATATCCAGTAAATACTTAACCTAATATGATAATCATTTAAAATTGGAGGCAGCTAATTCAACCAGTGACAGTTACACTAAGCTCTATATGGGGAAGCAGTCTCCTGCTTAGTCTTTAGAGGTAGACACAGTGGGCTAAATGTATTGATTTCCTAATTATTACAGCTATAGAACATTATGCTAGTTACTTAACTTTCTTTGCACCTTACTTTGTTTTATCTGTAAAATGGCGGTAAAAAAACCCCACCCACTGCATGGAATAGTTGTGAGGGATAAACTTTTCTATGGAGAGGCAGTGTATATGGGTACACATATATACAAACATGAGTGCACGTATATACAAAAATACAATATACAAAAATCATAATACATATCACTTAGCACAGTGCCTGGCATATGCTAATGCTCCCAAAATAGTAGTTAACCGTTTGAGTCCCAAGCAGCGCGATCGCGCTGCTGAGATTTTATGTCAAGAAAACATACGATTTGTTTGAGTCCGAGGGGGTATTGAAAAAACACTGTCGAAGAATCCCAAACAGCGCAACCGCGCTTTCTCTAAGTGAGTACGAAAAGACCCAAACAGCGTGATAGCGCTTGTTTTATTTTATGTCAAGAAATACCAAGCAGCGCGATCGGGACTCAAACGGTTAAGAAGGTTCGAGCTGGATCACCGAGATTGTATGGCCCAACATCTTCCTTTGGAGGCTGAAAAAACTTCAGTAAAAAGTTTGAAATGACTCCAAAAATTGTTAGAAAAGAAACTATGTCAAGTAAAGATGATTTTACTTACTTACTTATTTATTTTTTAAATATATGTTTTTATTGATTTCAGAGAGAGGAGGGGAGAGGGAAAAGATAAAAACATCAATGATGAGAGAGGATCACTGACCGGCTGTCACCTGCACGCCCTCTACTGGGGATAGAGCCTGCAGCCGGGCATTTGCCTTGACCGGAGTTGAACCATGACTTCCTGGTTCATAGGTTGATCCTCAACCACTAAACCACACCAGCCGGCCAACAGGATTTTATTTAAAAACCAGAATTTTACTGTGTAATTTGAGCCTATTGTTAGTTGTAATTTTTCTTAACTTACAACTTTGTTTAATAATTTAGATTGTTCTCTCTTATTAATGTTAGAGAGGTTTCCCTGCTTAGATGTACAATATGCTCAAACTGTTACTCAAAAATCATCTTTCAGAAATAGCTTAAGTGGTTGGCGTTGTGAGCTAGAGCAGTGAGCACATGGGAATTGCCTACATGCTCGGGACAGATGTTAAGGTGGACTTTACTTAGGCTCAATGTGATAACTTTGATGTGTGGTACATATTAATCACTGATATAAAATGATAAGGTCTTACTAATTCGATTTGAGTCCTGCTTTTTTAAAATAAATAAATAAAAGGAAGTTTTGCTCTCCTGGCCCTATAGAAGACAGGTGGAGTTCTGTGTCTGGTTTCTAATGCCAGACTCTGAGAAGGACATATATCAGTCTGAGTCATGTGTGAGAAAATCCACCTGTGAAAGGCTCCAACCTGAGGACTCTCTGAAAATGGCTGAAGACCTGGGCTTTTTGGTGTAGAAAATAGGAGTCATAGAGATGGGGCCAAATAGTTGTCTGAATATGCGAAGGCTAGCCATGGGAAGAAGGGCTAGGCACGAGGTTAGTCCCAGGACACCTGAAGTGTGACATTGTCATCAATCATGGCACAGACGGCTGTGACCCTGGGGTGTGGTTGGAATATCAGAATGAGTGAAGTGAGTGGAGTGTAAAGCTTCACCCCTCCCAGTCTCCCCCCCATCACGCATCCTCATCCTCATATCCTCTCCCAGCACATGGGCCCGATGCGCCATCCACTGCGACCCAATGGGTGAGGCCGGAACCGGGACAAATGTGTAGAAGCCAGTTTTGCTTCAACCTGGAAGTGCTCTCTAACCACAGTAAAGAAATGAGTGGTCACTGAGGGGAGGGGCAGTTGCTGTCACTGGGGGTGAGGCTGAGGCTGAGGCTGACTGACCGCTGGGTAGAGCTGAAGCAGAAAGCTGTGTGTCCTAAACACGGCACCCAGAAGGCACTCGATACGTGGTGGCCAGCAGAGCAGACTCGCCAGTCATGGTGGGGCTGTGTCAGATAATCATAAATTTCCACCTCAACCACAAGATTCTATCAAATACTATTTGTAATTTTTAAATGTTTTACATTTATTTAAATATAGTTGGTATACAATATTAGTTTATTTCTCACTCCACACCTCTTTCAGTCTTTTCTCTGCCACATATACCCCTCAGCCTACTGTTTAAAAATTCTATTTAGCCAATAGAATGTCCTAAGACCTGGAATGTGATGTGAGGGAATCTTAGGGCAGAGCTGAAAGGAGGCACAACTTCACGACAGTCAGATTGGCCGAGATGCTCAGCACTAAACAGTCCACGAAGTCTCCCATTCTGAAAGTTTTAACCCTCAGGGGTGCTATTCTTTTTTTAATTACAATTACTTCAGGGTTCGGCCCATGGGCCCCCCAAAGCAGGATCTTTTCCTCTCTGGAGTCCAGGAGCCTCCTCATTTTGAAGTTGACGTTCTTTCCCAAAGTACCTCCGAGGAGAGCATGTATCTCCAGGCTATCGTAGGCAGTAAGTCTGTTATTTATATTCTGTTCCTATACCGAGCCCACTTCCATCAGCAGTTCCTGAGTTCTGCTTCCCCCAGCCCTGCACTGTTTCCTTTCTGTTGTATGTTGTTCTTATTCTTTTGGCCGATGTTCCTTCTGTTGCCACAAGAACATGACTCCTCCTGCCTCAACATCACTTCAATCCAAACGCAGCACCACCACACATGCACGTAAAAGCGTCACGGTGCCTCCCCGTGGCTCTGCAGTCCGTCCTCTCCTCTGGGTCACTAGATTGCCCTGCATTCGAAATTCAGGGATTTCTGAGAAAGCAGCCACCACTGGGCTGTGGGAAGTCCTGAGTCTTTTTTCTTTTACGTAAGGTTCTCTATTTGTTTTTATTATATTCATATATCTTCCTCAGGTTTGGGGGTTACTTCCCAAGGCACAATCCTCGGGGACAGATTGGAGTGGGGGATTTCTCTGCCCAATAGCAGTAGGAATCCAAAGCTCATCATTTTATTGGGAGGTAAAACGACGACCCATGCTAGTGTAGAAATCAGGACAGGGCGTAAGAATGGAGTTGATCTCACTGCTAGGGGATCTGGTAGATGGAGGGAACTTAGAGAAGCGTGGGTCCAAATTTCCTACCTTTGCACTTAAAAAAATCAGATTCAGAATCAGATGAAATTACTCTTTTCCAAGGGCCAGGGACTGTGGGCCTTTAACTAACAATCCTTGAGGTGGGAGGTGGGACTTGGAATGTCCTTGAAGGACACACACAGTTCAGATGAAGACGACCATGTTGTGCCCGATCTGGGAGAATGTTAGTAGAAGTCTGAGGTGCTGGCAGCACATGGAGTGCCAGGCCTCCTGCCAGCCTCCGAGTGCCCCAGCAGAGCGTTCCTGCCGACCAGCAGAGAGATCACGGGTGAGGGCAGACCCAGAAAAGAGCTGGCACTCCTCTTGGACATCTCATGGGATGGACTTAGGATTATGGCCTCTCGTCTCAAAACCGTTAGTGCAGCCCCAGTATCTCAACAGGGTTCCCCGCCTGATTGGTTTGTTTTCCGAAGACCCAAGGGAAGCCTGAGGGCATCAATGATTTATATCAGCTCACAATTCTACAGCGGACTTCCCAGCTTATTGTAAACCCAAAGGGTTCCCTTAATATCTCCACATCATATAGCCCTGGGCTGCAACCGAATCCACTCTGACCCCTGCTGCTGCTGCATTAGGAGAATGTTGTGGGGAGGAATATGGGCCTGGTTTCATTCAAACAGGAGCACTGGCTTCTCTCTCACGGACGTAGAAGGAAAGCATGAGATGCCAGCGGCTCCCAGGCATGGTCTCAAGAGGAGGAACTAGAAGCTTCTCCATCTCAGTACTTTTAACCATTAGGGGTTGAATTGTGGCTCCCCAAATTGCATATGTTGAAATTCTAATCCCAAGTACCTCAGAATGTGACATGGCTTGGGGATAGGGTTTTTTATAGAGATAATCAAGTTAAAGTAAGGTAATTAGGGTGGTCCCTAATCCAGTATGACTGTGCCCTTATACGAAGAGGAAATTTGGACAGGAGACAGACACACACAGAGGGAAGACAATGTGAAAACACAGGGAGAAGATGGACATCTACACGCCAAAGAGAGAACCCGGAGCAGAGCCTTCCCTCACAGCCTCCCAAGGAGCCAACCCTGCTTGGACTTCTGGCCTCCAGAACTGTGAGGTGATAAACTTATATTGTTTAAGCCGCCCAGTTTGTGGGACTTTTGTTACGGCAGCCCTAGGAAACGAATACGGTAGTCATTACTGAAAGTTAGAAAGTTTTTTTAAAAAGAAATAAGGCTCCACATATATTTGAATTTTATTATAATCAATCCCATCCCCTATAGGGGGTTACTTAAAAAGGTAAAGGTTACATTCTCCTAGAAACTGAACAGCTGTAAGGGATGACCTATCAAAGATTGAACGTGAAGAAAAGGCTTTTCCCAACTTGTGTAGAAGAGAGCAGTTTCTGTGCTGAATCCCCCAACTGCCAGCGAGCCCTTTCAAAGAGGCTCAAGTGGACCGGGCCTGGTTGGATGGAGAAAGGCACCCTCCCACCCTAGGGAAGATGAGCACCTTGTGTTTTGTGCCTGACTAACAGCAGCCCCCAGGCCACCTGGAAAGGAGGAAGATGCTGGGCTGTCAGAGGGAGCTGCCTGTCCCATGCGAAGGACGTGCCCCTGGCGAGTGTGCGCGCACAGCAGAGGCTACGATAAAAGACATGGAGTGGAAACAGTCCTTTGAGCGACACACTCACTCTTAATTAAGCTTCCATTCAAGGACTTCAATCACGTAGCCCCCTTGGTCAGAGGGGCCTTCCTACCAGTAGGTGGCAGTAGGCCTGCAGGAACCAGGAACACATGCCCAAGTCCAGTTCATCCACTTGAGTGTGGTAGGAGCCTACTAGGATTCACTTAGGAATCAAGAGTATTTTTTCTCTCTCATGTCGAGCAAAGCTATTGGCCGACCATAGGAGGGGAGCCTGGGGGAGTGACAGCTCTGCCTTACATGTAGCACAGAGGAATGACCGGATGCTCAGCGCTGCGGGGCCCCGCCAACCTGCTTGGTGCCGCATCCAAAGTCACCTGTTGGATGTGTGGGGAGCTTTTAAAATACCAAATGCCCTGGTTCACATGAGGGGTTTTATTTCTAACATACTACATGCACCCAACAGGTGACTGTATCTGCTATCACATTCATTTACCTGGCACCTTTTTGTGAGGTTCCAAAATAATTTGGAAACATCTAACAAACCTCCCAGGGACTCAGCCAGGGAGATGAAATGTTGAGTGGGGAATGGGGCCATGCATGGCAAAGAGCAGTCCACAGGTCCCTGGGGAAGGCAGTACAGCTGGTTGAATAGTATCCCCGGAAAATTCGTGTCCACCTGGAACCCTGGAATGTGACCTTCTTTGGCAGGAAGGTCTTTGCAGATGTAATTATATCCACAAGTTCTGATGAGGTCACACTGGGTTAGAGTGGGCTCTTACTCCAACCACTGGGGTCCTCATGAGTGTCGGGGAAGAAGGCCAGGAAGATGGAGGCAGAGGTTAGTGCTGCGAGTCCAAGGACGCCCAGGAACACGTGGAGCCACCAGCAGCTGGAGAAGCAAGGAGGGAGCCTCTCCGGAGCCTTCAGAGGAACACGGCGCTGCCAACACCTCGACCTAGGACTTCTGGGCTGCAGAACCGTGAGACCACAGATTCCCATTGTTTAAGCCACCAGGCTGAGGGTCTTTGTTATGGCAGCCCTGGCAAAGTAACACGGCACAGACAAACCAAAGGCCAAACCCTCAGCCCCACTCCGGAGTCCTCATTCTGTTCATCACACTCGGGGAGGCCTTATTTCTGATTGAGTGGTCAGTGTTTTATGCACTCTCCCATCTAGCACATTTCCCAGTCCTCCACAGATCCAGGAGAGTGCAGGGGACGAATGATGACAGCCCTATTCACTAGGTCGTGGGTATGACTTAAACTTGCTTTTTCTAAAATCCACACTTGTTCCTAATCTGGTTCCTTCTGCGTTTGTTCTTTGTTTCCTGCAGTCTCAGGGTCTGGTAAACCCCAAGTTCATGCCATTAGAGACTGTTGTTCTTCAAACACTCTTTTCCAAGAGCTGGAAAGGCTCAGGAGACTAGCAAACACTGCCTTTCTATGACAAGAGAGGGGAGGAGAGTAGAAACCAGACTGAGAAGCAATAGGGAGAGTTTGGAGGCAGCAGGCAAGGGGAGAGGGGCAGTGTTGGGGGACAAGGAACAGAAATGATGGGGCTCCCTGTGGGGGGCCTGGATGTGACAGGAGACCCAGGCAAGCTGGAGGAGGAGGAAACCAAGCTGGCCTGTGAGGCCACGACTCACTGTAAAGCGAGGACAGAACACAACTGCTGCAGCCTCGCAGGCTGTCATTCCATTGCTAATTGTGGGCCTACTGTAACCGAACAGCCAGTGTGTCTTTAAACTCCAACTCCAGTTCCCCAAGCTAATCCTTAAACAGTAGTTTAATACTGTTTGTTTAAAGTAAAATCCTCCTGGTAACCTCCTAATGCAGCCCGACGGGTTGCCTCATTATTTTGAAGCTTGTATCTCTCCTTTCAGTACAGGAAACACTTCTAGGTGCCATGGGGCTCAAGCCGTCGGATTCTTTTCTTTGTTTTTCTTTCCAGGACTTCCAACTACTTAAGGGGACCAAGCATTTCTAGAGATTAAAAAGGGGGGGGGGCCCTATTTTGGCCTTTCTGAAATCTCATTTCTCAACAAGTGGTCAGATAGTGGAAGGAAGTGGCGTTTTGGTTAAATGCCCTCCAATCCAAAGGCAGTGCTTTCCTCTTCCTACTTTGCTCTCACTAAAATCTACCGAAAACTCAGCAGCGTTTTTGTTCTGGGTCAGTGGGGAATCTTGTTCTCTGCCGAAAAGCAATAGAATTGCCACTGTTTCAAATGAACACGCCTTGCAGCAGCCAACACCGGTCAGACAAGGAGGGATGAAAGACACCTGATACTTCACGTATATGCCATTCACGCAACGCCAACCGGGTCCAATCCAGAAGTGCCAGTTCTCTTGTCAGAAAGTTCTGCTGAATTTTCTAAGACACCTTGACCTAATTTAAAATGCTTTCCTTCTTTTTCTCATACATAACATAAGCTGTTCATTCAGTCATTTTCACTTCTCTGCCACCCTGTCCCATGATCAAAGAGTGTTATTAACCACCCTAAGGACACATTCAGTAATCAGGCCATCCAGCAGCGGCACATCAGAGCGCCATCTCCAACATCAGCATGCCTAAAAAGTGGCTTAGCTCTTTCTTCTCCTTTGCCCATAGCTATCTTTGCACTTCAAATAGCCGTTGTGCAGAGACACATACCTGAATGAAACTACATATTATTGAGAGGATGATAATATGTAAAAAGAAAGGACATATTCTCGGGACTAAATAACAGAGGCAAGAAAGTCACTCTTGAGTAGCAGCCATCTTTCAGTTTTCCATATTTAAAAAGTGATCCTGTCTCTCTCGCTTACCTATCCATCCCCAGCTAGTCACTCACAACATTTTTCTGCTGCGATGACTTGGTTAGTTGTTCCTCTTCCCCTTAACACCAAATTGCATTCTACACCAGGCAATGAAGCTGCCTCAGTAACTGAAATAACAGCTACCTCGACCATGTCAGTGCCATAGAATGTCGGATTATTCAAACAGTGGACTCTAGCTCTCCTACTAAGACCACATGATTGCCCATTTTAAGTCAGTAGAGCCTGTTCATCTCTATTATATTCTTTTGAATACCCTAATCTATGTCATCAACTCAAAATTTCAATGGAAAACACATCTCTGGTTCTGGGATAAAATCATCTGAAACACCTCCCTTGATTTGAATATTTGCAAATAATTCAGATAGCCTGAAACTCCAGAGCAGCGATTTTCAACCTTCTTCATCTCATGGCATACATAAACCCAGTACTAAAATTCTGTAGCACACCAAAAAAACAAAATGTATTTTTTTTGTTGATCTGACCAAATATAGGTATAATTTTCATTCATTCACACTGGACAGCTATTGTGTTGGCTGTTGTCATTTTTTTATTTGACAATCTAAGGGAAAGCGGTCAGTGCCCCTGACTAAATAGTCAGGTATTACATGTTTTAAACATTCTTGAAGCATACAGTTGAAAAGCGCTGGTCTAGAGGATGGAGGTGAATGGCCTTTTCAGAGCAGTGCAGATAGCTAGGGACATGGAGCCTGAACCAAATGTTTTAATAAGGGCAGTGGAATAATGAGCTAAGGTACCCTATCCTTCTAATTTTGTGTCAAATCACAGGAGAAAGCAGGATAGCTGGCCTAATTTACATACACATATGTGGGGCGATCCTTAAAAGAAATTTCAGATGTTATCTGGTGTGCATAAGTCATTTGCGTTTAAATGATATCTTTTTAAAGGGGTATAAACAGTATTGTCCATTAGTACAAAGAGTAGCACCAGGGGATTAGGTCACAAGGACCAAGAGAGAAATGCTGTATCTTAAAGGGGGAGAAACATTACAAGAGAAATCTGAATACGTTTGGTTACAACACCGAACTCAATGTCACCACAGACGCCTCCAAGTGCCCTTAAGGTAAGGATGGCTCTGATTAAGAGAATTCAAATTATGTCAAGAGGCAGGAGAGACAGAGCCGTTTCCCTTCACATGCTTTTCCTTTCCGCGCTCTCTTTCATAGTCTTGAGGCAAATAAAAATACTGAAGGGAGGGTACTGGACTGTATCCTTGCAGATCTGGAAGAGCATACAAAATAATAAATCTCCAGCAGGAAAACATACCCTAGAGTTACAAGGTAATGGTGCAGAACTTTCTAGATATGTTGCCATCAAATTTAAGTTTATTGTGAAAGTTTATGGTAGAATATGTGATGAAACAGTGGAATTTGGAGAAATGACTGTACCTACTGTGGACAAGCCTAGTCTGCAACACCTTGTAATTTAGAATAAGTCACAGATGGTCAGAGCTGGAAGGGGTCTTAGAGATGGTTTAATGATCCATTTTATAGATGAGAAAACTGAGGCTCCCATAGAGGGATTGATTAATTCAGGGTCAATGATGAATGAGAGGCAGAGATAGGCATAGAATCCAGACGTCTATTTGTAATTAATTCACTTCCCATTTGGCTCTGCAACAGGTGAAGGGACTAATTTGAAGGACTAGAACAACTGTAGGGGCTACCATTTCTGGGGGTCCATGAGCTCCAACTATTTTCCTATTAATACTGAGGTGTATTTGCCTTTTCATTCTCACTCCCTGTCATGGGTGTACATGTGAAGTACAATGATGTGCCGTTCTGCAACAGACTAATGTAGGAACATATGAGAGGCCAGCTTCTGTTAAGTCACACATTAGGGATTGTAAAAATGTAAAATGATGCCACTCTCCTCACTAAATTTATTTTTGTTCTGGATTACATAGTTATTTTCATAAACATTTAATAGAGTTATTATTTTAAATGAATTAATAACATTTAAATACTTTCTCATTTTAATTTTTTAAAAAAATTATCTTTATTGTTCAGAGTATTATCAGTTTAATTTTTAACTATGAACTTACATACAGAAAAACTCTTGGGTTCCTCAATAACTTTTAAGAGTATAAAGGGGTCCTGAGATGAGAAGGTTAAAGAATGACTATACTAGAACCATAAACAAATAGAAAGGAAACAATGATGAAAGTGGAATTGTACAAAAACCATTCTCAACATAAAACCTCCACTCTTTGCTTTTTTGGCTGCATCTCTCACTTTTAAAAGCATGACTGAACGTGATGGATGTGGGACTTGTGTCAATCATCAGTAACAAGTACAGCGATTGGGTGCTGCATGGTTCCACGTGTAGGTAGGGCTGGATTGGACTGTCCGCTCTGCCATCTACCAGCTCAGAGAGCTGGTCAGGTGCTTCGGTCTCCTTATCTGCATGAATGGAGACACATATAACACCCACCTTCATGAAAGAGCTACTGTAAGACGAGCACCAGGACAGTGCCTGGCCGAGGTCACATGCTTAGTTTGGCTATTATTATTATTATTATTCTTCAAAACGCTCTGCTCTTCCAACAATACCAGACTGTTTCCCTCACACCATTCTTCTTGAACATTCTCATTCTGTATTGAAATTTAAAAAGAACCAATGCTTAGTAACCCAAGTTGTCTCTGTATCCTCAACGTTTGCTTTTGTGTATGTTACCTTGTTGTCGGACTTTGGATGCGCCTTTTAGCTTCTCTAGGTCTACTTTGCATATTGCAAAGGAAGCATAATTCCTAATCCAGGCAGCAGTTAAGAGTGTGGCTCGGGGCTAGTGTTTACTGGCTGCATAACCAGGACAAATTGCATCATCTCCATGAGCCTTAATTTCCTTATCTGTAAAAAGTAGAAGCTAGTAACCACATCTGCCTCATGGGGTTGTTGTGAGGATTAAATAAGTTAATATATATAAAGTATTTAGAACAGTGTCAGGCATGTAGGAAACACTCAAAAATGTTTCACAGCTTATTGTTATTAGCTACAAAATAAGATGAGGCTACATCAGTTTTTCTCCAACCTTGGGGAGAAGAATTTCCACTATCTTGTTGCTCTCTTCATACGCTGACTCCCCTCTGCCTTCCCTTTCCTGTCCTGTCCTCCAGTGCTTCTGAACCACAACAAAAGCTGGGCTGGGAAAACTGGTCAGCAGACCACACCAGCCAGCTAACCACCCCCACCTTCTCTTTCCGTTTCCAACCCCCATGATTCCTTTTTATCTACTTGACCCTCAACTGTTCTCCATACAATCAGTGATGGGTCCTGCAGCTTTTCCCTATGGCTTCTGAGGCAAGCGCCATCCTTTGCTGAAATGCTTTGCTTTCAATATCAAAGACACAAAACAAGAAAATTAGACCCTAATAAAACCAGATAAGCAGCAGTGTTCTCATAGATGAAACTGATGGTTACCAAGGAGGAACAAAATGATTAATAAGGCAACTTTCCTACCAAAGGACTAAGGGATAATGGAAAAGGAACTGGTACCCGGCAATGCCATTTAACCACCTTGTGATCTTACATCCCACTCAGCAGTATCACACTCCCTCGGTTGGTGCAAATCTGGTTTTTGTAAAGATCCACACAAGTGGCTCAAGAAGATGAGGTTTCACATGGTCTTTCATTTCAGCTTTCTTGGTTTCTACTTTCACATGTAACAAAACTTAGCATGAGACCAAAAAAGTACTGTATATATTTTTTCTCTATTTATTTCTTATCTTCTTGGTTATGGAGAGGAACCAACTCTTCTGTGAAGATTTTGCAATATACACATACCTTACTTTTTAAAAGCGTGAAGAGGAGCATTGCTTAGTGGGGAAAAATTCTGTTTGCCACAACCAGGATGTGCAGGGGTTGTAAAAAATAACCCTTCCATAATATTTTTATCTGGGGAGGGAGCTTCTATTTTATATAGTGGTTCTTCACGGAAAACCTCTCTGAGAAGGAGATGTTTGAGCAGAGACCTGAAGGAAGTGAGGGAATAAGCATGGGACAGCTGAGATGGTGTCCAGTAGTAAGTGCAGAGGTCCTGAGCAAAAACATGCTTGGTCTGTAGGAGGAGCACGAAGGCGGCCAGTGTGGCTGGAACAGCATCGGTGAGGAGGATAGAGGCGGGGGGCGGAGGTCAGAGAGGCGGGGAGACCAGACTGGATAGGGCCTTGAGGACTGTGAAGTTCACTCCAGGAGAAATAGGGAGACATTAGAGGGCTTTGGACTGAGGAGTAAAATTTTGGGTGACTGAAGTCCTGCAGAGTACACCTAGAAAACGCAGTGCCACGTTGGGGAATATGGAGAAGCACAAAATGAGGTGGGAGATGTGCTACTACGAGATAGTGGTGTCGGTTCCCGACGTCGAGCCAGCACACAAACAGTGATGTGTGTACAGGCTCAGGCTTGGCAAAACTTTAAAAAGCAGAAAATTCTAAATCAACATTTCCCTGTCCCATGAGTTTTAATGCAGGTGTATAAGGATGTGGAGAATGAGCATGAGATGTACTTTTCAGGGGAAATACTCACTCTCCTTGTTTACAGTCTAGAGTAGTGTCCTAGGCCTCATCTAACAATCCAATTATGCCTCTAGAACAGAGGTTCTCAACGGGTCGAACGACCCTTTCACAGGCGTCGCCTAAGACCATCGGAAAACACATATATAATTACATATTGTTTTTGTGATTAATCACTATGCTTTCATTATGTTCAATTTGTAACAATGAAATTGGGGGTCACCACAACATGAGGAACTGTATTGAAGGGTCGTGGCATTAGGAAGGTTGAGAACCACTGCTCTAGAGACAACCTGAGGGACACTAAAGGGTGTCCACACACACGGTCACTGTGAGATGGGCAGGGCAGGCGTTATTTCTCTTCCTTGACAAATAAGGACACACAGCCTGTAAGGTCCCTGCCCAGATCACACAGCTGCTTGGTGACTACGGAGGGAGGGAGGGAGCGAGCGAGCGAGCCAAGATTTTGGATGCTGAATTCAGGTTCTTCCCACAACCCTCCTCGGTGCCTCTCAGGCTACCAAGGTTTCAAGGCAGTCTCCCTCAAATGAAGAGTCACACACAAGGCAATATAGTTGAGTCAAAGATGACATTACTTGGGGAAAAACACCGAGGAGCTGCACTTTGCTCAGCATTAGGGCATCTGCCCTTTTATTACACCTGGTGATTTAGTACCTTACCCTAGATAGTATTCTCTTGTGTAATGTTCTACGCGAATGGTGGGAAAACATGGCTTGTGAAAAGACGCACCATTTGTAGAAGTGACAGGGTGCCACTGTTTCTTTGAACACCCAAGCATGCCTGGTCTTACAGAACTTGTTCCGTGTAAACCATGACCTGTATCCATTTGTAAACCTGAAGGGAAGGGGAAGGAACTAGAAATTACTTACTAAATAAACATCGAGCACGGAGGCGTTATCGTCCTGCATTTCCAGAGCATTGGGCTCAGAAGTCAAGTAGATGGTCCCCTCTTCCGAGGTAAATGTTGAACTGGAAGGTAACCCTTTACTGGAGAAATAAAGAAGAGTAATGATGAGCGTGTGACCTCCAGAACAAAACCCAAGGACACCTCCCAAATTGTAGTTGAGCAGGCTAGGAAAGGTTTTAGGGATACAACTTCTTTGTTTTTTTTGAGCGTTTGAAGGAAATATGGTTACACCTGAGATGTGCTCACTTGAGTTTAAATAATTTGGTTTGACTTATAGTGAATTTTCTGTCTCCTTCGGTATATGAAACATGTCTTCACATTTCTGAGAGGTGATCGGTGGGTCCCAGGCCTTGTCAGGGAGAATTACTGTGACTGTCCAGGACCACTGTCATCTTTGACTTTGAATAGTTGCTTCTCGATGCTTACGTTTCCCTCTCACAGTATTACTCATGCTTTGCTAGTTTATAGAAGGTAACCTTGTGCATAGTTGGCATCGATGATTTCTTTCTATTGTTTTTTTCCTTTCTTCTTCTTTTTGGCAAGAAAGGTTTAACCACAGCCAGGGTTCTGAAACTTCAGTGTGCATCAGAAGCCCCTGGAGGGCTGATTAAAACCCACTTTCCCGGGCCCCACCCTCCAGAGTTTCTGACTCAGTGGGAGCCCATGGGTTTGTGTGTCTAACAAGCTCCCAGGTGATGCTCATGCTGCTAGTCCAGTGATGGCGAACCTATGACACGCGTGCCAGAGGTGACACGCGAACTCATTTTTTTGGTTGATTTTTCTTTGTTAAATGGCATTTAAATATATAAAATAAATATCAAAAATATAAGTCTTTGTTTTACTATGGTTGCAAATATCAAAAAATTTCTGTATGTGACACAGCACCAGAGTTAGGGTTTTCAAAATGCTGACACGCCGAGCTCAAAAGGTTCGCCATCACTGTGCAGCTAGTCCAAGGCCTACACTGTGAGTGGCAATGAATTACATAAACATATAAATGAATCACATGAATATCGAGCGTGTGCTTTGTGAGGGTAGCCTAAATGTACCCTTAGTAACAACAAAAGCCCAAGTCATATCGAAGAGTCATTTACGAAGGGAAACCACCATGTTTTGTCATGATACCAGTGCTTGCTGTTTAGGTAATCGGTCCATTTTCATAGCATTTAAATTGGGTATTAAGTTAAGGGCTCAGAAGTGCACAATCTTTCCCCCACTGAAATGAAAGTTAGTTATGTTTTTAACCTGTGGAAATTTGCCATGTGGTGGTTTTGCCGGAGCAAAATATCTGCAGACAATGGTGGAAGAGTGTGATATTGGTGTTAGAGGAGCTGGGAGAAGGGGAACTAACTTTGGCAGTGGGCTGTGGCTTTCCCTGGGCAGTAAGCAGGGCTGAGAGCAGGAGTGTGGGAGACTTCCACTCTCACCTCCCCTGTTACCAGGGCCTGTCCCCTTCTGGGCTCCACTCAGAGCTCACCCCTCATGAAAACCCCCATCTACAGCCATCCTCTGAGTTTCTTGTCTGAGCCTCCCAGGAGGATGGGAGATATTGAAGACATTGTATTCCCCTGCCCTTTCCTATTCTATTTCTGTATTTATCTAGTAGTTGAAGATATGTGAAATAGTTAGAAGTCCTGACCTTTACAATATCAAAAATTCTTTATGAAAAGAATTGTGTGATCTTAATAAATCACGTTCAGCCCGGCTGGCATGGCTCAGTGGTTGAGCGGTGACCTATGAATCAGCAGGTCACAGTTCGATTCAGGGCACATATGTCTTAAAAAAAGAAATCATGTTAATTTGAATTATAAAGAAAATTATAAGAATACAGAGCAGTGCTAAGAGGAAATGAAGGGAGGAATCTCCCATAAGTCTTCCAGTTGATGGTGTTTGAGAATGTGGGAATCAAAGAACTAAAACCACTTCACTTTTGGCTTGATACATTTTCTCCTAAATTCTGGACACAGTATAAGAGTTCTCTCTCTTTTTTTAAAAAAATCTTTATTGATTTCAGAGAGGAAGAGATAGAAACATCAGTATGAAAGAGAATCATTGGTTGGTTGCCTCCCGCACGTCCCACACTGGGGATCGAGCCTACTACCCGGGCGTGTGCCCTGACCCGGAATCGAACCGTGACCTCCAGATTCATAGGTTGAAGCTCAAGCACTGAGTCATGCCAGTCAGGCTAGAAGTTCTCTTGCTGATCAAAAACCTAAGATGGGTTATACAATATGGGAAACAGAGTCTGCTCCAATTGATTTTAAAGAGCAGGGTGAATGTGGCTCCCCCCATCTAGCTGTTGAGTTTGTTATAAACCTTCACAGATTTCTTGGGTTAAGTAAACCACCAGTTTTCAAGGGCTGCTATTTTGAGAGGCACTGTGTAGCAATAAACATGACCCAGGTTATTTTTTGGATCAAAACAATGATGCAGTTATGGACTTTAACTTTTGCCTTTCAGCTGTTAAAATGCCATTCACTACTCCTGTGGGTACAAAATGATCCTGCTGGTTAAGCCTTATGAGAAAGATAAATTATTTATCTACTTAAACCTCAAAACTAAAAACAAGATGGTCAGAAAATATGTAATTGTGGTGTGCCTCTGGGTTTTTATTTCTATTTTTTAGGGGGGGGCATTTGAGTTTATATATAATTAAATAAACCTCTAATGCAGTGGTTATCAACCTTGGCTGCACATTAGAATCACCTGGGAATCTTTTAAAAATCCTGACTTCTGGGCCCAGGAGTTTAAAAAGATTCCCAGGTGATTCTAATGTGCAGCCAAGGTTGAGAACCACTGCTCTAATGGATCTTGGGTTATTTTGTAAACATATAATTTATTTGATGAGATTCAAAATTAAATTTTCCCCTTCTTGTCTGAGTGTTTAGTTATTAATCTTATCGATATCCATCCTAAGATTAAGGGGATTACTGAGAATATTCTAGGAGTGCTTTTCTTTTTAAAATTATTTAAATGGCACTACTTGTAGTGTAAAATAAAAAGTCATCCTCCTCTTTCTACTGACCTCTTGTGACCCAGAGATTCACCTCCCCAGAAGCAAACCCAGTTTGCAAATATTTTTCAATCTAATATTTATCTTTTATTTTTGGAAGGAAACTAGGAGTAAGCTACTAGCCTGTTTAAGACAACATTAAAATATAAAAGAAACCTAGAGTATTAATAGGTACATTTATGAATTATTTTAGTTAAAATTCAATATGATTACAGAAAAAAGAAATACCCAATTTCCTCAGTATCACATCGTCAAAATTTGATAAAATCTAATAGGCATATTTAAAAAAACACCACATTGCTATTTACACTGTTTTCCACGTGTATTAGTATAGTTTCCTGTCTTAGTAAGTAGAATATTCTGAGCATTAAGTTTGGGGACAAAAATGAGACTCACAGGGACTTGTATCAGATTATTTAGAGAACTCATAATGCAACAATGACAAGGTAAATAATGCACTTTAGAAATAGGTAAAGGATCTGAATAGACATTTCTCCAAAGAAGATATACAAATAGACAGTAAGCACATGAAAAGATGCTCAACATCACTACTGATCAGGGGAATGCAAATCAAAACCACTATGAGATAGCACTTTGTACCCACTAGGATGGCTGTAATAAAAAAGACAGGCAAACAAGTGTTGGAAACAATGTGAGAAATTGGAGACCTCCTGCATTGCTGATGAGAATGTAAAGTGATGCAGCTACTTTGGAAAACCTTTTCACGAGTCCTTAAACCATTTGAGCCAGCAATTTTACTCCAAGGTATATATATATATCCAGTAAAAACGAAAGAGATTTTTTGAGGTAGGGAATTCCCACAAAAAAATAGTTTCCCACCACTTCTTATGAGAAACCAGAACAGCTGGCAACTCTGAGTAGCAATGAGGTTGTGGCTGCTCCCTTTAAACTGGGCATGTCCCCTCCAGTTCACTAGGGTCCCTACTACTCTCCTTTGCATTATACTGGGCCTGTTCTACTTTGCATCATCTCCATCTGGCCCCTCTGTGTACCTCTCAGCCCACCACTTCCACCTCACAGGTGAGGAAGCTGAGGCCCAGGGAGGTGCAGTGGCTTGCCCAGGGTCACATTGAATACAGATTTGCCAAAACCAAGGCAGCTAAGCCAATGTGCTTAGGAACTTGAATATAATCATATAAACCAGCAAAAAACAAATGCAGTATATGATGCTTGATGTGAACTTGGTGATTTTTGTTGTCTTGAGAAGAGTAAAGATGGGCCGAAAAGGTTGAGAAAATATAAGTAGGTAGACTATGCTTTACAAAGCAACATCGTTTGTAGTCATGTCTTTATTATGTTAAATTATAAACTGGGTGTTTTATAAACAAATGAAATTCAGTGATCATAGTTTGAAACTTTGCATATTTATTGTTTTGTACTTATAAGATACATATATTTCAGTACAAATTTTCTTTTTAAAAATTTATTGGGGTAACATTATGTTTTAAGTGTATGATTTTATAATATATCATCTGTATATTGCATTATGTGCTCACCACCAAAAGTGTAGTCTCCTTCGATCACCCCTTTACCATCTTCATCCTTCTCTCGTCCCATTTCCCCCTGGTAACCATCATAGTATTGTCTGTGTCTATGAGTTTGTGTGTTTTGTTTGTTCTTTCTGTTTTATATCCCACATATGAGTGGGGGTTCTTGTCCTTTTCCATCTGACTTGTTTCACTTAGCATGATGCTCTCAAGATCCATCCATGTTGTCGTAAAATTGCAACATTTCATCATTTTTTATGGCTGAGTAGTGTTCTACTCTATGCATGTACCACATCTTCTTCATCCAGTCATCTGCCAAAGGACGCTTAGGTTGTTTCTATGTCTATTATGAATAATGTTGCACTGAACATAGTAGTACATATATCTTATGAATAAGTGTTTTCAAAATTTTGGGGTAGATACCCAGAAAAGGGTTTGCTGGGTTATATGGTAGCTCTAGTCTTCTTTTTGTTATTTTTATTTTGGTAGCTCTATTCTTAATATTTTTGAGGAATATCCATACTGTTTTCCATAGTGGCTACACCAATTTACATTCCTACTAGCAGTGTACCAGAGTTCTCATTTCTCCAACTTATTTTTTCTTAGTGATAGTATCTTTCTAACAGGTGTGAGGTAGTATCTCATGGTTTTGATTTGCATGTACCTTACAGCCAGTTAAGTATCTTTTTATATATTTGTTGGCAATTTGTCTTCTGTCTGTATGTGTATTTTTAGGTCCTTTGCCCATTTTTAATTGGATTGTTTGTTTTTTGTTGAGTTGTATTAGTTCTTTATAGATTTTTGATATTAGCTCCTTATTGGAGGTACCATTTGCAAATATCTTCTCCCATTTATTTGGTTGCCTTTTTGTTTTGCTGATGGTTTCTTTTGCTGTGCAGAAACTTTTTCGTTTGATATAGTCCCATTCATTTATTTTTGCTTTTACTTCCCTTGCCTTTGGGGTCAAGTTCACAAAAACCCCTTTAAAACCAAGGTTCATAAGGTTAGTACTTATATATTCTTCTTTGTATTTTATTACTTTAGGTCTTGTCATCAAGTCTGTAATCCATTTTGAGTTAATTTTCATGTACAGTGTTAGAGAACAATTTAGTTTCATTCTTTTGCATGTGACTTTGCAATTGTTCCAACACCATTTATTGAAAAGGCTTTCCTTTCCCTGTTGTATGTTTGTGGCTCCTTTGTAAAAAATTAGTTGCCCATATATGTATTTCGGGGCTGTCAATTCTGTTCCATTGCTCTATGTGTCTATTTTTTGCCAGTATCATACTGTTTTGAGTATTGTAGTTTTTAAATACAATTTAAAGTCAGGGAATGTGATATCTCCAGAAAGCAAGATATTCTTGTTCCTCAAAAAAAATTAAAAATAGAATTACCATATGATCCAGCAATCCCATTTCTGGGTAGGTATGCCAAAGAATTGAAAGCAGACTCTCAGATATTTGCTCACCTAGTGTTTTAGACTGAATTGCTTCTCTCCCCTCACCCCTAATTCATATGTTAAAGTCCTAACCTCTCGTACCTCAGAATGTGCCTGTATTTGGTGATAGGGTCTTTAAATAGGTAATTAAGGTTACATGAGATAATTGGGGTGTGCTGTAATCCAGTATGACTGGTGTCCTTATGAAAAGAGGAGATTAGGACAAAGCCACACAGAGAAAGGACTGTGTGAAGACAGCCATCTACAAGCTATGGAGAGAGCTCTCATAAGAAATCAACTCTGCTGACACCTTGATTTTGGACTTCTAGCCTCCAGAACTGTGAGAAAATAAGTGTCTGTTGTTTAGGCCACTTAATCTGTGGTGCTTTGTTATGGCAGCCTTAGCAAACTAACACACCCATGTTCACAGTAGCCAATAGGTGGAAGCAATGCAAGTGTCAATTGATGGATGAATGGATAAACAAAAATGTGGTATTACATTCCATGGAATATTTAGTCTTAAAAAAGGGAGAATATTATGTTAAGTGAAAGAAGCCTGTCATAAAAAGATAAATGTTATATAATTCCATTTATATGCAGGACCTAGAGTAGTCAAATTCATAGAGACAGGAAGTAGAAAAGGGTGGTGGGAACTGGGGAATAGAGAGTCATTAATAGGTATAGAGTTTCTGTTTTGCAAAATGAAAAGAGTTCTGGCAATTGTTTGTACAACACTGTCATTGTACTTGACATTACTGAATTGTGCACTTAAAATGGCTAAGATGGTAAATTTTATACTATGTGTATTTTACCATAATTATACAAAGCAACATTTTAAAATAACAAATATCTAATACTTAACAAGAATAAAGCTACTTCAGCTTCTACTAGTTTAATTCTTAAACAAGATGACATATATGAAAAACTCTAAAATAGCTCTATGTAATTAGTCATTTATATGGTAAAGTCCCAGTAAGTATATTCTGAATAATCTGACTTATTAACATGTCTTGGCATTGAGTGAAAGCTACATAACCATTTCATTAATCTCCATATTTGTTACCCTCATTATTCAGTATGAACTGAGTGAGATTGGAGCACAGAACTGGCATGTCACTTCCCTAAAAATCTTAGATTAGGCACTGTCTGCCACCTGAGAGAGGATAAGAGTACATTTTCAGGAAACAGACACCTGAGCTGATAACGCATGACAGGCAGAGCATGAACTTTGGAATCAGATCATTCACCTTTGAATTCTGGCTCTTCTACTTAATGTGCGTGATCTTGGGTGCATTTCTTAACCCTTCTGAGTTCTATTTTCCCACATGTAAAATGATACTATGGAATGTGCATGGTTATGGAATGATTAGTGATAATGAACATATGACACAAACACCCACATAGGTGCTAGGATGTAGCAGAGATCAAAATAAAAAAAATATTTGCCTCATGGAATTTACATAGTACTGAGGAAGACAATGAGATAAATACTTAAAATATATAGTTATGTTGCGCCAATATATAGTTATGTTGCTCTGAAGCGCTAAAGAGAAAAATAAAACATGGAAAAGAGATAGAAGTGAGTGAGTGGCTTAGTCAAACTCTCCTTGTTTGATCATGGGAGTTTGCAGGATCTCAGACACTAGTCAAGCACATATATGTCCCCTACACTACAAAGTATGTCACTCAAGCAAGCCCCTTTAGTTGGGCTGGGACAGGTGCCCCACTCCCTCCTTGGTCTCTAACTACTTTGAAAGGCCGCAGGTGGGTGGACAGCTAAAGACTGCAGAACTGGTTTTGACCACTTCCTTTGAAAGCCCTGTGGTCTCACACCTTGCTGTTGGTTTGGGCCTCAGCAGAAACTGATAGTAAAAATATTTCATTTTAACAGAATGTTATGTTACTTTGAGCAAAGAGATTAGTAGAGCTTATACACACTCTTGAAGATAAAGGTGCATTTTTTCCTAATCAAGAAACCTTCACGCAGGGCATAAAGTGTTATTTGGGTTTAGGAACCTCTATACTTAAATGTGTATGTCCATTGCTACTTAAAAAGTTAATGAAATGTAAGTATTAATAGAGTAGGGAGATAATACAAGAATAAACCATCCAACCCCAGTAAATACATCCAGAGCCTTCCTTGATGACACCCCAGGAAATAAAGGTAATAAGATGTGTTCTGAAAAGGATTTTCACCTAAATGTCTGTGCTGATCAATTTCATGTTTGTTTTCTTCAGTTCTGGCATTGGAGAAGATTCCTACTATTGTGCTGTTTTCTTACTGTACTGTTGGCTCGCTGGGCACAAGCCTATTCGGAATCAATTTCTAATTTCTCTGGCTGAGAGTTCCCCAGATTCCACTTTAGGGGTAACTAATATAAGCGAGGACACTTCTCTTGGGGAGGAATGCCCTCAAAACCCAGAGGCCCTGACATTCTTTAGCCTCGAAGCTTGGGACAGTCCACTTCTGGAAGTGGTCTTAAAGACGAGACTTCAAAAGTCTGGCTGTCTGCCTGGGTTCTGCACCACCAAGTTTTGCCACAGCTTCCTCAGTTCAGACTGTCTGAAGGCTAATTGCACCTGATGTGCAGCAAAGCACTCAGGAAGCGTAATCTGCCAGTTCTGTTCTTCTCTTGCAAACGCAGAGGAGCGGCCAGTCCTCGTTCAGCGGCTCTGTGCTCTGCTGTCTGCACGGGTGCAGGCTTGTCACAGGTCGGGCGGACTTCACGTCCTCCGAGCACTCTCTCGGGGAGCAGACATTAATGGTCCTCTGATGCCACACAGGCCTCTCTGTCATTTACAAATATGCTCCTTTCTGTTCCCAGCAACATTAGTTTGGCTTCACTGGAGAGCATTAGCCCGGCTGGACTGCTGGAAACAGTCATCAATAATGTTACAGCCTGGAACACTCTCATTTCTGTTTGCAGACCGAATGAGTGCTTTATAGCTAATTCTCATGGGGCGTTTGCTCAGAGAACACGGGGTACAGTCCACAGTTTTTTGTATTTTAAAAGTCATCCTCTCACTGCCTTAATTTCTTAAAGAAATAACATCGCAATATATTATGTGATAGAGAAGACTTATGATGACATTAATAACCTCCTGCCCCTACTCCCATTAACCTTAGAGGGGCAGCTCCTTTTATGACTTCCTTTTAGCTCTTCTTGTGGGTTCCTTCATATCTTTTTCTCCCCATTATAATAATATACTTTATTTTTTAAATTGAATTTATTGGGGTGACATTGGTTAATAAAATTATATAGGTTTTAGGTATACACTTCTATAACACATCATCTGTATATTGTATTATGTGTTCACCACCCCAAGTCAAGTCTCCTTCCATCACCATTTTTCCTCCCTTTCCCCTTTTCTACTTCCCCTCTGCCCCCTTTTCTCTGGTAATCACCATACTGATGTCTGTGTCTATGAGTTTTTGTTTTTGTTTTGGCTTAATCCCTTCACTTTTTCCACCCAGACCCCCAACCCCTCTGACAGCTGTTAGTCTGTTCTCTGTATCTATGAGTCTGTTTCTATTTTGTTTGTATGATTATGTTGTTCATTACATTCCACATATAAGTGAAATCATATAGTGCTTGTCTTTTTCTGATTGCTTATTTCACATAGCATAATACCCCCCAGGTCCATCCATGCTGTCACAAAAGGTAAGATTTCCTTTTTTACTGCCGAGTAGTATTCCACTGTGCAAATGTACCACAGTTTTTTTGTCTACTTTTCTACTGATGGGCACTTGCGCTGCTTCCAAATCTTGGCTATTGTAAATAACACTGCAATGAACATAGGGATCATATATTCCTTTGAATTAGTGTTTTGGGTTTCTTTGTATATATTCCCAGAAGTGGAATTGCTGGGTCACGAGGCAGTTCCATTTTTTTTTTTTGAGGTACTGCTTTTCACAGTGGCTGCACCAATCTGCATTCCCACTAACAGTGTATGAGGATTCCCTTTTCTCCACATCCTCACCAACACCTGTTAATTTGTTGATGATGGTCATTCTGACAGGTGTGTGGTGATACCTCTTTGTGGTTTTAATTTGAATTTTTTTGATGATTAGTGATGTTGAGCATCTTTGCATATGTATATTGGCCATCTGTATGTTCTCTTTGGAGAAGTGTCTATTCAGGTTCTCTGCCAATTTTTTAATTGGAGTGTTTGTTTCTTAGCTGTTGAGTTTTTTAAAGGTCTTTATAAAATGTGGATATTAATTCCTTATCAGGTGTGTCATTGGCAAATATGTTCTCCCATTCAGGGGGTTCTCTTTTCATTTTATTCATGGTTTCTTTCACTGTGCAAAAACGTTTTAGTTTGATATAGTCCCATTTGTTTATTTTTTGTTTCCCTAGCTAGAGGAAATAAATCAGAAAAAAAACTGCTATGAGAAATGTCTGAGATTTTACAGTTTTGAGTCTAAAATATTCAAGTTTTCAATCCATTTTATGTTTATTCTTATGTATAGTGCAGTGGTTCTCAACCTTCCTAATGCTGTGACCCTTTAATATAGTTCTTCATGTTGTGGTGACCCCCAACCATAAAATTATTTTCGTTGCTACTTCATAACTGTAATTTTGCTACTGTTATGAATCGTAATGTAAATATCTGATATGCAGGATGTATTTTCATTGTTACAAATTGAACATAATTAAAGCATAGTGATTAATCACAAAAACAATATGTAACTATATATGTGTTTTCCGATGGTCTTAGGCAACCCCTGTGAAAGGGTCGTCCAACCCCCAAAGGGGTCTCGACTCACAGGTTGAGAACTGCTGGTATAGTGTAAGAAGTTTCTTTCTTTTTTTTTTGCACGTATCTGTCTCATTTTCCCAGCACCATTTATTGAGTAGATTGTCTTTACCCTATTGTATGTGCTTGCCTCCTTTGTCAAGTATTAATCTACCATAAAGGCATGGGTTTATTTCTGGGCTCTCTATCCTGTTGCATATGTCTGTTTTTATGCCAGTATCATGGTGTTTTGATTACTATGGCCTTGTAGTATAGTTTGATACTAGGTAGCATTATTCCTCCAACTTTGTTATTTCTCAAGATTGCTGTGGTTATTTGGGGTCCTTTTTGGTTTTACATAAATTTTGGGGTATTCTAGTTCTGTGAAATACACCATTGATATCTTGATAGGAATTATATTGAATCTATAGTTTGCTTTGGCTACTATGATATTTTGATGATGTTGCTCATATATGTTTATTTCTTAGCTCTCAATTCTGTTCAATTGCTCTATGTGTCTATTTTTTGCCAATATCATACTGTTTTGAGTATTGTAGTTTTTAAATACAATTTAAAGTCAGGGAATGTGATATCTCCAGAAAGCAAGATATTCTTGTTCCTCAAAAAATTAAAAATAGAATTACCATATGATCCAAAATCCCATTTCTGGGTAGGTATGCCAAAGAATTGAAAGCAGACTCAGTTATTTGCTCACCGAGTGTTTTGGACTGAATTGCATCTCTCCCCTCCCCCCGCTCCCCCCAGATTTATATATTGAAGTCCTAACCTGAAGTCCTAACCTCTAGTACCTCAGAATGTGCCTGTATTAGTAATAAGGTATTTAAATTGGTAATTAGTAATTAAGGTTACATGAGATAATTGGGGTGGGCTGTAATCCAGTATGACTGGTGTCCTTATAACAAGAGGAGATTAGGACAAAGATACAGAGAAAAGACAGCCGTCTTCACACCATCTACAAGCTAAGGAGAAAGGCCTCATAAGAAACCAATTCTGCTGACACCATGATCTTAGACTTTTAGCTTCCAGAACTCTGAGAAAATAAATTTCTGTTGTTTAAGCCACGTAATCTGTGGGAGCTGGGAGAGGGTGAGGTGCCAGTCAGGCTTGGGAATGTCACTGACACTCCCTGAGTCTGCCCAGACCTCTACACTCTGGCCCAGGAAGCTAACTTCTCAGCAGGATGCAAGCTCCGTAGGGTGGCTTGATGGAGAGTCCAGAGGGTAGGGCTGTTGCTTTCTCCCAGGCTGCTGCCATATGGAGGGGAATGCTCCACCTCAGAAGATGGTGTCTACAGTGTGGGAGAGGGACTCAGCACAGGGGCCTCAGCGTCGGTCCTCACACAACTCTAGTCTGTTCCACCTGCCCTCCCTGGGAGTCCAGGGTGAATGGCTGCAAATGAGATTCTGTGCACTGGGCCTTTAAGAGGGCACCTGTGTCTCTAGAGGTCTCCCGTCTCTCCCTGGCTCTGGGCTGGGGAGCCCAGCTTGGGGTTGGGACCTCACTCTTCTTGGGGGGAACTTTCGCAGCTGAGATATCCCTCTGGAACCTCAGCCACCACCTGTGTAAGCAGGGCCAGCCTTTTTCTCGTCCCCATCCTTCCTACCAATCTCAATGTAGCTTCTTCAGTAAATCCTTGGCTATAAGACTTCTGATCAGCTATTCTTCAGTCAGTTATTCAGGTTGACTGTTCTATCTATATTTCAGTTGTAATTCCAGTTTGTCCAGGGAGGAGGTGAGTGTAACATCCACCTCCTCTGGATCTTCCCTTCATATCTTTTGACGAATCTCAGCCTAAGGCAGCATCTATTGATTCCATCTCAAGGACACTGACCCTCCTACTCTGCACTTCCTCCTGACATTGGCTATTTATATGTTATTTTGTTACTATGAATAATATACTAAATAACCTTTCTATTCCATTAACCACACATTATATCCTTTCTTTGCCCCTGCATTTCTCTCTTACTTTGTATTAGATACACTTAAAATATTTTTTATCTCTACTTTGTCATGGCTATTACTATTTATATGGTATTTTGCAGTTATAACCAAAATTTTTCTGCTTTGTCCATGGATTGGCTCCAAAATTAGAGAATTGGTATAGTTTATTATGACTATGTAAAATACTGTTTAATGCCTGGCTAGCAGTTAGTTAGGGTTACATTTCCTTCTCTGGGTGTAAAGTAAAATGTTCCTGTATCAAGGTTAAATGGAATCTCTCTCTTTTTTAAACTTTAGCTTAAATTCAGAGAGTGTCTGGACTAAGAGCAGAGGCCTGGATACAAGCCTGCTCCTCTGGTTATTAGTTGTAACACTGGGCCAGTCATGAAAGTGAGCTCCTAGTTCCTCATCTCTATATATAAAAGGCCAATATACTAAGTGTCCCTCCACCTGTCCGACCAGTCCCTATGACGCACACTGATCACCAGGGGGCAGATGCTCAACACAGGAGCTGCCGTGACGTGCACTGGCCATTTACAGAGAAACAGCAGTGCGGACCTGGCACTGACAAAGCAACACTTGGTTTCCCCCAATTGGGACACAGGCCCCGCCACCACCCCGAGCAACACCCCACCAAATCACAGCTGATGCTGCCATGGCACAAAATGCCACCCACAGCCGAGCCCAACCCGGAATGGTGGCTGTGGGCGCCAGGTAATGATGTCACATAGCAATGCCCGGCTTCCTCTCCCTAGCCATGACTAGCCTCCTTACAGTTTCTTCAGCCCAGGAACACCACTTGGTTTATAGCCAGGTGCAAATATTTTACACTTTAATCAAATGTTTGTGAAGCGTTTTCCCATGCCTCATCTCATTTGATCCTCACAGAAGTCCTGGAGTAGGTAGATAGGAGACATGGTGGGATCCTATTTTCTTTTCATTAGCCAGAAAAATGGAGATTTAGAAAGTTTAGAAACTTGACCCCACTGAAAAGAAGAAATGGTGGACCTTGAAAATGACTTCAGGTTTTCTCACTGCACAGAATATAGTCAAACACTGCTGCAGTTATATATTTTACCCTTTTTTCTCCCTGCTTGATCTACAATAATGATCTGCTTCATGTTGATATTTACTGCTGTGTTGCTTACAATGACCTGAAAGAGAAGTTGGGGTGCTTCACTGGACTGGAAAAAGTTTAGCTAAATCAGAAAGCAGGTCTAGTTAAGCAAGTTTATTCTATATATTAGTAAACTAGAGGTCCAGTGCACAAAATTCATGCACTTGGGGGAGGAGGTCCCTCAGCCCGGCCTGCGCTTTCTCACAGTCCAGGACCTCTTGCTCCTTACTGCCTGCCTGCAGCGGGAGAGGCTCCTGCCACTGTGCTTGCCAGCCATGAGCCTGGCTTCTGGCTGAGCAGTGCTTCTCCTGTGGGAGCACACTGATCACCAGGGGGCAGCTCCTGTGTTGAGCGTCTGCCCCCTAGTGGTCAGTGTGCGTCATAGCGACTGGTCGTTCTGCCAGCTGTTCCGCCATTCGGTCGATTCGCATATTAGGGTCTTATTATTCTATATAATAAAAGGGTAATATGCGGATTGACCGAACGGTGGAACAACCAGTCACTATTATGCACACTGACTACCACAGGGCAGACACTCGACACTGGAGCTGCCCCCTGGTGGTCAGTGCACTCCCACAGGGGGAGCACCACTCAGCCACAAGCCAGCTGACGGCTGGCGAGCGCAGCAGCCCGCCTCTGTGGCAGCCCAAAAGATGTCCAACATTCAGACATCCTCCGAGTGCTCCCAGACTGCTAAAGGGCATAGGCTGGGCTAAGGAACCCCTCCCACCCCCTGCCTCGAGTGCACGAATGTTGTGCACTGGGCCTCTAGTATAGGATAAAAGGCTAAGTTGACTTGCGCATACGTGATACATATAAAGCTCTTGCTGGCACCAATCGCACGCGTGTGTTTCGATCTGTCATTGTTGATCGTGGATTTGGTTGACACTTCTATAATAGAGAAAGGGCCAATAGCAATATTAAAATATTTCTAATTAATTCCCTTTCAATGTGCACGGATCCATGCACCAGGCCACTAGTGTGTAAATAAAAATGACTGTCCCCGCCCCGCCCACCTCACAAGGCCAACAAGAGGACCAAGTCAGATATGGCAAATGAAAGGAAGGCCAACAGAGGGTAATGCTGCTCTGTATAAACAACAGGAGTTATCACTGTGACTTTTATCTCTGGGTCTCTGCCCCATTTTTTTTTTGGGTATGAGACAGAGGGAGCTTTGATGAGGTCTGCTTGCATAGACAGATTTATCATGACTTTGGAAAGAATTCCATTTCTGCTCTTCTAAGTTTAGCTACCAGAACATTAACTGATAACAAATGTGGACAGGAAGAGTCTACCTGCAGAGAAAACCCACAAATACAATCTGATCTCAGTGAAATACTGTACACACTTGTTCAGTCCTAGAGCCACCTCCTGCTTAAGGGAGGGCAAATTCCAACATGACTCGGGCATTTCAGATGTGACAGTCAACCCAACACCGTGTGCTCCTCTAGGAAATGCCCTCTGGCTTGCGGGGTGGCGGCTGCTCTAGGCTGTGGAATGCTGAGGCTGGGGTTCCTGTGTGTAGCAAATCTCATGCCCCCGCCAGCATGGAGCATCTTCATGCTGAGCTCCTTGCTGAGTGAGTGTACATGGAAGTCTTCAAGACTCCTCAGTGCATACCTAGAGATGTGGGAAGCCCTTGGCCATGGTCGCTGTGTCCAGACTGCTTTACCGCCCACCTTCCTAACCCATCATACCAAACAGGAGGCTTTTGGAGGCTGTTTCTTTGTCTTTTCAGCCGTGAACACAGCTGCTGCTCTTCCATGCTCTCCCACTTTTGCTAATTTTAGACAAGGGGCCCTTCTGTTTCAAACAAAGGCAAGTGGAGCACAGGCTCGCTCTGGTGTGGACTGACGGCTGTCACCTGGGTTTGTCTTGGATTTAACAGTGTGCTGCCAGGTCTACTAGTGAAACCAGACCCCAATAGTCTGTCTTCTAGTTTTAAGTGTCTTTCCGGAGAAACAACAGCCTTGCTCACGATGCTCCAGAGACCACCAGACCAGACTGGTCCCAGAGACTTGCGAAGGCACGGGCAGCAGCTACGTAACCCTAATCTGACCTCAGGAACACTGTGGAACCGAAATTGATGGACCTGCGGTAGCATAGATGCTACTTTTACCACTGGGAGCCCCTTAAGAAGAGAGGGGTCTTTCAATAAAGAAGATCCGGTGCAGGGACCACGTCTGGACACACACAGGACTGGTAATCAAACTGCCAGACTAGAATGTCTTTGTTCTCACTTGCCCCTCCCACTTCCATAACCTTAGATGGCTTAGCTCTAAGACTACTCATTCAGACCCCCGGATTAGAATTAATAATTATGTACAACCTCTCCTATCCTCACCTCTTAAAAGTGATCTCAAGCTTTTGTTCCAGGAAAACTACTTTGATCCTCATATCCTCCTTCGGGTGGCCTGATGAGAAAATCTCTCTCTGAGAAACCTGCTGCCTCAGACTTTTGGCTTCTCTGTAAGCAGTGGGCAGAGAGGGACACTCATTCTTCTTTACACATGAGGAACCAGGAGCTCACTTTCATGACTTGCCCAGTATTACCACTAATAACCGGTGAAGCAAGGCTTGTATCTAGGCCTCTGCTCTTAGTCCAGACACTCCCTGCCTCAGACTTTCGGCTTCTCTGTAAGCCTTTGTTCTGTTTAGTTCTGGGGCAGGAAGCAACTGAGATCCCACTATCAGCAAACTTAGAACTAAACGGAGAAACATGGGGAGAGCACTCCCATTAAAGAGAGTGTGTGTATGTATGTAGGAGGTGGCTGGAAGGAGAAATGTTTTCAAAAAGGAATCCTCATCCAGGTTCAGGGACCTTTTGCACCATATATTTTTATAAGGTGTATTTTTCAACACCCACCCAAACATTTAAAGTTAGTAGTCATCATTGACTGTGATGACTGTACGACATTATTTCGTTTAATCATTAAAGATAACACTGGTATGCATGCATATAAGCATAACCAATGGACACAAGACACTGGGGGTGGGGTGGGGTGAGGTCAATGGGGAAAAAAAGGAGACAAATGTACTACTACTATTTGTAATACTTTAAACAAAATAAAAATTTTTTTTAAAAAGAAAACCAGTTACCAAATTCTTTAGGGTGTTGAAAAAAAAATAATTTCAAGGCCAGAGTATTTGCTGTCATCAGAAAGATGATGACTTTTTATTTTTTGAAATGTGTGATGGAAACCACAGAGAGAAAAAACAGAGAACATTTTGACAGTTACCAGATGGGAGGGGGGTTGGGGAGATGTGTGAAAAAGGTGAAGAGATTAAGAAGCACAAACTGGTTGTTACAGAATAGTCATGGGATGTAAAATACAACATAGGGAATATAGTCAATAATATTTAAATAACTATGTATGGTGTGGAATGCGTAGGAGATTTAGTGGGATGATAATTTAGTAAATTATATAATGTCTAATCACTGGGTTGTACACTTGAAACTAATATAATATTGTATGTCAACTATAATTGAAAAATAAATGATTTTTAAAACAGAAAAAAAGAATCCTACCTAATAAAGAGGGAATATGCTAATTGACCCTCACACTGTTGCAAAGATGGTGGCACCCACAGCCAATAAGGAGGGAATAGGCTAATTGACTGCCATGCCCTCAAAGATGGCGACACCCAGTCCCCTCAGCCCCGCCGCACACTTGCCCCTAGAGTCCCCCAGTCCCCAAGCTGCCCAGGGCCAGCGCAAGGTGCAGGAAAGCCTCGGCTGTCGGCTGCCCAGCCACCCAGGGCCTGCCCGAGGCTCGGGTAACCAGGGCCAGCCAAGGCTTGTGCTGCCGGCAGTGGCAGCAGCAGAGGTGTGATGGGGGCGTTGTCTTCCCCTGATCGCCAGGTCGCCTCCCGCCCCTGAGGGCTCCCGGACTGTGAGATGGGGCAGGCCAGGCTGAGGGACCTCTGGGACAATACCAAGCATACCAACACTCACATCACAGGGATACCAGAAGGAAAAAAGAGATAGCAAGGGATTAAAAATCTATTCGAAGAAATAATGCCTGAAAACTTTACTAACCTGGCAAAGGAAATAGACATACAAGTCCAGGAAGCACAGACAATCCCAAACATGATGAACTCAAAGAGGCCCATACAAAAGCACATTGTAATTAAATGAAGAAGATATTTGCCAATGATACATCTGATAAGGGGTTAATAGCCACAATATATAAAGAATTAATATAACAACTCCAAATAAAACAAACAATCCAATTAAAAATGGGCAAAGAACCTAAATAGACATTTCTCCCAAGATGGCCAATAGACATATGAAAAGATGCATAGTGTCACTAATCATTAGGGAAATGCAAATTAAAACCACAATGAGATATCACCTCATACCTATTAGAATGGCTATCAACAACAAATAACAAATGTTGTCAAGGATGTGAAGAAAAGGAAACCCTTGTGTACTACTGGTGGGACTAAATTGATGCAGCCTCTATGGAAAACAGTATGGAGTTCCCTCAAAAATTTAAAAATAAAATTACCATGTGACCCAGCAATTCCACTGCTGGGTATTTATCTGAAAAAAATCTAAAATACTAATAAAGATTCATGCACCCCTATGTTCACCGCAGAATTATTTACAATAGCTAAGATACAGAAGCAACTTAAGTGTCCATCAATAGATAAATGAATAAGAGGTGGTACATATATACAATGGAATATTACATGGCTGAAAAAAGAATGGAATCTTGCCTTTTGCAACAACAAGAATAGATGTACCTAGAGGATGTTGTGCCAAGTGAAATAAGTCAGAGAAAGACAAATACCATATGATTTCACTTGTATGTGGAATCTGAAAAACAAAATAAATGAACAAAAACAGAAACAAACTTGGAGATACAGAGCAAACAAATGATTGCCTGGTGGAGAGGATTAGGGGTTTGGATGACAGAGATGAAGGAATTAGGAAGTATAAATTGCCAGTTACAAAAATAGTCATGGGGATGTAAAGGACAGCATAGGGATTATAGTCAGTAATATTGTAATAACTATGTATGGTGTCAGATGGGTACTAGACCTATTGGAGTGAACACTTTAATATAATATACACGTGAAACTAATATATTTCATATGAAGAGTATTTAAGATATTTTTAAAATATATTTTTATTGATTTCAGAGAGGAAGGGAGAGAATCATTGATGGGCTGCCTTCTGCACGCCCTCCACTGGGGATCGAGCCTGCCACCCAGGCATGTGTCTTTGACTGGAATCGAACCTGGGACCCTTCAGGCCACAGGCTGATGCTTTATCCACTGAGCTAAACCGGCTCGGGTTAAAATATTTTTTTAATTAAGTAGATAAAAACAGATTTATCTGACATAAGAGGAGCATAAACAAATATTAATGAACAGTAAGAGAAACTTGAATATACCTCATACACAAAAATTATTTAGAGATGGATCTCAGACAAAATATGAAAGCTATAATGATAAGTTTCTAGAAGAAACCAAAGGAGAATGTGTCCATTACCAAAGGAATCATGACAGAAAGGGGCAGAAAGGAATTTTCTGGTGTAAGGGGGTTGTTCTTTATTTTGATCTGGGTGATGGTAACAGGAGTGTACACATTTCTCATCATTCATGGAACTATACATTTAAGATTTGTGCATTTCCCTGTATGTAAATATTTTAATAATGAACTGTCAGCATCAAAAACAGTACAGTGGGGCCTTGACTTACGAGTTTAATTCGTTCTGTGATGGAGCTCATAACTCAAATTACTTGTATGTCAAATCACTGTGACGTTCGCTGCACCAACTAGCGGTGGGGTATCTGAAGCTGGCTCGTAACCCGAATTTTTTTGAGCTTGCAACTCAAAGCAAAAAATCGGCCAAGAGACAGCTCGTATCTCAAAAAAACTCCTTAGTCGGGACACTCGTAAGTCAAGGCCCCACTGTACCTGCTTTTCTACCCGCAAAACTTTCAATCGTCTATTCAAACGTTTACAGAGTGCCTGCTTTGTCCCAGGTAGTGTGCTAAAAAAAAACAAACACAAAAAAAACACGTGGCAAACAGTTCAGACATGGCTGGGTCACTGACTTGAGGAGCTTTCAACAGTATCAGGGAGATGGATAATAAATGTTAAAAAGAAGCCAAAAGCTAAATATAACATTATTATAAAATACAAAGATGCAAGAAAAATCCACCCAGAGGGGGGAAAAAAATTAAAAGCCTTGACAATCAAAGGAATTTCTATTGGACTTCACAATAGTAAATGGCCCTGCTCTCTTAGAAAACCTGCTTTCTTGTTCACATCTGGCAGAACCTAACATCAGAATTAGTTTCTTCCCTGAGCTCTTATCCATGGAGTTGAGAGAGAATATATTTAAGTAGGTCTCAGAGTTAAGGCTTGTGGGGATAAAACATTGTAATATGAGCAGTCCACAAAAGATCCCCAGGTAAGCGGCATGCACTGCAAACCATTAATTGTACTCTAGCCAGGGGCCCCATGGCCTCCATGACTGGGGAGGAACAGCATGGCGTGTAGAAGAATGAGCCAGAACGAGGGGCAGGGTAGCTGATTCTGGCACTGACTAGGCATCAGTAGCTGAATGTGCTGTGATTGGGGAAGTAATTTAACCCCCCCGAGCCCATTTCCTCCCCTGCAAACATCAGGACTTTGAATTGGATGAGGTCTTTCCAGCTTCCAAAAGCTTTGTTATTCTTAGCCTACTTGTCCTTCTTTCAACTTTCTCAGAAAACCAAAGTTTGAGCTCAGAGTAGCCGATCAGAAATACAGTATGCTGCAACGGAAAAGCCCTTTGCTGTGTAAGCAAATGAAATCACTCAGGGCTTAGGAGAAATGAACGAAGAATTCCCAACCACAGCTCTGTTATCCCCTACACGGCACCTCAGTGCCGTAACTCCGCGGACTGTGGTTTGCAGTCAGGTACTCTGCAGCAGTCTCTTTACACTCACTTGCTATCACAACTGAAAAATCCAGGACAAATTTATTCAGGCAGACAGTGCTATATGTTGAATTGTGTCCTCCCCTAAAATTCCGGTGAAGTCTTTGCTCACCCCCACCCCCCACCACACACACACACATACACACTTCAGGATGTGGCCTTGAGAATAGGGTCGTGGCCGATGTACGTAGTTAACATGAGGTGTACTTAGGTAGGGAGGGCTCTAATCTGACTGGCATCCTTATAACAAAGGGAAATTTACACACAGACATATACACAAGGAGAATGCTCTGTGAGGCAGAAATGGAGATGAAGCTTCTATAAGTCTGGGGATGCCAGAGACTGCTAGCAAACCACTCGAGGCGAGGCCACAGGCATGGGACAGACCCTCCCTCCGAGCTCTCGGCAGGAAGCAACAGTGCCAACATCCTGGACTCCCCGACCCCAGAACCAAGACCATCAAGTTGTGTTGTTGAAGCCACCAGTGTTGTGTGGCATTTGGTTCTGGCAGCCGGCGCCAGCGATACAGGTGGCACAGATGCAACCAAGGAAAACCTGCCCGCGGCAAACAGGCGGGCTCACTAACTTCCCTCCCTGTCCTCGCCCGTGACGCCAGTAACCTTAACCCGCAGGGGATGCCTGCTCTGGGTGCCTGCAAGGAAACTCCGTGCCACTGCTTGGCTAACGCTGCCTTTTCTGTCTTTAAAGAGGAAGGCTCTTGCCCAGCAAAATCCACCAAATATCTGTTGGGCTGTTAGGATTCACCAGGAATCTTTAGACAGCGCTTGTGCCTGGACTTCGGTCCTCCTCCTGTGACGGTGCTGAGGCGGCACGGGGCTGCAATGACCACCCTCCGCATAAAAGGGGCATCCTTTAGTCAAAACCCACACCACTACCAAGTCTGCAGAAGCTGCTGGGAAAAGAATAAGATTTAAAAGGCAGCCTCGCTCTCACAGATGTACCCTGTAATTATAACTGTTCAGGGCTATCGAGAAACCACAAGCAGAACTGAGTTTTCCTGTGCTTGCTGGCTTCAGAGAGGGCCAGAATGACAGGAAGGTTTCGCATACACGGCTGGGTCAACACCAAACTCATGACAAGGTCTGACCTGAATAATCAGAAAGTGTCACAGGAACTATGGGTCCCTGCTGGAGAGGTGAGCACCCTGTCCTGAGTCGTTAGGGAGCAAAGCAGTTTAGGGAGAGGGGAATCGGACAGAGCCCCAGTGCGCAGGGAACGGGAGACACCCGGCCGAGGTGATGTGGGAGGAGCACAGTACTGGCGCCTATGAGAAGAACTGGGACTTATTCTGGTTTTTAAATCATGGCTCAGCTTTAATAGTCTCTGCAGTGACCCTTTAATTTTTAATTTTATCTTTTTATAAACCTATATATAAAAATAGGTTTCTTTTTAATAACAAAGGGAATTTTATTTTGGCAAATCTTTGCAGATTTTTTTTTGAATCCTTACCCAAGGGCACGCTTAGAGACAGGAAGGGGGAGAGAGAGAGACATCGGTCACCTTCCAGGACCGGGAATTGAACTGGCAGCCTTTCGGTGCACAGGGCGACATTTAACCAACTGAGCCACTCTGGCCAGGCTAAATCTATATACTTTTATTAAGACAAAAACTAGCAGTGTGGTATAAAGTTTACATTTAAGGTTTTCACAGAAACCTATCACATGCCTGAAAAGATTTCACAATGGAGTGCTAGTTGCTGGTCTAGATGATGTCAAGAACTGATGGATCTCATGATTCAGGACAGAATTATGGGTATTAGTTAATCCTTAAGGATTAAAAAATAATTTTTGTTTTGCTTTGTGTTTTAAAGTTAACTACTGATCAACTATGAAAGTTTAATCTTCTCCTGAGACAAGGGCTTTCGAAATCATCCAACTCACGAAGTGATTTGATGAACTTGAGAGAGTGACTGAACGCTGCCATGGATGGTTTCAGAGTTCACAGTTCAAAAAGACAACAACAAAACAAAAACAAACAAACAGAGAGGCTAACATCAAGGGCCTTTCTGTGTACTCTCACCCCTCCTATGCCACCCTCTCCCCTTGCCCCAATACCTTAGCCAGTGGCGTGGATGGACAAGCTAATATTTATAACTCGATCACTGAAAAAGGATCTTCTTGTCAATTTCAAGAATTAGCACTTCTAAGACAAAGATCTGCCTGTGCATAAACTCCAGTAAAAAACTTCCCCTCCTCAACCAGTTTCCATTCCCTCAAATGGCAAAAACTAGTAATAGCCAAAAACTACATATGTGCTGTGCTGTGAAAATGCGGAGTTGACACTCTTGGGAAGAAGGCTGTGGAGATGCTCTCTCCCACCCCCATTCTGCCTGTTTTGTCCTCCATAGAAGGCCCCTTGCTTTTCTCAGCGAAGTGCAGAATGGGTTGCGTTGAAACGCGTATCCTCCTCCAGCTCCCTTGGGACGGTGTGCAGACTGTGTGTGTGTGTGTGTGTGTGTGTGTGTGTGTGTATATCCCAAGTGTATATAGGTAAAAAATGGTTCTACGAACTTCCAGTTATAAGTAAATCTTGGGGATGTAATGTACAACATGGTGGCTACCGTTAACGAAGTTGCAAAGAGAGTAGACCTTAAATCAGTGGTTCTCAACCTTCTGGCCCTTTAAATACAGTTCTTCATGTTGTGACCCAACCATAAAATTATTTTCGTTGCTACTTCATAACTGTAATGTTGCTGCTGTTATGAATCGTAATGTAAATATCTGATATGCAAGATGGTCTTAGGCGACCCCTGTGAAAAAGTCGTTCTTCCGCCAAAGGGGTCGCGACCCACAGGTTGAGAACTGTTGCCTTAAATAAAAACAAAAACAGAAAAATCCAAAACTGAAGCAACCAACCAAGCAAAAACAAAAAAACACAAAACACAGTCCGTACCTTCAAGAGTCCAGTGAAGGAAAGAAACAAGCTAACTTCGAGTAAATAAAATCAAACTCTTGGTCTCCACAACACATAAAATGTAGCTACTATGTGAAGAGACGCGTATGTCCATTAGCTTGACTACAATAATCATTTCACTATGTACAGCTAGTCATCATGTTGTCCACCTTAAACATATACAATTTATTTCAAATTATATAAAAAAGTAGTTCTGGGTGAGAACAGTTTATATCACTCATGCAAAGTAAGAACTGGAATTAGAAAAAGTCCCAAATATATTGAGCAAAATAAAACTTTGATGAGGGGCATTATGTCTTATTTCCTACATAATCTTTCTGGAGACATTTGTCATAGACATTCACAATTAATGTATCAGGTTGTCAAAAATAAATACTAAAATCTAGGACAAAAGAAAAGAAGGAAAGAAGTGCTGGCTTAGAAGAATGGTAAGGCAGTGAGGAGTGCAGACCCGAGATGACGGGGCGTGCTTGTGTGAAAGACCGAGGGCCGAGGACTGGAAGGACCCGTCCTGGGGGTCTGGGAGGAGGCCCCGGTCACTGCCCAAAGCCCTGCCTGTGCCTGGGTTCCGTGCTGGCTCTGTGCTACAGCTGGTGTTGAGGGCACCGGGTGGGGTGGGCGGGCCTCTCCATGGGCAGGACCTGGCTGAGGGTGAGGAGCTGTGAGTACCACTGACTGTACTGGGGTCAGATGTGTGTCACACTCACTAAACGCCACCTTCCAGAAAGCACACGTAAATAGACTAGCATGTAATTAGTCACCTTGTAACACACCCTAACACACGGCACTCGTGATTTTACACTGTTCATTTACCTGCCTTTTTATGTGATACCATGCTTAGCAATCTATAATAATAAAAGCGTTATAGTTTGTTATTTAGACTGGACGACCTTCCAGATGAAGCCTTGACGGGGCCCGAGCCCCTTGCACGAATTTCATGCATCAGGCCTCTAATCGGTAAATAAAAATATTCCATTTAAAACCTGTCACTGAAATCGTATACTCTTTCTCATTTATTTTACCCACTCCCAAGAAGTCTAAATTATCCATTTTTGGAATCCGACTTAAGCTGTAGTTATTTTGGATAAGGCCTGCTTTCATGTGTGTGTCTAAATCCTACTTACACAAACTATCTCAATGGCTAGTAGTAAAAATGCTCTCAGTATTTACCACTTAGAGTCCTGCACAGCCTTTCCTTTGATGAAGTGGTTCTGTTACTCTGAGCTGATTGAGGAGGAGGCACCCGAAAGCTGGGTTCTCCTCTCCTGGTTCCCCCTCTAACCAGTGGTGCTGAGCCGTGATGTAGGCAGTTGTCCATCTCTCTGAGCTTACTTTTTATCCATATACCAGTGGTAAAAAGAACTCTTCTTATCTACCTCAAGGTGGCTGTGAGTAATTTATATGCACGTGTCTACCATGCTCCTTGCTCTCGGAAAGAACCTGATAAAGGTCCTCTTCCCACGTAAGCTGGAGGGAGGTGCTGGATTTACCTAACTCAGTGGTTCTCAACCTTCCTAATGCTGCGACCCTTTAATACAGTTCCTCATGTTGTGGTGATCCCCAACCATAAAATTATTTTCATTGCTACTTCATAACTGTAATTTTGCTACTGTTATGAATCGTAATGTAAATATCTGATATGCAGGATGTATTTTCATTGTTACAAATTGAACATAATGAAAGCATAGTGATTAATCACAAAAACAATATGTAATTATATATGTGTTTTCCGATGGTCTTAGGCGACCCCTGTGAAAGGGTCGTTTGACCCCCAAAGGGGTCGAGACCCACAGGTTGAGAACCACTGACCTAACTCGTCTCCTTGTCTTAATTAATATATTAAAGAAGTACTTATTCCACAGCAGACTAAATATATTGCTCTAGCAATATAAGAGCAGCTGTGAGGATTCAGTGAGGTGCCTCCTATACACTGTCATTTATGTTCAATACATTTTAGCTATTATCAGTATTATCATGGAAGATTTTTATAATAAAGAAACAGGTATTTTATGGACTTCAGTGGCACAAATGTACTGGTAAATGTTTAACAGACTTTTGGGAAAAATATGTGTGTGTATATGTTCTTCTAAGCCAGTATTTCTTTCCTTCTTTTCTTTTTTCTTAGATTTTAGTATTTATTTATGACAACCTGAGACATTAATTTTGAATGTCTATGATAAATTTCTCCAAAAAGATGATCAATTTACTGACAAAGAATGTGTAGCACACTTTACAAATAATAAAATATGCAATAGTCTTTACTGTAACTTCCATATAATTAACTGTCACAGAATACTCTTGCTGATTTTTATAGAAATTTTGCATCCATAGTCAACCTAAAAAAACAATATATTTAGTCTCATGTTCGCAGCTCTCATGAGACACAGTTAGGAGCTGGGATGCCTCTTCTGAAGTGGCCAATGTGACACTTTACCAATATTATCCTTTACAATATATCCTTTACTATGAATGCATAGTTCTAACACGATGTTTGTCGAGACTTTACATTAATAAGATAAAAATGAAATGGAAGACATTTGTCAGAACTTCCCTCATTTGTCACTAATATGAGCTAGTTCTCTGAATAATGGGAAAATAGTTTTCAAATACTGGAGGAATATTTCCTCAATTTTTGGTGCTATTGACAATGCAGCATCTATACATGTTAAGTTTAAAAAAATAGACAACCAACAAAACAATATATTTAGTCTGCTGTGGAATAAGTACTTCTTCAATCTACCAGAGTGATATCGCTGAATAAGGAGCTGGTAAATGCACAATAGCGTACCATTATACAGTATATCCACGATGCACATCCAATGTACATAAATAACCTCAAGAGCAAATATTAGAATTGCAGTAAAATAATTAGGAAGGGATCACTTTATGAGTATTACTTTTTAAAATATATTTCATTTAGTTGTAAGTTATGTAATTTAATTTTGAATAAGACCGTGCTTAACAACTGGCTCACAAAATTGAACGCTGTCAGGAGCCAGAAGGAGCAAGCTCCAGCACACCACTCCACAAGGCAAAAGGCAACCTTAGGGGCCATTTATTGCATAATGATTACCAAACACCTGTGGTGATCATCAAAGCTTAGGCCAGTCCTGTTACAAGTACATAATGAAAAGCATCTAAAAGATATGGTGGCATAGTGCCTGGTCTTGACCACCTAGAATTAACTCTAGCTGTAATTCTAGATGGCACAGAGTTCCAGTGAAAAACAATTAAAGGAGAACAAATACTCCTTTAAACAATTCTAGACGTCACCAGTCAATGATTTTAGAAAGTCAGCATTATCCTTTACAATATTTCAGAAAAGATCAATGGAAAGGTCACTGGATTCAGAAGTAAAGGACCTTGATTCTGGTCTTGATTCTGCTACTAACTACCTGAGTGATACTGGAATAAGTAATGTCACTTCTATGCACCTTCGTTTTCTAATTTCTAAAGTAAAGGTGTTGGGTCCTAGCTGGTTTTGCTCAGTGGATAGAACGTCAGCCTGCAGACCGAAGGTTCTTAGGTTCGATCCCAATGAAAGGAACACACCTTGGCAGCAGGCTTCTCCCTGGCCCAGGCCCTGGTCATGGCGCGTGCAGGAGGCAAACAATCGATGTGTTTCTCTCACATCAATATTTCTCTCTGTCTTTTCCTCTCCCTTCTACTCTCTCTAAAAATCAATGGAGAAATATCCTCAGGTGAGGATCAGAAAATAAAAAATAAATAAAGGTGTTGGGCTAAATAATGGCCAGCTTTTTAAAAAATGAGGAAATCAACCTCTATAATCAAAAGGATATCATGTCCCATAATGAATTAAAAACAAATACATCTTCAATGTTACTTCCTTGATAAATCTATTAAGACCCCCTTACAGATTTTCAAAGTCTCACTCCCCTTTGTTCTTCTGAACAAATGTATATTTGAATTTCTTCTAAATGAGTCTTCCCCTCTGAAGCTTGTTTACTTGTGAGAACAAGGCACTCTTTTCCGGTGGATCATAAAGCAATTCCCGGAAGGGACTGGGGTGGGAAGCATAGGTTATATTCAGGGTCAAAAGATAACTTTTAATGTTGATGTGTTAGGAAGACAGGGTGTGGTGGTCCCAGCCCTGGCCTGGTGAATGGTTCTACCCTCTGGCAGTGCGGTTCTTATAAATGGCTAAGTCTTGTTTTAAAATTCTGAGTGTATGGTCTTTTTTTTCAACACTGCTCAGTTTTTAAAAACCTACAGTTTTAAGCCTATTGTGCCTGTGATCAAACAGTGACAATAATTACCACCCCTAGATAAAGCAAAGGGGTACCCAACTCTTCTCATTCCTGTCTTCACACTGTTAACATTAAATACAGTGGGCTTACTCCTAAACGAGGTACCGAGCCTGGCACTTTACATATATTTTCTTTTACAAGTTTAGAGGCCCTTTGAGGTAGGTATTATCACCTGAAGCAAATGAGGTCCCGAGAAGCTGAGTACTGTGCTCAAAGATGCAGGTTTGGCAGGAATGTAAGTGTACACGTCCCTCACACTGCCCGCCACTACGAAAAACAGCTTAGCATGACCCAGGTGAGACTGCTGCCTGTCGTGGTTTGGAATGAGGAAGAGAGCCTGGACAGCCTGGACAGACTCAGTGCCTGGTGATTTCACTGTTCGCAGCTCTCATGAGACACAGTTGGGACCTGGGGTGCCTATTCTGAAGTGGCCAGTGTGACACTTTACCAAGCAAAGCTTTATTGTTAACACACATAAGAAAAAACCAAAAAAACCAACCCAGTAAGGCTTGCCCAACTCAATAGGGATTTCCAAGCAAAGAGAAACACTATACCAGCAGAACAGACTAGAATATCGTTTGTGAGAAAAGCATGGGCAAGACCTGTGAATGCTATGTAGATCGTACAACTGTGTGAAAATACAACTAACTCTAAGCAATTATCAGAACAAGCTCTCAACCAGCTATTAATGTGACCCAGATTTAAGCATCAAAAACAATTCTACGATAATGCTAAGCATTGGCAAGGATGTGATGCAACTAGAGTAGTTACACATTGCTGGGGCAGTTTAAGTTGGAAACTGTATGAACACATGCATACCTTTTGACCCAGCAGTTGTAATCCTGGGTACATGTCTCATAGAAATGCATTCCTATGATACCAAGTCTGGTATGACAGTGTCCTTAGGAGCTCTATCTAGTAGCCTTAAACCAGAAACAACTCAAATGTCCATTATCAATAGAATGTATAAACAAATACAGGTATTATCACACAGTAGATACTATTCAGCAGTAAGAATTAATAAATGTAGCCACACTAAGCAACATGGATGAAACCACAAACCATCATATTGAGCAAGGAAGCTAGATACAAAAAGAGTACATGCTGTATGCTTCTGTTTATATAATGTCCAAAACCAGACAAAACTAATCTACAATATTGGAAGTCAGGAGGTGGTGACATATGGGAAACAGCAGGCCAGTGCTCATTGCAAAGAGCCTTGAGAGGGTTTACAACAACAACCGCAGCTCTATGATATAGGGATTATTAATCCCACTTTACATAGATGAGGAAAGGGATTTCTAGAGGGGGTTATGGAAACACATCCAAGGTTTACTTATCTTTAATAAAAAAGCGTAATATGCTAATTAGACCAGATGTCCTTCCAGACGACCTTCTGGACGAACCCAGGGCTGCAAGGGAAGCCGGTGCCGGCAGCTGGGGGAAGGAAGGCCTACTCTTGCACGAATTTCATGCGTTGGGCCTCTAGTTTATATATAAGTGGCTTTAGCCAGAATTTTAAGCAGATCCAGCTCTTCTCATTCCTGTCTTCACGCTGTTAATATTAAATACAGTGGACTTCTCTTTTTGCCCACCCAGCACTCTTTTGATTTGTTGGTAGGAGCTGCCTACTCAGCCTTTGGGGAATGAAGCTCCCCTGGTTCCATGTGGTGCTGTTGGGGATACACATCACAGTACCTCATCCCAGAGGGTGAGCTGTTGACCCAACCTCTGTCCATCAGACTCTCTGAGGGCTATGAATCTTGGGTAGTGTAACAAATGGTGGACGAAGAGTGTAGGAACTCGGTAATAAGATCAGTAGCAGCCAAATGTGAGGCTGTCCACGAGCTTGAGATCCTTTGGATGCAAGCTCAGTGAAAGCAAGAGCGTGACAGACTCCCCCACTCCTATCCTCACCCTGTGGGACAGTGCTGGGGACATGGTGGAAGCTCAGGAAATGTTCAATGAATAAATAAATAAATCCACTGAGGGGCTACATTTCATATTCTCCTCTTGGCTTGATAGCTTAGCCTTTTCTTCAGATTATGTGAACTAACTGCTATTTTTCCAGTGATTTCCTTTGTAATGCCAGTTTCTCTTGCTTGCAAGCAAAGAACCCTATCTGATACCTATTATTTCCAGAGTTGTTACATGTGCCATACTATTTGAGGACACACCCTTACGGACTTCCTTTTTCTACAACAATACACTACCCATTCTCACCCAAAGGAAGGAAGGAGAAAGAGAACTCCTCAGTTGTAATAGCAAGGAACTATATAATCTCTCAGGCGAATTTACTGAGTGGCATGAGGTCCCCATGAAAAAGACCACCTACAGTACGTGGGGAAGTCGTTTATTGGTATACTGCACTTGATTCACCCTAAATCCAGACCAATTTCCACATGTTTACCTAGGGAAAGTCATGCAAATGAAACCAATGCAAGCGGCATATGAGTTCACAGGAAATGTTAACATTTTCTCAGGAAGGGATGGGCTGATTGTTTCTGAGAAAAGATATTAAGATATAAAAATCAATAGGGTGCCCAGAACCCATTTCAGAGAAATCATATGCTTTCTTGCTTGACTTTCATCTCCCTGAGGGGAAAAGGCTGGCATTGATGTAGAAAGAGCACACTAGACTAATTATAGTGACAACTGTTGCCAAGTCAATAGTCTACGAATAACGTTTCATAAGTCTGCAGCATCTGGGACACGGTCCCACAACACACACCTTGCCCTCGGGAGACACACAGCCTGGTTTTCTAGATTTGAGACACATGGTGCATTCATCAATAATGATGAATAGTTGGTCTTCAGACATATTTTGTCGATGCCACCTCTTTCTTTCAGCTTCAGAATGTCAACAAAAACAACCAAATTCATCATCAATCGACAATGACAGATCGAAACACACGATGTGCGATTGGCACCAGCAAGAGCTTTATATGTATCGCGCATGCACGAGTCAAAGTTTATCTTTAAATTGCCAGTATGCATCATATGTACCGGCTGGCCCGTCGGTCGGCCAGACAGTCAGACGGATGGACAGTCGGTCACTTAGCCTTTTATATATATATATATAGATAAGAATTCTTGGATATTTGTTCATTCTTTGGAGAACTGTTCAATGCTGTGCTATTTTATTGCTCAAATTGTTCCAGCTTAGGTTACTGAGAGCTCTTTCAGTTGGCCCCTATGCCTTCTGACATAGTCCTTTTTTTTGCTTTTTGAAGACCAATTACTTTTTTTTTTCTTAATAGAGAAGGATAGATATCTGTATTTTGGATGACTTGTGTATGGAAACAGTGAAGAACTAGGTTGAACCTTCTAATCCTTAGTAAATACAGAGCTCTGGTATCATTTTACAGTTAATCCAAAGGATTAAGACTGACCTCATTTACTTCGTCATTCATTTATTGGATAAACTCTATATGCCTCCCGTGTGTTAGAGCATTGAAACTGTGTTAGTTTTCTTAAGCCACTCCTAGTTCATGATGGATATTCAGGCTGAAAGGCTAGGTCTTTCAGAATAAGGATGTCCATCAGAGGTGGTAGTGGTGAAATAAACTCTGTTGGAACATTAGCCTTTTCCAGGTATACGCTCTGCTTCCCATCTTCACCTCATACTTTCAAATTAAATCGCAGCTTCACAATAACTGATGGGGCCAGTACACTAGTTAGAACCAGCTTCTGGGTTGCAGGTCCAGGGGTAAGGTAGAACGAATGCAGAATTATTCATCCTTGAGGACCCAGGTGCCCTCTGATCCTGCTTGTTGGGTACAGTGCCCAGCAGGGAGTATGTCTATAAAAATGTTTGAAGAGCTATTGTATTTTTTTTAAAAAAAGGATATTTGAGCATATGCTATATTCTAGGCATTGTACTTGATAGTGATATACATTTTCTCATCTTTCTTCCCAATAACCTTACAGTCTTGTGTATAAGAGGTTAAGTCATGGAGCTGGTGAATGGCAGGGTGGAATTCTAATTCAAAAGACTGTATGTATGTAGGTTACCTGTGTAAAGTGGAACTCACAGTTAAATAATCTTACAGTTTCCTCAAAGGAAGCCCATTGTGCCAAGTGTGTGCAGGGCAAGCTTCAGGTCTATTTAAGGGCACGCGCTTGCTGGTTTGGTTTCACTCCTTTATAAGGAAGGAAAGAGAGGGGTTATACACGTGCAACAGATTTCTTTTCCTCCCAGGAGGCTCTGTATTTTTTGTGATCAAACACTCAAGAACTGCAGGAGTCAAAGGAAACCTAAAGGCATTCTAGTTAGAAAAGCCACGTGATGTTTCTCTGTCTCCTACAGCAGTCTTCCCAGATGGCTGTTCAGTTCCAGTGAGAGGCTTAGCATTTCAGAGGTAGCTTATTTCTTCTATAACCACACCGTTTAACTCTTCCTTCTGTGGAACAATCAACTCTTTGTAACCTCCATGCCTGGGTTTAGACTCCCTGCGGGGAGCAAAGCTCGCAGCCTGCTTCCCACACGCCAGCCCCAGCAGCTCCCTGGACTGACGTGGAGTCAGGTTAGTACTGGGTCAGCTACTGCGTATTCCGTGGAAGCCTCAGGGGAGTACCCTTCACAGCAAGGCAACCACAGAACTGAGATGCCAATTTACTCAAAATTCAATTTATCAACACATACTTCTGTCCTGAGCTAGCTAAGATGGGATGTTTACCCAGGGATGCATAAATATTAGCTCTTTACTTCCCTTAGGCCCTTTACTTCTCTTAGTGATATCATAATCTTCCTTCTGAACTCTTAAGACACATTTCTGCCCACTGTGGTCACATAAAGTGCCTCTATGGGTGTGGGTGTGACCACATGCATTTCTAAGTATCTATCAGATTCAAAGTTCAAAACAAACAAGTCAAGGAAATCTGGGACCTGCCTGAATATAAAGCAGTCTTGAGGGAGATTGATGACTTACTGGCAAAAGAGAAGGAAGTGTAAAGGCTGCCACTGGGGAAGAAAATGCTACTGACTTCATTTCCTTCTGATATGAATAGCAGGTGCTCAGATGCACTGAGCTGAAAACCAAGTGAGATAGGGAGAACATAAGTAGTTCCACCCACTGCCAGGGGCTGGGAAACAGGAGCTATCTTTTCATTCAAGTTCTTTTCCCGTGCGGATCAGATCTCAAGTTTTAATTTAATTTGGCTTGAAGGCTCTGACCCAGCGAAAGCTACTGTCAGGGCAGGAAGAAAGCACATGGAAACTGGCATCACCAGAGACTGCCCACAATGGGAAGCACGCAGTCTAAGGAGCTATTGTCTGCAGGGCAATAGCTCTATGGTTTCACTCCAGGAATGCAGAGTCTTAGGCAATGGCTATATAATGAATGGTCCCCAGCTGCTCTCATTGTAAAAGTCCCCGAACCAAAGTAAACTAGTATCTTCCCTCAGAAATGGTCACAGCGCTGGCTTCATGGGCATGTGGCCCTCGGAGGGGGCCGTGCTGGGTTTCATGCTCTGCTGTTGCCATGTTGAAAATGTTAATACATTTTAAACAAGGGGCCTCATATTCTTATTTTGCATGGAATCCCACAGATGACAGAGCCAGTCCGGAATGGTTGTGATGCGTTGGAAAGGTCAAGCAATGTTGCATAATAATCTAAACCAAATCTAAGTTCCTTTTATCAACGTAGTGAGATGAAGGTCCTTTCTAAATGGGAAAGAAAGGTGGCATTTTAGGGAGATAAACAGAACCATAAGGTTTTAGAGCAGGGGTGGGCAGCCCCTGGCAGTGTGCCAAACATGGCACGCCAGTAACTTTTGTTGGCACGCGAAACCCTGTCTTGTAATCTTCCATTTACAATTTTTTTCTTAATGTCGACATTTTTATTTTTCAGAAAAATTCAGTGTAGGTGCATCTTAGATAAATAAATAATTTTACATAACAAATTATCTTAAAGACCATAGACATGGATTGACGAGAGAGGGGAAGAGCAATTCCTATGCCTCTGCCTTAACTCTCCCTGCCTTCCTAGATCCGACCAGTGTTTTGGTTTCATCCACATATGCTTGTGAATCTTTGTTCTCAGTGATGAATTTTGTTAAGTCTTGTAATAGGAGTAGCTTGATGGATGAAAGTAGTAGCTCGTGCATATCTCTGAAGGTCACGAAATACAAATCTGATGTAAAATCTCTGTCATCAGTGATGTAGCAGCAAAAGTCCCACTGATAATATCAAACGGAGTCATATAGTTTTCTGTCGGACTATCAGTGTACATGTATACATTAAAAAATAAATGTATTTTTCATCATCATATACTGTGTTTTTGTCGCTTGAATGAATTATATTATTTCTTCAAGGTTCTTCACATACGTACACCTTAAGAGATATCAAGTAGGCGTAACATGTTCTCCAAAAATTAGGGTTGGCACGCAGAAGAATTTTGAGTCAGAGATTTTGCTGGTTTTGGCACGCACTCACAAAAAGGTTGCCCACCCCTGTTTTAGAGGCTGTGATAATCCTCGAGATCATGGTTACTAACCAGCAGAATTTGGCCCAAGGTTGTATGACATTGAAATGTTTAGTTGGAGGGGGAGACTACATAGAATTCTCTTGAAGTTGTCTATACGACACAACTTGTGCTGTTGGCTATGAATGTTCCTCTCTCTTAGTTTTTCATGTGATAAGCAAAAAAAAAAAAAAAAAATGTTAACTGGCTTTTCTCAAGTTCAAGTCCAGAGGGCCAGACTGCAGGTCTTGTCTTCTCCTAGCATAATAACTTCCCCCCAGAGTATGAACTGGAGCGGCCAGAGTTGTGGCAGGACAGGCATTAAAAAAGTTTCTTCCCCTTTCCTGGGGAATCTAATCAACCCAAGAAGAAAGACAAAGATACTGATATCAGCGGTTCCCCGACTAAACAGCTCAGCCAGTCCCCCCTGCAGTGAAAACCACAGATGATAAGCCTCAGCCACTCACGTGAAGATTCTAATCTTGTTAGTGTCCAACTTTGTGTTTGTAATAGTTTTATTATAATATTACACAGACACCACACAACTGGCCCATTTAAAGTGTACAAGGTAATGGTTTTCAGTCTATTAGGAGTTGTATAACTATTGCCGCAACCATTTTAGAACATTTGCACCACTCCAAGAAGAAAACTCACTCTAAGCAGTCACTCTCCATTTCCCCAGCTCTCCCAGTGCTAGGTAACTCCTAATCCACCTTCTGTCTCTACAGATTTGTAGTCGCACACTTTTAAAAATATGTTTTATTTTTTAAATTGATTTTAGAGACGGAAAGGGAGAGGGAGAGAGAAACATCAATGAGAGAGAACCATTGACAGGCTGCCTCCTGCAGGCCCTCTATACTGGGGATCGAGCCCACAACCCAGGCATGTGCCCTGACTGGGAATTAAACCAGCGACCTCTCAGGGCATGGGATGATGCTCAACCAACTGAGCACACCAGCCAGGCTGTAGTGGTACCTTTTTAAGTGTGAGCAGACAACCAAGGATTACCAGAAACCTGAGAAAAGTCACTGTTGTAAAAGATAGAGGCAGAAATACACAAGAAAGCTAATTGGAGGGAAAGTTATTATGCTGGGAGGAGAAAATGCCAAAAGCCCACATCTCAACTATCAATTATATTCTCAGATAAGTTACTGTAACTATGAAATGATGATACTTAAAAAAATAAGCAAGAGGTCTTAGCAAGTAAAAATATAATAGAAGTGACTCAGTAACAAGGTTCTATGAAAATACAAGGAAATTTCACCACAAAATGGAGCAAAGAGACAAAGAGATGGGAGACAGAATAAAACAATAGAAATATGAAAGACAGTCTAGCAGTTCCAATTTTCAAATGAGGATTTACAGAGAGAGAGAGGAGAGAAAACAGAGGCAAGAAATCATCAAGAAAATATTTTAGACTAACAACAAACAAGAAAGGAAAAATAAAAGAAGAAAAAGAAAATTTCCTAGACCCAAAGGACATGAGCGTGCCAACTGAAAAGGCCCACTGAGTATACTTAACAAGGGATGGAAATATGACCCACTCCAAGGCACTTTATCAGGAAAAGAGAAGATCTTTAAACTTTTAGACAGTGGACGAGGGGGCAAAGGGGGGATTATATGCGGAGGATTAGGATGCAGAATGGCTTTGAACTTCTCAACAGCAACCTGGGGAGCTGACCACAATTGAATAATGCCTTTAAAAACCTAAAGCAGTGATTTTCAACCTTTTTTGTGTCATGACACACATCAACTAATTACTAAAATTCTGTGGCACAGTAAAAAATATTTTTTGCCAATCTGACCAAAAATAGGTATGTTTTTCATTGATTTACAAAAACAATAGTAATTTCCTACCCTTTTTGCTCGAAAGTGACTTTTAAAAAATCAGGTGCCTATACTTGTACAGAAGAATTTCTGGTACCAAGAATTAATCAATCAGATGCAACTTTATTATGTGATGCACATGACCAATAAGATGCAACTCTATAAGTGCCCTGACTAAATAGTCTGGTATTGCATGTTTTTTTTTTTTTTAAATATATATTTTATTGATTTTTTTTTTTTTACAGAGAGGAAGGGAGAGGGATAGAAAGTTAGAAACATCAATGAGAGAGAAACATCGATCAGCTGCCTCCTGCACAACCCCTACTGGGGATGTGCCCCCAACCAAGGTACATGCCCTTGACTGGAATCGAACCTCGGACCCTTCAGTCCGCAGGCCGACGCTCTATCCACTGAGCCAAACCGGTTAGGGCAGGTATTGCATGTTTTAAAAATTCTTGTGGCACACCAGTTGAAAATCACTGACCTAAAGGGAAACCATTTTCAAAATAAAAGTCTATACCATGCCAAACTATTACTTATGAGTGAGCTTAGCAAAAAGACATTTCAGACAGGCAGATCTCAAAAAATTTATTTCCCACGAATCCTTTGCTAAAAAAATACTGGAGGACGTGTTCCACAGAAACAAGGGAACAAGAAGAGGAAGATGTGAGAACTATGAAGCAGGGGACCCAACACCAGAAACAAAGGGCCTCCCCAGAGCAAAGAGGAGCAAGTTCCCCGGATGACAGCTGTGCACCGCAGACAGCAGACCGGACCGGCCACTCTGAGGAGAAGGTCTCAGGTGGCTGACCGGACAGTGGTGCACAAGGTCTGATGCACCTGAACCCATCAGACGTCGGTGAAGAGCTCGAGATTCAATTAGTAAGAAGTATGCAGACAACTAGCAGAGCAAAACATCATTTTGGGAAAGATACCAGCAAAAGTAATGATGCCTTGCAATAGGGCACATTTGTGAACAGTGTTTATGACACAATAAGGTAGGTAACAATCTGACCTGAATTACAATGCAACTCCACTAGGAGGATGGAGGGAATGAGAAGGTTAGCGAGAGGCAGAGGTGATAAAAGGGAGCTATGTTATCTTCTTCCAAAGTGAGAACAAAAAAAACCACGAAGTAGTGTTTTGTTTAGAGATGATGGGGAGTTGCCATCCCCCCCAATTGCTTCTTTGGAATATCGATCATTTAAGCTGATTATTTTTAAGGCCTAGAACGCTACAGTTTAATTTGAACTAGGTGTGGCAGAGAGGACTTTTGATCGAAGTTTCTTCTGTGTCCCATTGTCTCTAGATGGCCCAGCAAACATTTGTTTACTCAACATTAACTGTTTTCGTCCACTCACGCGTTGCCTTTCTTCCCTTTGAAGTCCCAGGGTCCTACGCCCTCCCTAGTCCAAAATCACACACATACCTCATTTTGCCTGACTGGCTTTGAAATTCCTCATGCTTATGTGATTTGCTTGTGTGCACATCTTAAAACTTGATTTTCTCCTGTCAGTTGCCTTATGTCATTTTAATTTTTCAATCAGCCAGAGGAACCAAGAAGGGGAGAGGGGAATTTTCCCTCCCCCGCAAGAAGAAATAGCCAAAAGGTTAGATTAAAAGGTAAAAATGATTACCTTTCGTGGAGAGGAAATGGGGTAGGGAGTAAATGGGATATATTTTTATTAAATTAGATCTTGGATAAAAATAAAACCAAACATGAAAAGAAGTATGAAGAGAACATTTGGTACCATAGAAACGTATGATGTAATTTAAAGTGGCATTTACACTGCGATTACAATAATATAATGAACCATACAGAGCCTAACTGGCGTTTACAAAGGCAATAACAATTCTATCAAGTCATGGAATTAAGAATAACTACTTTCTTTTCCAAATTTCCTATAGTGTAAAGTTCCTATATAGCTTTCATAATCAGAAAATGAATTCACAAAGCTGAAAAAGTCTATTCCTTAGCATAGACTGCAAATTGGTTCAGAATTATTTCTGTTTTTCAAACCCAAGATTTCAAGTTATAAAGGAAAGATTCTGGGTGGCTGTGTTTTCTTTCTTATTCTTTTTTTCCTGCCAACTCAGCATAGGGAATATTATGAACCAGTGTTCTAAAACTTATCAACTAATCAAAGGTAATGATTATGTTTAGTTTCTCCCCTCAGTGCCATGAATCTCTGATACGGTTTTTGCAACACAATACAAATAATACTTTGCTCTGCCAAGTCTGAGGAAGCGAGAGAAAAATATCTCCAAATATCCCAAGTTAATACTGCTTGAACAAAGAAAAGTTATCCTTTTAAAACCTGTGGTGCGAGACATTTGTTTTACGATGACTTTCATTTTAATGTTTAAGAAATGAAACAAAATGAACTCTGTAGTCCAGTTCTTGAGACACCTCAAGCAACATTCCTAGGAACCCATCAGACTGAAAAATAATTAAAAATATTAATGCCTTTTCATTGCAAATGTAATACATGAAAAATCTGCAAACTATAGAACAGGAGAAAAAGCAAAAAAAAACATTCTTAGTTCTGCAACTCAAAGCTGCAAAATCATAAATGCTGCTTGTCTTGTCTCTGAATGAAAATGAATAGAAAAAACAAATTTCTTTGACTAATATTTGCATAAATCTTTGTTTTTTTAATCTGCAGGATGCTCTGTTTCAAACTCACTCCAACAGAGGAGGCGTTTAGCTTCAGGGGTAAGTGATCACGTGGGTGATACTTTGATGGAAACAGTCTAAACAATTACTTCAGAATCTGAAAAATCTGTCTCATTTTTAAAAATCCTGGCTTCTCCCTTCCAGGCTGTGTTTGGCACTATCACTGGTGCCTGCACGACCACCACAGTGCTCTGTCTTTGCTAACAGAACCCCCAATTTTTAGTTTAGGTAGAGGGTGGAGACCAGTAGTGTCAGTGCAGGTAGGACTCTTCCCAGCCTCCTTTGCAAAAAGAGGTGGTCATGTGATCTGGTGGGGCCGGACTGACTGGGAAAGCTCCCGTAGGTCCCCTGTAACCTGGGTAAAAAACCAAATAGTTGTAATGAGAAACACTCTCCCTTGTTTTCCTTGTTCTTTTTGTTTTCTTCTGGCATAAATCCCTGGAGCGAGGACATGATGTGTGAGGCTGTGGTAGCCACCCTGTGACCATGTGGCAATGCAGAGAAGCAAAACCAAAAAGTAGAGAGGGTAGCAGAGCAGGAAGATGGACAGAGCCTGGACCTCTGGGACTGTCACTGTGCAGCTGTACTCACCCTGCGCTGCAGAGTTCTGAACTTTATGTGAAGTAAATGACAAACATCCTTTATAATATATCAGGCCAGCCCTGCTCAACCTTTTTCAATACCATGCCATTCATAGGACACGGTATCAGGGGAACACGGAGGAGACTGCTGGTACCTGAGGTGAATAACCGCGGTGGCTTCAGCTGCCCCAGGCCCCGCTCAGTACCCCGAAGACTGAGGGGATAAACATCTCTGCTCATCTCTTTGGGGCTAACCAGTGGGTCTCACCATCCTGGCTGGAAAGTTCAAGCTGTGTCTACTAACGGGTTTTCTCTTACTTGGGCTGAAGCATTTCCAGTACTGGGCTCACTTCTACTTTTCAATACTAAGTGATGAGATTTCATAAGATATTGTTCTTTCTCTAGTAACATATTGATACGGAAGAAACCCTGACCTAAGCCTAAATCACATCACGTGAGTCCACTGACTGGACTATTTACTATTTGTGTTCATTTTTGTCAGTTATGGGGCCACTTCCAAATTGACTAAGGTTCTATTGCATGAGATAAAAAAATGGGAATGCTCTCAGGTGATACATTTGAGACTACATTCATAATGGTTGAAGAATTATAGATTTTAGAGGAAAATATTTCATTAGTGTCTAGAAGTTCATTTTATGGGTCAAGTAGTGTTTTTTATACAATCTTAGGTTTGGGTACACAATGGCCTTGGTAATGGACTGTTTCATGTTACTGTTATGTATGTTTCTTTGTAAGTCCCTTTTCCTCATTCCATCAGTGCTTACCTTATAGGGTTGACAAGTGCATTCAATAAAATAAATCTGTAGAGTGCTCAGCAGACGAAATGGTATAGAATAGGCATCCATTACATGCTCTTAGGGTTGTTATCACAAACAAAAAATGAGAAAATTGTGCATTAACTAACGGTAGCTACAACTTACTCATTTTCAAAAATTTACCTTCCATATATAGTCAGAGGCTTCATAAATATCAGGTAAGTGCTATGAAAATGTGATGCGCTCACCACCCCCCAGAATTCACGTAATAACTTCCACCTGAGGCCAGCTCCCAGGTGACCTGCCTTTCTGTCTTGGCAAAGAGGCGGAATCTCCAGTTACATCGGAGAGCTGCGCTCTTCCACAAAAATATCCAGTTCCCTGGCTCTCCAGAAATCCCGCTGACAGGGCTCTATGTGGGAGCCCCTTGTTTATCAAGAACTGTTTCTATGTCACCGAGGCAAGGAAATCAATTTGATATCTGTCTCAACCACAGACTGACACGTGGGATTGAATGCCAATCAACTGGGGCTCTCTGCTAGCTCATGGTGCTGGGGTGCTGAGCCCAGGGCTCATCAGTCTGCACTGGAAAAGTTAAATGCGTTATAACTGTTACAATGGCCAGAAGCAAGCGATCAATACACATCTTCCTGGAATTAAACTTTTTAATAAGATAGCATTTCACTTTTTCGGGATCCTTTCTTAGTTCACCCAAGCTTAAGTACTTCCAACACTGCATTTGGATCATGAAGAAACCTTTTCTGAGCACTTACTATGCCGAAGACCATGGCAGATCCTATGAGGGATATGCAGCTTTTGCCCTTTGCACCCTCCTCCTTTGCTGCGGGCATCACCACAGCTCCGGGCCAGTCATCTTTCCTGACTGTTCTCCTAACTCACTTTGCATAGGCCTTTCATTGAACTAAACAGCAGTAGCCCTCTGTTGTATCAATTAATACAAATAGTATAATTTCTCAAGCAAAGGTTTTCCACACTTGCTATCCTGTCTAGCATGCTATACCATGCCCTGTGCTGAGAAGGCCTTCCCCACATGTTTGGGGACATTGGATTGAAGTGTGAGTATGTGCACTGTCTATATTAATAGGTATGATAAGGATCCCAGCCTGAGAACAGACACAAAGCAATATCTATTCGTAGGATTTAGATCTGCCTGGTGGGCAGGCCCAGTACAAATCTATTTGCTGAGGATTGAGGAAGGTCTGCGAAAGCAGATGAATTGAATCACGTCTAGTTCATGTAGCAGGCTCACCCAAGGACTCATGTTTGATTCCTAGGGTGGGAGACACAGAGAAAGTCATAGAGGGGAAGGGGGGAGGGAGAGTACAAACAGACAAAAACCAGGAGAGCTATTTCCTCAAAGTCTATAAAACATCAAGCACAAGTAAGATTGTTTTGGGGCTCCTCTAACAAGTAAGGGTGCTCTTCCCCATGTGCCATGGCTCTGGGCCCCTGGGCCTCCGCTGTGCATGGCTAAAGGCCCAGCAGTGGGTGGACGGGACCTTCCAGGCCTGGTGGGAGACTGCAGTGCCTGCTGAGGGATGAGGGAGGAGTGACCGTTCTCAGTGGGATTGGACTTGTTGTGATCACCCAGGAGATACCTCCGGGGACTCCAGGTCCATTTGCAGGGGATGTGACAGGGGACTCAGCATCTGCCTCAGTAGATGGGAAAGCACCAGTGGATTTTGGTATCTGACTGTAACCCCACTTGTTCTCACATGTTGGTGGGACCTGGTACTACTCCAGTTACATTCAAAGTTAAAAAGGCGCAAAAGTTAAATGCAGTATAACTTAGTCACTGTTGTGTTGTCACCATTTCCCACGAAACTTTCCCTTCCACGGGGTTTGTCTGTGGAGCATGAAGGTGTTGGGAAGACCTCAGAACCTTCCTGATTTACTGACTCCTAATGAGAAATCAGTCTAAGTAAAAATACAAAGGGCTCTTCACAAAATAGCCTTTGAAACTCATCACACCCTACTAGGACCTCACTCACTGTGGATGAATCCGTTACTTATGATACTGATTATTTGGGAAGAGGCTGCCCTGACCAAGGAGTTAGGAAATGTAGGTCTTAGTTCCTGTTCTGCTATTAAGTTATGTTGCAACCTCAGCAACTCTCCGGTCCTCTCTCTTAAAAAAAAAATTTTAAAATTATGTATAATCTTATTTCAGAGAGGAAGAGAGAGGGAGAGAGAGATAGAAACATCAATGATGAGAGAGAATCATTGATCAGCTGCCTCTGCACGCCCCACACTGGGGATCCAACCCGGGTATGTGCTCCAACCGGAATTGAACCTCTGGGTTCATAGGTCGACACTCAACCACTGAGCCATGCTGGCCAGGCAGGACCTGCCCTTTTTCCTAAAAAACTTTATACAGCTATTTGACTGTTAAACTTGACATACAGAATTTTGATACAAAAATAATAAAAAATAAAAGGCCTGGATGACAGATGTCAGAGGACCCTTTCATTTCCAGAGCTCCATGATTGTTTGAGGACAAGCTGTGCTACTGGGATTGGGAAAACATCAGGAGGGTGGGCAGGAAAAAGGCAAAGTGAAAACTTGATCCACTTCACAAATCAGCTTGGCCCTGGCCTTGAAATGCCTGCTTCCTCTCTTCTCATGACTCAGTGAAGGGAAAGAAAATGGCAGTAACAGCAGTCGGAATGACTGGGCACCAACCCAGATGCACTCACATATGAACAAAAGATGAAACAGCTCCCAGACCCCGTGCTTCGGCACCCAGGAGCACCCCTGCAGGGTGATGAGAAACAAGGAGAGAAAAGACAGAGAAATGCTCACATATACTTTCTCCAAGTGGCCACCGGACGACCTTTTCATTTCAGCCAACTCCTTTGTTGAGAAAACAAGTCTGGTTGTTTTAAAGTTCTTGTGTGACCTTCCGATCACTAATTTTTAATACGGCTGGCCAGAAAAACAAGGAGCTCCTTTATGTCATTATATATTTCCTCTTTATTACTTTATCATTGAAAGCAGGCTATCAAATAAATACATTTTGGATTAATACTATTCTGACTTGAGATTTTTATCATTGCCTCCCAATTCCCTCATTTCACATACGGAATTCTCCTGACACCCAGACTACAATGAGCTAAAAGCAAAAGGCTGGTTGTGGTTGTGTTTAGTCTTCCTGTCCGGGGCTGTTAGTTTCTCTGAAATTAATGAGTCCTCAACACAGGTTTACTGTGGACTTCCAAGGTGGAATTCTTTCCCCCAAAGATCAGCAAGTCATCTAAATGACAAGGAGAGAATTTCACAGGTAACAGAGGATTAAACAGGGGATGTGGGAATCAACTTTCTTCTAGCCTTGAAGAAATTGTTATTCTTTGTGTATATTTGTGGTTTATCAGAGAAGCAAATTGAAACGGGATTCTGGCAGAGCCTCGCCCTACAGGGTGCCAGGGATGGAGGAGGAATGGCGGGCGCTGCTAAAGCGAGCCTGGAGGTTCACCCATCCCGGCGCTCAGGCCCTGGAAGTCACCACCACTCTGCATGCGATATCAGAGCGAGGCGAGAGGCGATGGCTCAGAAGGCAAGTGGGAATGCAATGGGTGGGCCACAAAGGGGCACCTCAGAAAGAGGCCACAGCAGCTGACGGAGCTGAAGTGAAGCAGACAAACCCGAGGTGCTGCCCTGGGTGGGGTTGGGGGGCCACTTGGGCAGCTTGTATCAGACCCGCTTAACCAAAGCATAGAACTAGCTGTTGAGTGTGATGTGGACGGATTGAAAGGACAGAGAGAAGTGGTCAGGATAGAGAGGGCGACTTCCAGGGGCCAGGAAGGAAAAAACCAACTTCTAAGCAGAACAAGAGTCAGTAAGGCCCATGTGATTTGAAAGAGAAGGGCTTTGGCCACTCAGTCAGGATCTCTGCAGATTCAGGTCAAGAATAGCTGCTGAGCTGAAATGTCGTTTGGCCTAAGGTCAGAGGGGCTGGGCTGAGAAGCAGGTTCGGGGCATATGCCCCATAGGTGTTGCGGTATTTATTCCCCGCAGGGGGTGCTAACCTAAAATACCTTCAGAGCAAGGGCACTTTGTTTAGGACACGCCCGGGCAGTCTGAGATATGAGAGAGGACCTGAGGTCCCATCTCCTGATGATAATCTGGAAACCCATCTATTTTGCTGTGGTTTTGCATCTCAGGTATTACATGCCTGTCCTTTTAATTCCTTGAATAACTCCACCTGTGTTTCAGCTGAACCACAAGGCAAAGAAATAGTTTCAGTCCTCAGTCAATAGAGAGAAGGAGAGGAGTACCTTGAAAGAACTTCTTAAACTCTAGTGAGCATAAATCCTGAGGAGGTAGTGATGCTTTGGGAAGCATTTCTCTAGACCAGCTGTGGGCAAACTATGGCCCACGGGCCAGATCCGGCCCGTTTGAAATGAATAAAACTAAAAAAAAAAAAGACCGTACCCTTTTATATAATGATGTTTATTTTGAATTTATATTAGTTCACACAAACACTTCATCCATGCTTTTGTTCCGGCCCTCCGGTCCAGTTTAAGAACCCATTGTGGCCCTCGAGTCAAAAAGTTTGCCCACCCCTGCTCTAGACAGTGGTCAGCAAACTCATTAGTCAACAGAGCCAAATATCAACAGTACAACGACTGAAATTTCTTTTGAGAGCCAAATTTTTTAAACTTAAACTATATAGGTAGGTACATTGTTATTAACTTAATTAGGGTACTCCTAAGCTGGCCTTTGCTAAAAACGTCCTCAATCTGATTGAGGTACGTTCGCTGAGGTCGACCCCTTCCAACTCTCCCATCCATACTCGTCTTGTATACTTGTTTCGTCTATCTCCTTTCCAAAAACTGACTTCGGCACATGGGCCACGAAGTTTCAATCGCACTGTACGTGCGTGTCCACACGTGGTATTTTGTGGAAGAGCCACACTCAAGGGGCCAAAGAGCCACATGTGGCTCGCGAGCCGCAGTTTGCTGACCACTGTTCTAGAGAATCAACAAAGGCAGGCATAGGACTGAGGAGGATCTGCAGAGACATATCCACCACCAGCGAGCTCTACTCCCAGACATGTGGCAACACTAGTGGACAAAGTCATGGGAAATGAAGAAGAGTTGTTTGTTTTTGTCTTACAACTAAGAGGCAGAAAATGGATAAAAGAGGTTATTTTTGATAAGTTAGGATATCCAAAGGCTGGCCAACACTTACCACTTTTTCCCCCCCGGCCCCCCATAAATCTTAATGCACAAAAAGCACCTAGAAATATTACCATGTACCAATTCATCAAAAAACAAGCGTTCTTTGAATTAATGTTGAATTCTAAATTGTTCTTCATAAAATGTCAGATATCTGAAAAATTCACATCAATTTTCTGCCCGTGCTGAAACATATAGGGGACAATTTGAAAAGCTAATCCTATATAATAAAAGGCTAATATGGTAATCGACTGAACAGTGGAAAAACTGGTTGCTATGATGTGCACTGACCACCAGGGAGCATATGCTCAATGCAGGAGCTGCCCCCTGGTGGTCAGTGTGCTCCCACAGGCTAAGGACCCTGCAGGGAGCGGGCCTAAGCCAGCAGGTGGACATCCTCCAAGGGGTCCCGGACTGCAAGAGGGCGCAGCTGGGCTGAGGGACCCCGCCCCCAGTGCACAAATGTCATGCACCAGGCCTCTAGTAACTTCAGAATTCTATAATTTGTAAAAAAAAAAAAAAAAAAAAAAGCATCTAATAAAATCCAAACTATGTGATATAAATCCCATGTGTGTTTTTTTCTGGGGTTGGGGTGGAAGCTAAACTAACAGGCATATTATGAAACTTCTACCAGGCTCCAATGTTCTCTGCAGTGCCCTCGCCACAAGTGAAAAGATATGCCTCACGCTTAGGTTTGCCTGTAGCAGAGCAGGTTTCTGCTTCAGGGCCCTAAGGAGTGTTATTCTCCCCCAAATCTGTACCATCATTTGCATGTTGACCTAGTTTCCTGACACTGGAGAAAACTTGATTAAATCCTTCACTGTAAGAAGAATGGAAGCGAAACCATCCCTCCGCCCTGTGTGTTCTAGACTGAGTGATAGTCTGTTGATGAGCTGTGGTGGCATGGGTCCTGGCATGAGTGATGGCTGTCCTGTCTCTCCTCATGGATGCTGGAGCTGAAGAACCTTTTGGTCTATGCCACGTGCCTGGAATTAGCTCAAACATTCCTATGAGTACTTATGACCATCTACTCCAGTGCAGCACCCGGGAGAGCACTGCTGACTGTCAGAGAGACTTATTGATAAAAACTGGAGTCTCTAATGGCACAGACCATTTAAAATAAGTACAGCTACTTTCCACTACCTCCCGCATTGGCACGGTGAAAAAACCTGTCTCTAGGATTCCTTTTATAAGGAAGCGATTCCTTAAATCAATTCCTGTGCTTGCACACACATTCTCCCTTTGTACAGCTTTGACCTTTGCAAATCTTTTTTGTAAAGACCTTACATCTATTTAGTTTTTGCTCTATGGACGGTGGCTATTACCAGTATTTATATCTGGTTTCAGCTCTGCTTTGCAAGGCTGGGGCCGAGAGTCACAAGGACATTCCTCAGGCTCCTTGGCCAGGTTGTGCTGGTGCAGGGCCCTGGCAGGAGAGGAGCGGGTGGGAGGGAGGAAGCCTTTGGGCCTCTTCTCACTCATTTTTTCCTTCCTTCCTTTGGCTGGTGTCTCTGGAGGCAGCTGTGTCCCCGCCACTCTCCCAGCTCTTTAAGTGATATCCTCTGCCTCTGTCCCTGCCCCCAAAGTGGCAGCCGGTCCCCAGGTGGGGCCCTCCTTCATGCGGCTAGGTCAGTGGTGGCGAACCTTTTGAGCTCGGTGTGTCAGCATTTTGAAAAACCCTAACTTAACTCTGGTGCCGTGTCACATATAGAAATTTTTTGATATTTGCCACCATAGTAAAACAAAGACTTATATTTTTGATATTTATTTTATATATTTAAATGCCATTTAACAAAGAAAAATCAACCAAAAAAATGAGTTCGCGTGTCACCTCTGACACGCGTGTCATAGGTTCGACATCTCTGGTCTAGGTGATGGCTGCCTCCTGCAGCTACTGACCTGGGTCTCTCCCCTTCTCCCTTCATGCTGCAGCCTCCCCACACTCCATAACCAATTCCCTTTACCAAGTTCTCTGAAATTTCAAATGTGCTTTCTGCTTCCTTGTCTGGGATGTTTTTAGTCACTAATGAAGTACTCTGCGTGGCTTGTTGCCAAGGCAAGCCCACCTTGCCCTTCACAGTGGAACTTACCAGAAAGCTGCCAGGTGTTACGATCTGGGATCACTTATTTTAACAAATACTTTGAAGTGCTTCCTGTGTGCCAGGTGTTGTAAATACTTTCCAATTATCATTTCATAATAATCCATATTTTACAAATGAAGAAACAAGCACATAAAGGTAAAGTGACTTGGCCAATGCTAGATAGCTAGGAGTGGCAGTCTGAGGGCTAGTAATCTAATGAATGACTTATAATAATTAAAATGCAAGAGAAAGACCCAGCCCCGGGAGGGGTTGGGGGTGGTAAGAAGGGCTGTCTGCATGGTTGGAGTCACCAGACTAAGAAGCATAAATGCACAGAGCCTGGAGAGGTCAGATTTAATTCCGGCATCGGCAGGAGGCCTGCAGAGGGGCTAGTCCCAGGCTGGCACGTAGGCTCAGCAGTGTTTATAACAGGTACTGCAAGCCGGCACTGTCCCTCCCTTGAGGTTATGGTTAGAGAACTGGAGTTGGTGGAAACTTGTTGCAACCAACTTTCCTCTCCCTTCATTCTGTAAGTGATAAATGTCCTGCTAACCTTACGGTGTCATCAGAAGAGAGTTTTCTAAATTAGCCGAAACACAGCTAACAAAAGTCTCTTCTCAGTGGCCATGTAACATTTGGTGTCCACCTGCAGAACTGGAAATAAAAACGTGAGGAAATAGCCCGAGCCAGTCTGGCTCAGTGGATGCAGCATCGGCCTGTGGACTGAAGGGTCCTCAGTTCCATTGCCATCAAGGGCATGTATCTTGGTTGCAGGCTTGATCCCTGGCCCTGGTTGGGGCGTGTGCGGGAAGCAACAAATCAATGTGTCTCTTTCACATCAATAGTTCTCTCTCTCTCTCTCTCTCTCTCTCTCTCTCTCTCTCTCTCTCTCTCTCCCCTTGCCCTCCACTCTAAAATAAAATCAATGGAAAAATATCCTTGAGTGAGGATTTAACAACAACAACAAAACCTTGAGGAAACAGCTATTTTAGTTTCTTGTGAATTTAAATTAAGATGCCTTATTTTGAGTGTTTGAACACAGCCAGTCTCTCACATCTTGGAAAGTGAAAATCCTCACTCAGAATTACAGGGGAGAAAGACAAGGCAAATGAATGAAGAGGAAGAGAACTTGTGTGGATATTACTGCATTTCCATTAAAAGCATCATCTGAAAGTCATCTTGACTGAGATGTGACCATGTGGATGGGGGCAGCCATCGAATAGCTGAGGCCCGAGCCTTTGGTGCTATGTCAGTGCTATGGGCAGAAACGATGGCTCTACTTTTTAGCCATTTGACCTCAGGAAAGTTACCTAATGTTGTAAAGCACCCTTCATCTGTCAACTAGAGAAAATAAACACAATGTCAGGGTTGATTTTCAGGGTTGCTGTGAGAATTAAGCAACTTCATTCATGTAAGGAACTTAACACAGACTCTTAATATGGTCCAATAATGAGCTATTATTGTAGTTGTTATAATTATTATTAACAGTTTGACTAGTACGATGATAAAAAAAAGTCTCCCACAGCCATGGTGCTTTTAAGAAGGAAACTTAGCCAAAGACTTCAAGGATAAACACCATAGGTAGACATGGACTTAAGCCCACCACTTTGCCTACTGGGAATATTTCAGTTATTAAACTGCGAAAAATGGCTCAAACACAGGGCCAGGATTCATGTTAGGGAGAAGAACACAACCAATCACTGTCTGCGCAGAGCACACACAAGCAGAGGCTGGCGTACCTACAGGCCGTGACGAAAGAGTGGAACGGGGGGAAGGACAGAGGCTTGGGCCCCAGAGACCTGTGCTCTGGCTTCAATCCCATGAGCAAGTCCTGTGACCTTGGATAGGTCACATAATGCTCGGCATTTGTCCTTCCTTATAGTTTAGATAAATCTGTACGTTAATGGGTCCTCTGAACTTCACAGGTGGATGGCTCTTAAATGTGAATGGTAAGCAGTTTGAGGGGAGGGGCTTGTGGCTAGAGACAACTGTTCGCCCCTCTCCTGGGTCTATAATACTCCCTGGGCAGGAAGAAAGGGGCACAGAACTGCGGTCCGATCCACTGGCTCGGCCTCTGAGGCTTGGAACGTTGGAGTCATCATTTAGAAAGCCTTTGCCAGCTGTCCTTCTATGTGCAAATGAGCAGTGACTTTTCCTCTGACCACCTACCCTTCTCACAATGTTCCCAGTGTCTCCAGGGTGAGCCCACCATTGAAATAGCCACCAGCAAAGCAGGAGACGGAACAGCATGGTGATGTCGGTAAAGGCATCTTTGATGGTAAAGTAGAAAGACATTGGAATGCAGCAGGGCTTTCGATCCTTATGCATAATCAGAGCTTTAGCTTTGCTACCAACTGTGCAGGAAATCATGAAAAGAATTAATATTCATGAGTCTAACCAATTTCCACATCAAATTGTTCTTAACTTTGAGATAACACACTTTATGTGCCTCTGCCTTTCTCGGTGCTCAATGCATACCTTCTTTAAAAGAACAGAGTTCCTACTAGGAAAGAAAAGCCAAGAATCAAAACTTCAGAATGTAAACCCCACTATTTGCCTGGGAAGCATGTACCCACAACAGTTTCTCTCTGTTCCTGTGAAGTGCACACTGACTCAGAACTGCACAGTGAAATACGTGCTCCCAATCATCAGGTTCAGCAGATGCTTTACACACGGCACTATTTTCCTTCGCTTCCTAGTCAGTTTTTGAAGTACTCTTAAAAAGAAAAAGAATGGATCGCCACTGGAGTTTTTGAAGTTATAGAGAATAATCCTTTTTAAAAAGGAACAATTCTAAGGACAGTACTTTCTCGCTGCAGGATGCGATTTTGGAGTGGAGACATCCAGGCATTAATCAACACCTTTCAGAGTCAAGGATTCGAAAAAGACGGGTGGAATGACAACCGCTAGTTGAAGTACTTACAGCTGATTAAAGTGCAGTTATATATAGCATAATGTTCAGAAGGAAAACAACCACTTGGCCTTAACAGAAAAAAATGATTCATAAAGAAAGAAAGGGAACAACCCCGATGTGAATGATAACATCAACGTTCAACTCCTCTCCTTTGCAGGCTCTGGAATTAGATGTTAAACCCTAGCAGGCTCGATGAGGTTTGGAATCCTTTGTATTTGTTGCTTCAAGAGATACCATGAGGACTAGGAGGGCTGTCAAGGAAGACAGGATAGAAACAACATCTGATCGTTTCTCTTCAGTTTGCTGGTAAGGTTTCCCTGTGGCATAGTCAGGGTTGGACACGGTAGGTGGGAGAAACAGGAATATTGATCCTCAGGAGTTGGGACGCCATTATTTGTCTTGAGGGTTCTTAGCACCTTTGTGTCTTTCCTGCACCTTTTCCATACTACTTCCCTAAGGCAGTGGGTAAGATATGAGGCTTGTCTGTGGCTTCTCCTCTCCATGAACGCTAACAGCTGGAATACCCACAGGCAGGCAACTGCAGAGATGAGGGAAGCAGAGGGTAGTGAGCTGGAGGGTTCACGCTTCTCCCCTCAGCGGAGCAATACCAGGACCCAATGTAGCCAGGTGGTGCCAAAGCTAGTGGTTTTTCTCTTTTTTTATTTTTATTGATTTCAGAAAGGGAGAGAGAGAAACATCAATGATGAGAATCATTAATTGGCTGCCTCCTGCACGCCCCCTACTGGGGATTGAGCTCACAACCCGGGCATGTGTCCTGACTGGGAATCGAACCATGAATTCCTGGTTCATAGGTGGACGCTCAATCACTGAGCCATGTCGGCAGGGCCAAAGCTAGTGGTTTTTCAAAAGAATCTGGGTATTTTCGTGAAACTGCTTAATTCTTAATTGTTAGCTTATTTAAAAACATTCTGGGTTCACCAACATGCTTTTCCCTGGCTTGCTTTGTTAGCAGGGCACCCACTGATTGTGGTAAAGGCTGCGGGCTGCTGGCGGGCCAGCTGGGTGGTGTGCTCAGGGCTGATTCCCAATGTCCAGCCGGTGCGCATGCCCCCAGCCTTTCCACAGAGTTTGTCAGCACTCGGTTCCCTCCATCAAATCCCTTTCCGAGTAAGATAGAATTGTTTCTTGTTCTTGTCACTGAACCCAACCTAGGCTGACAGATGTGAAATTGCAACTTGGAGATATAATGCCAAAAAAGATGTATTTCAAACAATTCATTTCAACAACAAAACAAAACAAAAGAGAAAATCATAGAGAACATTTATGTTTTTCATATTCAAATAAATGATAACCAGTGTCAGCATAAATAAAAGGACCAAGAATTACACCACGGCCTGGAGCATGCAGAGGCAGGGCATGCACTGGGGGCTCCCACACTGGCCAGGAGGGTTGGGAGTCAGCAGGAGGCAGTGCTGGACCCTGGGAGAACCTTATGAATTCCCAAGAGTTGAATACCTTAGCCAGTGGTTCTCAATCTTCTGGCCCTTTAAAACAGTTCCTCATGTTTTTACCCCCAACCATAAAATTATTTTCATTGCTACTTCATAACTGTAATGTTGCTACTGTTATGAATTGTAATGTAAATATCTGATATGCAGGATGGTCTTAGGCGACCCCTGTGAAAGGGTCGTTCGACTGCCAAAGGGGTCGCGACCCACAGGTTGAGAACCTCTGCCTAAGGCCAACACTGGATACCTAACTACAACCACTGACACCCAAACAAACAAACACAACCCTTAAATTTTTATGCTGAAAGTTCTAGCAAATAATTTAATAGCATACCCAATTATATGACCCCGATAATGAGAACAGAGGCAAACCGTAAGTCACCACCACGGCTTCATAGGAGAATTGTTTTGACTGTGCAAAGAACTTCCTGTGACTTTTCAACCATCTTTCGAGTCTATTTACAGTTGAGAGCAAGAGAACGGTGTGCAGCTGGACCATGCAGATAAAAAAACATACCTGTTGCTTGACTAATTTACATAACAAATTCGAACAGTCAAAGTACACATTAACATAGGTATACGTCACCTTAAATTTTTCTAATCCAAGGAAGCTAACCAAATCACTTCTGCAGTTCAGGTGAGCCGAATAATTTATGATGGCGCCTTATTTGTTGGCCTTCTCACAGAGCTATCCAAACTGCAGCCCAGCTGAGATTGGTGGCTCACCTGGCGATTTGTTCCACTTCTCTAGACCTAGCCTGGCTGCCTCGCCTGCTGTCACCTAACTTGTATCCAGCCAAGAGAGAAAGAAACAGCGACAAAAAAGTATTTCTACAGAAGCTCCAAGCCTTCACTGGCCAAAGGACCGAGCTATAATCTATAAATATGCATATATTAAAAATGAATCTACCAAATCGAATGAATCAAGCTGCTAGCCTGAAGGTGGAAAATGACTTACAGTGTAAGAAGCACTTTACCTGCACAACTTTGATCTTGATTCTCGAGAGCTAGATTTCAACAAGAACTTGTTCAATATTTAACAGATAATTATTGAGAGTATGTACACAGTAGTCCCTGTCCTCAAATGAAAGCTAATTATAAAACTGTGTATGTAAAAACAGAAAAAGTATAATAGCTAATCCCACAGACAATGTTGTGACCTCTTTGTGAAGATATTTTCTATTCCTAGAAACAATGTTTGGGAACATTCTGTTTAAAAAGGAAAAATATCTAATAAATTAGTTTCCTATGTAAGAAATCTCAGTAACCCACCTCAGTGCTCACATTGACATTAAGTGTTTGAGAGTCACCATATTAGTTTCCCATTGCTGCTGTCACAAATGATCATAAACGTAGAGGCATAAAGCAATAAACATCTATCACCTTACAGCGCTGGTAGTCAGACGTCCTGTGTTCCTTTGAGGAAGCTCTCAGGCAGAATCAGTTGTCTTGCCTTTTTTGGCTTCTAGATTCTGCCTGCATTCCTCATCTCATGGCCTCCTCCTCCACTTCCAAAGCCAGCATTGCATTATCTTCAAAGCTTTCTCTCTCTCTGACCTCTGCTCTGGATCACGTCTCCTCCTCTGACTCTCATCTTCCTGTCTTCCTCTTTTAAGGCCCCAGTGATTACAACTGACCTATCTGAGTAATTCAGGTTACTCTTCCCACCTCAGGAGCTTTAACTTAATCAAATTGGGAAAGTACTTTTGCTATATAAGGTAATATAGTCATGGGTTCGGGGGATTAGCATGTGAACAATTTTGGGGGGGCATGATTCTGTCTATCATAGTCACTAATGTCACTCATATGAAAAGACAGTATGCAAATATCTTTGCAGCTATCTCTGCAATATTAACCAAGATTGCTTGCTTAAAAAAATCCATTCATAAGAAATTACTAAAAAGAGAGAGTGAGAGAGAATAAACAAATGAGACATCAAACTACATCAAAAAGTGTTTGCATAGTGAAAGAAGCCATCAACAAAATGAAAAGAAAACCTACTGACCGGGAGAAGATATTCCTCACTGATGCATCCTATAAGGGGTTAATATCCCAAACAAATTAAGCAACTCATATAACTTAACAGCAAAAACCCCTCCAAATAATCAAATTAAAAAATGGGCAGATGACCTGAATAGACATTTCTCCAAAGAGGACATACAGGTGGCCAACAACATATGAAAAGATGTGCAGCATCACTAATCATCATGAAAGAAATGCAAATTAAAACCACATTGAGATATTACCTCGAACTCGTCAAAATGGCTATCATCAATAAATCAAAAAGCAAGTGCTGGTAAGGATGTGAAGAAAGGAGAACCCTTCTGCACTATTGGCGAGATTGTAAATTGATATAGCTACTATGGACAACATTATGGAAGTTCTTAAAAAAACACACCAAAAATAGAACTACCATTTGACCCAGCAATTCCACTGCAGGGTAGTTATCTGAAGAAATCCAGAACACTAATTCGAAAAGATATATGCACCCCTATGTTCACTGCAGTATTATTTACAATAGCTAAGATAGGGAAGTAACCTCGCATCCATCAATAGATGAATGGATCAAGAAGATGTGGTATGTATATATGTATGTATGTATAATGGAAAGTTACTCAGTCATAAAAAATAGTATCTTGCCATCTGTGATAACATGGATGAACCTAGAGGGTATTGTGCTAAGTGAAATAAGTCAGAGAAAGACAAATGCCATATGATTTCACTTACATATGGTTGCCAGTTGGGAGGGGATTTAGGAGGATAAGTAAAAAAGGTGAAGGGATTAAAAAGTACAAATTGGCAATTATAAAAATAGACATGAGGATGTAAAGTACAGCACAGGGAATATAGTCAATAATATTGTAATAACTATGTATGGTGCCAGATGGGTACTAGACTTACCAGGGTAATCACTTTGCAAGGTATATAAATATCTAATCGCTCTGTTGTACGCCAGAAACTAATGTAATATTGCACATTAGCTGTAATTAAAAAATAAATTTAAAAATCATTAAAATAAAAATGATGAAGGATTTGTCTTCTTCCACGGAACCAAACATAATGATTAACGTAAGAAAAATCAGAGGAGTTTTTCCCTAAGGTGCATTTCTTGCCACAGTAAAAATCAAGCAACAATGTTCTCTCTCTTTCTTACTTACGGAGCAGGTGACAGGCACATCCTGGTTGTTAGGGACGGCATGTTCTCATTCAGAGATATTGATCTAGTTGTGATGTTGATGTGGTAACAGCCGGTGTGGCAATTTGATCGCGTCAAGTATTACCTGTTTGAATACAGCGTCGTCCTGTCGTGTGGATATTGTTCATTGACATATAAGGAAGAGGATGAAATGGTGGTCGTCAGGGAAGCAGCTTCAAACAGGGATGGCGTGCTAGGCACCAGGTCTGGCCTGTGCCGGGATCCCAGCGCTGGGAAACAAAAGCAGCACGCACATCATGAATCTCAGTAAGAAATGCAGCTCTCGTGTCTATAACCATTTAAACGAGTCAAAATCATTCATTTTACACATTAGGCTGCAACTTAAATTATGAATTAACTGAGCTCCAGTGAACTGCAGCAGAAATGTAAAAGAGTTTCTTGCAAACAGGTTAAACAGGAAGGAAAATGCAATAATTTACAAAGTGGCTTATGGAAATGACATGATGAGTGCTCTTTTAAAAACCTAATAAAGTGATTTACTGTTTCAAAAGATGACATACAAAGCTCCTAGGGGCTTCAGGAGATAATTCAACAGAGATTGAAAGGATGATTGGCAAATGTATAAACACAAAGCAAACCTGATTTCCCTCCCCAGGCTATGCATGTATCTGTGATTCTCAATTTGGATCTAAGAACTGAGACTTTGTAAGAGCCAGGAAACATGTCGTATATGCTACAGCCAGCTAGTTATACTTGAACCACGTTGGAGCCCACACATCTTTGAACACTATCCCTGGCTCTTCTTGACATCACATTTGAATAGCAAGGCTGCCTTTTTAAAAATGAGAAAATTCTTATTTCTTTTTTAATATGCAAGTATCTATGAAAATTCTTATCCAAGAGACCTCCCTCATCAGGAAAGCAGAATACTCAAGGCTGAGGAGTGACCCATGCCTACTCTCAAGATTCCATGTGGATTTTTGAATCTGCATCATTTTCTTTTTTTTTTTTTTTTAAATTTATCTTTATTGTTGAAAGTATTACAGATGGCACCCCTTTTGTTCCTCTATGAACCCCTCCCTGCGCCTTCCCCTCCCTCCAGGCCTTCACTGCACTAGAGTCTGTGTCCACGGGTTATGTGAATATGCATATAAGTTCTTTGGTTAATCTCTTCCCACCTACCCCTGCCTCCCTGCTTCCCTCTGAGATTCATCAGTCTGTTCCATGCTTCTCTGTCTCTAGATCTATTTTGTTCGGCAGCTTATTTTGTTCATTAGATTCCACATATAAGTGAGATCATTTTAAATCATCTTATCCTAAACTTTACACAACTGTACATCCATTATTGGCCAGCCTGTCAGAGACAGTCCTTTAAACAAAGGATGGCCACGCAGAACAAACAGAGTGTCTCTAAAAGGAGACCTGGGAGCCGAAACCGGTTTGGCTCAGTGGATAGAGCGTTGGCCTGTGGACTGAAGGGTCCCAGGTTCGATTCCAGTCAAGGGCATGTACCTTGGTTGCGGGCACATCCCCAGTAGGAGATGTGCAGGAGGCAGCTGATCGATGTTTCTCTCTCATCGATGTTTCTAACTGTCTATCTCTCTCCCTTCCTCTCTGTAAAAAATCAATAAAATATATTTATAAATAAATAAATAAATAAATAAATAAATAAAAGGAGACCTGGGAGTGCCCAGAGAGCGAGGATAATGGGCGGACCAATCCTATTCTTAAAGTTCTGCTATTGGGTAGTAAGTAGATATTTTATTTTTTAATTTTTATTGAGATAGAATTGACATATAACATTGCACTAACTTTAGGTGTACAGCATAATGATTTGAGATATGTGCATACTGCCAAATGATTAACACAAGAAGTTTAGTTAACACCCATAGCTACAACCCATAACACATAGTTACATTTTTCTTCTTGTGATGAGAACTTCTAAGATCTACTATCTTAGCAACCTTCACATATGCAATAGAGTATTGTTAACTAGTGTTACTAGGCTTTACTGTGGATTCTTTTTAATCATTCTCCCAAACTAAACTAAAAGACAATAATAAAAACAATATAACTGGAAGGTATTTCTAGTATTCCATTATAGGCACAACAGACTCAAAATTATATATTTTCAGGAAGTGTGTGTGAATGGAAACTGATCCTAACAGGCACTACCACGTGAGTGTGATGTTTGGGATTTGGGATTTGAATGGGGTATAGATGGGTTGGTAAGCTAAGGAGAATTCTCATGACCCTAGTTTAATTAACTTGGGACTGGGAATTCCTAACCATGCCAATGTTTAATCTTATACTCAGGTTGCTCAATTTAGGGATAAATCTAACAAAAGTTAGGCAAAGAGAAAATTATAAAACTGATTCAATTCATTAAAGAGGACCTAAATAAATTGATAACTCGTTACATTGTGATTGTATGTATATATGTATAAGTATGTGCTTATATGTATTTTATGTGTTTGGAAAAAATATATATCCACACATAGAACAAGGTCTAGTAGTACAAACACCAAAATGTTCAGATGTGTTACCTTTAGGTAGCTCTTGTTTTTGAATATTTTACTGTCTTTTAATTTATTTATACCATATATCATATGTTGAATTGTTTATGTGTTTTAAAACATTTTATGTTAACTGTATCATACTGTAAATACCCTTTAAGATTATATAATGGGCTTTGCTTTTTAGAGCAGGTATTCTGTAAGCTTCCTACTGTGAGTTTACATGTATAAATAAAATAAAAATAAAATAAAATAAAATCACAGGAATGTTTTCTTTCTTCTGCTTTAAAGTTCTGTACCTTTACCTTCTTCATCAAGGCTGCTGAAACTCTGCCCTTCTGTCAGCAAATCTCGCTTCTCATCTTTCCATTCTTGGCTGATTGAGGACACAATCTCCTGTGAGGTCGCCTTCAGGGCGGCGATGGAATTGCACCGTTTTTTAGAAGGCGAGGCCTTCAAAGCTAGACAAAGGAAAAAGGGGAGACAAATGAAGATACTTATTTTAAAGCCACATTAATATTCTATTTATTAATATTTTTATTATTAACATTTTAGTAATTATTTGAGTAGCATGCAAGAAACTTTTTGGTTTATATACATGAGGAAAGGGAAATGAAATTGTGTTTTGGCAATTTTATTTGTTCAAAATGACTTAACCTAAATCAGAATATCCTAGAATAAATTTGAGTTGAAATGTCTCCCCAGATTTTGAAATAAAAGTCTTATTTGAGGTGAAATTTAAATGTTTTGTTGCTAACTAGCTATTTTTCCTCCTCCAAGCAGTGTTTTTTGTTTTATTTTTACTGCTGGGAGGAGGCTGGGTGGGTGGGTAAACGCAGATGGTAAGCTAAGGAGAATTCTCATGACCCTAGTTTTATTAACTTGGGACTGGGAATTCCTAGCCATGCCAATATTAACCTTATACTCATGTTGCCCAATTTAGCCAAGTTACTTCCGGTTGCTTTTTTCTTGCAGCAACTTTCCACTGAAATTTCCTGCCCTTTGGGTCTTTTCTAGGTCATGGTTATGTCAGATGTATAATTCACTTCTGATGTTTGTATAACAGTATTCTACAATTCCAGAAGTGTCTTGGGAATGTGAACCGAGGCAAATGTACTTCCCCATCAACCATGCTCACAAAGGCTGTGACTTTATTTCTGATACATCAGGTGGCGCTGCCTCGGCTGCAGCTGGACCACCCCCATTTATGTTCACTCTTTTTTTAAAAAAAGTGTTTTTCTTGATTTTAAATAGAGAGGAAGGGAGAATGGGGAGAGAGAGAAACATCGATCTCCTCCTACTGGGGATTGAGGCTGCAACCCAGGCATGTACCCTGACCAGGAATCAAACCGGCAACCTTTTGGTGCATGGTTTAACCCTCAACCACTGAGCCACACCGGCCAGGGTTACATTCACTCTTTGCTGCAATAATTCTTCGTGGCTTTCCATGTTATAGAATTTCCTTGGAGGGTAGAGGGAGAGGGAAGTTGAGGCTTATTTATGTTGTGCTGTCCCCTGAACTTGTTTTTGGCAGTGTCTCTCCTCCTTGAGGTTTGCATATAGGGGTAACTTGACAGCAGATGCGTTACAGTAATTGTGTTTGGCCTTGGGAATTTCAGAGAGTAGATTACACTGCTTATCGGGGGCCTTCCCATAGGCAGCTTGCAAGAACTTAATTGGAGAAGGACTTTGGGACACACAGATGCGGGAAGCATAGAGGGCAATCTCTCCACTGAACGAGAAGGGACAGTTTATGTGTCCCATGAGGAGTCTTATCACCATTACAATATAATCACCATCATAAATAACTTTTGTAGAGGGCTTTAGAGTTTGGAAGCCAACATTCACATTCTCAAATTATCCACATGGTCGTCTAGGGAGACGGGCCCTTTTACGGGTCCAGAAACTGAGAACAGAAACATGACCTGCTTAAGGTCACCGAGCTAGAAATCATGAAACCCCAGGTGTCTTTCATTTTTACTTAAGTTATCTAATGGGGGGTTCATTTCCTAGCTCTCTTAGCATTCCATTTCTAGTTAAAGTGAAGGGGGGGAAGATAAAACTAGAGTTTGTTTTTCTTTGAGGGGAGGAGATTTTAAAAACGGATCAAAATTGATTTTCATGGTAAATAAGTGGCCCAAATAGATCACATTTTCCTTATCCTCCTCATCCTATCAAAACAGTGGGTCACATTTGCTATACAGGTCTGAAGTAATATCCCATTCACTGGCTTTTGCTTTAATACTGAGTCTATGAATTTATAAAAAAAATTTTAATAAAACAATTGGCAGATGGTTTGGGTTAGCTAGTCACTTTCTTTTGTGCCACAGAAACTCCTGGATTTGTCTTTGGCTAAAAACAATATCTGGGGATAGGTATCCCATGTCCATTTCTAGCCCTACATCCTGCCACTCAACAGCCTCTATACCTACTGCTTTCTATCTCACCTATCTGCCATTCCCTGAACCTACCCCTGGGCCTTTGTATATGCCGTTCCTTCTCCTCGAGATGCCCTTCTTGCCTCTTTTCCTAATGAACATTTAATTGGCCTATATTTTCAGGACTTTGTTTAAAAATTCTTCTCTCTGGGAAGTTCTTTTGGAAGAACTGCTTTTATTTTTCTCTGTATACCTATAGTAGTGTATGCAAAAACACTATTCACCATTGTTACATTATAAATCTGGAACATGGTCCAATCCCTGACTCAAGACAGACTTTCTATATTATTAATGCTTAGCATAGTACCAGGTATGTAACAGGTGCTCAAATGTTGGTTGAATGAATGTATTACTGTCCTAAAATCTTAGGACAGTTGATTTCTAACCAATTAATGTACCATTTAGTCATTTCAAGAAACTAAGTTTTAGTAGTTAGACATATTATCTGAGTTGAGAATTTCAGTGAGGTTTCAACATTATGGGAACTAAAATTTCCAGAATAATTTATAGGAATTTGCAGACATTATTACATTGGCTGCATGACTCAAGTCTGGGCGAGATGAATGGATTTAAGAAGGTTAAACAGGCACTGGGTAGCTCAATTGGTTAGAGCATCTTCCCAATAGCCAAGGTTGCGGGTTCTACCTCAGGTCAGGGCACATACAAGAATCAACCAATGAATGCTTAAATAAGTGGAACAACAAATTGATGTTTCTGCCCTAGTCAGTTTGGCTCAGTGGATAGAGCGTCGAACTGTGGACTGAAGGGTCCCAGGTTCGATTCCAGTCCAGGGCACATGCCCAGGTTGCAGACTCAATCCCCAGTAGGGGGTGTGCAGGAGGCAGCCAATCAATGATTCTCTCTCATCATTGATGTTTCTATCTCTCCCTCTCCATTTCTCTCTGAAATCAATAAAAATGTTTTTAAAAAATTGATGTTTTTCCCTCTTTCTTTCCTTCTCTCTCTCTCTCTCTCTCGCAAATCAATTTTTTTTTTTAAAGAAGGTTAAGCAAACTGATTTGAAAAAAAGAAATTTGAAAACCAGGTACTTTTTTCAGGTATTAGTACAGCAGAGTTTTCACCTACAAAGTATGCCTTTAGGCATTAAGGGCTTTAAATTAATCACAGTTGATAAAACATCCTGAAGTTGTACTTTCACTTGTCAGTCTTACTAATTAAATTACTACTGCTTGAAATGCTGGTAGTAGATGAAAAGTCCATTCATTTGTCTGATTATTAATCAAATAATGATTGAGTGCCTACAGTGTGTCAGGAAATGTGCCAGGTGCTGGGAATATAGATGTATCTATGAGAGCACCAGACACAGTCACACTTTTAAGCAATTCACAGTCTAGTGGGGAAACAGAAAAACAGCTTTCATAGCAGAGTATGGTAAATTCCATGGCAGAAGCACCATCTAAACTGAGACCTGAAGGAAGACCAGGGGAAGGATGGAGAGAGAGATGCCACGGATTGTAGCATTAATTTCTATTCTAGTAAGAAAGCAAACCTCCCAAGATGGGGGCTCATGGAGGAAACTCACTAAAGCTGGGACACCAGGGGCCACAGGCTCCATAACCTACCAGCCACGGGAAAGTCATGCTTCCCCAGCCTGGCAAAGGGTAAAGGAAGGCGGAAAATCGTCCTTGAAAATGTGACCACTAGTTGGCAGTCAACCAGACCTGCAGGCCGAGTAAGCACTATCTTACAGCTCCTCTGAGGCAAACAAAGCCAACAAAACAAAAACCTTAGAGAATTTAATTGGTCTAAATTTGAGACCAATTTTAAGATTCCATGGAGAGAATCAAATGTGAAACAAAAGTTTTTCTTAAGACTGAAAAAGGCTAAAAAAGGAATGGTATCTTTAATATGTAGAATTCATATAAATCATTTGAAAAAATAAACATCTAATATAAATGAGCAAATTGTCACAAAGCTCCATTCTCAAGGGAATGGCATATGGCTAATAAACATGAATAATGATTGAACTTGACCAGTACTTAAGAAACACAAAATAAAACAACCAGATAACATTTTTTACTTATCAGCATAGCATAAGTTACAAAGAATAATTCTGGCTAAGGGCTAGAAGGGTTCAGATTGCTTTGGAAGCCTACAGTGATATAATCTATCTCTGCAGTTATGTGCATTTTAAACCCCCTAATCCTCCTTCTTGAAATGTATCCATAAAAAATAATCATAACTTTGGACACAAAATTTTTCTAAAATGATGTTCATAAAATATTAATTAGAAACAAAAAGGAGAAACAATTTAAATGTCCAATAATGAAAGATAGTTAAATAGATGATGGCATGCCATATAATGTTAATGTATTGCAATTTTATTTTATTACATATATATTCTTATGACAAAATTCACCTCTAAATTTTAAAAAATTTCCCTGTGCTTTCTTCTTTCACTTATAGGTAGTTTAAGAGTGTGTTATTAAATTTTCACATATTTGTAAGTTTTCCAGTTTTTGCTCATTCATTCATTCCATTGTGATTAGAAAAAGAGAGAAGAGGATTAAAAAGTACAAACTTCCAGAAATAAGTCACAGAGGTGGACCAGGGCAAACCAGCCAGCCCTCACCCGTGCACCAGGCCTCTATCCTATATAATAAAAGGGTAATATGTAAATTGACCCTAACAGCAGAACGACTGGGAATGACTGGTCACTATGACACACACTGATCACCAGGGGGCAGAAGACGCTCAATGCAGGAGCTTCCCCCTGGTGGTCAGTGCGCTCCCATAGGGGGAAGCTCTGCTCAGCCACAAGCCAGGCTGCCAGCTGCCAGCACAGTGGTGGTGGTGGAAGACTTTCCTGCCTCCTCAGCAGCGCTAAGGATGTCCGACTGCAGCTTAGGCCTGCTTCCTGCTGGCAAGTGGACATCCCCCGAGGGCTCCTGGGCTGCCAAAGGGATGTCTGACTGCCAGCTTAGGCCCGTACCCCCGGGGAGCGGGCTTAAGCCAGCACATGGACATCCCCCGAGGGGTCCCAGACTGCGAAAGGGCACAGGCTGGGCTGAGGGACCCCCCCCTGAGTGCACAAATTTTTGTGCACCAGGCCTCTAGTGTTAACTATAATTAAAATAGATTTAAAAAGCTTTTTTTGTATAATTTCAGTCTTTAAATTTATTGAAATTGTTTTGTGACTATCCTGAAGAATATTTTATGAGAATATTCACTGTTAACATTTTTATATATTTCATTAGAATTTTTTTGTACATGTAGGTGGGCAGACCAATAAGTATGTGTGAATAAATCTATAAGAACTAAGTGTACCTTTAATGTACCATTTTTATTTGTTGCATGGTATTCTATTACTCAATTATATCATAATATATTTAGTTAACCAACATATCATAGGGTTAAACATTGAGGTAGTTTCCAAACTTTTCCATTACAAAATAGGACTTTAATGATTATGACATCAATAAGTACCTGACTGTGACACACTTAATTATTGATTACTGCTTCTGGAAAGTAAATTAACTCTTCCGATAAAAATTGTGCAAAGATACACATACTGAAGTCAGCATGTAAGTGCTAAAAGTAAAAAAAAAAAAAATCATTAAGAATCTTACCTTGAATTTTCTTGAAAACTCGGGAATTCATAAACTTCAGAAATCTGTCTGCATAAAAGCTCGGTCTGTGAACGGAAACAGTGTCCTGAAAAGACAAATCAGGTAGCACAGTTTACCTCTCAGACAGTTCATTTCAAGCTCGAAGAAAGATCTATGCACTGGCTCTCTGTGGGCCAAGGCCCTGAACTAGAAGGTGTGGGTGTGGAGAGCCAGAAAGAGCAGTGCCTGGGTCCCAGGAGGCCCAGAAGTTGGGCTGCGGGAGGAGGATCACAATCGGAGCAAAGATTCCAGATTCTCATGATGAAATAAAGTACTAAGAGGGGCAGGTGGGAGACAGCAAAAAGGCTCTGTTCTATAAACCCAAACGGATCCTTATTCCATTGTGTGCCCTGAGGGGCTTTTAAATTCTTTTCTACAGACGGGCAGCCAGTGCCTCAAGTCATCTGGAAGGAAGGGGAACACTTTTAGTCAGAACAAAAACTGGGGTTGGAAACAAGCAAAACAACCCTAATGTAAGAGTGATATCGAGGCAAAAAAAACAAAAAAAACAAAAGTGTGCTGGTTTCATTTCCCAGTAATAAGGCGCACTGACACTGGGAAGATGCCTAGGAGACAAGGCTGACAACTGCCGCAACACTGAATTATCTACTAATTAGGTAGAATTGACTTGCATTAAATTGTTGACCCAATTTGCTCATGCTTGGTAGGAGTCTTTAAGATGGAAGGGGCATTTTCATACAAATCTTACAAATCCAGGAAAGGAGATTGATGTAGGAAGTTAATCCTGTATGTTTATTCAGTAATCATGTACTATCCAAGAGATATATTCTAGAAATAGTGTATTTGCTTATTTAATGCTCCATTTTGATTCTAGGATTGTGTATTCTGCTAAGAAAACTTCTAAAAATGTGTTTAGATTCAACCAAATGTCTGCAGTGGGTCTGGAAGAGAAAACACACGTTGGACCAAAGGCCCGGAGACCTGGTGCTGGTGTGAGTCCTAACTTCACAAGCTTTTGTGACCCTGGGAACAGAGTGTCTCAGCGTGTCTGTTTCTTCGTCTGTAGAACAGGGTGTTAATGTGAGGCATGAGGTCATTCTGTAACCAGCCTGTTATGAAGGACATTGGCTAGAACAGCCCTCTTTAGCCAGTGATAAGGGTCCTGTAGACGATCGGGGATGCTGTCAATGTGGTGGGAAACATCCCACTGGTTGGACATGCTCTCCCCCCAGTATCCTGGCAGCTCCTGTCTCAAGTGGACACATATTCCCCACGAGTACAGTAACTGAGAAACATCTTAGGGAGCAAGGTGATTAAGACCCAGCCTTGCCTTTTAAGAGAAGTTGGACTGCAGTTCTCTTTGGTATGAAGAAACATCTATAATAATAAAAGCGTAATATGCTAATTAGACCGGACATCCTTCCGGATGTCCTTCCAGACAACCTTTTGGACGAAGCCGGGGCTGTGAGGGAAGCCTGGGTCCTGGTGCCTGCTGGCGGCCGGAGGGAAGCCCAGGTCCCAGGTGCCAGAGGGAAGCCAGTGCCAGCAGACAGGGGAAGGAAGGTTCTTGCATGAACTCTGTGCATCGGGCCTCCAGTTGTTTAAATAAGAGGCACGTTTGTTAACAGACATACATCTTAATTATTGCTTATAATTTCACAAATACATAATCAACACAGAGAATGTCTTAAAAAAAATCAACACCAAAAAAAAAAAAAAAATAATAATATGCGTTTTAACTAGACAAAGGTAGGGGTCTCTTAGAAGCATCTGACCAACAAAGGACCAGGCCATTCCGATCAGCAATCTCAGCTGGTAACAGGAATTAACGTTGTCTTGGAAAACAGAAGGGGGTGCGAGAGGGAGTGTTCTCTCTCTCCCTTCCATGCTCAAGGCATTATGGAGTCCCTACTTTTCTCAGCTGAAAGGGAAAAACTTAAAGAAGGAATCTTTGGTCTGAATAATAAGCCTCACTTTAATTCTTAGAAACAGACTTGTGAAGCTGTTGTTTACAAGTGCATTCCCACTGACGTCATTCCACAGCCTGTGGACAAAATGCAGATTTCCCGCTGAAAGGTTATTACCAGGCTTCCTCAGAACGGAGAAAATACGTGTGCGAGGAGAACAGCGTCTATAATTTATCCCTTTTCAAAGGAAAGCATCTGCTAACATCTTTTACAATTTTGTGAGCAAATCTGGGACCCATGTATTCTTTGGAATTGTCACTTTAAGTTATTAATTGAGGGAGGCTGAGACCAGTGAATGTTCTGTCAGCGGCAGGAAGTCCAAGACTAACATCAGATAGGAGCACCCCTGTGAGCAGGGGTCGGGGTGGCAGGGAATAGGGAGGAAGGAGGGGGGAAAGAGAGGGAGAGGGAGAGAGGGAGATGGAGGGAGGGAGGGAGGAAGGTAGGGAGAGAGGGAGGTGCGGGGGAGCTGCTTCTTGATAACTATTTTCTTGTTCTACCAATTCTGGGTTGAAAAGACATTCTCTCCTCAGTGAGCTTTAGTCATGTATAAATCCGTAACAACGGAAAAGCCTTCACTTCCCATGCCCTTATGTGTTAGGTTCATTATTTATTAAATCCTCACATTCGTCCTATGAGGCAGGTACAAGGTACTATGACTTTGCCCTGGTAGAGGTGAGAAATCAGACTAAGAGAGGCCAAATAACAAGCAATGTGTCTGGGTCACATGGCTAGTCAAGTGGTGAATGCAGGGTTCAAATCCAGGGCTGCCTATCATCAAGGTCAGGTTCAAACTCGTTCTGTAGCTTGGTCTTGTGACAACTTCCAACTGTCCTACTGGTCTTCCCAGTGCCTATGAGAAGTCTCCATTTACTCATAATTTCTTCAGATTTCACACAGAAACAAGATCATTTGGCTTTCCTGGCCTTTGTGTAGCTACCAGGCTGGATGGCCTCTATTTGGATAGCTGTTCCAAGTTATGTTGTCTTCGTTCTTTTTTTTTTTTTTTTTTTTTTAAATATATTTTATTGATTTTTTACAGAGAGGAAGGGAGAGAGATAGAGAGTCAGAAACATCGATGAGAGAGAAACATCGATCAGCTGCCTCCTGCACACTCCCCACTGGGGATGTGCCCGCAACCCAGGTACATGCCCTTGACCGGAATCGAACCTGGGACCTTTCAGTCCGCAGGCCAACGCTCTATCCACTGAGCCAAACCGGCTTCGGCTGTCTTCATTCTTAGATCTGAACAAGCTGAGTCTGATTCTGAGTTTGTAAAAACACTTGTTTCCTCTCCAAGTCTAGTGACACAGCTTTCCAGACATACTCTGAAGTCTCCGAGAAATCAGAATATACAGTGTAATAAGGAACACGAAAGCTACTTACCCCGTCATAAACAAGAGCTTTCCAGGAATGTTCTAACTTCTTCATTAGCCTAAGTGTAAACAGGCAGAAAAATAAAATGAGAATGTAAAACCCCTCCCACTTGGTGAATTTTCAGAATCTTTTGTTGATGTATTTTTTTTTAATTATAAAAGACTCCCCCCAATTTCTTACCTATATGATTGCAGAATGTCAATAATGCCCATAAATAAAAGTAGTTTTTCTCCCCTATGGCTTTTAGCTGGAATCCCTCCCATTCTGTTGATAAAGCAAAAGAGAAAATATTTTGTAATATGAGAATAGGAAGTTAAAAGTCATTTCTAATAAATATAAATAAAAATGGACACTCTTTAGGAATTCTGGACTCTCTCTCCCTTCATCATTTTGTTCCTGGTCTCAGTTAAAGTTTTCCTTGGACTCCAGCATGATGTAGTTCCCACAGATCAGAGTGACACCTAAGCTATCAGCTCTGGAGAACTGGGTAGAAAGAGTACAATTTTAAAAGTATTCCTATTTTAAAGCCATGAGCAAGAATTTTAAATTATTTTAAAATATTACTTTTTAAAAATGCAACACTTTTATATGTTCACTATGAGATTTTAAAATAAAATATAGAAAAGCACAAAGAAAAAGTGTATAAGGAATCCATTCCCAGGATGCAAAGATAACCTCTCTGAAATCAATAAAAATATATTTAAAATATGCTTTTATTGGTTTTAGAGAGAGAGAAAGGGTGAAAGAGAGAGAGAGAGATAGAAACATCAATGAGAACCATCAATTGGCTGCCTCCTGCACATCCCCTACAGAGGACTGAGCCTGCAACCCGGGCATGTGCCCTGGCCGGGAATTGAGCTGATGACTTTTAACCACAGAGCCACACCAGCTGGGCAAGTAATGTATATTTTAAGGACTGTAATATTTCACTACACTGATGGAAAATAAATATCTTGATTGTTTGACATTTAGATAGATTTGCAAGCAAGGATTTTTTTACAGTTTAATATGTATGAACTTCCTTTATGAAAGTGAAATATGCTTGTGGTTTAGTTATTGTTGAAAAATCTGAGAAGGCAGCCACTTACAACCAAGGAAAATGATTTCTTTCTTTCAGTCTCTTTGCTCAGCTGGTACACGCATGTGATACAGTCAACCATTTCAATAATTTTCTTTGGTTGTAAGTATTTCTGTTAGTCGGTATTCACTTTATACAATAAGCTAACTAATCCCAAAGTTATTATCACATCTGGCAGTGGCGATGGACCACATCTGCCAGGGGAGAGGTCTAGAACAACAGAATCCTCTTATGCAGATAAGAAGCTCTTAATTGGGGACATAATTCCAATCATGTATTTGCTTAGATACATGTTTATTTAAATTCAAAGTATGATGGGTGTTTGGAATATGTAGTAAATGGGGGTAAAAACATTTTCAGCCATCATTAAAAAATAGAGCCATTGGGGCGAAAACATGTGGATGGAAGAATGATAACTCAAAGAATGGCTACCCATCCCGTCATCCACAGATGAACAGAAATGAAGCCTGGCTTAGGCGGGCACTGGAAATATCAAGGGGAACATTTTATTAAGTATATGACTGTCTAACCACTATGCTGTACACCTGAAACTAATACATAATAATACTGAATGTAAAAATTAATTTTTTAAAAAAGAGCAGAGTTTGAGAGGAGAGAGACCCAGATATTTCTTCTCTATTCCCTCCATGTTTCAGTCCAGGGTTCCAGCTCTGGCTGCGTCCCACAGCCACAGTTCACTCTGGCACCCATTCTCCAGGGACCGTGGGGCTCCTCCCGTTGCCCTGTGCCTTGGGGTGGTACTAGTCTTTGAGCCCTGACGAGCTATTGCTGCGTCCCTTCACCCCACCCACACTTCTGTTATGAGCCCCTCCATTAAAGTATCTTCACTGGAAACAAACCAACAAACAAAAAAGGAACTGAAACCCGGCTTAGTTCATTTCAGCATCAAGTAGGAATCTATTCCCCAAGAGCCACCATGAAAGTAACATGATTGCATTTCGTCACTCAGTGATGTGGGCTGCCCCAACCAAGAGGGTCTATGGGCGGGTGGCTGCACGTACGTGTCCGGGTTCTCTGTGATGATCCCGTCCCCAGATTTCCCTGGGCCCTGGATGGATTCCATTGCTGTGGAGTAGAGGACCTTCTGCATCCCAGGCCGCTTCGCATCAGGCGCATTTTGTGCCGTGTCCTCTTCTTTCTCTTTGAGGCAATGGTCTAAGATGTGGATTCCCAGCAAAAGGCTATAGTCCATGATCTTGAAGCTTTCCAGCACCTGGATAAGGAAAAGAACCAGGAGGCCGGTCAACTCCAATGGCTTGTAAGTCTCATCTACACAGAACCAGAGAGCTCTAGCTATACAGACACATGGCACCTGTGTCCCTCCAGGAGGGTAGCTGATAGAGGAAAAATCAAAATAAAAACATTTGAGGCATTATTAGGTCTTGTGCAGTAAGGATTATCATAATGGCTCCAAGATAGTATTTTTATGCAAATCTAAAGTAAGCACATCTTTTCCTAATGTTCCACATAGTTACTCTAATGGTACTTATTGAACAATTTCCATGTGCCAGGTCCTAAATGGTTTACTTGGGCTCAATCCTCACAACTCTTTGAGCTACGTACTATTCTTCTATTTCACACGTGAAAAAATGGAAGACACAGAGATCAAGTAATTTGTTCAATGCCACACAGCTTGTAAGCGGCATTGGCTGGACTTGAACCCAGAAGTCAATTCCAGCACCCATACTCTTAAGCACTAGGGCAGAGAAACCAAAAACCAATGGTCTCTACATCTTGTACCCTCCTCAGCATGAAGACTCAGCCGGAATATTTTTGTCTGGATCCTGCTCTCAACATCTTAATCTTGCGAGAGTACAGTGGTCTCGTCAAAGCTTGCCTTTCAAAGTTGCCATTTGGTTCCGTAGCAAGTCTTTTTAAAAATGATGATCTCAACAAAGAACATGACTTACTGCTTAATTATCCACTTGGCAAACAGTGGGGAAGAGCAGGAATTAAAAGTAGTTGGATGCAGCCAGCGAGATAGTGATGTTCTGACAGGAAAGTGATGGGAAACAAGGTCAAGATAAGAGGAAGCCAGCAGGGCTTTCAAGTGTAGGTGAGGCTTTGACCCGTCTTCAATGATGAAGATTGCTTAAGAGGAGCCCCTGAAAATGGGGTATTTTCCTCTCTGATAAAATTATTTTTCTATTAGTTTGTACATGATTCTCCTCCACAACAGATTTTTGTTGTTGTTAATGCTCACCCGAGGATATTTTTTCCATTGATTTTTAGAGAGAGTGGAAAGGGGAGAGGGGGAGAGAGAGAAACATCTATGTAAGAGAGAGACATCGATTGGTTGCCTCCCACACATGCCCCGACCGGGCTGGGAATGAACTGGCAAGCCAGGTACGTGCCCTTGACCCGGATTTGGACCCAAGACCCTATGGTACTAAGACTGGCACTCTAACCACTGAGCACACCAGCCAGGGAACAATAGATTTCTTAATGCCTGGCATTTCACACACAAAGCTGCTTAAAACAGCCCAGAAAGTAAGACCATCCTGAATGGCGGCAGAGCTGACTCTGAACATACATGGTAATTTGTCACTTAGTTAGGAAATGCCTTTGAGGTGCAGAGTCTATAGGTACTTGTTTAACCAGCAGTTGAATATCCAGAATTTCCTATGCTTCTCATTTTCCCTCGGCCCAACTGCTTTTTGATCAGCCATTTATGATACTATAAAGAGGGGTCAGGCCTGAGCATCTGCAAACCTGTGGGCCTTCACCACACCCACACTTCATGGACCATTTGAGAGCAGGCTCTGTGAACAGAGCACATGTGGCCTTGGGAACATGGGTTACCTCTGGGCCATACATCTTTGCTGTCAATGAGGAAAATGGAAAGTGGGCTGCAAAGGAGTATCACCTACTCCCTAGTGTTCACCCTTCATCTCTTGGATGCTAAGTTGGGAACTTTCAGAAAGGAGGCCGACAAGAGCCGAGAGGAGAATCTTATTACCTGCGAGGTTTAGGCGGTGAGACGTTCTAACCCAAGAGCCAAGAGAGTGGCCTGATAGTAATGAGGGCCCAGCTTCCCTAACCTGAGGGGGAGTGCTCCAAATTGGAAGGGGAAGGAAGGGTGATAGGAACAGCTTTCCCCATGGACTCAACACGATGGCATCAGCCCCCCTGATTGGTTTGAATGCCTCACCCCTCCACAGCGTAGCACGGAGCCAGAAGACAGGGCAGCTCTGCATCAGGGTTGCCAAGAACCCAGCTTCTTAAAACACGAATAGAGACTGGATGCTTACCTCAGACAGAAACAAGTGCAAAGGGATCTCAGGCCTTTTATTAGCCAGACTGAATGGACAGCTTGGGGATTGTGTCCACTCAGGAGCTCCATAAACCTGCACAGGGATCACCACCTGCAGATGCCAATTTTCATACCACATTATCAGTGCTAGTGGTCCCTTCTTACGCCATTGGATAAGGACATGCAGGATAAAGAGCATGGACTCTGTGACCTTTGGCAGGGGTCATAGCACCTCCCTGTGTCTCAGTTTCTTCCCCTGTAAATGGTGACAATGATATTACCTACCTCATGGGGTGCTTGTGAAAATTAAATATGGCAATGCAGGTGAAGTGCCTAGAAAAATTCCTGGCACAAAGAAAGAGCTCAATTAACTGCTAGCTATTATCATCATAATTATAGGTCATGGTGACTCATTGCTCACGCTAGCATGAGAGATTATAGATATTAGGTTGAAATAAACAACCCTGGAATTATACTTCTGAAATAAAAAATTCCTAAAAATCCAACAAAGACATGACTGCATTTCTAGCTGCTTACCAGTACCCTTCTGGTGAATCCTGATTCCTTTAAAAGCTTTGGGTTGGTGGGTGCCCAATAGTATAACTTGGATAGTCAATGGGAAAAGGTCAGCTGACAACACAGCAATTCTGGTGAAGAGGCTATAAAATGATGGCCTTGTGATCTAAGGGAACAGTCTCCATTTTAATGGGCAAAAACCATAGCCTTATGCCCTAACAGCTCAAACTACTGCTTGGTAAGGATTCCCTTAAAGTGATGAAACGGCTTCAAAAGCAAATGCTAGTGATGATGTGGCGAGTTCCTAACAGGCCTGGGAGCATACAGTGAAGAGTGTTACAGATTGAAAGGCACTCCTGATACCATCCTATTTATCTCATTTTCTTCTGCAAGCTACTCACACATTAATTCTGCTTGTCTCTTTAGAAAATAATTTTTCTTATATTTTTAATGCAATGTCCAACCTGAACTGCTTCGTTTGTACTTGAAGTCTCTTTTCTTGCCCAAGGACAGGCCAAAGAGAACATGTGCATTTTATACGTGGTACAAAATTAGGCTGCGGTCCAATTTCAGCTATTGGTGCTATCCCAGTGCTTTAAGTGGTCGAATGTTTATCCTGGTTTATTTGTTTAAAAATTAACTTCAAGAGTTTATTTTTGTGTAGGGTGTAATTTGGTGGTCTAGTTTCACTTTTTTGCATGTATCTGTCCAATTTTCCCAACACCATTTATTGAAGAGACTGTCTTGACTCCATTGTATGCTCTTGCTTCCTTTGTCAAATATTAATTGAGCATCATGGCTTGGGTCGATTTATCAGTTCTCTATTCTGTTCCATTGGTCCATATGTCTGCTCTTATGCCAGTACCAAGCGGTTCTGAGGTAAGGACATACAGGATAAAGAGCATGGACTCTGTGACCTTCGGCAGTTCACAGCACCTCCCTGTGTCTTGGTTTCTTCCCCTGTAAATGGTAACAAGTGGCTTTGTAATACAGCTTGACATCTGGTATTGTGATTCCCTCCTATTTTGTTCTTCTTTCCCAGGATTGCTGTGGCTATTTGGGGTCTTTTTTAATTCCATATTCATTTTTGGAGAGTTTGTTCTAGGTCTGTGAAATATGCTGTTGGTATTTTAATGGGGATTGCATTGAATCTATAGATTACTTTGGGTAGTATGGACATTTTAATGATGTTGATTCTACCAATCCATGAACCCGGTATATTCTTCCACTTGTTTATATCTTCTTCTACCTCTTTTTTCAATGTCCTGTAGTTTTCTGAGTACAGGCGTTTTACCTCCTTAGTTAAGTTTATTCCTAGGTATCTTAATTTTTTTGTCGCAATGGTAAGTGGGATTGTTTAGCATCTCTTTCTGTGAGTTCATTATTGGTGTATAAAAATGCCAAGATTTCTGGGTGTTAATTTTGTATCCTGCTATGTGGCCAAATTCATTTATTAAATCTAGTAGTTTTTTAATGGAGTCTTTAGGATTTTCTAGGTACAATATCATGTCATCTGTGAATAATGACAGTTTTACTACTTCTTTTCCAATTTGGATACCTTCATTTCTTCTTCTTGTCTGACTGCAATGGCTAGCACTTCTAATACTATTTCAAACAGGATGGGCAAAAGTGGGCATCCCTGTCTTGTTCCTGTTCTTAGGGGAAATGGTTTTAGTATTTGCCCATTGAGTATGATGTTGGCTATAGGTTTGTCATGTAAGGCTTTTATTATGTTAAGGTATGATACCTTTATTCCCACTTTACTGAGAGTTTTTTTTTTTTTTAAAAAGGGTGTTAATTTTGTCAAATGCTTTTTCTGCATTAATTGATATGATCCTGAGAGATTAAGAAAAAGCAACAAATAAATTTGTAAAAGAGATTCATTTTCTCTCTACTCCTAAATTGGATTGTCAGCATCCTTGAATAGTGCCGCATTGTCAGGCTCCTAACTTTCAGAGTGAAAAACCTTAAAAATGATCAATTCCAATCCCATTCTATGGGAAGGACATGATAGTTAGAATTTGGTGAGGAAAAGTCACTATCCCTAAAAAAAAGTTAAAGAAGAAAAAGATAACTGTACATATATTTTAAATCAGCTTTTAAAACGTCTGCAATGAAAAATTCTGGGTACAGATTTTAGGGACGAGCATTGCAGATCTGCATCAATTAGGAATGAAGTAGTTCTGTTATTCATATCCTTTCAGTTCTTTAATTAAAGGAATCCACAAATCTTCCAAAATCTCAACATTGTGAGCTTTGAGAGTATGCAGCATTCTGCAACATGACAGCCACCAATCAATCAGTCTCCTCTGTCGCTCACACATGTTTTTTCCAGAATGTCTGCCTATCTGTGCATTTGTTATGCAAAACACAGGTTGCAATGCAAATACAGGTGCTTTTCCATCTAGCCTGGGCAAGATCCTATTTCCTCAGCTGTAAAAAAATGAAAGCAGAAAGGGTTTATAGACGTATGCAAAGCTGAAAGCAAGCTGGATACCATAATGCTTTTTATTGTCAAAGCCAGATTTTTGTCTCTCTCTCAAGGACTCTTTTAAGTCAATAATAACCCTGGAATGTAGTAAAAAGGAAAGTCAATGATGTCAAGGCAGCTGGTATAATATCCTGAAGCTGTGATCAAAGAAATCTGTTCCTGAAATAAAAGCATATTCTCCACGCTCTCATGGCCAGTGATGCATCAGGAATGCTCTAGTCTCATACGGTTCCTGTAAATTCGGAGACTTAATATAGATGTTCTAACGCAGAATGATAGACACTGCTGTCCTCTCCGCAGGGCTGAAGGTCATAAAGAGCAGCTGGTCCTTCTTTTCTGCCTTCCCTGCCATACTCCTTCACGCTGGCACTGTTACTTGTCCTGCTGCTAAACGGAGCTGGAATGGCCACATGGTGGTGAAGACTCCATGCTCTGGGGCCAGTTGGCTGGGTTTGACTTATCTCCTCCACTTGGTCCTTGAGTAAAGTATATAACCTCTTTGGGTCTTGTTACTCATCGGGGCAATAGAGAGAATAGGGATACCTATCTCACAGACTGAGTGTGAAGACTGAATTAATCCACATCAAGTCTTAGGACAGTCACTGGCATACAGAAAGCATCCCATAAATGTTAGCTGTTCTTATTGTCCTGCTCCTCCTCCCCCCACCCTCGCCCTGCAGAATCAACCATGGCTGACACTCCTTCTAGAATCTCCACTCAACATCAGCGCTGTCTTGCTTTCCTTGGTTCTTTGCCTACTTGTCTTTCCCACTCTTTCCTTCTGTGGCCTAAAGAAGGTTCACCAGAGTTCTCTTTTCAACTCTTTTCTTTCTCTACTGTTCAGAACTGATATTCACTTACTCTTTTGTTGGAAAAAAAATTTGAGTGTGGTGTCTTGTCTGTGCCCAGCACCATGGAAGTTGCTGGATCTTAGGGGTAAGCAAAACAGATAACTATACCATCCTCAAAATTACACAGGCCTGAGTTACATATTGGAATAAAGCCTGGGAGGAAAAAGTCAGGGTACTGTGAAGAAACCCCACACAAGGGGATCCTGTTTTTGACTGGGGACTATTTCAATAGTGCAGGTGAGAGGATATGACACTGAATGAGGGGGCAGCAGGAAGGTCAATGGAGAAATGGATAGATTTGAGAGTATTTAGAGGGAGATTCCAACTATCACCTCTCTATAGACACTTCCTAAAATGTCATATTTATTCTGAACTCACTCCTAAGCTTCAGTCCTATAGATTTCTTTTTAAAAATATATATGTATTGATTTCAGAGAGGGAGATGGAGAGGTAGAAACATCAATGATGAGAATCATTGATCGGCTGCCTCCTGCACGCTTCCACACGGGGGATTGAGCCTTCAACAGGGCATGTGCCCTGACTGGGAATAGAACCATGGCCTCCTGGTTCATAGGTCAACACTCAACCACTGAGCCACACTGGCCAGGCCAAGCCCTGTCTTTTTCTAATGGCCTCTGGACATTTCTAAACTTGCGTACACTGTCTTGCTGCAACCCTACGCTCTTATTTTCCCCAAAGCTTTTTCTTCACTTCTCTCTTTTACTTGAAACCATTCTAATGTGGATTTGACTCCACGTCTCCTTTTCCTTTCATTAAGTTGCCCAATCTAGCAGCTTCTATCATTAAAATGTTCCTCCTCATTAATGATTTCAGCTTCCTATTTTCCCCTTCCTGATCCATTCCTGACACCCTGGCTCGACCAGGTCCCATCACACCCTTACTCAAAGCTTTTACTCTATCCTCATTGCTTGGTGCCAACGCCTCAACTTGACATTGAAGGTCCTCTCTCCTACAGCTCCAGACAGCTTCTGTTTATTTAACACCTGCCTAGAGCCACTTTCTGGGTGAGTCAAACTGGCATCCCTTAATTACCCCTAAATGTGCCCTGAAGATGGAAGCCCTGATGTTTTTGCTCATGCTGTTTCTTCTGGAAGGTTGCTACTATATTTTAAAATTTTACTGGGTCTTCAAAACCTATCTTAACACTTAAATCCATGAAAATTAGGCTTATGATCTCAACAAAATGTTGGAACATGTCTTCCCTCTGAAAACCCAAGCACATTATCAGTGCTCCTCTGTGGAATACAATTTGACCTCAGGTTGTAACTGTATTTTTCCAATCGTGTACACAAAGAGTGCTCCTCTCACCAAAGAGTTTTTTTACTATGTGCTCCTTGCTGTGCATTGAGAACATAGCATTAACGTATATCTGTTACCTTGCTTTTCATGTGAACAAGTAAATACTAAAGTATTCAGCAGCAAGAATGTATAGCACTGCATCTATGTCTTAAATATGAGAATCTGATCTCCTGCTTCATGATGTTGTGATTACTGTGATTGTGTGCTCTACATTGTTAGGAAAATAAAGCTAATTGTCTACAGTGTTTTTAAACCTACCCATACCAAAGAATATTTATACACACTGTGTCAAGAGCAAAAATCAAGCTATGATTTACAGAGACTCTTTTAATTTACTGTTTTATAGGCACACTAAATGGTAGATAAAAGGCAAGCTTGTTTTGCTACAAACTAGGCTGAGCTCAGAGTCTGTAAAAATATTGCTTTCTTTTCAGGAAGCCTTTGCAAGGAGTGTGCGTCACAGGCTGGGTCAAACTGCAAAGACCTTTAACCATCTACGAGGTTGGAGGGTGCTTGGTACTGGCCCTAAGGAGGCTCTGTTCTGAAACACATCTCAGGGCCTCCTTGGCTTTCTGTTTCTTGGCTTTTTCCAATATGTAAGGAATGCAAAGTTAAGTTGGCATAAAACTGAGAAAAGATAATCATCAAGTAAGTCTAAAAGAACTTCAAAAAACAGCCACATTTAAAAATTGGTACCCAGCACCATAAAATATTCAGAGTGACAAAGACAATGCAACTCAAGTAATCCGTAAGCGATGCTTTGTGCAAGGTGGAGAAGGATGGTGACTCTAGGACAGAAAGAGATGCTTTATTCATTGGATTGCAGGCAAGCAAGGTTTCTATCAAAGGCATGCAGTAACTTCCCATGGCACAGCGGTTCTTAAGGAAACGAATTCATTCAATAAATATTGCATTGAGTACCTACTATGTGCCAGGCACTCTCTTGTTTAGAAATCCTCTGAGCATTCTAGCTAATGTATGATAAAATGAAAACGTCACTATTTTACAACCCTAATGAATTAATGAATCTAAAATCACAGAAAGGCATTCTGACATTATGTGCTTCCTGATGGGAAGAGACAAGACCAAATAGAAGTCGTCAAACCTAAATTTGATCAAACATCTAGTTCCAACAATCAATCTACAGAAATAACAGGAGAGAGGAACTTGTTAAAAGAAACCACAGGAAGATAATTAGCAAAATACAGACTATGGGATAAACAAACCAATTTCTTCAACATATACTCTCACAATGAAAAAATAAGTTATGGAGGGGTAAGAGGGGCTTAACAAGTAGGCCCTATTTAAATCCTGATCTAAAAGAAAAAAAGTCATTTTTTTTTTCTAGGAATCCTTATTTTCTAGGAATTTTTACTAAAAAAAAAAAAAAAAGTAAAATACCAATGGCATATTTCACAGACCTAGAACGAACTCTCCAAAAATTCATCTGGAATAAAAAAAGACCCGGAATAGCTGCAGCGATCCTGAGAAAGAAGAACAAAGTAGATGGGATCTCAATACCAGATATCAAGCTGTATTACAAAGCCGCTGTTCTCAAAACTGCCTGGTAATGGCACAAGAACAGACATATAGATCAATGGAACAGAACAGAGAACCCAGAAATCGACCCAAACCAATATGCTCAATTAATATTTGACAAAGGAGGCAAGAACATACAATGGAGTCAAGACAGTCTCTTCAATAAATGGTGTTGGAAAAATTGGACAGATACATGCAAAAATATGAAACTAGACCACCAACTTACACTACACACAAAAATAAACTCAAAATGGATAAAAGACTTAAACATAAGACAGGAAACTATAAAAATACTAGAGGAATCCACTGGCAGCGAAATCTCAGACATATGCCGAAGCAATTTCTTCACCAATACCGCTCCTAGGGCAATGGAAACTAAAGAGAAAATAAACAAATGGGACTACATCAAAATAAAAAGCTTCTGCACAGCAAAAGAAACCATCAACAAAACAACAAGAAAGCCCACTGCATGGGAGAACATATTTGCCAACGTTATCACCAATAAGGGTTTAATCTCCAAAATTTATAGGGAACTCATACACCTTAACAAAAGGAAGATAAACAATCCAATAAAAAAATGGGCAAAGGATCTAAATAGACACTTTTCAAAAGTGGACATCCAGAAAGCCAAGAGACATATGAAAACATACTCAAAGTCACTAATCATCCGAGAGATGCAAATCAAAATAACAATGAGGTACCATCTCACACCTGTCAGAATGGCTATCATCAACAAATCAAACGACAAGTGCTGGCGAGGATGTGGAGAAAAAGGAACCCTTGTGCACTGCTGGTGGGAATGCAGACTGGTGCAGCCACTATGGAAGACAGTATGGAGTTCCCTCAAAAAGCTAAAAATGGAACTCCCATTTGACCCAGTGATCTCACTGCTAGGAATATATCCCAAGAAACCAGAAACACCAATCAGAAAGGATATATGCACCCCTATGTTCATAGCAGCACAATTTACCATAGCAAAGATGTGGAAACAGCCTAAGTGCCCATCAGCAGATGAATGGATTAGAAAACTGTGGTACATCTACACGATGGAATACTATGCTGCTGTAAAAAAGAAGGAATTCTTACCATTTGCAACAGCATGGATAGAACTGGAGAGCATTATGCTAAGTGAAATAAGCCAGTCAATGAAAGAAAAATACCACATGATCTCACTCATTCATGGATAATAGAGACCATTATAAACTTATGAACAAAAATAGATACAGAGGCAGAGCAGCATCGAACAGACTGTCAAACTACAGCGGGAAGGCCAGGGAGTGGTAAGAGATCAACCGAAGGACTTGTATGCATGCATATAAGCATAACCAATGGACACAAGACACTGGGGGGTAGGGGAGGCCGGGGGAAGGTCAAGGGGGGAAAAAAAGGAGACATATGTAATACTCTTTGTAATACTTTAAGCAATAAAACAAAATTAAAAAATATGGGTAAAGTGATGTGATACCTGGGATTGCTTCAAATCCTATGGGGAGGAGGACAGTGGGATGAAACAAGATTGGCCATGAGTTCAAAATTGTTGAAGCTGGGTACAGTGCACATGGGGGTTCATGGTAATATTCTGTCCACTTTTGTATATATTTGACCTTTTCAAAAATAAAATTGAACACACTGCTTTGAAATGCTTAAATAAAATGCATTTATACTAGTATACTGATTTACTATTAATTTACCACCGTCTCTTCTGCTGATGGGGTAGAGACAATACAGATAAAAATAAAAATAATTTGGGTTCTTAGCTGAAGTGGTTTAAGCAGAAAACTTGCTCTGTCCTATACTGATCTCACCTGATCCTTCTCTGATAGAAGCTCTAAAGAGTAACCAAGTTAACAAATGTGGAGCTGACAGGAGCATGTATCAAGGGCCCTGAGTAATTTTCCAATTGGCCTACAGTCCAGTCCCTGAATTAAGAGTGAGTGACTGGCAAAACATATGTGTTAATTCAACAATAGAAGACAATTCAAAATAGCATCCTCCAGAATTTAGACAGCCCTGGACACATTGTTTCAGGGAGACATGAATCCAAGGATTCCTCCCAAGGATTCCTCCCAAAGCAAGCCCCCTTGGATTACTACTCTAGAATTCCTTGTATGGGAAGTTGAGTTAATGCTGAATGCTGCTTTTAAAACTCTATTTCCTCAAGAAAGTTCAGAGTGTTCTTTGCTAATATAATGAAGAGAAAAAACAGGCTGTGACAAGTCATACAATTTTAGCTGGTAAAGCAGACTGAAATAAATATTCAATCCTTAGCCTAGTTATGGCAATATTGTGTTTTTCACTGTGTCTAATGTAGTGATTTTGTTTTATTTTTATTTTTAAATATATTTTATTGATTTTTTACAGAGAGGAAGGGAGAGAGATAGAGAGTTAGAAACATCGATGAGAGAGAAACATCGATCAGCTGCCTCCTGCACATCTCCTACTGGGGATGTGCCCGCAACCCAGGTACATGCCCTTGACCGGAATCAAACCCGGGACCCTTCAGTCCGCAGGCCGACGCTCTATCCACTGAGCCAAACCAGTTTCGGCATAATGTAGTGATTTTGAATTTTGGGCTGTGCTGGACTGACCTGTACCAACACTGGTTTTGCTCATTTAAAAAGCTTGAAGTAATAGAGGTATACCTTATAGGTATTAGAAATAGCCATCTATCAGTTCAAAAGATTCTATATGAGTAGGTATATATATATATAGGTATATTTTATCAGCTTCTATATTGGATGAGTTTTGGATTTTTCTCTATAGAGAAAACTTTGTTTCTACTAAAGTTGTCTTAATAAATTATTTTGTAAACACATTTAAAAGTAATATTTTATATTAAAATGCCAAGATTTTCCCATTACATGATATATCTTCTAGTTGGCTTCATCATGAATGATTTGTGGCTTAACAGCTGAGAGTACAGGGGCTGGCCAGCTGCCCAGTGAGACTCAGAGGCCACACTTAGTTCAAGTTTCCACATCTCCTTCAACATATGAGATGAAATTCCTGAATCCTCATCACAGTCCACCCTCTCTGAAGAACTGCCTCTCGGGGTAAATACCCCTCCTCACCTCTCCACTTTGCCCTAATGGACATAGAAAAAGAAGAGAGTGGGAGAATCTGTCCATGATAAATAAGACTTTGATGGTTTGAACTTAGACTTTAAACTCTAAGTTTCTTAAAGGCAAGGACCATATCCTCCCATTTTTTGTACCTGCCATGGACTCAGCATAGAGCCTTATGCACAGGAAGAACTGAAAACTATTTGTTGAATGACAGAATTAATTCAGTAGGCAGGTAAGGCAGGATTTGTCAAATAAGATTTCCTGTGGTGGTTTGAAGCCAGAGAAGTCCAGCCAATCCATGCTCTGAGGTCATTAAAGGTTCCCCAGGGCAGGGCAAATCTTAGGTCTGGGAAAGTCACCATTGATGTTGAACAACTTACCATTTTTTTTAAAAAATATATTTTATTGATTTTTTACAGAGAGGAAGGGAGAGAGATAGAGAGTTAGAAACATCGATCAGCTGCCTCCTGCACATCTCCCACTGGGGATGTGCCCGCAACCCAGGTACATGCCCTTGACCGGAATCGAACCTGGGACCCTTCAGTCCGCAGGCCGACGCTCTATCCACTGAGCCAAACCGGTTTCGGCGAACAACTTACCATTTAAGAAGAACAGCAAGGCCCTAACCAGTTTGGCTCAGTGGATAGAGCATCGGCCTGCGGACTCAAGGGTCCCAGGTTCGATTCTGGTCAAGGGCATGTACCTTGGTTGCGGGTACATCCCCAGTGGGAGGTGTGTAGGAGGCAGCTGATCGATGTTTTTCTCTCATCGATGTTTCTGACTCTCTATCCCTCTCCCTTCCTCTCTGTAAAAAAAAATCAATAAAATATATTTTAAAAAAAGAAGAACAGCAAGTATCTATCTGTAGTGGGAGTTTTAAGCAGTGATGGAAAACCTGGGTTGTGTAAGGTATCACTAGAAATGAATTCTTTGAGGTCTTGAGGTATTATAATTTACTTTTAAAATAGTAACATATATATGGTCAAAATTAAAGTATAAGAGGTTGGCTCAATGCCACATCCCACACAGCACAAGGGTGGTGATTTTAGGTGGAAATAGAGTATCATAAGTGGAGGGGCAGTGTTTTTGTCTCTGGTGTTGTCAACATGTGATAGAGATCCTACATTTCCAATGGTGTTTGCCTGAAAATATGGAACAATAAAACAGGGATAATTTACACAAGCCCTGAGAGAGAGTTCAAATTTGAATAAGGACAGTATAAAGTAAGAGGTAACTGTTTACATCAGAAAAAACTGAAATATTATGACTAGTAAGTTTAAGTTTGGGGAAGTAGATTTTAGTGAACAAGATTAGTGGTGAAAAAATTTAAAAATCTATCTTCTCTGCGTATCTGAGGACAGAGGAGGTAAATCTGCAATCTGGAATCACTGATTTCTCTGTTCTTTGAAAATTAGGTGGCTGACATTTTCCCCCTCAAATTGCTAATAATCTAGAAAAAAGCTGGGTAGCTCTTTCTGAAAGGGCAGTTATCACAGGATGGCGAACCTCCACCTCCAAAGACTGTCCATCATAATCTGAACACGGATTTCTAAGTGCTGGTGAAAAGGAAGCAAATGTCCAATTGGGATCTAGAAGTTTTTGTCTTTGGAACAGCTGGGCTGGCTGCATGTGGGCGAGGCTTACAAATGAGTTCTTCCTGGAGAAATGAAGTTAATGAGATGCGGACTCCAGCCAGCCTCACATTCAAGCTGGATGAGGATATTTTAAATAAACATCCCTGGTAGCTATGGACGACTGATATGTCCAGTGGGCCATATATCTTTTAAAAATATTTTTCTGAAGTATACATGTAGAAAAATACACAGATGTATTTTTTCTAATGAAAAGTCAAAATTTAATGTAGAAATTCATTAATAACAGATTGTTTTGGGTCATTTCCCTCTTATAGGGAGGCAGAAATTCTCTCATGGAAATTTTCCACCTCACTGTATAGAAGTGCAAAATTTCTTAGGGCAAAGGTGAGAAGAGTTATACTTGCTGGATCAAAATGCCAAACTTAGAGATGCCTTGGAAGAAAGAACGTTGATGACATCAAAGGGACATTCCCTTGCAGGGGAAGAGGGTATATATAAAAAGTGTTGAATGGTATTGACCAGGATGAAGAATCATATACATGAGCCAAAGCCTTTCAAAAGCCAGTATGTGCTGATCTTTTTGGAAATAACTAGAACCGGTGTGTGGCCAAGGAATTACCTTGCCTTTCACAAGGAAGTCGAGCAGGTGCCATTCCTACAACACCATGGATACTCAAATAAATGTGCACTGGATGTTGAATGAATAAAATCAAGCCCCTTTAAAAGTGTCTCCAGTTGCCTAAATTAAAGATAAGATTGCATTGAGAAGGTGCACAACAAACTGAGTAACATACCACAAGACATATTTCTGAATCATTTTCTAATCTTTGTAACATTTTCCCAGACCTCAGAAACTCTCAAGTACTCCTTAAATCCCTCACCAGATTCCAGACGTTTCTCCTAATCTGTGGAGCCTCCACTCTATTTTATAAGTTGCTAGAGCTCGCCACCTCTATCCCCTTTGGCTGGAGTATTTACAACCTGCTCTATTTCACACGGTCATCTGACTGACTGACACTGGCTACTAGATCCACACCGGCCAACCTAAGAAGCTTTCCAGACACATCTTCAAAGCCAGGTTGCTGCCATCACGCCCCCAACGGCCACTTCACCTTCCTGCTATCGCTCTCCTCTCTGCTTTCCCAGGATTCCCAATAGGGAAGAGGATATGACCCGTGGGGACATTTCCTTCCTTTTGCCACCTCCCCTCGGATACTTTGCGATTCCTCCCATTTGACCTACACTGACCTTACCTCCAGACTTAGGGTCATCTCCAAAATGAAAGACACATAGTTTCTTTTAACACTAAGGCCGGAAACCCTAATATACTAGCTATAGCATCACTTCTATTTCATAAGCCGAAAGACTTTAGCAAACATTTATATTTCCACATCGTAAGTTACTTAAAATGAACGCTAGCTAGACACACCACCTCAGGAAATACATTGAGTTCTCTGATCTCTAGGTACTATTTCTCTTAGGAAGAAAAAAACAAGTTTGCTTCTTAGGATTGAGGAAGATTTTTCAGTCTCCTATTTCCATTCTTTCGTAGGGTTTGTTGTAATGCTCCATATGGTTTGAAGTGAGGGTTTAAAAAACAACCAGTGGCTTGATAACCCTCCAGTTTCTGTAGTTAATGAGAATTCTCAAAAGCCACTCCCACAGCATTCAAAGGCACACCTCTAGGCCCTGGTATCTCTCTCAGATTTAAAAACAATAAACTGCACTGTAACCATCACATTTCTCAGAAAGAAGTTTTGCTTTCAGGTTAATAGGATTTCATGTGCACACATGTTGGTAACAGTTGGCCAGTGTCAATGTGCTTGATTATGTTTTTCATTAAACGTTTAAAATTAAATGTTTGGATCACTAACTTTACTTTGTGTTCCTCGGCTACTTGGCACCATGTTCCTCTCTCCTGCCTTCCCTGAAGTAGGTTGCAAGATTTCATTAACTCATTGCCCTATGGATGAACTGAGCCTTGGAAATGTGTTCTTACATGAAATCGTGTAGTAAGTATTTTAGATACGTAGTTTATGATGTGTTTTAAATGCTAAGCTATTTTGGTATCTATAAGTTATATCTAAGAAGGAACCCTCCCTCCACCAGAAACAGGAAAGCTCATTTTGAAATATTGAGCATTACTAGTTGGGCTCAAATGGAGGTATCTCTTACTGAGTAGAAAGATGACCTGAACATCACATAGACGAGTATTTTGATTTTTGTAGCTACTCTGAAGTCCCTGGCCCTGATCATCTTGTCCCTTTCCATCACCTCCCGCATGAGAGCTGAACTGCGGCAGCTGGCAAAAAGCCTGGACAAACATCAGCCTCTTGCCAGGACGGATGAGCAGCTGTGTTGTACAGACGCCTTAAATGGGGACACCAGTCACCACCTAAATAAATAGCTGAGTAGATGAAGAGGTCAACACAGTTGCAATTGACTAATTCACTGGCCATTAACAGACACTCGCCAAATGAGCAATATGAATTTACTTCAACCGATTATCCACAAATTCACAACATTGATATGACGATTTACTCCGGTTCTATTTCAAACCAAACCACGGGTAGGCTATTACCAAAGTCTGCTCTTATGCTTGTCAATTAGGTAAGGTTCACATTAAAAAAAACAAACGTTTGCTATTGTGATCCCTTATGCTTCATCAAAAGACTAACACCGAGACAAACTGCTACCCTATTAAATGATGTGAAGGGTAGGAAAATAATGTCCCACAGTTCCTAGGCTCCCAGAGAACAGGTTTTAATAGGCAAACAATAAACATACACCCAAGTAATTACAATATAATGTAGAAATATCAATGGCCATAGAATAGAGTTAGATGAAGCCTTTAAAGTCTCATAAAGATGCTTATCATTAGAAACACATGGTGAAGTCCTGTACCGTAGGCCTCTCCTCCTTAGGAATCCCTAGCAATTGCATTAAATCCCATAAACATATGATCAGCCATTAGACTTAAGTGTAAGTTTTTCTATTCCATTGTCACCACTCTTCCTATATCCTCAAACTGCTTCTTTTACTGGGTTTACCTTTGGCTTTGCTAGAGTATATACTCAAGTAATTTTTAAACAAGAGACTTAAATATAGCCCTATTAGAATGGCTAAAATAAAAATTGTAACAACAGCAAATGCTGGTGAGGATGAAAAGAGCCTAGATCATTCATACATAGCTGGTGGGAATGTCAGATGGTACAGCCACTCTGGAAAAGAGGATGGTGATTTCTTACAAACCCAAAGATGTGCTTACCATATGACACAGCAATTGCATTCAGCATTTATACCAGAGAAATGAAAACGTACCCTTATGCAAAAACATGTATGCAAATGTTCACAGCAGTTTTATTTGTGACAGTCAAAAACTAGAGAAAACCCACATGTTCTTTAGGGAGTTAATGATTGAACTGTGGTATACCCATACCATGAAATATCACTCAGCAATAAAAAAGGGCATTCTATTGATACACAAAATAACTTGGTGGATCTCAAGGATATTGTGCTGAGTGAAAAAAGCCAGTCTCAGAGGTTACATATGATTCCAGTTATATGGCATTCTTGAAATGACAAAATTATAGAGATGGAAAACAGAATGGTAGTTATAGAAAGGATTGGAGAGAGCTGTGGCTATACATACTAGTAAAAGGGTAGCATGGTAGATTTTGGTGGAGGAACTGTTCTCAGTTGACTATGGTAGTTACATAAATCTACATATGTATAAAATTAAAACTATATGCATACATATCCCGCTCCTCCCCCCCCCCCCCCAACACACACACATACAGATGAGTGCATATAAAGCCGGTGAAATCTGAAAAAGTTCAGTGGAATGTACCAATACCAATTTCCTGGTTGTGATACTGCCCTAAGGTCATACAAGATGTTATCCATGGGGCAACTAGGTGAATGACATATGAAAGCTCTCTGTATTTTTTTCTCCAATTGCATGTGAATCTACAATTATTTCAAAATAATTTTTTTATGAAAGAGAATTTACAGGTAGAAAAAATCTTAAAGTCCTCACGTACATGACAATGTCTTCATTTCTTATTCTCACAAGGAAATCTGGCTTGGTTAGACCTGGACATCTATGTCCAAACTCATTTTCTCTCAGACTAGAGCAGGGAAGTCATGGGTACACTGTTTCCCAAGAAATTCTGATTTATGATTCTTTCCAGCTCAAACTATTTTTGCTTCTATGAGTTGATTTTACTTATTTGCTCATAACTTTAATATTGCCTTATGTTCCTATTGCAACAGCATCAAAATAACTACTATTATAGATAGCAAAATTCATAACTTAAAACAAGTAGAAACAGATCATGGGGTTATAGTGTTTGTAGAACATAATTTGAAAATGAGTGAATGTATCTATGCCTTTTTAAATTTTATCTTTATTGTTGAGAATATTACAGATGTTCTCCATACCTCCCCATTGTCCCTACATGTGAACTCAATGATATACCTCTCCCCTTCTCATTTAGCTGAAGTCTAAAAACATCCAATTTCTTCCTGATAAAGGCAAGAGCTTAAATGTAAGCACTGTCATAGTAAGAGAGATGTCTTTTAAGTCTGAAGCACTTTTTTCCTCTTTAATGATCACTGGGAAAGCAACCAATATTAAAAGAGAGAGAGAGAGGTGTCTAAACTAAATGCAAAAAAATTAATGCTAACCAAAATTATAGCTGAGGGATAAGCCCTAGCCATAATGCTAAATTAAGTATTATAGAAAACAGCCCACATTGCAACCCATACAAACATGCCCATAGCTGAAAAAAATCTGAATTACAAATTAGAGCTTGCTATACTTAGATAGAAAGATCCCAGTTTGCACATCAGAAAGTCTCAGTATTTTTAAGATTGGTTTCATTAAATACTGAGAACCTATTAATATTTATGGTGACAGACATTTGTGTGAAAAAACTGGTTCCACACTATTTAAAAATTAATAACTTTCCTGCTCAACAAAAATGATAATAAATGTAAAATAAGTCATTTAGGTCATTAATTATCAAGACTGTGCCTGATAGACTCCCACTTGAAGGAATAAGATTTGGATTATAAATGCAAGTTCTCACTAATATTCTTTGTCAATGTTATTTCCCCAGAATTATCAATAAATATTTCAGGATGTAACAATTTATCAAATCAATTAAACAATATAAGACTCTTCAGATTTTTATAAATAAGTTATGACAGAGAAGAAATAATTATAGAAATTAAAATGACTATGAAAATAGTTTCTAGTTGTTTTTCTAAAAGTAATACATAAATTTCCAAATAAAAGAGGTTTTTAAAATGACAATCTTGTAATATATATTGAATGTCTACAATAACAAGTACTACAGTGCAGAGAGGTAAAGAAATGAGCTTTGGCAAATGGTCCAGCAGATGAGGCATCCATGAGAAGACCAAAACTTGTGCAGAATGTGTCTAGCAGATCAGAATGGCTAGAGTCTAGACAGGGGTGGGCAAACTTTTTGACTCGAGGGCCACAATGGGTTCTTAAACTGGACCGGAGGGCCGGAACAAAAGCATGGATGGAGTGTTTGTGTGAACTAATATAAATTCAAAGTAAACATCATTACATAAAAGGGTACGGTCTTTTTTTTTTTTTTTTTAGTTTTATTCATTTCAAACGGGCCGGATCCGGCCCGAGGGCCATAGTTTGCCCGTGGCTGGTCTAGGACGTGCTCCCAGAGTGGGAAGAGAAGGCTGATGAAGGAGGCTAAAAGAGCATCTGGAGACGGCAGGGTGCATCTTATAAGTACCACGCGCTAACCGATTGCGCCACTGGAGCTCCGCAGGGTGCATCTTAATGTTCCAAGTTAGGAAGCATGGGCTTTGGCCCAAAGGCAGTGGAGAATCTCAGCTAGAGGACCTTACGGAGCTGGTGATCTGATCAGAGGATCTTTTTGGCAGCAGCATTGGGGACGTGTTGGAACGCAATGATACTGAAAACTAGTCAAGGGGCTACTACAAAACTCAGGAGATGAATTATCAGGGTCTTAATAAAGGCTGTACATGTAAAGAGAAGGGGAAGATCCAAGAGTTATTTAGAAGGCAGCCTGGATAGGACATGGTGATTTGCTGAGTCTGGAGAAAGAATAAGAGAAGGGATGGAAGGAAGGAAGGGAGGGTGGGAGGGAAGGGTAACTTCAAGATACTGATCTGGGCAAGTGGCTGCATAATGACCATGTTCCCTGGGCCAGGGATGATAGGAAGAAAAGCAGGCTTGGGGGAAGAAGAGCAGTTTTCAAACAGGACGCACCTCTCAGCTACTTGGTTACATGGGGACCATGGGGAATGGCTTGAATAAATCCTACTTCCTGTTTTTGATAGCAAGTGACCTGTGATGTCCGGGCAGTACTCTCTGCTGTCATGACTCTTACCCTGGGCCAAGTTCACTTACGGGTGTCGATGGCTGTCACAGCAGGCAGAGGGTGAGGCCAAGGGAGAGGAACTGCTTCAAGAAAGGGAACCTAATTATTACATGTCCATTTTCCCCAGATGCAGCCAATGGGGGAACAGCAGCATGGGGGTTGGGAAGAACTCCAAGAGCTGGATCCCTGCTTTTGGAAAGAGACCTCTGTTTGAATCCTGTGGGCTCTGCAGGGTTGAAGCAAAAAGTGAGCTCAGTTTTCTAAAAGAGTTCCGAGTGGCCAGTATACTATGTGGAGGAGTTGGCCATAGATGGACAAGGGCCAAAGGCTGAACTGGGGAAGCCAGGGAAAGGGACCAAGGGTGGGTGGGGGAAGACGGCATTTGTCAAAGCATAGGAGGCTCATCGTATCTGGTGTCCAAAGGTCTGGGATGCTTGGATTTGCCACTTCTAAGCTTAAGAGGGAGGATCCTGGCACCACTAGAAAGGGGCGTTTGATATTATCTGGCTCCTGACTGCATTTCTCTCCTGCCTCACATGCTCTCCCTCACTGTCAACCACTGCAACACCGGACACCCCCAGTTCAGAGAATGCATCGTGCTATTTCATGCCTCACTTACATTGTTTTATCTTCCTAGAAATAAACTTCTACTGCTTTGCCTACCTGGAGAACGCTTCTCATCCTCCAAAACCAAGCTATGACCTCACCTACTCTGATCCTCACAATGCCTTAGAATAGAATCGTTGTACTTAATATACTGTATGTCAGTTTATAAAAAATAGAGGTCCTCACAGTGGCACCTGGTAGGTCTGATACGTGAGTGAAAGGATGTGTTCTAATAAGGGTCTAGTGCACCTTTCTCTGCTGGGCTGCTGACACCATACTGCAGTCCCTTGATTGATTTGTTTCTAGAGCCTCAGCTGGACCACCTCATTTAGAGAAATATTTACAGCATCGCTTTCCTGCTATTGGGTGCTGGTATCGGCTCTGGGTGACCTTCCAGTCTCCCTGAATGCACAGCACCTCGGCCAGCACGAAAGCTCAGTTCTGCAAAGCGAGAGAGATATGAGGACAAGAGATGCTCTTGGCAATGCCAACCACAGATCCCATACCAGGAGTTGGCCCTTCAGAGGATGACCTGAAGAGAGAGAGGGATGACTGCTATATGGCTCTGCGGTGGGTTTCTCTCTCTCTCTCTCTCTCTCCCTTCCTCTCCCTCACTCTCCCATTCTCTCTCCCCCCTTCCACTATCTCCCCTCTCTCCCCCCTCTCTGTATGTATATATATATATATATATATCCCCCTCCTCTCTCTGTATGTATGTATATATGTATGTATGTGTGTAGGGAGACACTGAGCTCCAAGGAATTTCTGAACTGTTGCGTGTGGATGGGCATTTTTTCTGGGAAGACACCTTTCATCACACCTTTAATCAGTTTTGCAAAGAGGTCCATGATTATTACATACTAAGGCCTACCATTCCAGAAACGTGCCTTTCTTGAGGCAGTTCTGCTCAGAGAACCAACTGCTGACTTGAGATCACAGAGGCCTTGGTCACAGTCAAGGCAGATCATGGAAGGGACTCAGATCCCCGCCAACCCCAACACACACACACTGCAGCACTTACACGCTCCCGTACACCCGAGAAAAGCCATTCTGAAGATAAACATTGTATGCCATTTAAGGAAGGTCCATGGTTCTTCTACAAGATCAAGTGTAATGAGTGAGAAGAGCGAGCCTTAGGATACCTCTGCACTGGCCCTTATGTTCCTTAGAGCAACAAATACTCCACACAAAATCAGCAAATCTCCAGGGTCTCACTCCTGATGAAAAGTCATGTTGATCCTGTTCTATCAGTCTTGGCCTCAGGAACGGTAAATAAACAGACAAATCCTGTGCCATGGCTCTTTTACATTTGACCTTTCCTTTTTCTGGCATAGAAGCCTGTGGTTTTAAAAGACAGCAGGAAAAGGTTTCCATATTAAACAGGCAAGAAGCATGCTTGCGCGTGCGCTCACACACAGGCACTAATAGAAAGCAAATCTAAAACTGGAGAGGCTTACACTAAACTCTGGGGAATTGAGAGTCACTTTTTACCCACATCCTGTAAGGGCAGAAAAAGCACAGGAAAAGGTTTCTATTAAAATGTATGTTTTTTTTTCTTTTTTAAGGAAAAACATAAATCATTCATATTCATCCAGATATCTGAATAGCTCAGCTGGACATTTTTTCCCCTTGGTTCCCACTGTTTCCCCCGCCTCACTTCTGAAAGGATAATTAAAAAAAAATCCTTACAGTGAATCTTTTACATTTCAATTGTTAACAGCACATGCTTTGTACCCAAATAGGCGTGGTCTCTGCCACTGACTTGCTAAGTAATGCCGGGCAGGTTTCTTAACCTCTTTGAGAACCTCACTAGTCATGGACTAAATGGGAGTATGAATAGTATTGACTCCCAATGGCTGCTGAGAGGATGAAATAAAATGGTGCATTAAAAACATCTTAGACTAGCCCGGCACATTCTGAGCATTCACTAGATGGTAGTTAAAAAATAGAAGCTAGGGAAAAACATCTCTATCAATGAAACAAACAATTCCATGGACACATGTTCATGCGTTATCAGACATGTTGAACGTGTAGACAGAAAAAAATCAGACATGGTGGGGCTGTTTTCTCAGTGAGAATTCCCCACCTTACATACTAAATGGGTGGTTAGAATGCCCTCCTCAGCTTCAGGGAAGCTCGAGTCTGGCAGAGAAGGGTCCTTCCTCCCTGGCAACACTGTGGGCCATCTGCCCAGGTCCACAGAGGGCCCAGAAAGCCACCGCCTGGGAGGCATCCCTTTTCCCAGTGACCAGGCCTGGCGAGTCCCACCTGCTCTTCCAGAAAGCCCTGGGTCAGACCCAAACCAACATGCCTCCTGGCCATCTCCACTATGATGACTCTCCTAGGTTCATCTGAGCCAGGAAATGATATTCCTGAGAACTTATTAATGAAATGATCATCACTCTTCAGAACTCATCAAAATTGCATTTTCATACTTTGTCTTCAAAAGGACTTATACTTTCTCTAAATTCACCATGGCAACAAAATCTTCCCTGGGTTTTGGCCTTACACTTTTTTTCTTTAAGTATTGAAGGCTGGGGACTTCAAACTATGAATTCCTCCTTCCTTTTGACAATCACTCTGGCGAAGTTTGGGTAAAATGGTGTTTATTCTGTTAAGCCTCATTTCTGATCACCTCTTATTCAGATCACATAAAACACTTTCAGCAAATGGACTTACCACATGGTCTGCATCCACACTTGATTTCCAGGAACCCACGTATCAATTCCACCACAGACCTTTTCTCTAAGCTTCTCTTGCCTGTTGGAATCTTACTTCTTCCAAGATTTCTACATGGCCTAATCACTGCTTTAAATCTAAATTTCTTTAGCCTCTGGTTTAACTACCATCCCCACAGCAGAGGATGAAAAGCAAAGCAAATCTTTTTTCATTTTATAAAAAAAAAAAGCTGACTTAGCTTATTAGTAACCATCAACAGACGCTCTAGACCAGTGGTTCTCAACCTTCCTAATGCCGCGACCCTTTAATACAGTTCCTCATGTTGTGGTGACCCCCAATTTCATTGTTACAAATTGAACATAATTAAAGCATAGTGATTAATCACAAAAACAATATGTAATTATATATGTGTTTTCTGATGGTCTTAGGTGACCCCTGTGAAAGGGTCGTTCGACCCCCAAAGGGGTCTCGACCCACAGGTTGAGAACCACTGCTCTAGACAATTCTCTCATCATCCACAAATCCCTCTGACACCAGGGAAGCATGAGTCAGCACCAGGATTGGGACCAACGGGATTCCACGTATCCGCTTGGCACATTTCTTACAATTTCTTATATCACTACAGGTGACTTTTCAAAGGAAATCAGAGCAACAGCGTTTCCTTACCCGACAGTCTCTCTGAAGAGTTTTCATGAGCGCATTGTATGTTTCTGTATCAAAATACAACCCTTCGTGCATGTCTTGTAGGAAATCTAAGTCCTTAAAGGTGGGGTTGGACTTTTCTCTCTCTTTTCGGGATGCTCTTCGCTTGTAGGTCGAGCCTTTCAAGTCATATGTAAAGTGCATCCTCATGGAGCGCGGCAAGACATTGTTCATCACCACGATTCTGATGTTAATGCCCCCTGATTGCATGCAATACAGTCCATAAAATTTTGGCAAAAGAGTCCTTGGATTCTGGTTTAAATTCTAAATAAAGAAAAAGAAAAAAAATGATTAAAATATCCTACTTTTACCAAATAAGCTCCACTAAAGATGTATTTTCACCTATTTTTAAAAAATAGAACACGATTGTCTTTACTAATGGCCATTGCTAAAAGTTTGCTGTCTCTAATCTAGTTCTTCAATTGGCTTATTTCAATAGCAACTTTATCATTCTAAACTCAAGACACTAAAAGTAGCTGAATTAAAAATGGACAGAAAGTCCCAAGTTAGCTGCAAGTAAAAAATGGGCAAAGAATTGATTAGTGTCGTGTGTGACTATTCTCTAAGGTAGTGAAAAGACAAAATTAATTGCTTGGGAATAAGGGATGAACATTTTAAATTTTAATAGCTCCGGAAAAACTGTCTTCTGAAACGGCCAGTCTGGTTCACAGGCACACTTTGTAAGATTACACATTTTCATCACTCTTATCAGTGCTGAGTATCAAACTTTAAAATCTTTGTAAACATGATTGGTGAAAAATGAAAACTTTCAAAAATAATTTGAACATCACTGATTAGAGAAATGTAGTATTTCTGATTTATATTTAGGTACCTCAAAGATAATTTTCTGCTAACATCCATCCCCTTGTTCACTTATCTATAGGTTTTTATTCTTGTTGGAGTCCTTGATATAGTCTAGATATTTATCATTTTCCTATTCTCTAGGGAGTAAATATTTTGTCCCAGTTTTTTTAAAATACAAAATCAAAGAATACATGCCTGTTTTTGTTCTACTTTAAAAGTAGGTGAGGAAGGAAAGGCAAATGTATATAATGAAAAGTCTCTACTGTGCCTGATCCTTCCCCTAATTCCCAACTTTTGAGGAAACTAATATTCCCACTTTCGTTATATCATTCCAGAAATATTCTATGTGCTTATCTTAATTTGGTGCTGCTATTTTTTCATTATACAGATGTTTTGTTTTTTAATGTAGTAACATTCATGAACTCATTTCTTGGGCTTTTTTGGCTTCTTGTTTAACAAAGTATTTTATATACCCAGGTTATAAATGCCTTCTCTTCCAGATCTTTATAGTTTTGGACATTACATTATGTTTTTACACCATATGAAATTAATTTATGTGTGTGCGAAAGATCTAAAACAGGAATTTAATTTTTTTCTTCAATGTGACGTAGCCATTTATTGACGAGTCTATCCTCTCCCAATTGAGTTTAAGTTCCTCCTATATCATATGATAAGTTATCAAAGCACATGCATCTATTTCTGGACACTTGATTTGAATACACTGATCTACTTGCCTACCACATCTATAATTTTAGTACGGCTTTATAGAGTTTTGATATATTTAGAGCAGGCCCACCATTCTTTCCCCCAAAATGTTTTGTCCATTCTTACAACTCTTCCCTTCCACTGTTTAATTTTTTAGGTGCTCTTAAAATAATACTTGTTTTCACATGCAAATGAATCAGCTTTGTCAAGTTCTAGGAAAACATTATATTGGAATTACATTGGATTATATCATTACTTGGGGGTAATTGAAATCTTTATAATATTGAGTTCAGAAATGCTGCATATGTCTTTACTATCTTACATCATTTTTATGTCCTTAAATAAAAAATTTTTAAAATATATTTTATTGATTTTTTACAGCGAGGAAGGGAGAGAGATAGTCAGAAACATCGATCAGCTGCCTCCTGCACATCCCCCACTGGGGATGTGCCTGCAACCCAGGTACATGCCCTTGACCGGAATCAAACCCGGGACCCTTCAGTCCGCAGGCCAACGCTCTATCCACTGAGCCAAACAGGTTTCGGCCTTAAATAAAATTTTTTAACTTTCCATCATATTAGTCTTGTACATTTCTTTTCATAAACTTAAGTATTTTAGAATCCTTATTACAAAATTTTGCAGGGATTACTGGTCATATGTTATAATTACTTTAATTTGCTTTCCCAATCAGAATTATAGTATGTCTTCATTTATTTATCTTTATTTTTCTAATAATGTTCCTTATATTATTCTCATTATGAATGGAATCTTCCCCCCCCTCATATTCTCCAACTCTATATGATCTACATAATAGAATACATGGATTTTGTAGATTTGTCTTATATCTGGTGGATTCTTAATACCTAGAAACTACCAGTTTATTTTCTTGACATTTTGCTGATTTTCAATTTTATAATTTGTGAAGAACAGAGTTTACACTTTCCTTCTATTTCTGTATCAAACATTTATTGCTAAGAATCCTAGCCAATATATCAGAAAGGACCATTGATGAAGGACATCCTTTTTCTTTTCCATCATTTCCAGTGAAAGGGCTCTTGTTCTTCTCAATGAGATATGTGAATTCTTAGAGACTGATAAAGGTATAAAATATGAGTATTCACTTACTTCTTACATTAAAAGACCTCCCTGCCAATTTTTAGAATTTTAATTAAGAAAAGATGTTGAATTTCGAGTGCCTTAGTTTCTCTTCAATGTCTATTTGGAAAACTGCATGATGTTCCCATCCATTTCTTGTTAGTGGGATGAATTATATTGTTTGCTACACTAGCATACATGACTTGGATAAAACCACTTGTTCAGCTAAATTTTAAAGTTTTACTGAATATTTATTAATTTCAGTTTAATACCCATGTAAGAGACTAGTCTATGTAGAACTACAGAAGCTTAGAACTATAGACGTTTAAGATTTGCTCACTTAGAGGTTAGCCAAGAGTGTGATGTTAGTTTGAATCCAATTTTTACATTACTTTAAAATGTGTGTATAAATACAATATAGCCGAAAGGACATATACCAACTTATACCAAGTATTAGTAATATGCATCTCTGGGAAAGGAATTATGGATGGTTGCATTCTTTTTCCTTTTCTGTATTTTTTATATTCTCTAACAGAAAGAAGAGAATTTGCTCAAAAATAAAAGCTATTCGTTCAGGATCAAGACCTTTTAAAATCTGTGCACCCTGTCATTTAAGATTTGTATTTAGATGTTTGATTGCTCTATTTACATGTGTGGCAGATTTACAGCATTTAATGTAGTCTCTAGCAGACTTTGGATTTAAATAATCTTTTACACATAAATGAGCTGTGTGGCATCTCATCAATTCTGTTTTGAAACAACGACAACAGTTATCTCTCTTAGCAAGTGAGCAGCAGGAATGGGGGCTTGAAATCTAAACTGCTTCCTGTAGCTATTCCAACCACAGATCATTAATAACTGTCATGAAGGTACCAATACATGAGAGGGATGAAGATGAAAAGGTTACTTAGGAAAGTGTTTATTTTTGAAAAATTTAGACTAAATGTCTAGTAAATTCACCTAGACTAGGTTACTGGTTGTTTGTCTCTAAAACATTACATGAAAGGTGATTTTCATGTCATTATACTTAACCTATGAAATTCTGAATTATAGTGGTTATTCTTGAATGCATGCTGGTACATAGTGCAGGGATTAAAGACACAGCCTTCTGGAACCCTACCACTTGTATTCAAGTCCCACCTCTACAGCTCACTCCCTGAATAACCCCTGGCAACTTATTCCATTTATCTTTGTCTCAGTTACTCATCTACAAAATGGCAATGACTGAAGTGTCCAAGATTGCTGTGAGGATTAAATGTGTTAATACAAGAAAAGCACTTGTAGCTGTTCTTAACATAGTTTAGCACTCAACGAATATTAATCACTCATGTTATTAGTATGTACTGGGTGCAAGGAGCTTTGCAATGAATGCATTGCTTCCTTTATCTTACATCCTGTCTCCTTTTTATGACAACCACCACATAAAATAGGCATTTCCCAGCTTTTAACGATTGAAAGGGCTAAGGCTCAGAGGTTACCTTGCTTACTCATGGTCACACAGTCAGTTAATGGCTGAGCTGGGATTTGAACCCAGGGCAGAGCGAGTCAACAGCCATGCTCTACTACTCAGTTCTATTTGGCTTTTTAAATCTTGTCAACAAATGTCATAGCATAGTCTAAATACAAAATAAAGTTCACCAGAGAGAAAGAAACATGCCAAAGAGTCACTGAGAACACACACAGAAGCTTTAATTATGTGCAGCTACTTACCATGTAATAGCCGGGCAGCAGCTTCTGAAGGAACTCCGCCTCTTTATGCTGAACTGTTTTGATAATAAATTCATCATCACTGGTCACAAAAAACAAGGATCCACTGGCTCCGGGGTTGGACAGCTCTATCAGCGGTTCATTGCAGAGGGAATACTGAAGAGTAAGGAGGAAACCCACAGCATTACCTATCTGGCCATTTGGAAACAGGCAACGCTCTCCATGAGCTTTAAGAAGAGGCTCCGGGTACACTCAGCAGGCTCTGTGTGAGATGTCAGAAACTTGATCCATGTATCTTAATAATACTTTGATGGGACACAGACATGCCCTTCCCACCCCTGGTGTTATATGATAGAATCATAAATCATCGCACGTATTCGACGAGATAGCTCAAACAGCAGTGTTGACTAAGGTGCTTTGTTCCCAACAAGTGCCCATAAAATAACAACTAAAGGTCGGATCCACACTGTGTATTTGTCACTTGAACACTGACACCTGTTCTCTTCTCATGATTTATTCTCCCAAAGGGTGTTATCCACTCAGGGCTTCACCAAAGAAATGTCTCTAACATCTGTATCTCCAGCCCAGATCTCTCTCCAGGACTCCAGACCTGTACTCCTAACCTTTTAATGGATCGTTTTTACTTAGTTATATCACAAACACTCCACATGCGACGAGTTCAAAATCAAATTCATCTCAGGACTGTGGCGCCTTTGTGGGAATTAGAAAGAGGTGCCTCTTTCTCCCGGCAGATGTAGCAGTGGGCCAGTTACAAGTTTGGCGAGTAGGAGGGCTGGGTTCCAGGCTCCATCCCCTCACCGTGGCCAGGTATTCTTGAAGGCGCACACCCTGCACAACCCTGCATGGCCACTCTACACCTGCCTCCTGCAGCATCCTCCATCTTCTCCTTTCTCCTGCTTATCATAGGGAATGGAAGCATCTTTGTTCCCCAAACACTTGGGCATTATCCTGAATGCCTCACATTTCTTCACCTTCCATATCCAGACTCTTGATTATACCGACCCCCTCCATGACATCTCTTTTGCCAATACCCTCAATTCAATGGTTTCATCACTTCATGCCTTGATTACTATGGAAAATCCCACCTCGTCTCCACTATCCACACTCCAGCCCTCCAGTGCATTCTCCAACAGGAAACCAAGGATCTTTCTAAAATACAAATCTGAGCATACCCTTCCATGCCTTCACAACTTTCAGTGGTTTCTACTGTCTACATAGAAGATAATACCCAAGTTTTTAGAACAGATGTTTTAAGGCCAGGAAAGGCCCAGCTCTGCCCTGCAATCTTTTCTCTCTTCACTTCCCTCTTTACACTCCAGCTCTAGTCACAGAGAGCTGCTTCCCATTTTATCAGATGTGCTGCACACTCTTAACTACTAGCCTTTTGCATTTTCCTCTACCAGAAACAACCTCCAGACTACCTTCACCTGGTTGACGACCACTCCATCATGAGCTCATTCAACGTTTAAAACGCCTATTGAGCCCGTGTCATTTCCCAGGCACTCATGAAGCTTATATCCTAGGAGAGGAACCAGACAGTGAACTAACAAGTGAATAAATTATACATCAGAGTGTGGTAAGTGCTACTGAGAAAAATGAAGCATGAAAAGGGGCGCAGAGAGTCCCAGCAATGAGTGAGGACTGGGCTGCAATAAATTTTAAGTAGGGTGGTCACAGAACGCCTCATTGGGAAGGTGGCATTTGAGCAGAGGCCTGTGGAGATCTGGGGCATTTCAGGCCAAGGGAAGGACAACTGCAAAAGTGTGGAGACCTGGAGAGTTCAAGGCACAGCAAGGAGGCCAGTGGCTGGAGCAGGTAAGCAAGGAGGAGAGCTGAAAAGGATGAAGCCAGAAGGGTTGAGCTGGCCAGAGCACACAGGTGCCACAGGCCACTGTAAGGACGATGGCCTCTTCTCTAGGGGAGCTTGAAAGCCCCTGGAGCAGTGGTTCTCAACCTTCCTAATGCCACAGCCCTTTAATACAGTTCCTCCTGTTGTGGTGACCCCCAACCATAAAATTACTTTCGTTGCTACTTCATAACTGTAATTTTGCTACTGTTATGAATCCTGATGTAAATATCTGATATGCAGGATGTATTTTCATTGTTACAAATTGAACATAATTAAAGCATTGTGATTAATCACATAAACAATATGTAATTATGTATGTGTTTTCCGATGGTCTTAGGCAACCCCTGTGAAAGGGTCGTTCGACCCCCAAAGGGGTCGCAACCTACAGGTTGAGAACCGCTGCCCTGGAGGGTCTGGAGCAGAGCACCACTCCGTCTGCTGTGTGAGAACCCACTGCAGGTAGACGAAAGGAAGATGCAGGGAGCACAGTGAGGAGGCTGTTACAGTGACCTGGCTTTCAGTGTTGCTAGCACTCAGGCCAGAAAAATCCCTGGTTCCGCAAGTCTAGATCAACTGCTTCCTGGCATTGGATGTCCTCATCACAGAAGTTACTACAAAACACAGTAATGGCCTATTTACAGGTTCTGAGCTCCCATTAGAGCGCTGTGAGTGCAGAGACTATGAATATCGTATCCTGTGATACTGCTCAGGACCTGGGCCTTGCACATAGCGAACATTCAGTAACTTTTTGTCAAACAAATGACTGGACTTCATCAGCAACGAGGGCTGTAAGTCTCGACAAAAGTGCCAAAAACTAGCAGAGAGGTCAATTTTTGGTTACCAAGCTCAGTGTCTAACTAATAATCCTCATGCAGCAGTTCTCAACCTGTGGGTCACGAACAATGAAAATACATCCTGCATATCAGATATTTACATTACGATTCATAACAGTAGCAAAATTACAGTTATGAAGTAGCAACGAAAATGATTTTATGGTTGGGGGTCACCATAACATGAGGAACTGTATTAAAGGGTTGCGGCATTAGGAAGGTTGAGAACCAATGGACTAGAGAAACACTGGGTGCAGAGCAAAAGGAGGCGAATATGTGTGCGATCTGACTAGCCCTGGGGAGTGGCAAAGGCTGGGATTTAAAGAACCGTATCCTCTGATGGAGGCCTCTGACCACACGGCTGAACACCCCTCCAAGACTTTCATCTGGGCTTGTGAAGGTAGGTCTGAGAGGAGGGACGGCAGAGAAGGAGGGAGGAGAAACTGGGAGAAAAATGACTAAAAAGCAATTCTCTTGTGCCCTTTTAGACTCTCTTGCTTTGGCAGCACCTCGGACAAGGGGAACACAATTCTCCAAGGAGAGAAAGAGGCAAGTGCTTACTGCCTTCCTAAAAGGCACTGGCAACTTCCGTCTCCTTCCTCAGCTTCCTTCCTCCTTCCTCGCTTCCTGACCCTCTCGTGCTGGGCAGCACTACCGCCTTGGCCTTTCTGGACAAGTTGAGGACAAGGTAGGAAAACAGCAACAGCATCAGACTGCGCACAGGATGCCATACAAGCCGAGAGGAAGCAGAGGGCACCTTCCTACTGTGAGGGTGTCCGTGTGGCGGGTGGTCAGTGGCAGGGCCCGGGACTCGGAACCAACCGATGTTTGTAACACGTGGTGCTGCCAGTGGCTCTTGTGCAACCTGGAGTAGGTAGTGAAGCATCCTGGAGTCTAAGGAATCTCATCTCTAAAACAAAGATAGTAATGCCTACGAGAAAGCAGCTGGAAGCTTTTAGAGTGGATGCTTTCAAAATGCCTGGCAACGGCTGACCGTTTAGCTATGGCCGGTGCTAATTTTGATTACAAGACCATATGCCAGTGGTTCTCAACCTTGGCTGCACATGAGAATCACCTGGGAATCTTTTTAAAATCCTGATTTCTGGGCCTCATCCTCCGGAAATTCTGTTTCTTTGTTATGGGGTGGGGCCACAACATTAGTAACAAAGAAACAGAATTTCTGGAGGATGAGGCCCAGAAATCAGGATTTTAAAAAGATTCCCAGGTGATTCTCATGTGCAGCCAAGGTTGACAACCACTGGCATATGCAGTGGAGAGAGGCACTCCACCTGCAACAGACAGGCAGGTGAGGGAGGGCTGGCAGTGCCTTAGGATGCACTGAGGGCCTCAGCCCGACTCCTACGGCAGCGGGCCTGCCCACAGATACACCGAGAAGCAAGGAAAAAAGTGGGCCTTTTCTGCAGTCACAAATTTGAGACCCTGGAAAATAAAGGCCTCAAAGAAGGAAGGCAGGACCCAGACTCTAGAAATTCTGATTCCTTGTTCCATGGGGTTGGAAGTCTTGGCTCAGAACCTTCTCATCGATTAGAGCAAATGCTGCGAAAGTACAAAAACGCAGAGTGTGGAAATTAGAGACTGCAAACAGAAATTAGGGGGTGATTCAGGAAGAGCTGTCTAGAGAAAACTGGAGTCAGACCTGAACATCTGCTCCCAATTAGTCTCAAATTCTTCTATAAGCAGTGACATAATATGGAGATTATTTCGTGGGTTACTTAATTGCCCAACCCTCTTTTATTGTGTCGTTTAGAAATTAGTATGAAGGGGGAAAATGAAGTGTTCTGCCACATTTTAGTAACTTTTCGGGGTCTCTACGAGCACAGTGTTAGTGTGCAACAAACTGGCGTCATGATACTGACCAGGAATATTACCATTGTCATCTATGATTATATGGTTTCTCCACCTACAATTCTGTTACGTTCTCTTCTAAGCAACCTTCACTGAAAGGTTGCCTTTTAAGAGCAAATAAGGAGGAGATATGGGAACATTTTAATTAGCCACATGATCAACAAGCCCTCCCTGTGTACTCCTGGGTTTTATGTGCCTTCCAGGCACTTCCATTTGTGCCCACTGGTCCAATGTATTCACTCTCTGGCTTCCGTTTCCTGCAGGGCCTCCCTCCTATACCCTTGGAAAGAACGCAGAGTACAGCCCAGCTGGGCCCTGCCAAGGCAAATTAGCAATGTACACTTGCGTGGCGTGATCCTTTCCCCTGCCGTTTCTTCCCTTGACTGTGTTAAATATGCACCCTGCTCTCTTTCTTATTGGTATCAGTGAACCTGAAAAGACATCATATAAATCACCCTGGGGTTTTGATGGAGAAGGAAATGAACCAAAGGCTGTTGTCCAAGCAGAGACGGGGAAAAAAGCTCTGGGGCCCCTTCGCCTTCCCTTGGGAGGTGTTTATTCAGGAACAAATAAGGAAGAAAAAGCGTTTGCATGGCTGAGCGGGGCACGCAGAAGCACCTTCACCATGCTCACAGTCCAAATTAAGCATGTTTCAACACGACACTTGCAATGGAACAGCATTTTAATGGAACCGAGAACATAAACAGAATAATTCAGGCTGAAATCCAGATGCAACAGCACAAAACTAAGGAGAAACACACACATATCAAGGGGCTCCAATAACAAACCTATCTACAGTTACCAATCACCACCTAATGCTAGCCCCTCCTTCCCCCACCTTTAGATCAGTCTATCTTCACCAATTTGGGTTTAAATAGCCCATTTGACAGATGGCAGGATGCACGTGGTAGAGATTTGCACTACATCCTGCTTTGTCCCCACAGTTTTTCATGGTCCATCTTATTTCATTTTTCTGTGTTTACTTGGGCTTAATGTGTCCAAAATGCGTTTTGTTAGGGCTGTTTGAGCTCTTTGGCTGTATTCTTCAGACTGGATAATCACTGTTCACAGTTCAGTGAGTTAGGGCAGTGGTAGGCAAACCGCAGCTCGCGAGCCACATGCGGCTCTTTGGGCCCCTTGAGTGTGGCTCTTCCACAAAATACCACGTGCGGGCGCGCACGTACAGTGCGAAGTTGACTTAAAACTTTAAGTTTATTAAGTTAATTTTAGGGAACGTTGTGGAGTGAAAGAAGATGTAGTGCCGAGGATTGAGAAAGGCATGTTGAGATGGTTTGGACATATAGAGAGGATGAACGAAAGGAGATAGAGGAAACAAGTATACAAGACGAGTGTGGATGGGAGAGTTGGAAGGGGTCGACCTCAGCAAACGTACCTCAATCAGATTGAGGACGTTTTTAGCAAAGGCCAGCTTAGGAGTACCCTAATTAAGTTAATAACAATGTACCTACCTGTATAGTTTAAGTTTAAAAAATTTGGCTCTCAAAAGAAATTTCAGTCGTTGTACTATTGATATTTGGCTCTGTTGACTAATGAGTTTGCCGACCACTGAGCTAGGGAATACCTACCTTGAGACCACAATTAATGAGAGGCCTGTGACTTAGTGGGTTGGGAAGCATGAGGCCAGATGGTAAAAGGAAAAGAACACTGTGGAGGGGGGATGGGGAGACGGCTGTTCTGATATGGACACTGTCCCCACCAATGTGGGTAACCTTGGCATTTCCCTTCACTGACCCCAGCTTCAGATGCCTCATCTAAAATGAAAGGTTGGGCTAGAAAGTCTCTGAGGCTCACACCTGACTTTCGGAAGCATGCCGTGTCATACAAAAGACCAGGCTCACACCTGACTTTCGGAAGCATGCCGTGTCATACAAAAGACCATTTCCTCAACGGCCACATTCCAGGTCACTGTGTGGGGGCCCCAGATGGGGTGGTTTGGAGGTTGAGTGTCTAGAACAGCCGTGGGCAAACTACAGCCCTCGGGCCGGATCCGGCCCGTTTGAAATGAATAAAACTAAAAAAAAAAAAAGACCGTACCCTTTTATGTAATGATGTTTACTTTGAATTTATATTAGTTCGCACAAACACTCCATCCATGCTTTTGTTCCGGCCCTCCGGTCCAGTTTAAGAACCCATGTGGCCCTCGAGTCAAAAAGTTTGCCCACCCCTGGTCTAGAAGCTCTAAGACTTAGAAGGGGAGCTGCCTCAGTCCTGGGCTGTGGATCCCCAGTGCAGGGCAAGTGGGTGGCTGTAGCCAATGAGGACCAGGCCATGTATAACTAGAGAGCCACTGCCCCTGCTGTTTCTTGCAGGTCCCTGAGATGGACCTGGTTATTGAACTGTGTGTACAGTTATAAGGCTGGTGGAAAATGGGGGGAAAAAAAACCACAAAAGGATACTTCCTCCCGGTCTTATCTTTTTCTCCCCTAACTTTTCATTATGGAAAAATTTCCAACATATATAAAAGTAGAGAGAACCGTGTAATCAACATCCATGTTTCTGTCTTTTAGCTTCAACAATTATCAACTCATGGCCAATTTTGTCTTCTCTTCACCCCCATCCACTCCCCTGCCTGGTTCCCTCAGATTCCTTTGAAGCAAATCCCAGACATCAAATCATATCATTCATCAGATACTTCTTAAAAGAGAAGAACTCCTCCTTTAAAACAGAATACCATCATCCCACCAAAACAATAGTTCAATAATGTCAAATATGTAGTCAGTCTCTACATTTCATTCATTTCCTATGACTAAAAAAAACCTATTTATTTGAATTATATTGCCCTATCTTTTTAATAATCCTGATCAAAACCTCTCCCTCCTGCTATACTGGCCTACTCAAAGTCCTTCTAAATGTTTAATACATTTGTAGCTTTGGTATCACAGTCACCTCCCTCTGGCCCCTTCCAATATCTTTCCCTTCAAATCCTTTGTAATTTTAAAATCACAGTTAAACCACATATGCCCATAAGAAGCCCTCTTAATCATTAATCCAAGAGAGAGAGACACCCCCCCCCCCCCAATTCCTGGAGCATTTAATGTGTTGCTTCTGTATTTTTATTTACTGCCTGGTAGAATGGTTCTTTCCCACATAAACCAATTATTCTAATTGGATTCTAAGTTCTCTATCATGAATTATAATGTCTTGAATCTCCCGATAATTATTAGCGAAGTATTTTAGTTACAATAGGTGTTCAAAATAGGCAATGATTAATTTACTTTCTGCCAGGAACATGAAGGAAGACTTTTTAAAAAATATATATTTTTATTGATTTCGGACAAGAAGGGAGAGAGATAGAAATATCAATGATGAGAGAGAATCATTGATTGGCTGCCTCCTATATGCTCCCTACTGGGGATCAAGCCCTCAACCCGGGCATGTGCCCTTGATCGGAATCGAGCCCTGGACCCTTGAGTCCACAGGCTGACACTCTATCTATTGAGCCAAGTCGGCTAGGGTTGAAGGAAGACTTTTGCTTCCAGAAGCCATCAGCTTAGTCTCCTATGCTCCTTTGTGAACACTTTAACCTCATTATGAAAGTAAACTTTCTAGCTTACAGGCTCATTACTGTGACAGCTACATGAGGACTTGTTCAGAAATGGGCCTTCCCAAAAGAAAGCTGTGCTGTGAGACAGAACGAGCAGCAGCAAGGGCTTCCCAGCCTGGGAGTCAATGGCCACAGGAGAGGCCTACTCGGGAGAGGGCAGAGGGACAGCCATCCCATACTGACTGGATTTGTGGTACGAAATGCAAATGTATGGTATCCCCTTTGCCTGCAGAATCTCAAGGAAATTCAGAGAGAAAATGCATTAATTTTTCACGTGTAGCAGATGATGAGGGATTGATCTTATTTTCAATAATATGATATTAAGATCCCAGTGGTTTCCCCAAAAATGTTCCTTGAATGACATTGACCCTCAGTAATTACAGAAAGGGAAGATTCTTTGTTTTCTAGCCAAACACACACACACACACACACACACACACACACACCCCAAATGAGTTTGTGTACTTGAGTGGTTGGGATGGCAGGGTTGACAATGCTGGGTAGGGGCACCTGGCATTTTAATTAAAGGGCAGAGAGCACATGGACACACATTTCAGGAAAGCAGGATGCCCAGGGACTTATTAATGTGCCTTGAGGAACCGGTATTATTTCATCGGGCAGAAGTCATATGATTTTCTTAAGGCCAAACGAAAGAAGCGGGTCATGCATGGTTTCCATAGGCACAAAGGAGAATCTGCTTGGAATTTAATCATTTCCATTGCACCCAAATTAAAAGATGCATTTTAAACATTCTCTGTGACAAGTGACAAATGTGGCTCTACCTCCTTTGCAAAGCATTATTCCAGGATCTAGCTCAAGTCCTATTAATACAATTCAGAATGAGATGAACCATAAATATTTGATGGCATCCTTCCTTCAGCTTCTTGAGAACTGATTTTGAAGAGCCCCAGGGTGTGAACAGTGATCAAATGACACAATACACCATTTTCTTCTTGAAACAGAAAGAAGTCCCTGGCTCCTTGAACAGGAAAAGCATAAATCTCTGAAGCCACATCAGACTACCTCACAGAAAGGCTGTTGTATTGGTGCTGCCTGCGCCAGAAGGAAGGCAGGGAGAAAAGACAATTCTGAGAATAAAACACGGCCTTGTACCAAATGAAAACACATTTTAAAAGAATCTGTATAAAGAGATTTCGAGAACAAAGACATCCAGTTCCTTTAAAAGGATATTCCATTGTAGGTCAAGGTGAAAATGGTTGCGGGCTAAGGCAGGATTGAGACGAATGGTATAAATAAGACAATTAAAACAGAAAGGCTTTCCAAGAGAATCCATTCAGCAAAATTCACAGGAGTATTTAGAACTAATTATAATATATCTGTTAGAATAATTATCTGAAGAAGAAACCAATACCAGAGTTATTTAAGTATCAATCACAATGGCAGATTTTGTAGCCATCAGTTAAAAACTGCAATCAAATCACATGTTCTGAAGCTAAATGTATAATCATTATGAGAGTTGGAGCTTTTTACTACGCTCCAGAGCTTTATAAAATAAGAGACACAAGTCACTTATCACTGTTGCTATGAGACAAATGTTTACATCACACATTTCTGGAAAAGAAGGAAAATTATAGATTCTTACCAAGTAATCATCAGGCTTGATGCCAAAAAGCTCTCTGAAATATCGGAATGCTAGTGGAGCATATGTCTTAAATCTGAAGTCTGGGTAGTGATGTGCTGGGGTCAGATTGCTCCCTTCACTGCAGTTAAAATAGTAAAAAGAATAAGAGAGAGAACATTAGCGAAGACAATTTTGACTTCAAATTCTAGCTTTACTGGTCCGGAGCCAATCTCCCCTCTAAAAAAAAGCACCCCCTGATAGTGGGTCTCTTGAAGTTCATGTTTCAAAGGCGACTGGCCATCAGGTAAAAACAGTTGCCAACTCAGTGAGGGCCACTCCAAGCAGGCAGCCCCTGCCAACCACACCGTGTCTTCAGCCTGAGAATTTGTTGCCATCCCCCTGTTCTTCCTTCCTGGGGAAATCAACCCACCTTTCTCATGAAACCATAGTTGACTTGCTTTAGGCATGAGATCCAGGTTTTAGTGCGTGGAACAAATTTTAGGAATGCATTTTTTTTTGCCATGAGTTTTGAACACTGGATAAATTCTTTGAACTACAAATAAGTAAAATAATTTCTAAAATAGATGAGAACCATGGAACTGGAAATAGATGGGGCATGGATCTGTGAAGTCTTCTTTAAATCCGTAATTACAGAAAAAGAGACCTTACTTTTTTTAGTGATTTAAAAATCTGATTTCCATTCCCACTTAAATCATTTTCTCTTTTCCCCCCTCTTCTGGGTTTATCTTTGAATTTTTTTGCAATATTTATGGTATATGAAAGGTATAAAGTATAAATCAATGAATATCCATGACCCCAAAATGCTGCTTAAGAAATAAAATTTATCCATATAGTCGAATCCCTTCTGTACTTTTTAGTGATCTTATACATTTCCTTCCCCTTAGAGCAGCGACTGTGGGTCGTGTTTTGGGGGTCGAACGGCCCTTTCATGCCTAAGACCATCGGAAAACACATATATAATTACAAATTGTTTTTAAAAAAATTTTTTTATTTTGCTTAAAGTATTACAAAGGGTATTACATATGTCTCCTCCCCCCCCCCCCCGCCCTTGACAATCCCCTGGCCTCCCCTACCCCCCCAGTGTCTTATGTCCATTGGTTATGCTTATATGCATGCATACAAATCCTTCGGTTGATCTCTTACCCCCTCTCCTGCCCCCCGCCACTCTCCCCGGCCTACAAATTGTTTTTGTGATTAATCACTATGCTTTAATGATGTTCAATTTGTAACAATGAAAATACATCCTGCATATCAGATATTTATATTATGATTCATAACAGCAAAATTATAGTTATGAAGTAGCAACGAAAATAATTTTATGGTTGGGGGTCACCACAACATGAGGAACTGTATTAAAGGGTCGCAACATTAGGAAGGTTGAGAACCACTGCCTTAGAGGCATCCACTAGGCTGAATTTTGATGTTTATGATTAGTTTTATTTACATGATATCAGATAAGTCACCTAATCTGCCTGTACTTTAATTTTTCATTAAATAAGAACAATGCAGTAGAGTAATATGATTTTATATAGAGATTCAATATCTCTTTTTGCCACATTCTCGGTGGATTAACAAACAAACAAAAGAGCTCCAGTCAACACTAAAGAAAAAGACCAAAAAGTAAATTTAAAAAAAAATAGCCAGAGATATGATCAGGTACTTCACAGGAATGGAAATATAAATGATTTAAAAATTTGAAAAGTTGTTTGACCTCATCTATATATATAAAAGCCCAGCGACCGAATGGTGGAATGACCAGAATAACTGGTCAACCAGTCGCTATGATGCGCACTGGCCACCAGGGGGCAGATGCTCAATGCAAGAGCTTTACCCTGGTGGTCAGTACACTCCCACAGTGGGAGCACTGCTCAGCTGACCAAGATGAGTGGCACTCCCACAGCGGGCCGATTCTTGCAGGTCACGCCCCCCACAAGTGCATGAATCCATGCACTGGGCCTCTAGTTAATAATAATGAAAATAAAATATCACTGAGAGACCATTTTACCTATCAGATTAACAAAAATCCAAAGCTTTGAGATAGCTCAAGGGAAACTGGAACCCTGAAACATTAGTGGGAAATTGATACGTTTCCTATGGAGGATATTTTCACAACTTGTCAACATTACAATTGTGCATAACTCTTTGTTCCGGCAAATGCATGCTTATACTGTATGCCACAGATAAGGAAGGCCATGGACAAACGTGTGTCTGGTTATTTATGACAGCATTGTTTCTAAGGACGAAGAGTTGGAAGCAACCTGGATGTCTCTCACAAGGGGACTGGTCAAATTAGTTATGGTTCGCCATACACTTGAACACTAGGCAGATATTTTACAAAGATCAAGGAGGCTTAATATGCAATGACATGATAAGATCTCTAGGATAAATTAAGTGAAAAAAGCATGATGCAGATTCTATGTGTGGCGTGCCACCATATATATAAAAAAGGGAAAAATATATTTTGGGCAGGTAGATGTATAAAAAAAAATCCTTGAAGGATGCCCTGGCTCAGTGGCTAAGTTGGTTGGAGTGTCATCCCATACACCAGAGGGCTGCAGGTTCGATTCCCAGTCAGGGCACATACTTAGGTTGTGGGTTTGATCCCTGGCTTGGGTGTGTTTGGGAGAGAACCAACCTATGTATCTCTCTCACATCAATGTTTTTCTCTCTCTCTCTCTCAAAATCAATAAAAACTTATCCTCATGAGGGTTAAAAAAAAATCCTTGAAGGATAAACATGCCCCTAGGAACAGTGATAACATTGGGTAAAAAGGGCACAGAGACCAAAGTGACACTTTTCAGTCTTCCTTTTAAAAGCATCATGAGGATAAACCCTTCTCTGTATTACTATTCACAACACTGGAACATTTTAAAAGTGAGGATTAAAAGCCATAACCTTACACACACACACACAGAGCACTGCACGCTTGGTGCCACAGCAGACGGGGCTGCTTCTGCGCGTCAAGCTGCTCCAGTGACTAACAAATACCAGCCTGACATGATTGAAGCTTTCCTGAAGGAAATGAAAATTAATGGGGCTGTTGGCTCCAGCTGGAGTTTGTCAGGAGCTACAATGCACAAGAGCAGAACCAACCAGCAGGCCTGGCGAGGATCGGCGAGCAGACACCAACCTGGGCTTCCTGAGGTCACGCACTGGCAGAACCACTGGCTGCGGCGTGGGTGCTGGCCACGGATGTCCAACACAGAGGCTCCTCAGCACACGGGGAGACGGCTTAGCTAGGGCAGTTACACAACTGCAATCAACACGAGTCTGCTGCCAGAGGAAGGGTCCCACTGAAGACTCCTGGGGGGCTCCTGCCGGCACTTGGTCTTCAGCGGAAGACTGTGCCTAGCACCTAGCCCTACTCAGCAAAAGTCAAGTCCCCGGAAGAGCAGACCTCTTCCCAGGTTAAGATTTATATCAACGAGCTTATGCAGGGTTTGAGGGGGAAAATCTACTTTTCTCTCCTGACATAAGTGAGAGGCTTTGGAAATTGCAGCTGGGAGGTTTTCAGCGGTGGTTCTAGATGTCTGACTCCCATGAGCTGGTAAAATTCCAACAATAAAAATGTGGAGACTGCATGAAATTTCCAAATGTATGTTACCAAGTAGGAACCTACACAACTGAGCAAACACACAGTACTATCCCTATCACGTTATAAAGGAAAGGGTCTGTTAATGCCATGAGAGGAAGAAACTTTGACGAAAGAACAGCACTTTCTCTATCCTGTCCTTTTCGCTCTTATTTCACCAAGAAGCAGTCCAACTTTGACCATGGACTGACTCTGGCATTTTGATATTCACCTTTTCTGAACAGAGTTCAATTATTTAAAAAAAATGCTTTTAAGAATTCTAGAGAGTGAGAGGGAGAAAGAGGGATAGAGAGATAGAAACATCGATGAGAGAGAAATGCCCTCTACAGGGGGTTGAATCTGCGACCTGCACATGTGCCCTGACCAGGAATTGATCTTGTGACCTCTTGGTTCAGGGGTCAGTGCTCAGCCACTGACCCACACCGGCTGGGCCAGAGTTCAATTTTTAAGGCCAAAGCCAGTGCTTGCTGTAAATCCAAAAATACACATTTCTTAATGGCAATGGATGCTTAGAGTTAGTGTTGAAGCTTGAGGAGACATTAGCCACCATCTGAGATTTCCCTTTAGCAGATAAAGAAATCAAAGCCCAGGAAGGGAAAGTAATGGCCCAACGTGGTCAGGAACAAACAAGATTGGGAAATTAGATCCACACCAGAGCAGCCCTGTCCATTCAGGCAACGTGGAGATCCTCTCGTTTCCACATATGACTCTATTTAACCAGTGAAATAGAAATTGGTCCTCTCTTTTGCCAAATTAGATAGCGCTCTTGGATGGAAAAACAAAGCAAAACGAGAGACATACTCCTTGCTGGTGCCAACCCCTCCTCCCCTGAGCTGCCTTGTTCGACAGGAGACTGAATCACCTTTTGAGGCCAATCAGCTGGCAGTAGTCTTTAAAAGTCAGTAGCTGAGCCCTAGCTGGTTTGGCTTTGTGGATAGAGTGTCAGCTCACGGACTGAAGGGTCCCAGTTTCAATTCCAGTGAAGGGCACATACCTCGATTGCAGGCCTGATCCCTGGCCCTGGTCAGGGCATGTGCAGGAGGCAACCAATCCATGTGTTTTGCTCACATCGATGTTTCTCTCTCTCTCTCTCTCTCTCTCTCTCTCTTTCACTCTCTCTAAAAGTCAATGGAAAAATATCCTCATGTGAGGATTTACAACAAAGTTGGCAGCTGAAAATAGCTTAAATTCCGAAACAAAATAATGTATTCCAGGTATCACTGTATTACATGGTATGTCATTGATTATTTAAATGTTAAAACCTCCCAAGTGGTTATTACCATACCTGGAAATTGTGCTTTTAAGAAATTGTGCTTTCAAGGCAATTCCAAATAAGGTAAAATGTTATATAATATTTGGTACATGCAATAAATCTTTTATTTTGAAATAAAGGAAGAGATATATAACTTTTATTGTTAGGAAATCAGTTTCTTCCCATCTCCACTACATATGCTGAGCAAATACTTAAAAGGGTTTTGACTTGAAAGGACATCATATTATTGGTTTGCCCATCGACAGCCACGTATCTCACTTAATCCTGAGAAGAGTATTGTGACAGTTTTGTATTCTCTCCACGTATACATAAAACTTGGTACAGAATGTCTGTATAGATCAGGGCAGGGAAGTGGCGATCTTTTAGAGTCTCTGTTGCAGCTACTCAAGTCTGCTGTTGTGGGAAAGCAGCCACAGGCAATATGTAAGTGACTGGATGTGGTTGTGTTCCAATTAAACTTTATTAACAAAAAGAGGCCAAGAGCCGAATTTGCGCTGTGGGCTGTAGTGTGTTGGCTCCATGGGATACATACAATTCTTGGATGAGTTTATGTCAGCATCACCTGACAGGCAGGTGGTTGGCTAGTGTGTCAAAACCGTAACATCTAGCACTGATGTCTGGAAATACTTACATAAACCTTTGATGTATACGTTTGCGTGGCACTTAGAGTAACGTTTTACCCTCACAGTAGTTCTGCGGAATTCTCTCCCCCGTGAGGGTACTCCCTAGCTATTCAAAGAATTACTGAACAGCATGTCCTCCAACACTACCGGCAGTCCATTTTCTGCAAGCATCCTCACATCAAGCTCAATTCTGTTTACAAGGCAGGAGAATTTTTAGAATTCTTCAATTAGATAATTAGTTTTAAAAACTGAGAGATATGTAACTTTTACTGCCAGCATTCCAACCATATTTCCCACCCCGGAGAAGGCAGTGATGGCGCCTGCTGCAGGGGAGTGGAGGAATGGATCCGAGTTGCTGGTCAAGGGGCCGGAAAGGTAGATTTAGGGTCACAATTCTAAGGTAAAAGATGGATTTTTTTTCTGATTCAAAAAAGCAGGAATTTTGTTCCTGTGCTTTATTGCCATAGTGCAGGGAAAAACAAAACTTTAGAGCCAGCCACCCCTAAATTCAAATCCTGGCTTTACCATGTATTTATTGGTTGTATAGCTCTGGATTAAGCCACTTCATATCTCAAGGCCTTGGTTAATTCATATGTAAATTTTTTTTGGTAAAGATGAATGGTAATTAACAACATTATTATGTTGCATAATATATATATCAATAAAGCTATGCTTGGTGCATAGTTGGTACTTATAAACCTTACCTCCCTTTGCCACCTCTGTTGCAACTACCAAATATCTAAACATGGTACAAACGTTATGAAACATCCTTTCCTCCTAATCTTACTTGCACATGGAAATGTATCTGCAATCTTGAATTTATGATCACAGCACAGAAATGGGGTCAAAATATTAAGATCTGGTCATGGTTCTCTACTCATCTACTTGGTAATTTTGGAAAAGCACAGAACAAAATCGTTGACAGGGCTTTTATATCCCCCTTCAAATCTTAATCAGGTCCAGAGCTTTTTCCATCCATAAAATGAAGTAACCTGTAGACCAAGTACATACTATCTAAAAATAACCTTGACTCATTTTCAAATAAATAAATAAAAAATAACACAATACACTGGGTTGCTAAGGGAAACGGATTTTGCAGCTTCACAGCAGCAGTGATGAAAATATCTCAAGGCGCCCCAAGGAATGGGTTCCCTCCTTGACCTGGACAGACTCACCAGAGGCTTCAGAACACTACAGTCGCTTCCAACAAGAGCCAGTCCACCCCACCTTCCCTCATGCTCCTCCCCAGGCAAGTGTAGAGTATGGGTGGGTAGGGAGGAAGCATTATTGGGCAGCTTTGTGGAGATATAATTGGCATACAATAAAGTTCATGAATTTTGTCATGTGTATACCCCAGTGAAACCATTGCCACAATCACGACACCGAATTTATTCATCATTTTTTTGTGGCATTTTGGTTGCTATAGTAAAAAGGAGATGCAGTAAGTCCTCCCTTAACATCATTGATAGGTTCTTGGAATTGCTGAGATCGATGTATAACAAAATAAATTTTACTATAGACTAGCTCAGCTGTGGGCAAACTACGGCCCGCAGGCCGGATCCGGTCCGTTTGAAATGAATAAAACTAAAAAAAAAAAAAAAAGACCGTACCCTTTTATGTAATGATGTTTACTTTGAATTTATATTAGTTCACACAAACACTCCACCCATGCTTTTGTTCCAGCCCTCCGGTCCAGTTTAAGAACCCATTGTGGGAAGATGGCGGCATAGGTAAACACCGGAGACTGCCGCCGTAAACAACCACTTCAAAAATACAACTAAAAGTCGGAACGGACATCAACCAGAACCACAGGAAGGCTGGCTGAGGAGAGACTCTTCAACTAGAAGCAAAAACAACAGCATTCCGACCCACAGAGGAGGCGCAGTGTGGAAAATTTAAAGGTACAGTGGTGCGGTGGTGAGGTGGTGCGCGCGCAAAGCGGGCTGGTGGCTGAGGGCGCAGTTGTCGTTTTCAATCAGGAGTGAGTCTCAGACTCTGGGCTACAGATCCGGGCGAGTCTCTAGGGACCCAGACTCAAACGGGAGAAGCGGGACTGTCTGGCTACGGCCCCTCCGAGGTTTGCAGCGATTGCTGGGACAGAGAGGCAGAGCCCCTGGGGACGGACTGAGAGCGGCCATAGCTGCTCCCTCCCCCCCGCCCTGTTGAGCCCGCCCCGCCCAAACCCTGCGCACAGCCATTTGCCGATCGCCTCAGGCAAGGGCTGGACTAGCGCCTCCCCTGAGGACTGAAGTTTTCCCACAGCTGATTTCCACCGCCAGTCGGCCTGGTGGTCAAATCCCTCTAGTGTTAACTATAACAATTAAGGCTTGGCTAGAACAAGACTGCGCACAGAGACCACAAGGGGGTGCACCAAGAAAGCATAAAAGATGCGGAGACAAAAAAACATGACAGAAATGGAGGATATGGAGCTAAGAATCGCAATTTTGAGGGCTTGCCATAAATTTGTGCAGAGCCTCACGAAAACTAATGAGACCCTCGATGCTACGATAAAGAAATTAGAAAGTAAGCATACACGGACTGAAATAAAGAATATTATACCCAATAGCAGACCAGAGGAGCACAAGAATCAAACCAAAGATTCGACAAAAAACACCCAATTGGAAAAGCAAAATGAAAAAAGAATCCGAAAGTGTGAAGATAGTGTAAGGAGCCTCTGGGACAGCTTTAAGCGGACTAATATCAGAGTCATTGGAGTGCCAGAAGATGAGAGACAGCAAGATATTGAAAACCTATTTCAAGAAATAATGGCAGAAAACTTCCCCCACCTGGAGAAAGAAATGGACTTACAGGTCCAAGAAGCGCAGAGAACCCCAAACAAAAGGAATCCAAAGAGGACCACACCAAGACACATCATCATTAAAATGCCAAGAGCAAAAGACAAAGAGAAAATCTTAAAAGCAGCAAGAGAAAGAGGCTCAATTACCTACAAGGGAATACCCATACGACTGTCAGCTGATTTCTCAACAGAAACTTTGCAGGCCAGAAGGGAATGGCAAGAAATATTCAAAGTGCTGAATACCAAGAACCTACAACCAAGATTACTTTATCCAGCAAAGCTATCATTCAGAATTGAAGGTCAGATAAAGAGCTTCACAGATAAGGAAAAACTAAAGGAGTTCATCACCGCCAAACCAGTATTATATGAAATGCTGAAAGGTATCCTTTAAGAAGAGGAAGAAGAAGAAAAAGGTAAAGATACAAATTATGAACAACAAATATGCATCTATCAACAAATGAATCTAAGAATCAAGTGAATAAATAACCTGATGTACAGAATGAACTGGTGACTATAATGAATCAGGGACATAGAAAGGGAATGGACTGACTATTCTTGGGGGAAAAGGGGTGTGGGAGATGCGGGAAGTGACTGGACAAAAATCATGCACCTATGGATGAACTCAGTGGGCGGGGAGTGAGGGTGGAGGGTGGGGTGGGAGCTGGAAGGAGGGGAGTTATGGGGGAAAAAAAGAGGAACAAATGTAATAATCTGAACAATAAAGATTTAAAAAAAAAAAAAAAAAAAGAACCCATTGTGGCCCTCGAGTCAAAAAGTTTGCCCACCCCTGGACTAGCTGATATAAACAAGAGTTACGTTCTTATGGTCAAATAATCGATGACAAAGGAGGCAAGAATATACAAATGGTATTGGGAAAACTGGACCTATATATGCAAAAAAATAAGACTAGACCACTTTCTTACACCACATATAAGGATAAACTAAAAATGACTTAAAGACTTAAATGTAAAACCTGACACAATAAAACTAGAAGAAAAAATAGGCAGTAAACTCTTTGACATCACTCTTAGCAATGATTTTTGAAAATGTCTCCTTGGGCAAGGGAAACAAAAGGAAAAAAAACAAAACAAATGGGATTACATTAATAAAAAGTTCCTGCACACTGAAGGAAACCATGAACAAAACAAAAAGACAACCTACCGAATGGGAGAAAATATCTTCCAATGATATATCCAATAAGGAGTTAATATCCAAAATACATAAGGAAATCATACAACTTAATACCAAAAAAAAGTTCTGATTAAAAAAAGAGCAGTGTACCTGAATAGATTTCCAAAGAAGTCATATAGATGGCCAATAGATATATGGAATCATACTCAAAATCACTAATCATCAGGGAAATGCAAATTAAAATCACAATGAGATATCACCTCACACCTGTCAGAATAGCTACCATCAATAAATCAGCAAACTGTGTTGATGAGGATGTAAAGAAAAGGGAACCCTTGTACACTGTTGGTAGGATTGTAAATTGGTGCAGCCACTATGGAAAACAGTTTGGAGATTCCTTAAAAAAAAAAAAGAACCACCATATGACCCAGCAATTCCACTGCTGAGTATTTTATCTGAAGAAATCCAAAACACTAATCCAAAAAGATATATGCACCCCTATATTCACTGTAGCCCTATTTACAAGGGCCAAGTATGGAAGCAACTTAGTGTTCATCAATAGATGAATGGATCAAGAAGATGTGGTGTGTACACACACACGCACATACACACAATGGAATATTAATCAGCCATAAAAAGTGAAATCTTGCTATTTGTGACAACATGGATGGAGAGGATATTATGCTAAGTGAAATAAGTCAGACAGAGAAAGACAAATACCATATAATTTCACTCATAGGTTGAATCTAAAAAATAAACAGGAAAAAAAACTCTCTCTCTCTCTCTCTCTCTCTCTCTCACTCACTCACACACACACACACACACACACACACACAATTTGATGGTTTCCAGACGGGAGGGGTTGGGGAGATGGGTGAAAAAGGTGAAGGGATTAAAAAAGACAAATTTCCAGTTATAAAAATTGTCATGGGGATGTAAAGTACAGCACAGGGAATATAGTCAATAATATTCTAATAACTATGCATGATGTCAGATGAGTACTCGATTTATTGGGGTGATCACTTTGTAAGTAATACAAATGTCCAATCACTATGTTGCATACCTGAAACTAATATAATCTTGTTTGTCAACTGTAATTGAAAAATTATAAAAGAAAAAAGTGCCTATGAAGACCTCATTTATGTGCTCCTTATTGTAAAGTATCTCATACAATGTTATGTATAATTTAGTTGCTAAATAGACATAATTTTAATATTTAAGATTAATTTTAAAATCATGGAGTTTTATTACATGATTCTTACAAGTAATAAGTCTAAGAACAAATTTTGTTATTTACTAGTAAGATTATTCCTTCAAATTGGAAGTAATGTTCTAGGCCAGTGGTTCTGTGACTTTTAATCACCTGGAGGGATTATCAAAGTAGATTCCTGGATCCCACCTCCAGTGTTTCTGAGTCAGCTGACTTGGGGTGGAGCCCAGGAACCTGCATCTCTACCACGTTCCAAGTGATGCTGATACTGCAGGTCTGGGGACCACATGTTGGCCCACGCTTTCCCCAGTGCCCGGCAATGGTTGGCCCTGTTGATTGGACACCGTGAGGAGAAGAGATGAGCATCGATGGAGCACCCTGCCCTTCTTTATGAACCATCTTCAGCTACCTGCTCCCACCACCCTGAACTCACTGCCAGCCACCCTCCCACAAAAGGCCTCTGCTCCCTTGTTCTTTGTAGCTGAAGAAAAAAATAAGACTGACATGGCTGGGAAAAGGCCCTGGAAGACACGAGAGCTCGAACATCCTGAGAACACATTTATAGGAATTATGGGTCTAACAGATCATACCAAAAGGTTGAGGTAAACTCATGACCTCCCAAAGTTATATCAAAGTATGTAGTTCATGCATTGTTTTTTTTGGAGTGACAAACAGACTATTAAAAACAAAAACATGGAAAAATTTCCAGTTCTAGAAAGAAGAGCAGTGTCATAAGCAAATAGGATTATATCTTAGGTCTTGGGGTTGTCCATTTTCTCTATGGAAACTAGTTCTCGTATCTGCTAGGGGACCCTAGAAGAGCACACTTCAAAAATTTTGATAGATCAACTTTATTCTTCACCCAAGAGCATTTGAAGCAAAATGAGTCTGTCTGGATTCATACCTGACTTTCAGTGTTTATGGGCCCTTTGTGGTTAGGTGGGCACAGTCACCTACAGGCGTTACTTCCAGCCAGTTGACACCTGGACATACAGATAAATGTAAGTAGCACTCCTCTGAAATCAATATATTTTTATTGATTTCAGAGCGGAAGGTAGAGGGAGAGAGAGATAGAAACATCAATGATGAGAAGGAATCATTGATGGGCTGCCTCCTGCACGCCCCACACTGGGGATTGAGCCCACAACCTGGGCATGTGCCCTAACCTTGAATCGAACCATGACCTCCTGGTTCATAGGTCAGTGCCCAATCACTGAGTTACGCCGGCTGGGCATCCTATGGAAATTTTTTTAAAAAGTAAGGTGATGAGAACACTGAGGGCTGAAGTGTCACCCAGTCCAGTAATCATTACTAACAAAAGTGGCTTATTTTGAAGAAACATATTTAAAAAAAATAAATGTGTCTGACAAGTCAATCCTCATAGAACCAAAAGACAAAATAATTACCTCCAATCCCCAAAACAAATTTATTTGCTAGACCATGAGTAAGACATATTTAGGTAAAAGCAGAAACATTATAATAGGAAAATATGCTGTATCTAGAATCAAATATTTATATAAAAAAATCCTGTCAGCAGTGGTGACATTTCCAATGTAATAATGATTACTTCTCTTCCTAGACTAAGCTAGTACTGGACTTAAATTTTTGGTTTATTCACTTTATTTTGGTGGAGCAGACACAATATAAAGCTTGCTACTGTAGCCATTTTCATGTGCACAGTGCTGTGGCATTCAGTACATTAACACTGCTGTACAAACATCACCATCATCCAAACTCAGATTATTTGCTGAATTGATTATCCCCTCTCCCAATACAATAAAGTTAGAGGTAGCATGTATGGGTAACGTGGGTGTTTTTGCAAACACGGTATCAAGACATTGGGATTCTCATCAGTTTTCTTGAGGAAAATTAAGTGGAACGAGTTAAGTTAAAAAAGGAGCAAAATGAGTGAACTCAGATGCATGCCTAATTGTGGGTCCTCCCAGCCCCCCTTTTAAATTAGGGGTAACAAGAACCTGGTGCCAGCTGCTGCTTCTCGGACGTCCTCTTATTCTAAACCTACACAGACAGTACTCTGTAATGGCTGCATTCTTTCCCACTGACTCTCAGTCTTTCTCCCCTCGGTCCTTCAGGCAACATCACAGCTAATGACAACTGGCCCACAGGAGGAAACCCGTTTCCCATCTCATAGAGAAAATGCAGGCCACCGGATGCGGCAGAAAGTAACCAGCAGCTGGGCTGCTTTGAGTCTGCGCTGCTTTACATGTGCACTGGCAAAAAGTCTTCAATGTGGGGTGTCGCAAGGAGGGTTCTTTGGCATGAAATATCACACACAAAATACATCTTCTTACCTGGGCAGGAACACACTTTCCACCACGTAGAAGTCTTGCATGAGGACATCTCGGTCTGGTTTGGACGTGAGATTACCCACTGTGTATCCTATGCCCAGCTGGATAGCACCTTTGATGGCAGATGATGCAGTCTGCAAGGCAAACACGCGTCCCGGGATTAGCCTCAATAGTCGGGCCTTGTTCAATGTTACCAGCAGCAAAAAAGGAGTTAGGTTTTTTTTTTTCTGCTCCTAAGCAATGAGGAAGCTAGGCTTGGAGAGATGACAGGCTGCTTCTTTTGATGGAGAGCTTATTCCCAACACCAAGGACTTTTCTTGTCATGAAATTATTTTTGTGGTAATCCTTCCTACCAATATTTTTTAAAAAATATATTTTATTGATTTTTTACAGAGAGGAAGGGAGAGGGATAGAGAGTTAGAAACATTGATGAGAGAGAAACATCGATCAGCTGCCTACTGCACACTCCCTACTGGGTTTGTGCCCACAACCAAGGTACATGCCCTTGACCGGAATCGAACCTGGGACCCTTGAGTCCGCTCTACCCACTGAGCCAAACCAGTTAGGGCTCCTACCAATATTTTTAAAGTCAAATTATAGTCCCAAATTTCCATCTTTCTTTTATTGAGAACTTTGAAACTTGCCAGAACACTTTCAGTAGGTAGCACCACAATTTCTACCAAAAGATAAATGGTACACTCATAATTTTTTAAATTCAGAAGTTCTATAACGTACCTATGGATCAGGAAGAATATTTTATCTCATAAAAAGTGAGAGAACAAAAAAGTAATTTGAGTTTTAGAAATACACAAAATTTAATTTGGAAACTGCTTACTAATATTGCCATTGATATGGATCCACAATCAAAATTTCCTACACTGATCTGTGATAAAACACACAGCATTGGGTCACCAGTCTTTCCAAAATACCACTTTTCCAATATCATTCCATAATTAAATTGACATAATGTTAACTTGGGGAATTATTGTCACATATGTATATATACACGTGTGTATATGATTATATATATATAATTGTAATCAGCATAATAGGAGATATAGAAGAACATTTGAATGCATTCTTCTTAATGGTGAAAGGGTATCATATTTCTATGCCTTGCAGTGCCTAATGTAGTACTATGTATACAGAGGGAGCTAAATTAATACTTAAATCAGTGGTTCTCAACCAAGAATATCTGGCATTGTCTGAAGACATTTTCTGATTGTCATAACTGGTGATGGTAGTTTTACTACTGGCATCCAGTGGGTAGAGGCCAGGGATGTTACTAAACATGCTATAATGCACAGAACAGTTTCTCATCACAAGGAATTATCCAGCCCAACCATCAACAGTGCTGAGGTTAAGAAACCCTGACACAAGTGAATATAACAAATCATCTATTTTGTAAAACAATACTTTCTTTTTGAGTTAACATTTTTACTTAGCAACTCCCCCCACCCCCACATGCTTTGTTTTTATTTCTTCACACTTTTAACAAAGAACCTATCTCTCTTCTTGAAAAAAAATGTATCCTCTTGATTTCTATGCTAGAACATGGTCTGGGGACAACTTTTACCTTTTCTGGTGGGCTCATTCCTTCACTGACTTCTCATATTCTATTTGCTATAATTGCAGCCTCCCTAAAGGTTTGTATTGACCCTCAGATTTCCTTAATTATGTAGATAATCAATCCATTCTAATGGCTTCAAAAACTGTCTCAATGCATATGACTCTCAGGCCCTTTAAGTCTATTTGGATGCTGTTCTATCATCACACATCCAGTATATACAAACCAAAACTAATATTTTACAACAGTGATGGCGAACCTTTTGAGCTCCACGTGTCAGCATTTTGAAAAACCCCAACTTAACTCTGGTGCCGTGTCACATATAGAAATTTTTTGATATTTGCAACCATAGTAAAACAAAGACTTATATTTTTTGATATTTATTTTATATATTTAAATGCCATTTAAAAAGAAAAATCAACCAAAAAAATGAGTTCGCGTGTCACCTCTGACACGCGTGTCATAGGTTCGCCATCACTGTACAACCTTCCCACCCCACCGCCAAGACTGGTTTCTTTTTCTAAGGCACTAGAAGCCTCAGTCACCCAAGGCTGAACCCCAGACAAACCACATCTAGCACAGGGCTTAGGTCCCCAATAAATGCTGACGTCACCGGAAATGGCCACGATCAATCTGTCCTGCTTAGTCACCCCACTATCACTTTCCCATGAAGTCACCATTTAATTGTTTTCTTCCTCCACCACAAATATTCCATAGCCCTAAGTCTGAGGACAACAACCAACTACCTTCCCTCCTCCCTGCAGGAGATGGAAAACTGTCTTGGTGGTTTTCTCTTTTCACTTGTCTTTTTACTTAAGATCCTGGGGGCAGCAAGATGGCAAAAGACTGAGACTCAAACCATAGTGCAACTGGTGCTTTAAAAAAAAAAAGAAAGAAAAAAGTTTGCTATTTTAATAGTCCCTCGCTGAGCTCTGCCATGCCACCAATTGGCATTGGTGACCTTTTGTACCAACAGCTCTGACTTCTGAAGGCTGACATGATTTTCATTTTAAGCTCTCATAAAAATTCAAAAGGCATCTCTCCTCCTATCCATCACTCCAGCAATACGGCACAAGATGTGACATCAGTACTTTCCAGACGACCCAACTCCAAAACGTTCTGTTCCAGACCTATCAATAGCCTCACATGCTCTCCAAGTTTGCTTTCCCCTCCCCACGCCCCACCTGACTCTATTTCTGCGTAATTCAGTCATTTAACACTTCTTGGGCTGGAACACCTGTCAAACAGATGGAGTAGCCAAGTCTTTGTTGATGCCCCCACCACCCCCAGCAATAGAAAGTAGTCAAGGTTGTAGGAGTCTATATCTTGTGTTTTCAAACTTTAGAAAACATGAGACTCACTGGAACGCTTGTTAAATCAGACAGAAGGCAAAACCATGGAGACAGTAAAAAGATCAGTGGTTGCCAGGGGGTGGGGGAAGGGAGGGATGATTTGGCAGAACAGAGAGAATTTTCAGGGCCAGGAAAATACTCTGTGTGATGCTATATGGTGTATACATATCAGTATACATTGGTCTGAACCCACAGAATGTACAACCCAAGAGCGAACCATAGTATAAAGTAGGGACTTTGGGTGATCAATTGTAGCAGGTTCATCAATTGTAACCAATGCACCCTTTTGGTGGGGGATGTTGATAGGGGGGGAGTCCGTGCATGTGCAGAAGGTAGATGGGAAATCTCTGTACCTTCCTCTCCATTTTTCTGTTAACTTACACTACTCCAAAAAATAGACTTACAAAAACAGTCAATGAGCATTGAAAACCAAACCAAAACCAAAACCAGACCGGTGGGTGCAGCCCCAGAATTTCTCACTGAGAAGGGGTGGGGTGAGGCTCAGGAATCTGTTCTTGCTTTAAGGGGCATTGAGAGAGAAAACCGCCTTTCTACTGTGGTATAAGATCAGATTCTGAGTCCCGGAAGGAATAAGATTTTGGAAAGGACCCTGTTGACATCTGTTTAGTTAAAACAAAAAAACAGACTTGTAATACAATTGCTTTTCCCTTCAGGCTCCTTAAAATTCAAGTGCTTTGATGGGAGAAGTAATAGGAATTGCAAAAAACAACAACAGTTAATCCTTTTTGATCAACCATTTGTGCCGGACACTTGATGGATAACCACAATTATCATCACAATCTATCGCAATCATAGCACACACTTATACAGTGTTTACCAAGGGGCAGGCACTGTTTTAAGTGCTTTTGGTTAGATGAAATCTTTTATCCTCACAATGACCCTCTGAAATAGGTACTATTATCATCTCCATTTTACTGGCTCAGAGAGGGTTAGTCACTTATACTAGGTCACACAGTGCAGAGGTGGAGGTGGGACTGAGACCTGGGGAGTCTGGCTCTGGAGTTCAAGTTATACACAGGCGCACTGCAGCCTGTCAGAACCTCTGAACTCACTTAACCCTTTCAAGGACCTTGCAAATTAGCAACTACTACACCATGTTACAGGTGGGAGATTTAAGGCCAGCAAGGTTAAGCGACTTGCCCCGTTTGCATTGGTAGTGTGTGGTGGAGTCTGGATCCAGAGCCCACACTGTTTATATATCGTTTTGTTGTCTTGTGTGTTTTTTTGTTTGTTTTTTTTTTCAAAATGAGCCTAGAATCAAAGTCGAAGTTCTCCTTCAAATCTAGCTGCTTGACCTCAGCAAAGGTAGCAGCGTGGTGAAGGCATTCCTTTTGATGAAGTAGGGATAAAAATACTTTATTTGCTTCGAATCATATGCAACCACGGGGAAGTCCAAGGAAAACTTGTAAGCCACCTGGTAAACCAGCATGAACACCACTGTTAATGTCACTGCTAGTAACACGGGGAGGTATAAACACAAGAAGGTATTTCGCTGCCACAGGAGGAATGGCACCTGGAGGTTTCCTTCTCCCCGTCTCTGTGTAAAAGTAAATGCTTGAGCATTGGTGCATTTGGGCGTCATTAAAAAGCGTCTTGCCTACTTCAAGGCAGTGTCTGGTTGTGCTCATTGTGCATGTGGTTTCTTGAGTCACAGGAGTAAAGGTCCCATCACCTGACATTTCCCCGAGGCGGGCAGGTGGGCGAGGCTGCAGTATTTCCTACCACAGCCTCTCCTGAGCAAGACGTGCTTTAGAACTAAAACCGAACCGCCGCCGCCTGGAGTGTCTCTGATTAGCAGATTAGGAAGTCATGATGATGACCAAGAACCTTCTGCGTACTGCAGGTGGTTGCTCCTTTAGAACCAGCAGTTCTTTCCCTGCAAACTCTGAGCCAATAGCCCTCTCCTCTTTTCTCAGGGATACCCACCAGCAGGCCAGCAAGTCCTTAGCGAATCAACAGCTTCACACACACCACCCATGCTCAGCCCTTCCAATTTTCTCCGCATGGCTTTGCATAGGCTCTCAGAGAACTGAGACCGGGTCATCTTCCCAAAGGATGTCCTTCGACTCCCTTATAACATACAGCGCTAGATTTCAGAACATAGCAAAACAGTCTATTTTTGATTCAGGACTTTTCAAGGGCTAAGTGGAGGCAACAAGCCTGGATATTAGAAAAACCTCTAAGACACTTGATACTTCAAGAGAAAACCATGTAATATTACAAAAGCAAACCATAAACATTTACTTCCATAGATCCTCTTTCCTAACCCAAATTTGTTCAGGGACGATGGTAATTCTAAGAGGAAAATGAATGTCAGCATGCATGTGTATAATGTAGTCTATTTTTCAAAGCACTATATTTTTTAATGATTGCATTTGATCACAGTTGTTACAGAAGTAGGGTTTATAATGCCCATTTTATGGATAAAGAAACTGTGGCTTTGGGAGATTAACTTGACCTAAATTCCTTCTCTCGTGTGTGATAGAACCGGGAACGGTCCTGACCTGGAGTGCTCTCCCACTGCACACTGCTTCAGCTGTCTGAATTTTCTCAGCTGGAGATGAATCTGATTGAAGCTGAGAAGTACTTGAACTAGGAGATGATGATGATGATAGTAACAATAAGACTAACCGTCTACGCACACCAGCTATTAGGGAAGCAATGATCCTGACAACAGTCAGAGTTTAAATGACCTTACATTAGCTACAGGAAACTGCTTTCTACAGCACAATGTCTATGAAATTAGATCACTTAATATGCCATCTGATAACACTGGCTGTAAAAGGAAGTATTAAAATATTTCATGTCAACAGCATTTTTCACCCCTAAGGTGTTTCATCCCTAATTACGAGATTATAATAAGCCAATAGGTATGCTGCCAGAGTGGCTTTTTTCAAAAGTAAAGATAAAATTGTGTCCCTACCTTGCTTGAAACCCTCCCTAATATCCTCCCTGCAGCATTAAGTCCAAACCCCTTAGCTCAACACAGAAGCCCATCTTATAATATTACTTCCTCCTTACCTCCCACTGACTCCTGCATCCAATATAAAAAGTTTTTTTTTTTAAATAAACACTTGTTGACATCACCTGAAATGGCCACGATCAATCTGTCCTGCTTAGTCATCTCTATCCTTTGAACTTACAAGTCCATGAACCCCTAATAACTGCACATGAAAATTTCTGCTTGTGGGTATTTTCCCCAAAAGGGAATCCAATGTTTTCTCTTTTTCTCAGAAAGCTCATTTGCCCCAAACCACAGGTCTAGAGAGTCTAATTCTAAATTAGAGAAGTCCATTGACAAGGCACCTTAGACTAGGCCAGGGGTGGGCAAACTTTTTGACTCGAGGGCCACAATGGGTTCTTAAACTGGACCGGAGGGCCGGAACAAAAGCATGGATGGAGTGTTTGTGTGAACTAATATAAATCCAAAGTAAACATCATTACATAAAAGGGTACGGTCTTTTTTTTTTTAGTTTTATTCATTTCAAACGGGCCGGATCCGGCCCGCGGGCCGTAGTTTGCCCACAGCTGGACTAGGCCATTAAAAGGGGTACGGTGACACCTCTTAAAAGCAAGAGAAGGCAATCCTTGTCCAGCTAGGGAACACTCCCCTGTCCCTCATTTCCATGGTTCAAGTCTAGCTCCAGGTTCTCCCTCCTGTCTCTGAACTTATACTCAAGAAAGAAGGCACAGACTTCTTATTTGTCCCAAGGATGGAACTTAGGGAAAAAGAAAGAGGAATCGACGGCATGAAACTGGTTGTAGGACAATGGAAATGAGATAGTTTGCCAGTGGGCAAGCCTAATCCTTCTAAAAAAGACGCAGGACCACATCTCGCCTTCAGGTTCCTTGAACCTTTTCTCTGGTCCCTCCCTGTATTAGTTTCTTATGGCTGCGGTAACAGATTACTTAGTGTCTTCAAACAACATGCACTTATTATCTTACAGTTTGGGCGGCTGGAGGTCCTAAAATCGAGGTGCTGGCAGGGCAGATTCTTTTGGAGGCTCTGGAGGAGGATCCATTCCTTCGCCTTTTCCAGCTTCTAGAGGCCGGCTGCATTTCTGGGCTTGTGGCCCCTTCCTCCACCTTCAAGGCCAGCAGCATCTTCAAATCTGTCTCACTCCCTCTTAATCTCATTCGATCTCTCCTCTTTTTCTCTCTCTCAGCTCTGCTTTCGTGAACACACCTCATTCTCTGACTCTGACCTTCCTGCCTCCCTCTTATACAGACACTTGTGATTACATTGGGCCCACCTGGATTATCCCGGATAATTATCTCCAGCACGAGATCCTTAACTGAATACACCTGCAAATTCCCTTTTAACCATGTGAGGTAATATAGTCACAGGTTCTAGGGATTAGGACACAGACATCTTTGGGCTCCATTATTTTGTGCACCACACTCCTCTATTTCAAGATTGACTCCGGCATTTTTTCCAGTGTTGCCCCAAACAAAGAGAAGAGCTCCCCCTCAGAACTCCATTCACTCAGATGCTGTTCATTCTGAGAATTTTCTGTGAGCTAGGCATTGTGCTATGTGTTAGGGAAAGCATGAGCCAAAAAAAAAAAAAAAAAAAAAATTGTCCTTGCTCTCATTAGAGTGTGTAAGTCTTGTGGGGGAAAGAGATATTAAACAAACAAGGATATACATACATAATGACATTTGCTGTCAGTGATGTAAGCAACAGGGAGATGTAACTGAGCTCACAAGGGTGGAGGTCCACTTTAGAATGGCAGAGTTAGGAGAGGTCTACCCGAGGGGTGATATGCAGGCTGAGACTTAAAAGGTGAGTATGAGCCAACAGATAGGTCATATCAACAAAGGCTGGCTGTACCCATCACGTGCCAGGCATTCTTCCACAAACTGGGGATACAGAAGTGACCTGGCCAGAGTCCTTGCCCTCAAGGAATTGAGAATCACATTAGAAGGCTAGGGAAATTGTTTGTGAGGCAGAGAGAAGCCGCAGTTCAGGGACTGGAAAGCAAACCATTGTGGGTCAACTATGGTGGGAGGACATCAGAACAGGAGGCTGGAAAGACAGGAAGATCTAGATCTGAGCTTCAGAGGCCATGTTCAGGGTTTGATGTATTTCAATAAGGGAGCAGCATTCTAATTCGGCTATTGCGTGGAGAAGAGATTGGAGGAAATCTATGAGGGAAAGCGATTAGGAAACAGTGGTTCATATTGAGATGTGGGTGGCTGAGAGTAGGGGGATGAATAGGAAGGTGGACAGAAGGGTTGAATGTGAGATATACAGGGTGTCCCAAAAATGTATACACACTTGGAATAACTATTAATTCCAATGGGTTAAATCTGAAAAAAAAAAAAAGAAATATCAATTGAGCTATCAGCTATTTAAGCGTGTATACTTTTTTGGGAGGACACCCTGTATTTTGCAAGGAGAAACACAGGACTTGCTATGAGCTAGAAATGAGGGCTACAAAAGCACTAAAATGCTTCCTGGTGTTTTCCATGAGCAATTGAGAGGACTGAGGTTGCTTTACCGAGTTGAGGAGACTGAAGTAAGAACACATTTTTGAGGGGAAGATTACTGGTTAGAGTTACATTTGAGATGCCAACAAGACATCCAAATGGAGATGTCAAGTGTCAAGATACAAGTCTGGAGCTTAGAATGGAGGTTTGGGCTGAAATTTTGAACTTGAGTGTTTTCAGCATATAAATGGTATGAAAATCAAAGGGCTGGGTAAGTAACCTAAGGAGAGAGGGGAACGTTCTCAAAGGGCCTGAGCAAGGTCAACATTTTGGGATTAGACAGAGAAAGGAGAACCTTTGGAGATTTAGGAGTGACTGCAAGGGTGGGAAAACATGGCTTCAGAAAAACCAGAAGAAAATTTGAAGAAAGTTGTGATAACTGTCTCAACAAGTGGCTGTTTCATTTGATAATATGAATGTTATCTACAACTTGATGGAATATCTAAACCTAGGTATTAAATTCGCTATTCTTTTCTCATTTGCATCATTGATTCATACATTAAGTCCAAGTCTATTGCTAAAATATTTGACAAACGTATTTAATAAGCTCCAGTCAAATTATGGATTCATTTGAACCATGTTTTTAAAATGTTCTATATATTTAAAAATATTAAGTTAAAAAAGTAGGATATAAAATAAAATGTGAAGAACACAAACTCACAAGTGTATTTATACACATCCACAGAGGAAAACAAGACAGGAAGGAAATATATTTAACTGCAATAATTATCTCTGGGCAGTGTGATATTGGGTGATTTTTACTTTCAAGCTTGTGCTTCTCAGAGCATCTAAATGTTGTGTTATAGGTAAGAAAAGAAATATCCTCCAATGAAGGTGCTATTACTATGTTTATGAAGACATTTTGAGGGATAACAAAGGCATGTTTGGGATTTGTTCATCTTTTTATCCCCTGTAGCTGTTATACTCTTATGAAGTGTAATCATGATCAACTATGTCTCCCTCTGTCCCTCTAAATTTATTCTGGGCTTAGATCATCCCCTTTCCTAGGATGGCATTTAGGGCAGGTCTATGACCCTTCTGGTGACTCCAAGAATAAAAGGTCTTCTGCTTATTTCTAGTCTCAGATCATTCAAAATGGTCTCATGTAGGGATTTGGTTTGTCTAGTCCAGTGGTTCTCAACCTTCTGGCCCTTTAAATACAGTTCCTCATGTTGTGACCCAACCATAAAATTATTTTCATTGCTACTTCATAACTGTAATGTTGCTACTGTTATGAAACGTAATGTAAATATCTGATATGCAGGATGGTCTTAGGCGACCCCTGTGAAAAGGTCGTTCGACTGCCAAAGGGTTCGCGACCCACAGGTTGAGAACCGCTGGTCTAGTCCATTTAAAGCAAAAACTTTAAATATACTGGGGGGAGCCATCTCCCCCTCCCTGCCACGGCCACAGCTGGCCTGGCACAAGCTGGCCACTAGAAGTGGGAAGGGCTGGGGGCTTCTTTCTCTTTTCTGCCTGCCTGCTGAAGGGAGCAGGCAAGGTTTTACCGGAAAAATACAGTTAAGATGTCTCAGGCACTCCACGTGTACCCACTCTTTCTCTGTTCGATGACGTCACAGAGCTGCAGTTGTACCTACAAGCGGCAGCTGCGTCCTCACCTTTCGGGGAGAACACATCCCTGGCTGGTAGTTCCTCAGAGATGACCACATAACAGCTAATCTCCATCTCTGTGCCCTCAACTGGTCACAGGTCATTATCCTGAAACTCTGGGAATCAACAAGCAATACCCAACCCCCAACTCCCCCTGACCTTGCTCTGAGGGTGACCAGAGCAGCTGACAGACAATTCTCTCGTTCTTCCAATTTCCCAGGAAATACTACTGTCTATTGCACCCCCCAGGCTCCACTGAACATATATCACACTCGGGAGTGGTCTCACCGAAGCCCTCTTTCCTAGGCTGGCCATGATGGACAGGCCCTCTCTCCACACTCCACCCTCCAGGCCTACTCCTGACGTATCAACTCTCCAACATTCCTTTTCAGTCTCCCTCTCTCACAACCAAGCTCCTTCATAGATTCGGGGTGATCACTAAACTGGACTTAGATCACCTCCTTCCCCAAATTCAGGCTGGCACCTGACCTTGCCATGTGATTAAAATTCTTCCAGCCTTCCAGTTTCTACTGTCCTAGACTGATTCACAGGTCCTGCTCAGAACACGGGGTTTTGGTTAGCTGCTCACTGTGTTCCATTCCACCTGCCACATGACTCAGCATTTCAGGCTTTTTAAAAAAATACTATCTCCCAGCGTAAAAACCTTCACTGTTTTTTCGACTTTCTGTAGAAATGAATCTAAAATTCCTTGCTTGCTCCTCAAGATTTTCTACAATGCCATTCCTGCTAGTGCTAACTACAATAAATAAATCACCAAATGCTAACTTCTGTAAAAAACACACCCCTGAACACATTTATTTCATCAGGAACAGCCCACTGCGGGTGTCCCTGATTGGAGTGCTTTTCTCTGTTGGGTGGTGTGCTGCGTGCTTGTGGTGGTATCCCCTAGGGCCGTGGTCGGCAAACCGCGGCTTGCAGCCACATGCGGCTCTTTGGCCCCTTGTGTGTGGCTCTTCCTGAGCCTTAGGAGTACCCTAATTAAGTTAATAACAATGTACCTACCTATATAGTTTAAGTTTAAAAAATTTGGCTCTCAAAAGAAATTTCAATCGTTGTGCTGTTGATATTTGGCTCTGTTGACTAATGAGTTTGCCGACCACTGCCCTAGGGTCTCAAAGTCCTCCAAGTGCAGCTGCTGATAGAAGCAGTAATGGTGAAGAATGCCACTTCTCACTTCTTACTACCTATACAAGGAGTCACAATGCAGGACATTCCTCCAGATCTGCTCCGCGTCCTGGGACACTCCCTGTGCAGCTACTGTACATTAAGGGCTTCCCAACTCTGGCCTCCAGGTGGGTTTGGCCAATGGGAACCTCCACAGCAGATTAAAGGGAGGTCTGAGAGTGACATCAGGTGTTTACTCCTTTCCTTCTCTTCCGGTGGGTTTGACTCAAACCTGGGATTGACTCAGACCGGTGTGTCCTTCTGAATGTTACAGCTCCTTTCTTGTGAGCCTCTCCAGATAACTCCTATTTGGGTTCCAGAAACTGTACCATTCCCTTACCTCTCAGGCCAACATTTTGACCCCAGATACTGAACTATCACTTGTAGTTTCCTTATACTTCTCCCACATCTTTGCAAACAGTGCCTTTTAAAAACTCTTTTCAAATCCCCCAGTTTTAGTGTGTCATCCATTTACTGTCCAGACCCTAGATCAGCGTTTCTCACCCTTGGCTGCACACTAGAATCACCTGGGAATCTTTATAAATCCTGATTTCTGGGGCTCATCCTCCGGAAATTCTGTTTCCTTGTTTCTTTGTTTCTTTGTTATGGGGTGGGGCCACAACATTAGTAACAAAGAAACAGAACTTCTGGAGGATGAGGCCCAGAAATCAGGATTTTTAAAAATATATTTTATTGATTTTTTTACAGAGAGGAAGGGAGAGGGATAGAGAGTTAGAAACATCGATGAGAGAGAAACATCGATCAGCTGCCTTCTGCACACCCCCTACTGGGGATGTGCCCACAACCAAGGTACATGCCCTCGACCAGAATCGAACCTGGGACCCTTGAGTCCGCAGGCCGATGCTCTATCCACTGAGCCAAACCGGTTAGGGCCAGAAATCAGGATTTTAAAAAAGATTCCCAGGTGATTCTAATGTGCAGCCAAGGTTGAGAACCACTGCTCTAGATAAAGACCCAGTCACAGCTCATTAGCTAGGATGAGCCACACAGCCTCACTAAGATGCTAGGAGGGCTGGCTTCGCAGCTTTGCTATGGAAGAGGGGCCACAAATTCTGGTGGAAAGTCTGTTGCGTTGGCCATACCGCAGATCCTATCGCCTCTACACAAACTCAGAACTTCAGCCGAACCTTCCCGCTTACACTTGCCTCGGGATTCCTGGCCTGCACATGCTGATCTCCATGTTGGTCTTCTCCATTCTATTTGGTCTCCTACTTACTGTCCTGGGTCCAGTTTTACACTAGTCTCCCCAGGCATTGCTCACATGGCAGCTAGACATGATTACCCCCTTCTCCCAGTAAGAGTGACTTCATAAATGACTCTGGGGTATTCTATTTCTTTTATGGCTGGCAACTATTTTCCTAATACAATTTCTTCGGCTATTTACATTTTCAAAAATTAAGAATACTTCAGTACCATTATAATGATGTCCTCCCCTGTGCCTGTATGGGCCACCTATGATGAAAGCGCCTCAAAACAAGGTCATTCTGACCCACTAGGTACAAAACAACCTTGGAAGAAGCCCAAGATAGATCCACTTTGTATTTAATTTTCCTTATTACTAAGCAGCCTTTTAAACAAGATCCCACTGTATCCACTTGTTTGAAAGAAGATTTGATTCTCTAAATGTGATAGAAAAGGCAGAACAAAGAAAAGGTGATCCATGGTTTCTTTTAAATGATCTCCACCTACTTATGTGAGTGGGGGTAAAGCACATCCTCTCACTGAAATGGAAAAACATATTAAGCAAACACTTCTCATTAACAGGGAAATACTGTACTCAAGTATTCAGCAGTGGAAAATTATGCACACTTAATTGCCCTTAAAAAGAAATATGCCATCAACTGCAAATGAAGTTTTTGATTTAAGATAGAACAGCATTACAAGTGCTATTATATTAGCCTTCTAGAAATATTACAGTGTAGGCTGAGACAGTCATCCTAAATGTGGCATAGCATAATATCCTTAACACTATTCCTACACACCAGGGAAAAGGTTTCATTTGTTTGTATATTCAAATAAAAATAGTATTTATTTGATACAAACACAAATTTAAATTCAACAGATAAAAATAAGGATTGAGTTTTCATCCTTCTAGAATCATAAAACAAATTTCACATAGTATTGCATTTGCTTGCAAGGGAGTTTTCACTTTCAAATAATATGTCAATGCTAAGCACTGTTTTGGAGGAATAACAAAATGCTTATGGCAGATGTTGCTGGTTGTCCTCAGTATCTAGTCACCCTTCTTATTTAGCAGTTGTTCTCAATGAGGGTTGGTTTTGTCTGGCAATATCTGGAGACAATTTTGATTGTCCCAACTGGGGAATGCTGCTGACATCTATTGAATACAGGCCAGGGATGTTTACATCCTACAGTATACCCTCTACCCCACCCCCACCCCCCAACTCCCACCAACAAAGGATTATCCAGCCTCAAGTATCAGTAAGGTCAATACTGAGAAATTCTGTTGTACAGCAATAGAGATTTTAATTGGGTATTTTGCAGGGCTCTCTTGCAGCTAGGTGTCGTCACATGAGTAATTTCTGACCACTGAGATGTGACAGGAAATGATGTGTCCAACTCCAAGGTCATACCCCTAACAGGAAGGGGAGTGTTCTCTGCAGATGTGAGGGGTGAAAATGAAGCAGCCATCCTTGATCACGTTTGGAAACTGTGCATTGTGACGATAGAAAAACGAGAAACCTGGGCCCCTGATGACTCTGCAGAGGAAGTAAATTACCTCTGCACTGTTATGTGAGGGAAAAACAAACTTCAACTTGTCTTAAGCCACAATCATCCTGGTTCTTGCTTCAACACATATGTGAACCTATATTTCAAGTGCATCTAACCTGTGAACTTACAGCCAAATGCTTTTTATCTGAAAAGTGATGCAGATTCAAAACTACCTCAAAATGAAAGAGAAATGTCTACACAGCTAGCCTTGCTTCATTTAAAAAATTAAATCGAGCATGTGGTTATTGAGAAAATGTTAAGTAACTCTTAACTATAGAAAGTAAACCACAAACGCACTCTTCTCAATCTTGCTCTTTAGAGTTGACCAGTGTCATGTGTTTGGTATGTGTTCTTCTAGACTTTTTTCTCTATCCATTGAAAATGCATATACACGTCTGTACATTAAATATTGGACTCTACTACAAATGCTGGACTGCAGTTGACTTTTTTCACACAATATCCTTCCATGTCCATGTACACAGACAGCCATTATTTTTAAGGTTATACAGATGTTCATAGTTGTATATGGCACAACTGTTTTAATGACTCTCTAATTGGAAGGCATTAGGGTTCTTATTCTTTCGCTTTTTTAATAGCAAATAATGCTGTAATGAGTGTCCTTGCTCATATATCCTTATACCCTTATTTCTGGAGTATTTCTGCAGCACAGATTCCTAGAAAAAGAATTGCTCAGTTTAAGATATGCACTTTATGCTTTGATAAGGACTGCCAAAATGTCTTCTAAAAGAGATTTCATCAATTTATATACTCATTGACAGAGTAGAAGACTGCATTTGTCATCAAACTCTCACCAACACTAGTATCATTAATATTGTTAACTTTTCCTAAACTTGCTCTTTTAGTTCTTATTTTCCTGATTACTAGAGAAGGATCTCTTTGTGTGTTCATTGTATTATTTGCCTTAAACTTAATAATTTTATTTTTTATGGCCCCACACTAATAACCATGCTTGATTATTTTATACCAATTAAAGTTAAACTGCATTTACAAAATAATCCCTGTGGAAAATTTAAAACAATTGGACTCCATGTTGACCCTGTGGAGTTTTTATTTGTTAAAATTATAAGCTCTCAGGGGGCAGAAATGTAGCTTTATCATTTACCCAATAAAGTTCTTCTTTACTCACCTTTACTGTAACAAAAATATGCACTTCTCTAGATAGTTTTTAACTTTAAAATAGTACTTTAGAATACTTTGCACCCATATTACAGTAGAAATTATTTTTCAAGCTGGCTGGCATGGCTCAATGGTTGAGCATTGACCTATGAACCAGGAGGTCATGGTTCAATTCCTGGTCAGGGCACATGCCCAGGATGTAGGCTCGATCCCCAGTGAGGGAGGGGTATACAGAAGGCAGCTGATCAATGATTCTCATCATTGATGTCTCTCTCTCTCTCTCTCCCTTCTTTTTTGAAATCAATAAAAAACATATTTTTAAAATTGTTTTTCAATAACAAATAAGAAATGAACTCCTGCCCTGATCGGTTTGGCTCAGTGGATAGAGTGTTGGCCTGCGGACTCAAGAGTCCCAGGTTCAATTCCGGTCAAGGGCATGTGCCTTGGTTGTGGGCATATTCCCGGTGGAGGGTGTGCAGGAGGCAGCTGATCGATGTTTCTCTCTCATCGATGTTTCTAACTCTCTATCCCTCTCCCTTCCTTTCTGTAAAAAATCAATAAAATATATTTAGAAAAAAAGAGAGAAATGAACTCCTTAGTTTGTTCATTGGGACAGGGGACTCTTGGAGAAACACAATTCTGGGGGTGTGGTGGGGGTTGAGAAACATACCTTGGCAGAGAGAGATACAGAAAAGCTACACAAGGGCCTGCCTACCCGTCCCTTGCAGTGGTTCTCAACCTTCCTAATGCTGCGACCCTTTAATACAGTTCCTCATGTTGTGGTGACCCCCAATTTCATTGTTACAAATTGAACATAATTAAAGCATAGTGATTAATCACAAAAACAATATGTAATTATATATGTGTTTTCCGATGGTCTTAGGTGACACCTGTGAAAGGGTCGTTCGACCCTCAAAGGGGTCGTGACCCACAGGTTGAGAACCGCTGGTTTAGAGTCTTACACTATAGGGTTGGAAAGGGCTCTACAGACCCTGAAGAAGCAATCGGGTATCTTTAGTAGAAACTTTTCACATTAGGGTAAGGGTTTTCTTGTCATACCTCTGCTTCATCCCTTTTTTAGGAGAAATGAATGTTGCACATTGAGACCTTGTCATCATTCTACTAGCTGGCTGGCATTTTCCGAGTGCTTATTGTGATCCAGGCATTGAACTAAGTACTTTAGAGGTGCTTTCTCCTTTATATGCACTTACCTTCACAATAACTCTACAAGGAAGGAAAACTATTATCCTGCTTTACCTAAGATGAAACAGATTCAGAAAGACAAAGAAGCTTTTTCAAGGCCACACAGTGAGGAAGTGACAAAGCTGGCCCTTAAACCCAGATCCGTTAACCCCAAGTGCACGCGCATAACCATTACATCCAACATCGTAACAGGACATAGAAACAGAGATATCAGCTTTACCCACTGTGCCTTTCAATGCAGCACAGGCCCAGGTAAATTGCATGGCTCCTACAACTACTTGTTTCTTAGTATGTGGGCCTATTTCTAGGTAACGCCAAGCCAGCTTCTATTATTTTTTTCTTCTGCATTCTCCATTGACCAGCACGCACATGGTTAACTCTACTTGCCCAGAGGTGTGGAGGTGGGTTAGGGCCAAAGCCAAGCCTCACTCCTACAGAGTTCCCAGGAGACATTTTCACAGAACTCTGCCAGCTCAGGTACATGGAGTCATGGGCACAGGTTTGAAATGCAAACGAGATGGGGCCCAAGTGATCAGGTTTCACTGCAAGGTTGGTATTTAGGAACCTTCAGAAAGGGAATTAGGATCTAGGCCTGTCTGTCAGCTTTACATAGGACAATCAACCAACTCCTCTCCCCCAAAAGTAACCCTTCACAATCTCCACTCTCTCATCATCCTTTTTGGCTTTATATTATCTCCACCTCCCTTGAGAGGGTACTAGCCCACAGCCCTGCCTTCCATGTCTTGCCACCCCCTCTCCAAGCTCTTGCTGAATATGAACGAACACACACACACACACACACACACACACACATACACACACACGCAGTTTTTGTTCTGGTTTAGGAATGGGAGGGGATAATGACAACTCCTTCAGGGAGGCTCAGACCTGCAAGGAAACGTAATATACTTCTGGAAATACCAGTGACATGTAAGATCTTGTTGTTATATCTTTTATCACCTCCCCCAAGAGACCCCAAACCTTTCCTTTTCATTTCACCAACTGACCTCTTCAGGTTTTCAAAGAAAACTGCGTTTAGGGAAGGAGGGAAACAGCCAGTGCTCAGGCTCTGATATGTTGACAGGGCCATCACTATTCCATAGTTAATTCAGTCTCTGACTCCATAAAACAGAAGGGCTTATTGTTGTTCATTTACCCAAATAAAGAGAACAAAAACTCAAGTGACGCTAACTACTAGGTGGCAGTCACTGGTTATTTTTTCCAATTGTGCCTTGATTTGTATTACATGTAACTTATTTTTATAACTAAGTTTCATGATCTGTAAAAATTAGATAAAATGAGGAAAATTATAAATAGTATAGAAGTAGGCCCAAAAGAACTAAAAAATTTTTGCTTCTTCTTTCAAATCTCTCCCAGCTTAATTTTTTCCCTTAATTTTCATGGTAAATTCTTGATAAGTAGAGGGAATTACATATATATATATATATCTGTAAAACATTATATTTATATATTTATTTCTATAACATATTTGTGATATATTTTATATATATCATCTATATTAGTAATACCCTTGAGTAAGAGATATATCTCACTCATATCTATAATAATAAAAACATAACATGCTAATTAGACCAGACGACCTTCCGGATGAAGCCAGGGTTACAAGGGAAGCATGGGTCCTGGGTGCCTGCAGACAACCGGAGGGAAGCTCGGGTCCCAGGTGCCAGAGGGAAGCCGGTGCCGGCAGCCGAGGGAAGGAAGGCCTACTCTTGCGTGGATTTTGTGTATCAGGCCTCTAGTATATCATAATATATATACAACATATACTATATGTATATGTCATAGGAATAAACAACATTTATAGAATAGAAAGACAAGAGAAGGAAGAAAGGGGAAGGGTTATGATTGCCAAATGAGATAGAATCATTCATAAAACAAAACTAAAAATTTTATAAACTAAAAATACAGTGATTTTCATAGATTGACAATGAAAAGCATTATTTGCTAGTGATGTGCTGTTTTCCAAACTTCAATCACCTTTCTGTATGCAAGCCCTAAACATTCCTTATAGAATAAAAGCAACAGATGTGAAGTTTAAGAAATGATAGCTATTGATAAAGGATGAAAAAATGGCTTCTCTTTAAATTCCTATGATTAAGCTTTCTTTTCTGAAAGAATAGGGAGTGAAACATCCCTCTTTCACAATTAAATTATTTTAAATGATTGCAATGATAATTAACAGTATTATTATTTCTACTTTCCTGGTAGTTCTGGCCATATTTCTGGAAACCCACAGGAAAACAATACCAAGAGTTTTAAACAAAAAGATCTGAAATGTTAATGCCAGTATTTTTCTGAAGGGCTTTAAAATTTGGAATTTAGGTGTTTCCTGAACACAAAAGGATTGGTTTTAAGCATTTAAAGTCTTGAATGTAACAATTTGTTTGGTGATACACATTTATGCACTTATATGTTTATATAATATGGCCTTAAATTCTGCTGCAATTGTTCTAAGTGCTTATTATGTGCCTGGTCAAATTATTTGCATTATTGATTTCTTATCGTAATGTTATTACCTCCATTTTATAGATGAAGAAACTGATTCAGAAAGACTGCATATCTGAACGATAAATCTGAGTCATTTTCACAAAAAGACTATCAAATGGAACTTTCCTAAAATTGTACAGACCGATACATCAGACAGCTCACACATTTTTAAAAAATCCCTATAATCAGCGTAAAGCCTCCAAGTTGAGGGATAATTTTAAATATTATGTACACTTTTAAGTTTGGATTAAGCATTCTTTGTCTTCTTTGTTTCAAGACCTAGAACTACATTGCATCCACGATGTGATTTTCTCCCTGAACACTTCCAGAACCTTGGAACGCAGTTTCTAAAATCCTGTCTGAAATCCTGTACATCTGAACAAAAACCCAGCCATCGTAGGTGCTCAGGACTCTCCCATCTGCTGGCAGCTCCCTCACCCCACGTCCGATGGACTTCCCTCCCTTATCCTCTGGATCTCTCCCTCCTGGCCTTTCAAATCCCTGTGGTTTTCCTGGTCTGAGAGGCTAGGATCACCCCTTCACCAGGAAAGCACTTAGGTCTTTGGAACAAAAGCACTAGCAAAACTGGCTGGATACCCAGGCTGCAAACATGTAAGGACGAAATTGAGTCCCTGGCCAGAGGGTTCCCTGAGAAGCGCTATGATTGGGCTCTGCCTGCCTAAGATGCTTCTGCGTGCACCATCTTACTGTCCCAGGGTCTCTCCTTCCTCTTGCCATCGGGGCTGGATGCTGGGGTGGAGGACAGGTGACTAGTCCAGGACACAAGTGAAAAGACACTTGAATGGAGGCTCCTGCTTCTGCCACAAAACTGCTTTTGACCAAAGGTAGAGAAAAGGGGAAGAAAAAGCATTCACAGACAGTGACTACCTCCTTCATTTCACAAGTGCCCCTCATGGTAACTTGCAAATATGAACAGGCATTTGGGATCAGAAATAGCCTACAAATCTGAGTTGGGGGCCCCTTCTGCTATCAGAGGGCTGAGAGGAAGTTATGAGCCACCCCTGGGTCGCAGTTTCCTCCTCTGTAAATGAGGACATTTGCTTGCCAAATTTTGTCCACATTGAAAATTCTACTTTCTAATTTTATTTATTTTTCAGTATGTGCATTTGTCTAAGGTTTAACCTATTTAATTCCAACATTCTCTCTCTCTCTCTCTCTCTCTCTCTCTCTCTCTCTCTCTCTCTCCTTAGTTACAGTTCCTCCATTAGAAAATTCAATAGAAAGTCACTGCATTTTGCCTACTTTGGATCACAACTCTTAAAGTAAGTCAGACTGATACTGAGAAAGGAGAACAGCATAGTCATTTCTCCTAAGAGAAGCAGGCGGAAGCAACCTTGCTTCACTCATGTGCAATTTCCAGAAATGCCAGTTAGAACTTACGGCTGTTTCTTCCTTTTCTCTTGAACTCAGTGAGAACATTATTAAATTGCTTTTGTTGCTGCCTGAGGCCATAAAAGTTGGTGTCAGAGCTACCACAGATAAACTCCTAGGGCAGGATTCTTCCCACTGGAGGTCAACACCAGACTCTGACACCTTTCTGGAGCACCAGGTGATATGACTGTTCTCAGCAGTTATCCTAGCACCTCTTGACTTGATCCCAACACACCTGTTTTCCAGTGGCCCAGCCTAACATGGATCACTGATGGCCCCAGCTAATGGATGACCTGCTACTGTCACACAGTGTAAGTGCCCGACCCATAGTCCATTGCCCAATAGAGGGGCGCTTTCTTCCCCTTTCCCTGGGAACAGTTAGAGGAAACTGGTAGGTTTCTGTAGCCCAGACCTCACCCCACACTCTCTCTCCAACTACATTGTCTTCCTTCTAACCACAGTGCCTTCCTCAGTGTTGCCTCAATGACCAAGTTGATCCTATCAGGTGGATGAAGACCATCTCAACACTAAGGTCCTACGAGGCTATGGATACATCACTTTAGATGTGGGGATTCTCTCTCGTTAGGCCCTGCAGCAGCCAATTTTCAGAATGCACACAAGCAAGCAGTTCTCTGTCTAGAAATTTCTGTGTTGTGTTTTCTTACATGCTCCTTGAGTCGGCAGTACAAAGGCCTGGCTGGATCCTGATCTTGTCTTGACCTCTGGTACACTCTACCTGCCTTCTGACCCACACCCTGGTTCCTCTGCCAGGCCCACTTGGATATGGCCTGTCCCTCTGCATCATCCTTTCACCCGTCTTCCAGCACCAGGATCTGATACATGGCCATAGGCAGCTACAGAGGGTCCATTAGAAACAGCTAGTCTTGTGAAATAGACATACCTGGTATACTAGGTGGCCTGGGGGAAATTTTTACAGTCAGTTGGGTAAGAGAATAGCTTTTTCCAAGAGGAACAGTGTCTCACTGTGAAATGAAGTGGGAACAGTCCCACTCTCTTCAATCAACTGCCACCACTCAGGGCCCCTAGACAACAGCGCAGTTGGTCCTGACACCAAGCACCACAGCTGCTCATCTTATGGGCTTCTGTGGTCGAGAGATGTTATTTTCATGCCATCAGTCCTATAAAATGATCATGATTGGAAATACCTGTGCCTCTATCCCATGATTTAATTTGTTAGGAATTTAACCAGTGGGGAAATTCCAAACAATATGGAAATTTTCTTTGGGGAAAAAGCCCAAGCAATATGGAAATTTTCTTTCAAAGACTCAAAAAGGAACAAGGAAGTACAAATCATTCTCATTATGCTCAGTCCTTGAGTTGAACAGGGAAGGGCTCTAGCAGCCTCCTAACCATCCCTCCCTCCCTGGGTCCTCTCTCCTTCCAGCTACTGCTGCTATGGTGGTCTCTGCCAAGGCTGGGCCATGCTGAGGTTCATCACCTGCCTCAGGGTTCCCCGATCGGGGCTGTTTTCGTAAAGTATGGATAAGGGTAAGGCATTCCTTAGTTCTTTATATTCTTAATCATCTTCCTTAATTCTGTGCTTGGTTATCCAAACTATATTATGATCAAAAATGAAAACAATACATCTAAATCCTCAACCACAGAATCCACAGATGTGATGAGGAAAGGGAAGCTGATGTTCAATTCTAGTCACTGAGGACAGAGGCTGAGAGAGACTGCACAGGGGCCATCCTGGGCTGTGGGGCAAACCTGTTCCCTTGTCCAGCTAGGCTATAGAAACGCCCCCAAGCCATACACTATCCCACTCACGATTATTCTACATGCCAAGTTGTTTCTAAATTAATAAACTCTCTTCTAAAGCCAAGTATCAGATAAATCATAAATCCCCTTAGGCTACGGTTTCTATGGAATTTTGAACTGGATAATTCTCTGCTGCAGGGACTGCCCGAGTATTGTAGGATGTTCGGCAGCATCGCTGGCCTCTACCCACTAGAGAAGCAGTCGCCAACCGGTGGTCCGCAGACCACTGGTGGTCCGTGAGGCCCGAAAGGTTGTGACCGCTGCCCTAGAGGACATTAGTACCACTTCCTCCAAATGTGACCACCAAAACCGCTTCTAACACTGCCAAATGCTCCCTGAGGGAGGAGGGCAAAACCAGCCCCGGTGAGGGCCACAACTTCATCGAAGTGCAAACCTCTCTGAACCTACACCAAGATCAATGATCCTTCTCTCACAGGCGAATGCTCCGCACTGATGCCTGCTTTCCTGTCTGCACACATGCTGTCCATGTCCACGGAATGCCACGTATTTTAGGCTTGTCAAGAACAATGTGTTAAAATTTCACAGTTGTTTTAACTTACATTGTGTTTCAAGCCAAGTGCAAACACAATGACTCAAGTGATTTGAAAACAAAAAACCAACAATGGAGCCAGGGACAGGGAAGTCCACCCTGTTCACCTGTGTCCTGATCCAGGTCCTTAAACAGGCAGCTGGTGTAGTGTATGCGCACCAACAAACCTGTCCACCCTTCCACCTTCCGCACACACACGCACACATGCACACAGACGCGGCTGCTCTGTCCCACGGCAGATGGCACTCTGGTTCTCAAGGGTAAATGCACAGGAAGTACTAGCCATCTGTGCATGAGAAATACCCAAGCAGAAATCAACACTAAGGGCATCTCTGGGGCAGATGGCTTGGTCCGGTCACCCCAGTGCAGCCGCCAAAGCACTGGCAGTGAGAGCGGTGTGCCAAGAACGACTGAGGATTCAAGGATTCGGAACTTGAGCTCCAGCTCTGCTTCCTGCCCTCAGCACGTCCTTGGATGGGGACTTAAGTAGATTACGGTCTCTACTTCTTCACGTGCTACCAGAAGCATTTCCACTCTAACAGTCTAAGGTTCTAAGACTGTAATGCAGGCAAATGTCAGTTCTACCCACTCCACGATCCTTCTCCTTTCTAAATTAATTATTTCTGCTACTTCCACCTCAAGTGACGGTGACTACTCTCAATTCAAGAGAAGCGGCAAAAACACACAGGATATCATTCACTTACTTTCAAGAAAAAGGACTAATCCTGCCATCAGAGGTAATGACCTTATTCCCATTTTTTTTTTTTTTTTTTTGCCTGAGATGAAATCTCTGTAGACAGCTAATGTTCCATATTCAAAGAACTATTAAAAAGATCCATCCAAGTTTATCTAAATTGTGTGCTGAGAGATGGAAAATACCAGTCCCATGGTACATATGAACTCACTGGAATATTTACAGTCTTTGATTCCAACCTAAGGATCACTTGACTCTATACCCCATGTAGAGATTTTCCATATATCATTTCCTTCTTCCGGACATGCTTCGTAAACATGACCTGCTTCTGTAAACACTAAAGAAATAGCGACAGCAAATGGTACTGTGGGAGATGCATAATAATGTGGGAAATGAAGGACACTTGACGGTACTCTCTCTAGCAGTGAGCTGGATTAAAATTTGATTTTCAAAATTGTGTTCAAATATTGATTGCTACATGTGACAGCGGTAGCATGAGCCACATTTGCTTTTCAATCACACGGAACAGAATCAGAATAAAAACCACACAAACAAAACAAACATTAAAGAAAAAAACGAACATTTTAAAGGGCATTTAATTGTCATCTACACCCCAAATTTTACAAATGAAGATATAGAGCCCTAGTTGGTTTGGCTCAGTGGATAGAGCATCAGCCTATGGACTAAAGGGTCCTGGGTTCGATTCCGGTCAAGGGCACATGCCCAGGTTGTGGGCTGAATCCCTGGTGGGGGGCATGCAGGAGGCAGCCAATCAATATATATATATATATATATATATATATATATATATATATATATATATAAAATAGAAGCCCAAATATAATATGAACTTACATTCAAAAGTAAAGTTGAGGTGAATGAACAAAGAATTTCAGGTAAAAAAAACAACACAAATAAACCAACACACCCACAACTTTTTTTCTTGCCTCAGACAAAATTTCTCAGGAGAAATGATTTCAATAACTTGGCTACCCTAGGCTAGCTTGTGAAAAGCATTAAATCTTAGGGTAATTTGCACAGAGATGACTCTGCTCCACGGGGGAAAGATGAGCAGGCCTAAAGGAAGAAATTCTAAAAATTGTCCTAAAGTATAAGGAAATGATATAATTACCCTGTCTGTCTGGACTGACACCAAATCTAAATTAAATAATATTTTATGAGAAACATAGTTTTACTATTTTCAGATACTTGGAGTATCTCAAAAAGCAAACTGTGTTTCCATTGACTGTCTTTCCATAGATTGCTTAAATCAATTATATATATATAAGTCAATATCCAGTTAAGATTTTAAAAAACTTTTAGTAAAATTAGAGTCAGAAAGAAACTTTCTTAATATGAAAAATAATTATTGAGCTAAGTAGCAACATTATGCTATTGGAAGCACAAGAGAGATACTTTCCAAATGTATTCATCAAGGGATTTTTATTTATGTATCTATTAATAACCTGTATGTGCTCAAAAATGTACTCTGGGAAATAGTACAGGAGCCATTTGTCCTTTAAAATCATGAACAAGAGGTGGGAAGAGATCAACCAAAGAACTTGTATGCATATATGCATAACTCATGGACACAGACAATAGGGTGGTGAAGGCCTGGGGCAGGGAATGGAGGCGGGCTAGAAGGGGTCAATGGGGAAAAAAGGGACATATGTAATACTTTCAACAATAAAGATTAAAAAATAAAATAAAATCATGAACAAGACAAAGTTGTCCTTTCATTACAAAGATTCTTTGACATATAGTCTGGAAGGTCGAGCTAATAAAATAAGACAAGAAAACCAAGTACAAAATACTGGTTAGAAGATGAAAAAATATAATTTATAGGTCATATAATTACTACCTACAATATTAAAGAATCAATCATGGACCTAGCAGAATAGTTTTAAAAAATCAAGTTGTAGTTTACAAAATAAACTCACATGAATCAAGATCTTATACATTCCCAGCTAAAAAAATATAATGGGAAATAAAAAGAATCCTATTCATAGTAGGAAAAAAATCCCAAAGCACTAACAACGCTCACATAAGTTACTCTGGGATATATTTAACTGAAAATAGATACAAAATCTCTGAAGAAAATAAAAACTCACTGAGGACCATAAAAGCTTACATATATAGACATGTCATTTTTGGAACGGAAGACTAAATAGTTAAAAAATGCTAATTCTCCCTATGTTATTAATAAATTTAATATAATTTCAACAAAAATCACAATAGAAATCTTTTTAAAGGAAGAGACCTTATAATTCTAAAGTTCAATTAGAATATTAAATGTAAAAACATCCCCAGGACATTTTTGAAAATTAAGAATACCATGGAAAGTCTCACATTACAATGTTATAATTAAAACAATGCATTACTAGCATAACATTTAAAAATGAGAGCAAAGACAAAAGTTTCAAGGGGAATATTAACAAATTTGGCTTTATAAAAGCTTGGGTCCAAACCCAATAACAACAGGTAAGCAAAATTAAAAGACATTTAAAACCAGTAAAATATTTGCAACAAAAATGCATTGCCCTTAATTATATAAGTAGCTCTTACAAAATAAAACAGCAAAGGGAATTGTTCATAGATAATTGTAAAAAAAAAAAAAAGATATACAAATGAATAAGATCACCTGAAAAAATGGTCCAACTTACTGAGAATAAAAATGAATGCAAATTATTATGAAAATTAAGGCATTTTCACCTATCCAGCTGGTGAAGATCTTTAAAAAAGAACAGTGCTCAGTGTTAGTGAGGCTCTGGGAAAACAGGCGCTCCCCTAAATCAGCTGGAGGGAGTCTAGGATGAAATAACCTCTAAAAGTAATTCAGTAACATGCAGACCTTTTAACTTGGTTCCATGAGGTCATAGGCCGAGTCCTTTTTATTCACTGTTGATTCCCTGCTAACACAAGAATGTGCCCAGGTTTATACTGAGTGAGAACGCATGGCATTCTGGGACCTTGGAAAGCAGAGAACAATGATGCTGGCTGGGATGGGAATGGGTGGGTGGGGGGATTGCTGAGGGTAAGTTTGGGTCAATAAGCAGGAAGGTGTGGATGGCTGTAATGTTTCCTATTCAAGTGTAGATTGTTAGTTTAAATTCTTCCTTCTCTGGGAGGGAGCCTGAAAGTAAAAGGGTTGTCCAGAATTGGCCAGACTGCCTTGTGCCCTGGTGTCCCCAAAGGGATTTTGAGGGCCATTGGATACCCCACTGAGAATGACCACATCTGCTTCTACTCTGTGGGGTCACGTGGTTTCTGAGTGAAAGCACCCTTTCCTTGGCTAGATCAATCAATCACACTGTGTAGTTCCTTCCCACCCATCTGTAAATTCATCTGAAACAATTTAGGACCACCATAATCCGAAAAGAGACAAATTTAAAAATTAGCAATATGAAAGTATCCGATATGCTAAACAAAAAAAAAAAAATGCTTACAAATAAATGAATGAATAAAAAGTATGAAGATAACCATCAAGGCAGCTCAAGTTAGCATACCCTAAATTCTGAAAGGAAATGGGAACTCAGAGCATATTTTACATTAAGTACTTCTGTGAAAAACAGGAATTCATCTTCCCAAGCAGAATCTGTATTGACTGTGCTTAGTTTTTTCCATGATTTTCTTTGAAACACATGTGACACGAATCTGGACATTTCCTGCTCACCCCCAAGTCCCCATCCTCCTGTCTTCAGTGAGACACCCTCACCCCATTCTATCGCACTCTGCGTCCTTAGGAAGATGACACTGCATTTTCCTGGGAGAAGCGCACTGGCCAGGGGAGAGCAGCAGAGCATGCAAGGGCAGAGGCAGATGAGAAGGAAGGGCTCTTGAAGCCCAACACAGTGTCTCAAATTAAACCAGGCACTGAGAGATGATAGAGCTACAACAGAAAACGTTTCATTTATGTAATATATGCTAGAAAGCAAAGAAAGTGTTTTCCCTTCTGGACATAGTGTGTGTGTGTGTGTGTGTGTGTGTGTGTGTGTGTGTGTTTAAGGTGTCTTTTGTAGACAAAAGTTAGATTTCCTTCTGCCACAGAATCCCACTGCTTTTTGAAAACCACCTTTAGCCTTAACACTTAACAGCAGGAACTGCCATCAAGAGAGAACAGGACCCCAAGGCATTTGGAATTCCACATTTGAACAGTGTCCCACAACGGAGAAGGGGGAGCACCTATTGTTCCTTCACTAAGTATTGAGTTTTACCCGGTCTGCAGAGTCCTTGCTCTCATGGAGCTGAAGTTCAATGGGGGTGAGTAGGGATCCAGCAATAATAGTAACCATTTAATGTTTATACAGCCAACTACTGTCTTCCAAGTATCTTCTCATATATCCTCAGATTGAATACTCAAACCATATGTGGTATTGTGCTCAGACAGTAAGTGTCTTGCATGAGGCTGAGCTCGTCAATGGCAGAGCCAGCCTGACTGTCCTGGTTGGATGCCCTTCTCGGGCAACGGCTGGTGAGCAAGGAAGGAAGAGCGGAAAGGCCAGTGCTCTCACCATGGCCAGCCTTTGGGTCCTGAGCCCAGCTTCCATTTCTGCACTCCTCCATGGCTTTGTGAACGATGTAGCTGCTTTTAAAACTGCTGGGTTATTATTCCCTCTCACTCCCATTGAAATAGCAAACCTGAAAAATCATAGATCCGGTTTCTTTCATGTTACAAAGAAAAGGGTGTTTACCATGCTGCTGTGCTAGAGAAATGGGCTGCCAATCAACCCCAAATCCTGATCCCCCCAGACAATTACTGGCATCTGTCTAGAGGCAGCCTTTCACTGGGCCAACATCTGGAAAGAAAAGAACCTTTCAGCAACAGAAAAGACTGCCTTCTTAAATTCATTGCCAAAGCCCTTCTGTGATCACAAGCAGTCTGCTGATTATAGGCAAGAGACTTAAGGATGCCATATCATTAATAGGCAACTTTCAAAGAGCCATAGAGTGACCCATGATGCAGATAATCACTGTAATCTTTGAAACAGAAAAAGCCAAAAGAGCTGAACTGAGTTCGTTCAAAGTATTCTTCCTGCAATGCAAACATTCAAAGCACAAATTCTACCCCTTTCCTGACCCCTTTATTCCTGCAACATATTTCACCTCTAATTGGAGATCCGGGATAGTAGGCTTGAGGACATATCTATCTGTAAAGTCTATAATAATTTCAGAATTAAGATGAAAAAAGCGATACATCTCTTGAATGCTATGTGACAGGCCCTGTGTGGGACCCTATAGATATCAAGATGATTGAGCAAGGCACCTGCCCTCCAGCTGCCCCGGGTGTAGGTGGCAGGACATTATTGCAAGCAATTATTACAGAACAAAGTCGTCTATGATATAAGAGAGGTGAGTACAGGGTGAGGGAGGCCTGGGAGGAGTGACTAACATCACTGCCTGGGAGGGTGAAGAATAGATATGACAGTTATTTATAGATATGATATATATGATCGGCATGGGCAGAAAGGAACAGGGATGGGCACAGTCAGTGTGGCTGGAGTTAGACGTGTGCTGAAGATAATGGCAGGAGATGGGTCAAGACACACCCATTGGGAATGGACTGTAAAGGACTCATGCTGTGCTTTGGAATCATATTTTCTCTGTAGGTGATGGAGGCTAATGGGAGTTTATATGAGAATGACTTGGCTGGCTTTATTTATTTTAGGAATATAACTCTCTAAAGGAGGGTCTCAGAAGGTAATAGAAATACGTGGATGTTCCCCAGTCCTCACCTCTCTTCTCCATCCATCTCACCAATTCCTGTGGATCTTCAGCTCAATAGACTGAATCTGAGCCCTGGACCTCTCCCCCGAGTTCCAGATCCACACTTTCAACCACCTACTTGATCCTCCTCCCTCAGTGGCTCACTGACATCCCCAAATCAATAGGTCCAAACTGGAAGATTTCCCCTCACAAACCTTTCCCCACACCATTCCTCTTCATCTCCATAAATGGGCACACAACCCAGGAGCTCAAGTTGGAATCCTGGGGCCATCCACCCAGCCCTCACTCTGACATGCAACCATGAGCCAGACCAGTCCCTATTAACTCTGAAATGTACCTCTAACTTGTTCCCTTCATGCTTCCTCTTCCTAGTCTACCATCTTAGCTTAGGCCACTGCCTATTTCTTTAACCGGGGTTCCTCAAATTAGCACTGTTGGCATTTGGGACCAGAAGGTCCTTTGTTGTGGGGGTCTGTCCTGTACATTGTAGGATGGGTAGCAGCATCCCTGGGCTCATCCTAGATGCCAGTAGCACTGCATGCCCACTCCCCACCCCCATTGTGACTGCATTGTCTACTGGGAGACAAAAGCAGCCCCAGGTGAGAGCAACTGCTCTCATTTATCTCATCTTGCTCACGTTTCCTTGAATCCACCAAGCTCCTTCCTGCATCCAGGCCTGCTGTTCTCTCTGCCAAAAAAAATGCTCTTACTTTCACTCTCTACCAGCTGGCTCCTTCTCATGCTTGCAATGCCAGCCCCTGTGACACCTCCTTCGAGAGCCCCCTGTATACCTTATCTGAAAGGCAGGACACCTACCCTTTTTTAGTTTATTAATTAGACTTTTAAAGTTAATAATTATTTTATTTTGTTTACTTTTTCAGGTCTGTCTCTACCATGACAATAAAAGTATTATTAGGGCAGGAACTATGTCTTGGCCTCTATCCTACCCTCAAAGCCCAACACGGTGCCAAGCTAAATAAATATTTGTCAACCGGATAAATGAATGAATGCATGGACATGCAATCAAAATTATGTCTTATATCCCAGGCATTGACCACACCCTTAAAAAAATGACAAAGCCACAACATGAAAAATTCACTTGGAAGAATTAGAATGTCATCTAGACAACCTGTATCTCAATCTCCTGCTCAGTAACCAAATGCTCCCTGATCCATAATGCAAAGTAGAGCATTTGGATAAGGAGAAAATTGGGCATAACAGTAAGAAGAGCTCATCTTCTCTCTGCTGGGAAAAAAAGTACAGTGGGGTCCTATGAAAAGTTAAAATGTTCCCTATATGTCCTGACCGATGTGGCTCAGCTGGTTGGGCGTTATTCCATGCACCGGAAAGGTTGCCAGTTCGATTTCCAGTCAGGGCACATGCCCGGGTTTTGAGCTTGATCCCTGGTGGGGGATGTGCAGGAGGCAGCTAATTGCTTTCACATGGGAGTTTTTCTCCCACTCCCTTCCCCTCTCTCTAAAAGCCAACTAAAAACTCTTTAAAATAGTTTTTCCTTATATTTGAACCTAATTTGTGTCTCTGGGTGTCTGGGTGTGCATGTGTATCAGAAGTTGGGCAAAAAAAAAACATAGAGGACTGAGAATTTTTTTTTAAGAATCTTAATTTATAGTCTGTAGAGACCATGACCACCTTCCTTCCCTCCTTAATGTTGTGCTGAATGCCTCAGGCGGGATGGCTTCCACACCAAGGGCCGGGCTGTCTCATCTCCCTTTTGTGGTAAAATAAAAGTCGCAGACACAGGATCCACAGACGAAACAGAACTGGCCAGAAACCTGGGGGAACTTGATAGTAGATATAAGACTAGAACCTAACTTACATTGCTGGTCTTTTCCAGAATTCAGACTAAAGAAGGCCATAATTTTAAATTCTTGTGTTCTCCAGCAAATTCTTAAAAGCCACTTTAAAAAATCTGTTAAGCCCTAGCCGGCTTGGCTCAGTGGATAGAGCGTCAGCCTGCGGACTGAAGGGCCCCAGGTTCGATCCCGGCCAAGGGCACATGCCTGGGTTGCAGGCTCGATCCCCAGTAGGGGGCGTGCAGGAGGCAGCCAATCAATGATTCTCTCTCATCATTGATGTTTCTATCTATTTCTCCTCTCCCTTCCTCTCTGAAATCAATAAAGAAATATATATTAAAAAAAATCTCTGTTAAGTATCCAGCAAGGGATGTGGGGGAGGGGTGACAGTGATAAAAACGGACAAGCCCTGGGCCTTGGGACAGGGAGCCTGCTGGCCAGAGCAGAACCATGTCGGCCAAGCTGCGCAGGAAGACGTGCAGATTGCCTGTGTATATTGAGCCTTTTAATTCAAAAGCAAAAGCAATGGTGTGTCCTGAGAGCAGGCACTCCTCTTCAGATGGCCTAACTGGCTGCAGAAAGAGAAACTCCCTGCCAGCCTGTCCTTAACACCAAACGCCAAACGCAACAATGCGAAGCTTGTTGTTGCCCCTGAAGGCAGCTGTGAGCAAGTGTGGGGTATAGAGTTTTCTCTCCTAGAGTGAGTGTTTGGGGACATCAATGTGATGTTTATTGGAATCGGGGACTAAAAGATGGACAGTCTATAGTCAATCACAATGCAGAGGTACAGTAATGCTGGGTCGCTTCACACACAGATGCTCCCTCCAAAGTGAGTGCACAAGCCACTCAGAAGTGAACGATTCAGTGGAATACCCTGATAGGAGCGTTGGCTTCTTCTACTGTTTCAAGCTGCCGATGGTGTTTTTTTTGCTGTTTTTTTTGTTTGTTTGTTTTCTTAATGAACTGCAACGTCTTGCTTAAAAGTCATAAAGGCAGATTTAAAGTTGCTTGCATTAGAACTCAGCGAGGAAAGAGAGAAGCACAGGTGATCCTACATGGAGGCTGAGGTTTGGAGGGAAGATCTGCACAGAAGGGTGGATGGTAATATACATGATTACACGTGCTTTTAAATATAATGGGATTTTTTTAAAAAATTTTATTACACTTTACATTGAACACTTTTTTGTATTAGTTTTAGGTGTACAGCACAGCCGATACACATTCATATGGATTACAAAGTGTTCCCTCCAATGGTAATTCAAGTGCCCACCTAGCACCATCGATATTACAATATTGTTCATTATATTCCCTATGCTTCACCTACAACCTGTGACTATTTTGTAACTACCAATTGATACTTCTTATTCGATCTCTCTTTTTTTTTTTACCATGTCCCCCAACACCCTATCCCTCTGCCTCCTGCCCTACCTCCTGGCTTCCATCAGTGTGGAAATTGGTCAGATTATTGGCACACCCACAGTTGGGCTGTTGGTGCCAAAGGTGGGCGGCCTCCACACCCAAGGCAGCCTATAGTAGTCATCAAAACCTACATCTCCCAGGAAAGGCCTACTGTGGGCAGGCCCAGGATGGAAGAAGTAGTAGAGGGAGGGGCGAGAGGCCTGGAATGACAACTTTTGGTTGGATAGATGAGAGAAAGAAACCCAGATGGTGGTGGTGAACATTTCCCAAGCCAGTCTATCTCTCCAGGTGGTTGGCAAACATTGATCAATTCTGATGGACAAAATTAGGAAATCATATAGCTGGAGGCTTAACCATCTCCCTGACAATACTCTCTTAATGACCATCTTAATTAGGCATTGACATCTGTTTGTTTTAGAAGGGTTGGGGGTGGGGTGGACAATTTCTTCACATACAAAATAGAGAAAACTCAGATCTCTGTCATTGGTATTTTACCTGAGTTTACACTATTCTTCAAGTGAACTGATGACCTGCCTCCTGCTTTCTTCTATCACCTTGTAACAAAAACAAAATAAAACATCTCTTCCTCAAACTTCTCTAGTTCTAACAACAGCAGAAACTTTCAGGTCATTCCTCAGGTTGGAAACTTGCAGGTCAGCCTTCAGTGTGGTCTGTATTGCCATTTCATCATGTCACTAATCCCCAACCCAACGTCAAGGTAGCTCACTGCCTAGAACCATGATGTCCAACATGGTAGCCATTAGCCACATGAGCTTATTTAAAGTGAACTAATTTTAAAATTAAAAATTCATTACTCAGACACACTGACCACATTTCAAATAATTGAGAACCACATGCAGCTTGTAACCACTATATGAGGGCGGATTATGGAACATCTCCTTCATTGCAGAAATTTCCAGTGGACATTGCTGGCCTAGAACGCAAAGTCAAACTCCTCAAACCAAGGCTCACTGTCATTCAGAGGCAGCCCAGACTCCCAAAATTGCCTCCACTTTCCCCAAATGCTGACACTGACCTGTGTCTAGGCCACGCCTTCCTGTCCCTCTATCAAATCAGGTGCATCCTTGATTCCTTACCTGTGCAGAATTCCCTGTCACTGAGACAAATGAGTATATAATTCAATGCAGTCACCTAAGGAATCAGAGTTGTCTGCCATGACAAAAAACAATGAGACCTCTATGAAATTTTTATTCCAGCAAAATGCTCTGCTAACAAACAAGTCCACAAAAAAGAATTTTCCCCAGAAGATTGTCATGAGCTCTAGGTTCATCAGAACTTGCTAGAGGATCGAGTGAAATGCCATTTGTCTTGGTACTTAAAACCAATCTGAGTCATTATTTGATTTTTTTCACATGGGCCCATATTTTTTCTCTTAAATAAATTGTATGGTCATAGGAAGCAGGGACCAGATCTTACATGCATTTCTTTTTTTTTTTTTAAAAAAAAGACTACCTTTTTCTTGATTTTAGAGAAAGAGATGAAGGGAGAGGGAAAGAGTGAAACATTGATCAGCTGCCTCCTGCATGCCTCCTACTGGGGATTAAGCCTGCAACCCAGGCATGTGTCCCGATTGAGAATCTGGGAATTGAATCCGGGACCTCTTAGTGCATGGGAGGACACTCGACCAACTAAGCCCCACCAGGCTGGGCTTACAGCATTTCTTTTGCATGTCCCTCTTCTATCTCATGTCTCTATCCAAATAGTGGGGAGATTGCAAACTGGCCCCTGCCTGAGGGCCAGAGTACATTTTTGAAAAATTTTGAATCACTTTCCAACCTTTAAAAATGGGAAGATTTCATATCAGAATCCACATTTTTGGCTTCCTGAGAAATCTGGCAATCCCGAGTGAACACTCAGGTGTAGCTCTATTAGCTGGAGCTGAGTGCCACCTGCCCCCTTTATAGGCGTATATTTTCCTGTTTGCCACTTCCCTCCTGGTTAATCCACTCCCTTACTACCTGCCTGGCCCTGTAGGCTTTTGTGTTTACAACTCTTAGGAAAGACACTCAATAAAAGAACTGAGAATGGAAAGAACTACCCTCTGTAAACACAGCTAGGCAGCCCTTAATGTCTGTCTTAATGGACAGCATGTTTGTTTTAAGCAGCTAAAATAAAAATTATCATTTTAGCCATTACCTGGAGACATTAACTTCACCTACTGACTTCAGCTATTCTTCCTGATAATGGATGAGAAACGTGGACACCTGGAAGAACAAGCAGCAGCCAGCCTTAGGAATCACATGCAAACATTTGAGACCCAGAGTGCATGACATTGTCCCAGGAACACTGAGTTCCCTAGAAACACGTGGAAACCATAGCACTCATGATGCTGAGTACTGCTGGCAGCTGCCCAGTAAATCTGGGGATTGATTCAGAAAGCCTAGGACTGCTCATTAACTCTAACCCACACCGATTTCTCCTCTTTTGGACTTTTTGTCATAGACTCTTGTGTTCTAAAATTGTTTTCATGTCTTCCCTTCTCCATTGACTGTAAGTTCCTTATAAACTCCTTTGATATCCTTCTCAATGACGAGCATAGTCAATGAGGTCGGTAGGGGACAGTTCTTAACCTATAGATCGGCTTCAGTCACAGGCAAAAACCTGATTGGGTCATCAAAGCTTCTTATTAAAAAGGTGCAAACCCCATAGTCAGGACTGGGGGACAATTTTTAACTTTAAGGTATTTGTAAAAGGGACAACAGTTAATAAAATGGTTGGTGGCCTTGATGACACTCATCTAGTCCATTAGTTCTCATTCCCATTTTTTGTCACAGCTTTTATGCTTTTATTACGGTCATGGGTGAAAAATGTTAAGCTACACAGGGTCAACTTATGCATCCTGCTGGTAGAGGCTAAGTCAGGGGTGGGCAAACTTTTTGACTCGAGGGCCACAATGGGTTCTTAAACTGGACTGGAGGGCCGGAACAAAAGCATGGATGGAGTGTTTGTGTGAACTAATATAAATTCAAAGTAAACATCATTACATAAAAGGGTACGGTCTTTTTTTTTTTTTTTTTTTTTTTTTTAGTTTTATTCATTTCAAACGGGCCGAATCCGGCCCGCGGGCTGTAGTTTGCCCACGGCTGGGCTAAGTCAATAGGGAACAAATCGCCCTAGCTGGTTTGGCTCAGTGGAGAGAGCATCGGCCTGTGGACTGAAAGGTCCTGGGTTTGATTCTGGTCAAGGGCACATACCCAGGTTACAGGCTCGATCCCTAGTAGGGGGCATGCAGGAAGCAGCTGATCAATGATTCTCTTTCATCATTGATGTTTCTATCTCTCTCTTCCTCTCCCTTCCTCTCTGAAATCAATAAAAAATATTTTAAAAAATAGGGAGCAAAACCGCCATTCTTTGGGAACATTAGTCCAATCAGGTATAGCACACTAATCATAATATCTAACCCATATTTCTCTACCTTGTCTGAAAGGATGCCATAAGGTTCTTCCAGGTGCCTTTAAATCAAGATTCATAAAACCTGAGCATTCTCCTAATCAGCAATTAATTTAATGACTTGCTCATAATAGCAAATGTAGTTCATTTGACATAAACTATATCTTTTTTTTTTTTTATTGCTTAAAGCATTACAAAGGGTATTACATATGTGTCCTTTTGTTTTCCCCCCCACCCTTGACAATACCCCGGCTTTCCCTACCCCCCAGTGTCTTATGTCCATTGGTTATGCTCATATGCATGCATACAAGCCCTTCAGTTGATCTCTTAACCCCCTCCCTCCTGCCCCCCAACCCTCCCCAGTTGATAAACTATATCTTTATGAAGTTCTGTAGGTTTGTGGGAGACGTGTTTCTTTTCTGAATGTACATGTTTACTAATTCTTGCTCAATTTATGTTGAGGAGCAATCTCACATCTGGTTTCCAGAATGTACCTTTTCCTCATTCAGAAAATAGGGTTGATATTTGCTTATCTCCTGTCTTTGGACAATTTTTCCTTTCTTCTGATTTCTCAAAGCTCACACTCAGTGGTTTCCCTATTCTAGCTTCAAGTTCTTTCATCTAGGAAATGGCTCACCTGAGCCTAGGGACAAACATATTTGCTATAGTGAATGTTACTCTATTATCCCCTCTTCTACCCTCACATGAACACCACCAGTTTCAGGATCTTTTTGCTTAACAGAGAAGAGTTAAATTGAATAATTCAGCTGGGCTTTTACCAGCCAGTAAACGAACACTTTCTCTACATGATCCCTTCTTGCTGTGCATATCAGCACCATGTTTATTGAGGACTCAAGTCCTAGGCACTGTGCTGTATTTTTAAAAAATATATTTTTAGCCCTAACCGGTTTGGCTCAGTGGACAGAGCGCTGGCCTGCGAACTCAAGGGTCCCAGGTTCGATTCCCGTCAAGGGCATGTACCTTGGTTGCGGGCACATCCCCAGTGGGGGGTGTGCAGGGAGGTAGCTGATCGATGTTTCTCTCTCGTTGAAGTTTCTAGCTCTCTATCCCTTTCCCCTCTTCTCTGTAAAAAAATCAATAAAATATATTTAAAAAAAAAATATATATATATATATTTTTATTGATTTCAGAGAGGAAGGGAGAGGGAGACAGAGATAGAAACATCAATGATGAGAGAGAATCATTGATCCTGCACGCACCCTACTGGGGATCAAGCCCACAACTTGGGTATGTGCCCTGACCAGGAATCGAACTGTGACCTCCTGGTTCATAGGTCCATGCTCAACCACAGAGCCACACCAGCTGTGCTGTGCTATCTTTTTGGTGCTTTTCTTATACAGAGACTGCATACCTTCTCCTCCATTGTTTATATTCCTTTTAAAATTAGAAGTCATCAAAAGCATCCCTATGCCATCACACATTAAAAAAAAAATCATTGGGTTCTTTTGCCTTCTTAAATTTCCTGCATCTTCTCGTACTTACTGGAATTATTTGCTCTCTTAGGATCTGGTTTTTAGCTTCATAACCTTCCCAACATTGCCAAGTCAAATATCCTTTAGAGACACTCATCATAGCATACCTCTAGTATGATTAAAAACTTACTTTACTAAATTCTCAGGCAGGGTATGCTTAGCAAACTCTAGGATGGCACCGCCACATTCTATTACTTTTGCATCACTAATGAGCTCCCGAAAGTCAGAATCAGTCAAGAATCATCGTGCATTTGATGAGACAACTGCCTGAAAGTGATGGGAAGCAATGACAGGCTGGCCATTGGCCTTCTCTGTGTTGGTCTCATGCTTGACTGAGTTTACAAGAAGTCTTGAGTAAAGGAGATAGGATTTGGTTTTCCACCGGTGTCTAAAAATAAATAGTGTATTGTTGGCTTAGGCCAGAAGCACACATTTTATAACACATGTTATGATGTCTGAGTGCTTGGATCTTCACCCTACTCTCCCCTAAGCATAACATCACTTAGGATGGCAACCTCCCTGTTTATATTTCTAGGTTTGGCTGAGCAGAAAAGTCAGAAGACAAGATATACCAGGAAAAAGGGCATATTTTCCTACATGAAAATGGAACACGAAACACGACCAGTTCCTGTTAGTTTCATGACCTGAACATACGGACAGATCAAATGGCTCGTGTACTTTATGACAAAACTTCTCGCTAGCTATCCGTTAAAGAGTGAAATGTAAAAGGGAAAGTTAAGACATAATAACCCTTCGATACATAAGCTTCCTACTCCCAAGGGGAAAGGAGGACAAGGACTTTTAAAAAGCTAAAATGCATAGTCAATTTAAAATCAGGAGTAGTGGTGCTTGGGGACGTAGACTACCTAGTGATGTTTCTGGATATTAGCTTGGTTGCTAGGAGCCAAGGGTTAGCAAAGTGAAAGAGCAGTAAGGTCATGTACCCTGGGAAGTCTGGAAGGAGATTTTGTGGCGTGAGCTGCAAACACAAAATCTGAGAGGCTTGGAAAGAGGTGGGAGAGAATTTCATCTTTAAAAATATTTTTTCAAATACAGAGGTAGAAAATGTTGAACATTTTGATGGAAAGTAGTGAGTCAATTAAAGGATTCACCCAAACATAGAACACTGCACACCCATAAGGGCCTTCTTCTTAGGAATAAGAAGGGTCTTAAAAGGACTACCTTGTGTCAGTGTTCTATTTCATAGTCACTGGTGGGCAGAAAAATGGCCCACAAAAATGTTCGTGTCCTAACCCTTGGGACTTTGAATATGTTATGTAACATGGCAACAAGGAGTCACGGGTGCAGAAGAAATTAAGGTGGAATAATCACCTGACTTTAAAATAAAGGGATGATCCTAGATTAGCCAGGAGGGCTCAGTGTAATCACAAGGGCTCTTTAAAGTGTGAGGGTAATACAGCCTGGGAAAGACCAGCCTTCGCTTGTTTTGAAGTTGGAAGTGAGTCATGACACAGGGAATGCAGGCCGCCTAGAAAAGCTGGAAGAGACAAGAACATGGGTTCAGCCCCTAGAGCCCCCAGAAAGGAAAGCAGCCCCGCAGTCAGACTCGGACAGAACTGGGAGAGAATACATTTGTGCTGTCTAAGCCACCAAGTGTATGGCACTTGTTATAGCAGCAATAAGAAGCGAAGGAAGTAACTTACATACAAGAACCTGTTAACGATATTAACATTCTTTCTGAACTGAGGCAAGAAAATCAAACACTTGCTCACCTTTTTATAGGTCTTTTCTTCGTTTTGTTTGCCAGGTGCTGCATCTCCACTGTCCCCAGCCGACGACATCTGCAAGAGAAAAGAGTCCCTATTTGAATTTACAGCTGTACTCTCAGATACAATATGCCAATAATATTGCTAACTGAGAGGATCTATTTTGGTTAAGTACATTTTTGTTGTTTATTGCTGCTATCTCCAAGAAAGGAAGAGATTTCTCAGAATACTAAAAAAAGGAAAAGGAAGAAAAATCAGTGGTCCCCAATCTTTCCAAAATAAATCTTTACTTCTAAATCATTTTAGTAGCATACTTTACTCCATAGGAAAGATGCTATGGAAGTCCAACCCATAAAGTTTCTTTCTACAAAGACTTTAAATTATTTTTCCTTCTGGTTATAGATGCTTCCTGTACAAATATCTGGAAAGTACCAAAAAGTAAGAATCAGAAGACAAAATGACTCAATTCTACTACCCTTAGGCAACTGCACCATTATGGCATATTTGCTGCCACCTCTTGTTCCATTCATTTGCATACTGAATATATTATAATACCATCTTACCCAGCATTTTTCACTGAACATTTATGTGATAAGCATTTTCCCATTTGATTATAAAAATCTCATTGTAAGAATAATTTTTTTTCTAGTTGCAAAATATCACTGTGCAAACACAATTGTGTGTTATTAAAGGATAGCTGATACGGTCCAAGAATTTTGCCTGTGCAAATAATTATTTTATGTTTCTGTCTTTGTTCAACTTCAATGTTTTCTTAGACTAGATTTCTAGAAATACTAGGCCATTAAAAAACTGAAAGTTCTTGCTCAGCTGGTGTGGCTCAGTGGTTGAGAGTCAACCTATGAACTAGGAGGTTGTGGACTAGATCCCCTATGGGGGGCATGCAGAAGGCTGATCAATGGTTCTCTCTTATCATTAATGTTTCTCTCTCTCTCTCTCTCTCTCTCTCTCACTCTCCTTCTTCTTATCTGAAATCAATAATAATATATATTTTTAAATTGAAAATTCTTACTACATAATGCTAAATTTATTTCTAAGAAGATATATCCATTTATGCTGGTAGCAGTGAGTGGGAACTGGTTTCATTACATGTTTAGCAATCACTATTATCATTTTAATTACCTTTTCCAATTTGACAGGTTAAGAAAGCATCTCCTAATTTTAATCTGCATCTTTAAAATTGTTAAAGAAGGTTAACATTGTTTGCATATCTTTTTTCTTTTTTTAGCTCTTTGCATTTCTTCCTTTGAGTTTTCTATTGTTTTGTCCATTTATCTAGTAAGGGTATTAGTGTTTTAGTTGTTGATTTTTATTTCCTTATTGATTTTTATGTGTTAAGAGTATTAATCTGTTTGCAAGCACATCATTAATATTTTACATGCTGCTGTCTTTAAATTTGTTTTATAATTATGACAGAGAAGTTTTACATTTTTCATACTCAAAACTAATAACTATCTTTTTGGTTTCTTCCAATGCTTTTAAATATATCTTTTTTTTTCCCTTTGGGAGATATCAGATGTTTAAACATGTATTTGTCTCACTTCTTAATGATTACGGTTTTTTTTTCATTTAAATTTTAATTCATTTGAATGTTTAACACCAGTTACTTATGTGTAAACAAGGATACTACATAACCAGGGAACCTAGATATGAAATTGCATGAAGAGCACTCTATGCACCAATGAGGGGTAAAACTTCTTTCTCATAAGCCTTGGAAGCACATTTTAAATCTTGGGCTTTTAATAAACACAGTGTTATAAACTCAGTGTGTGTGAAACCTAAGAATTGGCCAGCCACTTCTCTGCATTGGAACTAAATGCCTGAGTTTCCTCGCTCTCTTGTGATCTTGAAGTGACCTCTTCCTATTCTTTCTCTGACCTCAGCTCTTTGGAGTTACTGCCCCTCACTCCCTCTGCTTCAGATATTTTTGTTGTTTCTCAAACACATCAGAATGCTGCTGCATTAAGGTTCCCGCCTTAATTATTCCCTCTGCGTGAATAGTCAAGCATAAACAGATAAGCATAAACCTCTGCTTATCTCCTTCAGGTCTTCATTCAAATGCCAACTCCTGTTTGCTGCTTAGCTTGACCATCCTATTTTAAATTGCAACCTGTTCAGCTCCTCCCTTCCCCCACACTCCAGATCCCCCTTAACTCGCCTTCTCTTTTCATTTTTCTGTGTCTCACATACTATCCAGGTTTCTTATTTATTATAGTGGGTTTTGTTTGTTTTGGCCTGTCTCCTGAAGAATTTAAACTTCCCAAATAGGAATTTGAATCTGTTTTCTTCACTAATGTACTTCAAACTTTACCTGGCACCTAGTAGGTGCTTAATAAATTTGTATAGAATAAGTGAATAAATCAATTGATAAGGAAGATAAGAAGATGCCATTAGATTAATGTAGGCACACATGATTCCATTGGTCTGAGTGTTTTGTAATTGGGAGGAGAGCTGACCCCTTCAGAGGTGATGACATTACTGAGGAGTCAGACACCATCAATCACATTGTGTGCAGGACACCTTGAAAGATGCCAGTGTATGGCCTCATTAGGAATAAATGGCAATATTAACCCCTTATAATGTTCAAAATAAATGAAAAAGACTTTTTAGGCTACAGTTATGTCAGTAGAAATAATCTCCATGTAGGATTTAAACCATTTTTTAAAATGTAAACTGTTACTGAATGTGCCACATTTTCATTTTCTGGCATAACTACTCTCAACCTATCTGCAAATTAATTGGAATTAAATTAAGTTTCAAAAAAATATGAGAAGGGCTCCTTGATTATTTTAATCAAATATGATTATTCATTATTTTTCAATCATTTACAAATTTTAAAGGTAATATTTGTGTTTATCGTTAAGAAAAGCAAAACATGTATTTTATTTGAAAAATATAAAGGAGAAAACAAAACTATCACCTTTAATCCAACTACCCAGAAATAATAATTGTTAATATTTGGTTATTTCACCATTTGATCTTTTCCAAATGTGTGGTGTGTTTTTTTTTTAACAAAACTGGAATCATATATTATATACAATTTTGTATTTGCCCTTTTCACTTACCATTGTATCACTAAATATTAATCAGAAATAATTTCAAATGTCTGAATAACAATATTATAAAATGTTATCATATTTCAATATTTATTAATAGACATTTGGGATGCATCCTATATTTCTATTAAAAATTAAACTGTACTCTGTTTTTATACCAACAGCATGTCTACTTAGAGCGGCCACAGGTTCCCAGAACAATGACTGCTGGGTAAAATGCCATATCTACTTTATATCTCTACCAGCATCAGGTATTTTCATCTAAAATCAAACAAAACACTGCCAATTTAACTTTGGGCAAAAATATCCATCTTATTTTGCATTTATATGATTAATTGTAAGGATGAACATTTTTGATCATATTCATTTCTTTCTTTATATTTTGCGAGTGAATTGCCTATACAAATCTTTAGCTCATTTCTATATTAGGGTGTATTTGTGTTTCCAATTTAGTTTGTAGTAATGATAATAAAGAAGGGTAGGATTTTTCTCTAACCTTCAACTATTTAATAGGGCCAACAGAATGGACGCTTCCTTAAAGAATGCAATTTCAGAATAGACTGTGGAATCTTTGAGGGAAGGCAGAGGTGGGTGGGAAGAGATTAACCGAAGAACTTGTATTCATATATGCATAACCCATGGACACAGACAATAGTGTGGTGGCCTGGGATGGGGAGGGGGTGGCAAAAGGGGGTGGCCTGGAGGCGGGGGGCCGCTAGAAAGGGTCAATAGGGAAAAGGGGACATATGTAATACTTTCAACAATAAAGATTTAAAAAAAAGAATGCCATTTCAGTAACTTCACTTCTAAGACTTTGCAGCTTTTAAAACCAAAAAACTTCAAGAGGAACTCTTGAAAAAACAACCATAATGAAGAGCTGACTAATTGGCATGAATGAAGGACAGATGATAAGTTCTGTTTTATTCTTTTGTAAATCACCCTGACTGGACAGTAGGGAAGAGGAGGAGAGAAGCAGATCAACTTCTGTTTTTTTTAAAAAACAATTTACATTAAGCAGCACAAAACAGATGATAATAATAAAGGGAGGTCATGAAATGTCACCTGGATTCAAAGGTTTTTTTTTTTTTCTGTGGGATGATGCTTAACGAAGGTCACACGAACCTATGAACCAGAACACCCGTGTTGGAGAGGCAAACGAGATGCTTAGGATGTCCCGGTAACTGCAAGCGGCTATTAAAATGGTCACAGTGCTAATCACTCTTTGTTCTTAGACTTGCTATGTTCCTGCACCAGTTAAGTGCATCGCTTATAATTATGGAAGTCAAGGTTAAGTATGGATTAAAAACATTGTTTCCAAAAACATTATAATCATATATATATATATATATCTGTGTATACATAAAAGGAAGGAGAAAAATTCATAGAAATACTGGTGATTATCTCCAGATGATGTGATTATGAATGCTTTGGGTTTTCATTTTATAGATGGTATATTTATTTTTTATAAATTGAGTTTATTGGGGTTACATTGGTTCATAAAATTATAGAGCTTAAGGGGTACAATTCTATAATACATCATCTGTATATTGTACTGTGTGTTCACCGCCCCCAGTTATGTCTCTTTCCATCACCGTTTATTCCCCCCTTACCCTCTTCCACCTCCCCCCATTGCCATTTCCCTCTGGTAATAAGCATACTGTTGTCTATGAGTTTTATTTTTCTTGCTTAATCCCTCACCTCTTCCATCAGCCCCCTACCCTCTCCCTTCTGACAACTGTCAATCTGTTCTCTGTCCACATATTCTGCACTGAGCACTGCCACATTTAAGAATAAGGAAAATACTAATGCTATTAAAAAATTTAACCACACACAATAGTTAATAGCAGAGACCGCATCTGGGTTCTGCCCCTTTAGGCATACTGATGTTCACAAAATTTCCTGTTGCCATTTGCTTGCTGCTTATTTTAAATTTGATAATGTCGAAGTTAAAGGTCATGAACTAGATATATGGTTTAGAATATTTGTAAATAAGTATAAAATAAAAGAGGTAGGGGCTCTATAATGAGGCAGTTGGAATGAATTAAAAATGAACTAAAAATGGAGACTATATTTCCTTACCTTAGTAAGTGAAATGGCAAGTCATCTGTTGTTGGTGGTGATGGGCAGCTTGTTCATTGTTGAGACTGTTTTCCTTCCCAGGTTCCTGTTAAAATAGAAATCACTGGTCATTACTTTCTTCATATCTCCACCTCATCCCTCCAAAAGGACCACAGGTGGCTACTGGGATACATACAATGCAATAGGTAAGCTTAAATTAAAGGAAGGAATGTGTGTGAGGGGAAAACAAAGGTGGGGAGAACCAGATGAAGCCAGCTGTTTGGGCTATGCATAGAACGTAAGCCGTGTGACTCAGTACAGTCTCCAGTTTCACGCTGAGATTCCGAGTGGTCACAGCAAATGAGGAAATGATCAGTTACCTAAATGCCCAATGACTGTAAGATAAAGGCAAACCAGTTGCTCAAGTGAACCACAGGTGTGGGGGAACTGAGGCTAGAGCAACAATTTCTCCTGGGGTCTTCCCGTAGGAGACCCTATGTGAAGTGTGAACAAGCTTTCAATATTACCCCTGTGCTACACCAACTGTGATTTTCATGAGTGTTATTTAGATGACACAACCTCCAACAACAGTTCAACAAACATCCCTTGGTATAATAATGTTTTTATACAGGAGATAACATACTCATGGCAACCGATTTTAAAACACAGAGATGTATAAAGTAAGAATGGTAAAGACCCACTTGTATTTGCCCACTCTGAGATAACCTATATTAACAGTTTGTTGTATATCCCTTTCAAAAACTTCCCTATGCTTGTACACACACACACACACACACACACACACACACACACACACACTTCTTTCTTCTTACTCTTACCAATATGTTTGAATCTTTTTTTCAAATCTATGTGTCTGTCTCATTTTTAAATAACTGTAACATATTCCACAAGATGGATATACCATCATTCAATCAACCACTTCCTCCTGATGAACATTCAGACTGTCTCCGGGTTTGGTACCATAACCAGAGCAGGAATAAACAGCCATATTCAAATATCTTTAAAGTTCTAGTACTTTCATTTCTGTGGGGAAAAGTCCTGGAAGTTGGATCCAACTTAATAAACACATTAACTACTTGAAGGTCCACGGCTACATTCCTCTCCGTAAAAAGGCTGAAGCAATCAGTTCAATGGTGCGGGGAGAGTACCTGCTTATTGACATAGTATTGGCACTGGATGGCTGCCACCTTTAAACGTTTGCCAACCTCAGGGGCAGATCATGGCTTCTCAGTTGTTTTAATTTTCATTCCCTTGTTGCTAATGGGGCTGATCCTTTTTACAGGTTTCCTGGTAATTTAGATTTCCAGTGCACACCCTTCACATATTTTCTACTGTGCTGTTTATCTTTTTCCCTTTTACAATCAATTTGTACGACGTCCCAGTATATTAAACACCAACTCTGCCATATAAACTGTAAGCTACTGTTAATCTTTTGGCTTTATTTATGTTGTCTTGTCATGTAGACATTTTAAATATTTACATAGTCAAATATGCTAATTTTTCCCATATGGATTGTGGATTTACTATCTTACTGGGACAGTTCCCCCAAACCTGATGTCATACATGTATTCTCCTATATTTTCCATTTTAAACATTAGATCTTTACTCCAAATGGAACCTAACCTCATCGTCTCCCAGGTAGACAACTAATTGCCCCAACATCATTTTTTCTTACAATCTATCTTTTTCTTACTAGAAAGGGTTGTCACTTTTAACATATGTCACCTTTTCCTAGATACTTCAATCTATTTCTGGACTCTTTACTCTGTCCCAAAGATTTGCTCATTGATTCCTGAGCTAATATCATACTGCAATATGATAGTATACTTTGATAGTAAACTCTTCTGAGTTTAGTAACTTTTCACATTTATATTTTTAAATGGACTTTAAAATCATATTGATTGATCTGACAATCTGTACCCCTTCTAAGTTGGGATTCTGACTGGAGTTATATTAAATTTATATACTAATTTAGAATTCATCTTTTTGGAATTTTGAGTTTTCTCATTCAAAACTCAAAAGAAATATATATATATATATATATATATATATATATATATGTATATATATATGTATGTATGTATATATACACATATATATAACTTTTACTACCATCTGACTTTTTGGATTTGTCTTATGTCTTACTAAATTCATTCCTAAATATTTTAGTTTGTCACTCTTTTAATAAGGACTTCTCCATTTTAACCAGTTATTAACTCAAAGGAAGAACAACAATTGCGCTTCATCTATTTTCTTCCCAGTCCTGTTACCAAGCCCACTTACCGGGTTTTAAAAGATTTTAACTGGAATCTCAATCACATCACCTGCACTATTTATATAGTTATTCCTATGTCTTTTCTTATTGCATTCCCTCACCTTCTCAAACAATGCTGAGTAACAGCAGTTGAGTAACAGTAGTAGTACCAGGCATCTATAACATAATCCTGCACTCCTGCAGGAGTCACCATCCAACATGATGCTTTTGTTTGTTTGGTAGCAGAGTAGGTTCTTTCTGCTACATTCTAATTTACCTTCATGTTTATTAGGAATGTCTATTAAATTATATCAAATGCGTTTTCTGCATCAGTTGATATACTGATCATACAATGTTCTTTATTCTGTTGTGTCAATATGTAACACTCAGAGATTTCATAATGCAAAATCATCCTTGTATTTCTAGAATAGACACTAACTAGGATTTAATTTGCTACCATTTTAAAAAGGGCATTTTCATGATTGAAATTAAATGATTGTTGTCTCATCTTCATCAGGCTTTAGTATTAGGAATTAGTGCTTTTCATAAAGTTGGAAGGCTTTCTCTTTTTATATGCACTCAGATTTTTTTTACAGTTATTAATTTCTTGGAATTTATAACCTCTCTTTGGATTGACTTTTAGTAATTTACTCATTTTTTAGAAAACAATCAATTTTCTTGAAATTTTAAAACTTGTCTTATATAAAGTTGTGCATAACATTTTCTTACTGAATTCTTTTAATCCTTTTGGGATCTAAGTAATGTATTTTCCATTATTTCTGATGTGTGTGTGTGTGTGTGTATTATATATATTTGTATTGTATGCATTGTATATACATATTCTTAATGTTATGTATATAATGTATATATTTTTAATGAAAGTCAGATTTTCTTTATTTGTTTTGTGGCCATTTCCATTAATTTAGCTTTTACTGTCAATATTATCTTCTTTCTTTTGGCTTATTTTATAAATTTTTAGATGCAGTACTTAGTTTCTTTGTCATTCTTTCAAAAGTATAGTACCCAAAGCATTTAAGTTAGAAAGTACGTCTGACTGTATTAACCATCCTATATAATAAAAGCCTAATATGCAAATTGACTGAACGGCAAACAACTGGCAGAACAACCGGTTGCTTGACGTGCACTGACCACCGGGGGGCAGATGCTCAACACAGGAGCTGCCCCCAGTCTACAGGCCCCAGAGGGAGGCAACCTGTGGTGGCAGCGGCAGGGGGCGGGGCTGGCCAAGATGGGTGCCAGCAGGCCCCCCCCCCCATCGCCCTGAAGGTTGCCCCCTAGAGGGAGGTGACCTGCGACGGTGGGGGGCGGGGCCGGCGAGAGGGCGGCGCCAGGCCAGCCAAGGCGGGTTTGAGTGGGGGGCCCCCAATCACCCCGCCGGTTGCCCCACAGATCAGCCCTGATTGCCGACCAGGCCTAGGGACCCTATTAGTGCATGAATTTTGTGCATTGGGCCTCTAGTTTCCCTATAAATTTTTATGTGAAATGTTCTGTTTGATCAACTTCCAGATAATCTGTCATTTTGGATTTGATCTCTAATTTGATCAAGAAATCATCTAAAAAAGAGTTTAATAATTTCAAATATTTACAGTTTAATTATTATCCTTTCATTGTCCATTTCTTGCTTTACCACTGGGATCACAAAACAAAATGAATAAAACAATTTTTTCCTCCCCAAATTCATTAAGTTTTTTCCTATGGCCATAAAAATAGACTTTTTATAAATGTTCCACTGATATAAGGAGAAAAATGCACATTTTCTATTTATCGGGTACAAAAACAATATTATTACCACTCTATATCATTGTATACTTTGTTAAATTATGGAAGAATACATTAAAATTCTCTAATATATTTATGGTTTTATCCTAAGCTCCTGTATTTCTACGTTTTGGTTTTTGCCTTAAAATTTACATAACTATGCCTAAAATTTACATAACTAAGGGTAGGCATATTATAGTCTCCTTATGAATTGCACTCTTTATCCTTAGAAGTATCTTTTCTCATTTTATAATTTTGGTCTTGGGTTCCATTTAGTTGATGCTAATATCCTCACTTTTGCTTTCCCTTTATTTGTATATGCTTGGCATATCCATTTCTTTATCATCAACTGTTCAGCTGTCATTTTGTTTTAGGCGTATTCCTTACAAATACCTTAAAACTGGATTTTTGTTTTATTACTGCCAATCTAAAAGTCTTTGTCATTTTAAAGGGCACTTCAACAAATTCACACCTATTGTGATAAGAATGTATTTGGTTTGCTTCAATAATATGTTTACTATTAACGACATTTATTGTTACTGCATTTATTTTTATTCATTCCTTTTCTTTACTGGATTAATCAATTTATAATTCTATTTTCTTCCTAGTAATTAAAAAATTGTATTCTAAAATACTTGCTCCGTTATCTGTTTTTGAATCATTAAAAAAACTATATATTTTTATATTAAATAAAATGACTGGCATCCCCACAACCCAGACATTTTCCCCTCGGCTTACAGCCGTAGACAGGAGGACTCGCCACCCAGATCGCCCTTCCAGGAGGGGAGGGTGCTCACTGCTGAGGACAAGGCCCGCAGACACCTCCAGCTCTCAGCTCCTTCAGGGTCTGCCTCTGCTGAGAGCCACCTCACCTAGGTCGCAGCCTCCCTGGGGCAGCCCACATGCTGTGACTGCATGATGGGGCAGCTCCCCACCAAGCGGGCCCCCGATGTGTGGGTCCTGCACAGAGTTTGCCTTCTCCCTCTGCTTGCCCAGCCATGCTTCCTGCCTCCTCCTTTCACAGGTTTAAGCTCATTAGCCTCCAAACTCTACGGCTTAAAAAAATGACAGTTACTCCCTCACAGTTCTGAGGCTGGAAGTCCAAAACCATGTTCCTCCTCAACCTCTGCATAGAATCCTTCTTTGCCTCTTTCTAGCTTCTGTTGGTGGCATTCCTTAGCTTGTGGCGATGTTACTCCTATCTTTGTTTCTGTTGTCACACTAAGTTCTCCTGGTGTGTCTGTCTTCAAATGACTTTCTCCTTTTCGTACAAGGACATCAGTCATATGAGATTAGGACCCACCTTAATGACCTCATCCTAACTTGATTACATCTACAAAGACTATTTCCAAATAAAGTCATGTTTCACAGGTGGGGGATTAGGACTTGAACATTTCATTTCGGGGACACAGTCAACTCAAAATATAGGTGTTAACCCCTAATAAACATTTGCACTCAAAAATCTATCCCAGTGCTTGCGTCCAGGGAGCCCAACCCCTGCCATCCCTTCGCTCTTCTTGTTCACAAGAGAAAATAATTAAAATATTTTTACTCTCACTGGCTGCTCCTCTCCAAACTTCGAAATAGCTCCTCTGAGTTGACATGACTCTGCTGTTTCAAGAAATCTTAATGAACAATTTATAGTTCACAGTCACATTACCACCATTTGACCATCAGTTTTATAAGGTTCTTTGCTCATCATTGTTTCTTTGGCTCTTCATCTTCCCCTACGCTGACACCTTTGTTCTGATTCAATTTTCATTTGGTTGGAACACTTCTCAATAGTTTCCTTAGAACATGGATGGTCCAGCACATGGGTGGTCCACTCTGAGTCACTCCATGTCCATGTGCAATGTTAGTACAATGTCTTTCTTTTTTCTCTCATATATAACTAGATCTCTTGGCCAGTACAGGATTCTTGGCTCACAGTCCTTTCCTTTTATCTCTCTATTAATATGGTATTGCTGTCTTTTTGCTTCTTAGCTTACAGATGAGTAGTTTCAAGCTAGTCTGATGTTCCTGCATTGGTAACGTACTGGTTTTCTCTGTCTAAAAACCTATGAAAAAAATTCCCTTTTAACAGTTAAAAAATTCCATAAGGATATATGTCTTTTTTTCCATTAATACTGCCCTGTAAAGGGAAACTGAAAAGAAGTTATTGCATAGAGATCTGATGAGTTGACTTAAGCCACAAATAATATTTAGGCAATCTAGATGAGAAATGAATAGAATTCATAGCCTTCAGGCAGTCTTTCATGGATATTTTTTCTCATAACCAACTTTTGATAAGAGTTGGGTGGGAGAACACTGAGAGTTATAGTCTCTGGCAAGTGCCTGGAATGCAGAAATCCTAGTGGCCAAGTAAGGGCATAACCATAAGACTCAGGTCTCCTTGGGAAATGTATTTCTATGTAACCTAACACGAGACTCCCAGTATGAACTTATTTTCTTAAATTATTTTTAACATTAAAGAGAGCCAACTTATGGTGTCATAAGGTTAGACTGTTGAGACACCAGCTCAGCTAACATTAATATATGCCAAGAAAGGAATTTTTAAAAATATTTTATTACTTATCTATTCTTTCTGGTATTTAGTATCTGGATTCTGTTAGCTTCAGAAAGAAATAATGAACAGTATTTCCTAACTTTCTACATTTCTATGCTTTCATTATATTTGAGGGAAGGGGAGATACTATCATTTATTAAGTAACAACTATGTGTGAGATGCTATCAAATACATGATCTCATTTAATTCTGCAAGTGATCCCTTGACATTGTTCCATTTTAGCTTGTGCTGTTTTGACACTTATAATGGACTGTCCTATAGTATCCATGAGATGTAGACATTTTAAATTTTGCCAAGGCTCTTGCTGTGAGGCTAGTTTGTAGAAGTGAAGCCCTTAGTTGGCAAGTGAACAGAGGGGATCTCCCAGCACCCAGCCTGGCTTTGCTGTTTTCTATACCAATGCTGGGCCATGCACCAAAAACAACTAAATCACCACCTCTGCGTGGTGGGTCTTGGGAAATTAGTATTTTCAGCATGCTTCATAGGCGTGGGATCATCTAAGCTACTCTGACCAGTAAAGGCAATAAAGATGTTTTGTCACTTCAAAAGTGGTGTCAGGGTCCAGTAGGGATAACAGACACCATTCTGGGTGTGTTAGAGGGAATTTAATACATGGAATTAGTTATAAAAGTGACGGGTGAGCTGAAAAGCTAAGCAAGAGATGGTGATGCAATTCAGAGGTTAACATCAGCAGGAAGCCACTATCTAGAGCAGGGGTGGGCAAACTTTTTGACTCGAGGGCCACAATGGGTTCTTAAACTGGACCGGAGGGCCAGAACAAAAGCATGGATGGAGTGTTTGTGTGAACTAATATAAATTCCAAGTAAACATCATTACATAAAAGGGTACGGTCTTTTTTTTTTTTAGTTTTATTCATTTCAAACGGGCCGGATCCGGCCCGCGGGCCATAGTTTGCCCACGGCTGATCTAGAGGCACACCAAGAGGAGGGGCTGATAAAATAATATTGAATGTCCACTGTAATTGAGAAAGAAAGAAAAAGCTGAAGGTATCTCTTGGGTCCAGAACATCTTGGAGAGGGTTGACTGGTGGAAGTTAAGGCTACAGAAGAAGGGGTATGTTTGGAGGCATGGAGAAGACAGTCATTGTTGGAGACACCACCCAAGACAGAGAGAGTGGGGACAACACCTGGATTCTCCTTCACCCTCTCTACCCCATGGCTTCCGTCTGACACGGGAGCCTGAGAAATGCATCCTATAAGGGGTGACTGCCCTGCGATACAGAACAGAAGAAGAGTAAGGAATGGCTCTGAGGACCAACAGGCCAACGATGAGCCATAGAATGAGATATAAGACTGTAATGAAAGTAGAAAAGCAGATATGAGCTAAATGATATACATGAGAAACATGAGCCTCAAAGGAAATGTGGATTGGGAGGTACGTTAGGAGCTGGTGCAAACATTTCTATTTTTGTGACTGGGGATTTTCGGAGAGCTTAAATAGATCACTACAAAGTAGCTAGGGTGTACTGCAGCCTCTTCATTAAGTGTAGGGGTGAGGCTATGCCTTGGGATAATCTGCCTGGGGTCAAGTCGGAGGTGGCAAGGTTGAGATCTGAGCATAGTCTGACTCTTTCCCCGTACCACACACTCTCTCCTAGTTATCTGACAAAACAACTGAAAGATTGTCTAATAAATACTGCAGTGCATTTTTTCAATTCGTAAATGCAATTGAAAGGTTAGCCAACCATATTAATTCACATAACTATTTCCTGCAAAACGTGTTCTACATCAGTGAGTCTCAACCTAGGGGGCATTTCTGAATTTACAAGATGGTAGGGGGAGATTTTAAAAACTCGACAGTTACCAAAACTTTTAGATATATTGTACCTGGGGGCCATATTTGAGTTGCTCAGCAGCAACCCTTTTAACCTCGAATTCCTTGCCAGCTAGTGCCATAGAAGTTAGTATTTTTAATTTGCCACAGATGAGTCTGCTCCTCATGCAAGGCCAAATGAGAGGGCAATGGCTAATTACCTAATTGCCCAAGTAAGTAGGCCAACCTGTAGATGCAAGAGCTGAGGGACGCTAGCCATGAGTCCTTGCTGGTCTTCCCATAAAAAACAACAACACTTCATTAAACACCGATGAAGCAGAGCAACCAGCACTCACGGGAAGAACACTGGAATGGGCCTCTGAAGGTTTGGGCTTTATGTCTAACTCTGCTACCTACTCTGTGACCTTGGCCTCTCATCCACTTCTCTCCTACCATGAATTTTGCTGACTCCATTAGGCAATGCTTCTGGTTTGGTGCCATTGCCAAGGTTCTTGGGTAGAGTCTCACCTCAGATCCTCCTTGAAATGAGGAGGAGACTCATTAATTATTTGATAATTGTGAGTGCAACTTGCCCTCCGGGAATTGATCGTCCACAAGATAGCCATATTCAAATGTTCATGCCATTCAGGCTACACATGGCAACGTTTCCTAGAACATTTCCCAATAAAGAAAGCAATTAAGCAATTAAAAAATGATTTGGCCTTGGTCAGAGCTGAATGTGAATCAAATATGGCTAAATTATGCTCTCCTGAGTTCATTTTCATTATCTGCCAGCAAATTCATTCACTCTTTCATTCATTCAACAAACACGTATTGAGCATTACATGTCAGGCAATGGTCCTGGAGCCATAAAGGCAAAACAGATCCTAGTCTTCAAAGAAGTCATATCAAAGGGATTAAGAAGTATGAATGGGTAGTTACAGAATAGTCACAGGATATAAAGTACAGCCTAGGGAATATAGTCAATAATATTGTTATTTTTAATTAAATGCATGAGGGTGACATTAGTTAATAAAATTATATAGGTTTTATTTGTGTACAGTTCTATAATACGTCATCTATATATTGTATTGTGTTCATCACCCCAGGCAATAATATTGTAATAACTATGGATGGTGCCAAGTGGGTACTGGAAATACTGGGGAGAACATTTTGTAAATGATTGTCTAGCCACGATGCTGTACACCTGAAACTAACACAAAATAACACTGAATATAAACTGTTATTGAGAATAAAAAGTCACGTCAACAGGGGACAGATGTGGAGACAGCTACAATACAACCTGACATGTGTTATACTCTGGGTTCTTGGAGGAGAAACTGCCCAAGTCAGCCAGTGGGAGTCATGGAAAACTTTACTTATGAGGGACACTGAGCAGGACTTTCCAGGAAACCAGGTTGAGATGAGAGGATGAGGGCCATTGCCTGGCTGCTTGCTGAAAGAGACCCAGCGGCATGCAGGAGTCTTGCACATGTTTTCATGGTGTGCCCTGAGATCATGGCTCTTGCCCTGCAAGGATTTACCCAGAGGCAGCCCAAGGTTTAGGATGCTACTTAAGAGATTACATACTCTGGATTGCACATTCCATCTATGATCATAAGTCCCTGTCCCATCCTCTGCCTAAATAAAAACATGTTTGTGAAAATGTACATGGATTCGTGAAAACCTGGAAAGCCATTCTTAGGAAAGCAGCAGCCTTGTGAACAGTTTGCCGGGGAGTGAGGATTTTGCAGTCCTCCCAGGGTCCAGCACAGAACAGCAGGAAAAATCTAAGGCTTGAAAATGGGATGGCTTATTTTCCAAGGCTGAAATAGAAGCAGCAAAAATAAACCAAAGGGAAGACATCCTTGACGTAGTTTCCAAAGTAAAATGCCTATATTTTTCAGACCAGAAAACATTTCCGTTGTGTTAAAAAAGCATAGGCTTAGATTTATTTCCTTAAAATACCTGCAGAGACTCTCAATGAAATGCAGAAAATCCTCACGTTAAGTATTTGCTCGGCGGAGGACACCTATACACACATACGTTCAGACACATGGTCAGTTACACATTTGTTTGCTCAGAAGCTATAAAAAGAGAACTACGGTGCTCTTGCAGTCAATGTAAAGCTCCTCTATTCTTACTGATGAAATTAATTTACAAATGTTTCATTTCATGTATCTAATATCTATATAACCAAGCTACTGCCCAAACCAATTCCAAATGATGGCACCTGCTAGCTATGAATCAAAACAAATTGCAGAGCTCTTATATTCTCTTATAAAGCACATTCATCAACCTGCAGAATGTTTCTCGCAGAGTGAATAAACAGAATAGCTATATACGGCAATGGCAAAGGGCACAGCATGAAATGAACTACTTGTAATTCATTTTCCCAACAAACGTTGTGCTGAAAGAATTCCTAAGTCTTTTCAAACCAAGCCTTCCCTGCAAACATCAGACAGAAGAAAGCAGCCGTGTAAACAACTAGGAGGGACACGCTGTGTTCAGTCCAATGTAACTCACCGCCTTTCCTGAAAACACCGTTATCATGTAATCTTCTCCTGCCCTGATTTTCATGTTAAATGGACAAAGTCAATTAAAAATGGAATCCCCATTTGACCCAGTAATCTCACTTCTAGGAATGTATCCCAAGAAATCAGAAACACCAATCAGAAAGGATATGTGCACCCCTATGTTCATAGCAGCACAATTTACAATAGCTAAGTGCCCATCAGCAGACGAGTGGATTAGAAAACTGTGGTACATCTACACAATGGAATACTACGCTGCTATCAAAAAGAAGGAACTCTTACCATTTGCAACGGCATGGGTGGACCTGGAGAGAATTATGCTAAGCCAGTCAGAGAAAGATAAGTATCACATGATCTCACTCATTTGTGGAATTTAATGAACAACATAAACTGATGAACAAAAATAGATCCAGAGATAAAGAAGCATCGAACAGACTGTACCACCTATGAGGGAAGGCGGGGGAAGAGGAGGTAAGAGATCAACCAAAGGACTTGAATGCATGCATATGAGCAAAACCAATGGACACAGATAGTAGGGGGGTGAGGGCTTGTGCTTGGGGGCAGGGGTGGCGGGGGAGAGGTCAATGGGGGAAAAAGGAAACTCATGTAATACTTTAAACAATAAAAAATTTAAATTAAAACAATGCACAAAATCATAGCATGTGTTGGAGTGTATTTGGTGGTGGTGTTGGAAGGTGGTGGAAGAAAGCTGAGTCAGCAGAGAAAACACACACACACACACACACACACACACACGGTCATGGGACATGGCCTTCCATTGGGCATGTGGGAGAGAATCCATGAAGACCTAATAAACACAATTACTTTTCCATCCCTTCCCAGGGACATCGAGGATACTCACTAAGATCTCACAAAGTGGAACTCTGCCTCTATTTAATGCTTAATTTTTTTTTCTTCCCCAGATTCTGCCAGACATTTGACATCATGTAGCCTTCACAATATGATATTTTTACTACACTGTAAAATTTTTTATTTTTTTCAATTTACCAGATTATGCTCTCTGTCCACATTATATTGCTCAGCTATTTTCCTCTTTTTTTTTCCTGCCAAGAGCACATGCCTCAGGAACTATCCAATTATCACAATAATAGTTATGTAAACCATACACAAATTAAAGCCAGTCAATGACTGGTAGAACAATGTTTAGACTCAGATGTAAATAACCAAAATCTATTAGGTTTTGCTCCTGGTGCTTAAAAGAGAAGTCAGAAGACAGGCACAGGGAATAATGGGAAAGTCTTTAACAGGATTAGGAGTTAATACCTTTTGCTTGGCTTTGCCTCTAACAAGTATTCACTTATCCTAGTCAGAGGGCTTACATGGAATGTTCTAAAAAATTCAAAACAAATTTTAAAAGTTTTTAAAAAACTAAGGCCAAGAGATCATAAGTCAGTGATTAATCACTGTTATTAAGTTACCCAAGTGTTTAATATGTGCTTGGCTCTGTACAGATTTGAGAAATACCCAGCAGAGAGCTGCTTTCAACAAACTAGCAATTTAATGGGAGAATCAGGACTCAAAGGGGTCATTCAGAGGAGAGGGCAGTGACGAGGTCTAGAGCAAGGAGGCCTACGGGGTGGGTGAGATGTCAGGGTGAAGGGAGGACCAGGATGGTAGGAGGAAGTGACTGGTGTGACTGGGAAAGGCACACCTGGTGGGAGAGGAAGAGTATTCTCACTCAATATGGGAAATCAAGTTGGAGACAGTGATCGGTCCCAGGCTCAATGGCCTGGGAGCCAACTATGGATATGACGAACTAGGGAGTGTAGACCAATAAGAGTCTTCACAGGAGACAAGATGAAACAGGAAGGGAAGACCGGCTCTATGGGGAGAATAGCCGCTGCTGCAGGGCTCATGGTGCTGAGAACCTGGTCACCAAGATCAAGCTGGACACTGAGAGGAGGGAGTCCTCAGAACCTGGACTCTGACTGGGTCTGAGGGAAGAAGGGGTTACAGCCAAGATCTCCAGCTTCACTAACCACGGAGGACATGGGCACTGGAACAGCAGCTGTCTCCCTGCCCAGGCGTTGCCCCTCACCACACCCATCTCAGCCTCGAAATGAACTGAGGAGGGACAAGTGACCCAGCCTACAGCACCGATTATCCACTTGAGAACTTGTCTGCACACAGGGACTGGGTGGGTCCGGAGGCGCTGGGCCTTGGACTTGCCATGTCAGGTGGAGTCACAGAAGAGTAACTCTAAGAACTGTAAGAATTTTTCAGAGGGCAGGAAGATGCACAAAGCCCCTAGATAATGCGTACAGTGTGTTTCCAGATAAACAGAGATGGTACTACTGCCTGACAACTTCCAGCCCTGTGGATCTAGCCATACGCCCTCGCTGGCAACTGAGTTCTGGGAGGGCTGCTGGATAGAGCGAAAACAGTAATGAGATGACTGCTTACGGCAGTGGTTCTCAACCTTCCTAATGCCGTGACCCTTTAATACAGTTCCTCATGTTGTGGTGACCCCCAACCATAAAATGATTTTCCATTGCTACTTCATAACTGTAATTTTGCTACTGTTATGAATCGTAATGTAAATATCTGATATGCAGGATGTATTTTCATTGTTACAAATTAAACATAATTAAAGCATAGTGATTAATCACAAAAACAATAGGTAATTATATATGTGTTTTCCAATGGTCTTAGGCGACCCCTGTGAAAGGGTCGTTCAACCCCCAAAGGAATCGCAACCCACAGGTTGAGAACCTGACTTACGGCATATTCTCACCCAGAAGGGCGTTCACTCACTGAGTGTCTGTTCCAGCACTCCTCTGTGGACGGCGCTTCGGGGAACAACAATCAATCAGATGACGCCTGTTGTAGAGGCGCTTACAAGAGAAGCCAGAACACAGGCACAGGGAATAATGGCGAGTCTTTGACAGTTATTCTCCCAATAACTCCAAGTAACAGGTTTCTGTTATTAGGCTCATTTTACAGGTGAGAAAACTGAGGCACATCCACCATTCACTGGAGCTCTTTGCAGGCGATCTATCCTGACAGCCAAACTCTCCTTGACTAAGACAGAAAATATGCCACAGGCTTTGCTGAGATCATCACCCCTCTATCTGTCTCCCTCTCCTCTGAGCCTCGCCCTATGGGAGAGGAGGTGACAATGTGGTGGTCACCGGCTGGCTCCACAGTCAGACCTCCCTGCTTCACCAGCTGTGTGGCCTCCTCAAGTCACTTAATCTGTGTGTCCTTGTTGCTCATCTGAGAAATGGTGAAAATAACAGGACCCCTCTCACAGGGTAGTTGTGAGGAGTGAGCAATATGTAGAGTCTTTACAGTGTCCCTGGCATACACTCCATAGATTTAGCATCACCATCATGATCATCATCATCAGCTACCCTCACTGGCAAGAGCACTGTGAGACACAGCAGATCCCTCGCTGCTCTGCTTCCCATCTTCCCGTCCTACGGAGGAGACTCGGAGCACAGAGCATTCACCGCCCTGCCCAGCTCACTGCTCCCCTGCAGGAGCTCGCCCATCCTCCCTCACTGAGGGGAGGAGACTTCTGACTTCTGCACACTGTGGCTGCCCTCGTGCCCCTCTCAAGCCCCAGGAGAGCACACTCCTCCACAGCATGGAGGGTTCTCGACGGCCCCGGCCTGTGCCCACAGTGTTTGTTCAACGTGAACCGGCCTCTCTGTGACCCTGTGTCTGCTCTCTGAGGACATCCTCGATTCCTTCCATCCGGGAGGAAAATAGTGCATTCCTGGCTGTGCTTTCGTAACCCTCCGTCAACCACTTACACCTGGGTGTTTACGTGACCCCAGACTGCATTTGCCCTCATTTTTTAATGGTAATTATGGCTTATGGAGCACTTCTTTGTGCTAGGCACTGTTGTAAGTTCTACACGAATTAACTCATTTAATTCTCCCAATAACTCCACGTAACAGGTTCTGTTATTATCCTCATTTTATAGATGAGAAAATGAAGGCACAGAGAGGTTGCATAACTTGCCCACATTGACATGGCTAGTGAGTGGCAGACCAGGATGTGAGTGCACGGGCTGTCTGCATCCACAGTGGGGCTCTTAGCCAGTCTGTCAGCACTGCTGTTTTAGGCCTTATTTGCTTATTTCCCTAAGTTCCTACCTGACAATCTCTACGTCTTGCCTCCTGCTTCAGAGAAGGAAGAATGGTCCCTTCACTTGCTGCCTTTTCCATCGGAGAACTCATGAGCACCGTTTCCCATTCTCACTTCTCCTTTTCTACAACACATACCTGTCTAGAGCCCGCTCTCCACCATGTATCATTGTACCTGGATTGTCACCCTCTTGCTCTCATCTGACACTTCACCTTGAGAACATGAGCCTGTCAACCCCTTCCTGAGGCCCTTCCTCCTGACACCTCCTTCACCCCGACGTTGCCCTCTGGCTGCAACCCTGGCTCACTCCTCACACTCAGGGTCAAATCCTCCAAAGACTAGTGTCCCCTCCCTGTCTCCACTCCCCCCCCCCCCCATTCTCTTTTGGACACGCACAGCAATCTGGCCTCCCCCTAAACCACCTCCAGGTTCACAGGCAGACTCCCTGTTGCTTTGGCAACACAGTTTCATTCCTTATCTTCCTGGACGTCTCTGAAGCACTGATCTGGGAGTACCCTGCACACAGCAGGGTACTGGGCTGATAATGACCAGTCCTCCTTCCCTGACAGTCCCCCTTCCCTTGGCTACTCCACATGGCCAACTCTGTCATCTGCCTACCCCCAAACCCTTTCCTCATGCTCTTTACAAATGGAAGCCTGATTCTGTGAGGGGAGGTAATGTTCTCAGTTAAGCAACAAGAAGCTTGTATTACCAGGTGTTCTGGAATGAGACCTCCATAGAGGTTTATGTCCAGAGAAACTTGTTGGAGGCACACCCAGGTGGCCTGGGCATTTGGGCCACTTGTCATCTGCCCTTTCTTCTGTGGGTGGCAGACTTGATAGTAAGCGTGGGCAAGCATTCCGTACACACCTGGTTCTCCTTTCCTGACATCCCTGGCTTTGCCCTACCTCTCTGAACACCTCTGGGTCTCTTTGGCAGGCTAGGCTCTCTTTTCTCGGCCGCCTCTTACATATTCATGTTCCTCATGGTCTTCTGTATTCTTCTCGCTCCTTCTGAATAATCTCTTCCATCACTAATGGGCTCAACTGCAGCCTCCTGTAATAACTCCCAAATAACTCTTTTTTTGGTTTGTTTTGTTAATCTTCACTCAAGGATATTTTCCCATTGATTTTTAGAGAGAGTGAAGGGAGGGAGAGAGACAGGGAGAGAGAAACATCGATGTGAGAGAGACACATCGACTGATTGCCTCCCACAACCAAGGTACATGCCCTTGTCCTGAATCAAACCCAGGACCCTTTGGTCTACGGGCTGACACTCTATCCCACTGAGCCAAACCGGCCAGAGTCCAAATAACTCTTGAGTCCAGGTCTCTTCCTTGAACCCTCGGTCAACATTCTCAATCACTCTTAGGGTTCCGACAGTGTCTTATGGGCACTATAAATTCTGTATGCTCCAACTGCTGTTCATCATATTCCACCCGCTCAGAGAATGCTACCATCATCCACCTAGTTGTCCAAGCCAGGAATCCCGACTTGGGCCATCCCGACTCCTCCTTCAAGCCCCATCCCACAGCCCCTCCAAGTTCTTTCCATCCATCTCCTTGATATTCTTTGATTCTGGCTCTTTCTCAGCATTTTCCCCATTGCTCTCTTAGCTGAGGCTTAGTTTCTAGCCCAGATTACTGCCTCTGCCTCCTAAAGTGTCTGCCTGTACTGCTAAAGGGAAGGTTCCATAATGCTAATCTCCTTGACAACCCTGCCGTGACTTCCCGCTGCTTCAGGAGGAACTCAGTCTTCAGCACAGCCTGTACACAACCTCCCACGACCTGGCCTCGAGGACTCCTTTCAACTGGCTGCCCGCCCCCCACAGGCTGCAGCCCTACGGGATGCCTTACAGTTCCCAGAAGCCCAGGCACTCTCCTGCCTGCCTCCTGCTCTTGTATTAGCTCCAGGGCCTGACAGCCACTGCCCTCTCTCCCTGGCTATCCTTGTCCAGCAAGATGCTGCTCAGGCATCACTTCCTTCTGTGAATCCACCCTTAGTTCTCCGAAGCCAGGGCTCAGTGCCTCTGGGCCTCTCCTCTGTGCTCCTCTGTGCCTGCTCCTATTGTACACTTACTGACTATACTGTAATCATGAGTTTAAATTTCTTTTCTTTCCACTCTACTATCAGCCACCGTCAGGGCAGTAGCCTCTCTGTAGTTATCTGTAGATTGCAGAACCTAGCACAGTGCCTGGCACATGGACAGACTGAAAAGCTGGAAGTTGAATCAATGTATGTATGAGTATGTCTGCCACACTTAGATGAGGTGCCTTGAGGGCAGAAAGGATTATTCTCCGTCCGTACAAGTTAAGTCAATGCTTAATAAATGTTTTCTTCTTCCTTCCTTTTAGCACTGAATAATAAATGAATGTCCAGTTTCAAGAGTGAGAGAACAAGATGAAAAATGAGGCTAGTGATCAATTCAGCATCCCAAATACTTCCATGAGAGTTTTTTCTTCCTTCTTTCCCTCTCCTTACCTCTCTCCTTCTTTTCCTTCCCTTTCCTGTTTTAACTTCATTTAACACAAGTTTCTCTCAGTTTCTTCAAATGGATTCTCTCTTAAAATATTTTTAAAATCTCTATATATAAAAGCCTAATATGCTAAGTGTCCAACTGAGCAGTCAATCAACCAGTCACTATGATGTGCACTGACTACCAGGGGGCAAATGCTCCGACTGGTAGGTTAGCTTGCTGCTGAGGTCTGGCTGATCCGGATGGGGCAAGATGGGGCCAGACAGGCCTGAAGCCCTCCCTTGGCCCCTCCCCGGCCACCAGCCCTGATCGGCCCTGATAGGGACTGGGTGAGACGGCTCTGATCGGCCCCAATCGCCAGCCAGGTGGAGGGACCTCACCCATGCACGAATTCATGCACCAGGCCTCTAGTATGATTATAAATGCAACTCAAATCCATTATAGAAATATTGGGTAAACACGGAAAATCACACACAAAAATAAAAGCAGCCAGCAATCTCCCCACCCAGAGCTTTTCCCTTGGAGGGTCTTCCTCTAATGTTTTCTGCGATGCTCACACATGGCCCTTGCCCTACATCTGCTCACTGCTTCTAGAATGGCACAAGAGGCTGAAACGGGCCACACACTCTGGGGGCAACCTGCAGCCTTCACTCCATCAGAATGCAACACAGCATTAGACACAAAACAAAGTAAGAAGACCCCAGGAGGTAACCCCATGGAGCCAGGGTTCACTGCCTCTACAAGGTGAAGACTTCAACATGAGATCGGGCTTCTCTTGGAAAGAGCTGCTCTGCATCTTCCAACCCTACGTAGGGACATCCACGGCCCTGCGGTCTGCAAAGTAGCCTTACCTGTAGGCGAAAACATAGTTCTGGCTTTTCCCTTATCTGTCGGATGAGACTCAGTCCACTCTGGCTAAGACTTCTTGTTAGGTGGTGTATTAAGTCCACAGAAGTAACTCATAATCTTATTATGAAACAATTTCAATTCCCATAGTTTTGAAAATAGGAAGAGGGGGGACTTCAAGTCTTCAGCCTTAGGATCTATTTCAAATCTTACGCCACCGGCCGACGGTCTGAGCTCACGACTGTGCTGATGGCTCAGTACCAAACAAGCACGCCCTCTTCTCTCAGCGTCAAGGACTAGGATAGACCTTGGGTTCCTAAAGGCAGTCCAATGAAAAGAAATCCAGGAAGGAGGGAGCACGACTGTGATTATTAGCAGGCCGCAGGAAAAGAATGCGCCCTTTCCCCAGCGCTAATACCCCTAAGTCTCCCTGGAATGCCAGGCTCCCTCCCGCCAGGCTTGCCGCTTCCCCGCTTCCCCGCTTCCCCGTGGAGAGCCCTACTTGGGAGTTGTCATCAGGACACACGGGACTGAGTCAAGGTTCAAGGTTGTCACCCAGCACCCCTCCCTGCTACACACGATTTCAATTCACCTGATCAGAAGGCAGGCAGAGGAGTCTGCAAACAGTGATGGCTTTAGATACCCAGGGACCAATCTGTGAGGAGGCAGCAGGTGCTAATTGGGAGAGGCCAGGAGTGCTGGGAATGGCATGGACAGATGTGACTCCGTTCAATAGTTTCCTGAGTTTTGGGGGGGAAGAGGGGAGGAGGAGCTGCAGGTATGGAGGCAATAGTTGAAAATATTCTGACACTTGGAACACGTATAGCTTAAGCATTTCAAGGACTTAATAGTAACAGAGAATTTGGAGCTGGGTACCCAAATGTCCTCCTACCCTCCCACAACCCTGGACACTTAGCATACTTCTGAATGGCAAGCCCCCACTCGCCCTAAGACACCCCTTCTGACTTAGCAAAAGCCCACGTCTCTGTAGAAAATGAAAGATATCTCCACAGGGCAGATCCGACCCTGCATAAAAAGGGCCCTTTTGTGTCAGCACGCTCAGGGCCTGGCAACTGAGTGCAGGCTCATTAGCCCTTCAGCGGGGCACCTTTGTAGAACCCCATACAGCAGTGCTGCACCCCCTGCGCAGGGGCTCCCTCCACAGACCATCAGTGGATGGGTCTATCAGTAAGCAGGGAGCGGTGGAGGGTCCAACAGCCCCCAGCTCCTCCTGAGGCCAGAGAACCCACGGAGGACTGGATTATTCCTTCATTTAGCAAACCTCTGTGCATGTGCAGGTCCTGTGCTGGGTGCTGGGTGCTGGGTGCCGGGGGAAAGGCATGGTTCAACCTCAAGCACTGGCACTAGGGAAAGGCCCATCCCAACAGTGGCAAGACCCAGGAAGGAGAACAAATGGGTGCCCACAGACTGTATGCTATGAGGTTTCTCTTCACTCACCAGCCTAAATGGGGCACCTGCTGCCCACACACACTCCCCCCCCCCCCCCCCCCCCCCCCCGCCCCATCAGTGTCACTGTTTTCAGTTCCTCAAAGGAACCTGCACGGGAAGGGCTTTGGATTTAGGAATCTCAGACTCTTCAGTGTCTGGGACAGCATGGGCTGGCTCCTGACCCCTGGCCCGGCACCTTCTCTCCCCCCAGCAGCCCTGTCCCACGCACATGTGTAGACACCCCGCAGACATCGCTCCCCATCCTTCATGCCCAGCAGTGTAGTGTCTGGGGCATGGTTCTCCCTCAGGAGGATAAACTTGGGAAAGAAGCCCAGGCTTTGGGTCATGTGGGGCAGGGAATTCTGGAATTTGGGGTCCTGGTTCCACAGGGTGTGTGGCACAGGAAGGAACACTTCGGCTCCAGCTGGGAACATCCCCTTGGCTTCTTGGACTTGTTGCTTCATGGAGAAGGGGCTCAGCCTGAGGGCCAGCAGAGAGGCCTTTCAAGTACAAGACCCAGGCTAGGTGGTTGTGAGGAGGGAAGGGCCCCTCTTGCCTGGGTGTAAGAGCAGTGTTTTCTAAGAGACAGAAGGACTGATTGGCAGCCACAAGACAGTGTAATTGGTGCTCAGATGGATGAATACAGGTTGCTCAGGGTAGTACATGGAAGGGGCATGGCCTGGACTCTGGGAAGGCTCCTTTGAGGGGGTAACACCTACCTGAGCTATATCTTAGGTAGGTAATGACTCACAGAGAGCAAGGTAGGAAAGGCTGGGATGGGTGTTCCCAGGGCACAGGAAAAGCATTTTCTAAAGCAGGGGTCTTCAAACTTTTTAAACAGGGGGCCAGTTCACTGTCCCTCAGACCGTTGGAGGGCCAGACTATAGTTTAAAAAAAAACTATGAACAAATTCCTATGCACACTGCACATATCTTATTTTGAAGTAAAAAACAAAACAGGAACAAATACAATATTTGTATTTGCATGTGGCCCGCGGGCCATAGTTTGAGGACCCCTGTTCTAAAGTATGGAGGAGGGACAACAAGGTGCCTTCTGGAAATTACAAGTTATTTGTCATGGTGGATGTAAAGGGTACAGGTTGGGGAGGGGCCTAGCATGAATCTGCAGGGATTGTCTGGGCTAGTATGCTAAGGCATTTAGAACAACAGAAGAATCACCAAAGAGGATTGCATTCATTTTCACAACTGGCATGTGCCATAATGATGGAGTCACTGAGGAACAAAGGACATGTACTACAAATAAAGTTTCAGTATTTTCAATTATACGACCAACACAGTGTGGTCATCTCAAATGTAATTTTAGCTGGACCCCAGACCTTTCCTTAGCTTTGGACTTACATGTCCAACTGATACTTCCTCTGGGTTTCTCACAAGTGTATTAGACATGATACCTCCTAAACAGAACTCAAACACCTCTACTCCCGCCCCTCCTGACTTCCCCATCCCAGTCAATGTCACTGCATTCTCCCCATTTCAACCTCCTCCCTCACCGTGCCCTCCCTAATTTCCCACTACCACTTCTCCCCCCATCTGGGTGGGGAAATTCACCCACTTATTACTCTCCAGATTTTTGTTTATTATGCTTCCTAAATGTAAAAAACTCCTTGTTTACAAAATAAGCTCGAAATTAATAAAGGGATTATTATTCTTTGAGGAAGTTTAATTCAACTCTGGGGTCCAATAAATTATCTTTTTCAAGTATTCACATTGATTATTATGTGGAATTCCATGGAAAATTTTAAAAAATTATCATGGATGCAAATTCATTTATCAAAAAAATCATGGCAGCATATTACATGCCTTATTAAAGTGGAAAATATTTAAGTAAGATCATTATGGCTTTCCTATAACATATCTATTTAGTCTAAACCCTCTAGTTCTTTTCCACTATCAATCTACTGTGTTTGAAATCTCAGAATGTACAGCTCAAGGCTTTTTCAATGCTAAGATCAACAGACATGCACAGGGACCTTGATTATATTTTGGAGTATTACTGAGAGCATGAGAAATTTAGCAGATAATTTGAACTACATCTCCTTTGTTCCATCTTTCTATCTCTGTGAATCTGCGGTCATAATCGCTAAGCTATTAAATCTAAGGCAGAAAACAAAGTATGACATTGAGATAGGAAGTAGTTATAAGAACATCTTATTCAGCCATGTCCATTTCATTTACTCTTTTAGAATCAAATGATTTATTAATTTCCTAAAGAACAAACAATTAAGGTTTTTTTTAAAAAAAAACATATATAGAGAGAAATAAGGAAACATTACATTAGTAAAAAAAATTTTTTTTAACTTAAGAATTGTTTTAAATGAACATTGCAATTGTTGTTTGCTAGAAATTCCTAGAAATCACTCTGTCTTTTGCACACTTTGTGAGGACACTTTTCACATCCTCATCTCCCACAGGAATGCTTCTTCACTTATCAACCTGGTAAAGAGTTACTTCCTCTATAAACACCTTTGCTATTTCCTTCCTCTGGATTCCTGTACCGTCTTAAATATAGGTCATTACATATTGCAACAAAGTTCTGCAAAGCACTGTTGATACTGTATTTATATGTGTGCCTCACCAAGAGCAGATAAGGACTTGCTCTCTATTCTTTATAACAGCAGCTTCTAACACAGTGCCTGGTACATACTGGGTATTGACCAGATATTTATTACAAAAATGAAGGATTAAGTCATCTCTAATATTCCTTTTGTTCTAAGACCTATACATTGGATGACCATATTAAGTAACCCTAATACTGCTAAACATGATGTAACAGCAAATTTTTGTCATTTCTAGGTGCATGAAACAGAAATATGCTACTTTTATGGGTAAGATTTCAGAGATGTTTCCCTGGGCAGCTGGAGGCAATATTTGATAAAGTCTTGACTAAGAAAGTGTGGGATCTCAAGTTGCTACAGCTATGAAAGATGGAAATGGCAGTGCCCTTAAGTCTGTCGGACAAATACCTAACTCTGGCTTCCTTCTCCTCACCCCCACCCACACGCTCCAGCCTGTCTCCCACTGAAATTGCAGAACAGTAACTGCCGACCTGCTGGCGACGTCGCTAACCCTGAGCTACAGTTCAGTCTAGTCACGGAGTGAAGACCCAGAGCAGCAGTTTCCCGATGACATGAGCAAAACTCAAGTGCGGATCCAACGAGGAAAAGGCTGTCCTGGATGCATAAAATCTGAGACACAGGCGGCAGAGAACTGCGCTCTTTCTTTTCAGTCACACACAGGAGCTCCATAGATGACCAGCAAATAAATCACTCAAACTGGAAGAAAATGTTTTTAAAATGGACAAAAGTAAATTAAAATTAATATGCCAGCTATTTTATATTGGCCAGTCCAAGGAAACGTTTTGGTCTTTAAATCTGGCAAGCTGTTCAGGTGTACAACAGAATACTGTTTGTCACTGAAAAAAAAATTGTACAATCCGAGAGACAAAAACAGTTGGTTAACTAAGAGAGGATGAAATAATGCAGAAGTATATTTAAAACATTCATTGTATAGAACATGGGAAAGAGCAGCTTAAGGAGCTGACTATGCAGTAAAATACTGTTTGTGTGTGAAAATTACATATGCATAGTTAGTCACTGAAAGAGCCTAGAACAATATACATGGGAGTGTAAACAGTGGCACTGTAGTGAATTGTACTGCTTTTTTGCTTACTGGAGTTTTCTAGTTTCTAAAATGAACTTATATTGCATTTATCACTAGAAAGTGTAATTTATTTGTTTTAGCCTATTTCGTTCTTATCTTCTAATATTTTTCACATTATTAAAATACGTGGCTTATAAAAGTTTGCTTAAAAGTAAATGTCATCTAAGCTCCTCTCCTGTTATAAAGAATTCAATTGATTGTGTTCAAGTTAAAGCAGATTTCTGTATTCTGGGCTGTGTAATTGTTGGAAAACTCCAACAATTGTCACGAGTGTTAAGAAAACTAAAAGGAAAGCTTATTGACTTTATATTCCACCAAAGTTGCAACATCACTTCCCCAGACTGCACATTATAAGAGTTTTAGTCTCGAAAATTTTCTAAGGCCTCAAACCTCTTACAATGTGCAACAAGGCAATACACGCATACCACAGTTTCCATGAACAAACATTGCCTATTTCCTAAGCACCATCCATCATCATTAATAACTACTGAGTTCTTTCTATAGATAAGAATTGGTATTTGGAAAGAAACACAGCCATTGTCCCTTTCTTTCTGGCAATCTGCCATAAAGGTAGGGGATTAGTTCATATTTTATATATATTTTTATCATGATATATATTTGTATATGTTATATGAAGTAGATTATGTATTTTGTATATTCAGGTTTCCATTTATTCAAGTTGCCAGTTTTCTGGTAAATAATTTTGTGAGCCTTAGCCCCTCTAATCCTTTCTGCTTTGAGGTAGGAACTACTCCCATTTAACAGGTGAAAAGACAGAGGCACACAAAGATTAAGTCATTTGCTTAAAATCACAAAGCTCATAGGAAGGCTGGGTCTGGAATGCAGTTCTACAGGTCTGCAGAGCTGTGCTTTTAACCATCACATTGTACACCCCTCCCCTACACACACACACACACACACACACACACACACACACACAACCTTTCAGTAAACAACAAAAGTAAGGACTATGGGCAGCAGGTAGCACAGTGATTCAGAGCAATACCTAGAGCCGGAGAAGCAGAGGAGGCGCCGCGGAGAGAGCCACACTGGATTGGAATCTTGAAAGACAGAAATGCAGGATCAGGAAAGTGTAGTTCTAGGCGGAGGCATTTTCCCCTCCCGGGTACTAATATGGCATGGAGGTCCCTGGGTCCTCGTCTATAAAGGGCTGAGACAGACTGACTAACCCACAAGAACGAACCTGACAGTATTGTATGATTAGAATGAAATCTGAGCAATTCGAAGGAAGGGAAGCATTCTTTCTTTCTTATCATTACTGGCTCCCCTCTCCTGCCGTTCGGCAATAATTTTAAAAAAGAATAAGAAAAGAAAGAAATCTGTTCCTAAATAAAACCTAAGAGGACAATGAACTACTTTAAAAAAAAAAAAATTACAGCACTCACGGAAGAGGAAAATGTCTCTGGGTTAGGAAACTGGGCCAAACTTACAGAAATAATTGTGTCACGGGTGTGGAATTAAATTTCAATTTAGAAGTGGAGAAAAGCCATCAAGAGAAAAAAGTGACAAGGGAATAAAATGAACCAGACGAATTCATGAAGGAAGTGAATCAGTAGGTCTTTGGCTTTAACAGTTTACTCATGTTTGGAGTAAAAACATTTACTTATGGATTTTTTTTTTCCCTTAAAAAAAAAAAAAAAAAAGGAAGGAAGGGAGGAGGGAGAGAAGGAAGGAAAGAAGGATGAAAAGTTTCATTTGCCCTTGGTTTTTTCCCCAAACTATAATCATATATATGCGATGGGATATTTATTGTGAAATGCTTAGTAACAATTTACTAATAAGATGGGGAGAGGGATGATCTTTTACTTTAGTTCTTCTTTATTCTCAAGGATCTAAAAAAAACAAAAACCCATCGCTTTCTTCAGGCATCTGCTGTCTCCAGTTCTGCTCATCCTATTCTCTCTTAAACCTACTCTCACCAAGGTGACCTGTGACTTACACGTTACTAAATCCCAGGCTCAATGATCAGGCCTCATCTAATTTGAAAGCTGCACTCACACACTTGCTCATCCTCTCTCATAGGCTCCCCATCGTTTCTAGGATACCACGCTCTCTGGGTTTTCCTACCTCCCTGGCTGCTCCTTCTCCGTGTCCTTTTCCTGACCTCTTAATGTTAGCAAGTCCCCAGGATTCAGTTCTTTTAATTCTAGACATACAGTCAGGTGACCCTTAGTGATCACATGTATTATTCTCTTGATTTTAAATACCATCCACAGGCAGCCAGCTCCCAATTATCAGTGTATTTCCACCCCAGTCCTCTTTCCTAAACTCCAGACTCAAATATCCAATCACTGACTTGACATTGCCTCTTCAATGTCTAGTGAGGATCATTTATTTAACATGCCCCAAACTGAGCTCCTAATACCATCGACTCATCCTCACACCCACAGCCAAAAGTGAGAAAAAACTTACTTCATTCACAGATCTCCACTCTGAGATTATGGCAACTCCATCCTTCAGTTGCTCAGGCCTAAAATCTTGGAATTATCCTTAACTTTTCTCTCTCTCCGATGGCTCCCTTAAATCTGTCAGCAAAATCTATTGGCTTTACCTTCAAAACATGCCTAGAATTTAACCACTTCACACCCCTCGGATATCACCCTCATCCAAAACACCATCATCTCTTATTTAGAAGCAGGAAAGCCTAACTGATCCCCTGGCTTACCCCTGCCCTTCACAGTCTGTTGTCAACACAGCAAGAGTGTTCCTTTTAAAACCCAAGACAGATCATGCCTCTTCTATGACAAAATCCCTTCAATGGCTCTCCATCTCTTACACCCAGAGCCACCATCATTCAATGGCACATAAGACCCTATGACATCTGTCTTTGCAACAATGCCCACTCCTGCCCACCTCTCTAAGCCCCCGCGAACTATTTTTTTTTCCTTCAATAACTCTGCTCCAGCTACCCTGATCTCTTCGCTTTTCCTCACTCTATATACTATGTAATTGACTTATGTATTATGTTTATTGTCATCCTCCCTTGACTTTGTTAGCATGTAGGCAGAATAAGTACTCTACAAGGTGGGAGTCTTTGCTTTGTACACTGACATTTCCTAAGAGACCAGACAGTGAGAGGCATATAACAGGTGCTCAAACCAAAATTGCTTAATGAATGAATGAATTTCTAGTCTCTTGGCAAACCACAGAGTCCAGCCACATCACTGGATTTGTTCCACTGAGAATCTTACTACATTCCTTCCTCTTAAAAATAGTCTATGCTATTTACCCATCCATTAATCATCCACTCAAAATAAATGTTAGCAACTATAATATGCCAGGCACAGGCATCAGGGATAGAAGTAAAAGGCTGAGGCTTTGGTTTTACACAGGACAGAGAGACAAGAAATCATATAAAAATAATTCAGCCAGTTGACAGCTTCACAGAAGAACACCATCAAACTCACCAGGGCTGGAGAGGCAGGGGCCACCAGGAAAGGCTCTCCAGAAGATGCACTACGTGGGTGGAGTTAGTTAGGGAGGAAGCTTGGTAGGGACTGCAGTGATGGCGAACCTATGACACACGTGTCAGAGGTGACACGCGAACTCATTTTTTTGGTTGATTTTTCTTTGTTAAATGGCATTTAAATATATAAAATAAATATCAAAAATATAAGTCTTTGTTTTACTATGGTTGCAAATATCAAAAAATTTCTATATGTGACATGGCACCAGAGTTAAGTTAGGGTTTTTCAAAATGCTGACACGCCGAGCTCAAAAGGTTCGCCATCACTGGACTAGGGAGAAAGAAGGAAGGAAGAGTCGTTCCAAGCAGAGGATACAGCTTGTCAAAGCACAGCCAGTCTACAGAAGCATGTAGCCGTGGGGAACCTCAGGCAACTCAGTGTGGCTACAGTCCACAGTGTGGAAGTCAGGGGATACGTGGAGGTAGAGGGGTCTCCTTCCACTCACCCTGCATGGTTTGATTTAATCCTGAAGTTAAGGGGTAGCCATGCAAGTTGCCTTTTAGAAATATCTGGTAACAAGTAGTGTGGTAAAATGAAGCCTTTAGAAAGACTACTTAGATAAGAGTAGAATTTTAATTAAGAGTTCGAAAACTGATATAAATGGACTTAAAATAATTTGGCAATTATTATTATTTACCTTTTTTTTCAGAAGACACAAAAGAAGAGAAATTAAGAGAAACTCACTCAAAAATTCTTAAACACATCCTGATTCAACTCCAAATTCTCAGTGAAGGAGAACAAATAGCAAACAAATGTTCATAAAGAAAACCACCATCAATGTCATTTTTTACTCCATGGGGAGCTCATAATGATAATCCAACAGAGGCCTCACATGCCAAAAAAAAAAAAAAAAAAGCCAAATCCATTCATCATCTCCCCACTCCCACTCTCTCTTGAACAGCTCATATTTTTCTTTCCAAAAGACATCAACACTCAATAGCTACTTGTCACTAGAGTTCCGGTAATCCTCCTGGCATTGCAACAGAAAATTGTTCTTTGTCCTAAAGCAAGGGGAAGGTATTGCCTGAATCACAGGAATGGTTACCTCAACCAACCATTTTACTTTGCGAGGGCACAAAAGCTCTTTCTCCATTGTCTACTTTCACAACATGCCTTGCTGGCCAAGTTTTAGACATTAGTTTGGTTTGGAAGACCATTTTAGGCAATTGGAAAAGAACCAGAACTATCTCTGGCATTGATCCAGAACTGAACTTCCTTTTTGCAGGTAAATGAAAGCCACAGGTTCTCCAGTTTCAATCATACTGCCTTAGATTTTGTTAGAGTGACTTTTACCTCTCCCCAGGTATTTATTGCAGAAGTGCAAAAGGAGAAATAGAGAGCTTAGGTACCAGAACCAAAGACCTATTTCTCTTTCAGGGTATCAATTGGAATTCAGAAAGTTGATGAAAAAATCAAAGCACAAAACATTCTTGCCAACAATACCTGTGAGCGTGTGCGTGTGTGTGTGTGTGTGTGTAATTTACAAAATCCAATCTACCTAAGAAAAGCAAGGAGGGAAAAATAAGAGGAAATCTAAACTGGAAGGAAAGCTAAATATGGCTCCAAGCACACACAGCAAGGCTCATAAAATAGGTCAGAGAGGGTGTGTGTGTGTGCGCACATGTGCTTGAACAATTGGTTGTACATATACACAACTTGACTATATGTTATCTGCCTAACTTCTCTGTTATAAAATTATTTTATCAAACAAGCCGCAAATAGAACTAAAAGTCACTTTTGAAGACATTCTGAAAATATTTACTGAACTTCCAAAAAATGATACTAACCTTTTGGAACAAATTGTTGCTTTTGGTGGTTTGTTTCAAAATGTCTAATGCTGGCACATGACACTGCGAAGCTTGAAGTCTAAGTGCCCACTCTAAAATGTGTTCAAAGGGGTTTTCCTTTTGGGGTCCTCTCACTCAATTGTGAAGTGTTTGTCTATGAAGTTAAAAAAAATACTAGTTTCATAAGGATTGCCCAATTGTTATGAATTTAAATCTCTACCCTCTGGGCAGACTTTTTATAGAGAAAGAAGGAAAGTTTCTAAAGGTTATAGATCATTCTTTAAATCCTGCTGTTACTCTTCCTCTAAATAAGGATACATTTTTAACTCACAGGATTTCTTGGGGAGACGATGGAATCAAATGTTTTTTTGTTTTGTTTCCCTAGAAATGATGACCTAAGGATACGGTACAATTCAAATATAACAAAGTATATATATGTATGTGTATATACACACATATTAAAAAATAAACAACAATCTGAAATTTGTGGTTTGGGGATTTCTTACTTCAAATAGCAAATCAGTTAAAAAATATGTGACGCCTGATTTACTTTTATACCACTTTAATTTTTTTACTTATTACTAAAAACAAAACAAAAAGCACACACAAAAGAACAAAACCCAATCCCTGATAGCTTCCTCTAATATGGTAATGATAACGAAAGCCATAATTTTTATAAACATATTTGATTCCAAATGGAAGTGGCAGCACTAGCAAGCTGAAAAATCGGCTTTATCTCGAATAAGAAAAGAGTTTGTTCATAAGGAATAGACAAAAAGGACCTAAATTCAAAAGAAAAAAGGTATTAGAGACTTAAGAAAATGTATTTGGTTTTCTCATCTGTTAAATAATAATAGCCATCGCACCTACCTCACAGGGTTGTCATGAGGATTAAATGAACTCATACAAGCAAAGCACTGAAAATAGTGTCTAGGCCCATATTGAGTGCTCAATAAATATCAGTGCTAATTATTAACAGTATTGGCGATGCCTCATGTGACTAAACCATCTTTTACTTTCTCAGAAGGGAAAGCAGTCTTAAAGGGATCATGATCTTGTGAAAATTCTGATAGCACTAGCAATGATAGCCCTATTTCACAGAGGGAGTGCACTAAAAAACTGCTCATGATTTTCCAAATTCAGAAGAGGTAATTACAGAGGAATCGGTGTTTCTGATTGGTGAAGGGAAGCTATCATCTAAAAAAGAGAGATAAGGCTTGTTCTGCATGTTCCAGAGAGTCGGACTTGAATTAGATGGTGAAAATTACTGAGAAATGTCTGCTCAGTATAAGACTCTCCAGCATCCGAAAAGGGAACCTTCATGTCCTGTTGGCGGGACTGTATTAAAATGGTACAGCCACTATGGGAAACAGTATGAGGCTCCTCAAAAAATTAATGACCAGCAATCCCACTTTTAGGTATTAATCTGAAGAAATCCAAAACATAATTTGAAAAGACATATGCACCCCCTATTTCACTGCAGCATTATTTTCAATAGCCAACATATGGAATCAATCTAAGTGCCTAATGATAGACAAATGGGTAATATTCCATATATACAATGAAATATCACTCGGCCATAAAAAAGAATGAAATCTTGCCATTTGTGACAACGTGGATGGACCTAGAGGGTATTATGCTAAGTGAAGTCAGTCAGACACAGAACAGCAAATACCACGATTTCACTTACATGTAGGATCTAAAAAACAAATGAACACGACAGAAACTCATAGATACAAAGGACATTTTGATGGGTAGTTCGATGGGAGGGTGACCTGGGTAAAAAGGGGGATGGGATTAAGATGTAAAAATTGCCAGTTACAAAAACAGTCACAGGGATGTAAAATAGAGGATAGGGAATATACTCAATAATATTGTAATAACTATCTATGGTGTCAGTACCCATTGGAGTGATCACTTTGTAAGTAATATGAATGTCTAACCACTAGGCTGTATATCTAAAACTAATATATAATATTGTATGTCAACTGTAATTGAAAAATGAATACAAAAAGATTCTCCAACATCCAAAACACTCTCCCTTATGATAGGATAGGATGCCTTGAAGGGGAGAAAGTATAATGTTACTGTGTGTGAAAGCAGGAGTTTCATCAATCAAGGATGATCAAAGATTCCTTATTGAATCCACAACATTATTGCTGTTGTTAACAACAATGACAACTACCACCACCACAATAATGATAGTTAACACATCTACAGAAATTGCCCCGAATTACTATAAAGACTTTACATATAGTGACCCATGTAATCCTTACCACCGTCATCCTTACCACAGCCACCTGGCTCCACAGTCTGTGTTCTTAACCACAATATACTGCCTACCTCCATTTTGGAATGCTGAGCAAGTTACTTAACCTCTCTGTGCCTCTATTTCCTCATTTATAAAATGAGGACAATAACAGCACTTATCTCAGATGATAAAGAGTAAATGAAATATCACGTTTGTTTAGCACCTAGAACAGTGCCTGACATACAGCAAGTACTTAGCATATAACTTTTATATAAAGATCATTTCAACTTTTAAGAACTTTTTTTATGTGGACAACAAGTTAGGGAAGGCATAAAGGACTGTCTTGGCTGTAATGAGCAATCTGACTCACTCCCCCCCCCCCCCTTTTTTATTTTATAAAAAGTTTTAAAAATCAATTTCTTTTTTTTTTTTAAAAATCAAATAAGTGAAACTCAAGGCATGCTGATGTGGGACTGATTTTCTAACTAAACAAAATTAGCCATGAAAAGTAAGGGCAAAACTGCTAATGCGAAAGTTCCACAGTGAGATCAGATTCTCTGTATGCTTTGTCATGGCTTATTGAATGTAATCTCCCATAACCCACTGCTGACTTCTCTTACCATCCCCAAGACCCTGGCCCTTCATTCAATTCCACTTTCAGCAGAATCCCTAATTGCTTCACACACCTAATACTTAACCAACTCCCAAACCTAGGTCATTCCAATCCACTTCTTTTGTACCTGCAATCTAACTGCAACCTGGCACCCAACACGGCCTCATCAACCTTCTCAAAGAGGCAACATTAAAACTTTATTTCACTCAAGCTTCCAAGTCTACTCTTGCTCCACCCTCAAATATTGTAGATTCCTCAATAATTGGAAAATAGAAGCATTCAGATACAAATTCTCTTTTCATATACTTGCCTCCACACTCCTAAAGTCCTGCAATAGCAAATCAATTCAAATGTGCTGATCTTTGCCTAGCTTTTCCACCTTCCATCCCTTTCCTGTTCTAAATAATAAAAATAAATTCTTCGAGATCTCCTTTTTAAGACCAACTCGTTCTTCTAGTCCCTGATGCTACCCAGAAAATGTAGGTGGACATCATCATCTGGTTGGTTTGTTGTTCTGGCTATTATTCCCGTCGCCCACCTCTCTCTTGGATCTTCAAACCTTTTCTACCCATCCATACACATGCCATACAAAAAAATGAATCCCAATCCTGTTTCCCTCATAAGCCTTGACCCTTTCCCAATTTTACTGCCAGATATCGAAGAGTGGTCTCTTGCTACAGGTATGTAACTGGCTGAACTAATAAATTGAATCACTGGAAGGCAACCTGATACAGGTTATTCCTAATTATAATCAATCTTTTAAATATGCTTAAGGGTTCTGACATCCAACAACTGCAAATTTAGTGACCATTATTTTTTCCATTTACATTGTGTTTTAAACAAAAATAATAAAGGAAAATATGCCACAGACGTTTGTTATATATGACAAACTATACTGTAACTAAATTTATGTGCTTTGGGACTTCTAGCACAAAGTTTACAGATTAGCAATATTAGTACCCCCAAAAATGTTTTTTTGAAGGATAATTCTTGCATGATCTAAGTCCTTACATTGTGATTGTAGTTATGAACAATAACATAACAGTGTAAATTGTCTGTATAAACTCTTAGAGACACATTTGATTTAAAACTTACTGCCTCTATAGAAAAAGGAGTTTACAGAAATAAAGGTTTCTCTATCCAGGGGTGGGAAGCCCTTTTTCTGCCAAGGGCCATTTGGATATTTATAACATCTTTCGGAGGCCATACAAAATTATCAACTTAAAAATTAGCCTGCTTTATTTGGTCAAAGATTTAATTAACTCACCCCTATTGCCTTGGCAGCACCAGAACCAAATGATTTCGAGGGCCTAGCTCATGGGGCTGGACGTTCCCACCCCTGCCTATACCTTCAAGGAAATGATCTGGCAAAAAGACCTAAAATAGGAGAGAACATAAAGTATTTGACAAGCAACCAAGCCATTGAAGGTGGAGCACAGAAAACAAGGGGAGGAGAGGTAAGGGCAATTTCCCTGGGCCTCTGGGGCCAGAATCCAAACATGTTGATAGCATGACACCAGGAAGCAACTGCAAAGCTTTAAAGCTGGGAGAGGGAAGGGTCAGGTTTGTAATTTTTCAAGAATTGCTCAGGTTGCTATATGGAAAATAAGTGGTTAGCCAACCAGAGCAAGGGTGAAGGGGACAACTGGGAATCAGAAGGCAGCTTCAGAAGCCTACGAGGGAAATATCCTAGATCAGGGTGGCAGTAGAGAAGAAAGAAGATTCTAGAAGAAAAAATCAGTAAGATTTGGGGAATGAGAATGATTAGCTATGGGGGAAAGAAAGAAGAGAGATGTAAATGACATGTTGGTTTCCTGAATTTATATACATATATACATGAAAATGTGGAATAACACATCTTGCACAATATATACAGAATTATTGAAATTACCTACAGGAAGAGAAGATGAATTTTACATAGTAACAGACAGACTTTCAGTTTTTACTATATAGATATCTGTTTAAATATTGCTTAAGTATTTTTATAATCAGCACATTACTTCATCATTAAATTCACATGCAATAAAAATAAAGCATTTGCCTGCCTGAAAAGGAAAGAGCATTTTAAGGAGAAGGAACAATCTATCAGAAGGTACAAACACATGAAAGTGTGTGGCATATTTAAAGAATATCAAATAGTCTAGTGTTTCCAGTAAGAAGGATGTGTATTGGGGCAGGATGAACAGAGGATTAAAGCTTCTAAGAGTATGGCCAATTCATTAAAACAAAAACAAACAAAAAACACACCTTCTATGTTAAATTAAAGAAAGTATTCCTTAAACTGTAGGAAATGGGGAAGCATATCGTTTTTAAGCATGAGGGTGAAAAATCAAGTTCCTATTTTAGATAGATCACATTAAAGGCATTGTGAAGACTGGGCCAAAAGAAGGTAAGAAGATAGGCTGGCAGATCACTTCAGCCAGAATTTAAGCTACATCAGTGGCAACAGAGATATAGAAAGGAAGAGATTTGAGTTTCATTTCAGAAGTAGACAGGGCCGAGGCCGGTTTGGCTCGGTGGATGGAGCGTCGGCCTGCGGACTGGGGGGTCCCGGGTTCGATTCCGGTCGAGGGCATGTGCCTGGGTTGCGGGCACGTCCCCAGTGGGGGATGTGCAGGAGGCAGCTGACTGATGTTTCTCTCTCGTCGATGTTTCTGACTCTCTGTCTCTCTCCCTTTCTCTCTGTGGAAAATCAATGAAATATATTTAAAAAAAAAAAAAAAAAAGAAGTAGACAGGACTTGGTGATTAAGCTGGATGTGATAAGGAAAAGGAAGAGTCAAGGATGTTTCCCATGGTTTCTAGTTTAGGAAATTAGATAGTGGTGACGTCATCAATTTAGGCAATTCAACAACAGGTTCAACGAGAAGACAATAGATGTTGCTTTAGAGAAGTTGAGATTAAAGTACCTCTGGAGGCAGGTCAAGGTGCCCAACAGGAAGTTAGATATATAAGTTTGAATTTGAAGAACAAGATCAGACATGGGTATTTGAATACTATATTACCTGAAAGAGAGAATTTCAAGCCTCTGCCCACGATCTTACCCTCGACATAATTTCACTGAATTCTTGAGGAAACTGTTAAAAGTTGACCAGTTCCATTTATTCTCATAGTTGTAAAAATTCCACATAATTGTTAAAGTCTCTGTAGGCAATAACTTTTAAAAGCCAGAGTTGCCAGATTTTCCCCCTTTGTTCCTTCCTTCCTTCCTTCCTTCCTTCTTTCCTTCCTTCCTTCCTTCCGTCCTCCCTCCCTTCCTTCCTAGTTAAGGATGATATAAGAACTATAATATAAAACACTCTGTTATTAAATATTTTCATATTTTGTCTTAATTGTAAAAGGCAAAAAAAAAGAATATTTCACAATTCTACCTTTAACAAAACCTAAGTCAAATACCAATTTACCTATGTGACTCTCCACTGATTTTCAATTGCAAGTCATTGGCAATTAGCTGACAACCCCAAGGCATTCAACTCCAGCTGTAGTTTTAACCACAGAGGTTCCTGAAACAATTCCACAGTCCTGTTGCTGCTCACTGTCAGAAATCCCAATCACATTGTACTTTTGTCTAACTGATGATGCCCTAGCTGGGTGGGAGGTGGAGAGGAAGGACCAATTGGCAAGGAAACAGCTGCTTCCTTCCTGAGCTAGGGAAAACTAGGAAGGTGACTGATGGGCAGAGCCAAAAAGCAGCCAAAAGTTGCTCTGGCTTCTTGTTGGCAACAATACCCCCTGTGGCACAACTGGATATTTTAAAGCATATGAATGATAGAGTTTTATCTGCCTGGATGCTCTGCTGAAACTCAACAGGATTTCCCACACATTTTCTACACCTAAAAAGCATTTAAGTGTGCAATGGTTACAAAGAATCTGGCCTCAGTCTATGTGCAGTGGGCTAAGACTGCAAGGCACTGTTCCATTTAACTTTAGTATTATACCCAAGAGATTGCACTTTCTGGTAAAAAAAAAAAAATTCATTTCTGTAGAGTAGTTATATTTGTACAACTTATTAGAAATACTATTAAATTTCATTTGGAAATATTTTCTTAAATGTTTACCTTTATGTTTAATTTTAAACGATTTGTTGCAAATGTTTATATTTTATTATTTTATCAATTCCCCTCCCATTCACTTCTGTACCCAGAAAATTGAATATCCAAGGATTCCTGAATAAAACAAGACAACCACTGGATTGATATAACTAACATATTTTAAAAATAGCGTAAATAGTAAGTTATTGTTCATCAAATAGAAATTAGCAATCACTAAAAATAACATTAAAAATTAGTGTGGGCATGAAGTATGGAATTTTAAAACATCAGTTTACTGCACTGATTAATTCAACATTTATATTTGCATCAGAACTTAATAATCCCATAAATAAATAGAGCTCTCAATTATTTTTTTTAAAAAATCAAGGGATAACATATGTATTTAGACATATTAGCAGCGTAAAGATGTATGCTTCAACACACTTATTGGGAAAACGTCTGAAAATATTACTACACTGAAGTAATCCGCAGGAACCTGACATAAAAGTTCTCTAGAATACCAACAGTTCAGTTCAGGAAAGTCCGAAAAAGAGTCAAATAGGAAATAGCCTCAAATTAATTAACAAAGTTCAGTGCTTGCTCCAACTTGATTTTTCTCTCCATTGCAAAAAAACAACAAAACAAAACAAAACAACCGAGTCTCGGGGATAGGTGGGTGAGTCACTTAGATGAAAGTTCATCTACTGGAATAAATGGAGAGGCCGCCTGGGCAGGTGACACCGGGGAGTCGGTGGTAGTGCTGACTTTCGCTGGCGAGTTACAGGAAGATCCAGTACTGCTGCTGTTCCCATCCAGGGCGTCCGAAGACACACACACCCCCGGATCTGACAGCTGTGCGACGTCAGAAGACAGCATGCCCTGGAAAAATCTCTTTGGCGGATAATCAGTCTCCATTTCACATTTTCTTTTCAATGGTCCAAGAACACTTGGTCTAATGCAATTAATGGGGCTCTGGCTTCTTCGAGTCGTAAACCGGGTCGTTGGGCTGGGAATCGGGCTTGGAGGCAATCCATTGCTACTCACAAAACTTTGCAAGGATGGTGAAAAGCACTGCTTCCCGATTCCCCGGGTGGGAGATGGTGCTGGTGACACCGGAATGAAATCGATGCGCTTCGGGGAGGCGGATTTCTCCACGTCGTTGTCACTCAGGCTGAAACTTTCCTCCCAGGAGTGGCTGATCTGCATGGCGTTCTGCACCTCGCGCTCGTGGACGGTCTCTCGGTTGATCAAGTCCATGCCCTCCTCCTGTTTGATCTGGTGCAATCGGCTGCTGTGCATGCGGACCGGGGAGGCTGGGAGCAGCAGGCCATGGCGGTTCGGGAACGTGGTGCTGTTGCGCCTGGCGCTCGGCGCCTCGGCCTGGAACACCGGCGAAGTGTCACTGAGGCCGTGGATCAGAGGGGCGCTATTAGACCTCCGGAGGGCCCCGCCGCCGCCGCTGCCGCCGCCCTCCGCCGGGCTCCCGCCCGTGCCCGGAGGCAGCTCCAGGTCTAGCTCCATCTTTTCCTGAGCCATGTCGGAGGCCAGGGAGGCGGGGCGGTGCTCAGTCAGAGAGCTAAGGCTCCCATTCCCCGCAGTCCAGGACCGCCGCAGGCGCCGCCGCCGCCGCCGCCGCCACTGCTGCCGCCACCGAGAATCTGTCAGCGGGCTCGGTCGTCTGCGCATGCGCCCCTCTTCGCGCAGGCGTTCTGCGCGCGCTCTCGCGGCGCCGGGTTAACGCGTCAGAGCTGCGCCGCAGCCCCAGGGAGCGGGGCGAGAAGTGGGTGGTTCTTATGCAAATAGCTACCGAGAACCAGCGCGCTTTTACACGTTGATAAAGTTACAGTCCTCCGGAGCGTATATTTATAAAATAAGAGCTCGGAGAGGCCTTGGTGACGCGGGGCTGTGGGAGGGCCCGTGCATTATTGTTTGGAATAGCCCCAAACTGAAAACAGTGCAAAGGTCCATAAGCACTCCCATGGATGAAGAAGACATTATACAGCGGAATTCTTCACTCAGCAACACGTGTGAGTTACAGCACAACGTTGAATGGAGGAAATCAAACAGAAAAGAGTACAACTCTACGACTCCGCTTTAATGATATACAGGAACAGCTGACATCCATCTATGGCGGTCGAGGTTAAAATAGAGGTTACCCTTGGGACTACCGACTGGAAGGAGCACAGGGAATGCTCCATATCCCGGATCTGGCTCCCCGGGTGTATGCATATGCAAAAACTTACTCAACTGAATACTTGAAATTTATATGCTTGATTATATATGAAGTTAGCCCTCAAAATGCTATTGATACAAAGAAAGAGAATGGGAACTTGGAATGTAAATGGAGGACAGAAAAGAATAAGAATGTATTTCATTGGAAGAAATGCATTTTGTTCAAGCATTAACCATGAGCCTAACTTTAAATGGAATGCTAAGCTTCTACATCTCTCTGACACATAACAGTACCAGGGAAAGAATGGCTACCTGGCCTGGACAGTAGAAAGAATGGAGACAGAAACATGTGTACACACACACACACACCCCTGTAGCTACATTTCACTGGGCCCCTAAACAGCAAGTCTCCCGCAGCCTCACATAAGCCCTGGACACTTGTCTGAAGCCAGTTGCAGGTCACAAGCAGAACCATCAGCCCTCTTGGGTCCTGTTCCGACAGAGCCCTCAGCTAAGTTATTTCTAAGACGGCGTGAAGGAAGGAAGGAAGCCCCTTTTATAGCCTTCAACTTTCTCAACAGCCATCTTTGTGTTCATTAAAAAATGATTCTGCGGCCGAGGCCGGTTTGGCTCAGTGGATAGAGCATCAGCCTGCGGACTGAAAGGTCCCAGGTTCGATTCTGGTCAAGGGCATGTACCTGGGCTTCGGGCACATCCCCAGTAGGAGATGTGCAGGCGGCAGCTGATCGATGTTTCTCTCTCATCGATGTTTCTAACTCTCTATCTCTCTCCTTTCCTCTCTGTAAAAAATCAATAAAATATATTTTAAAAAAAAATGATTCTGCAGTATTCTCCTAGCATAATTCATTACATGGAACAGAGTTAAATGAACACCAAGCAGCTCAGTGTGAGCTGTTGTTTTTGCACATGGGGAGAATGAGTTTGTGTTTAAGGATATGATTTTGGCCACAAAGAAATTACTTTGTGATCACAATGGAAGAAAAACAGTGGATGATCTCTGAAACTGTTACAACTATTCACTCCTCGATCATTGCGAGCCCACTAAATGCAGATGTTCTCCGTAGTTGCTTAGTCTAATCCTTAAAGCAACAGCAAGGAATAGAAAATAAAAGCAGACATTTACAAAGGGGCTTCTGACCCCTCTCACCTTTCAACTTTTATAACCACTAAAAGTCATCAAACTACTGCCATGGAGCCACCCATCATATGGAGGAAGGATAGAGGGAGAGAGGGGCCTCAAAGACCTGTCGGAAGAAGCTCCCAGCCTAGGCCCTCAGCAAAGTGCAAGTAAAAAACAAATGTGAATTGTAGTTACTTTGTTCAATTTTTTCAAAGGAGAATATATTAAAAATAGCCTCTAGCCCTCTCACCCTCTACTGCCTTGTTTTTTAAATAGAATAGAAAGTGTAGTTTATATCATTTGTTCCTCACTGATTTTAATACATGTTAGGCAGTGTTCATTTTTGGTGCCTTCTCTTTGGCATTGAAATTCTCCTAGGCCAAAAACCAAGGTTACAATTGGTATCCTTACATGCTTCTCTCTGCTATCTTTCACTTGAAAGATTAATGCATCTGGCAAGAAGGAAAAAGGGACTGATGCTCCATGGGCAATGCATAAAGTTAATTTTAAACCATGCAAAAGCTGCACATCTAGTTGGATTATAGACTGAAGGGCTCAACATGTGAGTGCACAAGAACTATAGCAAAAAAGTATGAAAACTGGAGTCAGACTATCATACTTCCAGCCCTGTGGCCTGGGACAAGTCTGCCAGCCTCTCTGGGCTTCACTTTTCTCATTTGTGAAGTGGGGACATAATAGGCCCAGCAAACAGTAAAGGCCCTATACAAACCGGGTTCTCTCTGAGGCTCAGTGGTTGAGCATTGACCAAGGAACCAGGAGGTCATGGTTCCATTCCATTTGATACCTGGTCAGGGCACAGGCCTGGATTCCCGGGGGGTGGGCAGGGGGCGGGGGGAGCATGTAGGAGGCAGCCAATCAATGATTCTCTCTCATTGTTGATGTCTCTCTCTCTCTCTCTCTCTCTCTCTCTCTCTTCCTCTCTGAAATAAATAAAAATAAGTTTAAAATTAAACACTCAGTGCTCTGAACATAATATGATCCCGCCAACTTTCCCACCACTCTCACCAGAGGGCTTCCTTTGTTCTGTTGCTTCTAGTTTGATTCTCTAGAAGAAAATTTGCTCTTCAGCTTCTTCCCTGAGACCATAGTGATTTTTAGAGGCATGCATTTCTGTGGTCTGAAATGTATGAACCAAAACATTCATACACAATCAGGTAGACAGTTTCCAAGAAGGAAAAATTTTAAAAATCATACTATTTAAAAATTTTACTCTGTAAGCCTGTTTAAGTGATAGATCCCATGGGGGTAGATAGAGGCCATCAGTCACTAAAAATGTGTTTAGATCAGTGAATACCATTCCCTTCAGCTGTTTGTTAATCCCCAGCAGCAGCAGCCACCCTCCCTGGCCGCACCAAATTTTTCAATTGGGACTAATCCCGGGGGTTTATTCTTATGTATTCATTTGAAACCTTGTTTTGAATGACTGCTATTGTCCTTCCTGGCATATAATAAACTACACAGGGACACCCATTTGGCTGTGCCTGACAAGTTGAATCCAGCTTCTCACAGAAAAATGAGAAGAGTAATGAAGAAAGTAGGAAAAGATTCCAGATGCTTCAACAACTGCCGTTCCTCAAGATGCGTCTTTCTCTCCACGCAGCTGATACTTGGTAGGTATGTTCTGAAGAGCAGGTCCAAGGTTCCAAAGAAATTTGAACCTGCTGCCCCAATCTGCAAGATTCCCAAACTACCATATATGCATGAAGGAAATATAAAGCATGTGCTCTCTCTATATATTTGGCTTTAGAGCAGTGGTTCTCAACCTTCCTAATGCCACTACCCTTTAATACGGTTCCTCATGTTGTGGTGACCCCCAACCATAAAATTATTTTTGTTGCTACTTCATAACTATAATTGCTACTGTTATGAATCATAATGTAAATATCTGATATGCAGGATGTATTTTCATTGTTACAAATTGAACATAATGAAAGCATAGTGATTAATCACAAAAACAATATGTAATTATATATGTGTTTTCCGATGGTCTTAGGCGACCCCTGTGAAAGGGTCGTTCGACCCCCAAAGGGGTCGCGACCCACAGGTTGAGAACCGCTGCTCTAAGCAAAAGCATCCACTGTCATGGTTTTAACTCTGACCAATGTGCTGATGTCTCTGAGATTTCTATCCTTAGATAGGGCTGACCTATCTCTAGACCAGTGATGGCGAACCTTTTGAGCTCGGCGTGTCAGCATTTTGAAAAACCCTAACTTAACTTTGGTGCCGTGTCACATATAGAATTTTTTTGATATTTGCAACCATAGTAAAACAAAGACTTATATTTTTGATATTTATTTTATGTATTTAAATGCCATTTAACAAAGAAAAATCAACCAAAAAAATTTGTTCACGTGTCATCTCTGACAAGCGTGTCATAGGTTCGCCATCACTGCTCAAGATTGTCACATATAACTACCTATTAGACATTCTCATTGTTTATTCCATAGGTCCTTCAAACTCATCCATGAACAAATTCTCTTCTCTCTATGGCACATCTACTACTTCTCTAGAGAATGAATTACACAACAATCTCTTAAGACAGCCACATCAAAACTCAACATATTCTAGATCTCTCCCCTCCTTCATAGCTCCCGCATAATCCATCACTAAATCTCTTCAACTTTACCTGCTTAACACCTGACATCCGTCTCGTCTTTTCCATCTCTATTACCAAACATTCTATCTGCTCCCAACTATTTCCCTAACTTCATATGAGTCTTGCTCGTTATATGATGACTCCAATCCTACCCAATGTGCATAAATGTTGCCAGAGAAAATGTTTAAAAATAATCTCATCATGGTAGCCCCTCTGCCTTTTGCTAAGATTCTTTCATTAATGTTCCCCTGTAGAGCAGGAGGGCAGGGGGACAGAATACAGAGAAGAAGGCAGACTGAAAAGAATGAGGGAAGAAATGGGGGTAGGAGGAGTGGTTAATCCTAACATCTCCCCAAAGCTCCCTTTGAATGAGAAGTGCTACAATATAGTATTTAGGAACTTGGGCTCTGAAATCAGAGAACCTGGGTTGAAATCTTGACTGTAGCTTCTGCATGTATGTCCTTGGGGGGTCAAGTTACTTACCCTCCTTGAGACTCAGTTTTCTCACCTAAAAAGTGAGGATGATAGTCTTCTTTATTAAATGATGTAAACATTAATTGAGGTAATTGTTAGGTCTGATCAAATAATTGAATTGATACCCCTCCCCCAGGAACTGGCTTTTCAGGTTATTTCATTACGGACATTCCCTTTGCTGAGACCACCTTTCACTTGTGGTGACCACGTTCCATTATCTACCCTCCAGGTATGCATAGAGAAGTCTCTGCCCAGAAAAAAACCTGCCAAAAGTCCTTTAAAAGTCGCTGACTCCCATCACTGGGTGCTGGAGCCATCCAGGCTCAGCCACCTGGTGTGTGGATGATTGAATAAATTCGTAACCCCTCACTCTGGCCTCCTGCATTCCTCCTTCAGAGACCTAACAGTAATATTCATGACATAAGCATTTAGAACACAACCAGACATGAGATTTCTCCAAACAGATACTGAAACCACAACCAGTACATCTTATTTAACTAGACTGTTATCCCACTTTTCTTTTTTGTTCTAGGCACTAACCACCTAGCCAGCTTCTTATCCAGTATTTATTGAGCACCACAACTATAAGCAATTCAGTCTGAAAACTGAACAAATCCCAGTGGCACAGCTTCTCCACTAGAACTCTGAGATTTTTAATCCCTTTATGCCCCAAAGGGCCAAATCTGTTATGATTACATCTCTATTGAGGGGATTATAAAGGTGAAAAAGACCCAAGGGAAGTTGAGAGTCCAGAAAGAAAGGAAGCTGCACATTATTAACTTTAATATATTGCCGAAACCGGTTTGGCTCAGTGGATAGAGCGTCGGCCTGCGGACTGAAGGGTCCCAGGTTCAATTCCGGTCAAGGGCATGTACCTGGGTTGCAGGCACATCCCCAGTAGGAGATGTGCAGGAGGCAGCTGATCGATGTTTCTCTCTCATTGATGTTTCTGACTCTCTATCTCTCTCCCTTCCTCTCTGTAAAAAAAATCAATAAAATATATTTAAAATATATATATATATATATGCAGGATTTGGTGTCCTTAGTCCTTAGTAAGCGTCAGAATCATCTGTGAAATTTTGAAAAACAAACACAACAGAGTCCCAATATAGAGATTCCCACTCCATAGACTGGGGACAAAGTACTGGCATTTTTCTTTTTAAAAAATTGCCCAAGTGACCCTGATGCTCTCCAGAGGTTGGAAACTCCTGGGGTAAGAGGCCTAAGTACTTATTAAAGTCCTAACAGAACAGAAGACGAAGAGATTGCTTTCAACCGAGTGAAGGGAGGAGCAGATGGTTTATGAAGAACCCTTGATAAAAAGCACCCAAGAGAGTCCATTTTAACCTAATTCGGAGCACAAGAAGTCATGTTACCAACAGTACTAGTTGAGTAAGACCTTTGAGTGAAAATTTTTGTTTTCCTGTTATCTGGAATTCTTCCTATCATTGTTTTGAACCCAAGAAGTTAGAACCTCATTAAGTTGGAAAGGACTGATGACCAAAGGCCAGGACAGAGAGGAGGAGACTGCCTCCCTCTCTAGGAGCTGAGATAATTTGCCTGCAGAAGGCCCCTGCCAAGGGAGGAGAGCGCTGAAATGAAGTTGCAGGCTTTGCCAATTATATGGTACCTGACATTTGAGAGACCAGCTTCAAAAGAGATTTGAAGTGACACTAGGAAATTGTATTGCCTAAGAGTGAGCAGAAAGGTTCCTGGGTTTTCATCTAGTACCAGAAGTTGACCTTTCCCATTGAATAAAATTACAGGGAGAGGCAAAAAAAGAGCATTCTGATTATATCCCAAGAGTGCTGCTTGTTACACAGAGTACTTGTCACATGTGGCAGAATGCTGAAGAAAATAGGACTGTGAGACAGCCAAGATGGGGCAGGATAAGTGGAAGTTACATTCCTCTCCTCCCAGGATCAAACTAGAATTACAACTAAATTATAGAACAATCAATGTGAATAACCAACCAACGAAGACTAGCTGGAGAGAAGTCTTATCACCCAGGATTCACAGAAGAAGCCACATCAAAACTGGTAGGAAGGGTGGAAATCAAAGAGGGCTGACCCCCCCACCCACATGTGGTGGTGGAGAATCCGGACGGATATCTCAGCTGCAAAGGTTACCCCTGAGGAGCATGGTATCTCAACCCCATACAGGGCTCCCCAGACCGAAGCACCAGAGTCAGGAGGAGGACCTCACATGTTATCTGGCTCTGAAAATAAGCAGAGATTTTTTTTTTCCACCAGAAAGAGATGGGAGTCCGATAGAAACCCAGGCACCCTCTTAAGGGCCAATGCACAAAACATTGTTCACAGCAACTCACCCTGGGAAGGCAGCTCAGAGCAGACTGGAGACATGCAGGGAAAGACTGGGTACTGTGTCTAGAGGGCTAGCAGGACAGTGGCCATTGCCCCAGGCGAGTGGCGGCTGGCCTTGGTGAACCCTGAAACTCTGGTTGCGTGGCCGGAGGCCCACCGCTGGCACTGAGCTTGAATCTGTATCAACCTAGTGAACACCCTTTGCCTGTCCCTGGTGACTCACTGAGAAGCTCCCTCATATAACCTGTGTACCTCTAGAGGCTCTTTGAGTAACTAAGCCTAAAAGGCAGCCGGCAAGTGGAAGCAAATCTCGAGGTGCCTTGAGCCTTTGCTGCCCTGGCCCCTGGATCCGTACCAGTGTAAGCTGTTCTTGGTACGCAGCTTGACCCCTCCCAAGTGTTCCCAGTTCCCAGCAGAAACAGCCACAATCTGCGGATTGCTTTGTAACTCATAACTGGTAGCCCAGGACTGGTCACAGGTAGCATCTGACATTGACCTGCATCAGAATTCCCCGCAAGAGGCCCCAGAACCAATACACCAAGAGGCAGGCTTCAAACCCCATCGGAACACAACCCAATTAGCTCTACAAATGGCACAACTAAAGAAATATTTCTCAAGGTACCAGACCCTGCTGGGGCCAATTCCGCCTCATGGGGTCAGACCTGCACAGCAGCTCATACATTGTGGTCACGGTCAATCCTCACAGCTAGCCAGACTCAGCATCGACCCCATCCACAACCAGGCCAATAGCAATCAAGACTCAACTACAACAAAAGGGCTCACATAACCCACACCGGGGACATTCCTGGAGCATCTAGCTCAGGCCATCAGAGAGACTGCACCACTGAGCCCCATAGGACACCTACTACATAAGGCCACCATATCAAGACTGGAAAACATAGCTTATCTACCTAATACACAAATGGTTAAAAAAATGGAGGCAGCCAGACAGACTCTGCTTTGAAAAGCTTGGCTGACTCAAATTGAGAAAACATTTTTCAAGATCTGACTAGATGCCAAATGCTTTCACATAAACTGAGAGGAAAATAAGGCATAAAATGTCATCATGATGGTTCACTGATTGGTTCTAAGGACAGGGTTTCCTTAAACTTTGCTCCTTCCTGAAAGGTGGCCAGTGGTAAGAAAAATACTGATGATACAAAAGAAGAGACATTGAGGCAGAAAGCCCTGGAGTGGGGCGAGGAGGTAGAAGTAAGGGCACAAGTAATAGGTTATAAATATTGATTTGTTCAAAGTCAACAAAATAGCCTTTAGCTTCAGAACAGCCAAATATGAGGACTTTACCTTTTTCTTTTTTTCATGTATATTAGCTAGTTAGTTTCACAGAGCTGTTTATGCTTAATCAGCTCCATCACTACCAACAGAAAAGCTTCCAACTTTCTTCAGCAGAAATGAAGGGGAAATGCAATTAATGGTATTACTTCTAGAATATCTAGCACAGTGGTTCTCAACCTTCTGGCCCTTTAAATACAGTTCCTCATGTTGTGACCCAACCATAAAATTATTTTCGTTGCTACTTCATAACTGTAATGTTGCTACTGTTATGAATCATAATGTAAATATCTGATATGCAGGATGGTCTTAGGCGACCCCTGTGAAAGAGTCGTTTGACCGCCAAATGGGGTCGCGACCCACAGGTTGAGAACCACTGATCTAGCAGATCTGGCAGCCAGATGAATATAAGCTAGGAAAAAACAACACTAACAACAACAACAACAACAACAACAACAACAACACACACACACACACACACACACACACACACCCCCAACAGCATAAGTGACAGTGAAAGCCTGTCCCATTTTTCCTACCTAATTTGCGTTTGGAATCTGTAAAGCTTAAAGACTCGATCTTAATGATGTGTCAAAGAACAGAAAGATTTCCCTGGCTAAAACGAATTCTCCACATGCTGCACAATTCAGAAGGAAGAATGCACCGAGGATCATGTAGACAACCACAAATTCCTTTTGAAGATGGGCCCACAATCTTTTAATGTTTAAAATAACAATTTTTCAACTTAAAAAATAATATGGGGGAAATTTGGATGTATTATTGGGTCTGAACAAGTTGTACATTTAATTAAGCAAAGTTTTCTTCATTTGTTCACTTTTCCCAACAGGGTGACCTGTCACAACTCCTAGAGGCACTGCTTCAACCTCTAAGAGCCTAGCAAGTTCTCTGGTTCATTATCAGCATCAGGGATTCCAACTGAAATGCTTCCAAAGGCCACAGATAGATGGAGTGATAGCACCAAGAGAAAGAGTGTGCGCACATAGCTGCCTGAGGAGTCCCTGAGCACGTGCAGGAGACAGCCAGCTCCGTTCCAGCCTCTGCTGCTCTTGCAGAAAAGGACATTATTCATTGCTGGGGCTTCTAAGTTTTCAGGAGAGGTTGAAGATCTGGGCTTGTGAAAATGTGGACTCTTGCAATTCATAGGTGTCAAATTTAAAAACATTAAGAAGCTAACACATTACGTAGGCCTGATCAAAAGGGTATAAAAGCTGGCTTAGGCACAAGCTCTAGATCAGCGGTTCTCAACCTGTGGGTCACGACCCCTTTGGGGGTCGAACGACCCTTTCACAGGGGTCGCCTAAGACCATCAGAAAACACATATATAATTACATATTGTTTTTGTGATTAATCACTATGCTTTAATTATGTTCAATTTGTAACAATGAAATTGGGGGTCACCACAACATGAGGAACTGTATTAAAGGGTCGCGGCATTAGGAAGGTTGAGAACCACTGCTCTAGACTTCTGAGAACCCTTTCTCTCCTTACTATATAGTCTCAGACTTTTCCTCCCAGGATTGTCATCCCTCTTTTCTTTCCATAATGTCCTTTGTCATTTTTATTTATGATTCAACCAGTGGCCGCATGCTGAGCGTGCAGCAGCCTGTGTTACAGGTGAAAGAATGTCCTGCAGTGCTTTGCTTGGGGCCTGCTTTATGTCACGTGGGTGTGAATGCCGGTGGGCGATACCTTTGAAACCTCTCCTAGTGGATGATATATGCATCCAGTTTCTCCTTTCTTCCGACCTGTATCTCTGCCAGCAGCATCATTACTAGCCAGACATCTGACTTCTCATGTTCTTTCTAATAATTTTTCTGTTGATTCTCTATTTTCTAGGTATGCACTTAAAATATCTACAAATAATACTAAGCTTGCAACTTCCACTCTCATGTTTATATCTGCTATCTCCTGGCTGGTACTTTCTGAGTCAGGTTTATAAAAGTGAGCATTCTTGTCATACACTAAATTTCAACTGGAATGCTTCTTGTGTTTCACAAGATATGATGCTGGTTTGGCATGAGACTGTAGGTTTAAAATAAAGCAAACGACATAACTAATTCTACTTATTCTAAATGCACCAAGTTTTGTTTGTTTTTAATCAGGAATGTGTGTTGGATAATTTTTTCTCTTATCATAGATTGATTTTTTTGTTGTTGTTGTTGTTAATCCTCACCCTAGGTTATTTTTCCATTGATTTTTTTTTTAGAGAGAGTGGAAGGGAGGTGGAGAGACACACAGAGAGAAACATCCCTGTGAGAGAGACACATCGACTGGTTGCCTACCACACACCCACCAACTAGGCTGGGGATCGAGCCTACAACCGAGGTACGTGCCCTTGACAAGAATCAAACCCTCAACCCTTCAGTCCAAGGGCCCATACTCTAACCATTGAGCAAAACTGGCTAGGGCCATCTTTTCCATATTAACGGATACAGATGTATTTACATCTTCAATTTCAATGGCTGTGAAGTATGGTTATACTATGCCTTTCTTACTTAAATTCCTGACAATAGGGGATAGGTAGACAGGTTAATTTTTAAAAATGATTTTTAACAATGCCGTGTTGAACATTTTTAACATTTTGCATGCTCATATCCAGTTGTACTTGTAGAACAGATTAGTAAAAGTAGAAGTGCTAGTCAAAAAGGTACATTTAAAAACATTTTTTTGCTTGTAAAAATGTATGTATTTCTTTTATTAAAAGAACAGCAAAGAACAAAAGAAACATTTCCCACAATCCATTATGCAGTGATAGCTTCTGTTAACATTTTGTTAACTATATATCCACCAAGTCAGTGCACACTCGTTTTTCAACCATAAGTGAGACTATATTATACACTAGATTGTAACGTACTTGCCATATCATGCTGTCTTTTCCTGCACAGCACCATTCTATATCACTATAAGATATACAATGGATGAAAGAACCATACTTTGATTATTTTTCTGAGGGAAATTTGAAATGTTTCCAAATGTTTGCTATTCTAAACAAATGCTACAATAAATATTGTCTTTATTTTTTGCCCCATTGTTCTATTATTTCCTTAGGCTACAGTCCCAGAGGTAGAATTGCTAGATCAGACGCTATGAACCTCAAGGCTTCTGATGAACACATCGCCCTTGAGAAAGTCTACATCAATCGACATTCCCAACAGAGTCCAGGTATTTGTTCTCCACATCCACATCCACTTCAACCTCAGGATATTGTGCTTCTTAGAATTAGATAAAAACGTGGCTTTCCCCCCCAAAATTATTGACAAACTGGGCATGTTTTTGATGTGTTTTTTGGCCCTTTACAGTAAGTTAGTAAAATCACTTTAGATGATCTATTCCCTCTATAAACAAAATAGCCATATAAATGAAATTTATTTCTTAAAGCCTTAGGTCCTATTTTGCCAGAGGATTTTTAAAAAGAAAAAGAAAAACATGCCTTGCATTTTTAGAAAGAGCTCTGGTGCTCTTGCTGGAATTTTGCTTTATGTTTATTCCAAGTAAGGAAGAACAACCACTTTCTCCATGTTGTATCAACGCAAACATGTACATCATCATAAAATGCTTTGCTAGAGCAGAGAATTCAGAATAGCACAGGTACACCCCTGCTTTTCAGTACAGCGTAAGAATTTTAATAAATATGTCATTATAATATAGCCTCAGCTCTAACTTTTCCATGGAACAGAGTTGCCAGAGGCAAGTTCTGTTTCATCACAATGTCAACATCTGTAATATTTGAAGCATTAAAATTTAGGAGCGCAATCTTTCTCAGAGCTTTCATTTTTATTTTTTTAAGCGCTTTCATTTAAAAATAACTACCCATTATGAACAATTATGACTGATTTCCTATGGAGCAAAACATGGTGAACATTCACATTTTTTTAAACAGTTAAGAAGAAATGACCTGCACGTGAATTCAAGATAATGAGCAGTGATTGTAGCATTCTATCAAGGCATTCTGATTTAAATGTTTAAAGACAATATTCAGAATACATATTCCAAAAGGCAGTGAATTTACGTGGGCCTTCTCCACCTTTTTTTTTTTTTAAAAAAAAGTTCTAGTTTTATTTTAAAATGCACATGCCAAACGTGTAAGATGCTCCAGTGTTGTTGTTGTTTTTAAATAACTATCATTAAAGAGATCCAGGTAATTACAATTCGAAATGTATAATCAATTTTGGGGGATACATTGATGTTTGTGATGAAGAGATCACATAATAAAGGTGAGGGCAAGACAAAATGTACATTATTGAGCATAACCAGAACAAATTTTCTGTCTTTTTCGCATTATTACTGTATTGATAAAAGATCTGCCTGAACTTGGAATGCTTGATAGAATGCATAAAGTAACATTATAGCATTAAGTGAAAATATAAAAATCTAGTAGAAGAAATGTATATATTTCTAAAGCATTCAGTAAAAAGATACTAAGCTTCTAAAGTCCTATAATAGTACTTTGATAAAAGAATGTTTATTTCTATACAAATATAGCAACTTCAAGAGACAAATCTTATCCTCCCAACACATTCATTAAAGTACTGGTCTCCAAATATGACGGATTCCAACATCTAGTGTAAGAGATGATTAAAACAACAGGTTAGGAAAATGAGATGACACTAAGAAATGGAAAGGCCATTCCAGCCCTGGCCGGTGTAGCTCGGAGGTCAGACCGTGGGCCTGTGCACCAAAGGCTCTTGGGTTCGATTCCCCATCAAGGGCATATACCTGGGTTTCCGGTTCACTCCTCACTCCCAGACCTGGGCTCTTGTGGGAAGCAACCAGTAGAGGTCAGAACATCGATGTCTCTCGCTCTCTCTCCCTCTCTCCTCCACCCTTTCCCTCCCTTCCTTCCACTCTCTGAAAAAGCAATGGAAAAAATATCCTCAGGTGAGGATTAACAAAAAAAGAAAAAGAAAAAAAAAAGGCCATTCCATGTAATTAATAGTACTGTGAATTCACCCACAATGACGGGCTTAACCGACTAACGATTCCCAGAACTAACTCACTATTTAGCTCCTGAACGCAATGAAAAAATGAGCACTGTGGAGAGTGTGTGTTATTGAAACTACGTAAATCCCATTAAACAGCAGCCACCCTTAAAGAGAAGCAAGTGAAGCTGGGAAGGTGTGACACCTCCTGAAAGCCTGCCGAAAACAAAAGCGAAGATGACAAAAGAGGCTGCGGGCAGGGGTGTGTCAAAAAACAAAAGGGATATCGGTCAGAGGAGAAAGCAGAGAAAATCGGAGTGTCTCCATCATTTCCAGAGAGATGGTGCCTTGACCCAAATGCTTTGAGAACTCTCATCTGTCAGGCACACCTGTGGTCAGTGAGCCGGGCTGATTCGCTGGGTCGGCATCCTCTGTTGAGAACAAGCCCTTTAAAGCATTCATCTGCCTTCGCTCTGACTCCTCATCCTCACAAAGGAGACCATTTCATGTTGACAGGGGAACTGAAGAAAGTTTACCAATTCATGGGAGGGAAACACGAGGTCCCTACCTCATTGCCGTAACGATCACATCATGCTGCGTGGTTTCCATGTTGAACAATCATTGATAAAGTGACATCTTTCTTCATCAGCCTCTGATGGTTTTGAGTAAGATGACTCAATTCACCAGGGTCTAATCAGCCTTGCAAAATGATGGCTACAGTTTATAAATCTACTAAGCTGCAAATCACCATTAAAAAAAATCATTTGACAATTTCCCTAAGCCAACAGTATAATGTCAAAACTCCTTGGCAGGAGCTATGCAGACCTTGTGTGTTTATTCAGCTCCTGTAATACCATGCTTGTCGTCATCAACAGCAGCTGACATTTAAGTGCTTTTTATGTCAGGCCCTGTCCTAGGCATTCTATTTATGGTGTCTCACTTAAAACCAAAACCCATGAGGTAGCTAGTGCTGTTTTCTTTGTTCTACTAAACAGGGCATCAAGGCACAGAAAGGTCAATGCTTTGCTTCGTCACATTCCCACAGGAATGTCACACTCCAGTCATACTGAAATACGTGCACATCCTGCAAATGCCGAATGCTTTGGCACACCTCTGTTTCTTTGTAGACTATTGGCTTTGCCCAGAACTGCTCGACTTTTTACCTGACCATCTCCTATTGATTCTTCAAAACTCAGTGTAGGGAGGATCTCATCTGAGAAAACTTTCTAGATACCCTAACTTTCCTAAGAAAAGTTAGATGTTTCCTCTTTGGTGCTCATGGGTGTACCCACTCACACATAGCATAAGAATTTTAAGAGGCCATTTGTGAATCTGTTCTCTGCCCCCACCACCAGGCTACAGGCTTTCTTGTGGGCAATGCCAGGATCACTGAATAAGGTCTCAGTCATTCGCTGAACAACTCCAGGGGTGCCATTCATACAGTCTACAGAGTGGCATAAATGGCCACGCCTGGAGTTGTGCAATATGGCAGCTCTAAGGATAGTATCCCATTGCCTTCCAAAGACTTTGACACAGAGTATGCACTCATAAACGTTTCTAAGCGACTGACTGGTTGAGACAGATCTCACTGTAAATGTGAGATGGAGCTTAACCAGTGAGGTCTCCCAACCAGTTTATTACCCTCCAGACCAACACTTCATAAGGTAAAGTCTAAACGACACTGTCAACCTAAAGAAGGGCTAGAAAACCCCTGCCTGGCCTCCTCTACACCGGCTTCTCGTACAGTTTCTCTAAATGCTAAAAGTGAATTTTGATTTCCCTCTGTGCCTCTGATAATGACATAATAATCTGCAAATGGATGTGGCATTTTCACCAGCGATGCAAATAATTATAGTGAGAGGCAGTTATATAAATCTACCCAAAGAGTTAACTGAAATGCAAATTAATACAGTCCAATTTTTCTATTTTAATGAGCACGTTCCCAAGGACATTATGATTCTATATTCAGAAAAACAACATTCCACAACTTTCAGCCACCTGCTCAGCAGAGAGAAAAAAATACACACTGAACTTTGGCAAAATTTATTATATCTCTGATTAGAGATTTTTTAAAAATGCTCAAGCAATACACCCCTATTTCTTTGGAAAGACACAGCTTCTACCTTTCCCTAGATGAGAACACAGGCGTAGGTAAAAGAACCTTCTATGTATAACTAGCTTTAACACACAGAGAGAGGTTGAGGCAGGTGTCAATGAAATTATTTCGTCATTCAAGGTCACTTCTTTGTCCTAATTCCTTCAGTTGACTCCTGTCTTCTATTAACTGATGGTTGCCTCTAATTTGGAGTCAGAAAATAGAGCAGAGAGACAAAAGTGACTAGCTCTGAAATCACTGGTAAAAACTGTGAAGACACAGAGATATGACCATGCATGGCAGGCAGAAAAACGGTCTTCCAAAATGTCCACATCCTATCCCCAGCACCTGTTGCGACAATGGCAAAGGGGACTTAAGACTGCAGGTGAAATTAAGGTTGCTAATCAGCTGACCTTAAGATAAGATTGACCTGGATTATATATGTAATCACAAGGGTCCTTAAATGAAAGAGGGAGGCAGAAAAGTTGATGTCTGAGTGATGCAATGTGAGAAAGGCTCATACTGGCTTTGAAGATGGGAGGGGGCCAGGAGCCAAGGAATGCTGCTGGCCTCTAGAATCGGAAAAACACAAGACAGCAAGTTCTCTCCAGAGCCTCCAGGAGGAAGGCAGCCCTGCTGACACCTTCATTAGAGCCCAGTGGGACCAGTCTGGGGCTTCTGACTTTCAGAACTATGAGGAAATAAGTGTTCGTTGTTTCAAGTCACTTACCCTGTGGGAGTTTGTCACAGCAGCAGTAGGAAACAAATACAGGCAATTTCACGTGAGAGAAGAGATTATTTCTATAATTTCTATAACGTGAACATGTATTCCCACAAAAGAGAGAGAGCTAAGAACTCTGGCAGATGACCAGATGTGAAGTGGCCATTCTCTTCTCTACTTCTCCACTCTCACCTAAATTACATATCATAAAACTTAACATTCATAGCTATCTACTTTTTTTTTTTTTAATTCTCACCCAAGGATATTTTCCCATTGACTTTTAGTGACTGGAAAGAGAGGGAAAGACAGAGAGAAATATCGATGTGAGAGAAACACATCAACTAGTTGCCTTCTGCAGGCGTCCCAACCAGGGCCTGAGACGGGGAGCAGCCTGCGACCAAGGTGCACGCCCTTGATCAGAATTGAACCCGGACCCTTCAGTATGCACACCAACGCTCTATCCACTGAGCCAAACCGGCTAGGGCAGCGGTTCTCAACCTGTGGGTCTCTACCCCTTTGGCGGTTGAACAACCCTTTCACAGGGGTCGCCTAAAACCATCCTGCATATCAGATATTTACATTACGATTCATAACAGTAGCAATATTACAGTTATGAAGTAGCAACGAAATAATTTTATGGTTGGGTCACAACATGAGGAACTGTATTTAAAGGGCCAAAAGGTTGAGAACCACTGGGCTAGGGCCATAGCTCTCCATTTCACAGAAATGCATTTCAATTGGTGTGGCATTTTGCACCTTTGTGCATACAAGGCTTGTAACATTTTATGAGCGCAAGGGACCTCAGAGGAGAACATCTGGTCCATTTCTGATTATAAATTAGTGTACAATTAAAGACATTCAGGCAAGAAGGCCTTGGGTAGTACATATTCCAGGTCAAACAGCTAGTCGCAGAGTCAATACCAGTCCCTTGTTTCTCTCTCTCTCAAGACAATTCTCTTTCAATTCCCTATGCTCCTAGTAACTGGAATTGAATGCTGTGCATAAAACTAAACCAGCACATGAAGTGTGTGTAACTAAGGCTAATTGTTATTCAATTACAGTTTCCCTTCAATACTATTTTGTGTTGGTTTCAGGTGGACAGCATAGTGGTTAGACAATCATATACTTTACAAAGTGCTCCCTCTGGTATTTCCAGTACCCAGCTGGCACCATACACAGTTATCACAATATTATTGATTATATTCCCTATGCTGTACTGTACATCCTCGTGACTATTTTGTGACTACCAATTTGTATGTCTTATCAGATGTCTATTGGCATCTATCTGTATGTCCTCTTTGGAGAAGTATCTACTCAGGTCCTCTGCCCACTTTTTAATTGGATTGTTTGTTTTTTTTGGAGTTGACTTATGAGTTCTTCATAAAATTTGGATCCTAACCCCTTATCAGATGTATCATTGGTGGATGTGTTCTCCCAGTCAATAGCTTGTCTTTTCATTTTTTGGTTTTCTTTGTTAATCCTCACTCAAGGATATTTTCCCATTGATTTTTAGAGAGAGTAAAAGGTAGGGGGAGAGACAGAGAGAGAGAAACATCGATGTGAGAGAGACACATCGATTGGTTGCTTCCCACATGCAGCCCGAGGATCAAGCCTGCAACCGAGGTATGTGCCCTTGACCAGAATCGAACCCAGAACCCTTCAGGCCACGGGTTGATGCTCTAGCCACTGAGCCAAACAAGCTAGGGCTGCCTTTTTGTTTTGTTGATGGTTTCCTTTGCTTTGCAAAACCTTTTTAGTTTGATGTAGTCTGATTTGTTTATTTTGTGTGTGTGTTTCCCTTGCCCAAGGAGATATGTCAGCAAAAATATTGCTGAGAGAGATGTCAGAGACTTTACTGCCTATGTTTTCTTGTAGGAGCTTTATGATTTCGAGTTTTACATATTTCACATAGGTCTTTAATCCACTTCGAGTTTATTCGTGTTTATGGTGTAAGAAGGTGGTCTGGTTTCATTTTTTTTCATGTATCTGCCCAATTTTCTCAGCACCATTTATTGAATAGACCGTCTTTATCCTGTTGTATGTTCTTGCCTCCACTGTCCTATATTAATTGACCATACAGGTGTGAGTTTATTTCTGGGGTCTTTAGTCTGTTCCATTGAATTATATGTCTATTTTTATTTCATTATCATGCTGTTTTGACCACTATGACCTTGTATGATAGTTTGATATCATTTAGAGTGATAGGGGAGTGAATTTTTAATTTTATTTAATTTTAATTAAATAAATAAAGTACCTGATGCTTGTTTGTGTTATTGGGAAACTTTTAAATATGTTTGGAACAACCTGGAAATGTGAGTCTACTTTTTCAATAGCAACGCTTCTGAAATCTAAATACAGCTCAAGTATTTCTGATGAACATCCAGTGTCTGAATGTGCTATGGGTACAAAATACACACTGGATTTGGAAGACTTCATCTGAAGAAAAATGTAAACATGTCAATTTTTCAGATGCTTCAGTGTTGAAATGGTAACATTTTATATATATTAGGTTAAATAAAATACATCATTAAAATTAGTCTTACCTGTTCCTGTTTACGTTTTAAATGTGGCCACTATAAAATTCAAAGTTAGTTATGTGGCTCTTATTATATTTCAATCAGAAATTGCTGTTCTAAAGGAATAGATTGAGATACATGAGTATTTTAACTTGAAATTCTAGAAAATGGAAACACAGGAAAAAAATACAAATATCTGTTTGATGCAAAGAAGAAATTATAGAGAAAACATGTGGCAGAATATGTACACATGATCAGAATTCTCAAACTTGTAACGAAGTCAAAGATAAAAGAAAATTATTTTCTCATTTTATTTTTAATCAATTGAAATATGTACAAGGATGATTGGGACGAAAAGATGTTTAAAATTACTCTTCTCAAAATTTCCCTTGTTTTAGGTTGGCTCTTAATCCACAGCTGACCCTTGTAACAGAAAACTGTCGAGTACATAGACTGCATAGCAGCCACCACACATTTTTAGAAATTTATTTTTTCCTCAAATGTGTCAGGCTGACAAAGTGAGAATACAAGCAATTCACAAATTCTTTGCATTAAATTTCTAATTCCAGGTCTCCCCTTTCTTTGGCTTTGGTAATGGATCAGCTATAAGTTTTAGAACTAATATGACACCAGGGAGGGAGACGGGCAGATCTGTGTAACAGAGGTCTTAGGGAATATTTATGTAAAATGTCACATGGCGTGGCCAAAGGGCCTAAAACATGCCCGGAATTTGGCCTCAGGAGTAAGACAATGTGTCCGACCTCCTTCTGCACGCGATTCTTTACGCACAACAGGAATGCGTCTACGCTGGGAATAGCCCCGTGTGCCAGGCGACTGATCAAAGATGCCACGGCAAAGTCTACGCCGTGAGTCAGAGGGGGAGGCCAGCCTCCAGAGGCCACCCTGCCGCTCAGAGAAAGGGTAGGTTTTGTGGAGATGACCCTAAGCCTCCAGAGGTCGTGTGGGATGACCTCTGCTTTGTTTTCCAGGCTCTCCGAGGGCACCTGGGTCAGTGATTGAGGACTGTGGCGGGCCATGTGGAGGCCAACCTGAGATTCATCCTTGGGACTGTGGCCAGCTCTGAGGCTGCACAAGACATCTCGTTCTCCAGATTCCCACGACCCAACAGTCTGGTTTTCCTATTTAACCACTCAGGCTCTAGGAAAAGCACATGCGATTGTAATGTTTAGATAAAAGGACAATATATAGAATGGATAAGCAGTGTGATAGCAATTATGCAGGATCCGGAAAAATAATCGCAAATGCCAAAAGTGGGTATTGTTACGTTTACGGATAGGTCTATGTTCTTTATATTTTTCAATGTTTTCCACATTTGGGGGCAAAACTTGTATTACTTATACAGGCCAATTTCCCTTTTTCTTTTTTTGTATAAGGGGAGTGTTAAAAAATAAAAAGTGTCCATATTGCTAAACATACTTGAATATATTTTGAATGAGCAGGCTCCTTGATATGAACAACTAATACATTTTCTAAAACGCGTGTTACATCATTAAGCAGAGGTATATCTGTGAATGTGCTTTCAAAGTGCCATACTGCTATCCCCCAAACTAGCATCAGTACTACAAATGAAAGCAGGTTCTTTAGGGAAGTTATCTCCAAAGAAGCACACACTAATACTAAAACTTATTTCTTCTTTGACGTCTGAGTGTAGACGACAACCATTCAGTTACACTGCACCTTTAAGTCCTTGGCAATACTGCATGACAAATTAAGACTTTATGTGACATGAGTTTTTGATCCACTTTTCTAACATGAGTATATTTCAAATTTTTCTTACAGATTTTTTGAAGGTCAGCAGGGCAAATCACTTAGAATCTAAAATAAAAGGTATTTACTTATTAGATCAATACGGCACCTTCCTGGGCACCTACTGTGATAGATACTGTGGGGATGTAACTTTGACCTCTATCTCTGTAACCAACATAGCACCGTAAAATGTTAAAGCTGGAAGGACTGAATTTTATACATGAGTAAACACAAAGTATTGGCTATACTGAAAGAGCAAACTTTTCATACATGTGCAAAGTTAAAGAAAAGTTATTCCATATAAACAAAAGTCAGAGTAATATATTCTTTAATAACTTTTTTGAAGGGTAGACAAGGAGATGGTGTATCTGGGCTTTAGTCCTGGCACTGTCAGAATGTTATTTTTTAAAAAAACGTATTAAGGTGAAATTCACATAATGTAAAACTAACCATTTTAACATGATCAACCCAGTGGCACTTAGTCCATGCAGAGTGCTGGCATCCACCCCTCCACTAGTTCCGAAACTTGGCCTGCAGTGCAGCAATGCATTCCCAGTATATCCCAGGTGTGTTCCACTCCTGATCCTGACCACTTCCAGTGAAGCCTTGGACTCCTTGAGGAACTCTGGATGCCATTCGGCAAAATGGGGCAGCTCGTTCTCCTCCAGAATTCTTTAACAAATGTCTGTCCAAGTGTCTATCAGCAAAGTGAATAGCCATACAATTACCTAGAAGAGTCAATTGGTGGAACCATCCAGGATAACTAATGAATCATATTTTTAATAGCTGGACCTTTATTACCTCAATTACTCACTGCTTCTGTTCCCTCATTCCAATCTCCCTTTGCGGAAGCTTGCAGAATACTCAAAGTGTGTCTGGGCCCCCGGCTCATAAGAGGCCATTTCATAAGCTCTCTATGTAGATGCCCCTTTGGCAGGCAAGGCTTGTTAGAGACAGGTTTGCATATATTTGACCCTGATAATGGCAGATATGCTTTAAAATTACCATGAATATTTGCACACTACCTTAGAAACAGGCTATTGTGCTCACTGTAAAAATTACAACTACCAGCGTCTTCTGAAGGTTCATTATGCCTCTGACACAGGTCTAAGTGCTTTCAATGTGTTATTTCATTTAATCCAGACAAAGGTTAAAAGGGGACTGGGATTTGGAGAGGTTAAGTGACATGTCCAAAGTCATTCTCTTTATATGTGAACAGCCAGAATTTAAAAGTTGATCTATTTGACGGAAAAAAAAAAAACACAGTACTCTGATCTGCTAGGAACACTCCTTCCCCGGGACAGCACTGCCAATAATGATCCCTGAACCACTTCTATCAAGAATTCCAGCGGGGCCCTAGCCAGTTTGGCTCAGTGGATAGAGTGTTGGCCTGCGGACTGAAGGGTCCCGGGTTCAATTCCAGTCAAGGGCACATGCTGGGTTGTGGGCTCAACCCCCAGTAGGGGACATGGAGAAGGCAGCCAATCAAGGATTCTCTCTCATCATTGATGTTTCTATCTCTCTCCCTCTCCCTTCCTCTCTGAAATCAATAAAAATATATTTAAAAAAATAATTCCAGCTGGGATAAACCAAAGCCACATGGCTTAACTTTGAAAGACACAGCCAGGCAGTACTGTGGGGAAGGAGCAGAGGGTTAGCACCTGTGAAAGGCTCAGGCATTCCGACTGTTCATCACAAGCAGAAGTGCACCAGCAAACACTGGTTTCAATCCACATCAAAGACGTTTCCATTTATCAGCAGGGAGATGTTAACAATGTTCTCACTCTTATTTAAGGCAGCATCTTGCCCCCAGTGCCATCTCAGCACTCCCAATCCCCCCTTCCCTAAACTCCTTGTTCTCCCGTAGGTCTTATGGCAATCTGATATACTATACCGCTTGCTTATTCGTTGTGCATATTATTATTATTCTGTGCTAGAATGCAAGCTCACTGAGAACAGGGAATCTTTGTGATTCACTGCTGTGTCCCCAGTGCGTGGAGACACAATGGCCTAAATTACAGTTGGAGCACATTCCTTCTCCTTAGAAAAGCAGATGATGGTATCTATTCAAAACACTTTCTAACATTTCACCAAAACTGCTAAACGCTGCTAAATATTTCGCACATTTGAATAGAGACACTGACACATCCATAAGTGAATTCGACAGAGCAACATCACAGAGGAGAAAGCTGTAATTAGGGAACAATAGAAATATCACTGACAGATGGAAGGGGAGTTTTCTTGCTGTTACAGATCATCCAGGAAGTTATGTGAAGAGTTCAGAGAGTTAGCATGACTGACAGGCAATCCAAGCATTCCGACTGAGCCAGGATTCCTCAATTCTTAGGCACAGTGTGGAGGAGCAGGGGGTGGGGGATTAGGACATGGGTGTCTTTGGAGCCATGTGTCAGCCGACCACAAGTAGGCTAATGCCTACTCCCATTTCACCCAGGAGGAAACTTGGCACCGTGTGCCCAGGGACAGAAGGCTAACAAAGTAGTGGAGGTGGGATTTGAACCCAGCTCTGTCTACCTCTGAAGCTCATTCTTTTTTCTTCAGGGTCTAAGTCCTGGGCTGTGGGCACTGCCCCACCGTGAGGCCTCATATTCTTTTCTTTGTACCATGCCACCTACAAAGGCTGAGGAAAAGATCTTAAACCGGCAGGTCCCAACCTCTGAGTGGAGACGAATGTAAGGAGACTAAAAATCCACATGTGCTCCCAGCGCTGCCCGTAAAAATCATGAAAGCACACATTTCCAGGACGCGAGGGCCTGGAGAATATCTGTGTTGATTCATTATATTCTTTACATAAGTTAGTGAACATTTCTCATCCCCATGGAGGCATCTTTTTATACAAAGAATTACCTATAATCCTTGCATAGAACAATGTATAGTCTTCCTTCTGAGTCTTAAGTAATATTTATTATCTAACTGCACATACTCCTTTAGGGTTTGTACGTTATCATGGACTAAACTCCCAAGCTTACTGTGAGTGGAAGTTATTGCCAATGGAGGGAAGGATGTGGTGGGTCTATGTGTGGGTAGGTGCTGGAGTTTTCATAACCCCAGAAAATGTTTCATGTTACAAATTCTGGGTATGCAGCCATAAAAAGGAATAAAGTGCTACAATGTGGATGAACCTTGAAAACAGTATACTAAGTGAAGGAAACCAGACACAAAAGGACACATGTATACTTCCACTTATATAAAATATCCAGAACAGTTAAATCCATAGAAACAGGAAGCAAATTAATGGTTGCCTCAGGCTACAGGGCGTGGGGAGTGGGGAGTGGGGAGTGACTGTGGTATGAAGTTTTACTTTGGGGTGATGACATGTTTTAGAATCAGATGGAGATCGTGGTTGCCTCTGTTTTTCACTTTAAAATGGTTAATTTCATGTCATGTGGATTTTACCTCAGCACATATAGGGATACATAAGTGGAGGCCTCTATTCTGAGCAAACATGGGGTAAGACAACCCATTTCTTTACAATGTAGTATTAAGTATTGTTCTGGTTTGAGTCCTAGAGGGGCAGCTCCTAGCCAAGAAGTTGATTGATTTTATATAACCCTGGGCAGAATCCATCTTCTACCACTTTACTTGTTGGACTTTGACAAAAAGGTTTAAAGGAACGGGAAGTTATAAAAATCATAAACTCACTCGTTAATTTCTGCTACTAAAGTAAGAAAAACTTGCTGTAAAAAATAGCTATGTTATGCCAAAATTTATTTTAAAGTAATACCCAGGATAAACACTTCACTTCCAACTCCCCTACACATTCAGTCACCTGCTTGGATTTTCCTATAAAAGAGCCAGAAGAGATAATAAAATGGAAATGCTCTGTGATCTCCGAAGCACATTTCAAACGTAAGGTTTTATTATTGGTGTAAATAATGATAATCATCAAACAGTCGGCATCGAGGAAAACGCTCCATTCCACAGTGCAGTTTCAAACGGCATGGCAGTCATAACTAGTCCAGGAAATTAGTGGTCTATTACCATACAATCAACAGCCAGGAATTAAGCAACACATGCCAACAGCTGCAGTTTCGATGTGCTCATAACCAGATAGGACAGACCAGAAGAATGTGCATGCGTGAGATAAGCTTCCCCCTCCTGAATTAAAGATTGTCCCCGCAGGGACCCTGGACTGCCCCGAGGGGCCCTGGGTAGGACACAATTGCCAAAGGAAGAATGTGCAGTTCTGACTGGTGGCCAGGGGTTGGAGAGTCTGCTGAGCAGCCAGGGAAGAGTGAAAGGTAAGGCGATCGATCGCCAAGCCTCCTTCAAGCCAGCACCGCCCTCCAGAATCCAACTTCTTCTTCTCCCTGGGGAGGAAGACTTTCCCACCGCCCCTGGGCCTCCCACTGTGTGGGTCAAGGACAGGACGGGGATGTGGCACCTGTACACACATGACTTTCACAGGACTGAATCTTCGAGAGAACTCTCGCTCTGCACCATGCAGTATAGATTCTGGGCTGGGAACCCATCTTTCCATTCCAAACTGAGACCGGGCCACTGTGGCTTCTGTGCTCTAGGAAGTGGTGAGCGAGGCCACAGTCCTGCTGCGAGGCCAGAGGACAACTGTGACGAGAGGGACAGCAGGGGAGGTAGAAGAAGACACCCCAGGAGTGAGCTGGGGGTGCTGAGCTCTGGGCCATGTTTGCCACTAATCCCTTCAATGACCTCACACCTAACTTCTCCTCCTGGGTGTGGTTATCTGTAAAATGGGGTGACAGCCCTGGCCTGCTGGCCTCAAACAGGGTATTATTAGAAGAGAGTGAGTAAAAGTGACAGTCAAGGTGGGGACAGGGGAGGGGAGACAATAACAAACAGTAAAACACACAAAAAGTTAAGCCTTATATCAGCATTCCCAAAATAGGCCCCAGCATCCCATGTAACCAAGACCCTAGATGGCAAGAGTTAACCTGAAAGAAGAGATAAACTTGGGAAGTGATGGCTTAAACCAGGGGTCCTCAAACTTTTTAAACAGGGGGCCAGTTCACTGTCCCTCAGACTGTTGGAGGGCCGGACTATAGTTTAAAAAAAAAACTATGAACAAATTCCTATGCACACTGCACATATCTTATTTTGAAGTAAAAAAACAAAACGGGAACAAATACAATATTTAAAATGAAGAACAAGTAAAGTTAAATCAACAAACTTACCAGTATTTCAATGGGAACTATGGGCCTGCGGCCTGCTTTTGGCTAATGAGATGGTCAATGTCCGGTCCCATATTTGTCACTGCTAGTCCTAACAAGTGATGCAAGTGTGCATCAGTTAGTCTAGATCTGGTTGGAGATTTCAGATGTTTCATTCTGGAAAAAGGCTCTCCTAACTTAAAAAAAAAAAAGGCTCTCCTAACTTCAAAAAAAAAAGTCCCTACTAACTGCAAAATGAAAAAAAAAATAGACCTCCTAACTTCAAAAAAAAATAAATCCTAACATGTTCTTACCTCCGTCCTCAGGCAGCAGCAGGCTCTGCACAGGCAAGCTCGTGACTCGTCCGATCACACCCAAGACTGAGAGGAGGAGTCGAGAGACAGAGAGAAGGAGAGGAGTAGGAGAGTGTGGCGCACATTCCACACATGTGCACTGCGGGCCCGGGACGAGTCAGCTGCTAAGCAACAGGCAGCCGCGGCAAAAACACCCGGCAGGCTGGATAAATGTTTTCAGCGAGCCGCATGTGGCCCGCGGGCTGTAGTTTGAGGACCCCTGGCTTAAACACTTATAAACCCATTGGGTTTATGTTACTGAGTAAAATAGATATGGATTTTCCTTTATGGGATTTATGATTGATGGTGTAATACATGCCATGAAGGAAATAAAGAGAATGCAGTGGCAGAAAATTAGGGGGAGATCTATTGGATAGTGGGGCAAGGAAGTCTTTTCCGGGGCAGCAACACTGAGAATCCTGAAGCTCAAAGGATCCAGCTATGCAGAAGAGCGGGGCACATGGCAGGGAGCACCCAGAAGGGAGATGCTACAAGGTCAGGAGAGGAAGGGCTTAGGACAAAGTGGCCAGGAGGCCTGGGAGCCTTTTCCATGCCATGCTTCTTGTGAATCTCCAAGAGTGAGGGGTATGATAAGCATTGCTTCCCAAATAAAGTATTTCAGGAGGTTAAAATGGACATGCCGACTAAGCTACTAAGAGAGCCTAGATATGAGATTGCAAAGTGAAGTGCCTGGCCTACATGCAATTCTTCAAAGGACACAGCCCCACACCATTTTCACTGACCTTTAACTAACTCCTCATGCACAGTGAGGGTAAGACAGGCCAGGCTGTTGGTGGCTAAGAGGGTTCCCCTTTAAGCCAGCACTGTGCAGTCCTGGTGGCAGCACAACGTAAAGGACTCAGGGAACAGGTGGGAGTACCTGCCCTTCCTCTTCTAGCCGCCTCCACAGAACTAGCTGGAGAACACGAGACTCCTACAGCGTGGTGACTTCTGCCTGAGAAATCTAAAGCGATAGAGCTAGGCTGGCAGGATGCTGATGGACAAGCCCAAGGACATAACACCTGCACTGGGATCAGCCTGCACCCCTCAAGTTTGTGGGAGCAAAGGATGTGTGACTATTTCTGATCAACCAGACATAAGCACATGTATGGGGCTATATCGTGCTTACCTAGTAAGAGCTACCTCTTGCACAGCAAGGGAACCCAGCAGACAGGAGTACAAATGAACCAATGGGTTTTCTAGAGACTGAGAAAGAGAGAGTGCGGCAGCCACACCAAGGAACCTGGGGGTACGAAGTTCCCACAGATAGGTGAGGGGAGATCTCTGAACAATCTACAAAAGGGACCCATCAGAGAAAGAGTCCGTTCTAAACACCCACAACACAAACACAGCCCTCCTGCGATGCCACTTGCAATAACGTATTTCCTCTCCCCCTGTATGTTCTCCCCACCCTGCCCTCAGCCAGAAGTAACAGCTACTGATTGCGCAAGAGGGAAAACATCCAGCACAGCCCCTTCTCTCTGCAACAGGCCCTCGCTGGAGGAAGGAGAGCTGCTGTCAACAGGAATGAAGTTGGAAGCTGTGACTATGACCTGTTACTAGACATTTTAAGGACCTGGCAAATTAAAGTGGGACTTTTTATTATGGAAGAGGAATCAGAAGAGTCATGTGATGTGTTTTCAGACAGAAACAGGGGAAATACTTTCCGCTGAATACATTTTAATGGGAGCATGGGAGACTAGATAAAGTTGTGTGTGTGTGGGGGGGGGGGGGCGGGGGGGGCGTTGATGGCATCCCATGAAATCTATTTATTCCAGGCTGACTACACATGGAACGTCTTCATGGCAGCATATCTCATGGAAAAGGTACTTTCCAAAAATGTCCCCTCCCCCGACACACACAAAAACGCCTGAGCTTAAACACTAAGATCACCACGGTTTCTGGGTTCGCCTTGCAACACCTCCATCCTTTGCAGGGCTATGCAGAGCCTTCAGCAGCTATAGTAACGGCAACTGACCTCCTGCCCACAGCAGAGGTTCTCTTTCCGACACCGTCCTCCCCTTCCAGAAACACGAGCATGATTCAGGAAGGGATCCCTGCCACCAGGACGCCCCACCATCGCAGGCTCAGCTCTGATCTGCATGAAACAGGCTTCAAGCTTCATGAGTCTTCTCCTTAGATGTCACCCTAATAGAATTCCTTCCACTGGGACCTAGTTGAGAAGCCCGGAGCCTCAGCTCATACCCAGCAGTAGCCCAAGGATATCAGGGTGGGACATCCTTTCATTCATTCTCCCTTGTCATATGTGTCATGAGAAGCAAACAGTAAAACATGAAACAGAACTCATCTTCCATAAACTAGCACTTGGATCAAGTAAATGTGCAAACGCCAGCAGTTTCAGCATCATTAGAGGCCAGTGGGTTTCAACAAATCAACACACCGGCCAACTTTGTATGTTATTGGAAATAATGCTTACCAAACCCACACTAAATAAAATAAATTTCTCCTCACGCATATGCCCTGCTCTCATGAGAGCTCATTTAAAAAAATTGAGATCATTTTCAAAGATGTTTCTGGGCCTGACGTCCACTAGGTTTTGAACTCCTTAAAGGCAGGGACTGTGTCTCATCTACTCCTGGGGCCTAGCATGGAACTTGGTACATAAGTGGGTTCAATAGAAGTCCTTTGGGTAAGAAGTGAATGAACAAGCAAATGAATACCCTGGCTCACATTTAAGTTAGATTTATGTGAATACAATAATTAAACATTTTTAAATAAAGAGAGAGACATGCTATCCATTATTGTTGACTACTCCATTCTATTTCCTGCAGATGATTTTTTATGTATTTATGTGAATCTTGTACATAACTAGATACATTAGTGCTATTTTACAGAAAAGATTTTCCTAAGGCTACTCTTTCTACAGGCGCCGAGACCATGTTATCTGCCCTTTCACCTCCAATGAGAAACAGTGAAGATCCATTACGGTATGTGACCCCATCTAAGGCATTCAATGGCCCAGGTTGCTCAAAGGGAGTAACACTGTTTAAAACACATATACTTTAACGAATTCACTTTCCTCTCCTGTGTAAATCCCTTTGCAGGTGAAGCAGAAAGAGGGGAGGCTGCTAGCACAGGGCTGGGCGGCATCAGGCACTGTAAAAAGAAAGGTCACCTGCTGTGGAGGTGGACAGGTCTGTGGTCACGTTTTGTTCAGCATATTGAGAGAAGGCTTTTCTACAGGCGGAATGCAACTCTGTAAGAGCTGAGATCCGCACTCGGGCATTTAGAATTGGGAATGCATCTTCCCATAGAAACAACAACTGTAACAGAATTCCGGAATTACAAAGAGCCTCAAAGTACATCTAATGATGTAGAAAAACTTCCCACTAACTGTAGTATTTCCTAATATAGACTCTGTGGTGCTGAGATCCAGCAAGCCCCACAAAACCAATGTAACCTACGGTGTAGCCAAAATACCACATGCAGGGATCCAAGACGCGGCAGAATAGGTGTAAGTCATGCTCACCTCCTCCCAGAACCAAACTGGGATTACAACTAAATTACAGAACAATCACTGAACAGCAGCCTGAAGACTAGCTGGACAGAAGTCTTATGATCCGGATTTACAGAAGAAGCCATATCTAGACGGGCAGAGATGCAAAAAGGGCTGGCCTTGCACCATGTGCTCCAGCTGAGAATCAGGGGAGATCTCTCAACTGCAAAGTTCCTCCCTGAGGAGCGAGGGGTCTCAATCCCATGCCAGGCTCCCCAAGAGGAGCACCAAAGCCAAGAAGAGGAGCATGCATAACTGTAAAAATCAGTAGGGATTCTGCTACCAGGCAGAGATGCAAGGCTGCTAGAAACCCAGATGCCCTCTTAAAGAGCCAATGCACAAAATTCTGTTTTGGGTCACTTACCCTGGACTCTGGAGAAAGGAAAGCAGACTGAAGTGATACAGGAAGAGACTGGGTTGTTTGGCTTTAGGGAATGGGCTGGAAGGACAGCCACCACTGACCGTGTGCTGAGTCCCTCTCCCACACCACCCACAGACACACTCTTTCCTGTGTCAAGCACTCCCCTCCCTACAGCACTGCCTGGGAGAGTGCACTAGCCCTTGCCCCTGCCCCCCACCTCCTGAATCTCTGTGGCCCTTCCTGCCAGGCTCCCACCCTGTGGAGGAGCCCGCTAGCTGGGGCCAGCCTGAGCCTGTGCGGCAGACTTTCCTGGGGGGCTCTGAATGATGCCTGGGCAGACTCAAAGGATGTTAGAGACACACATGGACAGACTGAATAGAGTGGCTTTAGGGCAAGGGCTGATTTTCCCATGCACCCAACCAGCGCTGTCCTTCCACTGGAGATCCACTAGCCCCAGCAGATCAACTCCCTGTGGCTCCACCCTGCCAAGCTCTCGCACTGCAGAGGAGTCTGCGGGCTGTGGCCAGCCTGGGCCTGCATCACAGTCTTTCTTGGAAGGCTCTCGAGGAGGTCAGAGCAGACTCCAGCAGTGTCCGAGATGACAGGGAGAGACTGAGTTGTATGGCTCTAGAGCGAGGCCATTCCCCCTCCCACCACCACCACACGCCCAGACTGGCACTCACATTCCTGTGCAGAGCCCTTCCTCCACACGGCCACATCTTAACCCAGTGGTTCGCAACCTTCTGGCCCTTTAAATACAGTTCCTCATGTTGTGGCCCAACCATCAAATTATTTTCGTTGCTACTTCATAACTGTAATGTTGCTACTGTTATGAATCGTAATGTAAATATCTGATATGCAGGATGGTCTTAGGCGACCCCTGTGAAAGGGTCATTCGACCCCCAAAGGGGTCTCGACTCACAGGTTGAGAACCGCTGGTCTATATTAACCTGGTGAACACCACTTGCCTGTACCTGGTGACTCACGGAGAACCTACCTCACATAACTCAGGTATCTCCAAAGGCTCTTTCAGTGACTGAGCCAAACAGGCAGAAGGCAGGCAGAGGAAAATCTCGGGGTGCCTTGGGCCTTGCTGACCTGCCCGCAGGCTTCGTACCGGTGGAAGCCAGCCTCAGTACTCAGCGAGACCCCTCCCACACGCACCCAGGCCCAGCAGAAGCAGCCACAACCTCTGGATGGCTTTATAGCTCCCAACAGGTGGCCCAGGGCTGGTAACAGGCAGCATCTGACATTGATCTGCACTGGAGTCCCTCCCAAGAGGCACCAGAACCAACACACCAAGAGCAGGCTTCCGACCACGTGAGAGCATAACCCAGTTAGATCCACAAGCAGCACACCCAAAGGGAAATTTCGGCAGTCACCGCACAGTGCCAGGGAACGTTCTGCTTCGTGGGGTCAGCCCCACAGAGCAGTTTGTACCCTGTGGTTGGGGTCATTCCTCACAGCCAACCAGTCTGAGGGTCAATAACATTGTAATAACTACGCATGGTGCCAGGCGGGTACTGGAAACATCGAGGGGATCACTTTGTAAAGTATATGATTATCTAACCACGATGCTGAATACAGGAAACTGACGCAAAATAATATTGAATGTGAACTGTAACTGAACAATGAAATTACAAAAATACTACATGCACACACAAAAGATAGTAGAAAATTATTTTTAAATATTCAGTAATAATTCATTTTTACCTGTTCTCTCTCACCGTAGTTAAGATTATCTTCCTACTCAGAAATTCCCTGATATAGAAAGTGAGGAGACATAAATTTCTTATAACCTACCCTAGCCCTCCCCACACCCTACAACTGCCACAGAAACACTTCCAGTCAATGTGCGATAAGAAGTTTATCTGCCGCATGAACAAAATGCTGGAGGCCCAGGGAGGAGAAAGAGATAACTGGGGGCCGAGAGAGGAGGCACTACTATTAGTATGTGGGGCGAGCAGGACACAGAAACGAAAGCCCTAGTCACCAAGTTTCCCTCCTTTACCACTTTGTCCAGCGTCAGCCCCATTCACCTGGTTGTGCACAAACAAAACTCCTCCTGGACATCCCCGGAGACACCGGTAGGCCCCATGCATGCAACGTCTTCGGGGTCCTCCATCCTCCTCACGCTGACCCCTGACGGTGGTGCCTCTGCCCATGAAGCGGGCAGCCAGAGGTACAAAGTGCCTGGAGTATTTCCTCCTGCTTATTCTCTCAATGGCCTACGCTGGCTGCTTGGGCTTGCAGGATGTTCACAAGGCAAGTGTGCTTAGCTTGGAGAGTGCCTCTAACTTTGTCTCCAATATGGAAAATTCAGAAGAAACTGCAGAAATGACCAGGGGAATCTGATTTTGCATAAAAGCTCAAAGGCTTGCTCAGATGACATGGCTAATACTCATGATACGATGTAAATGTGAAGCCGTTTTATGAAACGGCTTTTATGATTCTAATTTTGAAATATACAGGGTGGGACAAAAGTAGGTTTACAGATGTTCATATGGAAAAGAATACAATAATTAATAAATAATAATACAAGAATAAACTGTGTTTCACACACTCACAACTGCAAACCTCCTTTTGCCCCACCCTGCATATACACAGGATAGTTTACACCTTCTTACCTATATCTGTTTAGGAAAAAAGACTGGAAGGAAATACTCCAAAACCTTAACAATTATTTTGTCTGTGTTACGAAAATACAGGATATTTTTTACTTTATAATTTCTGTATTGTCTCTGTTTGGTAAAATGAGTAAGTGATTATATAAAAAGAGGTAAAATGGCATTTAGAAACACTAATTAAATAGTTTTAAAATATAGATATAGTTTTAATTATTTCCGAGAGGAAGGGAGAGAGAGATAGAAACATCAATGATGAGAGAAAATCATTGATTGGCTGCCTCCTGCACACCCCCTCCTGGGCACCGAGCCCCCAACCCAGGCATGTGCCCTGACCAAGAATTGAACTGTGACCTCCTGGTTCATAGGCCGATGCTCAACCACTGAGCCACGCAGGCCAGGCTAATTTTAAAGCTAAAATTTAGAACCCTTAGAAATGACTTCATTCACCATTTCCCCCAGCCTCTCTTAATTTTGTAGGAAAACCTCCTCTGGCCCCTCAGATGACTTATGAGCCTGAAGTCTTACAACCAGTTGACAACTAGCCAAACAGTGGCTTGAACTTAGATCTTGTGACATTTACCGTCTGTGCCGCTCCCATGATATCACAGTGTCCCGGAGTGAGAGACTAATGAACTTCATAAGGAAATGCTCCATAAGGAAGGAGTAAGTTTTACTGTGCACACCTACACTTCTCATTAAATCAATATTTGTCTAAGGTCATATCATCGTTTTATGACATGCAAACAATTCGGTTGCTAAAGGAGCTCTGGTAACCTCATCAGAGCTATTGAACGAGAGTTCCAATTATATAGTTTTCACTCCTGCTTTGCATAGAAGCCCACTCTGGAGACATGCAAGATGAAAATATATCAGAAGGCATCTCTGTCCTAATGGAAGGCATCTCTATGACTATAGAGAAGAAACAGGTTATTTCTGTCTTCTGCTGTTACTAACTACACATATAACAGCCACTTAACTTCCATCCCACAGTATCATGCTGTATTAGAACTACTTAACCTTTATCCAGCTCCAAAATATGCATAGAAACCAGACAGACTGAAGACCTTCTTCAAAAGCACCTGTGTCCTAAAGGGCTTTAAGTACTTCCTATTTATAAATATGAAACCTTATAACAACAAAGCACTGCTTAAGTCTGACAAAAAGATCAGTTCTGAGATCTTTCTTTCCCTCAGGGATAAATGTCAGACATTCAATGCAAACAGGCATACAGAGGAGCCTTGGAAGTGGCTTCCTATTTTGCCCTGCTTATCCTGAGCTGGTTGGGCTGGGAACACTTTCTAGGCAAGGGGTGGGCGGTGGCCTGAAAGGACACAGAAAAAGAGGACTGGCCACACATTACAAGTCAAAGAACTGTTTTTCAGATAAGCAAAGAGACTCTACCCACGGTCACAGCAGGTAGCTCATTTCCTGCCCAATGTGCTAACCAAAAACATACTACATGAACCCAAGATATATTTATGGCAGGCAGAGAGCATGCAGGCGACTGGACAATACATTGGTCACCTGTTAACAGTAATTAACTAGATTTAGAACCTGAAGTTAGCTGTACATGTCACATGAATAGAAGGCAAAGCTTAGAGCAGGGGTGGGCAACCTTTTTGTAAGTGCGTGCCAAAACCAGCAAAATCTCTGACTCAAAATTCTTCTACGTGCCAACCCTAATTTTTGGAGAACATGTTACGCCTACTTGATATCTCTTAAGGTGTACGTATGTGAAGAAACTTGAAGAAATAATAAAATTCATTCGAGCGACAAAAACACAGTATATGATGATGAAAAATACATTTATTTTTTAATGTATACATGTACACTGATAGTCCGACAGAAAACTTTATGACTCCGTTTGATATTATCAGTAGGACTTTTGCTGCTGCATCACTGATGACAGAGATTTTACATCAGGTTTATATTTCGTGACCTTCAGAGATATGCACGAGCTACTACTTTCATCCGTCAGGCTACTCCTATTATGAGACTTAACAAAATTCATCACTGAGAACAAAGATTCACAAGCATATGTGGATGAAACCAAAACACTGGTCGGATCTAGGGAGGCAGGGAGAGTTAAGGCAGAGGCATAGAAATTGCTCTTTCCCTCTCTCGTCAATCCATGTCTATGGTCTTTAAGATAACTTGTTATGTAAAATTATTTATTTATCTAAGATGCACCTACACTGAATTTATCTGAAAAATAAAAAGTCGATATTAAGAAAAAAATTGTAAATGGAAGATTATAAGAGAGGGTTTCGCGTGCCAGCAAAAGTTACGTGGCAAGCATGCCAGGGGTTGCCCACCCCTGGCCTAGAGCATGAGTAGGCACAGCAGAGCGGGGAGCGGCTAAGATGAGCTGTGGAAATGCTGACATTGGGAAGAATTCATGGTAGAAGCAACCCAGGGAGAAATTGAGGGAAAAGCAGGCTGCAAGATATCTCAGGTTGCCAACATTCCTCCCACCAAAAGTGGGAGGAGGGCATTGAGGAAAGCACTAGAAGAAGAAGGAAACTTATGTTTAGCTGTAAATGCTAAATTCTTAAATATCTTAAAGTTTTAAGGAAATAATGTGCTAAAGTGATCTCTCTTCTTTATCAGTCAAAATAATGGCCCCCCAAAAGGAGCAAGGACCATACCCATGTACCCCTCAATCGGAGGCTCTCAACTCAGAATTCAGTCCAAGCAAATAAGAAAGAAGAAAAAGACTAGATTTTGCATGAAGATGTATAACATATTGTGGTCTCTAAGAGCAAAAACAAAAACACTGGATCCTACTGGATGACTAACAACAGGGGAAATTAGACTAGGCAAGAGTAAATTAAGGCATGGAAAGTATTTTCAACTCCTTTAGAAATGATCACATGAAGATACATATGGAGGAAAAAATGAAGTTTATAAATTTAATATTGAACATTCACTATGGTTACAACTAAATCATAGCGGTGGTGCTGGGGAGAAGCTGCCGGGAGTGTCAGGCTCAGGAGCCGATGGTGCCCAGGACGGTCTGGGGTAGGCGGATGAAGAATGGAGGTGCTGAAGGCAAGTGCCCCTTGGGTGAAGTCCTGGAGCTGGTTTGGGGGTGTGAAAGAGAGGCCACACTCTCGTCTGGAATCCCAGGAGGTGGGCCTGAGCCCTAACCAAGAAAAGATGTAATCTTCCTTCGGTCAAGCACAGCGCTTCATTAACCTTGGGTTGAAGGGTTGAGAATAAGGATGGTCTTGTAGGACCCTGAAGGAGGGAGATGTGAAGGAACTTGAGGATTAAAGGACAGTGGAGCCTGTAAGAGTCTGTTTAATACAAAAAAATCTAGAAGGTTCCATTTAGAAAGTTGGCCACACTTCCTGAGGAACATGAGAATGAACTTGTAACTGCTTGATAGAACACAAGAGCGGGAACGGGCAAAGTGGTTAGTTTCACCCCCACCCCCTTGCCATCCCCAACTTTCAGATAAGAAAACTCAGACCCAGGAAGGCATACCAACTGCCTGCCCAAGATGACAACCAGCTCACAGCAGTGCCAGGGTTAGCACCAGGTCTTTCTCATTCCAGCCTTTTGTACATTATGCCACACTCTCATATCAACCTTAAGCCGATGAACCCAGAATTCTCCCACCATATCTGAATTAACTTGAAGTAATCATTTTCTAACCATTTTCACTATATGAGCACTATTGCTTTATTTTATCATTGGGGGAAATTCAGGAAAGCCAAAAAAAGAAGAAAATCAACTTTAGTTTCAATTTATAAAATTTTAAAAATTCTCATTATTTCTGTTAAATCTACCTGGTTGTCTTGGCCCATATTCATAGCTGGCGGGTGTTTATTTCATTGTGTGAATATTTATTCTATAGGTTTAGCTAACGCATTGAAGTGTGTGTCACCAGCCACACAAAATATATGGATTTTTAAGATTTCTATCCAAGTCTGAAGGATCTTTCTTAGGCTGGCACAAAGACAAACCTGAGGGCCTGCCACTGGAAACTTCTGTGCAGGCTGACTGACCCTCAGTAACTGGGCTATGGCATAGGAATAGAATCAGCTGTGAATTTCTTTAATTATCCTCTCATCCTCCAATTTTTCTCTGTTATGTGCATTAAGAAGACCTAAAAGATACTTTTCTCAAATGCTTTGATGTCTATGGATTTATCTTCCGGGACCAATCTAAAACCCTTATCTAAAAAGAAAACGAAATGAATGGTCATTACATATTAGCAAAATGACGCTGGTTCCTAAGGATCAATGCAATCTCTTCTACGAACTTATAAATCGTTTACAAGATGGTAATTCAGAATTTTTGCAAGGGAGCATTTCTACACTGACAGGTTTAGGAATTCAACCTTTTCAAAAGCTATGGAGCCTGGCTGGTGTGGCTCAGTGGTTGGGTGTCAACCTATGAACCAGGAGGTCACGGTTTGATTGCCAGTCAGGGCGCATGCCTGGGTTGCGGGCTCAATCCCTGATGGGGAGAGTGCGGGAGGCAGCCTATCAATGAGTCTCTCTCATCATTGATGTTTCTATCTCTCCCCCCTCTCCCTTCCTCTCTGAAATCAAATAAATATATATATATATATATATATATATATATATATATATATCCAGAACATTTGCATGTCTCTGGCTTCTGGATCCTCTTCCATTCTCAAAGATTTTCTCAGTGATCACCGCAGTAGCTCAGAGATGGTATCTGCTAATTCCTTCAACACTCTGAGACGCAATCCAGTGTGCTCTAGAGATGTGAACTCATTAAAAGTACCCAGATGCTCCTTTATCCATCTTCTAAATCCCTTTTAATTAATTCTTTTTCATTTTGAAGATCATTCTCTTTGCTAGAGAAGTAAAAGCAAATCAGTTCTGTATATGTTATCTATTAATGCTAGCCTTACCCCCTTACTCTGTCTCTATTCTTCTAGCTCCATACACAACTAAAAAGCAAAACAAACTAAATCTATTCTCAAAATACAATTACATACCACACATACTGCACACATACACACACACACACACACACACACACACACACACACAAAGTTGAACCTAGCCAGTAAATAAATTAACACAAAATGTCATTCTATAACAAACCACGAAAACAGTAATGCTGATGACATTGCAGAGAAATGGACATAACCATGTATTTATTGATAATGTAAGTGTGCCTTTGGACACCAAATACATAAGATGGCCATGCTCTTTGTTCCAGGAACCCTACACCTGAACATTTATCTTAAGGGACACATCACAAAAGAAAAGATGGTCCAAGTATACAAATATGTCTTTAGGAATCCCATAAAGCCCCAAATTGGATATAGTCAAGTATCCAACAACAGGAATGGCTAAAGGAACCACAAAATACCAACTGTGGAAGGCCGAATAACGCCCCTCCCCAATAAGTGTCCATGTCTTAATCCCTAGAACCTGTGAATATGCTGCCTTACAGAGTGAAAAGGAACTTTCCAGATGTGATTAAATGAAGGATTTTGAGACGGGGCGATATTCTGGATTATCCTGGCCCAATGTAATATAAGGGTCCACATAAGAGGGGGGCAGGAGGGCAGAGTCTGAGAAAGAGCATGATGACAGCAGCAGGGTGAGCGGTGAGAGAGAGAGACTGAAGACAGGGAAGAGGAGGAAGGAGAGAGAATTGAAGATGCTATGCTACTAGCTAACGATAGGAGAAGGGGCCATGAGTCAAAGAATATGGCAGCCTCTAAAAGCTGGTAAGAGCAAGAAAGCAGATTCTCCCCGAGAACCTTGGGAAGGAACAGCCCTGCCCACACCTCGACTGTAGGCAGTCCAACCTCTAGCACTGCGAGACAACTTTGTGCCCTTCTAAGCCACTAAATTTGCAGTCATTTTTACAGCAATAACATTGCAAGCTATTATGCAACCATTAAAAATGATAAACCTGGGAACTGTATAGCAACAGAAGACAAATGTTAATATATGCAAATAGAAAATTTTATGCACACAATTACTACTATGTAAAATATACATGAACATAGATTAAGATTAAAATATACCAGTATATTCAAAGACCTCTTAACTGGTCTCCCTGCTTCTGCCCTGAACTCCTAGAACCTGGAATAGCCAGGGGGGTCCTTTTTAAATGAAATCAGATCACCTTACTCCTCCACTCAAAACTCTCCAAAGGCTCCTGTCTCCTCAAGGAACAAAAAGCCCAAGTACCAAGATGAACCTACAAAGCCCAGGTCCACAGCAGTGCACAGCTCTGGGGAAAGCCATGCACATGTACTTTATGTGGCTGGCATCCCCGAACGTGCAATACACCCCTGCTTGGTACGTGCTTGCGCCCCCTGACCCCTCTCTCTGGCCTTCCCCTTACTATTGTCTGTCTTGTTGACTCCACGCCAGCCTCACTGGCCAACTTGCTATTCCAGGAACATCCCAAGCACAGCCCTGCATATGCTTCGCACACACTGACCCTCTGCCCGAAGCACTAACTACCCAGGGGCAGGGTTCCTGGAACCGAGGGCATGGACATCTGATGTACTTGCTCTCCAAATACACAGCTACACTGTTGGTTTCCCTACCATCCCATCAGCATTGTTATTTTTTTAAAAACTCACTTATAGGTATGTTTCCATGGTTTGTTACAAGATGCTATTTTCTATTGTTAACTTCTTTACTGGCTAGGTGGAACCTTTTTGGTCTAGAGGTGCGTGTCTAAGTGTGTAGCGTGTGTGGTATGTCGCTTGTATTCCAATGATTCATTATCTTGCTTCCTTCCAGTTTGCTTCAATGTCACCACCTTATGAAGAGACTTTTCTTAACCACCTTTTATTAAATAACAAGCCATCACCCCACCCCAGGAAGCCCCATTCCTCTTACCCTGCTGTACTTTTCTCTATAGCGTGCAGTGCCAGCTGTCATAGTAAGAAATACCTATCTGTTACCCACCCCCTGAATTAGGATGTAAACGCCATGAGGCACAGACTCTGGTAGTGCCGTTCATTAGCGCCTCCCCGGAGCCTAAATGAGTTCCCATGTGGATGTGCAATAAGTATTTGTTGAGCGAGTGACTTAAGATTACAGATGACTTCAGAGGCATGAAAACAGCTTCCATTTTAATACAGCTGGTTTAGAGGTGAGCCATATAGCTTCATTCAGTGTAGTCACAAAACTGTTTTAATAAACCAGCAGCTAAGAAACTTTTGATGATGCTATGTTTAGAAACTCTCAGCTCAATTGCAGGTCTTCCGAGCATGCCTTTTAAAAATCCAAATTAATACTAAAATGTCCCCTGAAGCCACGTTGGTTCCCTTTGATGCTCTCTCCCCATCTCTCTCATGAAGTTTCATCATATTTGTATCATTAGCATTTAATTTTTTCTGAATCTCTCATCCCTTCTGAGTCACATAGCCCTTAAAAGCCTGAGAGCCAATGTATTTCCATTGATTGTTTTAAAATCTGCTTTCCTAAAGCCCTGCTACTATGTTTCATGGCCAGAGTTATTTCTCTATGGTACAAATTCCAATAGGCCTAAGACAGAAAATATACCAAGTGAGCTGAGCGTATCTTGTAGAGTCAGAAATAAGGGGGTGCTAAAACAAACACACAAACTCCACAATGATGAGTGTATATCAAAGGAGCCAATGGAAACAGAAAGTGAAAAAGGAGCCAAAGCTGGAAAAATTTGAGCAAGGAAAAAAAAGTAGGTTTGGATTATAGCTCAAAGTATAACATAAATATGAGTCCATAGTTATATAATAAGTGACTGAGTAGACAAAGGAGGAGAACAAACAAAACTCCCATGCAGAAGAATTTCACCTACTTTTATAGATACTCTTCCTTCAAGAAGGAGGACATAACTCCCAATCCCTGAGTGTGGGTGGCACACAGTGATGTCCTTCCACACAGCACAGTATGGAAAGGGAGGGGAAAGAAAGGTAGTCGAGAAACCTGGTACACATTACGTCAGCCAGGTAATCAAGATCAACATCAACGGTGATGTCATGTTGATAGCGTGTATCTCTGATATGATGTGATGAGAACAGCACCCAATCTCCCCAGAACACATTAACCTCAGTCTAACCATGAGAAAAACATCAGACAGGTCTCTCTATTAAGGGACATTCTATAAACAACCAGACAGCGATCCTCAAAACTGTCAAGGTCATCGAAAAGAAGGAAAACCTGAGAAACTGTCACAACCAACAGGAGCCTAGAGAGACATGACAACTAAATGTAATGAGGTATCCCAGATGGGACCCCAGACAACAGCAGCAGAAAAAAGGGCAGTAGGGAAAACCAGCCAATCTGAATAAAGCATGGACTTGGGTTAATAATGTATCAATGTTGGTTCATGAGTTGGGACAAAAGTAGATAATGTAAGATAATGATAACTGGGTGTGAGGTATAGGAGAATCCTCCGTACCATATCCTCGAGAGTTCTCCGTATCTAAAACTCTTCCCTAAAATAAAACACTTGTTAAAAATAATTCCAGGAGATCGTGATCACTGTCTTCAACGGCTCCTCCATCTTCAACATCATAAAGTAATTCTTCCTCAGTGGTCAGTGTTAAGTCCAATATAGTACCTCCCTTTGTTGTATTCTGAGAAGGGACCAAAAAAAAAAAAAAAGCCCAAAAGATATTAGATTTTTATTTTGTTTTTAGCCCAATTACCCAGCCTGCAGAAGCTGAGATGGTCATCTCCTATTGCCTCCACAGTTTTGCAGTCTGTATCAACAAGGTATTATCTGCCTCAGCCTCCATCTGTCTGGTTAGCAGAAGGTCTCCACATCAATCAAACTGATGGGCTTTTTTCTCCCTTTTAGCCTCACCAAAGCTCTTCAGGATGGTTCCTTCATCAGAGTGTAGATTTATAGATAAATATGTTCTTTCTTCTTTATCAATCCTGTTTCTCCTCTTCTCTTCCATAGACGGAGAGACATTCCTATTAGTGTAGTCTCGGGACCAATTGAGCAGGAAGCCAGGGGAACAAGCATCAGTCACCACGTTAAAGAAAAGAGGATGGAGAAAAGGAGTAGGACCTTCCAGATCTGGTCCACTGGACACAGTCGGGCCTCGCCTGCCTGCTCCCACCAGTCCTCATGGCCAAGTTCTTAAGCAAGCAGGAGAGAGAAGCAGGCGGCAGCTTTGAGCCTCTGTTCTTGTCCTTGCCTCCCCCCTAGAACATTTCCCTGTTCTCTTGTTTCTTCTAGCTTCCTAATCCCGTGACTCCCACACTGCTGTGATCTTTTCTTCTGAACTCTTTTTGTTGTTGTTATTAATCCTCACATGTGAATTTTTTCCCATTGCTTTTCAGAGAGAGTAGAAGGAGGTAGAGAGAGAAAAACATCAATGTAAGAGAGACACATCGACTGGTTGACTCCCACGCATGCCCCGACTTGGGACAGGGAGCGAACCAAAACCCAGGTATATGCCCTTGACTGGGAATTGAACCTGAGACCCTTCTGCGTGCCAGCTGCCACCCTAATCACTGAGCAACACTGGCCAGGGCTCCCTCTGAACTCGTATGAATCATGTCTTACTTACTTTGCTTTCACAGCACTATTGGTCATGGTCCATGAGCATATCTCCTCAATTACACTGTAAGCTCTTCATTGGGGTGAACTTCATCTACTTTTCTGTACACAGTTTATGTACTTATTGATCATGCAACTGTCCAGTAAACATTAGCAAATATTTGAGCGTTTACTCCTGAGTGTTCGTTTATTTTCCAAAGCTCAATGAGGTGGGAAATAATTACCCCCATTTTATAGCTGAAAACAGTGAGAAATAAAGGAGTTGATTGGCTTTCCTAGGATCACACAGAAGTTACAGAGCCAGAATTAATCTGCCTCCGAGTAAATACTGCCTAGTGAAATGATCCCATACAAAGTCTAGGTATTTTTTTTTAATATTTTTATTGATTTTTCACAGAGAGGAAGGGAGAGAGGTAGAGAGAGTTAGAAACATCGATGCAAGAGAAACATCGATCAGCTGCCTCCTGCACATCCCCCACCGGGGATGTGCCCGCAACCCAGGTACATGCCCTTGACCGGAATCGAACCTGGGACCTCTCAGTCCGCAGGCTGACGCTCTATCCACTGAGCCAAACCGCTTTTGGCAGAATCTAGGTATTTTAATAAGTGATGACTGCAGAAGGAAAGTTAAAAAACCCTGGATCTGTGGACCCCACACTGACTGAGGAAATTTTGATTCAACCCCTCCCTCCAAACCTAAAAATCACATAGAGTTTGTGTACAGCACATACTATAGGACTCAAGGGAGATAGTACTTTTAAAAAAAATTTACTGATTGATTGAATTTAGAGAGAGAGGGAGATAAAAAGGAAGGGAGGGAGGGAGGGAGAGAGAGGGGGAGAGAGAGAGAGAGAGAGAGAGAGAGAGAGAAATATCGATTTGTTGTTCCACTTATTTATGCACTCATTGGTTGATTCTTGTGTGTGCCCTGACTGGGGATTGAACCCGCAATCTTGACATATTGGGATGATGCCCTAACCAACTGAACTGCCGGGCCAGGGCAAGAAGGTACTTTTAAAAAATGTCTTTAGGAAGCACTGTGGCTAGTCTTCATTCTTCACACATGGACCGGATAGAAGGACTTATGGACACAGAATGAACAAACAGAGAAAACCAAAATATGCACGACTGTACAGTTTGGACTGCAGTGCCAGGCTGGCTCATACGCTTTGCGGAAACTGGGCAGAGAGAGAGAAGGCACTGTGCGAGGAGAATAACCAGAACCCAGCCCCACACGCCGTGACCATGGACAACATACAGCCAGGTTCTCTTCAGCCGTCTGCTTCTCATTTCCCACTGGCGAGCTTGTGCTTGGGTGATCAGCTTCTTAAAAGATTTCTAAAAATAAGTCACCACCAAATTCTATTACACAATCCACAAGTATTGACATTCGCCTGATGGCCCACGGCCAGATTCAACAACCTTCCTTCTACTACCTGCGGGGGAAAAGGCGCTGAGCTCCACAGCAGGTGCAAAGCATCCAAACTGGGAAAAGGCTCCAATTCCTTCTCCAGCATCACCAGCAGCACCACCACCAGATGGTGAGCTTTTAAAGAATACCTGCACACGGTGCCAACAAGCAATTGTGATGCCCACTCCATCCAACCAAGAATTACCAGGCTTTGCCTGAGGGGCAGGCAGACCTCTTCACTATGCTTATGCCAGCTGCCACTTAGCTCTGAGCTCTCCCAGAAAGCCTTGACCAGGAGAACATTGGCCTTCCTACATCTGTTAGACATGTTCTTTTCTTTCAGACCCCACTATCTTCTGTTTACCAGGCCCATGTGTCTGGTTTAGCTATCAGACTTGAGACCAGCACCTTCTCTTCTGAGGGCCATAGTTCTGAGTTTCCCAAGAAATATGCATGAAGACTACATGAAACATACGATGGCGGATACCCAGGTGGACTAAAGGGGAAACACTGGCAGAGTATAAGGAATGATAAGGGAATGAATTTCCTTTGAATACCCAATATGCCCAAACCAAATGAATACATAATTTCATAAACACCTGAATAGCATTATTAAACCAGCAAGAGTGATTCATGTCATTTTTTTTTTTTTTAGTAAAGGGAATTGTTTTTGGACAAAGTTTTATTAAAAAATAAACAAGAGAGATCCTTCTTCCCTCCAAGAACTTAGAATCCAGCCGAGAAGACAAAAACATACCTGGAAGGTGATAAGTCCCATAACAGAGGTATAAATAAAATGCTTCTCTCCACCACCTCACTACTGATTCGAGTGTCAGGAGATTCTAGAAAGCGATCTACCTTGGGACTAGCTCACCAGAGCCCGCTAAGGGCACGGTTGTTGGAGCAGAGTCCCTGGAGGATGAAGTGGGCTGGAAGGAGCGGAAAGTCAGCTTCCTCACTTCCCAGTCTCCTTTTGCCCACATTATAACGATGGTTGCAATTTGCTTATTATAAAATACTTTCAGAAGAACAGTGAAAAACAGGCAATTTTCAAAAGCAGGGAGCATAATTCTAACATCTTACCGCTTTTTAAAGTGTAATTTTCAGAGCAATTTCATAGCACATGTTAGCTCGTGTGCCTATCTTCAAATCTGGAGTGAACCACCACACATACCAGAAGCTTAATTTGGAACCCCGAGGCTGGCTTCTACCCTAACTCCGCCACATTCGACACTTTTGCCACCTTTCTTTTTGTTTTGTTTCGTTTTTTTGTTAATCCTCACCTGAGTATATTTTTCCCTTTGCTTCCAGAGAGAGTGGGAGAGAGAAAGAAATATCGATGTGAGACACATCAACTTGCCTCCTGCACATGCCCCAACTCAGGGTGGGGAGCGAATCCAAAACCTAGGTACATGTCCTTGACAGGAAATTGAATCCAAAACCCTTGAGTGCTTGGGCCAACACTCTAACCACTGAGCACACCAGTCAGGGCTGCCAGCCTTCTTTTAATTGCATTATCTTCCCCTAATCAAATGTGTTTGCCTGGCTCCTCTAATCTAACTATATATATAAAAGGCTAATATGCTAAGTGTCTGACCATCCGACTGGTTGCTATGACACGCAATGGCCACCAGGGGGCAGATGTTCAACGCAGGAGCTGCAGTGACTTGGCAGCGGTGGTTCTCAGGTGACGCACCCCAAAACCAGAGAGGAGGGAGCCCGATTCCTCGCTGGGCCGCACGATTCCACCTTTGGCAGTGGGTTATGCTGTTGCTGGGGCACTGTTGGCCCCAAATCTGGTTTACTTGCACTTGCATTCCACACCCTGTACATCAGCAACTTTGCAGAGTGCCCTCTCGCACTCTGGGACTCCTCAGGGGGTATTGGAGAGCTGGTTTCGACCCAATCCCCACAGGCCAGGTTGAGGGACCCCACCTGGTGGAAGGACCCTGCTCACTCTGCAGATGCCGGGAAGAAGCATGGGAGGTTGGCTCCAGGGTGTGTCCAGCCAGTCTAGCTCAGTCCCGCCCCGCCAGCCATCTTCTACTTAATTTCCTTTCAATGTGCACGTATCTGTGCACCGGGTCACTAGTCTATTATAAATTCCTGGAGGATGAAGACCACTAATTGGTTTTATAATTGTCTCCTCACCCCAACCCCTCACTCTAAATGTCATCCCCACTGCCCTCAGCACCCTATAGAAAGCTTTGCTGGTAAAAGTGAGTGAAAATAGCTTTTACTTAGTTCCTGCTATCTATATTACCTTATCTCAGTTAATCCTCTCAAAAAACGATTGCATGAGGCAATCACAACTTCAATTTAGAGGCTGTTCTTTGCTGGGCAAAGGGGTTGGGTCATCTTAGAACTTGTCCATTGTACCCATTGGAACGTCAAGTTCGCCTCTCCTCAACCTCCCCTTCCTCTTATCCAGGCATCAGGGGTATCAGAAATCGTATTGGTGGATCAGATATTCATTAACTGAGGTTAAATGGAAATACTACAACTTTTAGACACGAGTTCTAGAACAGCCTCTAAGATTCTAACACAGCACTCAAACATGACACATGACCCTTGAAACTCAATTATCACACATATTAAGAAGGATGCATAGGCTTGTGCTAAAGGTAACTTTCCTTAACAGTGATGACGATGGAGGTCTTATCTGTTAACTTGTTAATGATTGAAGGATGAGTAGCAGCAGCTTCCAAGCCAGACTGGGGCACTTTCCTTTCCTAAGACTGAAAGGTCAGTGCTCCAGTCGGGCCCCCTCTCAGGTTCGATCCTTTCTCATGAAAAGAGGAGGAATATTGGAGATACATCCTAAATTCAAAGCAATCAGGAAACCCATTATTCCTTTTCCTGTTTCCATCCTAGTTGGCTTGTATTTGTGCTTTGTGTACTAGTATACATAAAATGGGTGGGGCCCAATTTAAAGACCTAATGACATTCTTGGAATTTACTGTCTAGTTTCAATACAACCGGATGTGACAAGCTCAAGAGTTGTACTTCTCAACATAGTCCAGGTCAAATTCCATTCGAATACCTTCGTTGGGCTTATTGAAATTCTCTGCTCTTCTAGAATTTAGTTGGACATGACAGTACTTAAGGTTGTGATATCAGTTAAAAATTAAGAAATTTGTTTTTTTATGGGATAAGAAAATTTTTCTAGTTAAATATGGGCTATGACAACAGGCCTAACATCTTCTTTAGGGTTTTTAATCAAAAAACAAACCTCATCTGCTAATACTAGTAGAGCGAACTTTTTGGGAATTGATGCTAGCTCCAGTTAGGCGTGAGGCCCATTTCTTCAATTACCCTATCTTCACCTCTATTGGAAGCACAGAGTGGACGGTCCCTGGTGTCCCAATGCCTGACTGTTGGTATCAGGTACTCCAAATCTTTTTGACCTTGCATATTATTTTCTACTTCTTATGATACACTTTCAAATGTGAGTTATATTCTCATACTCTTCATATCATATTCATATGCAACCAAGTACACAAAAAGATAAGCAAAACCATTAAAGCAAATTGTACAAAAGTACTCTCTGCTTTCTCATCCTTCACAGTGTACCTGATTATTAATAGTCTTTCGTAATATTGTATCTATTTTTCCCAGTTATTTTACATAGGCTTTTAAACTTTTTTTATTTTTCATTCAATATTATTTTGTATTAATTTCAGGTGTACAACATAGTATTTAGCCAATCATATACCTTATGAAGTGATCCCCTCTATATTTCCAGTACCCACCTGGCAACATAGTTATTACAATATTATTGACTATATTTTCTATGCTGTATTTTATATCCCTGTGACTATTTTGTAAGTATCTATTTGTACTTCTTAATCCCTTCACCTTTTTCACCCAGTCTTCACACACACACACACACACACTAGCTACCATCAATCTTCCCTGTACCTATGAGTCTGTTTCTATTTTATTTGCTCATTTATTTTGTTCTTTTAATTTCACATATAAGTGAAATCATATGGTATTTGTCATTTTCTGACTGACTTAGTTCACTTAGCATAATACATTCTAGGTTAATCCATGCTGTTGCAGATGGTAAGATTTCATTCTTTTTTTATGGATAAGTAATATTCCACTGTAAATATGTACCACCACTTCGATTTTAAAATCCTTACCTGAGGATATTATCCACACATTTTTTTAAAAAATATATTTATTTATTTAATTTTTAAATTTTATTATTTTTTTAGATTTTTTTATTGATTAAGGTATTACATATGTGTCCTTATCCATTGATTTTTTAGAGAAAGGAAAGGAGAGAGCAGGAGAGAGAAAAATCGTTGACTGTGTCCTGTACACACCCTGACCTGGGATCAAACCTACAACCTATGTATGTGCCCTGATGAGGAATCAAACCCACAACCTTTTGGTGTGTAGGACAATGCTCCAACCAACTGAGCCACCTGCCCAGGGCTGTACCACCACTTTTTTATCCACTTATCTATGGATGAGTAACTGGGTTGCTTCCCTATCTCGGCTATTGTAAATAATGCTGCGATGAACACAGAAATGCATATACTCGTTTGAAGTAGTGTTTTGGGTTTCTTCAATATATATACCCAGAGTGGAGTCACCAGGTCATAAGGTAGCTCCACTTTTAATTTTTTGAGGACCCTCCATGCTGTTCTCCACAGTGGCTGCACCGATCTGCATTCCCACCACCAGTGCATGGGGGTCCCCCTTTCTCCACATCTTCACCAACACTTGTTATTGTAGGTTTATGATGATGGACATTCTGACAGGTGTTAAAGTGATATCTCACTGTAGTTTCAATTTGCATTTCTCTGATGATTAGTGACTTGAACATGTTTTCAAATGTCTATTGGCCATCTATATATCCTCTCTGGAGAAGTAAACACTCGAGTCATCTGCCTTTTTTTTTTAATTGGATTGTTTGGTTGTATTTATTTGTTTGTTTGGTGTTGACTTGTATGAGTCCTTTATAAATTTTGGATAGTAACCCCTTATGGGATGTATCATTAGAGAGTATCTTATTTCATTCAGAAGGTTGTCTTTTTCTTTTGTTAATGGTTTCCTTTACTGTGCAAAACATCTTAGTTTGATGTAGTCCCATTTGTTTATTTTTCCTTTTGTTTCCCTTGCCCAAGGAGATATGGAAAAAAATACTGCCAACAGAAATCTTAGAGATTTTACTGCCCACATAGGCATTTCCATAGTATTTTATCTGTGGTTTCACTTTCCATGGTTTTAGTTATCTCTGGTCAGCGTGTTCCTAAAATATTCAATGGAAAATTCCAGAAAGAAACAATTCATAAATTTTAAATTGCAACCTCTTCTGAGTAGTGTGATGAAATCTTGTTCTCTGCTGCTCTGTCCCACCTGGGACCTGGGACGTGAGTTATCTTCTTGTCCAGTGTATCATGCTGTATACGCTCCCCGTCCACTAGTCACTTAGCCACCTCAATGATCAGATCCACTGTTGGGATGTTGCAGGGCTTGTGTTCAAGTGACCCTTATTTACTTAATAATGCCACACTCACCTAACTTTTATTTCTGCATATTGTAATAATTGTTCTACTTCATTATTATTTATTGTTGTTAATCTCTTCTTGTGTCTATATATTAAACTTTATCAAAGGTATGTGTGCATAGGAAAAAAGGTCTAGATAGGGTTTGAGGCATCTACTGAGGTCTTGGAATGTATCTCCCAGGGGGAAAGGGGACTCCTGGACCTCTTTAGGAGGCAGTTTCAGAGGAACAGTCAAGTCACTCTAGGATCAAGGAGCACGCACTGTATACACTGTGAGGTGTCACACCCATTGCTCTACCCTGAGACATAACCTATAGTCTCATAGCTGAGAGAAGGCTCTGGAGTTGGACAACCTGGCTTAGACACGCAGGTGTGTGGCCTCAAGTAACATACTTACTAGGTCTGCTCCATGGTTTCCTCACTTATAAAATGATGACCACAGTACCTACCCCATGGGTTGCTGTGAATATGCAACAAGTTAATGCCTGCTTATTGTTTAGAAAGGACCTGGAGTAAAGTAAGCACCCAAATAAGTGTTAATCATCAGCAACGGATGTAATGTGAGGGCCCCTCCTTCCTTTACACAACTTTCTGAACACAGACTATTTCCACAGTATCTCTTATTTTATAATATTCAGCTCTTACCCTCTACCCATTTTAGTTACTTCATGTTGTTTATCGTCTTTATGTTTTAATTACCAATGTAACTGCTTTGTTTTTATGAAAAAATGCATATATAAGGCAATATAGTAAATGATATAAAGGACTTTGTGAGAACAGCTATTTATTTATTTTTAAATAAATTATTTTCCAATTACAGTTGACACACATTACATTAGTTTCAGGTGTAATTCTGGCATTCTCCCCCCCACCCCCATTACAGTTTACTTTCAATATTATTTTGTTTTGGTTTCAGGTGTACAGAGTGTTCCCCCCAATATCTCCAGTACCCACCTGGCACCACGCATAGCTATTACAATATTATTGATGATATTCCCTATGCTATACTTTACATCCTCATCACTATTTTGTGAGTCGTCCAATTCAGGGACTACTTCTTAATTGGTATTTTTTAATCCCTTCACCTCTTTTATCCAGTCCCCCGAACTCCCTCCCCTCTAGCAACCACCAGTCAGCTCTCTGTGTCTGAGTCTAGAACAGCCATTTCTTGATTTTCCTGTTCCTACCACTAGTTCCACCCAAGACAACCAATCATAAAATATTCTGTTTTGCTGTCTTGGTAGTTATCTCTTTAACTCTTGATAACATGCTTAAATCTGTTGTTCATGATTCTTATCAGGGACTTTACTCCTACTGCCCCCTGGCCTCTACCCAAAGTTTTATCAATTAGCATTTTAATTCCTCTGTCCGTTACCTTTGTAATTTTAAGTGCTTACTAGTAAATTTTCACTTATGTTTCCAACAAAAAAAAATTTTTTTAGGTAAAACTGTCTTTAATCACAGACAACATGATTATCTATGTAAAAATAAATTCCATGATGCTATAAAAGTTACTAGAATTAATACATGAGTTTAATAACTCTACGAGTTCCCCTCATTTTGGTCAGGCATTATCTATGTCATTAACTCCAGTCAAACCCCTCTGCCATTTGACACAGGTCCTCAAATATTTCTACTATTATTTGAAGGTTTCATTAGCACTTGGGGGATGTCCAATTAACCTCAAACAGCCTTTTAGATTCCACAGGTGTTAAAAATGCTTTCTAGATGACTTCTAGGAGCTTCTCTTAATCCATCTAAATAGGAACCAATTGAAACACTGACTATCTTTGAATGTAAGGCATAGTGTTAAGCACTGTGTGGCATGCTGATGACAACCACAAACCACATAATCTAAACTGAATAAGCAATGAACTTGTTTAATACATTGAGCATCATTTCTTACTGTGGACTCTATCATGAATTATTTGCTGCCCACCAGCACTGTTTTTCTTTAACATGTAAATGTGAGTTTTGCTTTCTTCAACAAACCTATATCCAAGATTCACTTCTTTTTAAAGATAAAAGTTCATTGCTCTCCTCATCCATGATGAGGGTATGTTTAAATTGTGGAACGCTGATAAGAACTTGAGCAAAGTGTCTCCTTGTACCCTTGGCCTCTGGGAATAGGGGAGGCGAATTCTTCTTTTATGGGAACCTCATCACAGGAGCTTTGCTTCAGATCTGCTTACCCAGGGGTTATAATGGTGGCTGTCTGGAGCCTGACCTCCTGCTGTAATTCTTATGAAATAAATTCTCTAATGTGCATGATGCTTTTGTTCTAAAGGACCTCAAGGGCCATCATTCTGTCTGCTCCACATCATGCCTTTGAAGTAGTCCAGGAGCCAGTGTACAGATTCTCATTCCACAGATGAGCAAAGAAAAAAGGTACAAAAGAGGTCAAGCCACTGGATCAGGGGTCACTAGAGTGACAGGAGAGGGGCAGGGTGAGCCAGAATACCTGCTTCTTGGACCACAGCTCTCGCTGCATCCAGATTCAGCCTGTGCAAATGAATGCAAAGTGTCACTGAAAAACAACAGGAAGTTCGACCCAATGAAACCAGGAGATAAACTCGGCTCACGATAAGCAATAGTAGTAGAGCTGCCAAAAGATATATTCTCTTCCTCTGAAAGTTTCAAATAGTGGGAATGATAAATGACAAGAATTCTGACAAGAAGGATAAACAACAGGAGTGGGTTTTGTGGACTGTTTTTCAAATTAAATTTCTTTACTTTTTTTTTTTTTTTTTTTTTTTTTAGTGAGAAATAGAATATTCTTACAAACACATTGTAAGCAGGAATTTTCAATTTAGTTCAGGTACATTAACTGACATAAATCCTAATAGAACTTTGAGTTGTTCCCTTTTCACTTCATTCTGCTAAAGAAGAATAAAAATAATCGAAAAGGAGGAGCAGCTAGTGTGCAGAGGACGCTGAGCTGAGAGGCTGGGTGGGAAACATGAAGTGGGCGATGTGGTCTCAGCTGTCAGGACTCCGGTCTGCTGGGAGAGATAAGTAGGGAGCAACTGAAAAGTCAGCTTCAAAGAAAAGCTGCAAGAGTCGTAAGAGCAAGACTTCCACAGGGAATGTGTGCCTGGGAGAGCTCTCCAGGCAATCGTGGAGATGCCTTCCAAAACTGTGATAAATGTGTGCTATCATGAAAATCTGATGTCATTTCCTTAAACAGAGAAGAAAACAGAAGATTTGGTAAGAAAGAAAGTGGAATATGAAGAAATGATATTGCAAATGACAATCAGGAAATGATTCTGTTCTCAGATATTTTCTCTGTCTACAAACCTTTTCAGGGAAGTCTCATTTAACCCCATGGCCATAATCACTGGTGAGAGAACATGAACATAACTTTGTCTCCATCAGGGACCTGTCTCCTTCCATCCATGCTCATACACCTTCCTTCTAGATCTTCCACCTGGATGTCCTGTGGGTATCTTAACCGCTTCCACTCTCATGGCTTGAATCACTGCCCACCGACCATAACACAGCCAGCATCTCCATCATGGACCTCTCTCCTTACAGCCGCACTCCACCTAGTTATCCCACAGGTTTACCAAGTGCATGTGCAAAATCGGAGGCATCATCACAGCCTCTGCCACATGTATATGCTGCCTCTTGCCTGTACACACGCTCAGTTCATCGTCATTCTCCAATCTCTCCAGCCACTCAAGCCAAAAGCCAGAGAATCATCTTCTACTCCTCCCGTTCCCTCAAAATTCATAGGAAGTGGTCATCAAGTCCTACAAAACCCCCCCTCCTCAATCTCAAATCTGCTCATTTTCCTCATCCTCACTAACTTAATTTAGATCCTCATAATCCCTCTTACCACCAGTCTCCTTGTCTCCAATCCCTTTCTCCTCTCATTCATCTCCCAAACTATATAGTCCATGTTGCCGATCTAACATAAAACATGAGCTCACTCGTCCATGAAAATCTTCTAGCTGTTGCCTCATTGCCTATAGAAGAAAAGTTCAAACTCCTTAGCATGTCTGGCAAGATGTCCATGATCTGGCTCCAGGATACCCCTCCAATCTCTTTCCATTCACAGCCATCCTACTCAATATCAGATTGCACAGCTCCAAAATACACTAACTTTTATGAATTCATATATTTTTTTAAATATATTTTATTGATTTTTTACAGAGAGGAAGGGAGAAGGACAGAGAGCCAGAAACATCAATGAGAGAGAAACATTGATCAGCTGCCTCCTGTACACCCCCCACTGGGGATGTGCCTGCAACCAAGGCACGTGCCCAGAATCGAACCTGGGACCCTTCGGTCCGCAGGCCGACGCTCTATCCACTGAGCCAAACCGGTTAGGGTATATGAATTCATGTGTTTTTATGTGCTGTGCCCAGTACAGAGTAAGGAATTAGAAATGGCAGTTGCTGTCACTACTATACAACTACAAGGACTACAATCACACGACAATGATGAATGTCAACTAGGGCTAGACTGCGGATGGTCTTACAAACCAAACCAGGGCTTTAGATTTTAGACATCGTAAAGTATCCAAGGATTTGGGGGCAGAGTGGGGACAAAAGTATAACCTCTGGTAGCAGGTATTATAATTGATTAAGATGGTCATAGAGGGAGATATGAAAGCTGTTTGGGAAGCTACTACCATAGTCCAGGTAAGAAGAGGAATATAAGTGAGAATAGAGGAGAACATTTTTAAAAATGCCTCAGGACTTGTTAAGTGTACAGAAACAAGTAATAAAAGGACCAGTAAAATTACAAAAGTAGATTAAAAAATTAGAGTGTCTGATAAAAATTTAGAATTTGGGGAGGGGGATGTACTTGGGTTTTAAAAAGGTGACAGCTGCAAGTATAGATTTCATAATAGAGGTACTTTTCATAGAGGTAATAGTTGGGATCACAAGAGCAGATGAATGACTAAAAGAGAGTGAGGCATGAGTTATTAAACTGTTCTAAATGTTATGGGCCAGAAAGCAAGAGATGGGAAAATACTAAAATTTGGCCAGAAATAAGGCTGCTCATTGGGAAAGGACCTGAAGCAGTGATTAGGCTACAAGCTAGAGGCTGTTGACATTTTAAAAAGGAAAGAGGAGCTATCAAGTTGAAGAAAAGACAGCTATAGCTTAAGAAAATTACTTGTTCATTTATACAACAAGCGTTCATTGAGAGCCATCTTTGCACTGGACACTTTTCTAGGTGCTGGGAATATCCCCATGAACAGAACACAGTCCCTCCCCTTGTGGACTTTACTTTCCAGTGAAGGAGGTAGACAATGAAGAAACCAATAAAAATGTAACATCTGGGGCTGTTGGTGATCATCTCTAAAGCTGCTAGGTGCCCATATAGGATTCTCCCAGGGAGGCTGAGTGGTGAGGCCCAGCTTCCTGAAAAGACAGTAACCTACCCCCATGGTTCATCTCCATGCTCACCTGGCCAAGAAGAAGGAAGCTGCCAAAGCACAACAGCAGCCCAGAAAAGACATGAAGAAAACAGAGATGCTCTCAAAGAACCACAGGTGGCAGAGGAGACACATGAGGCGGTCAATGGCAAAGAGACCACAGAAGTGGACTTGCTGACCAAGGAGAAGGAGGATTGAGATGAAGCTGCTGCTCAAGGTGTCAGTGGTGTCCTGGCCTCTCACCCCATCAGTATTGATGTCCACATTCTCAACCTCTCCCTTACCTTGCATGGCCAAGAGCTGCTCAGTGACACCAAACTGAAATTAAACTCAGGCCGTCGTTATGGCCTCATTGCCTTAAGTAGAATTGGGAAGTCCATGCTATTGGGAAAGGTGAAGTGCCCATCCCTGAGCACATAGACATCTACCATCTGACCCAGAAGATGCCCCCAGTGACCAGGCACCCTTGCTGCGTGTGACAGAAGTCGACACAGAGCGGGCCATGCTGAAGAAGAAGGCTGAGCAGCTGGCTCACGAGGATGCTGAGTGCGAGGAGCTCTTGGAGCTCTATGCGCCTCCGGAGGGCCTGGATGCTAGCAAGGCGGAGAAGAGGGCCTCACGGATCCTGCACGGGCTGGGTTTCACATCTGCCATGCACACAAGAAACTAAAAGACCTCAGTAGGGGCTGGAGGATGAGGGTTGCCCTCACCAGAGTCCTCTTCATTCAGCCCTTCCTGGTGCTCCTGGATGAGCCACCAACCACTGGGGCCTCAATGCTTGTGCGCAGTTGGAAGAAGAACTAAAAGACTTTTAAGTACATTCTGGTCTTCGACTCCCATTCCCAGGACTTTCTGAATGGTGTCTGTACCAACATCATTCACGTGCACAAGAACAGACTGAAGTATCACATGCGTAATTATGATCAGTATATGAAGACAGGGCTGGAGCTGGAGGAACCAGATGAAGAGGTCTCGCTGGGAGCAAGATCAGATTGTGCACATGAAGAACTACACTGCTAGGCAGTGCTAAGCTGGCCCGGCAGGCCCAGAGCAAGGAGAATACAGAAAATGATGGCATTGGGACTGATAGAGGGGGTTGTGACCAACTAGACCAGGGGTGGGCAAACTTTTTGACTCGAGGGCCACAATGGGTTCTTAAACTGGACCGGAGGGCCGGAACAAAAGCATGGATGGAGTGTTTGTGTGAACTAATATAAATTCAAAGTTAACATCATTACATAAAAGGGTACGGTCTTTAGTTTGCCCACGGCTGAACTAGACACTGTCATTTCATTACCCACCATGTGACAAGATCCCTCCACCCATCATTATGGTGCAGAATATGAGCTTCAAGTATACAAAAGATGGGCCTTGTATCTACAACAATCTAGAATTTGGCATTGACCTGGCACATAAGTGGCTCTAGTAGGGCCCAATGGAGCAGGGACGTCAACTCTTGTGAAGCTGCTAACTGGAGAGCTACTACCCACAGACGGGATGATGTGAAAACACTCACACGGGGTGTTACCAACATTTACATGAGCAGCTGGACTTAGACCTCTCATCTTTGGAGTACATGATGAATTGCTACCCAGAGATCAAGGAGAACGAAACAAAATTCACCTAAGAAAGATCATTGGGCAATATGTTCTCACTTGGAAACAGCAGGTGAGCCAGATCCAGAACCTGTCTGATGGGCAGAAGTGCCAAGTGTGTTTGGCCTGGCTGGCCTGGCAGAAACCTCACATGCTCTTCCTGGGCAAACCTACCAATCACCTGGATATTGAGACCATCGACACCCTGGCAGATGCCACCAATGACTTCGAGGGTGGTATGGTGCTGTTCAGCCATGATTTCAGATGCATTCAGCAGGCAGCACCAGAAAATGTGGGTGTGTGAGAAGCAGACTATACCCAAGTGGCCTCCAGACATCCTGGTCTACAAGGAGACCTTGAGTCCAAGCTGGTGGGCGAGGAACTCCAGTTCACCAGAAGAACCCACAATCTGAGGGCCCCTGGGGCCACACTCCTGCATTGCTGCAGTACCTCTTCCAAGCCCCTCTCCTCCCCTGACCTGCCTTAGCTGCACTCTGCAACCCTATCTACAGCTGGGCAGTACCAGTCCATTTCCTCTCCTTCCAATTACTTTTATCCATGTCTGGACTCAGCGGCTGTTCTCACGAGCGCCTTGCTGGTTCCTGACAATGCCTACACCCTGATTGGCCAGTGAAGGAGCTTAGGATCCTGGTTTTCTGGGTTTTGGTAAAGTTGGAGGAATATCCTCCAGCCACTTCCCCCTTTTCTTTCTGCTTCTGGTTTGGAGCTCTGGATCGAGGCCTTAGTCCGGATCAGTTTTCAAATAATTATTTAACAGTATAACTTTTAGACCTGCGTGGCATCTATAAAGCATCCAATAAAGAAGCAAAAATACCCTAATCGGTTTGGCTCAGTGGACAAAGTGTAGGCCTGTGGACTGAAGGGTCCCAGGTTCGATTCCGGTCAAGGGCATGAACCTTGGTTGCGGGCACATCCCCAGTTGGGGGTGTGCAGGAGGCAGTTGATCGATGTTTCTAACTCTCTATCACTCTCCCTCCCTCTCTGTAAAAAAATCAATAAAATATATTTTTTAAAAAGCAAAAATAAGTAATAAAAGAAATACAACAAAAGGCTTCCAGAAGTCTTCTGACATATGTAGAAAGTGACTATTCCTTATGTAAAGTTTGCACAAAATGAAATGAGGCACCATGTTTACATTATAAATTGCCACACAGGAGAGGGAGTTTCTGAGAAACTGCAAAGCCAAATAATGAAGCCCAACTGTACACAAAGCTAAGAGCCGGATTTCCATTCTGTTTTCTATAAACGACCATAAGCAAAAGTTATGTTTCTCTCTTAATCCTTAGTTATGAGAGACTGATTTCCCATTTACTTTATTTCCCATAAATCTTCACCATTCTGTTTAAACTACATGTCTTGGGGAAAACAATAAAAGGACAGCATTTCAATATAGCTTGCCAAAGCAATACTGCTATGGTGGGTTTCTTTGTTGCCATATAATGAATTCATAAGCCTAAGGAAAGTCTGGTTTACATGTCACTCCTTAAGAATTAGGAAAATGGTTCATATTCACCTTTCTTGTTTTATTGAGGGCATTACAGTTTGTTTTCTAATGGAAGATGGGCATTAGGAAACTTGGGAAATTTTTCTGTGCAATTTCTCCAATGGAAAAAGAAATACTTTTGGTAATCTACAACCTCTCAAGGAATATAACATTAAAAATGAAACTGTCACCAATCACCCATAAATTATCACTCTGTTTAAGTTAAAAGAACAAATCTATGAAAGCATGCTTTAGACCATAGTGTAGTAAACACATATTTCATAAAAAGGAAAAAGAAACCATGAATAAATGCTTCAGTTTAAAAAGCTAGCACTTTATTTATCTGAACAGCACAAAATCAGGACATAAGAAAAACATGCTCTTTATTGGCCAATGGAGTAAGTGAATGAGAAAGATCTAAAGCTTGCTTGCTTGCCTTACAACTAGACCTCTTAAGGCTCTTCTTCAAAAACTACTTTTTTGTCTTTTTTTTTAAAAGTCAATCTCAATGCATTACATGAGTCTATTTGAGAAAGACAATTCAGACCATATGGGAACATCTAGCTCCCAAGGTTACAGCAGAGTCTCAATAGCAAACAATGAATAAGAGGGCTATCACTGCTGAAAGCCACAAAAACAGCACCCCAAAAATAATCCAGGAAAAGAAGGTAAGATTTTAAGTGGGGCCACTTAGTTCAGGGGCAAGAGCCTTGCATCCCTGAATGGATAATAATGCTATAAATTTATCATAGCAAAAAAAGACACACTCTATTCTGTACAATCTTTTAAAAAATCAGGGAAGGTTGTGACAACTTTGGGGAAATTTTCTTTGCAAAAATTGGCTATAATAAATATTGACACTTAAAGGAGCAAGCAAACCCTTCGTAATCAGAATGTTTATTCTAGAAGTAAAAGCCTGCCCAAAGTTCTGAGTAGCTAAGCATTCCCTGTTTTAAGCTCCTTCCATGTGGTGCTTGAATGGCCAATTAAGTTGGGCAGGCTTGATATATATATGCTTTCAATTTGTTCTTGACATATTTTGAACGTAAAGGTGTTTTTCCTATAGTACTAGTATTTAGGTTCTTGTTAAACTAAATTAGTATGAACTTTAGGGGGAGCGTTATTAGAAAAAATATAGACATGCCCCAGCTTGAAGGCCATATTTCATCACTGTAGTTATTTATCCTGTGTAACAGACAGGGCAGCCTTAGGAGTTACTTCCCCCCCAACTCTATCAGTTGCCTGCTCGCCAAACTTCACAAGGTTTTCTTGATGGAAATTAAAACTTTGTAGGGGAAGCTTTGTGGAGTTGTTCACTCATAGCCCTCCATGAACACACAGGGTGGAAAGAGCACTGGATGAAAGGTCATAGTCAGCACCTCAGGTGTACAACATAGTATTCAGCCAATCATATATTTTCAAGCGTACAACATAGTATTCAGCCAATCATATATTTTCAAGCGTACAACATAGTATTCAGCCAATCATATACTTTATGAAGTATTCCCCCCTATATTTCCAGTACCCATCTGGCAACATACAGTTATTATAATATTGTTGAGTGATTTCCTTTTGGATGCAAAAATTGTTCAATACATATGTATTAAATCCCCACCACTTGCCAGGCACAGTGCTGAGTTCCAAGAATACAAAGATAAACAGAACATGATGCCTGACCTTTTACATTGACAAATATTAGCTGAACACCTAGGATGTGCCTACCACTCCCTCAAGCAGGTCATAGTATTGCTTCTTTTGATCACTCCTGTTTTGTTTCCTTTATCAACAGATGTTATGACTGAATGATCCAATGATCCTGATAGTGGGCATGTTTTTACTTTTTTTTTTTTTTTTTAAAGACAAACGTGTGTATTAAGTATTGAAAACCCACTAGCCAACATGTGTTATGTAGTGTAGCTAAGTAGTATTCCATGAAACCTTGATTTTTCAATAAAACTATTTACATGTCTATGTCTACACTGGGTTACAGTGTATAATGTACTTCTTAAAGGGCATTGACATAGCCATACAGGGTTGTGTGATGGATTGAATGTGTGTCCCCAAAGTTGAAAGCCTAACCCCCAATGTGATGGTATTAGGAAGTGAGATCTTTGGGGGGTAGTTTGGGCATGTGAGCGGGGCCCTTATGAATGGTATTAGTGCCCTTTAAGAAGGAAAGCCAGAGAGCTCTCTTGCCCTCTTTCCACCACCTGAAGATACAATGAGAAGTTGGCAGTCTGCAACATTGAATAGAGGTCTCATCAGAACTCAACCATACTAGCACTCTCATCGTCAACCTCCAGAACTGTGAAAAATAAATTTCTGTTGTTTATAAACTACTCAGTCTACAGAACTCTGTTACAGCAGCCTGAACTAAGACAGTTTGCTATTTCTCTTTTATTTACAGTTTAAGTGACATTGAGTACCTGAAAAAGCCATGTGCAAAGATTAAATGCATGCTTAGCTTAGGCCAATTTACACTAACTGGTTTCTACAGGATCCTACAATCCCATTTTTAAATTTCATCCTAAAGATATCTAGAACATCAAAGGTAATGCTTTTAGCCTCCAACTAACTCCTTTCTCAACAACTTCTTTTCTCTTACCTAATTAGCAGTCTTTGGTTCCTGTTTGAATGAGTGAGTGCACCTCGAGGATCCCCAGGGCACTCTGAAAATGTGGGTTGAGCAGATCCCGAGGATCACACTGGTCTTCATCCTGTGGCTTTAAGAGCAGCTGACTTGAGTTACCACTGTGTGCTTGAGGGAGCTCCAGCAGAGCAAAAGCATTGGGGTGGAATGCTATTTGGAAGAGGAAGTCCTCAGAGGTTGTGCAAGAGTTCAAAAGGCCACCAACCTAGAAGCCCCAGAGGCCAGAATGTGTCTACTTCCATGAGGGATTGCCTGGGGGTGGGAGGTATGGATCTGTCCATCGGAATCCAGCCATCTCAATTGTTGTGGCTGCAGTATGGATGATGGATTAGAGGAGGGCCAGAGTGTACTCAGGAGCCCAAGGAAGCTATGGCTAGCATCCAGAGAAGGATGAGAAGCTGCACTAGGACAGAATCAGCAGAAACGATGAGAAGCTGATGGATGGGGGAGATATTCAGGAAGCAAAATCAATAGAAATGGGTGATGGATTCGATGTGGTGGATGAAAAAGACAGGGTCAAGGATGGTTCCTAAGTTTCTGCCTCATGCTGGGTGGTGGCTAGTGGTGCCTATCACAGGGCTGGGCAACACTGCAAGAGGACCAGGTATGGAGAGAAAAGATCTGGTCTTGGGCGTGTAGAATTTGAGGGGCCTTTGAGAGATCCATGTATAATGTCAATTATGTAATCTAGAGCTCATAGACAAAAATTCTAAATTCACTTATGCTTTCTTTTTTTAAAACTTTTCTTCCCAAACTGCAACTGCATGAAGCAGACAAAAGAATGTGGGCTTTAAAAGGAGAAAAGCCAAGGTTGGACCATCCCTTACTGGCTCTGTGCTCATGAGCATGTTCCTAACCTGACTTGGTTTCCATTTCCTCCTTTGTCATCTGGGATCACGTTGAAGATGAAAAGAAATAGCACTTGGAAAGTGCCTGGAATAGTGTGAGTTCTCAGCAAAGCCAAGCCAGAACCATGTTCATACTTTTTGTACACCCCGTAGCACTTGGTACTGTCCTAGCCAAGGAGGTCCATCAATATCTAGTATAGTAAACTGACTTGAAATATTCTGAGAACTGTCAGTAAACCACCATTTCCTCTTGCGAGAAAACCACGAGCTCTCGAAATCATTCTTCCACTTGGCATCCTATTGAAGTGACACCCAATCGTAAGTTATGCACAGAGCATGTCTTACTCCCATCATCCACACACCTTGGTCTACCTCCCAGCCTTGGGAGCATCTATTATTTGGCAGGGCCAGCAACTGTCTAGAGTTTTTTTGTACTATCAGAAGCCCTAGGTGTCCAATCCAGTTGTGTGCATTTATTCTCTTGTGATCCATGGGGCTCTGAGAAAAGCCATGAATGGTTTTATTTCTCCCCTGGCATTTCTAGCAGAGCAAGTAGATGGCACCCTCTCCACAACCTCACGGATTCTCCCAGGAATACCAAGTACTCCAGGAGGCTTATTCTGTACGTTGAGCGACAGACTGAGCATTTCCTGCCAATACTGTGTATATCAGAATCACCTCATGCCTACCGACGCTCAAGTTGCTGAGCCCCATCCGACTTGCTGATTCAGCTAGGTTTAAGGGATGATAATCTGTGTTTCTAACAAGTGTTGGTGCTGCTGGCCAAGCACTTTTCTTTGTGTGGTACTGGGCTACTGATGCATCGAACAGTCAAAGAAACGCCAGCTGAGGTTGGGAAATTTTCACCTGAAGAGTCACAGGATTTGCCTTGTATATGATCACCAAGGTATCTTGGTTAAGAAGGACATATGTTGATGATTTAGGTACTTTTAGACCCCATCTTAATAGTTTTGGAATGTTTTGTTTGATGCTTGATAATTTCTCCTTATCTGTTCTATATTATTTAGTTTTGGGTAAATGAAAAGGGATAACTCTTTAGAGACACTGCATCATACTCAGGCCAGAATTCATTCACCTAACCCAGCATTGCTTCCTCCTCCCAGAAGATGTGACTGTCATTCTCATGGAGTTCCCGTCATCAGCCTTTAAGAACTGTCTTCATGGCTAAACCTGTTCAGCTTGAGTTAGCTTAATGGTGGCCCAGTTCATCTTAACAGGGTGGATGGGACTTCTCCATTTATTTAAATATTTACTAGGTACCTACTATGTGCCAAGCACTAGAACATGAGTGTTCGAGAACCATGACTTCTGCCCTCAAAAAGTTTATAATCTTGGGTTGAGTGTGTTTCTTGGGTAGAGGTGGTAGAAACGTATAATACATAAACGTATAAGTATCCCTTGTGATAAGTGAAGAAAACTTATGAAGAAGGTCCTCTTTAGGATAGATGATCTGAGAAGGCCTCACAAGCAGGTGACATTTGCCCAGCTGGTGTGGCTCAGTGGCTGAGCATTGACCCACCCACAAAGAGGTCACCTGCTTGATTCCTGGTCAGGGCACGTGCCTGGGTTGTGGGCTCCATCCCCCGTAGGGGCTGTACAGGAGGCAGCCAAACGATGCTGATGCTTCTCTTTCATCGATGTTTCTATCTCTCTCTCCCTCTCTCCCTTTCTCTCTCTCTAAAATCAATAAAAACGATGTTTTTATTAAAAGAGAGCAGGTGACATTTAAAGTGATTAACTTAGAGAAGCTTAAAGTCCATTCTTACCTGTGTACGCTAAGCCAAATTCACTATTAAGTCACCCTGGGTGCTTTAAAAATATGTTTAGCTGGTGCTTATAAATAATAAAAAGAGCAACACATTTCATACTTATATTGTAACTTCTGTTAAGAAAGAGAAATAAAAAATCATTCCTAGGCATGTTGATTAAAAAAAGGTTGGAGCCCTAGCCGGTTTTGCCCAGTGATAGAGCGTCGGCCTGAGAACTGAAGGGTCCTGGTTTGGATTCCGGTCAAGGGTATGTACCTTGGTTGCGGGCACACACCCAGTATGGAGTGTGCAGGAGGCAGCTGAATCGATGTTTCTCTCTCATCGATGTTTCTAACTCTCTATCCTTCTCCCTTCCTCTCTGTGAAAAATCAATAAAATATATATTTTTAAAAAATAAGATAAAATAAAAAAGGTTGGAGGTCTGATGAATAAATACCATTTATGATGAAAAATTAAGTTTACTATAAACTATTGAAACTAGTCTCTATCAGCTTGCCTGACATTTCTAAAATGGCCTAGAAACTAATAGAATAATTAGAATAATTATGAAACACCCCAAGGCGATGAGTGATTTCCTTTTGGATGCATAAATTGTTCAATATACATATATTAAATCCCCACCACTTGCCAGGCACAGTGCTGAGTTCCAAGAATGAAAAAATAAATAGAACATGATGCCTAACCTTTTACATTGACAAATATGAGCTGAACACTTAGGATGTGCCTACCACTCCCTCAAACTGGTCCTAGTATTGCTTCCTTTGATCACTCCTGTTTTGTTTCCTTACTTTATCAACAGATGTTACAACGAAATGATCCAACAATCCTGATAGTGGGCATGTTTTTATTTTTTTAAGACAAAATTGTGTATTAAATATTGAAAACTCACTACCCAACACGTTGAGTCTACTGCATTTCTTGTGCCTATCTGTGAAGCAGAGAAACACATTTTTATAGCTAGCTATAATTGTATCCGATCACAAACCCCTTACTCAGCATCACTGAATGGCAAAGATTTAAATGTCACCTTTTTCTTCCAAAATGGATGAAATTTCTACAGCCCTTGACTTTAGTCCTAGAACTTGAGTTCCAAGTCAATTATCCTCCCTGAGCCCCCAGAATTCCAACCACGGTCTGAACCTCAACTGAAAGACACACACCCCAATTTTAGGGAGCAATACTGCACACCCAATCCTTTGTTTCATTACAATTTCACAACCAACTTTCCACAACTCCTACAGAAAACAAGTCTCAAGAACTCTCTGCTCACCAATTATGTAAACTCCCCCAAACAAATTGCACACCCATTGTTTCTTCAGCCCCACAAACTATACAGAAGACCGTCTATCACAGTGGTTCTCAACCTTCCTAATGCCGCGACCCCTTAATACAGTTCCTCATGTTGAGGTGATCCCCAATTTCGTTGTTACAAATTGAACATAATTAAAGCATAGTGATTAATCACAAAAACAATATGTAATTATATATGTGTTTTCCGGTGGTCTTAGGTGACCCCTGTGAAAGGGTCGTTCGACCCCCAAAGGGGTCGCGACCCACAGGTTGAGAACCGCTGGTCTATCAGAGGACACTTCATGTTGTTTTCCATTCAAATATGCGGCTGTCTTAACTTAAATGATAATACCAAGGTACTTCCAGCTTTCCAGCTAACTAAACATGTAACCATGTCCCAACTGTTACCTATGTTTCAAATCTTCCCAAGAGTAATCTAGTTTGGATAGGATTCTTGTGCTTTCTTATATCACGGTCTCCTTTACACTCCTCTGAAGTCGGACAGGAGTAAATACAATTGAGAATGGGACACACAGAATCAAGCCTGTTTTTCCTGGCCAAATCTTGTTACTGGAAGGGACCTGACTGAATAAAGCAGCTAATTGTTTACTATACAGTACCCTTCAAAAATTTCATCAATAGATTAAGTTTAAAGTTTATTTTTAAAAAGAAAAATACTGAACAAAAGGTTAGATTTCCCTTCCATTTAGAAGAATCGCCAGATCCAGCCACAATTGAACAGCTGAGCTACATAATGTACGCTTCGAACTGGGCAGCCTCTACAAAAATAAAAGGACTCCTTCCAACCCCAGTTAATGTACTTGATACAAAGAGAACATGTTTCTGCAACAAATACATCTAGAACGTGGTGTTTTACAGAGTAACTAATGAGGGCTCCAGCCATAGGGGGAAAAATGACTTTTCCAGGATATTAAATATTCTGACTCACCATTTAACAGAAGTGCAAATGCAAATGTATACGCATTTATGACTTTATCAGCTGTATGACAGGGCCACCTTTGGCTTCTGGCTTTATTTACCAGGAAGAGAAGCTTGGAAAACCAGCATCCATTTGTATTTCTCTTCAAATAGTTCCCTGTCTCCAAGCACTGGTTGGAACAAAGTATTAATTCTGAGTCTGTTGATCTATCTAGCCAAGAGAAACACAGTGAACAGATAAAAACAGACAACTTTGTCTTCTTAAAAGAAATGCACCTTCACCATAAAAACCCCAGGCACAATCTTGAATATGAACCTTCTTATGAATTCCACATTAGCCCTGATCCTCCTGCTAAACATCTGTGTGACTGAGCAAGCCATCTCACCTCTCTAAGCCGCAGCTGTCTTACCCATAAAAGGTGCCAGTGTCTGAACTAGTTAGTTAATACTTGAATTCTCTATCAGGAAGAAATCACCTCAATCCCCCATGACTGGTTCTGTTAATAATATTTAAGACCCATTCTATTTCTTTGCCATCATTCTCCTAAACACCACTTTTCAGTAAGGAGAGGTGGAAAGAGAAGAGGATTCTTAAAGGGAACAGATGCTAGTTTGGTTTTGTTCATTAGGTTCCCCTTCTGAAGCCATGAGCTGGTATTAGCATCTGCTGAAATTTACCCAAATATTAAAAAGAGTGGTTGGTTTCTCCCTCTCAAGAAAATACTCTTTCATAGGCTCCACATTACTAACAACTAAGTGGGGGGAGGCAAGCAAAAGAGCATGGCATAGAGGACGTGAATCTATTGTTTACATGGAGTAAGAATAACTCTTCTTTATGTGATGTATTCAGGAAGGAGAGCAACAATGGGGACCTATCCCTGCTAGCTTCAAGGGACACACCTTGTGTAGGTAAATTATCTTCTGGGTCAGCAGGTGTTGGGATGAGATGCTTGAGATTATTTTAAAGTTACTTCACTCACCTCTGTCATTCAGCGGCTATTTATTGAGTATTTATGGTATGTAAACCCCAAAGCTAAAAATAAATAAATAAATAAACAACTAAAGGGACTGAGTTGACTGACTGGAATTTTTTTGGGGGGGTGGGGTGGGGGAATTCAAGTAAATCCTGACATGTCTTTTAGAGGAGTTCAGCCCCTCAGAATATTTTCAAATCAAATAGTAAAACGAAACAATATAGATGCTGAGCTGAAGTACACTTGGAATTTTTCTTTCCTTTCATTAAGTGGTATGTGATGTAAGGGAGGGAGGAGTAAATTACAGATGAAATAGAGAACTAGTTAAATCCTTGGTTAATACAGTTAAAAGGCCTCCCCCCCCCCCCAATAGAAAATGATACCATTGGATTACAAACACACTGATAAGCATTATAGAATGCTAAAACTAGAAAAAGAAGGATAATTCAATACAGACCTCATGTTTTATATGTGGGGACTGAAGGCTCAAAGGTGATATGATTTGGCCCCGGTCACACAGACAAACACAGTGCCAGAACTAGAACCCAGGTCACCAGCAGGCACGTGTCACAGTCCCTAGGGTATTGCAGCACCTCTGATGTGTCCTAAGAGCTATCGGAAGTGGAACAATGGCATAATCCACAAAGCAATGGAGTAGGCATCGGGAGCTCGAGTTCTAGTCTTGCAAACTTCCCTGGATTAGACATAGAACCACGGACAACCCCCATCACCTGTGTAAGCCTCCTCATCTGTCAAGTGTGAATGGTAATTCACAGTGAGACTGTGCAGACCAAAATAAATGCAGAAGCTCTGGCCGCTGTAATAAAAAATGTCACACAAGCACAAAACCAGCACCGGCTGGTGAGAGTGGGGGTCATGTGGGTATTTTAAAAAACCTTGCTGTGACTGACTCCACTTCCAGTCACTTGTTACCTTGTGCAGACCCAGTACCTGTGAGCCTCCCGCTCCTCCTATGAATATGTGGTTAATAGTCTTTGCCCTGCTTCTCTCAGAAGGGGTCAGAAATTAAATGAGAACACTGAAAAGCATTTGCAAGCAGTAAGGCACCGATGCAGACTTAAGGTATTATTATTAAATCCCTCTAGCCTCATGTGGACAAAAATGTAACACGGTTCAATCATTCAGTTCTTAATAGTTTCCTGCTTAAGAAAGACATCATTATGCACCAGTCTCAGACTTACCAGCTTTCCCATCAGTCCCCGTCAGTCTGCACTCACATTACTCTGTACAGAACCACTTCCCTCAGCTCCAGCCCTTGTCCGATGCTTACTCAACCAGCATGAAGTGGGATGAGAAAGGTTTTTGCCCCAGGGCCTCCTTTCAGCTGGAAATGCTCTGACAAAAGCTTCCAGGAACACTACTCTACTTCCCATTAGAGAGGTAATGAAACCCACCCTTCCCCCCTCCCCCCCAACCCCGCTGGTCTGCAGAACTCCAGCCTTTCCAAAGAACAGGAGAGAAGCCGGGGTGGATGATCTTCACCAGAGGGGGAAACAGGGGCACCCCAAACCTGCCCTCAGCAATGCTGACCAGGGGACGGCGTCTCCTTCGCAGGAGACTAACTCATCCAAAGGCCCAACGCCTCCCTCAAGAGTCGCTCCCCATACAGCGAGGGCCTCCAGCAGGCTGAGAATGTCACAGGAGCGTGGGGAGGGAGAGGGGCTTCGTATTTTGGGTCTGCAACCCTCTGCTCATAGAAAAGCATGAGGATAACTCACATGGCTTTGTGGAGAGCCCTGATCTCCAGTATAAGATGAGAGAATGCATCAGCCTACTCCAACAACTTCTCTGGAACAGATTTCTACCCAACCACGCTGGGCAAATGAGACAGGTAAACTGGGGGGAGGGAGGGAGGATAAGAAATGACACCAGGTTCATTTGCATAGATGGAGCGATAAGCGGGCATTTGTTGTCTTCAGGTCCGGCAACTCCTGGCACCGGCCTGGCAAATCAAACCCAGTCTTTCTCCCTCTCTGTTGCCCCCACACTCTCACCTGCCCCCCCGCCCGCCTCACCCCCGGCCCCAGCTGTTGACAGGGCTGGGGACCTGGGGGAGAGAAGCCGAGGAAACGCATTAGTCCGGTGCAGCGTTTCGGCTGGAACCGTACCGCACCTGTTCAATCCGGCTCCGGTGCCAGAAACGACCAAACAGCGACTTGAAAGCCCCTCTGGAGATCCCCGGGCGCCTACCAAGTTCGCCGCTAGTTAGGGTGGTGGGAGATGCCTCCTGCTACTGCCAGACTCAGCTCGTCATCCCGAAAAAGGGACGGGGCTCTGCTTAGGCGAACCCAGAATGATCCCGGAGTGTCACCGCAGCCCCGTGTCACCGGGGTGGCTAACGGGTGGGTACCCTCGGGGAGCGCGCCGCCGTGGACCCCGTGGAATGAAGGTCCCGCCTCGGTAGCCACGCGCACTGCCTTCACCCTACCCCCAGCACAACGCGGACCGAGTGGGAGCGTAGAGAGGCCGCCGGGATTCGTCAGAGACACGGAGTCCCAGAACCCGAGCCCCCGAGGAGGGTCCAGGGAGGAGGGGCCGCGGACGCGCATGAAACTTACCTCAGTCGGGCAGCATTCGGGCGCCTCCGCTGTTGAGACCAGTTGCGCCACAGTCTGCAAGTTATTGGGGTGTTGTTGCTTTTCCCCGGCGAAGGGAGGGCAGTGCGGGCGAGGGGCGCGAGGGGCTGGGGGGGTCGGCGGGCCGGGGGCGGGGCCGGGGCGCTGCACGCCGAGCTCGCAGGTGCTGGGGCCCGAGCCGCGGGGCCAAACTCGCCCCGGACGCGCCTCGGCGGGGGCGCGCGGCTGCAAGTGTGCAATGCGCGCGCGCCGCGGCGAGTGTGTGTCCCCGCTTTCCCCTTCCTCCCCCGCCAGTCAGTCCTTTGGTCAGACTCGGCAGCGAGCGGGCACCGAAGCCCCAGCCTCTCGGAACAGCTCCCCTGCCCGCGCAGTCTCGCCGCCGCGCACTCCGCGGCCGGGTCCGAAGAGCAGCGGCGCCCCCGGGCTGGGGCGCGGGTCCCGGCGCAGGACGCGCCCGAGTCGGAGCCAGACGCGGAGCGAGCGAGCCGCGCGGTGACTGCCGCGGCTCAGGGAGGCTGCAGGCCCCGCCCGCCGGCCGCCCAAGCTCTTCCCCTTTTCTCTCCACCCCCTTGCTCCATCCCGCACGCCCTGCAGGGAAACCAGACCGGTTTGCAGCAGCTGCGGCGGCGGGAGCCTCCGCCGCAGTCCGATTGGGTGCCGAGTCCTTTCATAGGGACGCGGCTCTGTGTCCCGGGTGCCCAGGACGGAGTGCCCAGGACCGAGAGCCCAGGATGGATAGCAGGGGCAGCAGGAGCCCCTGGGTTTGGCCGACCCCTCCAAGTCTCCAGAGCTAGCCGGGACCTTCCCCGCGGCTCTCAGAATGCTGCGTCCGGGCTAAACAAGCTGGGATAGGGCTCCCCCCTGCCCCAGGCCGTTGAACTCTGCAACGCCTGGTCGCCTAGCCGCCGGACTCGGCTTGGAAGGGACAGGCTAGGATGCCAAGGCGACGGTGTCTCCCCTTCTAAGGACAGCAGGTGTGCCCAGGAAGTAAGACCTACTTGACAGGTAGGGAAGAGTTGGCGAGGGGGTCCTAGCGGAGAGGAGAGGAGGCTGGAGGGGCGTGAAGCGCATGTGAGCTGCGATGGGGTTGGGGATCCAATCCGACTGAGAGCGCTGAGTGGGCGTGGGGGCATCTGCCGTCAGTCTAGCTACAGAAAGGGCAGATCTAAAGAACTCTCCTAGGGAAAAAATGCCGTCATGGCAGCTGTAGCTAAATGTACTCAATAGGAACCGAGAAGGTAGCGGATCTCTCCCAGATGAACCGAAACAAGGGGTATTTCTAGCCCTCATTACTTCCTTCCACTTCACTCTTGCTTGGTGTGGCTCACGTTGGAGCACCGTCCCCACGGGTCGCGGGTTCGATTCTGGTCAGGACACAAACCCAGGTTGTGGGTTCGATTCCCATCAGGCGCGTGAGGGAGGCAAAGGATCATCTATGTTCTCTTTACACATCACACCAACATTTCTCTCTCCCTCTCCCTTCCTCTCTAAAACAACAACTGCAAACCACTGGTGGAAAACGGGGGATGGATACATTCTACCTGAGGAATGCCCAACAATTCATAGTCCTTATCGTCAGAATCGCTGACTTGGTGAGCTACCATCACTTTCTGTTTAAAAGGATACTCCCCCAAATTCTCAGCAAGTGAAACCCCTCTTTTCAGTTCTGAAATCTTTTTATACTTCCCCCCACTCCCCCCCCCACACACACACACATTGAGGAAGTGTGTTATAGTTTAATATCAGCTCAGAATGGAGATCAATAAGTCCTTGGCAACACAAATAACCCACATTCTTAGTCTTTTTCCAGCTTACTTCTTCCAATATGTCTGACATTTCAGGGCATCACTTGGTTAAGACCTGTAAAGTGTGTCTGGCTTTATCCTGGCATCCTAAACCTTCAAAGCTCAGAGCAGCCACACACTTCTAGTCCAGGTGGCTGCTTTTGCAGAAGAGAAAACGAACACCCAAAGATATTAAGTGACTCAAGGGCAAAACCCAGGTTCCTTGATTCCCAATTTCTGAGCAAGAAATAAACACCGGATTAATAAAGTTCAATTAGGACTCGATAGAGGGGGCAGTGGAGGAAAGAGGAACAGATCAAAAGAACCTTTATCAGCCTGGTGTGAATCACTGTGTAGGGGGCAGCAGCACACCGCTATAAACAGCAGGCAGGCAGGGCTGGGGAATGGTAATCCCAGTCTCCCCTTCTCTCTCCTCAGACTCTGCTCTGAAATCCCAGGAGAGGAAAATGAATCCGCTTCCCAGAGAGGAAAGTGAAAATGCAAAGTCAGTTCTCAGTGTCTCCTGGGAATGCAGGAGGGGTGAACACAGGTAAAATTAAATTTAAATCACAGTGGATCAGAGATGGTCTCGCACATTATGTACAAATGCACACACACATGTATGCACACAGCCCTTGTTTCCCATGAAGAGCCTGCGTGCTTCCTTTCTGTAAAGCACAGATCGATGCCAACAGCCTTCAGTTTCCAGAGAGACGTCACCAAGCAGACTGACCACTGGCTACTTAGAGAGCTAACTCTATGAAACTGACACTAAGCAACTATTCTAAGAGTCTTAAAATCATCATTACAGTGAATTAATTAATGGAACAAGGAACCACATAGTGTGAAACCTGATATTTCTTCCCTATTCTCTCTAAATCTATTAACAAGAATTTGGGGAAAGTCACCCTCTATTGGAAGTAAACCAAGATCAATATCACTAGCAGTAATGACTTGGCAAGAAAATCTAGAAACATTTTAACAATCAGAAAATGCTCACCTAATTGTTTTTACTTAATTTCAAGTATAATTTCTACAGTGTTTCCAGATCTTAGTCCAAAATCTTAATAATGCTATTCAATACTCTCCAATAAGGAATAAGCCTAGATTCCTGGTAGTAGATTTGGTAGCATTAATGTCCCTAAGTAATGACCTCCTTTATCCAGGTCCTTTTCCTCTGACTTTGTAGTCCCTTTATGCTGTGAATATAAAACTACTTTTTTTAAAAGAAAAAAGTCCAGCCTCGCTGGCGGGGCTCAGTTATTAAGCATCGACCTATGAACTAGGTGGTCACGGTTCGATTCCTGGTCAGGGCATATGGCCAGGTTGTAGGTTGTGTGGGGAGTGCAGGAGGCAGCTGATCAATGATTCCCTCTCATCATTGATGTTTCTCTCTCTCTCTCTCTCTCTCCCCCTCTCCCTTCCTCTCTGAAATCAATAAAAAAAACATATTTTTAAAAGATATAAAAAAAGAGAAAGTCCTTTTTAAAAAAAATGTTTGTGTATTTCTGCTTCTCTCCTTAGAATCCTGCCATCACCATGAGAACAAGCCCACTGGAGGATGAAAGGCCCCATGGGGCAGAGCTGAGTCATCACTGCTGAGGCCATCCTTGACCAGACAGCCCTCAGGTGACTGCAGAGGTACAAGCAAGTCCAAATCAGATCGGCCAGGCTTGGTCCAGATCAGCAGAACCGCCCACCCAACTGACATATTCACTGGAAATAATACATTGTTACTATTTCAAGTCACCACTTCGTTTATCTATTGCTGCATAACCACCACCCCAAAACTAGTAGCCGAGACCACCATTTACTATTTTTAATAATTCTCTGAGTCAACTGGACCCAGCTGGGCACTGGCCAGAGTCACTCACTTGGCATCTGAGCAGGAAGGTCTGAGAAGTCTTCATTCACACATCAGGCATCTCAGTCTGCCGCCGCATGACCTCTGCCTTTCCAGGTCACAGGGTTGGGCTTCCTTACAGCACGTGGTGCTTTCAGCAAGAAGGCCAGACTTCTTACCTGGCAGCTGGCTTCCAGGGGGGAATGGACACTGCCAGTCTTCTTAAGGACTGAGCTCGGAAGTTCTAGAACACCCACTTCATTCTATGGACAAAGCAGTCACAAGACCAACCAGACTTAAGAGGAGAGGAAATAGACTCACACATTTGGTTTGAGGCAAAGCATGTGTGTATAAGAATAAAAGGGCCTTATCACAGCCATTTTGGGGAGACTGTCTCACCTGCTAAGTTTTGGGGTGGTGGTTATACCCTATTAGCTACATTCTTCTAAGCTATGGGACCTTGGGCCAGTTATAAAACCTTTCTGGACCTTTCAATGAAGTGAGGGAGGTTGAGTTTGTGTATTTAACTTTTTCTTTAGTGACATCTCCAGGGCAAACTGAAGTCCCATACTATCCAGAAAGGAGTTGCCAGGGGGAATTTGTGGAGCATTGGTCAGCTATGGGTACTTGTAGTAGGTCACTTGTATCTATTCTTCAACTAGACACAATCCTCAAGAATCCACATGAAAGGCATGCATTGTGGCGGTTCCAAGCAGCTTGGGTGGTGGGAGAAGGAGCAGGGGCCAGGCAGCCCAGGCTTGCAAAGGCTCTGGGCCTGCCTTGGCCCTCCGGCACCCAGCAAGCACCAGCCCAGCAGCCACCCTCCCCAAGAGGATGGTCAGCACACCACTGAGGGGGCGGGGAAGAGATCCATGGGTTGTCAGCTATACCTGCTCCTGCAAAAGTGGAAATGAAGAAAGAAAAAAAAAAGGCAGCAGGAAAGGATAAATCTGCAGACAAAAAAGTACAAACAAAGGGAATAGGGGAAAAACAGGCTGAAGTGGCTAGCCAAGAACTTAAAGATCTACCTGTGGGAAATGGAGAAACTAAAAATGAGGAGAATCTAGCTTCAGGTGAAGCAGAAGAGAAAGAAGCCAAGTCTGATTAGTATCATATTAATCATATTATAAGACATATAATACCATGTCTTATCAGTGGTCCCTGTCTCCCTTCCTATACAGTCTAGAAGAATATTTTTATCAACTATTTTGTAGTGTAAATGCTTTTTTTAAAAGAGGAAATCATTTGCTGATTGTTTTTTTTGGTGGGGGGGGGGGGTGTTTTTGTTGTTGTTGTTTTTTTGTTTGTTTGTTTGTTTTTTTGTATAACCAGAAAATACTGGGATGTTGAATATGGGAGGCTTTGATTATCTTAACATTCCATAGGTGGGGGTCATTGTTATATCCTATAATACAAAGCATACTAAATGGCAATATGGCATCAGTTGTGCATTTAATATGTCTTGAACATTTTAAATTACGTCTATTCCCATGTTGTTGGCAGTATTGTTTCCTAAAGAAAACCCCTCCTCAATCTTGGCTCTCCCTGTCAGAATTTTGTGCATCTGTAACATCTTTGGTGAGGCAGTCGTTTCCCTGGTAACTTTGTTAATGTGCTGTGAAAGATTGAAGATTTCATCATGTAGCTTATATGATATTACATTGCAAATTAGTGGGACTTTGATGTTATAGCGTATCAACATTTGAAGATCTAGGCACTTGATACTCCGTTAAGGAAATTTAGCCTCCACATTTTAAGCTGCAAATTCACCAGAATAACTATTTAGAAAAAAATCACAACTACGTAACTTTAAGTTTTTGGTACGTTTGTTAAGAATTGTGTACAAATGGAAATGTCTGTGAACTTATCCTCAAAACAATTGATAAAATGTCAATTATGAAAGAAAAAAAAGAAAGACACCATTGCCTCCACAGACGTGAACCAGGAAGGAGAGGCTGCGTTCTTCGCAGCCCCCGACCATCTTCCATCACACTGTCTTCTCTTCCTGGAAACTGGATTTCTAAGCAGACCCGGAAAGCCACTGCTTAGCTGCCTCCCCTATGTGCCTCTAATATCCCTATACACATCTGAAATGAGATGCTCATTTCAGGGGACTCAGTGTTCTCTGATTTCAGTTTTGCTCTTCAGGTTAGCAAAGGCTTAAAACCCTCATCCTAATGCCTTCCCTGTACCATCTTCCTTTCCTCTAGCTTTTCTTTACTTTCCTACTGCACCTTTTCTCTCTTAATCCTTAAAAAAAAAGAATTAAAAGAGAAAGAGAGAGAGAAAGGTCAATGAGAGAGATACATCGATTGGCTGCCTCTTGCATGCCCCCCTCTGGGGACCCAGCCCACAATCTGGGCACGTGCCCTGACCAGGAATTGAACTGGGAACTTCTTGGTTCATGGGTTGATGCTCAACCACTGAGCCACAGTGGCTGGGCTCTCTTAACCCTATTCCTTTCTTTGTTCCTCCTTCCTCTCAGGATTGGAAAGAGCACTGAGCTAGAAATTCGAAGACCTGCTTTCCCACCCTACCTCTGTCCCTGCAACAGTGAAGTCCGTATTCTCTCTCAGCTTCAGAATCCTCGGATTCAGATTCCTGTCTATATCATGAGGGTGTTAGGTGAGATGCACTGAAGAGTCATAAACCTAACAGGCTATGACTCTTAAACCCCCCTTTTGACACATACAGTAGCAAAACTTGGAGGAGGTTGAATATTAAGGCCTCAGAACCCCTTAGAAGAGGTATACACGCATCTCAACCTTTCTCAAACAATTCCCAATACCTAAGTACTTTTTGCTAAGTTTTTCATTTTTCAGTTAGAAAACATGCAACTCTACCAGCTACAAGCCTCACTTAACTCATCATTCTTTGTCCAGAGGTTGATGTCATTCTAGCTCTCAAGACTAGCTCATTCTTCAGCCAGAAACTATGACATCTGGATACCCAATGTTAGCAGGCTTTCAGCTCTGACCCTAAAAATGTTCTCCAATGTACCTGGAATTCATCTACAAAATACAAAAAAGAACTTTAAAAAAGGTTTCCCTAACAAATTCACCAAAATATAAAATTATATGCATTGAGATTATAATTATGTGGAAAAAAGAGGCACATGAACAACTCCTGAAGGAAAACAATTAAAAATTAAAATTCTTATGTCAGGGTGGGGCAATTCTAAGATTTAAAAACGTTTCGATGTTGTTTTGTTTTCACACTTAAAAATGCATATGCTATTAAAACTTCTAATTTCCACTAGCCTCTACAATGTTTTCTGTTGAGTTCAGTTACTCCTTTACTCTTCAACATTTTTTTCTTATTAGAAACAGACTCACACACGTACCTTTTCTAGGTGAATTTTTGCCGGAGACTATTTATTGTCTTCACTAGCTGAGCATAGAGGAGACCCCCAAAAGTTAGTAACCTTTGAAGCCCTAGCAAAGGTCAGGGCTGTGCACCACCCAGTTAATCTAGATACCACCCAGTTAATCTAGATAATGGTAGCTGAAGCATCATCCCCACCTTATTTCACTTAATTCCTTAGATACTTACCTAAGGGCTACTCCAGATCAATAAAAGATTGGAGCGGCCCGAGCATCAGTGGAAGTCCTGGACTTGCCTGCCTGGTCCCCCAATATTTCAAAATTATCTCGTGTCATTTTTCTCTCATTTGTGTACAACTCCTCTTTTCAGATCCTGAACCCTAATCCACACAAGACATGGAAGGAAACACACACGACAAATTTTTACTTTGCCCAAAAATTATTTTTTAAAAAAAATCAATATAAACTCAATAGTGTTTGGTTTGAAGAATGAACAAGAAATGAGAGAGTATCAGAACAGAGGGGAGGGAGAAGGGAAAAAGTAGAGAGTTGTTAGTATAGCACAGAGAAGCAAGCTTTATTTCAGAAAGCATCCTAAAGACATTAAAATATAGACACACGGTTTTTATAGCAAGTCTGACCGTGGATGTTAAGGAACCTGAAAGTCAAGGTCTTCCTATGAGAGAAAGCAAGTCCCTTTTGTTTGGAGAGGCCGTTTTTAAAGCTTGATGTAGGTGAAGGAGGCAGAAATGAGTCAGCAATGTTCCTCAAATCAAAAACTGCAAAATCCATTGCAATTATTATACCCCGGGGAGCAGTGTGCTGAGACAACTTAACCTAAAGTCGCAAAAACAAGCCGTGGAACCAGGGGTGAAACCCAGGGCTGCCATCTTACTCCCTTGAGCAGAAGAGGGGCAGCCGAATCTACCCTGGGCTCATCAGGCCTCAGCATAGGGTTGCCACACCACACTCTTCTTTGTTCTAATATGTGAAGTACTCCGTTGTTTTCTTCCTCTTTAAAACATTAAAAGAATTTCTTATCAATAGTGAAAACATTTGACATCAGATGGGTCACAATGAAAGAGAAACAGATCTAGAAAGAATACCAAGAAATAAAGGAATCTACAGGGAAGGCTGGAAAAGAAGGAAATGAATTCAATAAAGACACTCAAGTTTCCTAAATAGAGGCAATAGCAGTCCACTCAGGACGTCTGTGTGGCTGATGCCTTCCTGTCACCATGTGGGGAAGGGCTCAGGTGCTTGCCGTGAGCGAGATTAGCTCTGCTCCGATGGAGGAGCAGCTCCCAGAGCCCAGACTTGGAGTTTCTCCGTGTTGCTGTCTGAAGGGAGGGGGTGCGAAGAGAACTGGACGCTGACTTTCATCATCCAGTGGAGCCCCCTTTAAGGTTTCCCAAGTCCTCTGTGACACCTCCGCACGTGAATGCCCCTGGAAGACAGCACTGATCTGTGCTTTTGCTTCTCTAAACATTTAGGGGCTTTCCTGGACTTGAAACCATTTAGGTAGAACCTTCCTAGCAAGCCTCTCCTCTTGGCCACATTTGAATTTCTGTGCTTTGCTGGCAAAACTGGGCTTTCATTTTGCCACCACTCTAGAGACATTGTCCACCAGCTGGCCCAGCAACCTGGAATATTGTGCTGGGGTTGGGGGTAGAAAAAGGAAATATGTTATGCAAACGGATGTAACACGTAACCCTCAATCCTCAGTGAATTAAGACAGTAAAGCAGTGGTTCTCAACCTTGGCTGCACATTAGAATCACCTGGGAATCCTTTTAAAATCCTGATTTCTGGGCCTCATCCTCCGGAAATTCTGTTTCTTTGTTATGGGGTGAGGCCACAACATTAGTAACAACGAAACAGAATTTCCGGAGGATGAGGCCCAGAAATCAGGATTTTTAAAAGGATTCCCAGGTGATTCTAATGTGCAGCCAAGGTTGAGAACCACTGCAGTAGAGGTTCATCTCTTATTCGACGTGGTTTGGTGATCAGGTCGACTTCAGGCAGTCATTCCGGGACCCTGGCTTCTTCCATCTTTGGCGCCATTGTTTTTAACATTTAGCCTCCAAAATCCCTTATGAACTGGGAGAAAGCAAAAAATTTAAGATGCCTGGTATGGACATGCCAAATATCATCTCCACCTGTTTTCCACTGGCCAGAACTCAGCCATGGCCCCAGCGGACAGCAGGGAGTGTGGAGATGTATGTATAATCGCTGTGCCAGAGGAGGAGGGGAGAGCCTAGTATGGTGAGCACTGTATTCTCTGCCTAATGTCTACATTGAAGACACGTACGTCATCTTAGGTTTATTCTTGAACAGCTCTGATTGGAGACTCAGGAGGGAAAGTCTTTAGTAGTCAGATCAGTCTCCTGAGCTTGTATCTGGGAGTTACCTCCAGAACAGAATTTCAGCCCATCGTGTGTGTGGCGTTCTGGGTGGCATTGTTGTCTTTCGAGTGTCTGTGGACACAAGAGAAAGCATAAGGAGTCAACTGCCTATATAGTTAGAAAACTGAACACTTGAGGCAAGTGTAAAAAGAAGGGTCTTCCAGGGCCTCTGCCATCAGGAGAGCGCCATTGCTTGCACCATCCTGGGAGGAGACAGAATCCACGCAACCAGCTTCTGCTATATACTAGACACTCTGGCGCCTTTGAGGGGAAGAGACACGTAAGTCCAAGCTCCACCTGCAGCTACCCGTTGCTGTTGGCGCAGGTGATCGCAGGAGAAAAGTTATAATGAGGGGAAGAAAGGAGGACGAGCGAGCAAGAGGCATGTGGTTTTTCCTAGCACAAATACCCTATAAGAAAAATATAGAAGTTGGGGTTACTGTGGGAATTTACAGACACTTCAACCCAAAAGGCAAAGTCACACCATGAAGATGTAAGTTAGAAATGTTGGAGAACCACCCAGTTTTTTCTTACTGCAATAGACTCCACTCCATCTTTTTCTATGTAAGGGGTTGGGTAGGGTGGGGGGTAGGAGGAGAAGCAATGGACCAGGCTACATCCTCTCCATGTTCTACTGTCTCTCCTTGGTTTGTACTTTCCATTGGCTGAGGACATTGTGTATATGTGTGTGTAACTTAATATTTTCCCTTAATTCTAAAGTAGTGAGTGTAAGAGAGAAGTCCTCTATTGTGACCATTCTTCACACTGAGAAATACAGCGGTGTTTCTAGAGACTTTAAGAAAAATGGTTAGAGAGGTTTGTTTAATATGTGGGGGCTTGTTCATGATATCATGATAATAATAAAAGGCGTAATTTGAACTTGAGCATATAGTACGATCTCAAAAAAGTACAGCAAGTCTAGAAAAATGTCCTTAGGGAAACTGCTAAAACGTTAGCTATTGTTGCCTTTCAGATTAGTGTTGTGCTAACTTTTCAAATCAGGAAATGATAAACAATTGAGGAAATATGTTAACATTTAATGATGACAAAAATTTATGTATGATATAAGAATTTAGAAAATTTTATGAAGGCAGAAGAAATTACTTAATTTCCTTTACCCAGAGACTGCCACCTCCAACATTTGGTATTTGCTTACTACGTGTTAAAACATTTTATATTATTTTTTTAGGTTAAAATAACATGTATGTAGGGCAAAGAATCTGAATAGATATGTCTCCAAAGAAGATATACAAATAGATGATAAGCACATGAAACAGAACTCAACATCGCCAGCCACTACAGCAGTGGTTCTCAACCTTCTGGCCCTTTAAATACAGTTCCTCATGTTGTGACCCAACCACAAAATTATTTTCGTTGCTACTTCATAACTGTAATGTTGCTACTGTTATGAATCGTAATGTAAATATCTGATATGCAGGATGGTCTTAGGCGACCCCGGTGAAAGGGTCGTTCGACCACCAAAGGGGTCTCGACCCACAGGTTGAGAACCACTGCATTAAAGAATGCAAATCAAAATCACAGTGAGATACCACTTCACACCCACTAAGGTGGCTAAAATTAGAAAGACATAAAACCAAGTGTTGGTGAGGATGTGGAGACACTGGAGCCTTCATACTGTGCTGTTGGGAATATAAAATCTTTTGGAAAACTGTCTAACTGTTCCTCAAAAGGCTATACATGGAGTTACCATATGACCCAACAAGTTCATTGCTAGGTATTTGCCCAAGAGAAATGAAAACATATATTCACATGACAACTTGGACACAAATGTTCATAGCAGCACTATTCACAATAGCCCAAAAATAAAAATAAATAAATAAAGGGGAAACAACAACAACAAAACAACACAAGCCAAATCTCTAATAACTGATGGATGGATAAATAAAATGTAGCATATCCCTATAATGGAATGTCATTCAGCAATAAAAATGAGTAAGTACTGATACATGCTACTCCATGGATGAATCTTGAAAACATTATGCTAACTGAAAAAGGCCACATGTTATATGATTTCACTTATATGAACTGCCCAGAATGGGCAAATATATAAAGACAGAAAATAGATTAGTGGTTGCCTATGACTGAGAAGAGGAACCCTTGCTGAGGAAATGGGGAGTAACTACTAATGGGTACTGGCTTTTAGGGGGAGATGATGAAAATTTTCTAAAATTGAGAGCAATAATGAATGTACAACTCTATATATACTGAAAAATACGGAATTGTACATTTCAAATGAGTGAATTGAATGGTATATCAATCAATCTCAATAAAGGAGTTGTTTTTAAACAGCGAATACATAACATGTCCATCTCAAAAAAATTCAAATCTTATAAAAGAGTCTACAATTAAAAGTAAGAGTTCCCTTCCCACTCACCATCCAACATCTGGTTCTAGTCTCAGAAAAGAGCACTTTTTAAAAGTTTCTGGGTTTTTTGTTCTTCTGGTGGCTCTTGTTTTAAGGTTAAATAATATAGTTATACTTTTCTTAAAAAGCATATTCTACTCTGACATTCTACTCTGAAAGAGAAGGAAATTAACAAACACAGTTTACTGTGTGCAAAATCCTCACGTTTCTGCCTCCCATTTTTTGGTGATTTCTTATTTTTGTGATAGTTTTTACTTTTATAACTTTAAAAATATATATTCATGTCTCTTGTATAACTTTTTAATTTTAGGAACCATTTATTAACTGGAAGGGGGTAGATCTTAGATATTTCAACAATAAGCTGCATGGGAGACATTCAAATAAATGGAATGCCAAGCCCTATCGACAGAAGACTGCCGCCTACTCTGCTTAATTATGGCTTCTGCATAGCAATCAATAATGCGGGCTTTTCAGTCTTGGGTAAAACACAATTGCAGCCGCCTTCAGCTTTCCATGGACGTGAGAGTGGATGGAGTTTTAGCAAAGAGGGCCCCAAAGTTTCTTTTCTTTTCTTTTTTTTAAAATATTTTTTATTGATTTCAGAGAGGAAGAGAGAGAGAGAGAGAAAGAGAGAGAGAGAGAGAGAGAGAGAGAAGAGAAACATCAATGATAGGAGAGAATCATCGATTGGCTGCTTTCTGCATTCCTTCTACTGGGGATTGAGCCTGAAACCAGGGCATATGCCCTTGACCAGAATCGAACCCAGGACCCTTCAGTCCACAGGCCAACGCTCTATCCACTATGCCAAACCGGCTAGGCCCCCAAGTTTCAATCTCTGTCTATAAGATGTTGGCAAGACAGGCACAGGAGAGGGTGTCAGTGAACCATCTCAATTATTCCTCAAGTAGCGGCTGTAACAAAAGCTCAGACCTTTACCTATAGGTAAAAAATAGGGGTTAGGTCCTGCTGGCGTGGCTCAGTGGTTGAGCATCAACCTATGAACCAGGAGATCACGGTTCAATTCTGTGGTCAGAGCACATGCACATGTTGTGGGCTCAATCCCCAGTAGTGGATGGCAGCTGATCAAGGATTCTTTCTCATCATTGATGTTTCTCTCTCCCCCTCTCTCTTCCTCTCTAAAATCAAAAAAAAATATTGTTTTTAAAAATAGGGGTTGTGATGGCGAGAGAATGAAGCCGCTGGAAAAATGTTGCCTGCTGCTGTAGAGTTCATTTTCACCACAAGGATGACAGTCCTGGGGGCACTCTTCCACTTCCTCAGAATGCATCACTCTTAGATTTCCCTGCTTCTTCTCCACAGTGGGGATCCGGAATTATGGCTGATATACATATTAAATTATGTTCTATAAGAATTTTTCAAATCCTTTTTATTTTAAAAAATTAAGCAAAATGAACAAAGCTTACATAGAACTGTAACGACCATCTCACTTCAACAAAACCCTAACTCTCTCCACTTCTGCTCATCTCTCCTGCCACCGCCCTGGCCCCAGGCCATCGCCTCTTGCTTAGATGACCACTGCACCTGTTAACCAGGCTCCTTGCTGCGGCTCTTGCCTCCTTAAAGTCCGTTTGCCAAACACGGTGTGTGTGATCTTTAAAACAATGGCTATCACACTGCTGCTTAGGCTCCCAAAAGCGTTCCTCTGTCTTAGAATTAAAGCCAACTCCTCACTGTGGCCTTCAAGGCCCCGCATGCTGGGACCACAGTGCACACGTCTTCTGTGTCATTGCAGACCACTCTGCCCCTGGCTGCTTAAGGTCTCAGTCATACTGGTCTATTTCTTTCTGTTTCATGAACATGCTAAACTACCTCATGCTCGGGAATTTAAGCTTTCTGTCCCTTTGGCTGGAAAGGCTTGTAACCTGGATCTTCCCCCAGCTGTTTTCTCTGTTCATGTGAACCTTGACTCTTCCATCTCATTTCTGCAAGAGGTCTTTCCTGACCATTGTGCTGAGAGATTTTTGGTCACCACCTTCCCTCTAGTGTGTGTGCGCGCGCGCACACACACACACACACACACACCAGCGCTACTCAGTGTTTTCATATATATAAGATAAAGGGCTTAGAACAGCACATTACAAAGTCTTCAGTATTGTTAGGTCTTACTTTACCCTTTATTTGTCACATATTGACTAAATTTCTCTTGTGCATTCACTTTTCTGTGGTTGGTCTACCTCTCCTCATTGTTAGCTTCATAGGGGCAGGGATTATGACTGTTTTGTTCATTTATATAGGTTCTAGCACCTGGGAAAAAAGCCTGGCACATGCTAGGTGCTCAATAACCATTGTTGAAAAGATGAAACTAACTATAGGAAAAATATATACATATATGACCCAAAAAATACTGAAATAAAGCCACCAATAACTCGGAGTAGAAAGATTCTTGGGAGACTTTTGTTTTCCTCTCTCTAGTTTTTCAGATATTCCATTTTTACATAGACCATGTATTCTTTTTAAATGTAAAAAGGAAGAGTTAATTTGCAAAAAGACTTATGTTCGTATGCCGTATGGAATGTCAGTTAGTCAGTTTCTGCAATCTCCGGACCTGGGTATAAGTATAACCAGTTCTTAAATCAGAAGTCATCTGACATTCTTCAGGAAGAGTCAGTGCTGTGTCCCTTAGTATATGAAAGCATATGTAGGCCCTGGGGAGAGCCCCTGGGGAGGTTTGACACCTCTCATTCCATCAGCAGCCACGTGTCATGTGATCAGTCACCCACCTCTTTATCTCCAGCTCCTTAAGTCAGGAGTTCTGTTTAGCTGCAGACCTTGACACTGTGGAGGTCAGCCAAGGTCAGGGCTTAGTAAGAATGACTCACACCCTGATCCATGGTCTCCGCTGAGCACAGTGATCACTGTGATTTTCCAGGCGTGGCTCCCAGGAGGTGGGACTCATTCCCTGAAATACAGATCCATGAAAACCCCCTCAAGCTGCTACGAAAAGGGTGTTTGGCATTGAGATTTTTAAAAAGAAGCTTCTACTCTCTGGTCTTATCCATGTGGTTCTGATTCAGAGTTGACTGTCCAGTGTGAATATGCCTTTTAGGCTTGTCCAAAAGAGGGCATTCATTGCAATTTTAAAAAGTTATTGTGGTCTGACTAGCATGGCTCAGTGGTTGAGTGTCGACCTATGAACCAGGAAGTCACAGTTCAATTCCCAGTCAGGGCACATGCCTGGGTTGTGAGTACAGTCCCCAGTGGGGGCAGGCAGGAGGCAGCCAATCAATGATTCTCTCTCATCATTGATGTTTCTCTCTCTCTCTCTCTCTCTCTCTCTCTCTCTCTCTCCCCCTTCCTCTCTGAAATCAAAAAAATATATATTTTAAAAAATTATTGTAAAATATTGCAAACATAAATACAAGAATACAGCAAACAATTGCAATGTCAGAGTTAAGTTTAATAAAATTTGTACATGTCTCACTTACTTTGGAGTCCCTTGTCTTAAAAAATAATTACAGATAGAGTATACCCAACCCCAATTCCATTCCTTCCTCTCTTCCACAGTGGCAGTCAGCATCATAAAGCAGCCATTTATCATTTCCTCTGCATGGTTTTATATAGCCATGAATCCATCAACTTCATTAAATTGTTTTGCTTGTTTTCAGCCTTTATATAAAGGTTGTCATACCTCACATAATAACATTTTGCAACTTTTTCTTGTTGTTCAGCATTCCATTTACAAGATTTGTCTTTGTTGATACATGTGGTGGTCAGTTTTATGCATCGATATGGCGATGCTACAGTTCCCAGATATCCAGTGAAACACTAACCTAGGTGTTGCTGTGACGGTATTTTGGAGGTGTGATTAAAGTCTATAATCAATTGACTTTAAGTCAAGGAAATTATCTTAGATCATTCGAATGGATTTTATTCAATCAGTTAAAGGCATTAAGAATAGAGCTCAAGTTTCTTTGAAGAAAGAAATTCTGATTGTAGATATGGCTTCAGCTCCTGCTTGACAGTCCCAGCCTGCCCTTCCTGCGGGCCTGCCTTATGGATTTCAGACTTGCCTCTCCAGGACCACAGACATTTATATCAAGTCCTTGCAATAAACCTCCTACCATATATCCTCCACTGGTTCTATTTCTCTGGGTGAACCCTGACTGATATGATATATGTACCTCTGACTCATTTCTTTGTGTTGTTGTATAGTAGGCATCAGAAAATTTTTCTTATAAAAGCTGATCAATATTTTAGGCTTTGTGGGCCATACAGTCTCTGTTGCAACTACTCAATGATGATTCATTATGGCATGGGAGTTGCCATAGACAGTATGTAAAGGAATGATAGTGGCTAGGTTTCAATGAAGATGTATTTACACAAATGGGCATTGAGCTGGGTTTCCCCCATGGGCAATAGTGTGCTAATCCCTGCTACATTGTATGCCATTGTGTAAGAAACCATAATTTATCTATTCTCCTGTTGATGGACATTGTCTACACCCCCCTTACTACACAAAGCTGTATTTAACATTCTGGTACGCATTTCTTTTCTAGTGCACATGTTCAGAGTTTATCTCAATCTATCTAGCAGTGGAATTTCTGGGTCATGTGGTATATGAATCTTCAACCTAACTAGATTTGTACCAAATTACATACTAAAGAAATCATTCCCATTTATATTCCTATCAATTGGCCAGGAGAGTTCCAGCTTCTCCACGTCTTCCATGCCACTTGGAGTTGTCAAACTTATATTTACAATTTGGTGTATATAAAATTATATTTCACTATAGTTTTCTTTTGCATTTCCCTAAAATGTGAGAAGCATCTTTCCATTTGATTATTTTCCATGCATATATATTCTTTGATCAAGTATCTGTTCAAATTTTTTGGCCACTTTAAAAATTGGGTTTTCTTTCTTATTATTGAGTGTAAATATATATATATATATATATATATATATATATATATATATACTCTATATATATGTAATATTTTCCTATATGATAAAAGGCTAATATGAAAATTGACCAAATGGTGGAACAACCAGTCACTATGATGTGCACTGACCACCAGGGGGCAGATGCTCAACACAGGAGCTGCCCTTGGTGGTCAGTGTGTTCCCACAGGGGGAGCGCCGCTCAGCCAGAAGCTGGGCTCAGGGCTGTCGAGCGAGCTGAGGTGGCAAGAGCCTCTCCTGCCTCCGCGGCAGCATTAAGGATATCCAACTGATAGCTTAGGCCTGCTCCCTCTGGGAGTCCCTCATTCATTGGACATCCCCAGAGGACTCCTGGACTGCAAGAGGGTGCAGGCCGGGCCTCTAGTATAACATTGTTGGATATGCAATTTGCAAACATTTTCTCTTAGCTTGTCTTTTATTTTTTTGAAGTGTTTTTTACAGAGCAGAAGTAATTGATGTTGATGAAGCCAGATTCATCAGTTTGTTCTTTTATGGATTATGTTTCTGGCAACATATCTAAGAAATCTTTGCTTAACCTAGGGTCATATGGATTAAAAATGTTATCTTCTAGAAATTTTATATTTTTAGATTAGGCCTATTACACATTTTTAGTTAATTTTTGTATATAATACAGGATATGAGTCAACGTTCATGTTTTTTTTCTGCACGTAGCTGCCAGTTGTTTCAACACTATTTGTTGAAAAAACTTTCTCTATTGCCTTTGCATCTTTGTCAAAAATCAATTGACATATATGTGTGGGTCTATTTCTGGTCTCTCTGTTCTGTTCCATTGATCTACATGTCTATCTTTTGCCATTACCACACTATTTATCTGTTGTTTCTCTTCTCCATTGCAGTAGGGATCTTTTTTTTCTTTTTAACCTCTCTGCTATATCTCCCGTAGCTAAACTAGTTCCTGGCATATAGTAGTTGCTCAATACATTTATTGAATAAGTGAATTAATGGACAGGAACTCTATAAGTATTTCTATAATTGAAATGAGTACCTGCTTCCTGAAAAATTTCTCAATGAGCAAAATTGACACTGTCTGATTACTGGAGCTTTATAGCAATTTTTGAAATCAGGTGTCATGACAACTCATTTTGTTCCCCTTTTTAAAAAATGTAGCGACTGTTCTAATTCCTTTGTCATCTCATATCCGTTTTAGAATCAGCTTGCTGACATTTACCAAAAAAAATCCTGCCAAGATTTTGATTAGGATTGTTTTGAACCTGTAGATCAACTTCGGGAGACCTGACATGTTAACAGTGAACATGGGGTCTATTCTCATTCCTTATTCTGTGAATCCTTTGAATCCGGCAACCCATCACTTTCAGTCTGGAGTTTTTAATTGAATTATTTCATCAATGATTTTATTTCCCCTCATTCAGTGCTGAACTTTCTGGACTTCTCCTCTAGTTTTTTATCTTTTTCTCTCCTCGTCATTTTGCTCTACTGTCGGGGAGGTTTTCTCAGATTTATATTCTAAGCCTACTTTTGAATTACTTTTATTTCTGCTCTGAAAAGCTCTTCTCCCAAAAGCTCTTTTTGTTTTCTAAATTTCCTTTATGCTAGCATCCTGTGCTGGTTTCACCGATGCAACATCCTCTCTCTCTGCAGGTAGGTATATAGCTTATGGAGATGACATTTTTTTCCTCCCTAAACAGCCTGCTTCTTCCTAGTTCTGTTTTTATTGGTTTGTTTTGCTCATTGGAGGCTTCTCTAGGTTGTCTGATGATCTTGGCTGGCTGCTCATGATGAAGAACGGGGGGGCTACAATGCTGACTGGAATATCTGTGAGTGGGTGTAGTGCTTGTTACCTCTGAGCAGCTCTCTAGCAGCGGTTCTCAACCTGTGGGTCGCGACCCCTTTGGCGGTCGAACGACCCTTTCACCGGGGTCGCCTAAGACCATCCTGCATATCAGATATTTACATTACAATTCATAACAGTAGCAACATTACAGTTATGAACTAGCAACGAAAATAATTTTATGGTTGGGTCACAACATGAGGAACTGTATTTAAAGGGCCAGAAGGTTGAGAACCACTGCTCCCGGGTCTCATAGATTCATTCCTCCTGGGCTGGCCAGATTCCCCAGTGAGAAGAGGCTTAGAATCTCCTGTCTATCGGGTAAATGTCTGGCCACCAATATTCTGGAAGCCCAGTGGGAGAAGAGGTCCTGAGGTCTCTGTTAAGTACTCAGTACACTTACTGTCATTTAATTTCCCTGTTATTGGCATGATTCCCATTCCTATCTTAAAGGAAAGGAAAAAAGGGGATTTTTTTTTTTTTTTACTGGATGAGTTACAAATCTTCTGCCTCAAAGAGCAAACACACAGAGGACCACGTTGGAGAGCTCCAGGGCCCTGAGACCGAGAGGAAGGAGGGCTTCCTGCTTCCATTGCTGTCTAGGAAACCCCTTTCCTGGACCACCTCTCCTTGGCTTCATTCATAAGCCCAATAATCCAGTGTTTATTATTTGACTAAACCCTTTCCTTTTTACAAACTGAAGTGCATTTCTCTGGCTCTTAAAGCTTCACACCTACTTGTTTACTAGTACTGTGAGCAGGTGAGCGCACCAAATCAATTTACTATTGATGGGTCTCCGATTCACAAAGGGAGTGACTCATAGAATCATGTTGCCCCAACATGAACCAGGGATCCCTCCTATTTCCCAGAAACAATATTTTTTTTCTCTTCTGTAACTATAGGCTCTGAAACACGGCTTGATGAGGAAGAATCTGAAAAATAACCAAACTTAATGTGACTATGCAGGAAGTCACTGATCATGAAAATATCTTAGGTAACCGGAGACGCACAGCAGTCCCTTCGGTAAATAGGATGGGGAAGGAGGCTTCAGTGGTTTTGCTTCCTTGTTTTCATTCAAGACTCAAATGTTAGGCCTCTGTCATCTACTCTTGAAAGATGAGAAGGTGAAGAAAGAAGGAAAGGGGGGTTCTAGACAGGAAGGAACTGTCAGGGAATCCGGCTTATTTGGAGAAATGGCAGGGATGTTGGGGGGCCTGAGGAATGAGGGGGGGTTTGTGGGCTGAGAAGGGGGAGGGCAGGAGATGGCAGAGATGAGTACAACAAGAAGGGACAGGATAGAATCCCAACTGGGTGACTTAGAAGATGAATGAAAGCGAAGGCACCAAGTAGGGAAACCGAATGATGATAATAAAAATAGCAACCAAAGATCAATGCTAATTAGTATGCCAGATGCTTCAATACATGATCTGCTAACTTCATCCAGCCTCCCAGACAGGCCTCATCGTTCCTGCAGTACAGACGGAAAAGCGGAGGTTCCCAGAACCCCAGCGCAGCAAGGTCTGGCTGCCCCTAGGGTCAAACTGCCTTCTATCACTCCAAGCAGCCTCCCCATTTGTGCCTAGTTTATTCGAATATTCATTCGGCCAGCCAGCCATCCAGCTAGTACCCACTAACCGCTAAGCTCTATGCTGAAAACAACAACAATAGCTGTCACTAAGTGGCAGAGAAACCTACCTCCTTTTAAAATCCATTTAGTTTCTCAAAATATTGTTTATAGGTCTGCTAGCGCCACTCCAGTTTGTACTAGTAGACGCTACTCTTGCATGTGAGCCTCTCTTATGTGGTCTGATAGTGGCCCAGCCTTCCCGACTTACACGTCAGGTCACAGTGAGATCAGAGAAGCTCTGCTTCAGAGCAATCGAATCTGCCACCCAAACATGTCAAGAGCAGGAGTAAACGACTCCCCAGCATAAGGTATGAAGTGTTGCAGGGCTCCAAAGGAGTGTTTAATGCCCTTCGCTGCTATTTAGATTCATAATCATCTGTCGCCAGTGTGGGAAATGCCTCTTCTACAGGCAGTCACGCTGCTACGGCCCATGACGTGTTGTGGGCTGTGGACAGCGGCAGCATTTCACCCAGGTCCTTTTCCCGGTAAACCCTCCCCAGGGCATTTAGGGAGACATTCAAATCTTTCCCACTTTCCTCTTGCAGCTCTCAGCCACCAGGGCCATTTGCACTGGCCTCTTCCCTGCATTGCCCAGCAGGCTTGTGTAAAGGCTACTCCCACTTTCTGGAATGCTTCCCCCTGCTCTTTCCAGGGTTAGCTCTTTCTTGTCAATATGCTCAGTTTGAAGGGCAACTTCTAAGTTCAACCGTAAGTAAAGTAGGTTCTCGCTGTAATCCTCCTGCTCAGCCCCTTCTTCCCATCACAGCACTTATTATAAATTAAGCCAACTTTTGTGTGTTTTTCTGATTGCTTTGAGAGTTTTGTCCTTGCACTAGTGTGAACCGCAGGAAGGCACGGGGCTATCTGCCCTGAATGTCATGTGCTCTGCACTCTGCATAGTGCCTGGCAAAAGTAGTAGTTCAATACATATATGATGGGAAAATGAAAGTCAAAATTATACACACAAGTTTGCACTGCATGTTCTAAGAGTGAATTGGGATTTCTTTTATTATTATTATTATTATTATTATTGATTTGAGAGAGAGATTTGTTGTTTGATTTATTTATGAATTCATTGGTTGATTCCTGTATGTGTCTTGACCAGGGATTGAACCCACGATCTTGACACTCTAACCACCTGAGCTACCCAGCCAGGCGAATTGGGATTTCTTAAAATTCTGGGTAGATAGATGCATTTGTATATGGAGAGTTTTTTTCTACCTTCTATTAGTTACTCAGTAGGATAATTTCTAATTATGAGGATTTTATGGGATATGTTCACTGATTTCCTTGTGAACAAGCATCATCTACTGATCATTTTTTTCCATGTAGGACAGACTAGGCATTGGTCCAAATGAATCACGCGAGAGAATTTGTTCTGAATTCCTGAACTACCAAAAAGGCCAAACAAAGAATCACGTGGCTCTTTCCTTATCACTTGCATAATTGCCCTGTCAAAGATTTAATTCTTGTAGGCGTTTTAGCTCTCAATTTGACAAACAAGTGTTTTTTAGAAAACTGAATTACTTACAGTCTGCTTCCTGAAATAGAAAAGCAAAGTCTTACAACTACAATATCATAGTTGTGCTTTCCTTCTGGGATATGGGCTCTCCATGCAAATTAGAACAAATCTTCAGCTTCAAAAACTTGAGGCTGAACACAACAAAACCAGGCTACAGACAAATAAGAACTTCCATGAAATGCGGAATTTCAGTGTTGCTCTAGTACTGGGTATCACCAGGCACCTACTGTTCATGACATTGCTAAGCAACAGGGAGCCTTATCCATTCTTTAATTTGTTATGCTGCGATTCTCTTCTTGCTCCTCCATTATGTCGTGCTCAGCCTTCTTCTCTGGGATCTTTTCTCCAGCGACTGCTTGGTGTCAGTGTTTCCTAAGCTCTTCCCTCAACCCCCTTCACAGTCTGTACTGTCTCCTTAAGCCACCTGGCATACAATGTCAGAGTTTCAATCCTCAACTGGATGCTGATAGGATGCAAATCTCCATTCTCAGCCGGGGGATCTCTCCCCAGAACCCCAGGCCTATATACCCAATATCCTATTAAATAAGTCCCCCTGAATGTGCTGCAAGAAACTCAGATTCAACATTTCCAGCATCAAACTCAATAACCACCCCTGAAGCTTTCACAAACTTCCTGCTCTGGGCAGACTCTTATAAGGCATCTGATTTGGAGACACACATGTTTCTAATCGAATGCCTCTTCATTCTGTAGGTACTTGAAACTGAGGGGCATAGATAGTAAAATAGTTAAAATATTAGAATTGGCTCCTATTTTTTAAATCCTCACTCGAAGATATTTTCCACTGATTTTTAGAGAGCATAGAAGAGAGGGAAAGACAGATAAATATCGATGTGAGAGAAACACATTGATTGGTTGCCTCCTGCATGTGCTGGGGAGGAGCCTGCAACTGAGGTATGTGCCCTTGACCAGAATCAAGCCTGGGACCCTTCAGTCTAAAGGCCAACGCTCTATCCACTGAGCCAAACCGGCTAGGGTGACCCATGGCTCCTATTAAAGTGACTCTCACACTCCAGGTTTCTGTGTCCAGTTCTGCTGAACTGAGAGTCACTGTCTCTCTGATACTGTCTCTGTCTCTTCCTCTCAAATAAATAAATTTATAAATAAATTTAAAATAAATAAATAAATTTAAAATAAAGTTTGGGAAAATATTCTTTCAATATGACAGTGACTCAAAGTATGCAATAAATTCTGAGTAATAGAAGGACAACATCTATTTACCCTCAGGATGCAGACTGAATTAGTCAGGGTAAGCTATGCTATGCTGCTTTAACAAAAACATAAGAAAGAAACAGAGTGCAATCTCAGTGGCTTAAAACAATATATTGTTTTTCCTGTAATAGACAAATATGATTGGCAGTTTAGTTCATGGGTAGGTGAGTTACTCAGGATAAAGTGCAATTCAGGGGGAAAAGAATTCTGCTCTTCCTCTTATAAAGGACATCATCACTCAATCCAGTTTCTTAAGCCACAAACCTGGGGATCATTCTCAATTTATCCATCTTCTTTACCTCCACATCTTGTCACATTCCAAATGTTTTCTGTACTACTTGCTGAATATTTATTGAACTTGTCTCTTCTATTCTATGTTCTCTTCTTTAGTTCAGACCCTCACAAAAAAAAAGAATACATAAATATATTTTTACTTTCAGATGGACACTGTTGTAAGCGCTTTGCACAAACTTCCCTTTAAACCTGCACAGTTATCTTATCTGTTTTTATTATTATAAACCCAATTTTCAGGTGAGGACATTGAGGCACAGAGAAGCTGACTAGCTTGCCTCAGCTAGTAATGAACTGAGCTGGGGTTTGAATGCAGGAATCTACATGCATAACCCCGAGGGTACACTGCCTCCATAACCTGAGCCTGGGGCACTGCAATGGTCTCCTAGGTGTCCTTGCTGCCTCTCCTTATCCTTCTGCATTCCTACATACAGGCACCCAAATGATCCCTCAATAATGCAAATCAGATTCAATTTATTGAAAACCATTCAATGGTTCCTCATCTCCTGTAAGGCAAAACCCAACCTTCTTGGCATGACTGGCTTTGCCCTTCAGGTGAGTTCTCCAAACCCCATTCCTGGAATTCAGTTATCACCTGATCTAGGAGCTGATCTTTTCCTCTGTAATTTACTCCCAGGTCCATACCCAACATCTTATCATCTTGTTAAGCACCAATCCCATCTTCAAGATTCAAATATCACCTTCTCTTCTTTCCTTTTCTGAAAATTAGGTGTTTCTTTCATTGACTTCCCATATCACTTGCATTATATTAATAGCAATTGTCCCATTGCAATAGAATTGTTATGAGCAATGCAATGTCTCTAACCTGGATTTGCAAGATTCTTGAGGGAGAGAGAATGCCACAGACAGCTCTACATACTATACATCTGTGATGTATCATGCAGTATCTGGCACATAGTAGGTATTCATGAAATACTTAATTATCATTTAAGGGATAAGAAATTGGACCTGAGAGTATGGAAAGTTATAGCTTAAATACTAGAGTAGAATCTGCCCAGCAAATTTTACAAGCTGAATTTCTAGAAATTTCTAGCCATCAAGTCCAATTATCCATCTAATATCTGATTTTCTTCTACCAAATAAACATATTTTATAGACACTCCTTCAGTGACTATTCTGAGTTAGTGCCCTGCTAAGATGTGGACAACAAAAACAAGGTACAGTGGTTATTTCTTATAAGAACAAATCCTTTCAGAGGCTTATGTGTAGGGGACTCAAATAAGAACAGGTAGTACCCATGAAATATGGCAGAAACCATGGGACAGGTAGACACAGTGAGTTATGAGAGCAGAGAGGAGACACCAAACCCTGTGTGGTGTAAGAGAAGAAGCTTCTTGGTAGAGGTAGTGAGACCTCTAAGTGAAAAAATTCCAGAGAACAAAGAAAGCACCAACTTTTCTGAGCTCCAGTGTAACTTGATTTTGCCCAACAGGTAAGCAAAAGACAGAAGCTGAAGGGCTTTGTATGCCATGCTAAGGATCTTTGGTTTTATCCTAAAAATTGTGATGAGTTGTGAATAACCTTAGACCAGACAGTAATAAAATTGATATGCTCTTTAGGAAAATCGCCCTCGCAGTGGGAAGCAGAGAGACAAGAAGTTGTTCAATAATCTAGGTAAGAAAGAATGAGATTCTGGCTGAAGGTCCTCACAGTAGAGAATGAGCAGAAGGTAAATGTGAAGTAAATTAGTGACATAGAATCAACACAACCTGGTGACTGGACATGGAGAGTGAGATGAATGAGAAGGAGGAGTCAAGTATGGCTTCCAGACTGGTGGTATGACAGCCACTCATGGAGGCATGGAGTATGTGATTAGGAACAAATTGGTTGGGAAGGGGAGGGGCTGGGAATGAGTTCATATTTGGGAATGTTTGAGATTGTGGTACTAGTATTGCATCCAAGTGGAGATATCCCACAAACTATATTCAAAGTTGAGGGAGGAAAATGAGTTTTGAGTTGGAGATAAAGCACGAAAAATCAACAATATATAAATGTTAAATTAAAGAAGGGGGGAAGGACTAAGGATGGACCTCCTGAAGAATACCCATTTAACAAATAAGAGGACATGCTAGTGAAGGGACCAGGCAAACACTCAGATGTCCATTTTCACAGAAAAGCAGTCAGGAAGTCAGAATGCTCTTAGATACATAGATACTGGAGCCTGAATTTAAGGAGTGGGGTATGCTAAGACCACTGTAGAGCAAGGTTGCCTGTGTGTGAGCCATACAGTGACCTAGCGCTTCTCAATAGCCAGAAGTAGTCTATATATAGCTTTAATGAATGAAGAACATGACTTAAAAATAAATCTCTGATATAAAGTCAGGGACATTAAATATAGTTGAGGAATGGTATGAACACAGATATGAATAGCAATCATTATCCCTTGCAGAAAACTGTTCCTGAATATTTTCCTTAATGTGCTAGTGTTTAAATTCATCTAACCTCCAGCATATATATTTTCATATTTTCATTTTGGGGAAAGAACACTCCTATACCCCATGAAACTCATTAATAATACACAAATCCAAGCATTGCAATTGTACTGAAGTTTTATTGTTGTTTCCTAAAGGAGAGAGAGAGAGAGAGAGAGAGAGAGAGAGAGAGAGAGAGAGAATGAATGCAAGGAAGATAATTGAAGCCTTTTCTAAAGACTTATTTCCCTAAAGCCTTTTGCAGCAATTCTTTGGTCCTTGCGGCTGGGAATGTTTATCTATATATTTGTGTAATATGCGGCCCTACAGTTTCCAAGCACCTGGAAAATCTAATTAGCCTGGTCTTGATTGACTGTGCGGGATAATGCCATGGTCCTCAGTCTGTTCTTCATCTCCTACAGCGTGCTTCCTGATATGAAAATGAAGACACAGTAAGAGTTTCCATGAGCAGCTGCCAAACAGGCTTCTTATGGTATCTTGTCTGCACAGAATAATTGTCCATAAATAAGGAGGTCTTTCCACCAATCAGGGGCTGGGAAGCAGGCTGCTCCCGAGGAGAAATCACAGCAGCCGTTTTATGACTACAACCCAGTGACACCATTGGTGGCAGAGCATTTTTCAACCCTTGCTGGGGGCAGCTCACCAGCAAGTGGCATTGCGTGGGTAGGTAGGGACGACAACGAGAGCATCAGGAAGTGGAAATGTAAGACAGGTTTTGTTTTCTTATCATTTAGCAACGTGCTGCTGCCACCTTTGGCACTGGCATTGAAAGTCAAGGCGATCCATCCTATAGAAATGGTCCAAACTACCCTTTGTAGGAGTTGGGAGAACTTGACTGGGACGTGGATTAATGGACCAGAGCAAAGGTGGCTTAACCATGAAGCTGGTGAAGCTTAAGCTTTAGGGCTCCTCACTAGCTTGGGCCCGTTCCAAGGTCCCATATTCATGATTTTCTGGTTAACCATTGGCATTCTTTATCTTAAAGAGAACCCTAGAAGTTGCATAAGCTTCAGGCCCCATAAAATCTGGATCTGCCCCGAGCTTGGGTCAAGTTGTTCCCTGTGGCTGAGCCCACTAGTTGTTACACAGGATCCATTCACGCCCATTCCTCTCAGTGAGCCAACCAGGCACCCCTTCCAGGTTGTAACTGGGCGTGACTGCCCACCTAGAGACTATATTTCCCAGGCTCCTTCGAAGCTGGGTGGGGCCACGTGACTAGGATTGTGTCAGTGGGATGTGAGCCCAAGCAATGTGCACTTTCTGAGGGTGTGCAGTCCCCTTTTTCTCTTTCCTGCTGGCTGACAAGAGGCATTAATGGGACCAGCCACCTTCAATCCAAAGAAGGAAGCTATGTGTTAACGATAGCAGGTAACGATAGACCATGTACCTCCACACTGTTACTTGAGTGATATAAGCTCATATCTATTTAAGCCTCTACAGTTTTGGGGTCTTTTGTTACAGCAGCTTAGCCTGTACCCTTCACTGCCAGTGGGCCCCCTGGGTCAGGGTTTCTTTCTGAGGTGATGTGAAATGGAGAGAATTGACAGAGTAAGTCTGAGTCAAAGCCTTTGAAGGGTACTGAAGTGTCAGAAGCCAGAGAGAAAGATGCCAATATGAGTGGCCAGGTGAGGAGTCATGATCAATAGAGGATTCAGAGTCAGGAAGCTGGTGGACACTGGACTAGAGTGTGAGCAAGACAGGCCGGTCCCGGAGCACGGGCCAGGGCTCTCCTGTGGGGTTTTAATAAGAGATCTAGAAAGAAAGAATCAGCAGTTGGCAGCAGAGGAATAAGCCAAAGGATGCTGAGGAAGAAGGCAGAAAATGAGATAAGGCCACCAGGCAAGAGAAGCAGAGAGGAGTCGACAAGGCAGTCGGTGGATGGAGGAGCTGTCAGGAGCACAGCTCATTGCCTCTCAGGTTCCCAGACCTTTGGATGGAGGGTTAGAGCCACTGCTGTGCCTCATACTTCGTGAGTTCTCCATGAGATGCTGGGTTTGCCACTCTGAGAAAACGTCTGCTCTCTTTACTTCTCTGTGTTACCACCCAATAAGCCCCTTAACAGAGACTGGACTGATTTAAAGATACAAAACCGAGATGACCAGAAAAACCTGTATTGTATTTCCTCCACGTTTTCCATTGCTTTCTGCCTGCACTCACTATCTTCATGACAGAGCTACCACACAAAGGAGACTCTAAGCCAGTTATTTTTTGGGTCACAAAGGTGTGATGTTGGAAAAGTCAGGGGAGTGATGGAGCGTGGATGTCCCTTCTTTGCATATAATTTGTCCGGACGAACCTCAGCGGAATGACACTGTGTCCCTGTTCATGTTCGCAGCAGATACAGATTTAGAATAGTTTGTATTTAGCCTCACTGCTGGGAGAGCTGTCAGAACATTGCATGCTATTCTGGTTCCCTCCGGTGAGTGCCAGCTCTGTGGGAGGGAGGGACAGAGGTTTTACACCGAACTCAGAAGACATCCACTTTCAGGAGCTATTTTTCTGAAAAGGAAAAATGATGCCTCAATAACACCTGGCAGCTGCCTGCCAGCCTCTCTCATAGGCACCTGTAGGTCACCTCACTTCAATGTTCCCGCACCACAGACTCACCGACTGGGACACAGAGCCTCATTTCTCAGTGCTCCTCCTGCTCCTCCTGCCCTCAGCCCCCAGGCCAGCGAGCAAGACTTCCAGGTCCTCGTCCTGCACAGAAGGAGCCAGGAACTCACCTCTCTATCCAACAGCAGGCAAAACGCGGAGCTGACGGAAAAATCAACAACTCTCCTCTCATCTGTAGCAGAGGGAGGACCACTGACCCCGAGACTGGAGAGATGGACAGACAGAGGGACAGGCGGCTTCCAGAGACCTCTGACCCGCACAGGAGCCAGTCCCGGGAGGAAAACCTGAACTGTAATTGACGAATGACAAGCTCATTGCAGACAGCTCTGAGAGTTACAAACTCCAGGGGGACCTACTTGGGGTTCCCACAGTATAGTAAGATTCAACCAGGTCCCCATAGTAACTACTGAGAAAAAGCCCCTTGGGCTTCTGGAAGGGGGAGGGGAAAGCAACTATTTTCAAATACTCAGAGCACTCTGCTCTTCTTAACAAGGCCCCCACACAGGAGAAACTGTTAACAGGAGCCTATCCTGCTGAGGTATTAACAAAGTCCAACTGACCCGGGAGAAGAGAAATGCCTAAATCCAGCCCATCTGGCCATCCTGTCCCATCTTAGGAGTTGGGGGAGACTGAGAAACACTTGGGAAGTTCACAGCCCAGAGGCACAGACTCACTAAAAGACTAAGAACTAATCATAGGACTGTGGAGTGCTTCCCATTCCCCCATACCTATCACCATTACTATCTACACTAATAAAAGACAAAGATGCTAATTGATCGTACCTTCGCTATGCCCAAGCCATGCCCACAAGCCAATCAGAGCGACTATATGCAGCTTAACCCAACCAAGATGGCAGCCGGCAGCCACGGAGCTGGAACAAGCAGGAGGCTTGGTTGCCCCAGCGATGGAGGAAGCCAAGCTTCCCGTGGCCAGCTGTAGCCTCCGCAAAAGGCAACAAAGTTTCAATTATAGAAGACAAATAAATCCCAGATACCTGCTTCCAGCCAGCCTCCACTGGGAGCTTGGGTGGCTGGGGGCTTGGCCAGCCTGCAAACAGCCATCAGCTCCTCACCCAGGATGGTCACACACTCATGGGGTGAGGGTCCCTGCTGGGGGCCTTGGCCAGCCTGCAAACAGCCATCAGCCCCTCACCCAGGCTGGCCAGGCACCCAGGCAGGACCCCCCTCCCTGAAAGGGGTGTGGCCAGCCTGAAAACGGCCCTCAGCCCCTCACCCAGGCTGGCCAGGCACCCCAGCGGGACCCCCACCCTGATCCGGGACACCCTTCAGGGCAAACCAGCCAGCCCCCACCCATGCACCTGGCCTCTATTCCTATATAATAAAAGGTTAATATGCAAATTGACCCTAACAGCAGAGCGACTGGGAATCACTGATCACTATGACACACACTGACCACCAGAGGGAAGACGCTCAATGCAGGAGCTGCCCCCTGGTGGTCAGTGTGATCCCACAGGGTGAGCTCTGCTCAGCCACAAGCCAGGCTGATGGCTGCCAGTACAGCAGTGGTGGTGGGAGCCTCTCCCACCTCCTCAGCAGCGCTAAGGATGTCTGACTGCAGCTAGGCCTGCTCCCCGTTGGCAAGTGGTCATCCCCCGAGGGGTCCCAGACTGCAAGAGGGCACAGGGGCTGAGGGACCCTCCCGAGTGCACATATTTTTGTGCACCGGGCCTCTAGTCCTTATATAATGTAACTAGAGGCCTGGTGCATGAAAATTCATGCACAGGGTGGGAGGGTGTCCCTCAGCCCAGCCTGTCCCCTCTCACAGTCCAGGAGCCCTCAGGGGATGTCCCACAGGGAGCAGGCCTAAGCCACAGTCTGGCCTCCCTCTCTGGGAGGAGACCAGGCCAGTCAGGGGAGGGTGCCACCCCCATCACCCCGCTGCTGCTGCCACTGCTGGCTGCCATGGTTGCCGGCCCTCCTCGCAGCTGCTGTGGCTTTGTCTGAAAGGACATGCAGTCTATCCGGTCTAATTAGCATATTCCCTTTTATTAGTATAGATAACTTCCAAACAAAGGAGACCTTTGCCCTCACTTCTTCACTCTGCACTTATTAGCTGAGAGCCTTCACCATTTATAGTATTGACCCCTATGTCCTGGGTACTGCACTAACCATTTTAGAGACATTATCTATAATTTTCACATTACCTCCCTAAGCTACATATGAAAACACTGAACTCAGAGAAATAATTTGCCCAAGGTCACACAGTTGGTAAGTAGCAGAGTCAGGATAAGAAACTTGATGATCGTATTTTTTTAAACAATACTTCACTCTTTTATGACATCCTACTTTGACATTCAATATGTCATCTCCCTACTTAGAAATTTAGATAAACAAACAAACACATGAATGACTTGGGTGGGTGGTGGGGCATACAGAATTTGTTTTATCCTAACATTGAAACACATGACAATTTATCCCCAAATTAATTTTCCAATCTGATATTTGGTACTTCTTAGCCCCAACCCTCTATTCTAGTCACGCTAATCTAGTCACCACCCCACACAGACTACAGCCAATTCCCATTCTACATGTTTGTGACAGTCACCCAGTTGAAATGCCAGCTTCACAGTCATCTGAAAAATCATACCTACTCTTTAGGTCATATCTCAAACTCCACTTCCTTTATGAGGCCAACATAACTATCTAGAATTATGATGGGCCTGAGAGTTCATCCTACTTGAAAGATCATAATTTAGCCAACTACAGTTTCATGCATGTGGCAAAAGATTAAGAACTCCTGGGGCAGAGATAAAAGATAATTTTTATTCACAGCAATAGTAACAGTAAGAGTACCTGCTTTTATGTGCCAGTTCCCAAGTCTTCATGCCCCTGGGGAATATGAAGAGGGCCAGGTAACACCTGCATACACAGTAGGCTGCATTATAAGAGAGAAACACAAGCTCAGGGAACTCAAATCTTTTATAATGGACTAGTGACCCGGTGAATGAAATTTGTGCAGGGGGGCAGGGGGAGTATCCCTCAGCCCGGCCTGCACTCTCTCCAATCTGGGATCCGTCAAGGGAGGTCCAACTGCCGGTTGTCAGATTGGGCCTAAACCAGCAGTTGGACATCCCTCTCGCAATCTGGGACCACTGGCTCCTAACCGCTCACCTGCCTGCCTGCCAGATCGCCCCTAACCACTCTGCATACCAGCCTGATCGCCCCCAACTGCCCCCTCGCCAGCCTGCTTGACCCCAACTGCCCACCTCTGCTGGCCTGATCACCCCTAACCACCTCTGCCTTGGCCCCGCCACCATGGCTTTGTCTGGAAGGATGTCCAAAAGGTCTCCCAGTCTAATTAGCATGTTACCCTTTTATTAGTATAGAAGATAGTAAGCATGCCTCCCTTTTACTCCATCTTCCAACACTGGAAGCAAATCTGTACTGTGCTTCACAGAGATATTATCTCTATCTTCAAATATTGTTCACTACAAATATCCTTGAAAAGATAGTCCAGTACAAAAGCGATCAGCCTCTGCTCACAAGACGGGCAGAAATGTGACTGCCATGGAGAATGGTCTCCCAAAATGATAGCCCAGCCAACACTGACATTGCTTTCCTCTGAAACGTTAAGATAGTATTTCTCTAGCTTGAGTGATGTGCAAAGCCCTTTAAAAAAACAAATTCTCATATACTCCCAGGGTTCACTTAAGTACTTGTACTGTAGCATTATTTAAGCACAGGTAAACCTAGGAATAGTCTCATTCACTACACAAAGGGGAAAAGAACATAAATTAAATGCAAACCCAAACAAGAAAAACAATCAATTGCATATTTATAATATCAAATGATAGTAATTATTGTTTGGCTAAAACTAAATGGTTGATGTAGGATTTGATAGTTAAAAATACAAATGACACCTTTCAGTCCTCCCGACCCCTCCCCCAACCTTCAGGGAGGGTGAGGCTGGAAGTTGAATCAATTGCCCATGGTCCCTAATTTAACCGATCATGCTTATGTAATGAGGGCCTCATAAAACACAAAAGAATAATAAGGTTCAGAGAGCTCCAGGGTGCAGAATGCATCCATATACGGGAGGGTGGGTGCACCCCAGTCCCACAGAGACAGAACTCTTGAACTTATGGGACTCTTAACTGGCTGTTCTTCCCTATCCTTTATAACAAACTGGTAAATGTAAAAAAAAAAGAAGTCTAAATCTCAACTTATTCTGCTCTTGTTCTTTGATTTCCATAAGTATCAATTTGAATAATGCCTATTTGTATTTGGTACAAAATTATATTAATAACAAGAAGGTTTTGTTTGCTAATTCGGGTAATCATATCTTATAGTTAAGCAAAATTAAGAGGCAATTTTAATGTTGCAGTGCTCTATAAACTCTGAAAAGTTATCATATCCACTTGACATTTATTCGTTCTACTGAATTACCAACAATCTGGACTAAATGTGTTTCTCTAATCTAATTATTGGCATTAGTATAGGAAAATCATATCTGAAGTTTCTTTTTCCTAACAGATGTCAAAAACAAATTTCCGGTTTTATTAAGGAGTTAAGTATTTGATTTTTGAAATAGAGGACTTAACAACAACTTGATTTTAAGTTTTCTTTTATCATAGTCTCTTTGACTTCAACATAGGATATTATTTATTTATTTATTTATTCATCTCCCAAGAATATGTTTTTATTAATTTTTTTTTTCAAGAGAGAGAGAGACATCAATTGGCTGCCTCCCATATGCACCCAACCAGGAATCGAACCCACAACCTAGATATGTACCCTGACCGGGAATGGAACCTGTAACCTTTGGTGTATGGGATAACACTCCAACCACCTGAGCCACCTGGCCAGGGCAGCCCAGGATATTTAAACTACGGGGAAACTTTTGCTCTTGCAGGGGAATCACATGCTCTCCAGTGGTTATTTGGCTCCAGCCCCTCACATTTTGTACCCACTGCAGCAAGCACAGTACTCCATTACTGTACATTCCTGTCACTCGCATGATGGCAAATGTAAGTCTCAATTTATTTAAAAGCAGCAAGATGAAAATCTTACTCAAGAGAAAGGGGTTTCCAATAGCAAATTAACACTATACAGGACTTTGACAGGAGGACGGTGACAGGTTAATGATACTTTGTCATGAAGACATACCCATTTAGCAGTGGCCAGACACTAAACGTCAATAAAAGTCAATTGCTTAGCAATTACACATACTCAAATGCCATATTTTTGTTTAAGTTTTTAAAGTTGCTTTAATCGTTAGAGGTGCTTAGAATGGAATCACTTTTTTTTCATAATCCAAATTTGATTTTCATTTTAATTTTTTTAATGAGGGTTCATCCTTTTTAAAAAATTCTTTATTGTGGAAAGTTTTATATATGTCTCCTTTTTCCTCCATTGAGGACCCCTGTTGTACAGTAAGAGTACATTTAGTTTTGTAAGAAACCACTAAACTGTCTTCCACGTGGCTGTTACCATTTTACATTTCCACCGGCAACAACAGCTCCCATTTCGCCTTGGCCATTCTTCCAATAATGAAGAAACAATATTTTTATAGCCTGTTCTCCTCCTTTAGTACATATAACAAAAGGAGAGTAAAAGTTACCAAAACAAATTTTAAAATTTAAAGAAAAACAAAATTGTTCCCCCGTAGAGAAGAAATTTAAGTCATCCTTGAAAAAATTTGGGTGGATCAAATTGTCTGGAACCATTTGTACAAGATTTGGATTTGCCTGTTGGTAGAACTCACCACTAAAATAATTTTGAGTTGGTGATGATTCTTCACCTTCTCTTTCTCTTCCTCTACCTTCTCTTTCTTCCCTTTTTTCAGGGGTTAGGGTAGGGAAGGGATTGGGTATATTTTTTATATATAATTATAGATTCTCTTTCTTTAATGGGTATAAGTTCACATGGTTTTCTATTTCTAAGTTTTATGGAAAATTATATTTTCCTGGGAAATTACCCATTTTGTCTAAATTTTCAAATTTCTTTGTATAAAACTTACATTATTCTTTTATTATTTTAATATCTGCTTTATCTTAGTTTATATTCCCGGCTTTATCTTAACTTGTTTACTTGTGCATTTTCCTCTTTTTATTTTCTTTCTAATTCTGCCCCAAATGTATCTATTTTATTTAAATTAAGATTTTTTTTGGTTGATCTTCTCCATTGTGTTTCACAGTAGAAAATACTAATTCCCTACCCCCATGATTTACATGTGAACAGGTTTCCCTAAATAGTCCTGACTTCTTTCCCGTTTCCTTGACCCTCTGCGTAAAGGTGCACTTCAATATCTGTTGTGGGGCTACAGCCATTGGTCCTCATTTATTGACTGGGTGAATGTAAACCATCAAACATCCTAAGCACATCGGATCTCTCTCGACCCTCCAGACCAGTGCTAGGTAATCATCCCAGGTGTGTGGGACTCTTTCTAGTGTGTAGTTCCAAGTTCTACAAATGGAGAGTGGGCAGGGAGTACTAGTAGATCTCTTTGGCTCTTGCACTAAATCACAACCTCAAAGAGTTAATCATGAATAACGCTGATCATTTGATCGTCCTATCTCTAACTCTTTGTTGATCTTTCAATGGATTCAGAGTTTGAGAGAAAACAGCAAAGTCATTTCTTTGGCTCTCTCAAACTCCAACAACGTTTGTTTTCAATTTCATTAATTTGTGCTCTTTTTGTATTATGTGCTCCCTTCCTCCTTTGGATGACTTCATGTTCCTTTCAGTTGCATTTACTTGTAGTAATGTTCCCTTGAATATTTAATTTTATCGACTATCTTTCAGTTCTAAAGAATTCTAATTTCCATTGTAATTTCTTTGTTGACTCATCGATAATTCCAAATCTGGTTTATAAGATTGTTTTTAATTTTATTTCTAAATAATAGCACATCATGAGGTTATGCTTTATGATGACTATTTAAAAACCTTCAATTCCAAAACAAAAAACTCTTTGTAAGAGAGGAGAATTTAAAGAAAAATCAAGAAAGCAACCTAAACATCTGGCTGCTAACATATCAACCCCAAATAATTAGAGGCAATCTCAATGTTTTCCTAATTCAGAATCCACACTTTACGTCCCGTAATCTCTGCAATTTGCTGTGCTTACTTGAATACTTTTAAAATGGTATTTTCCCATCATGATATCCCTAATGTAATATTTTAAATCATTCTAGTTTCTTTTTTAATTTTTTAAAATTTATTTTTGTTAATTCTCACCTGAGGATATTTTTTCATTGATTTTTAGAGATAGTGGAAGGTAGGGGGAGAGACAGAGAGAGCTAGAGAAACATTGATGGAGACACATTGATTGGTTGCCTCCTGCAACCAAGGTACATGCCCTTGGTCAGAATCAAACCTGGGACCCTTCCGTCCAAGGGCCAGTGCTCTATCCACTGAGCCAAACTGGCTAGGGCTAATTCTAGTTTCTTAAAGTTAGTATTTTATACAATGTTGGAAATAAAATGGACCTAAACTGGAATTTGTATTCTTTTTCCCTCGCAAAGGATTCATTAAACTTCAGAGGCTTATCACCGTGACTTGGTAGGTTTCCTGATCATGATTTGAAAGGATTTTGAGTTGAGTGCCAAAAGGTCCACTTCCTTGTCATGCACTACCATTTGTAAAAAGCATAATTTTATTAAGCCCACTTGAAGTGCAATTTGAGAAGTTGAAGAGATTTCCCCCCAGCAGTCATGTTCCCAAGTAGCACGGAAGCCAGCTAGCTCTTCAATGCTGTTCCTGATGTGAGCAACAACCACTTCCACTGGTCACCATACGTCGTTCTACCTGACGCATATCCATTCTCACTGCCTCGTTTGGGACTTCCTAGGTCTCTTTGGTTTCTTAACAAACTGGGCAACAAATTATGCTCAGCCAGGCTACTTTATTTTAAGGATTGCCTCCGTGTATGTGTGTGTGTGTGTGTGTGTGTGTGTGTGTGTGTGTACATTTTAACACAACCAAGATAAATTAAGAAAGCTAAAGGTAATAATAATAATACCTTGATATCAGCAAATATTCTGACCATGTTCACACTTTTCTGATGGCATTATATACATTTTTCACACTCAGGAAACAAATATGATCCACTCATTATAATTGGTTCATAGGTCTCCTAAATTTCTTTTAATCTATACATTTCTCCTCTGTTTTCTCTTCTTGAAACTTTTTGTTGAGGAACCAAGTGATTTGTTTGTTCTGTAGAATCCCACAATCTGGGTTTTGCTGATTGCATCCCCAATGTATTAACACTTTCCTCTCTCTCTTCTATTTCTTGTTAGTTAGTAGTAGAGCTAGAGGCTTTGACCACATTTGTGTTTTTATTTTGTTTTGTGTATTGCAAGACTCCTCTACAGTTGGTGTTGTGTTTATATGAGGAGGCACATAATGTCTGGTTGTCTCTCTTTTTGTGATATTAGCGGTTTTAGGTGAATAATGTCTAGATCCATTATTTCCTTAAGGTGTGTAAAAGGCTGGTATTCTACTCCTATCATTACTTTTTCAGTTATTAGCTAAACTCTTCTATAAATTCTTCTGTAAATACTTTAAAAAATGTTTTTATTGATTTCAGAGAGGAAGGGAGAGGGAGAGGAAGAGAGAAACATCAGTGATGAAAGAGTCATTGATTGGCTGCCTCCCTCAGGCCCCTATTGGGGTTGGAGCCCACAACCCGGGCATGTGCCCCCCAACCAGAATCAAACCTGGGACCCTTGAGTTCACAGGCCGATGCTCTATCCACTGAGCTAAAACCAAGTAGGGCTGTGAATACTTTTGGTTACCCCAACAGTTCATACAGGAAAGTTAAGATACATGATAGTTTCTTTCTTTTTGTTTACTTGTTTTCAAAATAATGTAGTTGGTCTATAAGTCTACCATCATGTCCTGGCATCCTCCAAGGTGATCACTGGGTGTGTTTTTGTTTTTTTGTTTGAAGTGTTAGTATGAAGTCATATTTTAATACATTAGATTTATTTTAACTCACTTCACTTATCATCCTTATTCTTGTTCAAATAGTCTCATCTTGGCCAGTCATTTTAACACAATAGTTCCTTGTGGCCTGTATGATACTACATTACAGATTCATTGTGAATATGTCCTGGACAAATCTGGAATTAGCTATGTTTCTAAGGAAGCCTGGTTTATTTTAGTGAAAACTAGTATTTCTGCATTAAAAAAAAATGAATGTGTCCCAGCTGGTTTAAGTATGGTTAGAGTGTCAGCCATGGACTGAAGGTCGAGAGTTCTATTATGGTCAAGGGCACGTGCCTCAGGTGCAGACTTGAGCCCCAGCCTGGTCAGGGCGTGTGCAGGAGACAACCATTTTGATGTGTCTCTCACATCGATGTTTCTCTTTCTCTGTCTCTTTTCCTCCCTTACACTCTCTAAAAATCAATGGAAAAAAATATCCTCAGGTGACGATTAACAACAACAAAAAGCATGTTGGGGTACTTATGTATTGTGATGGGATTTTTATCATTATTTCTTGGCATTTTTAGTCAACAGAGTATCTCTGGCTCCTTCAGTTTTGCCTTTGACATTTTACAGTTATGCTAAGTTGTGTCTAAGTGTCCTGCTTTGGCTATTCCTCTCCCTACTCTCCATTCTGTCCCCCTAAAACACCTATTAGAAGTATGTTAGAACTTCTCATTCTATAAACACTATTTCTTATCTTAATTTTAATATCTGAATCTCTGTCTCTGTGCTCCATTCTAGTAATTTCTACTTGTCTATATTCTATTTTGTTCATGTTCTTTTTATCAGCATTTAACTTCTATTATTGTTTCCTTAAGTTTTTGATTTAATTGACTACATTTATATTTTTAGAAATTCTTTTTGTCAATTTTCAATTCAGCTTATTCACATTTCATAGTTGTTCTTTTCATATATTTTATTTTTTTTAAGTCTTAATTATCTTAAAAAGGTTTTATAGTCACTAATGGATAATTCCATTACCTGAGACTGCAAGTCTCATCCTGCCTCCAGAGAGCATTTGCAGATGCATTTTCCAGTCACTACAGGCGTATGACCCACCCAAAACCACTTTCATTTTTATTTCTCAGCTTGAGGTTTCCTGAATTGTATGAGTCATGTAAATTTAACCCATGCCTAATTCATGTGTGGACATTCCTATGATTACAAATTCTTAGGGGACATATATGTGTGTGTGTATGTCACTATAAAATCTATCTATCATCTATCTATCTATCTATCTATCTATCTATCTATCTATCTATCATCTATCTATCTACTTAGACTGTAACCCAGAAGTTTTCTGGTGATTGTACTGTGCCAGTAGGCAAAGTTACAGCCCTCCAGAGTCTTGCTTTATGGGGAATTTCACTTGCAGCTCCCCAATTTGCAGAGCTCTAAAGCCACTACAAGACCCTACGTAACTGAGACCCTTCTCCTCCAAGCTCCCAGAATGACAGTCTACTTTTTACAAACAGATTATCTAAATCCATATTAATCTAACTATCTAAATCAACCAACTAGTCAAAATGTCAAGATTTTGACTGGAAAAATATTGATGTACCATGTGGATCAGATATTCTGATTGATGGTTGATAATTAGACATTAGAATTCCTATGGGGAGAATAATTATATGGATTCTCAAGAGAGAAAATGTTGGTTCTTAACTACATTTCACAGTCATATGTCTACACTCAAAACATTTATATGATGAACGGCACATCAGTGCCCGAATTCAACTGGCACAGCTCCCCAATTTACCTCTTTGTGACTCCCTTTGCTTCTAGCAGAAGTGTTCTCATAATGACCCCACAGAATACTCATTTTCAGTGATCTGAACCAAAATGTTCTGCCACCAATATAAAACAACGGATTCCCAATTTGCAGAAAACTCTTACCTAATGAATACCACTTTTTTATTTTAAAAAATTCCCCACAGCATTTGTTTCTAATATCTGTGAACCCCAGAATTACTTGTTGGCTACTACTTAAAAAGAGATGAATTAATGGGAAACTTATAGTATCAGAAAAACTCACAAACTTGATATGTCAAGTATACTGTGTATATAGTTATGCACCATATGATGACATTTTGGTCCATGATGAACTGCACAGACAACAGTAATCCCGTAAGATTATAATGGAGCTGAAAAATTCCTATCGTCTAGTGTTGTCATAGTTGTCCTAACATCATAACACAATGCATTACTCACATATTTGTGGTGATGCTGGTGTAAACAAGCCTACTGCTCTGCTGATGGTACACATACAATTGTGCACCATCGGTAATACTTGATAATGGTAATAAGTGACTATGTTACTGGTTTATGAATTTACTATATTTTTTATCCTTAGAGTGTACTGTTTCTATTTATTTAAAAAGAAGTTTGCTGGCCGAAACCGGTTTGGCTCAGTGGATGGAGCGTCGGCCTGCGGACTGAAGGGTCCCAGGTTTGGTTCCGGTCGGGGGCATGTGCCTGGGTTGCGGGCACATCCCCCGTAGGAGATGTGCAGGAGGCAGCTGATTGATGTTTCTCTCTCATTGATGTTTCTGACTCTCTATCTCTCTTCCTTCCTCTCCGTAAAAAAATCAATAAAATATATTTTTAAAAAAAAGAAGTTTGCTGTAACACAGTATGCAGTGTTAACACTGACAGCAGCCTCAAACACTTCATGCTTACCACGTCTCTTAACTGCATCACTTTCTCTCCTGCTTACCTCTCGTGTTGTCTGATACATTTAGTGTAGCCAGTGTGCAGTGTTTATGAAGTCTACAGTAGTGAGAGTAATGTCCTAGGCCTTCACAGTCACTCACCACTCCCTCACTGACTCACCCAGAGCAACATTCAGTCCTGCAAGCTCCTATACAGGTATAGCATTTTTCATCTTTTTGACCATATTTTTATAGTCCCGTTTCTATGTCTAGATACATTTAGATACACAAATACTTACCACTGTGTTACAATTGCCTACAGTATCCTATAGAGTAACACGCTGCACAGGTTTGTAGCCTAGAAGCAATAGGCTATCCCATAGAGCAGGGGTGGGCAAACTTTTTGACTCGAGGGCCACAGTGGGTTCTTAAACTGGACCGGAGGGTCGGAACAAAAGCATGGATGGAGTGTTTGTGTGAACTAATATAAATTCAAAGTAAACATCATTACATAAAAGGGTACGGTCTGCCGAACCGGTTTGGCTCAGTGGATAGAGCGTCGGCCTACGGAGTCAAGGGTCCCAGGTTCGATTCCGGTCAGGGGCATGTACCTTGGTTGCAGGAACATCCCCAGTGGGGAGTGTGCAGGAGGCAGCTGATCAATGTTTCTCTCTCATCGATGTTTCTAACTCTCTATCTCTCTCCCTTCCTCTCTGTAAAAAATCAATAAAATATATTTAAAAAAAAAAAAAAAGGGTACGGTCTTTAATTTTTTTAGTTTTATTCATTTCAAACGGGCCGGATCCGGCCCGCGGGCCGTAGTTTGCCCACGGCTGCCATAGAGCCGAGGTGGGCAGTACACCATCTAGATCCGTGTAAGTGCACTCTGTGACCTTTGGAGGACGATACAATCGCTTACCGGAGCATTTCTCAAACCGTTTCCCCATCACCTGACTGCGTTCTTATCTGTGAAGGGGCAGGGACCTGCACAGAGTTTACGCAGTAAAGTCTTTACTTCCGTAAGTAACCTTTCCTGTGATCTTGAGTGTTTCCATCTCTTTAAGGTACTTTCCTGCTCTCAAATTCCACTCATCTATTTTTAGCCAACTACGTAATTTTGTTGAAGTTATCCTATGAGGGAATTAGACATGTCAATACTTCATGGCATTCTGCAAAGGGCGCTGTAATTTCTAGGTGTTCGACTCGAGAGAAACAAAGTTTTTCAAAATCTGTTGTTGCCAGAGATATATTATATTGCAAACATGCACATAAAATCAGCAGAACTTTGATTAAGTTATAATGCTTTAAATATACACCCATAATGTTTCAAAGTTGTTCGGCCTCCTTGTCTAGTTTCAAAGCAGGCTCTGGATCAAAGAAACAGTCTGGCATCCAAAAAACAAATCATTCAAAAATAACTCGAGATCCGTACTTGTCTTTTGAGAACACATTAGAGTGCACACCTCTCAAATTCCTCCTTTATCTCTTGTTCTCTTTCGACACACACGATGGCAACTCCCACACTTCTTTTCTCAACACTCCTCAAGCTCACCCTACAATCCTAACTCAAATTTCTCTTATTATTCTCTCCCTCCATTGGTTTCACCCATTTTCCAGCACAAAACTCCAACATAACAAGGCGAATTGGCAACTGAGACCGTCCTCAGAGGTTAGAGAAGGAGAAGAAAGGGAGCACGCAGAACCAGGATCCTCTTCGTCGTCAGGCCCGGGCCCACCCCTGCTGGCTAGTTTTCCTCCCGACACACACATATGTGCATATCTGACAAGGCCCATGCCTGCTGTGGTAAGAGCCATGTGACGTTCCTGTGCTACTTAAACTCTTCGGGTGTCAGTTTCCTCACCTGTAAAAGGGCGATGAAAAATAGTGTCTTTTCCAGTGTGGTCTAGAGCGGTAAGTGAGATTATATTTTTAGAGCGTTTAGGAATAGTGCATGCTGCATGGTAAGTGCTCACAAAAGGTTAGTAGGTAGTACTTACTTGACAGTAATCGTGCCCGTGGCAGAGAGTAATGCTGTAAAGACACAACTTACACTGGTTGATAGGCAAGAGGCTAATTACCTTAAGCAAAGGCCTGGGGTATTCGCATAAGCAGATATTAGAATGGTCATGTTGGGAAGGGGAGATGTAATAAAATTTTACACTTTTTTCTCTTTGAGTACTTTTTCCCCCAAACCATGATAAAGCCATAATATACTTCTGCCTATCGATGGAAACATCTGTATTGTTATCTTTCAGTCTAATTGAACAACAACAAGCTTGTATTGGGTGCACCAAGCACTCTACCAAAGACTTGGTATATATTATCTCATTTAACTGCCACAACAACTGTGCAACAAGGGGTCATTATTGTTACTTTTTCAGGTGAGGAAACTGACGCTTCAGAGAGGTTCTTTCAGAGCAATAAACACATCTTCTTTGCTCGTCTGCTGTCTATCGCGGTACCTCCCATAGCCTGGAACAAGGATTTATTGACTGGATGAAAGGAATAGGTAGTCTTCATTTTGGTCCTGGATCTTACACCCAAAAGAGGTTTCAAAATCAATCATGAAAGTAGACACAACCACACTTTAGAAAGAAACCCAGACTATTCTAGGAGAGAAATAGAGGATGCACATGAGAAACAACACAAGCATCTGGGTGGGAGGAAATGTTAAAAGGCACAGATATTAAGACTGCCAAGGGATCAGGCCGGGGTGGACGGCCAGGATCACAGGAGAAACAAGTCCACTTCATAAGCCATCGGCAGCCTTAAAGTGGAGGCGGAGATTCCATCCTGCTTTCCTCATGCTATTTGTATTTCGAGGGCCAGTACTTGTGGGCCTGGGCCAGTGGAGCTGCTGAGCTGGGGCCTGACATGCAGGCTACTTCAGACCACACAGCAGCTGCTGTGGTCTCCTAAGACGCACAGTCTCAGGAAGAGGGTGGGTTCAGGAGTCCGGGCAAGCCACCCACCAGCCAAGGGTTTTCCGGCTGAGGTCTGACGGCCTCTCTTCCTCATTACCCACAGGGTGATGTGAGTAGCTCAGTGGATTGTCACCACTCTATGCTTTTCTTCCCGGTGAGCTAGAAATTACACCCAAGTTGACAAGCTCTGCAGGCTGCTATTAAAAACGCAGAGCAGCAAATTTACCCACTGCCGGGCTCCTTGAAAGAAACACCTCCCCTTCCCTTGGGCAGCCTCTAGAACACTGGTTCTCAAAGCGTGCCTGAACCGGCAGCCTCACCATCACCTGGGGTCTTAGGTCAGAATTGAATTAGTTACAGAAAGCATGATTTGGAGGGGGTTGTGTGTAATGTTAAGAGTTTCTTCTCGTGCGCTAGTTAGTTTGGCTCCGTGGATAGAGTGTCACCATGCAAACCGAAGGGTCTTGGGTTCCATTCCCAGTCAAGGGCACATACCTCGGTTTCAGGCCGGATTCCCAGCCCTGGTCAGGGCACATGTGGGAGGCAACCAATTGATGTGCCTCTCTCATATGGATGTTTCTCTCTCTCTGTGTCTCTTCCCCTCCCCTCCACTCTCTCTAAAAATCAAAGGAAAAATCTTCTCAGGTGAGGATTAACAACAAAAAAGAGTTTCGTCCCTAGCAGGCCCTTTTTTGTTTTAAGATATATATATATTGGGTGGCTACATAGCAGTTGAAAAAAAAATCTCAAAATTGCAATTCACTGCTGAGGCTCAAGATTTAAATGAGAGGGGATGAGGTTCTAGCTTCCATTCTCAAAGTCTCAAAATGGGTGCTGGAGTTCTAGTCATCACACCCGCACTTCAGGCATAAAGAATTAAAAGGACTTGCCTAGCCACACTATATAACAACTTCTGCTTACATCTCATAGGTCAGTGGTCGGCAAAATGCAGCTCGCGAGCCACATGTGGCTCTTTGGCCCCTTGAGTGTGGCTCTTCCACAAAATACCACGTGCGGGTGCACACGTACAGTGCAATTGAAACTTTGTGGCCCGTGCGCAGAAGTCAGTTTTCGGCCTGGGCAAGTCTATTTTGAAGTACTGTTGATATTTGGCCCTGTTGACTAATGAGTTTACCGACCACTATCATAGGTTATTCATCTCTCTAAGGGTTAGGAAATGCGTGTGTGTGTGTGTGTGTGTGTGAGAGAGAGAGAGAGAGAGAGAGAGAGAGAGAGAGAGAGAGAGATTGCCATCCTAATAATATATGATTTTTTTAAGGAAGAAGAGGGAAATGGTTATTGTAGAAAGGCAGTTTTTGCCACACCACATTTGGATTTTGGTTATTTTCCTGTGATCAATAGAAAGTTATTGACAAGTTTTATGGAAGGATGGGACAGGATTGGCTGCAGCAGTGGAAGGCATGGGGTTGGGAAAGCAGAGTGAATGGCAGCATGGACTGGGGGATGACTATGGAAATACTGCAATGGAGATTGTTTTGAGAGATATTATGGAAGTGAAAGAGACAGTAGGCCTTGGTGTTATATCAGGCGTGGTGAGTGAGGAGAGGAAGGAACCGAGGATGGTACATGGTGGGTGGATAATGGTTCCATTCACTGAGATACAGGACACAGGAGGAGGAGCACATTTGCTGGGAAAGGTCACAACTTGGTGTTGGACAGGCCGGTGAGGAGTGCCTTCCAACTGGAGATGTTATAGGTAGTTGGGCACGTAGGTCTGGACCACAGAGAGGCAGCCTGTTCTGGATATATACGTTGGCGTCTATTGACGTGTAGATGATAATTGAAATCATAAATGATAATGACTTCCCAGAGAGAGCACAAACAATGAGAAGGGGTTTAGGCCCGAGACTTGAGGATTTTCAACATTTAATAAAAGGAGGAAGAGAATGAGCCGGAAAGGGAGACAAAATAGGGGCAGCCAGAGAAGTGGAAGAAAACCAAGATGTAAGGTCCCAGAGCCAAGGACATCCCAGCAAGAGGGACCACGTGCAATGCTGACGAGGGTCAATGAGCTGAAGACTGAAACTGTCTTTTGGGTTTAACAACATGGAGACCAGTAGGGATCGTAGTGCGGACTCCTGGAAGAATGTCCGGGAGAGGAACCAGATCATAATGGGCCAAGGAGTGAGTCAGGAATGAAAAATGGCAGCCGTGAGTAACCGATTCAGTAACAGGCTGACTCTGAAGGAAAAGAGAGACGTGGAGCAGTAGCCCGAGAGGGGATGAGGCCCAGGGAGGCTGTTTTCTACCATGGAGGGTCGGACGAGATGAAACACGGATGGGGAGGACCTAGTTGAGAGGAGAGAAGGGATAATGGATACATCCGAGGCTTCTTTTTTAAGGAAGGTGGGAGAGTTTAGGATCCCAAGCACTGGTCATGAGGTGACCCTAATGAGGATGAAGAGAAGGTATAGTTAAAACTGGAGGCTAGATGAGGATCTGGGGCCAGGGATAGGATATGCTGTTCAACATCTTGTCCTCATCCTCTCCAAGGAAGATCATCTTGGGGAAACTGACGTCACATGAGCATTGTTATCTTTAGTAAAAGTGCAGAACACAGTAAAGTTGCCAGAAAATGGCAGGCACTTCTATTTCATCTTTTCTCAGAGGCATGTAGTTCAACGAAACCTCAATAAAATACTGTAGTTGGAGTAAGGGATTAATGAGCCTTCATAAAAGCATGTAATCCCTCTAACACAGTGGTTCTCAACCTTCTGGCCCTTTAAATACAGCTCGTCATGTTGTGACCCAACCATAAAATTATTTTCGTTGCTACTTCATGACTGTAATGTTGCTACTGTTATGAATCGTAACGTAAATATCTGATATGCAGGATGGTCTTAGGCGACCCCTGTGAAAGGGTCGTTCGACCGCCAAAGGGGTCACGACCCACAGGTTGAGAACCGCTGCTCTAACATGTCAGGTGGGTGCTATTGTAGTCTCAGATTTGCAGGTCAGGAATAGAGGTTTAGAGGGGCTAATAAGTGGGCTGAGTTTATCCCTGTTCAGTGGTAACAACAGTATTCCGAGTGTCCTCTGCCTGCGGCAGGATTCCCACTGCCACGTGGGCTACAGCCTCACCAGAAAGGATGCTGACAACCAGCAGGGACATAACCAGCCCGCGCAGGGCGGCAGGTCCTCCCATCTCAGGTGAACACCTGTGCTTGTGGCTTGGAGGCGATCACAGCATCCTCCCTTCATTAAGATTTTCTCTTTTTGAAGTGTCAGAGGGAATGGAAATGATTACAAAATAGAAAGGGAAGAAAAATGAAGAGAAATGAAACCAGAAATGCCACCCCCCAAGGGAACACGTTTATTTAAGGTTTATCTACAGAAACAGAAGGACAGTGTTGATTTGACCGTAAAAATGCTCAGCCAAACGGGGACCAGGTGGGACTCCCCGGTCGCTGCTCTGGGGTTTCCAGGCCCTTACTGGGCAGCCTGAGGGCAGTTTCCGCAGGGGCTGAAAGGCCATGTTGGTTCCTGCTTCCCCAGAGCCCTTCTCTTTCCTCTGTCCTGTGGTCTTTCCCAGAGAGGTTCGCTTATTTCGAGGAAGTGCCATCCCCAACGAGGCCTAGGGGGAACTAGGTCACAGGATCTGGGCAGCTTCTGTGAAACAAAATGCTGCCCAGGGCTTTTCAAAGGGGCAGGTGTCTGGTCATTGTCAATAGACCTCAGTGAAATGTGACCCTCGACCAGAGGTGGCAGGATGTGCGCACCAATTGGCTTCCTCTTCTTTAAGCTCCAGTGACCCGCCAGCAAAGCAGGAGTGACACATTGCCCGCTTGTGTGAGCCCGCGGGTTCTCCTGGGGAACCCCAGAAGCAGTTTTGTTGTTGTTGTTGTTGTTTTCTAGAGAGAAAGGACGCCTCTTGGGGGCTTGTTCTCCATCGCTCCTTCTAGAAATCCAAGAAATGCTTCTTAGCTTCCTTTCTTCCTTCCCCCCGCTCTACCCAAGAAGAAAACTTCCCCAAACTGTAAATCCTGAAGATAGTGAATGAGATAACACTGTGGATGAAAAGGGGCCACATACTACACCCGACAAGCTCAGGGGAGGCCTGCATGGTGGGCTTACAACCTCAGAGACCTAGAGTCACCACACAGGATGGTCTGAAATGAAAACTTCCTAACTAAGTGGGTCATGGTGGGTACTCATGTCCTAGGCTGATATCTCCCTTGACAAAAGTCAATTGTTACCTTAACTGAGCCTGTCTGTTGTCTTTATGTAGTACCAGTGGCCTGGTGCACGAAATTCATGCGGGGGGTGGGGGGGGTGGGGGGGGGGGCGCGTCCTTCAGCCCGGTCTGCACCCTCTCCAATCTGGGACCCCTCGGGGGATGTCCAACTGCCGGTTTAGGCCCTAAACTGGCAGTCGGACATCCCTCTCAATCTGGGACTGCTGGCTCCTAACCGCTCACCTGCCTGCCTGCCTAATTGCTTCTAACCACTCTGCCTGCCAGTCTGATTGCCCCCAACTGCCCCCTCCCCTTGCCGGCCTGCTCACCCCCAACTACCCCCCTGCCGGTCTGCTTGCTCCCAACTGCCCCCCTGCCAGCCTGATCACCCCCAACTGCCCTCCCCTCCTGGCCTGATTGCCCCTAACTGCCTCTGCCTTGGCCCTGCCACCATGGCTTTGTCCAGAAGGACGTCCGCAAGGTCTCCTGGTCTAATTAGCATATTACCCTTTATTAGTATAGATAATAGCATATCTTTGGAATGTGGGACCCCTCAGGGCACAGCCTTCCACGGAGCACAAGATCACTGGAACCTCATTGTTACCTTCCTGCCGAAGTACCATCTGTGTATGCTGTACATGTTCAATGTTAACTATCCTGTGCCAGCAATGTAAGAGTGTGTGACTCTCAGAGATTTCCCCACTTAGCTTCCTCCCTCCTCACTCATCTGCCACCAGTGGGCTCCATGGAACCCTCCTTCCCTCTCCTTGGAATCTAAGGTATAAAGTAAGCAGTGAAACAGCCATCCTCCAGAACATTATATCAACCAGTTGAGATTTTGCTTCTTAGCCATTGTCGTCGGTTTGGCTGGATATTCTTTTGTCGACAACAAAAATGGGTATTTTTTGTTGAGGCTTCTTCTTGTTTCACTTCGGCTTCTTGGTTGGAAGGAATTCATGGCCTTTGGAGGTTGAATCAGGAAACCCTAGAAGGCCTGCAGTTATTCAGTGTGCCTTTGTTGGGGGTTACCAAGGGGTTAACTTTTGGATTTTGCAAGTCTAGAAATTTAAGGTAATTAATAACAAATGATAGCGATTGCTTCACAAAAATATTTTTTTTTCTTTGCTCTAAGACTCTCAGTTGAGAGGCTATAGAATATATGCAACATTCATATCTTATGAGGCAGATGGTCTCTGCTTTGATGTATGTTTTTCCATTGAGATTATTGGGTTAAACAGCCTGGATCCAGGGGAGGTGATGCTTCTGCCTTCTTACCTTATACCTTTTTAGTTCATTGACTTCACTAACTTTCCCAAGGCTTTAAAATCTCTTTCTGGGCCCTAACCGGTTTGGCTCAGTGGATAGAGCGTCGGCCTGCGGACTGAAGAGTCCCAGGTTCGATTCTGGTCAAGGGCATGTACCTTGGTTGCGGGCACATTCCCAGTAGGGGGCGTGCAGGAGGCAGCTGATGTTTCTCACTCATTGATGATTCTAACTCTCTATTCCTCTCACTTCCTCTCTGTAAAAAATCAATAAAATATATTAAAAAAAATTTTTTTTAAATCTCTTTCTGGGACATTGAACTTCCACTGAAAATAAGTGTATCAGAGGAGGAGGCTGGTAGAAGACCAGGAAAATATCCTATATAATAAAAGGCTAATATGCAAACTGTCCCCTTGGGAGTTTGACCAACCAGGAGTTTGACCGCTCGCTATGATGTGCACTGACCACCAGGGGGCGGCACGGAATGAAAGAAGGCCCTGGCCAGCAGCCGGAAGGCTCTGATCAGCCCTGATTGCCGGCCAGGCCTAGGGACCCTACCCATGCACGAATTTCATGCACTCGGCCTCTAGTAGTAGTCATAATTATAAATATAATAACAGTATTCATAACCTACACTTATTTCCCAGCTCCTGAGGAAACAGGTTTAGAGTGATGAAAAAATGTTTGTCATAAGAGGAAGAACTCCCATCCAGACCCTGGGTCTTGACCATTATGCTACCCTGCCCCCAGGGAATGCCACTTGCTAGGTGTGGAGAGCCACGCGGAGGAGGAAGCCAGCCAAGCTCGCAGGAGGCAAAGGTGCAAACCCACTCTGAATGCACAAAGCCATTTTCACGGAACCCAGAGCTGGGCAGAATTTTGGACCCCACCCTTCACCCCCTGGCTTTAAACATGATTATGATTCACTATGAAATGAGAACTGGCCCATTTAAGGCTTCTAGAATCCAGAAAATGTTATCATTTCCTTCACCCACTTCATGTGGGAGGTCATCTCCAAGCACTGAGCCCCCAGGGATAGCCCTTCCCTGACTCCCCACAGCCCATCCAAGGAATACAACTCAATAAAGAATTTCCTTAAAGTGTTGACAGCATGTTTATAGACTTCGTGTGATCTTCACTGAACCTTGTGCACTGGGCCAGGGCATACATTACATCTTCATTTTTGTTATTCCTGTTCTATCAACTAGGAAATTGAGTCCCGAAGGGGTGAAGTAACCTGCCCCGGGCACTGAGCTCGTTTGGGACACGACTGGGACCGTCATTCAGGACCCTCAGTCCCAAGACCTGGTTTGTCCGCAGACACCCTGACCCTGTCTTCAGCATCAGGAGACGTTCGCACTGGGGGTAGGAAGCAGATACGGTCTCCGCCTTATTTTCTTAGGAAGCATTACTATTTCCTTTGGGAGATGGCTCTTATTCTCATCCAGTTGATAAGCACACAAATGGCTCATAGTGTTTTCAGAACCATTTTGCTGCCAGTTTTCTGTCCTCCCCCTCCCTCCCTGGGAAGTTTGTGCGCTGCCCGACACCCACCAGGTGTTCAATATGTGTCGGTGTCAGTGCGGCCTTGTGAGGGACTAACAGCGGCAGCTGGATGGAAAGAGAAGAGACTGGAATGAGGACAATCAGTGCTCACGTCCTGCCTGTGCCCTCTCTGGGTGTGTGACTCTGGGCAGGAGGCGGGCCTGCCAGTGCTTCGGGCACCTCAACCCAAAAGGAAGATCGTAGTCTCTACCTCAGAGTGACAGCGAGAACGGAGATGATGCAGGCACGGCCTTGAGCACAGCGCACAGAGGAAGCAGACAGAAAATGCTCCCTATAGAGTTGCTGTTGTTATTAGGACGGCTGCCTTACCGCCTTCCTAAAGGAGTTCCAGCTCATCATTGTTGAGCCTGCCTAGCTCCCTGCACGTATTACCACAGGAGCTTCTGTTGAATCTATAGATGCACGTGGTTCTCTTTTCTCTTCACTCAGGCGAGGAGGAGGATCACATTCAAAACCACAGTTTGTCCAAGTGCAGCTGAGCACTGCAACTTCCCCCCGGGGCTGCGCCTTAAGAGGGCCAACCCGAGACCCTCTTGGCAGGTGTCTCACACCCCACCAAGTTCACCAAAACACAAGTTAAAGTTGGGACAGGAGCCTTTGAACCAGAACCCCGTTTGCTATTTGTGGCCCCCGTGTGCTAGCTGCGGCCGCTGGGGGAGTTTCATCTTAGTGTGTACGTGCTCCCGACAGGACCAGCCACCACCAGGAGCCAAGCTGACACCATTCAGAGGGCTCCGGGGGAGCGCACGTTCACGCCGGCCGGTCACTCCCCAAAGAGCCGGCCTCCCCTCCTCTGTGCCAGCGATGGACACAGCTGCTCCCAGAGCCAGGCTGCTGTTCCCCAGGAGGCCTCTGGGGCTGGCCGTTCCAGCTCAGGGGCATCAAACCTGCCTGCCTGTTTTCCTCAAAGCAGTCTAGAAAGACGACATGCCGCCTGTGTGGAAAGGGGGCCTCTGTGGGGAAACGTAACACAGTTCTACTGCAGCGCACACAGCCCTCCTCCCGCCCCCCACTCCCCTCAGAACAGAACACATCGCCACAGAGCGCCTCCAGGTCCCTACCTGGAGCTCTATCACTTTACCCTCCAGTGCACCCATCGCGGTGACTCAGGCAGGAGAGGACAATGCGTGGCTTTGCCTTTGCCTTCCAGAGGCACCTCTTCCTGGGACTTTATAGGCCCAGAGGTGAGCTCCTTGGCAATCTTCCAGCTCCTCTGTCCTCCCCCTGCCCCCACTGCATGGAAACCGGCTGGGAGAGAAGTGTCATTCTCACTGGGAGCTGTGTCCTTAGCATAAAACGCCGTAACAACAATTTCACAGCAGCTGGAGCTGCACCTGGAATATGTCCAGGGGAGCCTCTTGAGTATAAGATGTTTGTTGTTGCGCCCTGGCCTGTGAACAGATGCTTTTCTCATTTCTGAGCTTACCTGTCGCTAACTCTTAGCGCTGAGTCTCTGCCAGGCTCTACACTGAGGCTGACTTGCATTATCTCATTTAAAGCCAATAAAGACCCCAACAAGTAGGTGCTACTGTTTGTTCATGTTACTGTTAAGAAAGGCAAGGGAAATTAAGAAACGCTAGAATCCCTGATGCTAACCTCTCTGTCACAGTGCCTCCCAGGTGGAAGATGCTGTGAGCTTTGTCCTCTTTAGGGATAAAAGTACCTTGAGGGTGGGGACCAAGTCTTAAAATGTGTGCCAAGTTCACAGTCCGGTCATGGCTACCAGGTGGGTGTTTCACAGCTGCCATACTCAGCCCATTTCTCAACAAGAATGTCTACAAAGCACATGTCTATTTAAGAGCCTCCTAGGTTTTCAACTTAGTATCAAACCCTATGGGGTAGGCAAAGGCAGCACATGACCTATTTGAGAGAGATTAGTCCATAGGAAACAAAGAAATCAATTAAATGTTACACTAAAAATAAATATTTCAGCCTCCAGAGAAAGGGGAGAACAGAATCATGGAGAGGGGGTAGGTCCTGGAAGAATGAGGCTCATGTCAAGAGCTTGAGAAGAAGAGGAAGGGGAATGGGTGTGAGGAAGGTCTTGAGGGAAAGAAAATGGAGGTGTCGCAAGATTCAGTAACTTGCCCAACATCATGCCTCTGGTCATTGGCAGAGCCTGGACTCCAACCTTGGAAGTCCGTGTGACCTCCAAGTCTATGTTCTCAGTCCACTAATAACTGCTTCCCACGTCACTGAACTTCATGGAGTCCCAGTTTCCTTATTTGTAAAATATTTTTTTGAAAACTACACCTATGCAGAGGAGGGAGGAGCAATGTGGAAGGGAAGCATCGAGCCGCGCTTGGACATGGTGCGTGGTCACAGTTCCTGGTCTGCCGCGGCCTCACCCTGTGATGCACTTGTTTTCCTTAAAGTTCAGTCATTATTAGTTTTCACCGTTCAAAACCACTGAGTGCGCACATTAGCTTTGTCTTGTCAGGCGACTTCAAGGATTCTGTAAGCATTCAGGAAGTACAGAGGACTCTTACATATTCTGTATCTTTCTCAATTGTATCACATCCCCCAAATGGACACTCAACTACTTTATCTTTTAGCTTCTCTCTTTTTCTTTTCTGCATCTTTATAGATCTCATTGAGTGTGAAACTAGGAAAGTACTTCACACAGAGGTGAGTCTACAGGTAATAAAGGTGGGAGGAGCGAGGCTGTATTGTTCTTCGGTGGAGTGGGGAACCCGGGTGCTCTTAGGTCAGGCATTAAATACTGTTCCACCGCATACACATACCAGGCAGGTGTCTGAGCAGGTGGGGTGGCCCCGGGCACATGCTGACGGGACACATGGGAGGCTGGTGGATATAATTACACCTTCATAAAAATGAATGCTGGACTCTCTCCCCTGCAGCGTCTTAGCTACGGTGCTAACATAAATATTTTAATTAGTTTCAGCTTCCAAAAGAGCCCCAGACTTCCAAATCTGCCTCCTATAGGGAAAATGCTTTTAAATCTCACCAGCTGGCAACAAATCCTTCCCAAACGAAAACGGAAAACCAAAAATCACATTTCTAACTGAACGAATAAGCGTACTTCTTATACACACAGCTTCATTAGGCATTTGGCAGCTTGGGGTGACACAGTCTTGGGCAAAAGTGCAACCCCCAGATTTTTTATTGTTTGCCTCGAACTGTAGAATGCCACCGCTAACGCACAACAGAGGTTCTGTAAGCCACCACCCCTGCATTTGGTTTTTCAGAAAACATAGGTGAGTCCCAGGAGGTTAAGGTACTGAAATACATAACTAATTTACAGTGGTTTCAAGGTAAGGCTTTTTCCTTCTTTCTTTCTTTCTTTCTTTCTTCCTTTCTTTCTTCTTTTTGTTAATGTGCCCTCATATTGTCCTCAATAGTCATTTGTGGCTATCACCATCCTATGAGGGAGGCACCAATATTCCTCTTTTACACGTGAGGAATCTGGGCTGAGACCCAACCAGGTGACATGCCCGGCACCACAGCTGGCGAGCGCTGGACCTGCCATCAAGTGGTCCGACTAGCTCACTCCTCGCCTCTGTGTTGTACCCTTGGGCCATTTTAGAACAGATGAAGGCAAAATGTACCACAGGCATGAAGAGCAAAACACTCCCCAACCTTCTAATATGACATCCTTCCTTTACTTCTATGCAGGCCACTGTCTGGGGGAGAAGGGCCTACGTTTGGGAGTACAAATCAGAGTGATACCAGTCAGATTGGAATATGTGGAGTAAAGAAAAAGGGAAGAAGCTAGGTTAACTGCTAACTTTTTTCTCTCTGAGCAACTTGGCAGATTATTTAGGCCAATTGTGCTTTTAGGAAATAACCCCTTACATTGTAACAATGCCTATTTCACTTTTTCAAAGAGTTCTCATCCCTCCACTCCTATGGACATAAACCGTCACATGAACTTAAAAGATTAAGTTCATGGATTTCTAGGATAAAGAAAGAATTTTGACTTTATTTTGTTGCTTCAGGCAGCATTCACTATACAAATACTATTCTCTCTTAAATCCCAATAAAGTTTAAGTAAACTTTCAAAACCGAGGGGGGTATGTTATTTTCATTATAAAAGGTATTCTCACAAAATCCTTTAAAGCAGTGGAATTTTCTCAATATTCATGTATTTATTCCACAAATCTCAGCAATGTGCCCGGCACCGTGCCAAGGGCCGTGTGTGAGGTGCTCAGGTGAGCAGTCTCTGAGGAAACAGATAGGAAATACACAAATGGGGTTTCAAATGGTCAGAGATGGAATAAGCAAGGATAACAGTGGGTAGAGGGAAGGGGAAGAGGCGAGAGAGGGAACACATAACTAGCATAGGGAACAACATCTGCAAAGACCTGGAGGTAGGAAAAAGTCTGGCTCAAATGTAGAGAGAAGGGGGAGAGCGGTTGAGGACTACATTTAAATGATCTTTTATTTAGAGACTAGAGGCCTGATGCACGAAATTCGTGCAAGGGCCTTTGCCCCAGACTCTGCCCACCACCACCTCTGCCTCAGCCCCTGCCCACTGCAGCTTTGTCTGGAAGGAAGGAGGGCCGGAAGGACGTCCGGTGTAATTAGCATATTACGCTTTTATTATTATAGATACATCATCACTTCACAGAGAACGCAGGAAGGGAAGACAGCTATCATGGTGGGAGCCACTATTCATGAAAGAAGTTTCAGGAATGGAATTATAAGTTTCTCCCTGAAATGATAAAATTAGTCAATGAGGAAGTGATTCGGTTCCCATACACTTACGTTATCCCACAACTGGGTAGAGTGTGTCACACTTTTCCTGTGTAAGTTAAGAACTCCTTGGGTGACTTGCTGGCAATTTTTTTCAACTTTGGGGACAGTGTGGGTAAGACACTCCAAACTGGTGGCCCACAAGCTGACTCTGGTCCACAGCCAGGGTTTCTTTGGCCTGGACAGTGTTTTACAAAATCACAGTAAATTGCAATGGCAGGAAATGCCATCTCCTCTTGCAATGGGTGCACTTCCACACTCCATTCCCAGCCTCCCCCGCATGCAGGAGGGACCACGTGACTGAGTTCTGCCAATGGAATGTGGGCAAGCGGTTGTGGCTGCTGCCAGGCCTTGCCCATGAAATCCCTTCTCCCAGGGCTCCTGGCTCGCTCGCTCTCTCTCTCTCTCTCTCTCTCTCTCTTCATCCACAGCTGAACGCAGAGAAGGGAAATGTCAGAGAAGATGCAGAGCCACTTGGGACGGGAGCAATGGGTTCCAGTCACAGTCTCTGAAATGGACCTGCCCTCGCTGTGATGGGAATGAAAAGGAAAACGCATGGCGTTCACCACGGAGATTCTGAGTCTGTTCCAAAGGTGTCTTTGTTTCGGTCCCTCCAGAATCAGGTTGTAAGATACAGGTTGTGTTTGTAACTCTGGGGAGGTTGCTTAGGGTGGAAAGAAACAGGGAAGATCAGGTATCATTTCAACATCACACCCTCTTGGGATCGGAAGGAAATTCCTTAAGGCCACTTATAGGTGATTTCATGTGGTTTTTAAAAATGTCTTTATTTAAAACGCCATGTGAACGAGGCAGTGTACACTCAGTTACAGCACTCTGACTTGGGAGTCGGACAATCGGGTTGAAATCTCAGCTCTGATACTTATTACCTTGCACCATTTACTTGCCTTCGGAAGCCTTGGGGAATAGCCATGTTTACCTCACGGAGTCTTTGTGAGGGGTAAGTGAGATAAATGCCATGGGGGGGGGGTCATAAGTGGTAGCTATTGTTATTATCGGCAAAAGATCAAATGCAAAAGAAAAGCAATCCAGATTAGACCGGATTTCCAGTCGTGCATCTTGCTGGAAGGGACCCGTGCACACAATGCGCTCAGAACGTCCCCTCCACTGGGACATGTGCCGAGTTGCAGGGGAGCCACTTTGACAAACACTCGTTTTTCTTGGGAAATGGGGCCACATTTCCATTAGCATAAAGACTAGGATTATTAAGCAAGCATTAAACCCTCCCCTCGTCCTCCTCTTCTAAACAAATAACATCTCTACTCCAAGCTCCATTTGGTGGGAAAGAACGAGATGATGGAAATAGGATGGCCAGGAAGACAGGACTGGAGAGCGTCATCCCTCAGTGTTTGTTCAGAAAATAAAGTTCGTAGAGGGAATATCCATCTCTTTTTCTGTCTTCTCTCTTCACATGTCTTATACATTAGAAAAGAATATAAAATTTTTTGAATGAAATCACGACCTTCTTTTGCCAAAGAGGGAAACAGTGACTGGAGATGTTAATGATCTCATTTACCTCCGAGGCATGACTGTGCCCTTGTCTTGGTCATCAAGCTGTGAAAAACCATTGTGTTGTCCAATACTCTTACTGAGAAACAGGGTAAAGGCATTTCCTGCTGAAAACAACAGACCATGCTAGACCTACCTAAAAGGGCAATTTGGCCAATGGCCACAGTGTCAGCTGTGGCACTTGGTAGATTTTCCTTCATTATGATGCCGTCTATTGTTCGGGGAAGATGCTCCAGCTCAGTTGCTAAGTGAAATAAGGTAGATTACAAAGGAAGATGTGGGGTTTGATCATAATCACATTCTGGTAAAAGCATGGAAAGTGTCCATTAGGTTCTTTTTTCTTTCTCCAGCCACAGAAATTCACTCTGCTCGCAAGTAATGGAATTTATTGGAAGGATGTGGAATTTCACCGAAATATGACTTAGCTATTGTTGCATAACAAACCACCCCAAATTTAGTGGCTTAAAACATCAATTTATTTGGCTCCGTAATGCAGGATGGTCATCCGCATGTACTGAGGGCAGCTGTCAGCCCACCCGGTGACTCTGCTTCTGTACGTGGGCTGAGGCCCCGGGGCTGTCCTCCACAAGGTTTCCCAGCCCCCAGCAGTCTGGTCCCGTGTGTTCTTTGAGTCGAGTCATGGCTCCCGGAGAGAGTGTGGAGCTCAGAGAGCCTCCTGGAGCCTAGGCTCTGAGCTGGCACTCCCTCACTTCCCCTGCAGTCCATTGGCCAAGGCAAGTCGCGGGCAATCGAGATCCAAAGGCTGTGGGACTGGACTCCACCTCTTCACTGGACTCCACTTACTATGAAGGACACTGAGATGAAGGTCACCAGCTGGGACCCATCAATGCAATAAATTTTCCACAACAGAATTGAAGGAGAGGCTGGAGAATTAGTTCTCAAAGGGCTGGAATCCAGGGACGCTCCAGGTGTCCGGTGATGGGAACTAAAGGGTGACGTCCTCTCAGGAGGGAGGAACGCCAGAGTGCTCAGTCCCTGAGGCTCCCTTGGCTGGACACTGGCGTCTCCCCTTGCTCACCTCCTACTGCGCTGTCAGTGGAGAACCTGACGTCTGGCTGGCAGTCCCGCTAGAAAGGATGTTCCGCTGGTTGAGGGGTTCTCCCCAGAGCAAAATGTGGGTGTGGCCCCTGAAGAAGACAGAGTGAATGCTGGGCCACCCGTACCAATGTGCTTCCTTAAGGCACCAAAATGGTAACAGCAGTAATATCTGTGTGTTGGGTTTATGGAAGAGAGTTTTCTTTTTGTTTATATATATTTCTGAAATTTCTCCAAAAAACATATATCTATTATGATTTTTTAGGTTATAGAAATAAAGTTATAGAAACACACAAACTGGTGACAAGATGGGAATGGTGAAAAGGTATTTGGACTTCAGGTACTTTTAGCTCCACCCTCTTCTTCCTCCTCCTCCTCCTCCCCCTCCCCTCCCATGACTACTTCTGCCATAACACACACACACATACGTACATACACACACACACACACACACACACACACACACACTGCCGGGGTCCAGCCCCAGCGGTCCAGGGGTTCCCAAAGGTGTGGACGGAGTCGGCGAAGAATGTTTTACACAGAGACAGTGTTCAGAACTCTCTAGCTCTCTTTAGTCTCCGTGGATCTTCCTGTGCCTGGCTGAGGCCACAGAGAAAGATCCCGAGGCAAACTGAGCCTTTATTTTTATAGTCAGAGGTAAACAAGGTAGTGGTTACCAAAGTTACACTGTTCTTGTGAGTTTCACTTGTTTTTGTTCTTGTTCTTGCTGCACTTGCCTCAGCCCATTAGCTTCCCAGGTAAGATCTAGGGAGCGTCATAAAGTCAAGCCTAATTATGCTTAAGAGGACTGTGCCTCTAAGCTGGGACTTGTTTGTGACTTTGCCAACAGGTCAGTCCGAGGCTTAACCCTATATCGGCTCCCCACAACACATCTCCTCCATCTCATTCCAGAAAGGAAACTGCTTTGAGTCTCTGTAAAATGATGAGAGGAGAGGAGTATGTCTCCAAAGTCATTTCCATTTATGAATAATGAATACATACATATCTCTAATTTACCAGATAAATGATTTTATGTCCTGGTGGACACTTTCACTTAGTCCCAATATACTATATTTTAGCCATAAACCCTCAAACCTGATCCATAAGCACATGTGAGAGAAAGGTTTTCTTCACCTTCCTCCTCTGGTCCCCACCAGCAGATGCTGACGTGACAGTCCAGTGAAAGACCTAACAGATGCTCCTCCCTCCCTGGGGAGCGCTCGGGACTCAGGCTTTACATATCAGAAATCAGTCCTGCAGAAAACATCCCTCCTCTCCCATTACAACACCCAGAGGCTAACGGGAAAGGGAGAAGGGGAGGGGGAGAGGGAGTGCGAGATCTGTATATGCTCATGGGGGCCACTGGTACATGGCTTTGACCTTGGGGGGTGGAATTAGGGTAGCCAAACCAATATAGGACATTCAGTTAACCTATGTTATAGGTAAGTAAGAAATAACTTGCTGATGTAAGTATGTCCCACATATTGCAGATTTTGCCAATTTGAATGGGACAGACATACCAAAAATGTATTTGTTTTTTACCTGAAATTCAAATATCATTCGGTAAATCTGGCAACCTTAGTTAGACTAGATTTCTAATGTTATTTGTTCACCCTAGACCACCCCACTCTCGGGCACAGAGAACATACACTACTTGCCCCAGACTTTGAAGCATCTGAAAGAAATCAAAGAGGAAACACTTTATGGAAGGATATTCCTCATTTCCCTGTGGGCATGTCCATCTGGACCTGGAATTAAGAGTCTGGTTCTAAATTCAAGGAAAAAGCAGTTTTTTCTTCTTGATTTATTTTTCCTTAATGTAAATAGTGTGTGTGTGTGTGTGTGTGTGTGTGTGTATGTGTGTGCGCGCGCATGCACGCGCACGCGTGGGGGCCCTGCAAGATGTCCCCTCAGGACCTAAAAACAGGGAGACAAGATTGACCCTTCACTCTGAGAACTGAATTAATGAAACTGACTCAAATATCCTTGCAACCTCCCAGAGCAGCCATAAAACTGTAGGAAAATCTATAATATTAGCAAATACAGGAAAGGGAGGTGTGATAAGAAAAGGGGAAGAATAACTACTGACCTGGGAAAGGCGGGTTGAAGAGGAGGGTTTTGGCAACGCCTGGCTTGTGCTGCCTGGCGGTTAGGGGAGGGCTGGGGCGGGGACGCCAGCCTAGTGAGGAAAGAATGTGTACTCTGTTGTGTGCAGCATAGTGAGAACTCCAGCTCCTTGAAGCACGCAGTCTGTCTCGTGCACCAACATCGATGATACATTCTCGGAGGAAATGATAGGAAAGTGAGCTCTGTGTGCCCCAAACACATTCACTGGGGCCGCATGTGAGGAAGGAATGGCAGTAACGAGGAATGGCGGTGTTTTCCCCTTAGTCACTGCACCTTTGCACAGGATTCGGTGTAGCAACCATTGAATTTGCTCGTGTCCTCCCGGCATTAACGAGGTTGCACTATTTCAGCCTTTATTGACAAGGAGGAAATGGCAGACAGGCAGGCCGGTGTCCGGAGCACGAATCAATGAAAGGACAATTTCCTCCGTGTTTGCAACGGGTGGGATGCTTCAGCTGCTAGAACTCCATTGTTTGGTGATGTTTCCTAAACAGAGCCCAGTTGAATTCTGAACCCTGCCAAGCGGATCCACTCCCCCACCTCTTGTTTACAGTCTTCCCCCCACCATTCCAGTCTGAAAGCAAGGAATCAAGGTCAAATTACCTCATTTACCTTTTGTTTACCAAATGCTTAGGCAGCTCCTGTTGCCTGCCCAGCACTGTTTTAGAATCATAACTCATTTAAACCTCCTGTGAGCCGTGTGAGGTAGGAACCACTACCAGTTTCATTTAAAGAGGGGGAAACTGAGGCACAGGGTGGGTAAGGAACCTGCTCAACTAAGTGGCTACTTTGTCCTGGGCTCTCCTTTTTGGCATGTGCTGATGTAGTGTGCACCTCTCGGCTATGCCATTGTTAATTCTCCTCTTCCTGGGGGAATGCATGTCCCTGGGGGGGCAGAGGGCGGGGCAGTTGGGGATGAAGTTTCATCCTATTGCGAAGTGAAATGGGAAAGATAAAATGTAACATGGCTACTCTGTTACCCTTAGGACACAGTTGAAATCAGTTGTCTCAAGGAATCTAGTTCTTGGTCTCCTAGTATGAATTTCAGGGGCCGCCATTTCACAGACAGTCATGTTAGCTTCAGAGAGGAAAAACCATGCTAGCAGCTCTCGTCCCCTGAAATGTGGCTACTGCGGATCTGAAGCATTCACAAATGCTTTGGATTTATCTGAAGGTAGAGATAAATTCCTTTTCTAATGTTAAAAAAGTCTCCATAAATTATCTAGGAATACATTTAACTAAAAAGGTGAAAGACCTGTACTCTGAAAATGACAAGACAATGAAGAAAGAAATTGAATAAGATACAAAAAATGGAAGGATATACCAATGGAAGGATTGGAAGAATTAGTATTGTTAAAATGTCTTTACTACATAAAGTAATATACAGATTCAATGCAAACCCTATTATAATACCAATGGAATTCTTCTTAGAATTAGAAAAAACTAATCCTAAATTTATATGGAACCACAAAAGCTCCTGAACAGCAAACACATTTTTGAGGAAAGAACAAAGTAGGATGTATCATGCTTCTTGATATCAAACTGTACTACAAATCTACAGTCATCAAAACAGTACAGTATTGGCATTAATGTGTATATATATATATATATATATATATGAAATACAGTAGAGCTCCCAGAAGTAAATCCTGACTTATATGGTCAATTAAGCTATGACAAAGGACTTAAGGATATACAATGGGGTAAAGACAGTTTCTTCAATAAGGGTGCTGGGAAGACTGGACGATACATGTAAAAAAATAAAACTGGACCACTATCTTGCACCATATACAAAAGTAAACTCAAAATAATTAAAAACTTAAGTGTCAGACCTGACATAATACAACTCCTAGAAGAAAACATAGGCAGTAAACTCTTTGATATCACTCTTAGCAGTATATTTTTGGATATGATCCTTGGGCAAAATAAACAAAAGAAAAAATAAACAAATGGGACTACATCAGACTAAAAAGTTTTTGCACAATGAAGGAAACTATGAATAAAATAAAAAAACAACCTATTAAAATGGAGAAGATATTAACCAGTAATACATCCAATAAGGGGTTAATATCCAAGCTATATAAGGACCGGCAAGACATACAAACACCAATATACACAGTCCAATTAAAAAAACGGGCAGAGGACTTAAATAGACACTTCTCCAAAGAGGACATACAGATGGCCCATAGACATACGAATAGATGCTCAACATCACTAAACATCAGGGAAACGCAAATTAAAATCACAAGGAGGAATCACCTTGCACTTGTCAGAATGACTATCAACAATAAAGTAACAAATAACAAGTGTTGACCAGTATTTGGGGAAAAGGGAACCCTCATGCACTGTTGGTGGGTTGTGAATTAGTGCAGCCACTATGTAAAACAGTATGGAGATAACTCAAAAACCTAGAAAAAAAGAAGCTGCCATATAATCTAGCAATTCCACTTCTGGGTATTTATAAAACAAAGAACACAGAAAAAAACAGAGGCAAGGATGCATGGAACAGACTGACAGTTGTCAGAGGGGAGGTGGGGAGAGGGGACTGGATGAAAGAACGTGAAAGGATTAGCCAAAAAACAGACATACATGACAGACAGAGGGAAAGGGGATGGGAGGGTAGGTGGAGGTAGCAAAGTGCTGGGGGAAATGGGACAGGAAGAGACTGTGCCTGGGGCAATGGGTGCAGGATGCAGTGTGAACATGAGGTTTTATTGAATGGTACACTTGAAACCTGTGAAATATTATTCAGCAATAAAAAAATAATAAAAACTTTCCATTTTCGACAACATGGATTGACCTAGAGGGCATTATGCTCATTGAAATGTCAGACAGAAAATGACAAATACCATATGATTTCACTTATATGTGGATCCTAAAAAAACCCACAAATGAATAAACAAAACAAACTAGAAACATATACATAGAAATAGAGAATAAGCCGATGGTTACTAAAGGGGAGATAAGTAGGGGGATAGGAATGTAAAAAATGGTGAAGGGACTAAATAAATAGAAGATAGATAGATAGATAGATAGATGATTCAGTTCAAAAGTTTGAATACCAAACTTGATTTCTTTCCTTTAAAAAACATTTTTTTTCATGGCTACTATTTATTTTGCTGATATTTTAAGGAAAGTTCTAAGCAACTATTAACCAGCCACTAACCAGAATATAAACATTCAATGTTCAAGTATTTTTGCAATAAGGGATTTTTATAAAAGCAGAGTTCATTTGAATCCAAAGGTAATTTTAAAACTCATACACATTGCATGCATCAATTCTAACCTTAAAATTTTATTATGATTGGGTATATGATAAGCGTATTGACCATATAGCTCATCATCTAAGTTGCAATCCTTTTCAGCGTAAAAGGGGGAGTTATTAATAATCATGTCCGGACAACCTGGCATTAAACAAAACTTCAACAGATACAAGCAGAAGGTATGGCCCCTCTAATGACAAATGGGCACAGGGACTAGCATCTGCAAGCTATGATACAGTTCATTCTGGATAAGCCTGACTAGGACATCAGGCAACACCCTGCTGTTCATGCCCCGGGTTGGCACTGCTGTCAGCCGGGCTTATAAGGGCTGTGAGAGCCGTGGCGGTGTTCTGATAAGAACGGCACGGGGCCCTGCAGACCTGCTCTTGCCCGTCACTGATGCAGTCACTTAATAGAGCACCTGGGACCCCACAAAGGTAGGCCAGGTCAGTGCGCACACCCTGGGACCACGGACTTGCCAATTTTCAACAAATGCCCCACTGCCATCTGAACTTCCCAATGGGTTTCTCTCTGAGTCCCTTTGATCGTCTCTGGTTCAGTGGAGGGTGACAGGATGTCACGGAGCCTGGAAACCCTGTCAGCGGAGTGACAGCTGAAGCAGGTGGGGACAGAGAGCGTGGAGAGGAGAAACAGGGCCACCCCGGGCGGCGACAGAGAGCGGACCTGCTGCCACTGCAAGAAGGAAGAGGTTTGTTTCGAGTGGCCAGAGTGCAGTGCAAAATGCAAACTTCAGGTAACCATACCTCGGCTCAGTGGTTCTCAACCTTCTGGCTCTTTAAATACAGTTCCTCATGTTGTGACCCAACCATAAAATTATTTTCGTTGCTACTTCATAACTGTAATGTTGCTACTGTTATGAATCATAATGTAAATATCTGATATGCAGGATGGTCTTAGGCGACCCCTGTGAAAGGGTCGTTCGACCACCAAAGGGGTCGCGACCCACAGGTTGAGAACCGCTGCCTTGGCTCAATTTAAGTGATTTCTCTCTCTCTTTTTTAATTATTGAGAGAAATGTTTTAATGAGAAGACTGCACATGCTCTCTGTAAAAACAAACAGACAAACAAAACCAGGGCACACACCCCAACCTGGGCCAGGGCTTGAGCCTGCAACCCAGGTGCATGCCCTTGACGGGAATCTAACTGGGGGCCTTTCAGTCCAAGGGCCAACGCTGTATCCACTGAGCCCAAACGGGCCAGGGCTATGACACTTGTTCTTAAGAGAAAGGATGTTCAGATGCTTTAAGCTGCTCACAAATGGAGGGGCTGTCTAGGAGAATTAGCCACCAGCCACCCTGAAGCAGAGGTTGGGGGACCACTTGGCTGGGCATTTGAGAGGAGATTCAAGCCACAGATGGAAGGCAGGAGAGTTGGACTGGGTGTCTTCCAAGATCCACTTCAGCGCTCTGATTCCCTGACTTCCTGTGCACGCCCTGGGCAGGGAGCGAGACCCAGGAGGAGCCCTGGGAACGGGCGCATCCAAATGCCCCCCCTCTCCACCCCACCCCCACCCCTAGCAGGAGCAGCGGTGCACGTGCAGCCAGGCTGGTTCCGGAGCCACGCTGGGCCTCCCCTGGCGGCAGACAGGAATGCCTGTGGGAGCAGTGCCGGTCCCAGCTGCTCTCTGGACCTGGGGAGCTTTCAGTGTAGGTGCCTCCATGTAAAACAAAACAAATTCTCTAAACACTGCAGGTTCCATGCTGACAGCAAATACTGTGCCTTCTGAAGAGCCTGGCAGGGCAGGAAATGACTCCCTCACCTGTTCCCTGTTTTGACATTTCATCAAGATGGAATTTAGTCGCTATGACAGATAACATTGTTATATTTGACCTTACGAAAGACACACTGGTTGGATTTTATAGTGTTCAGGATCCCCTCTACTTGTATATATGTTAGATAGATGTATTTCCTTTTTATCTTGAAAAAAAAGAGATAACTCCCAGAAACATGGCAAAAAGAGTACATTGAACATCTATATATCCTAACGACATTCACCAATTAACATAATTGCTTTTCTCTCTCTCCAAATATATATATTCCCCAAAATGTATACCCACACTTTGAATAATTATAAAGGCGGTGTTTAGTAAAATACACTTCGTTTTCATTGAACAGCTATCAGCTGGTAAAGTGTGCACACGTTTTTGGGGGATGCCCTGTATATGTATTTGTTTCATTGGCAGGAACTGCTATAGGCTGAATGCTCCTCGCCCTTCTCAGATTCATGTGGAAATTCTCCCCTGCGGTGTGACCGTGTGAGGAGGTGTGGCCTTGGGTGTGATCAGGTCGTAAAGGCGGAGCTCTCAGGGTGAGGAGTAGTGAGTGTCCTTGCAAAGAGGCCCCCAGAGCCCCTGGGCCCTTGCCCAGCTGAGGACCCAAGGAGAAGTCTGCGGCCTGGCCCCGTGATCCTGACTTCCAGCCTCCACAACTGTGGGAAGTAAATGTCTGTTCCTCAGGAGTCACCCAGCCTATGGTGCTTTGTAGCCCGTGGACTAAGACAGGAAACATCTGAGGTAAGTTGTGGACATCAGGAGCCCTCCCACCTCAACATAGGGGCAAATGTCTCCTAAGAACAAGGACAAGAATTATGATCAAATTTAGGACATTTAACACCCATATCATACTACGACTGAATATAGTCATATTCAAATGTTGCCAGTCTTTCTTTCCCATATTGTCCTTTAAAACATGTTTCCTCAATCTAGAATTGCAAATTTCCACTTAGCTGTCACACTTCCTTCGTATCTTATCTCAGAATAGTTCCTCGGCCTTTGTCTTTTCTGATCTTGATATTCTGGGCTCGCACAGGCCCTCCGATGTCTAGCATGTTCTTTGATTTGGGTTTGTCTGGCGTTTCCTTTGGACGAGGTTCAAATCATGCAGGTGCTGTGTCCTCAGGACATCACACGAGGAGGCACCTGCTGTCGGTTCGTCCCTTTATCGGTGATGTTAACTTTGTCCATGGGGTTAAGGTGGTTTCCAGGTCATTTTACAAATGGAGGGGCTGGAAATGGCCAGGAAGAATCTTTCTTTTAATAATTAATACTCTGTGAGTAGACATTGGTGGTGTCACCCATATTTCTTCACTCTAAAGGTAGTTTTTCCCTTATTTGGAATAAATAATCTGTGGAGAGATATTTTCAGATGTGTAGACAGCTTACTTACCAACAAGCTGGTTATAGTGTCCATTGATGCCTCTTGCTTGAATCAAGTACAATATTACTATGGTAGGTAGATGCTTTGGGAAAGGGGGATGTTATAATATTGAGGTTTCCTACCTGTACCCCCTCTTAATTATTCCTCCCTCAACACCAAAAGGGATACTCCAGGCAAACCATTTGGGCTAATATGACTAAAGGTCCCTAACAGCACTTGCTCCCACCATTCCAGAGTTTGAGCTATGCTTGGAGGATGAGACAGCTATGGTTCAACAAAAAGAGCCTGGATTGAGAGTCAGATTCGCAGATGAACTGGCATCTCCATTTGGCGAGTCCACGGGCCTCTCTATTTTTTTTTCTTTTCTTTTGGCTGTTGATACCACAAACTATTTTTAAAATATATTTGTTATTTATTTCAGAGAGGAAGGGAGAGGGAGAGGGAGATAGAAACATCAATGATGACAGAGAATCATTGATCAGCTGCCTCCTACACACCCCACACTGGGGACCAAGCCAGCAACCTGGACATGTGCCCTGACCAGGAATTGAACCGTGACTTTCTGGTTCATAGGTCAATGCTCAACCACTGAGCCACACCAGCCAGGCTTTTTTTTTTTTTTTTTAATAATTCTTTACAACAAGCATATCAAACTGGCAGCCACGGGTCGCCTGCCTCGTTTATTTGGCCCATGTTAGCCTTTGAGTTTGACGGGCTTGCTTTACAGCCTTGTGGTCCAAGTTCAGTGGCATTGGTATCACACGGAAGCTCAGGAGACATGCAGAATCTCAGGCCCCGCCCAGACCTACTGAATCTGAATTTGCATCTTAACGTGATTCCCAGACTATTTACAGGGCAGGGCAATAGTAAGTTTCCAGTTGTTCATGTGGAAAATAATACAATAATTAATAAATAATAATGCATGAATAAACTCTGGCCTTGCTGATGTGGCTCAGTGGTTGAGCATCGGCCCACAGGCCCCTCTAAATGAACATGTCCTAACTGAGCTTCCTTGAGGGGTTGAGTCCCTCAAACCTGTGCCTCCTCCAGAATTCCATTGTCAATGAATGCCACCACCATCTACCCAGCGGCCCAAGCCAAAAATCTGGGCAGACTTCTCCACTCCTAGCAGTTCCTTACTCTCCACATCTAATTCACAACCACACCCTGTGTGATGATACTTTCCAACACCTCCAACTGTTCATCCTCTTCTCGCCAGCCGCCCTATCACCTGGTCCAGGCCACCCTCATCTCTCACCTGCTCTTCTGCTATCGCCTCCTGACTGTCCTCCTGCCTCCAAGGTTTGAGTACTGCAATCCATTCTTCTCACTTCGGTCAGAGTGGCCTTTCTTTAGTATAAATCTGATATATCCCCTTTCCTCCCCTCCCATTAAACTCTCTGGTAGCTCCACATTGCCAAGGATCACTTGGTTAAAGTGACAAGTCTCAACTCCCTAACATGGTATGCAAGGCTCCCACAGGGTTGGCTCACTTCACCAGCGATATTTTTCATCCATCTCTGACTTACCTACTGGCCTCACTTCTGGCCAGAGAAATCAAGAGAGACTCAAGGTGACATATACATGAAATGGGACTTTGAAAAAACATATGCACACACACATCCTCAATATGCACACACATATCCTCAATATGCACACACATATGCACACTTCCCCTAGGAAATCATGGAAGCAGCGCTGGCCTGGCCATTTCCAGGACTCTGTAGAATGCTGCCCCCCAAACTGTGGACCCTCCTCTTTAGTGGAAGAGACAAGTACTCACCAGGAAATAGTTCAAGTTTGTTCATCAGGCAGGTGAAGCCATTGAAAAATATGGGCCACCAGAGGGCGCACCATGACCCGCAACAGGCTTGAGGAGCGATGGGTTCCACATTAATTTTATCTTGAAAGAAAAGATATTGGGAAACATATTAGATATATTTATTTATGTGTCCTGACCACCACATGCATCCCGATTCCCAGGACAGCCGGATGCTTTTATTTTTAAGTCGTGTCCATGGTTTCAGGACAAACATGCTGTGAAAAACCTTTGCCATCACTGAATGGAAAAGGAAATATGAAAGCTCAGCTTATTGTTTTCTCTAGAAAGTCAAATTACATTTTAGATAGTCTCTCCTTAGGCCAGAACTCTTGATTTATTTAAGAGACTTCTGAAACTCTGTGTGGCACATTACTCATAAGTATTAGAAAATTCTCAGGAATATGGAGGATCAGGAAAAAATTATAATAAAATATGACTAATTATAATTTTTTTAAAAATGTTTGAGCATTTACTATGTTCCAGATACTATTCGAAGAGTTTGAGACGTATTATAAGTAAATATAAGTATATTTAATCCACATAATAAGCTTAGACATTAAGTGTTACTGTTCCCATTTTGCAAATGATAAAACAGGCCTCAAGCATTTCAGCAACTTGACTAACATCACAAAGTTAGGCCTGGAATGTAGGACTTTCAGAGGCCTAACTCCGTGTTCCTACTCAGGGTGCTGTGTATCTTGGCAACCTCTCGTCTTTCTCTTCGAAGCCCACCTTCTCCACTTCAGGACTTTTCCCCCTTTCCTCGCTGACAGTGCTAGGCATGGCTCCAGCAGTCATCTAGAGTTATACTCTGGCTCCAAACCGCTCCACTGTTTTCTAGACTTTACCTCCTACTCCCAATCAAAAGTGGACTATCCTGTGTCTCATTCCTTCAGGACCACTGTGTCATGCTAGCATACCTGTTAGTGCCTGGTAGTTCAACAAATACTTACTGGACATCTCTATGCTAGACCAATAGGATTCCCACACATCTGAGGTTCAGTAAATGCTTGTTGGATGGATGGATGGATGGATGGATGGATGGTCAAAAGGATGAATGGACAAACCAGTGAATACTACTATGCTATCAGTGACAACAGAGGAAGTTTCAAGTAGATGATAAACATGAGTTCTGGAATAAGAAAGATTTGGATTCTGGCTCTATCATTTGGTTGGTACCTAGTACTAGTCACCAAATATTTCTGGCTGTGGTCATAAATAAGAAAGATTCTAATCACGCCAACTGGAGATTACATTTGAAAACGTATAGCCTTTCATTCATTTTTTTCTGAGCTTATTTATATTCACTTTAACTCCTAAAAATTGAATTATATTATATTCATTGTTTGTGTTACCTGACTTCAGCCCAGGTAACTGACATTTTTCTTCTTTCTGCTTTGCCGCCCAACTCTGGTTTTGTTCAGATATAGGACAGCCATGTGCCTGGGGAAGCCTGGGATCTTCTCCAGCCTGAGGGAAGGAAAATTAATTGGTCCAGGCCATGACTTTTTTTTTTTTAAAAAACATACATTTTAAAATTTATCTTTATTGTTGAAGGTATTACAGATATTTATTTTTGTTTTTCCGCATTGACCCCCTCTCCCCGCATCTGCGCTTCCCATGCCTTCGCCACACTATTGTCTGTGTCCATGGATTATGCATAAAAGTTCCCCGGTTAATCTCTCCCCCTCCAACCCCTGCCCCCAACCCCACCTTCCCTCTGAATTTCATCATTCTGACCATGGTTCTATGTCTCTGGGTTTATTTTGTTCATCGGTATATTTTGTTCATTAGATTCCACATATGAGTGAGATCATATGATACAATCCTACATTCCTTTCTTTTAAACGAATATTTTTATTGATTTTTAGAGCAAGAGGAAAGGAGAGGGAGAGAGAGAAACATCAATGTGAGAGCATAATATCGATGGGCTGCCTCCTGCACACACCCTCCCTGGGGACAGAGCCTGCACCTGGGCATGTGCCCTGACCGGGGAAATGGAACCAGCAGCCTTCTGGTGCTCAGGACGATGCTCAGCCAGCTGAGCCACTCTAGCTGGACGGTCTAGGCCATTCTTGATCATTCCAGTCATCTTGCCAGTGATTGGCTCAGGAATAAGCTCGTGGCATTATTTTGGCCAAAGAAACATGAGAGAAGTTTGAAGGAAGCTTCTGGGGGAAAAGTATCTTTGCTCTAAACAAACAAACAAGTAAAGCTGACCTGCAAAATGAAACTTCCTCTTTTCATGCCTGGATGTGTCTGAAACAATGACTGCCATTTTGCAAAACTGAGGAGGGAGGGAGCCTGAGAGGATCAGCCAATTAAAAGAAAGGCTGTGGGAGCCAGGACTGCTGCTCCGTTGTTAAGCCTCTGAATTAACGGACCTTGCAGCCTTGGTCTTGCTAGATAAGATAAAGGCTTGGTTGTTTATTCTGTCAATGCCTTCTGTTACTTGTCACAGAAAGCATCCTATTTGATAGACGATTTTCCTCAGATATTCTCCTGCAATATTTTTCAAAGGGGCCTATGCTATTCCTTTTACTGACCTGCCACTGCTTGCCTTTTCCTGGACACGGAGTTCATTCCCTCGTCTTTGCTAATAGCTTAGTGTCGCTGCAGCGGCAAACCTTGCACTCATTTCGCATTTCATTTCCTGAGTTTAAATCCTGGGTTGAATGTTATGAACCGTTTTAAGGCTTTTAATGCATATTCCAAACTGCCTGGGAGTCATTGTTGGTGTGTTTTGTACTAACCTTTAAAAAGACTTCTGGTGAGGTCTTCTTTCTTCACAGTTAGCTATCAATCACCATTAAGAAGAATCATTTTCAAAAGGTATTATTCCTGCAAGTGCGAACTGACTTCCAACATGAGTTTCAGGTAAGCAAAGTGTGTCTCTCACACTGCATGTTCTTCGGCCACGTTACATGTCATTCACATGACTCAAATCTTGCGATGTTAGGTCCCAGGGCCAACTAAGGTCACGTGTTTGCCTCTTCCGGACAGACATCACATATACATGGAATCACGCGATGTGTGACCTTTTAGTGTCTGGCTTCTTTTTGGGGGCGATTTATCCAAGTTAGAGCAGGTACTGGTACTTCATTCCTGTCTGTGGTTCCAGGAACTTTTTAGAAAGTAAAATCTGTGCTTCACCCAGACCAGCGAGTCCAAAGTCTGAGCGGGGGCCCAGCGACCTGCGTCCTCACGAGCCCTCCGATCGTTCGGCTGCGTCCTAGAGTGGACACCACTGGCTTAGGGGATACCAGTGACACTGTTAAACGCAGAAGGAAGTTGTTGGGTTCCTACATTCAGGATTTTGTTACTCTGCCTAGAACTCAGAGTCGCTATAGGTGTTTTAAAAACCAAAGTGGTTTTTGCCTTTTTCTGAGTCGTAGGCAAGGGCTGTCAGATCTGTCAAATTCACTTTTGGTCTCAAACAGCGTGTCGAAAACCGAGGGCACATTCTTTCAAAATAACCCTGGACTATTTTTAATCTCTTGGCATTAACGTCAACCCTTTCCATTTTGTTGCCATCCCATTTCTAGAATGGCGAACTGCTTCCGCGGAATCTCCAGATGTGCCTTCCCTTGCCCCAGCTGCACGTGGCAGGTGCCCACAGACGGGACCGCCCCGGCTGAGCCCTGCCTTCCCCGCCTTGGGACACAACACAGATTTGTCCTGTGAACACGCGTGCCTACACCCACGAGTGCACTTAAATGGCTTTCAGACACAATGAACCTAAAGAAATTCCTATAATCTGGCACCCCAATTCTAAATTTCTTCTCCGGTATCCCCCCCTTAGGGCCACTTGTGCAGCCCACCTGACCCTCTGCCAGCAGTTTATAGATTTAGGAAGAAGAATGGTCTTGGACGGCATGGGAACCTGTGGGAGGAAACGCAAGGAACTGACTTCATCCACGCTCGAGTTCACAACAAACACGGTGCTTATCGGGCACCACGGGAGCTGTGTATGGCTGAGAAGACAGCTGTGAACAAGAGAGACGCCGCCCCTCCTCCACTCCATTCTATGGAGCTTGAAGTCTAGTGGGAACTGAGCAAAGGGGTCATTTCAGCGCCGCGTGGGGTACTGATGGGGAAGGTCCCTGTGAAGTGTGCCATGGAGCATGCTGGAGAGGCACTTACTCCGGTGGCGGTGTTGGGGTGGTGGGGTGGTGGGGTGGTGAGGTGGGGGGTCTAAGAAGGCTCCGAGGAGAAAGAGCTGGTCAGGTTAGACGTGAACGATGAGCAGAATTACTTAGGAAAGTTGGATTTGGGTGGGGCAGGGTGGCTTTAATGGAAATGGCTTTCGGAGAGAGGGAATGGCACATGCCGAGGTGGGGAGGAAAGAGGAGCATGTCCCATGCTTAGCCACCAAGAGGCTTGCGAAGTTGCTGGATTGTCCTGTTGAGGGCGGGTCTGACACGACCTGAAGTTAGCAAGAGATGGGGCTGTTTTTCCCTGACAAAGGTCAATCTTTGCCTTAAAAAAAAAAAAAAAAAAAAAGACGTAAGGTAGATGGTTATACTGGCCCAATGGATCAGGCCTCCCTGAGTTCACTCCCCTTTTGCAATGGGGCCCTGACACTCCTCCCATCAAATGGTGCCGCCTGTTTCTCCATCCTTGCCTCTGGGCTGCCCGGAGACTGGCTTTGATGGACAGAATGTGGTGAAGGTGACACCACAAGTTCCAGGCCTAGATCTCGAGGGTACTATGGCTCTGACTGTAACAGTCTTATTGTCCTGAGTAAATTATTACCACCCACCATGCTGGGAAGAAGCCCAGGCTAGCCTATGGAGGGTGTGAAGTCAAACTGAGAAGAAATTAAGCCCAGCCAACAGCCAGCACCAACTCCGAGACATGAGCGACTCACCTGACCTTCCAGCCCCACTGGCCCTCCGGCTGGATGCTCTGGACCAGCAGAGCTCCCAGACAACCCGCAGAATCGTGAGGGGGGGTGGGCCACCGCTGTCTGGGGCCACCATGCTTTAGGCTGATGTTTTGCGGCAGAGTCCACCTGAAACGGGGTGCTTTTGAGAGTTAGGTACACGGACTCACAGCTTGCGTTTGCTCAGACCACAAGCACTGCTATTGCCATATTGCATTTCTATGTCGAGCAGTGAGGCCTTATTGAGCACCTCCTGTATGTAGGTTACTGGCTGGGTGCTCTGAAGACTACAAAAATCACTGTAGCTAGACAGCTCAGTCATGGCACTTACAGCGCTTACAATCTCATTAAGAAGACAAGATATAAACTACAGAGAGTTAAGTGAGAACACACTAAATTGAAAAAGACACGCTATCCAGAGAAAAATAAACATTTATGAAGTTCTTACGTAGTCTTCAGAACTACGGCCTCGTTCTTTAATTCCCACAACTCTGTGAGGTAGGTACAATGATTATTGCCTATTCCCGTTGCACAGATAAGAAGACGGAGAAGCTGTAGTTGAGTCAGTTGCCCAGAGTCACAGCCAGCAAGCAGGCGAGTGAGGCCGGGAACTGGCGCCTGACTGTGCAGCCTGTGGGCTTAGGCATAGAGTGAGCCCTGCTCAGGGCGAATGCAGGGGGCCCTCTGGAGTGTGAGGGGACAGGCGGTCTGGGGCGGGGATGTCAAGAAGAGCCCTAGGGGAGCAGAGACCTCAGCCGGCCTTGGAAGATGGGCAGGAGGTGGAGTGGAATTACGATAGAGGGTTCCAGGCAGGTACCGGCGTGGACACTGGGGCAGAGAGAGGGAAAGCACGTGGAATGTCTGAGGAGCCAGGAGCCATTGATAGCTGCCCTCACTGGGCACTTACATCCCCTGACACCCCCACTGCCTGCCCCAGGGAGGCTGAGGAGAGGTGGGCTGGGAGGGGCTTGGAGATGGGGAGAAAGTGGAAGTATGCTGTGGGCTGTGGGATGGAGCCAGAAAACGGGGCCACATCCGCTGGGGTGCGGGCACCTAGCAGGAGCGGCCTGCCAACTGCCCGTGTCCCTCAGCCAGGACAGCACGGAGGTGGGTGTGCCTGCGGCTGGCTCCCCAGGCCTGCGGAGTGGAGCTGCCCCGGGCCCTGCGCCCTGCATGGGACGTGCCCGACCATCTTCCCGGCCGCAGCCAGGAGCCATTTCTGGAGAAAGCTGGTCAGTGATTCCAGAGGGAAGGGTGTGCTCTGATGCTTTGGAAACTCTTACTCCTGAACGATCTCTGAGTCATAACGGAGCATGTTGGTAAAAGACCAGTTCTTGTTTGTACTTTCGGCCAAAATATGCCACTTGACCTTATAAATACCCATTGGACCGTGGGGTGAGGGGGACCTGCTGGCTGTTTGCAGGTGTGATTACTGTTCCTGCGGACTCCGTGGCCCCTGGGCGAAGCAGGGGACCCTCAGCACACCGCACACTCCCTCCCTCCCTCCCCTGCACGGTAGAGCTCGGGCCTGGGGGCTGCAGGAGAGGCTCCCAGCCAAGAGGCATCTGAACTGAGCCTGGAAGGGTGGACGGGTGAGGCCAGCAGAAGGTATACCAGGTGTGTGTGTGGGGGGGGGGGGGGGGCGGGGGGGGGGGTCAACTGAGCAAAGGCCTGGGCGCACATGCAGGGATGGGGAAGAAAGAGGAAAAGGTCTAGTCCCAGAACAGAGCTTGGGAAGTAGAATCGGGTGGGCAGGGAAAGGCGACCCGGTGGGGTTGGGGCGCCAGAGCGTCTCTCGCAGGGACATTTAGAGATGTGGCACTGCATTTGGAAAGCAAGAGAGAGCGTGACGACGCCCTGGCCCGTGTCTCGGTGTTAGAGCATCGGCCACAGACCGAAGGGTTGCAGGTTTGATTCAAGGGCACATACCTGGGTTGCAGGTTTGATTCCCGGACAAGGGCACATACCTGGGTTGCAGGTTTGGTTCCTGGTCAAGGGCACATACCTGGGTTGCAGGTTTGATTCCCGGTCAAGGGCACATACCTGGGTTGCAGGTTTGATCCCCGGCTCCAGTTGGGGTACGTGCAGGAGGCAACCAATTGACGTGTCTCTCTCACATCGATGTTTCTTTCTTTCTTTTTCTCTCTCTCCCTTCCACTCTCTCAAAATCAATGGGAAAAATATCCTTGGGTGAGGTTTAACAAAAAAAAAACAAAGGAGAGAGAGAAATGACATGAAAGCAGCCATCCTATCTGTCCTGTTCTTAATTCAGCTTGTATATCCAGGTAACAGATGGATGAAAAAAAGTATGAACATCCTGTGTAAATTATTACAAGGCTCCACCCAGACAAATCCTAAAATGAAAAAGCTATAATGTGCATGTTACAGTTAACTTTATAAAAATTATGCAGATAATAAATACATGGTTGGGCAGAACCTTTTGAAAATACAGATAAGCACAAAGGAGGAAAAATATAAAGAAATATCACTTATCATTCCACCACCCAGAGGTAATCAATATATGATCCAGACTCTTCAATGCATGTATATAAACATACATCCCACAAATGGGCTCATACTGTTTTAGAACCTATTTGGAAAGCATAATATACTAGTAACTGTGACTGTCTTTCCATATTAAATATACTCCTTGGCGTCGTTTTAAATGGCTGGCTATTATTCCCTGGTGCAGAACATCTTGAACCTTCTCTAACCCGCCACTACGATTTGTATGAAAACGAGTGCATTCATTCAAGCAATATGTTCTTAGCCACATGTACTTGAAAAATAAGCCCGAGAGTCGTCATTATTGCCATTATGCTAACAGCCGCGGGGCTCTTTCCAGCGCGCTCCCTGGCGGAGCCACTGGGGTCTCAGTATTCCCAGACCCTAGGGGTGCTATTAGGTGGCACAGCTCCTTCAGAACACGGATGACTCATTCGGGGAACGGGTGGGCTACTTCTGGCCAGACTTGACCCCTCCAACTCCCTCAAAAAAAAAAAAGAAAAGAAAAGAAAAGGAAGAAGAAAAATCAAATATTTTTGCAGTTGTTTGTGATCAGCACGAATTCTCGAAACAGAGCAAACTTGAATGGAGTTAACAAATCCTGGCAAATGTCTGTGCAGACCGAGCAACAGACTATGCCTTTTCTACTAGGGAAGCTGTCCCCGGGGCTTCCCACAGTTACCTGCTGACATCAGCCCAGCCTTGAGATGCGGCAATGCTGGGCGGAAGTGTGCCCCATGGTATGCAGAGCGCATTTTCCACCGGCCCCATCCGCACACGATCAAGTACGTATCTTAGACAAAAGCATCTTTGAAATGATGGCATTATAAACAAATGGGTTTGAATCTCACGGAAGAATGAGGCAGAAGGCTCTCACTGCTGCCCTCTAGTGGTTATGTCCGGTTTTGTCGGGTCTCTGGGCACTAGTCGGGTCCTGTAGTGGGAAACCCAGCGCCCTCTTGTGGACGGCAGGGGGAGGCCGCTGATTGAGAAGGAGACTGCAGGGGAAAAGCCAGTAGCCGGGCAAAAATAAAACTAGGCTGGGGTTGACAAACACCGAGTCACCTCCACCCGAGCTCGCGGGTTTATTTTCCCTCAGAGATTTCCTAAAAGCAGAATGAATCAGTTCTCATTTCTTTAGGATGATTGGATTCTGTGTCTTTTTTGTACTACCTTCTGTTATTGTTCTATTTATCCTGTTATATTGGAACATCCTGTTGGAATTAGCCAGTTTAAGAAATACAGTATTGTAGCGTTTGTCACACATGGCCTGTGGGCGAAGGGCATGCTCTAGAGAACTGATGGTGTGACCCCTGAACCGCTAAAACAGGTGCCAGGTTTTGTAGATGGAAGATAGTGACTAAAGACCTGGGCTCTGATAAGACATACCTGGTTCCCATGCTGGTCCTGCCACATGCTAACTGCGAGGCAGAAGGTACCTGACTTAGCTTCTCACAACCTCACTTTCCTTTCCTGTAAAATGAGGATAAATCATAGTTTCCAGCCTTGGCCGCTGTGGCTCATTGGTTAGAGCACTGGCCCATGCATGAAGGGTCTCGGGTTTGATTCCCTGTCAAGGGTACGTACCTCGGATGTAGGTTCAATCCATGGCCCCTGTCAGCATGCCTGCGGGAGGCAACCAATTGATGTGTCTCTCTCACACTGATGTTTCTCTCTTTCTCCCCCCCCCGCCCCCCACTTCCATTCTCTCTAAAAATCAATGGAAAAAATATCCTCTGGTGAGAATTAACAAAAAATAATAATAATAAAAATTTAAAAACCTTGGTTTCTCTCTTGCAGAGTTGTTGTGACAATTCAAGGTGAACATGTGAGGTGTTTAGCACAGTGCCCAGCTCACGGTACTCAGCCAGTGGTAACTATTTCCACTTAACCAGGAAGGTGGACATTTTGAAAGGTGATTACATTCGTCGGTGCTTTCTTAAACTGAGCACCATGACCACACTCACCATTCTGTGGAACACTCAGATTTTTTCCTTGTAAAAACCAGCTCTGGGCTAATAAGAACAGTGAGGTGCTGAGAAGCAGCTGAAATCTGAGTATGATTCTCCTACTTTGTTCACCAAGCTGAACAAAGGGTCTGCATCTGATCTGCCTGCAGTGCTTTCTGAGCTCTTATTCTGTTTCCATTTTTACCTGCTCCCTCACGCCCTCGCTGCCCATCTCTCACACCACCGCCGAAACCACCCTTCTTTCAACCTGCTTTCAGTTAGAAATAAGGTACCAGCTCCTCAGAACTCTGCCGTATGCAACAAATTTAGACTCCAAACACCTGAACGGTTCCTCTCTTAGCAAAACACACCATCTCTTCTCTGAATACCTCTATGCCTTTTTGTCCTGTGTAATCTATACCCAGTGAGTAGTAAATATTTAAAAGAATAGACGTGTTAAAGGATGTTTCTCAGGATGAACAGGAAATCATGTGCTGGGAACTTTGGAAGCAGCCCTTTTGTTTTGAGCTTTGCATCCTTGGCGGTGCCTGGGTTCCTTTACCGGGGCTGGAAACACTGCCCCCTAGTGGTGGGAAGAAGGGCAAAGCTGTGAAGGGTTAGCAGGGAAGCCCTCAAAAGCTGGGGTGTGGGCACACAGACAAGGGAGCTGTGGAGAGCTGAGAAGGGTCTCGATGGTGCCCCCTGGGGTCCTCATTTTTTTTTTTTTCATTTGCAGCCATTTTTCCTTTTATTCCAAACATGTACTTTTGCAAACCGGCATTTCCCAAACAGTGCAAGTGAATTAGAAGTGACTGCATAGACTTTAAATACACGTGACTTCGGGAGGAGGAACGCCCCTCCCGCCAAAACTCCTCGATGGAAATGTACATGAAGGTATCAGTCAAGTTCTAGAAGTGAAGTTAGCGTGGGTGCCTGCATGCAATTAATCACTCTTAAAGCCTTGAAACTCACTCTGCCAGTCACACCGTGCACATTAGAATAAAAAAAAAACCCAAACCTTAACAAAGTCTGGATTCAAGAGCACCGTGCTACAAAGCATCGCGCCACGTGGGAAATGAGGTACATAATTGAATCAACGAATGAGGAAAGGCCTCAAATGTCCCTCTGCAGAGACACATAGAGCACCCTTTTTTGTTTTATATCACAAAAAAGTAATACACATTTACATACAATTTATATACGTTTACCATGTACATTTGTATTTACATCCCCATCACCTCGTGCTTCTGGACCAGGTTTGGTCAGGAAGCATTCCGGGGCCAGAGAGCTAAGGTTTGCTCATCCAGGACCCTGGGGTTAGGCCTAGACCTTCTGGTGACTGAGAGTCGAACTAACTGCAATAGCCAGTGCATGTCGAGTGTCCTCAGAGGAAGACGGACCGATGGGGTCATGGGCCTGGCAGTAAAATGGATAGTACGGGGTCCCACGTGCCCCAGGCCTGTCACTAAGTACACGACCAAAAGGGAAAGAGACCCTGGACGTCCATATACAGGGCAGCGTGGGGAGGGAACAGTGGCTACAACGTGAGGAGGGAGGAAGACGAGGTCACTGTGAACATCGTGCGAGGAGCAGCAGGTCAGCAGCAGGCATAACCCGTGGATGGCATCATTTTTATGGCAGCAAACCTCTTGCATGAAGACTAAAGGAACACACGGGCATATGAAAACCCCAAAACTCAAAATACGAGATGGCTCTGTCCTCATTGCTCACGAACAGAGAAGCCCATTACTAGCCACTATTCCAGGGGAAGGAGTAAAGAATCAAAGCCGAATGACCCCCTTCACCATGTTCACGTTACGTGAGACGTGTCAGGTTAATGGGTAGAAATGTTATGTTTGCCTGCGGGGAGGTAGTTATGTTCACATAAAGGTCCTTTTCTGCCTCCTGTCCTTGTTAAAGGCCCCCGATGTGGGTGGGGCCGCAGGGGATGGGACTGCAGTGAATTTGGGGGGTGATCGCCTGAGCACCCGCGGCATCCAGCCTGGAAGACAGGGCAGAAATAGCAATAGACATCATCCCCCAAATAAGATCCTGATACACAGACTCTGTTACAAAAGTCTGTGGGTTTTAGAGTCTTAGAAACAAACAAGGAAACCAAAAATAGTACATCCCGATTCTCGACTGTGTTCCTAGTGGTTGAGGATTCAGGGGGAGTGAACTCGGGAGGAATGAGGTGCCACAGGCTCGATGGCCCAGAGGGGCACCCAGGCCGTTCCCCTCCCACCATATTACGAAGATCCATCTGCTTCGTGCGCCCTCCTCCCTGTGGACAGGTGCACATTATTTTAAAGCCTTAAGTCGAGCACTGAGCTGACCCTGTTAACACACCCTCTAAAGGAAGCAGAAATAGAAGCCCTGACCACAAACTTGGGCTGACTTCTGCAGTTTGAAAAGCACAGCTAATCCACACTATTATTACTTCTGAGCTTTAACCACGGGCGGTAATGTGCTATCGCCAAGGGAAATTTGGAATGTTATAGCCCAGCCGGTGAGTATGCAAAATGGAACTGAAGATGAACTCGGCCCGTTAACCACCCGCTGACCCCTGTGACCTGCCTTGCTCTGCACCTGGGGAGAGTGGTGTGCGAGCGGGGCCGCGGCCAGAAACCGGGGGATGGAATCTCTGGTCCCCAGGTAACAAAAGTAAAGGTCTGTGGTAGAAATGACGGGTTAGTATGAATTAGTACCATTATCTGTGCTGGAAATTTGTGAAAGGAGGGGTTGGTAGTTTTCTAGAAAGAGAATTTCTACGTAACCAGAAAGAGCGCAGTGGGTGGAAAGCCACAGCCTGGAGTCCATCACATCTCCTGGTTTTCTGTATGCAGGCAACGCCCCACCCTCAACACTGGGGGGTACTTTTCATCGCCAACAAATGCTGCTGGGGGGCCTGCAGAAACAACCCCTTGGGAAGCCCTGCCCAGACCCAACTGACTGTACGAACCAAGGGTCCAAAGAGAGGCTTCCTCGGAGTGGGGTCAGAGCTTCACTCCTCCCTTGCATGAACCCTAGCGCCATAGTCCAATTAACGTCCTTAACATTGACCCATTCTATGAGAATGGCGGTAACCTCTCACGTAATTAGAGCCCTACTCCAACTACAAAAAGTTTGTGCTCAGGGAAGGGGACCCAAAGGAGGGAGGGGTCATAGTTTTAGGAAGATTATCAGCAATTTTCTGTTTACCACCATCATCTCCACCACCATCACCACCACTACCACCATCACCACCACCACCACCACCACCACCACTATCACCACCACTACCACCATCACCACCACCATCACCATCATCACCCCACCACCATCGCCATCATCACCATCACCATCACCACCATCACCACCACTACCACCATCACCACCACCACCACCACCACCACCACTATCACCACCACTACCACCATCACCACCACCATCACCATCATCACCCCACCACCATCGCCATCATCACCATCACCACCACCATCATCACCCCACCACCATCACCACCACCATCAAAACCACCACCATCACCACCACCCCATCTCCACAATACTCTTCTTCATTATGGAAGGAAAACAGCTGGCTGTTTGCACATGGATCTCAGAAGACCAGGCGCTACATAACCAAACACCTACAAAAGTCATGAAAGTAACAGAAATTATAAAAGCTTGCTGAGTATTAGGCTTCCTGAAAAGGCATTCAAATTCAGGGCTTTGTGTGTGTTTGCTTGCGTTTTTTAAAACAAACAAACAAATAAAAACCACTGCTCTGGTTAAACAAAATATATCTGTAGTCCAAATTCTAACTAGGGGCCACCAGTGTGTAATCTCTGATGTAGACCGTCCCTTCTTTCACAGACAGCTATTAGAGTGAATCTGTAGTGCTGGCATCCTAGAGGAGTGATTCTCAGCCTTGGCTGTGCATTTTAATCACCTAGGGAGTTTTAAAAACATGCTCATAAATGAGTTCTTAATTTCCCCCCCAGCCAAGTAATTCAGAATCTCTGGGGGAGGGGGTGTGTCTAGGCATCAATATTTTTCAAAGCTTCCCTTAGTCTAGTGTGCCTGGGGCTGAGGACCACCCTCTCAGGCTGCCTGCTGCTCTCCCAGACCCGCAGAAGTAGGAGGAGCGCTGAGAAGTGAGCCAATTGGAGGTGCCACCAATACCTTTCAGCTGAGGCCCAACATGGAGGAGACACTTTCAAGGGTGTTGCTGGAGGGCCTGTCAGTTCCTTCGCAATCCTACACACCTGGCTTATTTGCCCAGACCTCCCTGCTGCGGATTTCAGATTTAGCCTTGAGAAGACATTTGTTTCTTATAACCTTCCCCCTCCACCCAACTATTTAAACTCCAACAGTTCTGTCTCTCACCAAACCCACGTGCTGAGAATTAAACCTTGACCCTCAGCAAGGCAGGTATCCAGACCCCTCAAGCCTCCAGGAGATGCGGTTAAAAAGAGGGAGGTTGAGCAGAGCAAACGAGGACACCAGAGCCAGAAGGAAGGACCAGGAAGGACAATAAAAGATGGGACACTTGGCTAAGGAGCAGCGAGGGGCCTCACCCAAACACAACTTCAACTCAGACGTAAAAGTCCCCCATGTTTATGGCCAAACATGGTCACAGAGAATTGTGTGTTAGTGTCAAACTATTAATGCCACTCTATCAAAATAAACTCTGCTATCGGCTTAAGGCTTAAAGTGAATGACTTTGTCTTAAAATAGTTGCTTCAGGGTCTGCGTGTGTGAGTGTGTGTGTGTGTGTGTGTGTGTGGCTTGCACAAGAAGTGACTTGGAAGTGAATCTCTAATGGAAAAAGTTGTCCTCTTGGTGTCTTGACTTTAAGGCTGAAAGAAATGATCCAACTTCTATTTCTGGATGTGAAGAAGCCGGGGTCTGGGAAGGTGAAATGACTTATCTAAGGTCATACAAGGAGCTTGTGGCAGAGCTGCAAGTGGATGATGCTCTATCCCCCAATGGCTGTTATTCCAGGACAAAGACTGCTGTTCCCATCCCAGGTCACCGGTCGAACTCAAGATTTAAAAAAAGAATTGAAGGCATTGTAGTTCCTTCTTCATATTCGGAAGCTCATTCTCGATGCCGAACCTCTTCATCTCTGAAGGGACTCTGGCCTTCCACTTCAGGCTCCTGGGCTCTCTCTCTTCAGTGTGGGCACCACAATGGCCCTCGGGTTTAGCTGTGGTTCTCCTCCTTTTCCGCCTGTAGGTTCTCTCTGGCCCACGTGAAACAGAAGACCAGGGGCCGTGGATACGATCCCAGTCTCCCGGGGAACATCCTCGCTCCCTCCTCTTCCCCATGTCTGCGTGGCTCATCCCAGCAACCCCACTGCCATGATTACTCCCTCCTCTCTCTCTGTTCCCCTTCCCTTGGGCCAATGCCTCATTTCCTCAGAATCATTTTTCCCCCCTCACCTAAGTTTCTCTTTCATATATTTTAGTAATTCTTCATTTATCCACCTCCCTTTGCCAGCCAAATTTGTACTTTCTGAGAACAAAAGCTATGCTTGTCATTTTGTCCTTCACAGCATCCATTTTATTATGTGGTCAGTGAGTCAGTAAATAAGTGGATGAACAAAAGAAATAAAGACGAAAATGAAAGAAGCACGTTTGGGACTTCCTCTAAAGCTGATGGCTGGTGGTTCTTTCTCTAAGAGGAACAGTCATTTTGTCCAACTGTGTATATAAAAACACGATTAGAAAAGAAAGCGTTTCAAAACATGATTTTACCAAGCTTCCCCCAAAGAGTCTACTTTCTTCCTTCTGCTTATGCCAAAAACAAGAACCCAGAGAACCTAAAGTTAACATTGATTTTAAAAATACATTTATTTGATGCTTCTTTGTGATTGAATACGTACTGCTTCTGGACCGCTGGGGGTAGAATTAACATAGGCTCAACCCTAATGAGAACAATTGTAATAGAAAGTCCAAAATGCTCCAAACTTGTTACAGAACCCTACAGCTGTCAGCACAAGCAGTGATTACCCTTTAACTTTCTGAAAACTAATAATTCAACCATCAGAATGTCTAGGAGTCATTACATCTGGGCCTTTTATCCAGGATGAATCTCTCCTATAGGCATAAGGCACTGACTTGGTTAACTTGGTAGTGTGGGCCTGTTTGCTTAATTAACCCACTGGGACCCCACCTCCCAGCAGAGACCAGGGACCCAGGGGGGATGGGCAGGCACGTTTTATTGGCTGGTCTTAACCCATGAGGAGCATCTCCTTTGACATTGTCATTTTGTAATAACACTTCCTGCTGGCAGATGGGATTTGCACAGCGTTCTTTGCTGGTCTTAGGAAAAAGATTGTCACCTTTAAACGATCCGTTTTTATGCAGTAACAGCCTTGCCACACGCCGCCTGTGGATTAAATGCTCCAACCCACACTGCCCAGTGCGTATGTGTGGCTGTTAGGGAGCTCAGAGAATGACATCCACACATCTACCCTTTCTAGCAAGCAGGTTAATAAAGCTGTCAAACACTGTGTGGATGTCACCTGGAGGGGTGTCTCTCCTATGACACCAAATAAACTTTGGAAACTTATGAAGTAACGACTTTTTAAAAAAGGCCTAATTCAGGTGTACGTTTTGTCAGTCTCCCTAGAAGACTGCTATGGCTACGTCGTTTTTACAGCACCCACTGTGGGATCTTTGACTTCCTGGGAAACCCAAGAAGAACCTTACGAAAAATCTCTTTCCCTCCCAATTCTACAACCCAGAAAGTTAATCCTTAGGCAAGTTACTTATTTTTCTGTGTTAAGTTTCTCACGCTCTAAAATGGTTGAGGTGCCTGGCCCTCCTTCCTAAACTGTCCTTCATTAATATATGCACATGAAAGCATATAGTCACAGAAAACTCACACATGGTAACTTGTGTCAATAAATTATAAATATAGAATCAAAACTTTTAAATCTAAAGCCCAAGTAGTTCAAATGACATATTTGGTCCTTTTAAACCATGTGATCTTGGAAAATTATTTACCTCCTCTGCAATTCAATTTTCTACCTGTAAAAGACAGATAAAACCAAGCATCCTGTATAATTGTTAATAGAGATTACATTAGATAATTCATACAAGTATACTTAGCACAGCTTCTGGCACACTGTGCTTTAAAAATGGTTTCCTTTTAACTCATACTTAATTTTTTTCTTTCCTACACTTATTTATTATTTTAAAATCTTTATTGTTGAAAGTATTACATATGTCCTCCTTTCCCCCCTATTGACCCCTTGCAGCCCACCCCCCAACCCCTGCCCCAGGCCTTCACCTTATATGAAAACATACAAACTGCTAAGACTGAATAGGAAGAAAGAAATCTGAACAGATCAATTACTAGTAAGGAGATTGAATCAGTACTTGAAAATCCCCCAGTGAAGAAAAGCTCAGACCCCAGATGCCTTTACTTGTGAATTTTACCAAACATTTAAAAAAGCACTAATGCCAATTCTTTTCAAGCTCTTCCAAAAAAATCAGAGGAAGGACAAAGCACTCCCAAACTCATTTTTATGAGGCCAGCATTACTCAGATACCAAAGCCAGAAAAGGACACTCCAAGAAAAGAAAACTATAGGCCAATGTCCCTGAGAAAAACAGATGTAAAACTTCTCAATACATTTTGGATATTAATTCTTTATCAGATGTGTCATTGGCGAATATCTTCTCCCATTCAGTAGATTGTCTTTATGTTTTGTTGATGGTTTCCTTTGCTGTGCGACAACTTTTCAGTTTGATGTAGTCCCATTTGCTTATTTTTACTCTCGTTTCTCTTGCCCAAGGAGATATTTCAGAAAATATATTACTAAGAGAAATATTAGAGATTTTACTGCCTATGTTTTCTTCTAAAAGTTTCATGGCTTTAGGTCTTACATTTAAGTTTTCAAATCATTTCAAGTTTATTCTTGTATATGGTGTAAGGTGGTGGTCTAGTTCCATTTTTTTTGCATGTATCTGTCCAATATTTCTAACACCATTTACTGAAGAGACTATCTTTACTTCATTGAATGTTCTTGCTTCCATGATTGTAGATTAATAAAGAACTCAGACAACTCAACACCAGAAAAACAAACAACCCACTTAAAAAGTGGGCAGAAGACCTGAATAGACACTTCTCCAAAGAGGACATACAGGTGGCCAGTACACATAAGTAAAGATGCTCAACATCACTAATCATCAGAGAAATGCAAATCAAAACCACAATGAGATACCACCTGTACCGGCCAGAATGGCTACATCAATAAATCAACAAACAACAAGTATTGGCAAGAATGGGGAGAAAAGGGAGCTCTAGAGCACTGCTGGTAGAAATGCAGATTGGTGCAACCAGATGGAAAACAGTATGGAGTTTCCTTAAAAATTAAAAATGGAATTTCCTCATGACCCAGCAATTCCACTTCTGGGAATATATCTGAAGGAAATGAAAACAGTGTGTCCGAGAGATCTGCACCCTCATGTTCATAGCAGCATTATCTACAACAGCCAAGACACGGAAACAACCCAAGTGCCCATCAATGGATGAATGCGTAAAGAAAGTGTGGTTTATATGTACAATGGGATATTATTCAGTCATAAAGAAAAAGGAAATCCTGCCAATTGCAACAACATTGATGGACCTTGAGGTCATTATACGAAGTGAAATACGTCCAACAGAGAAAGACAGATACTATATGATTTCAGTTATACACGTCGAACCAAGTAAAGAAAAAAAAAAGAAATACAAAGAAAGAAAGAAAGAAACTCATAGAAAAGGAGATCAGATTTGTGTTAGGGTGGGAGGAGGAAGAATGGGATGAAGGTACAAAGTTCCAGTTATAAGACAAACACGTAGTAAGGATGTAACGTACCACGTAATGGCTATAATTAGCACCGCTGTATGGTACATTTGAAAGTTAGTAAGAGGGTAAATCCTAAGAGCTCTCATCAAAAGAGAAAAACTTCTTTTTAATCTATATGAGATGGTGGATGTTAACTAAACTTATTGTGGTAATCATTTCACAATATATGTAAGTCATTATGCCATGTACCTTAAACTGATATTGTCCTGTAGGTCAATTATATCTCAATAAAACTGGGGAAAATTTTTTGGATGTTGAATGGTCAAGGGTATTTTCTGGTTCACCAGCTCCAATTACTTCATTTTGCAGATGAGAACAATGAGCTTTAGTATGAGCCCAAGGCTATAAACAAATGAGTAACTAAACCCAAACTGAAATCCAGGTTTCTGGATCCCGACCTCAGAGTCCTTGTGATTATAATGTCGTAAAAATTATATTGCTACATTTTCAGCGATCGCACATCAGAAATGTAATATGTGGGGCAGGACTTCATATGCTGGATCTTGGGCTTGAAGTTACTGGGAGAGAAAGGAGAAAGGAATTGCCAACTTTCAAAGTGAATCATAAGGAGACAGAGTCAAATGGGGCCCTAGTGGTGTGGGAGGAGGTTGGAAGACCCATAAATATAAATGATGGTGATACACAGCATCAAGATTACAAGGAGATGATTGAGAATGGTCAGTTTCCAAAAGATTGTCTTGCCTGTAGGGGTGAAGTAAAAAAAACACCAAAATATATTATTGGGTTGTGTCCTTTGTTCATTTAGTCTCCCATCTTTATTGTCTGAGATGCTGTGAGATGGAGCTTTCTGAAATTTTAGGATAAACATACATAAATACTATCAAAATTTCATAATTTGTGCCCTGGCTGGTGTGGCCAGGTTGGGCATCCTCCAATGCACAGAAAGGCTGCCAGGTCAGGGCACATGCCAGGGTTTTGGGCTCAATCCCCAGTAGGGGGCATGTAGGAGGCAAGAGATTGATGTTTCTCTCTCTCCCTTCCTCTTCCTTTACCGATTAACAAAAAATCTTTAAAAAAAATTTCATAGTTTGTAATTTCAAGGAAGTGAATACTAAACCTTCTTTCCTCCATCCCCCAATTTTAAAATACAGGGCAGATTTCATTTCAAACATCTAAATATAAACTACCCTCAATTCCTTCTCCTCCTCCTCCTCCTCCTCCTCCTCCTCACCCTTCTCCCCTTCTTCCTCCCTCTTCCTCCTCTTTTTAACTGACTTCTGGCTAAAATAAATGGATCATCATAGAAGCTTTGAAATGTAAGCTATTTATTATAATTTGACTTGTCATATTAATTAAGAAGAAACCTCCCTGAAAGAGCTACTTCACAGAAATATACCCAGACTTTAATAGCCCAAACACATAGTTTCCAGTGCTCCTTCTTTGGAAGCTTATCCCTTGCTTTGTATACACAATCATGATCAGCCTGTTTTATGATGGCTGGTAACTGGCCCAGGCTACAGAAATAAATAATCATTGGTAACCATGTCAACCTACTGTAAGACTCAGGCTCCACTTGCGCGCGCGCGCGCACACACACACACACACACACTCACACACACACATTCACATAAACACACACACATTCACACACACATTCACACACACACACATTCACATACACACACACTCACTCACACGCTTTGAAGCTGAGAATCTTTACTTTGCAGGTTGTAAAACCCTGAGTCCTTATTTCAAAGGAGAAAGATGGTTTTGTAAGTGTGAAGGCAAATGAAATTTTCACAAGGTTGATGATTTCATGTTACCCAGTGTTTGACAGCTTTATTAACCTGCTTGCTAGAAAGGGTAGATTCAAATCAAACTCATCCTCTGAAAATTAAAAGAAGCCACTTTGGTGAACATGGTAATTTATATAATTGTTAAGCTTCTCTATAACAATGGTATTTGCATTTCTGTGAGGTTTTGGGGTATGAGTGTGAGCAGTAAGGGTAGAACAGTTTCAGAGGGAATGAGTACACAGAAATGAATCCACTCCAGGCAGTAATTTGAAAAGTTGTGTTTGAAACATAATTAAAACACTAATCCTAAAACTTTCCTTAGCCCATACAGTCCCTTTATATTAATTCAGTGGGCTGAAGAACAATTCAACAATAATTCTTTTATGTCATGGTCAACCCTAGAAAAACACTCCCCAACTTTTCCCAACTTGTCTCCTTTTCGAGAAAAATGGCAAGTGCTTAGAATAATTTTTCCCTAGTGTTTTTACATAAGACAGTGGTTCTCAAACTTGGGTGAACTTCTGAGTTCCCTGGAGGGATGTTAAGACACAGATTTCTGAGTGCCACCCCAAGAACTTCTGATATTTACAGAGGGAAAGAGAATATAAATAATAAAGCAAATGTAGTAAAATGTTAATAACTGATGAATCTGGGTAACACATATTTTGGAGTGCTTTACTCTTAATGCAACTTTTCTGTAAGTTTGAGATTCTTCCAAAATAAAAATTAAAAAAACTATTTTAGTATCTGAAAAGAAAAAGACAATCAGTATGAATAATGCCTCCATGGGTAGTTGTCTTGGAATTGAGTCATGCTCAGTACTGAACAGCCAACTTCCTTTTTGACTCATTGTCATCAATACATTATCCTATATAATAAAAGGCTAATATGCAAATAGACCGAACGGTGGAACTGGAACAACTGAACAACCGAACAACTGGTTGCTTTGACATGTGCTGACATCAGGGGGCGTGCGCAGAACATGGCGGGTGTTGGCCGCGGCGGGATGGTGGAGCAGGTGAGCAGGGGGCACCAGACCAAGGCAGGGCGCCCGTCGCTGTCTTCGAGGCAAGCCTGGTGGTTACTGAAAATTCTTTGCTCCTGTGTGCTGTGGTCCTGCCTGGTGCTCACATCTGCTGCCAGCACCAGCCCTGCTCACACCCACAGCCAGTGCCAGAGCCACCGCTTGCACCCACTGTCAGTGCCAACCCTACTCACACCTGCAGCTGGCGCTGGAGCCGCCACTCGCACCAGCTGTGGGCACCGGGTGCCAGTCCCAATCACTCAGTGCCATCAGCGGGTGTGAGCAGTGGCTGCTAGCCCTGATCACCTCTGAGGGCTTCTCCACCTCCCCCTGCTCCTGAGGGGCAATCAGGACAGCAGCCGCCACATGAACCCACTGACGGCACTGGCCCCGCTTGCATAGGCTGCTGGCACCTGCCCCAATTGCTCCACACTGTCAGCGGGAGCAAGTGGGGCTGGCATTGTCAGCATGTGGGAGCGGCGACAGTGGGAGTGGGGCTGCCATCAGAGAGGGGACCGGGGGCTGCAGCAGGAGGGGCCGGGCAGGGGTGCAGAGGATGGGCAGAGACCCACCCCTGTGCCCATTGCAGCCTTGAAGCCCACAGTTCCTTTCAAGGTGCACGAATTCATGCACTGGGTCCCTAGTCAATAATAATTGTTATTTCAATAAAAGACTCACAGAGTCTGAGCACACACATGGATTTCGAAGCAGAGGCTTGCATAAGTGATTAGAACATGGGCTTTGTACCTGGACAGTCCTGGTGTGATTCCTGAATCTCCTGTTTACCAGTTTTGTGAAGCTGGGAGTCATTGAACCCAGGGCTACCGCACTGATGTCTAGGAGGTATCACTTACATAGAAAACAAAGGGAATGATGCTCCCTGTAATTGTGCAAGGCTGTGACATTCAACTTTTCTGAACCTTAGTTTCCTTATCTGTAGAATGGGAAGAATAATAAAACCCACAGTGGTTACGGAGATTAAATGACAATGCTTATAAAGTTGCCTGGTCCATAGTAAGAAATGGTAGCAATAGCAAAGATGATCATGATGATCACTATGGAAACCATGGATTCTCCTGAGGGAGAAATGGTCTCCATGGCCCCTTCCCATACCAAAGCTGGGATCTGGAGACTGTTCTGCTTAATGAAGACAACATAGACTCTTCTCCTTTATTATTATAATATTTCTCCTGGGAGACCTTCAGGAAAAGTCATGATTGTTGTTATTTAACCCCAGAAAGAAGTTAATGGTTTTCCCACTGCATGAATAAAAACAGTGTTTCCTTTGAAGAGGACCACATGTAGTACCGTTTCTTGGCGATGCCAAGACCCATCATGTCGCTGATGTGCTTCCGCAGGCTCTCTCTCTCCCAGGACGTTGTGCACTGGGAATGGTTAGGGAATAAGCATTTACTTAGTTATCTCCTTGAAGAGCAAATAGGTTGTTGTTGCTAAAAGTCATGCTAGGCAGCAAACCCAAGTGACCAGATGAAAATAAAACCAGAGGTTAGTAGACCAGAGATGGGTTTCAGGATGCAGGCTGGGAAGGTGGCTCAGAGCTCTATCTTTGAGTGGCAGGTGCGCACTAGTGCTACATTTCCATCCCCCAAAACTGCCGAGAGAAGAGTGGATTGGGGAGTCAGGGACTCCTCTGGTCCCAGCTACACCTCAGAGTACCTCTGAGGCCTTCAAAAATCACTTAACATTTTTTTTCTTCCCTATAAAAAGAGGGAGCTGTATTATATCAGGGGTTTCACAAACCATTTTTGAGCCATAGAGTCCTTTGTTAAAATCAGTTTCACGAGAATCCGCAGATGAAAGCTGAATAAATGTAGAGGTGCTCTGCAGGAATTGGGTCGGTGCGTCTAGACTGCACTCACCTCTTAGCTCTGGCAGCTCCAGAGGGAAATCGGAGGGAATCCCGGGGTTCCTCGGAGCACAGGTTGAGAACCACTGAACTGAATGCAGTGCCTTCCAACTCAAACACTTCCCCCTCTCGCTTTGATCTATGTCTTCAGGAGACTGACCATATTTGGCAGTTCATTCCGTAAGGCTTTCTTCTTCAAAACCCTTCACAGTCTCCTTTGTCTCCGCATGGAAGCCATTATGCAGTTCACTTTGTTTGTGGGCAAAATTTAAACCTATTAGCCCTCGGCTTTCGGCTTTCGAGGGAGACAATGTCAGGGCCAAGATTTGAAATCAAGCCCTGCCTCCAGTGAGGAAAGAAGAGACTAGTTTTAACACGTGTTCCCATTGTTAGTGTTGTCATTCATTCTGATTCTATTTGAATCATAGTTTTCGTGTCATCCTAACCTTCCCAATTACTGGGTTTCTAGAGCCAGTAGCCATTAAGGTGAACCAGCCATGCAAGTTTTCATACCGTTTATTTATCAGCGGTGGAGAAGTTGCTGGAAAGCCTGAAGGGAAAACAGATGGCTTTTTAAAATCATCTTCCCCGGAGAACTGGGGTACTTTCCCATGGGACATTGGAGACAAGGTTTCCTTGTCATAAATTTAGTCAGACAGATGGCACAGACGGAGAAGGCGGATTCTAGAGTGTTTCCATGGCGATTGCTGGAGAGTCTTGCCCTATTTGTGACGATGTGCTTGGAGAGCGGTATCTAGGGCAGAGGTGAAAATGCAGAGATTCTTTCTGCAGCACCCACAGATGTTAAGCTATTCATTGGCCTTTGGTGGGGCCCCTAACAATGCTGCCTCCTAGTTATTGGGGGGAGGGGGAAGGGATATCAAAGACAACAAATTCCTGGCTTTTCTTTCTAGGCACTTATAGTATTGAATGAAGTGTGAATGGATAAGGTAATGAAAGGAGTGAATATGTCATTAATACAGGGCTTTCTTAAACAGGTGCTGTCCGCCTACGCAATGTCAAAAATACAATTCTTATAAACCAGGTTACTCATCAGCTTCTTTATTTATATTCCATGTAAGAGGCACTGGAGCCCTCTGAGCTAGACCTCCTGTGTTCAAACCCAAGCACTGCCAGCTTTCAGTTGGTTGATCCTGCGTAAGTTATATTTACTGTTACTCAATTTCTCATCTATAAAGATGAGGGAGAACAGTGGTATTTAGCTCATAGAGTTGTTAAAAGGATACCTTGAGTTAATGCATGGAAAAGGCTTACAACAAATCAGGTGTTCCTACGGGTTAAACATTAGCAAGAGGTATGAGCCCTCAATGCAACTCTATTCACTACTTTTCCAAAGGTAAAACTCATGTGACCTGAAGGAGAGAAAGAGCAGACTGGTTAAGGCGAAACTGGTATCTGGCTTTATGACCTGTTTTAAGCAACTTAATCTCTCCGGGGCACAGTTTCTCATCAGTAAAATTGATGCTTGTTGTGATCACCTCACAGAGGTGAGATGAACTCCTTCCCCAGAATTTGGTTTGGATATTGAGACTGAAAGCCCCCGGACAACAAGAAGGCCTGAGAAAGTTCCCAGCTCACATAATGAGGCTTTCCGGGGAGGACGGTGCACGCAGGTTCAAGAATGGTTTAGGGGAGCAGGGCAAGGACGCTGGCTTTGGGGGTTTTTGGTAGTGAGGGGTAGGATTGGAGCTGGGTTTACACAGTTTGAACTTTCCCCTCGGTGAGGAAGGAGGGCTCGCCTGGGCTTGTTTATAAGCTCACAGAGAGGAGGGGCCAGACAAGGGGTGTGGTGGGGACCTGAAAGCTGTGAGCAGCTATAGGTCAACACTGGGGTCAGATCCTCCACCACCATCTTAGAGGATGATTGTGAGGATTAAATGAGATGACACATACACAGCCTTGAACTCAGTGGCCAGTGGCCAGAAAATACTCAATAAATGCTATCTCTTGAAATAAACATTGTTTCCTTAAAAATCACTCAATTTTTAAAACTCAAAAAAAAACTCGAGCAACTCCTGCATTTTTCTTGTTCTATTTAGATGCATTAAGAAACGAACAAACAAACTTCAACGTAATCTCTACAAGTGAAGAGACAATTGCCAACAGTCCCCCACCAATGAACAGGCTGTGCTCTAAGAATTCTGTTTTAAATTGAGTATAACTTGAAACACTTTTTCCCATACAAACCATGTTATAAATAGAGCTAAGTTCCCAGAGGGATGCCGGAATTTTTCCTAAACTATAATACAGTTAAAATAGTCCTGGAAAGAACAGGGAACTCTAAACGCTCAAACAGCACCTGGGGCTCTTGGAACCCCAAGCTCTTCTGGCTGCCGTTGACCATAGGGTGAGACTGAACCCTAAGACTTTGAGGAGGAGCCTGGTGTGGCTGATGAGGGCCCACATGCAATTATGTTCCCAACAACTTCTAAACCACACCCTGATGGGACCGTCTTGTTGGGTCTTAGGGCGAACCTGTTGGGTCTGGGAGTGCAGTGGGGCTTGCTCTGGAGGGATGGGTTGCTTCCCCTCTCAGCCGTCCTAGGGAACGGTCAACCCAGGGGCAGAGCATGGGCACCGCAGGGGAGGGCCTTGGCCTAAGGTGAGCCAGATTCTGAGGTGTGGGGTGGCCCAGAGTGGGCGTCTGGGCAGAACTGCCTCTGGTCACATGAAAAGCCCAGGGCCAAGCAATGAGCTCAGGAACCCACAGTGGGTGTGCGCCCGTGCTAGAGAGGGAAGGCACCACTGCAACTCTCACGTCTGTTCCTCCGAAGGCACCAGTGTGCCTCGGTTCTTCTGGGCGTGGGAATTCTGGGGTGAGACTGGGTGGAAGGGACATCGGCAGCAAAGTGAAGGAAGATGATCTAGCATGGAAGGTGGCAGCCTTCATAAGGGAGAACGGTCCAGGGCCCGCTGAGAGGGCAAAGGTCAGCCTGGCCAGACTGGCAGAAGAGAATATCAGTCCCTTACATACCAGTAGCTCCTACTATGGGTCAGAGGCCATGCTCAGCATTTTATTAACACACCCAAGCTTTCTAATCACCGATGCACTATTATTATCCCATTGTACAGATGGGGAAAGTGAGGCATGGAGACATTGAATAACTTGCTTAATATCAGACAGCTAGTAAGTGGCGGTGCCAGGAATTGAACCTAAGCAATTTGGCTACTGAAGCTGGGCCCATAACCACCAGGTTTTATTTCCTCTCACACAGAAGTATTCACCAGGCGCAGCCTCAGAAATGCATGGGAAGGTGTACACCCGGCAAAAGGCCAGGCCTCCGTCCAGGAAGCTGGATGGGGCTGGCACAACTTTGAGTCCAAGTGGCTTTATGTTCTAGGCTATATCCCTTGCTCACATTCTAAATTTTTTATTTATTCTTTCGGTACAGATGTATCAGTTGTTATAATGAGAGCCAGAGATAAGAGGACAAGTAAGATTTGGTCCCTGGGCTCAAGATGTTCTCACGGTCTGGTGAAAGAAACAAAGAAACAACCAAAAGAGCCATGAGGAGGGTGTGCACAGCCAGAAGCCGGGGCCCGTCAGTGATGCCTCGCGCCTGTCTATCGCTGTCTCCATTTTCTCCCGGCCGCTCTTTTCCTCTGCCTGGTGGGCACCGAATGCCTCCGGACTCATGCAGAGTCTGCCTTCCCTTCCCTGCCTGTCCCTGTCTCTCCTGCCCTGATGGGAGTGTGAGGTGGTATCCGGGGTGTCCTTGTATAATAATTTAAAACACTTGAGATTTACTTGTCTGGGATCTGTCTTCCCGCTGGATGGTAACTGCCTCTCTCTTGTTTTGTGATGTGTCCCTGTCACCTCGGACAGTATAGACGCTTCATAACCATTTGTCAGTTTATCTCTCTACACATAGGTATGAGATAGGCAATGAGAACCCCTTTGATAAAGTTGAAAACTCCTGAAGAACTTATTTGATATTTAGGGATACTGTTGTCCTACAGGCACTGTTGGTTGGAATGTACGTGTGCTCAAGTGCATGTGCGTATTTAATTTTTATGATGGAAGTTTTTACAGAAGAGCATGTATGTATGTTTAACAGATAAGGGTTGTTTTTTTTTTTTTAAATAGCCACCATCTGAAATTTTTAACCAAACTCATGTCAACTGAATATTTTTCTATAAAGTCATTATGGAGAGAATTTATAGACTCATTCATTATTAATGCTCATCTGACAGCTTGTCATGAGATAAATTATTTGATGCTCATTCTTTTAAAACCATTTCCTGCCTACCTGGCATGGCTCAATGGTTGAGCATTGACCTATGAATAAGGAGGTCACTGTTCGATTCCCAGTCAGGGCACATGCCCCGGTTGCGGGCCCGATTCCCAGTGTGGTGGGTGCAGGAGGCAGCCAATTAATAATTCTCTCTCATCATTGATATATCTCTCTCTCCCTCTCCCTTCCTCTCTGAAATCAATAAAAATATTTTTAAAAATAAAAAACAAAACCATTTCCTCTACTTACTCATATAAGCATACCACCAAGCCTCATGTCATTCCACTGAATGCAGTCATGTTATTCAGTCTCCTGGTAACCAGTGGTAAGTGGTGAGGTGACTGCCTCTGTGCCAATTACTGAGCTGAAATGTAACATCCCAGCCATGAGTTCCGCCCTAACTCACTCCTGAGGTTTGTGCCCCAAGGTGATGGTCTAAAGAAGGATAACTCTTGGAAAAGTGAGTCGGGATCAGCACAGAAACGGTTTCCTCATGGCTGTGAGGTCTACGTGAGTAACAGTGACAACGCCTGGCGCATGGGAAGCAATCATTGCTGCTATTAAATCACTAAGCAGCTATTGTTAATATTCCCTATGGCGCCCTGCTACCTGCTCCGTGATTGCAGGGATTTTGCCTGTTTTGTTTCCTGCAAAACCACAAGTGCCTCCTAGAATACAATAGTGCCTGGCTCGCAACAGGGATTCCACACTGTTGAATATTAGTTAGCATAACGTCAAGCCAAACTCATCCACTCCCACAGCAGGCCATTTATGGACAAAGGCCTATCTCTGCCTCATTTCCTTCCCCGTTTCAGTTCAGCTCTGCCCAGACCCTGACCCCCGACTGTCTCCAGTTTCCATCCCGGCTTCTTCCTGTGGATGCTCCCACCTCTCCTGATGGCCTGGGTGGGCCAAGCTGCTCTCTAAGGAGTGTCAGCCTCGGTCTGCTTCCCGCCTGGTTTTCTAAGGGGGAGAATCCTGCCCCGCCCTCCACCTTTATAACAAACTCCACCACCAGCCTCATGGATTTTTTCCAAATATCTGCCACTGATGTAGCAGGCAGCATTCCGGGCCTGCAGACACAGTGGTGAGGAAGAAAGGCAGGCTTCCTTGCTTTGGGGGGTGAGGCTAAATCACCATGATTTCTGTTCTCTTCTTTTATCGAGACCAGAGGTGGGAAGACACAGAGAGTTTCATCCAGGGAACGGGTTGCCGAGGCATGAAGGGTGAGAACCACCAGTACACTGAGTGGGTGCCCAGCCCTAGCCTCTTTGCAACACCCTCACCAAAGCAAGGGGCCCCTCTCCCTGCATGCCTTCCCTCAGGGCCGAGCTGTGAGCTGTCTAGGATCATATCATGGACCATTATAGAATAACCATCCTTTTTAGAGGGAATTGTCTTCTGTGTCAGGTCCTACCTCCTGAATTGTTGTGTACTGAGTTGCTAAGAGAAGAACTGGAATGTTCTTATTTTTTGCTCTGGAGTCAGGCCCTGGGCGCCAGAGCACAGTGTCCCTAGAGAGCTGAGTCATTGTGGAAATCTGTCCTCCTTTGGCCTGGAAGACGATTGTATTTATTCTCGTCTGGATGCAAAGGGAAGGAGGAAAAAGGAGCGAATGCTCACTCTGTGCTTGCTCGCGTCTGTGGGCAGCAGACGGCAGAATTATATGCAGACAGGTGCAATGTGCACAATGGACATTGCCTTTCCTCACTCTTACCATGTGCAACAGCATGGATGAGCATCATGCTAAGTGAAATAAGCCAGTCGGAAAAAGGTAAATATCACATGATCTCACTCATTTGTGGAATATAATAAACAACACAAACTGATGAACAAAAATAGAGCCAGAGGGAAAAAAATATTTTAGAATATAATACAAGTAATCCTGCTACTTGCAGATTTTTAATATTTCCTACAACTTTTGTGATATTATACTATGATAGTACAATTTTGGGAATATTATTATATTTAAAAACTATTTTTTTCTTGAAGAAAAAAAAAAGAAATTGCCTTTCCTCTAAATGGGTGATTCTACCACATCCTAATGCACATCAACATCGCCTGGACAGCTTAAAATGCAGGCTGCTGGGACCCCCAACCCCCCGGAGTCCCCGACTCAGTAGTTCTGAGGGGCAGGGCTGAGGGAGCCCTCTCCCAGGAGACCACACTGTCAGGAGACCACACTGCCCTGAACAATTGTTCCCATCGTTCCCCATAGCAATGACAGCTGCCTGTTGTGGACACTCTTCCTTCTGTGCCCTTTTGGAGTCCTTGTTCTTTAAAGAGTATGGGGTGCATCTCTACTTTCCCTCCTGAGGACTTAACTGTGGCTCTGACTACCGAGTGTCTCACACCTGAGAGCCCAGGTATAGGCTCCACGAGCTCTTTACCAGTTCACCTCTGCACGTGGGTGCCACTTCCGATTCCTGCCATTCGGTGTCTTGGAAGGCAAAGGCTCGCCTCCTCATAACTAGGCCCCAGCTGAGTGAAATACGTGCTGGAGAAGTCCTGGACTTGCCCACCCAGCCTGGTATGTGGTAAATGATTACTGAGGCGTCTGCACAGAGCGACTCCTGTCCTCAGTGTCCTGGGTGTGTGGAGGAGGGGGTGGTGGCAGGAAAGCACGTTAAAAATAAACACTTCAAAGGCTGTCAGTTCCTCGTGGTAATAAGCATAATTAGAATATTAAAAAAGAAAAAGTGCATGCTAACAACCAGACATGATAGTAAAAACTTCCCCAAACTGCAATTTTACAGAACAGTCTGAGAGCAGGCATAGCTTTCGCCAACGAATGTGTACGTGTAAAAATCCCATGCCCCTGGTTGCCGCACAAGAACCACATGAGAACCTTCTCTCCCTGTCTCGTACTTGCATGATGACAACACGGTTCAGCATTCATGTAGTGCTTACTCTGTTTCAGGCACTGCTTTCTGCCCTTGACACTGGCTAAGCTGTTAAATCCTCACAACCAGCTTGGGAGGAGGTGCTATTCTTACCCCAGGAAAACTGTGGCAAGGTCGTGCCCTCATGATATTTGTTATACCCAAGTACCACCTCGGCTGTGAGGTGCCGACTCTTTTTTTAACGTGATGAATTACAAAAAACAAACTTAAGTTTACTTCCAAAGGAAACTTCATGTCTCCAACTGTACATGGAAAATCAGTATCACTTGCCATACATAGGAGGCAACTAAGAAAATGGATACAATGAACAAAAACAATGGTATTCGCTTCTGCCTTGCTTCTCTTGCCTGCCAAAGTCAGAGACTTGCTCTTTGTTAGAAGAGGCGGAAAGTGGGAAGAAGCGGGGGTGGCAGAGGTATTAAAATATATGGAAACCAAAATATCAATACAAAACAAATAACAAAAAATAAAATTTAAAATATTAACGCCAGAGTCTCCTTAACATAATCATAACAAATGAAAGACTTTTAAACGTACTTTTCTATTATGTGCTCTGGATTCCAGACTTGATTTTGTTCCTTCCTCGCCCTGTGTCATCTGACTGCCCTGAGCCTCACTTTTCCATCTTAAAACGAGAACAACCTCAAAAGTTTAGACATCGCATATCCACGAGTGGCACATAGTAAGTACTCAATAAAGCATTATGAACAACGGTCACTCCTGAGGGGCAGAGAGATGACTTGCCACGTATCTTAGTTTCGTGCTTCATACGAAGCACAGGGATGGGCTTTCCCGTGTTCTTGCTTCGGCAGAGCAAGGACAGGCTAGGAGAGGTGAGTGTGACGATTCGCATTCACATCGACAAAGCCAAGATGCTGGGGAGGCTGTTGATATGAGGAATCTGCTCACCTGCTGGGGGTCCTACGTGGGTGGTAAGGAGGGAGAGGACACTCCACCTCTGAGTATCTTAAAGTTGTTGCAAAACAAGGGCGATCAGAGAATCCAGTTCCCCTTTGGTCATGGCCATGGCCTTTGGCTGCAGGACCTGCCCCTGGCCCCTCAGCAGTGAGAGGCGGCTGGACTCAAGCCCCGATCGCCTTCACTTTGAGCCCAGACCCCTCCAAACCACACTGTTCCTCCCACCCGCTGCCCCATGAGCCCTTCCCTGACCAAGCCGCTCTGGCTCTGAAAGCAGGAAGGCACTGATGACCTATAACCCACATTTCCATGGGCTGGGCCCCTGGATCGTAGTTTCCAAAGTGATTATTGGCTTCAGCCCTATCTATTAATTTGCTAAGACGTCTGGAGCCTTTCTTAGAAAACCAGAAAGAAAAAAAGCAGCTTTGTGCCAAGTCCTGATTATATCAAATTTTCAAAAATAAATCCATACCAAGGGGAAGCAGTTCAACTTGGCGGGGGAACCGGGGTCGGGGACTGTTCATCTGTCTCGAGGGAATTTTGATTTACGCTTCGGAAAATGGCCTGGCCTTTGCAGCGCCTCTCCGAAGGGGGCAGACAGTGAGGGGGAACGAACAGGGTGTGAGTGACAGGTTACAAAGCCTCGCTGAGCGTGCAGCTAAGCTCCGGACAAATGAGGAAGGAGCAGCCCCAGCCTCGCTCGGCAGAGGGGCTGGTGGGAGCTCGTGGCCTGGGCGAGGAGAGGAGGAGTGAGGCTCCGGAGAAAGGACACGGAACGTGGTCCTGGCTGTGACGCGGTGCTCAGCGCTATATCCATGCTCATACGCACCCTGGGACCCTTCTCGGGGAGGGATTTGGATCCTGTTTGGGGAAACGATTTTTTTCTTACAGTTTTTCACAGCAAACAAATGCCCAGGAGGCCGGGCTGGGTGAGACAGTGGCCAGGCAGGACCAAGTGAACCGGAGGACGCCTGTCTCTTTTAAAAGGCAGCTGAGGTGCAGCTTCTGGTTGTTACCATGTGGCACCGTGGGTGCAGAACGCCAGACGTGCCGGTTACTCAGTATTACCTACTCTTCTTCTTTTTAAATATTTTTTATTGATTTCAGAGCGGAAGGGAGAGGGAGAGAGAAATAGACACACCAATGATGAGAGAGAATCATCGACTGGCTGCCTCCTGCACGCCTTCTACTGGGGACAGAGCCTGCAACCAGGGCATTGCCCTGACCGGGAATCGGACGGTGACCTCCTGGTTCATAGGTCAACACTCAAACCACTGAGCCACACTGTCCAGGCTTACCCACTCTTCTGTATTCTGCTGAGAGATGCTGGAGCCTTTCTCCTTCGTCAAGCACCTCCTGTTAGGTTCTGCCAGGAGGGGGCACGAGAGGCAGCTAAGATGGCAGGAGATGGGCACAGGGGACTTCCTCTCTCCCATTCGCTTACCGGAACCACCGGCCTTGCCCAGCAGTCACCTTCTCCCCAGCAGCAACTGCTGGATCCAGATCCCATCTCCCCTCCCACTCCACTTCCCACAGCCTGGCTGTGCCCATGGCTGCCGTGTGCCTACCCCTCCTCAGAGGCCCCGCTCTACAGCCCCTTCTCGGAGCCTCTGGGTTTTGATGACCCCTGTTTATTCCCTTCATTTCTCCAACCCTAGGACCAGGGGGCTCCTTCCTGCAGGGACTACATATCGGTTACCTCAGTGTCCCTGTTTTTTGCTTACAGCCTCCCCAACACTGCTTTCGTGGATTTCCTATATTAAATCTCTCTGTTGAAATACCCCGCGTGGACTTTGTGTAGCTGACTGGACTCTGACCGGCCCACTAGTTCTTCTGATTTTAAGAGAAGCCAAGAGCCCAGACAATTTTATGGGAAAGAAACACGTGTCTGAAGCCCAGACTCAGCCGCGTAGCTGGCGTAGTGGTCCACCCTGAGATGGGGTGAGGCGTCCCTCCCTGGTTGCTGGGAACATCATCTATGGGAATTGTGATGCTACACCCATCCCCAGAAGTCCCCTCCACAGAAGGAACAGCCTGGCCCAAGGATAAGCTCCTTTTGAGGGACAGCCTGTGGCCGATGACTGGAGGATGCAGGGCAACGAAGGCCTGGCCTCTCACTTCCATCTGGGACACGCTGGAGGGCGCGCCAGCTCCAGAGCTCCCCGCGGGATCTATCGGCTAAGGCCTCTCGGTTGCAACCCCATGCGGGGTCAGCTTCTCCACCTGCCCAGTCTGCCACCTTCTTTTTTATTTTATTTTTTTCATCCTTACCTGAGGATATGTTCACTGACCTTAGAGAGAGGGAGAGGGAGAGAGAGAGGGAGGGAGAGGGAGAGAGAGAAAGAGAGAGAGAGAGAGAGAGAGAGAGAGAGAGAGATTGATTGGCTGCCTTCCCCACATGCCCTACCAGGGATAAAACCCACAGCCGAGGTATGTGCCCTAACCAGATTTGAACCCGAAACCTTTTGGTGTGTGGGAGGATGCTCCAACCAACAGAGCCGCCCAGCCAGGGCCCGGCCTGCCTCTTCATGTTCTTCCTGATGTCACTCCCTAGAGAACTCCCTGTAACCTGTGGCATGCAGTGCTTCATCTCAGTTTCCAGGGAACCTAGTCTAGGTCAAGGCTGCTCTAGTTTCATATATACTAGTAGATATTGCACCCATACAGGAAGCATGTGAAAAATAAAAACACTTAATTTCACCAAAATAATTCAACTGAAAAAATAAGGGAAAGGAATGAGAGTCAAATATGTGGGCAAAGTAAAGAGACGGGAGAACAACGGGAGAGTCCGCGTGGAATGTTCAGTGCAGGGGAAGTGAAGAGTGCCCAGAAGCAGACGGTCATTAGGAGCACAGTGACGCCCCACAGCAGGTGTCATTGGAAGAGCCAGGAAGACACAGCAGCCACCTCAGCCTTTTCTGTCTCCCCAAAACTTGAGTGGACAGAGCAAGAAGCCCCGCCAGGGACTTCATCTGAATGAACCTGAACTGCTCCACCAGCAGAGGCCTCCACAGCCTGACGGGGGAATGAGTGCTCCTTTGCATTGTGCCCGAGCTTCCTCCCTCTTGGGCTGTGCTGGAGCTACAGGTGATGGAGATGCTGACGGAGTCCCAGCTATGGCGCGGGCAGGAGGAGCTGCCAGGCTGCACCCCTTGTGACTCCTAGCCAGCCCAGTGAGGAGAGAGTGCCAGCCGCCTGGGCTCTTCACCTCTCTCCTGACACCGTCCGCTGCACTGGTAGGTGCAGGAGAGGCAAGGGACCTGGGCCAGGTTTGGCCTTTGCGGATCTACAAGAGGCAGGACGTGTACCTCGGCAGCCTGTCCTGCTTTGGGGAACGTGAAATTGCTTTTTCATTAAAGGATAACACGTTCCTTTCCCTGTGGCCCGCTCCCGCAGCAGCATGTTTGCTGATCAGCAGGTTGGTCAGCACAAGTCAGATCACGTCAAAGGGGAGACGTGGGGAGGCAGGGGTCAACCACGCTGTAATATTTAACTATATTACTTAGAAGCAACTGGAGAAAACGCATTTTAATTTTCAACTTCAAAGAGAGGCCAAGGCCAAGGGGATTACTGTAGAATCCCCTGGGGACGTATTAAGGAATAACGTCTTGAAGGGCATGGAAAATAAAATAAGTGAGGCCTCTCTCTTATCAGAGGCCTGCGGCCTTGCTGGCTCCTGTCTGTCTGTGGGTCTGACATTGTCAGGGGAGCAGAAGAGACAGAAAAATAACCATTGTCAGTACAAGTGTGAGAGACTATCACACTCTGCACATGTGTCACTCAGTCACATCTTTGTGTGTCTGATGACTGAAGATACAGAGAAGTCAGACTGGGAGAGAACCATTCCAGGATTCGATTTGCCAGCATCTCACACTCAGATGAGTGGCACAATCCGGCTGCTGGTTCGCACATATGCTTCTGGTAAACAGATGAGGTTCAGCTGGCATTGGCATCCCTTACTTGGAATATTAAACGGGTCCAGACCTCCCAGAGCATTTCGAATGGCAGCAATCCACTTTCTAGCAATCATGTGTGTCTTTCAATATGTAACATACAATTGGCCACCATAATTTACAGAAATATCTTAAACACAGCTTCCTTCTTTTATCCATTCAAAAAAGAATTATTGAGCCACTGCTGTGTACCAGACCCCGGGCTTGGCGCTGTGTGTAAAGGCAAGGAGGCAAAGCAGCAGCAGCCCTGGCCTTGATGGAGTTCATTGTCTCCTGGAGAATACAGACCTTAGAACAAGTAAATAATTACAAGTGCACTGTGTGCTGGGCTGGAAGGACCTAATCTTATTCAGGAGCCAAGGACAGCCTCCCTAAGGAGGTAACAGCCTTCTGAGACTCCACAAATAAGGGAGCGTGGGATACACTGAGAGGTGACGGGAGAAGAGAGATCATTGCCAGGGGCCCAAACATGAGACACCATGGCCATGTGAAAGGCTGAGGACAGCCCCAGATGGGAAGCAGGGAAGGCTGGTGGGGGAAGGGGGTCAGGGACCCGCTACGGAGTGCCTTCCCAGCTAGGTTACCAATCTGTGGCTTTACCCTTTGAGGTAAGTAGGGAGGTGACACGTTAATAGATCCTCTGTCTGCAGGCGGCTGAGTGCATTGAAAAGGGATAAGACGAGGTGGAGAGGGGAGTTAGAAATAAGCGTTTGTTATTTAAAGACAATGTTTGGATCAGAATGGGTAGCATATAAAGGAGAGGGTGAAAGATATTTCAAAACACCTTTTTGAACAATTTACAGGAGTGAAATAAACAAAATCTAGAGGCAAAGAATGTTGAATGTGAAGGGCCAAGAATGACTCCCAGGGTGCGTTCGTCTAGGTGGGGTAGATGGTAGTGTCTGCTCCCGATGCAAGAGACCAGGAGGTGGAGCAGGTTGGGACTGGGCAGCAGGCCCAGCTGTGACCATGAGTCGCTCTGAGCTTTCTGAGTGCACATGCTGAGATGTAGGTTTGGAACTGATAGAGTTATGCAGGTAGAGAAAGGTTTGGGACCCAAACAAATAAATGAGATGATATAAATCTGGAGTTCTCAGACCTGTTAATGAGGATCTACAACAAGAAATGTATTTTACATCACACACACACATGCCCCAAGCACAATTACCCTGAAAATGCTTACCATTGTCATGTGTAATGTTCGGCAACCCTCTGTTCTTCCTCCCAATGCTGGTCACGACCTTCTGTGCTGACTTAGTGGCCTGACAACGCATTGCTATCCACAGTGAGAAAAGTCTCATTCAGAGTGCAAGGCGAGAAAAAAAGAGGGTCCAGCACAGAGCCCTGGGGAATTCCACTGTTTAGGGCTCAACTAGAGGAGGAGGCGCTTACAGAAGCTGAGGGGACCCGATGGAGAGGTGTGGGAAGACCCGGGGGCCAGCAAGGGCTCTCCTGACACTTGTGAGATGAACACAGTAGCTCCCAGGGTCACGTCCGCACCAGGTCATCTCCACAGCCAGCAAGTGTAAGTCTCCACCTTGCGCCCCTTTCTAGAGCAAGGAAGCCTTTCCTGAAGCCCCCAGCGGCCCTCCCTTTCATCTCCCTGACCAGGCTGGGCCACTGGACAGGCCCCAGCCAATCACTGGCAAAGGCAGCAGGTTTAGCAAGTTTGGCTGAGGCTGATCAACAGCATCCCCAGTGGGGCTGGGAGGGTTTAGCACAGGGTAGGGCGGACACCTGACCAATACCTCTAACCCGGGAGGGGCGAGGGGAAACAAACAGTCACGTAGACTCCTTGCTACCTAAAGTGTGAGTCAGGGACCAGCAACACCTGGAGCTTGTTAGCGATGCGGACATTCTGGCCCCATCCCAGGCCCGCTGAACCCAGATCTGCACGTTCTCTACTGCAGTGGTTCTCAACCTTGGCTGCGCATTAGAATCACCTGGGAATCTTTCTTAAATCCTGATTTCTGGGCCTCATCCTCCGGAAATTCTGTTTCTTTGTTACTAATGTTGTAGCCCCACCCCATAACAAAGAAACAATTTCCGGAGGATGAGGCCCAGAAATCAGGATTTTAAAAAGATTCCCAGGTGATTCTAATGCGCAGCCAAGGTTGAGAACCACTGTTCTAGAGCCTCAGGTGACGCCCAGGCACGTGCGATTGGAGGAGCACCCACATTGCTTTGCCATGTGTTAATTTACTCCAAAAGGGTTCCTTCTCGTTTTCTGCACACGGAGGCAGAGCAGGGTTTTTGTATAAACACAGCGAGCTTCCGGCTGTGGCCAGCACACGCCATTAATATTGTTCCTTCAGATCACCCTGTTATGATGAGGTGTGAGCTCCTAGCCCAGGCTGACAAGTCAATTGGCTGCTGAAAAGTTACGTATTCTTTAACAGTCCTAGGCAGGATCTGCGGGTTTGTGTGCTTTCAAAACAATATATTTTTAGTATAGTCTGAATCATTTCACTGAGTCCACAGGATTTCAGACTCACACGCAGGCAGTGGGAGCTAACCCCCTCCCCGAGACCCAGCAAATAGAAAAGTATTGGGATAAGCTTTCATTGAGTGAGTTCTGTCCAGTGTTTGAGGTTCTGAGACTGTAAAAGACATAGAGGGCTTGGGAAAAAAAGGATAAATTTGGCTAAAGAATTGGGGGCTAAGCTTAAGAGGAAATGTTAAAAGAATTAACATACCTGAGGCTGACCTATGATGGACATAGCGAGAGTGCAAGAAATAAGCTTTTGTTATTTAAAGTCGTTAAGTCTGGGGTTGTTTGCTACAAAGCAAAACCCAGCTCATACCCACCATACACTTGTAAATGGCTGGTGCTCAGTAAATACTATGAGTTTATAATTTTAAAAAATCCATTAGAAGAAGCAATTAATATTTACCAATAGTAAATTAATAAAGTAAAATGACTTCTTAAACTCAGGTGTCAAGAGAGACACTATGGCCCAGCCGGTGTGGCTCAGTGGTTGAGCCTCAATCTATGAATCAGGAGGTCATGGTTCAATTCCCGATCAGGGCATGTGCATGGGTTGCTGGCTTGATCCCCAGTGTGGTGCATGCAGGAGGCAGCTGATCAATGTGTCTCTCTCATTGATGTTTCTATCTCTCTCCCTCTCTTTTCCTTGCTCAATGAAATCAACAAAATATATATTTAAAAAATAAAATAAAGGTTTCTAATCATCTGAATGTCACAGGCCCATAATAGGTTACAGTTTCTGTTGTGGCACATTCACAACTTGGTTACACTCCTGGCTGTGAAGGGACATAACTTGAGTCCCTCAAAAATAAACAGAGAGTGAGTCATCCTTCTGAGGCAGTAGCAAGTGGGTAGAGCAACACTTTCTTTATACTTCTTCATACCCCTGGAACTTGGGAACACATCCCTTCTGAAGTATTTTGTAGATACTGTGATATGTGCTAGAAGAAACATTGTGTTCCAAAGATAGATTCTTATTCCCAAGGCTCTAATAAGAGGAAGGAAAATCTCAACATCCATATCGCCCTGTTCAACCACAGATCCACTTCGGCAATAGCAGCAAAAATGGAGGAGGGAGAAATCAAATCAAAAGGCAGGAAGGCACCCGTTTAGTGTTGTTTACTCCCAAATCAACCTTCCTCCCTTCTTCTTCCCTCTAACCTCTACCCCAAATCTGTGCCTTGGTTCTCACCTGTTTAACTGGGGTGCCGGGGGCAGGGGGGGAGGGTCAGATTGAATCAGGAACACTCACAGAGCTGCTACATGCCAGACATTTCAATTGATCTCAGGGTCTACAAAGCTGACATTTTCCTGTCTTCTCAAGGACCTTATTATTTAGTGCTGGAGAAATAAAAGAAAATTAGTATTTATACTCCAGTATGATGAACTATGAAGGCTCATTGAAAATATGCAATCATTAAAAATAATGTTTTCAAAAACATGTTGTCCTAGTGAAAAAAGCAAAACACTAAATGATATATACAGTGTCATCCTAATTTTGTAACTAACACCCACTCATGTCCTCATACCCTCAGGAAAGAATTGGGGATCAAATTGGCAGGCTGAACACACCTGTCTACTTTTCCCCCTCCCCAAATTTCATGAAAATGCCAAACAAAAAAAGTAGTTATAATCAAAGATCAGAAAATTTGAAGATTTCCTGGAAAACAGAAAGAAGGTAGAATTGGGTTGACAGGCCAATAAAGAGTAGAAAAAAAGACAGGAGACGGATACTGCAAAGGTAAGGGCTGTTTTGTACACGAACGTTCGGAGGAACTTCAATGTCAAGGTTAACCAGCACAATGGGTGGGGTCAATCAATAAATTAAAATATTGCTTTATGAACTGCTGGGCCTGTCACCATCTACCCGTGTCCTTCCTTTGCTGTTTGCTCCCATGTTAAAACCTCAGTAACAGCTTTAAACAGTAAACCTGGGGGTTTCCCATAGAAGGGCTCTCTCTGGACAGAGAAGCCGACCACAGCTTGATCATTCTACACGTACAACAAGAATTGGAGCGGAGAGAAGTGACCAGAAAAGGACACTGTGAGATGCTTCTGAGATGAGAGGTCCCCAGACCTCCTGTACCGAGGAGAGGAAACTCCCACACCAAGACAATCTGCCTGCACACCTACAAGATTCTATTCCACACACCCTCGGAGCCCGCTGTAATCAGAACATTCAGTCACTAGAATGATTACTGCAGCCATGGGACAGGAAAGCAGCTATGCAAAAGACATAATCAGACTTCTGGATTATTGACAATACAATCACCAGCTACTTAAAAATTGGGCTGAATATCCAAATGGGCACAGATGAGTATTAAAGTAGTGACCTGGAATCCTGGGCCAAAGATCTCTGCCAGAACACAGTGCAAAGAGAGGAAGAGATCCCCAGAAGTTCCTACATTTGTCTGAAGAGTTTATAATGGAGCCTGGCCGGTGTGGTTCAGTGGTTGAAATAAATAAAAACATATAAAAAATAGATACCCCCCAAAAAAGTGTATTTGGGAACCGAATTTTTAAAAAAAAGAGTTTGCAATGAAGGGAGCAAAGGGAATAGATGGAAGAGCATTCACAAGGCAGGGAAGGCTGATTTTCAGTGCTGAAGAAACATTAGGAACTCACAAATTCTTATGTATTTTATTTGTTTCAAGTCATTTTAGTTTTTGAAGTTTGGTGCTCAAATTGTCCCATCTTGGGCTTCTGAAGTGGTTCTCAACCAAGGACAATTTTGATCTCCAGGAGACATTTGGCAATGTATGGAGACCTTTTTATTTTTTATTTTAAAATATACTTTCATTGATTTCAGAGAGGGAGAGAGAGAGAGAGATAGAAACATCAATGATGAGATAGAATCATTGATTGGCTGCCTCCTGCACACCCCACACTGGGGATCGAGCCCGCAACCCAGGCATATGCCCTGACTGGGAATCGAACCATGACCTCCTGGATCATATGTGGATGCTCAACCACTGAGCCATGACTGGATATATTTTTTATTTCCATGACTACTGGGTACCTAGTGGGTAGAGGTCAGGATTGATACTAAACAGCATATGATGCACAGGAAAGCCCCTACTGCAAAGGATTATTTGGCTTAAAATATCAATAATGTTGAGGATAAGAAACCTTGGGCTAGTGGGTGGCCCTTCAGGTTGGCTCCTACACCTCTTAGCATAACTTCTGGAGTTTTTGTTAGTTTCCTTGCTTTCTGGTTCAAAATTATGTCTCCTAGTTCTTCTGCCTGAGACCTAGAGTCAGCCATTTCTATCAAGATGCTTGGCTTTGGGGTGGGAATTGGTGACAGAGACCACCACCTGAACGCTACGAATGCTCATTGCTCTGGGCTGTCCTTGCTTCTAAAAGCCTTTCAGTGATAGATTATATGCAGTTTTTATCAAAAGCAAAATAATGAACTCATATTGCGTTTTTAAGCTAAAATTGCAGATGATACAGATCTTCCTTGATTTTGCTGTGCATCTCATGCTGAAAATTTTGGTCTGTACTGATATTAAGCTATTTGGTTTATCCTAGAATATACATATAAAAACTTGAAAAGGATACTCTACATTCTTACTAACAATGAGACTACTAAATGTATATTAGGATTTATTTGTAGATGGGAAATAGAAGATCAATGTTGAAGAAAATTTCCTGAGGTGGGACACAGAACTTACTTCATATTCACAAGTCACTGGCAGTCATGTCAACTAGTGTAAACTCAGGCAGTCCAATTCTGCACTGGCTTGAGGCTTCTGCTCTGATCCAAAGTGGCCACAGAAATATGGTCTCCTTCTGGTTTTCCAAGAATCCATGAAGAAATTAAATCTCTTCTGGCTTATTTGAGGATTAAATTGGAAGCCGAGCTATTTAAGAACAAAATTTGTCTTCTTATTTAAGATCCACTAGGTTCATTCAAGGGTGAGTGTGAGTCTTGTGTGGTATCTAATATCACCTTACTTCACAATGCTAAACGTTCTCTGAGAAACTGTCTGTACTCTGTCAACCTAAAAATGCCTCCTTGAGTAAGTGAGGGGAAAAGGAGAGGTGATAGTGGAGGTGGACGGGGGAGTTTCCAAAGCAGAGAAAACAAAAAGGAAAAGAGGAGGAAATGGCGGGTGTTCAATGAACCCATACGTGTGAAAGGCTAATCCAGAAATCACTCAGGAATCACCAGACCCTGTTGACATCGCTCGCTACACACACGCTCACCTTCCCCATCTCCCACAAAGCCTCACTTCCTAAGCAAAGTGACCTTCTGAAATCTGGCCACTCAACCTCAGCTCTTGGCCCTATGCCCCTCCTATGCAACAGCTTCTACACACCATTAGCTTCCTTCCAAAGTCCCCTTTGAGTTCTTACCCAATGCAATACACTTTTCCTGTTTTCAAGAGAAGGGTATGGGCCAAGCATCCAGCAAACAAAGACAGGGCAGAGGGCCATTAGAAGTTCCAAGGCATTTACATACTGCAGGGAGCGTTTGAAAGGAGGGGGAGGTTTCAGGGGCTCCATTGCGGAAGGCAGCACAGTGCTTGGAACACGGCTCACTCAGTGTTCAGAACAGCACCCATGGGGTGGTCATGCTCACAGGAACAGAGTGTTGAAAGAGTGATTACGTGTTAAGATAGTTTGGCTGTCAACCAAATAACATGTTACTGCCTGCTGCCAAGCCAGGCACTTTTGCTGATTGGTGACTTTTTAAGAATGATGACAATAAATAAATAAATAAACTGGTTTAAAGGAAAAACATCATTTCCCAGATGGGTTTATTGTTGAAGAGATGGGAGTTGGGATAAGAGAACTTTAGCTTGGCCTCTGATGGGTCCCAGAATGTTCCTCTATCGAAGGTGGGCTTCTGTCCATATTCCTCCCAGAGTACCCATTCACCATCAGTCCCACAATGTCTATATGAACTTCAATGAACCATCAAGCTCTGTCTCTTGCAGTTTCTTCACCTTTAAGTGAAGTCACTATTCCTGGCCCCTTAATCTCACACTCAGTGCTGGGTATGTAATGAGGTGGAGGAGGGTAGGAAAGTTGGCCTGGGAGTGAAGGCAGACCCAGCAGATAGGGGAGAACATAGGAAGCCCAGGCAAAAGCCCACAGGTCTCCTGAAACGGACTCTGTAGGGTGACTTTTTGGTGTTTGGCTGGCTCTCTATTGGATTCCTTTTCTTTTCTCCCAGCCCTGAGGTTTTGGCCTGCTGTTCTGCCTGGGTTTCTGCCCGTTCAAGGCTGATGAAGGCCAGGGTGCTTTCTCTCAATGCCTGTGCTCGTTCATGGTCGCTGAAGCAAGCACAAATCTACTTTCATTTTCTACTTTTCAAAAAGCCTTTTCACTGCTAGTAGTTGTGGGGAATGTGGGTATACCACAACACAAACAACAGAGAAACCACAAGTAATAAAAAAATTATTTAAAACTCCAAGTCAACTGGTTTGAGTTATCCTTGGTCATTGTTGAGGCATCAAAGGGGAATAATGGTCATGCAGCAGGGGTGTATGTGGTTCAGAACTGAAGCTGAGTCCCAGTAAAAAAAAATCTTATTATTTAATAATTTATATATTTTATAAAACAAACACAAACATGCAAAAATAACTGTAACATTAATCATCCCTGGGTATGTCAACCACTGTCATGAAGGAGACAGGTGGTTCCCAGCAACACTTCCTTTTTCTATATCGCTTCTTTTCCCCTTTCCCATCTCTCTTCATACACTACACCTTCTTCTATACTTTCTCCTTGATGCCTCACCTCACTCAAGATAAATTCCTCAAATATTCTGAGCCCAGGGATCTCATGTAAAGTCACTACTCCCTTTCATCCTTCCAGCTCTTGGATCTTGCTCTTTCCTACCCAGTTTCTCACCAAAACAAACAAACAAAAAACCACCACCAACAAAACCCACTGCTCTGGAATGACAGGGTCCTCCTTAAAGGATATGGAAGTGAAGAATCTGTCTGACAAACTATGAAGCACTATTTATCCTTTATTGGAACTAGAGGAGGGAAAGTACAGAGACTTGCTTGCTCAAATATTCATGTGATCACAGGAACCAGGCCTGACTTGTTCTAAAGCCCAGTCTGATTCACTCCTCCCCCACTTTTGGTCTAAAACAAAAAAGCCCAACCCTTTGGGTGAGCAGTTCTGATAGAGAGTGCTGTCCCTCCTTCCTCTACCTACACTTATCTCTGGGGCCTTACCACTTACCTGTTCTTGGGACCCAACTTCTAGGGCACCCCTTATAGTTGGAAATCCTGGGTCTTCCCCAGTTTTTTGGAATCACAACAGTAAATAAAAGTAACAATAATGGTGAGGATGATTCTAGCTAACGTAGATAGGGCATTTTCTATGTGCTAGGCACTGTGTAAACATTTAACATTGATTGTGTCTTCTGGTTTCCAAGTCCTAAAGAACTGTATTAGTTACCTAACAAAATGCTACAAAACTTGGCAGCTTAAAACAGCACAGTCAGTTACCTTCTCACAGTTTTCCTGTGTTAGGAATCTGGGCGTGACTTAGCTGAGTGCTTGGCTTCAAGGTCTCTCAATCACCGCGTTGCTTAGGCTACAGTCAACTCAAGGCTCAACTGGGCGAGGATTTGATTTCAAATTCACGTGGTCATTGTCAGGATACAGTTCCTCACTGGTTCCTGGACTAAGGGCCTCAGATCTTCACTGACAGTTGGCCAGAAGCTGCCCTCAGTTCTTTGTCTTATGGCCTCTCCAACATGGCAACTTCCTTCCTCAAGGGTGCAAGCTATGAGGCAGCGAGATAATGCTAGCAAGACATATGTCACAATCTTTTGTACCTACTCATGGAAGTGACACCCATCACCTTTGCCATATTCTTTTGGTTAGAATCGAGCCACCATGTCCAGCCCACACTCAAAAGGACATGGGTCCCCGGGGGTCATCTTAGAAATTTGCCAACCTCAAGACCAACTAGAAAAGGAGGGAGAAAGAGTTGTTTTAAGATTTCAAGGATAATATCAAGACTAGAAGATGAAAGTAGTTCAGGGTATAAGGTTTGAAGCTAGTAAAGTTAGACGTTAGGAGGTAGAATGGGAGGTACCTTACAGCATTTTTGATCCAGTGTCTTTACTTTTACATGTATTTATTGTGCAAAGAACTGCTTTCTCCAGTGGGAAGGTAAATGGAAAATAATGGTAATGGAATGGGGGGTAGAGAAAAATCAAAGAGGAACTGAAGATAATCTCTCTGGACAGAGGTGACCCAGAGACCCCCTGGGCAGGGACATACATCAAATAAAAAATGAAAGGATTAGGGCATGAACCAGATCTAGAATAGGGTGTCTGCAACTAAAGACAGTCAAGACGGAAGAAACACATTCTGGACAAAAAAAGAGAAGTGGGTTCTAGAAAGATTTTTTGAGGCAACACTACATAGAGCAACAGTATGGGGGAGAGGACGGGAAACATTTTTTAGCAGCATCTATCAAAACACAGTTTTTAAATATATATTTTATGAGGGGAAGAAGATTACAGGATTTTCAGGGCCTTTAGTATGTTTGTATGCTCTGTGAGACCCTAAGATGTGTGTGAGGGAGAGTGCAGTTTGACTAGGCAGAGCTTCTCACAGTATTTATTTGTTTTGTGTGGAGGTGGTAACATGCTGTGTATTTCAGAGAATGCTCTTTTACCAAATGCCTGTGGCTTTTTTTTTTTTTTAACAGGATGGGTGGGAACTGGTTCAAATATTTCTCTAAGCCAAGAATGGTAGCCAGTGGTTGGGCAATAAGCAAAATATTTTTATCCAACACCTATGTGACAAGCAGAAATGACCCTTGGATCTCAACATTTGGATGCCAACAATGGGAAAGATACAAAATCAGAATCAGAGCAGAAGTCACCACATCATCACCTTTTCCAGCTACTCACAGAAATCCCTCCCAATTCCCAAAGCTCTGTCTATTACAATTCTCCTCTCCAGCACTCTTCCCCTCCTGCTTGTCAGCAGAGAAGGAATCAGGGAGTTCACTCCATGGGATTTTCTCTTGGAATTTTTTCAATATCATAGTACAAAGGCAATAAAGGGAGAGTCAGTGAGAGAGGCAAGACAAACATGTTAAGGGCCTTTTGAAAAAGTCTTTTTAGTACAGAGAAAGAAGTAAGAAATCAAGGGACTTCCTGCTAAGCCACAAAGAAGATAGTTCATCAAGGAATGCCAATTTCTCTAGCATTTGTGGGGAGTTACCCACAGTAGGGATTAAGACACCAGTGTTCTTGTAATCCATGATGGGAGACCTCCCCTCAAATAACTGGTGTCAGCAGAGGGTCCTCTCCAGCCCAGAACAAGGCAGCAATGAGAAACCACTCCTTCCTCTAGTACACAGTGCTGTGTTTTTAGGTTAATCCTCCAATATACATTATAGTTACTTTCAACGGTTAATGAGTACCTTCTAAGTGCCTGCTTCATTTAATTGTCCAAAGGCCAATTGGTCCCAGAGCGTATAAAGCTACGAGCTGGCTAATGAGAGCATTCTCTCTGAGCAGGGGAAGCAGGGGAGTGGCAGGGTCAGGGAGCCGGGTTCCCAAGGAGCAGGGATGCGGAACAGAACCGGTGCAGTCCTCTGTGCCCTTGCCCTTCTGACAGGCTTTCTGATCATCTGCCTGGGGGCCTTCTTCATCTCCTCAGGCTCCACGTTCAACTGTCGGTGGAACCTGATCCTGGCCTATTTGCTTCTGCCTCTGGGGTTTGTGATCCTTCTGAGTGGGATTTTCTGGAGCACCTACCGCCAGGCGAGTGAAAACAAAGGGATGTTCAGCCATGGGCTCAGACCACATCTTGCTCACAGGGCCATGGCCCCAGCCACAGTGGACAGGTATGTGCTGATAAGCCAGAGGTCCGATGAGGGTTGAGATGGGCCTGAGTTCTGGAAAAGCTGAGTGACTTCTAACCCCGCTGTGGAGCACTTGACATGTCTCACGGGGCCGTATGTCTAGAACCAAAGTGTTATAATCAGGGGATTGCTCTGGAGTTAGTTAATAGGAATAATGGTGCTGTCTCTGGGGAAAACCATGAAGTAAATGGAATTTATATCAGAGACGCCATCCCCTGCTGCCTCCCCCCGCCCCCCCAACACACACATTGAAAACCCACCTAAGCCAATTTAAGAGGCACGACTCTAAGGTTCTTTTGTTGTATGGTGGGAGCTGTCCTTAGAATCTGGTAGTTATTTCTTTTAATCTGGCTACCAGGTTATAAGGAAGCAAGTCCAGAGCCTAATTCTGCCACATAGCGAGTGAGCACGCAGGCATAAAATCAGTCCTGCATTAGGAACTCAGTGAAGGCCCAGCTTAGTAACCTTTTAGGTATTGTGAGCATACTTTGCATGAAAGATTCATTTGAGGGAAAGCAATTATATTCCAGAGGTAAGATTCAGATAACCTTGCAACAGTGCACCCATTAGGATAGCTATTAAAAAGAAAACCCAAGTGTCAGCAAGGGTGTGGAGAAATTGGAAACCTAGTGCACTGCTGGTAGGAATGTAAAGTGGTGCAGCCACTGTGGGAAATTATATGGAGGTTCCTCAAAACATTAAACACAGAATTACTATTTGATCCAGCAATTCCACTTCTGGGTATACAAACAAAAGAATTGAAAGCAGGGACTTGGAACAGCTATATCTACACCAATATTCATAGCAGCATTCTTCACACTAGCCAAAAGGAAGAAACAACCTAGGCCATCAGGGAATGAATGGATCGACAAAATGTGGTGTATACATGCAATAGAGTATTTTTTTCAGCCTTAAGAAGTAAGGAATTCTGACACATGCTACACCATGGATGAACCTTGAAGACATTATGCTAAGTGATATAAACCAGACACAAAAATACAAATATATATGATTTCACTTAGATGAAGTATCTAGAGAAGTCAAATTCATCGACAGAAAGTAGAAAACGGTGGTTGTCAGGGTCAGGAGGCGGGGGGATGGGGAGTAACTGTTTAATGGGCACGGGACTTCATTTTGGGAGATAATAGTGTTGGTGGTTGCATTTAATGTGAATGTACTTAGTGTCATGAACTGCACACTGGCCAATGTGGTAAATTTTGTTATATATTTTACCACATTAAAACATTTCAGTTAACCTCATGGTTAGTATCTGACAACCCCAAACCTCCTAATTTTTGGCTGACCGCAGGACCATTTAGGGATAAAACATCAGGCATCATCCTTAAGGTACGGGCTGCAAGACTCCATAAATTCTTTTACCCTCTTCATCTAAATTACTTTAGCTACTCTGTATATTTTGCTACTCCGTGTATTTTGAATAAGTAGTGCACTTTTACCCATGACTTGATTTTTGACATTATTATGCTAATTAATGATACTAATTATAATAATCCAAGCCCATTTCCGATGTTTATTATACTTATCAGCAAGGACTCTGGGTTTGATAAAATGTGATTTTAGAAGTGATTTTAGAAGCTGCATCTAGAATGATTTTATTTTGCATAAATGTTAGATAATTGCCTCCAGAGTATGAAATTCCTGATAAGAGTAATTGATTACCTTTTGGGTGTAGCTTAAATTTATTAATACATACATAACATCACACTGTGAAGAAATGCCTTAAATTATAGACAGCATGATGCCCCTGTTTATTGTCTCTTCCTACTGCATCTAGTAGATGCCCAGCTCAGTCAAAATGGCTAGCAAGTCAGCCAATGGGAAGTTCCATTTCCCAGAAGCATTTGCATTCAAATGGGTACCCACACTGAGGAATTAAAAGCAAATGGGGAACAACAGAAACTGATGAACAAAAACAGATCCAGAGACAGAGAAGCATCAATCAGACCATCAAACCTCAGAGGGAAGGTAGGGGAGGGTGAGGGTAAGGGGGAGAGATCAACCAAAGGACTTATATGCTAGCATATAGGCCTAACCAATGGACACAGACAACAGGGGGGTGAGGGCATGCGTGGGGGGGATGGGAGGTAATGTGGGGATAAGGACACATATGTAATAACTTAATCAATAAAAAAATTAAAAAAACAAAACAAAACAAATGGGCTTGCAGTGGTAGAACCGGGGCACTGGGAATGAAACTGCTGGGGGTGAGGAGGGTTGGGAGAGGTGAATGGGATTTGGGGGGCAGGCAGCAGTCACCCTGGAGCCTCTCAAATCACTTCAGTGGAGCAGTCGCCAACCGGTGGTCTGTGAGGTCCGAAAGGTTGGCGACCGCTGCTTTAGGGGACAGCTCACCTTACTGTTTTCAGTGTCTTAGCACATATGCCCCATGACACAGCCTTGGTTATTCTGAGTGAAGGCTGAGATGTGGGCTGTACAGTAGACAGTGGCTTCAGCCATTTGGCTTTGGGCCTGGTCACATTTAGAAGGGAGCTGTGCCTACAGATGGCAGTCCCTGTTCTGTTGTGGTTACATATCACAAACACTCCCTGTAGGCACTGGAAGAATTCACTCTGTAAATACACAACTCAACCAAGCTCACCCTCTCTCTTCCTCACCTCCATGCCACCCCCAATCCCATTCATAATGGAGAAGCTGGAAGGATTCAGCAATTAGCAACACTGGGCAAGATTACCAGCTCAGGCATGAATGGTTCTGTTAGCCATTGGTCTGATGGTATGGAAAAAAGTTGCAACTGAAATCTACATAAAGTTCTCAGTTTAAATCGCTTGGGAAATTAGTTGTTTTGTTTTTGTTTTTTTTAACTAGCTGCCGAGACTTGAAAAAGCAATGGGAAAGAGACAAGCATCTGATGTAATGCAAGGAAATTCATGGAACTGGTTTACATTCATTATTTTATTGGCTGTGAGGATCTGAGACTGTGAGTGCAATTGAGTAGATGATTATATGTGTGAATGGAGATAGGCTGTGAATGGACTGAATAATTGGGTAGAGAAGTTCCACAGTTCAGGCCCTCATGTTCCCTACCCCTGTTAAGGATCTCACTCTAGAAGTGTTGGTTCCAACAAGTAAGAGAGAGGGGATAGCCTGGAATAACCCATTGGGCAAAGTGTGACTACAGGGACCTGTATCTTATGGCTAAGAAAGAGGGCTCTGCTGGGGAGCGACATGTTTTTTAAAAACTGGTGATGCCAGGGAAGAAATACATCTGTTTCAAAACCAATGTTTCTTAACAGTTTCACTTTGCAGCGTGATCTGAGAGAGGCAATCATATGCCTCTCTGGCCTGAACCACTTGAATAACATGTACATGTTTGTGGCATTTTGTCCCCCAGGCCAGATTTTTACCCTCCTGCTTATGAAGAAAGTCTGGATGCTGGAAAGCAAACCTGTCCTGCAGAGGGAGAGGCCGTGGATATCCCTCCACCTCTGTACACAGAGTTGGACTTTGGATATGAGGTTGAAAGTGGTGCTCACCAAGAGGCACCACCATCCTATGCCGAGTCTGTAGTGGATGGGGTGGCGGCAGCAACACCATGGAAAGATGCCCAGAGGCAAAGCTGAGAGTGCTGAAGCAGGGGAAGCTCTCTGGCACCCAAGACGTCCTCTCATGGGACACAGCTGCTAAAAATAAAAGCAGGCAAGGGATTGTGGGAGGAAAAGCCATGTCCGTGACCCCATGCAAGAGCACCCCGAGGGGATCTTGAGCCTCTAAGAAATCTTGTCAGCTTCATTATATTTTATTTTACTATAAGGGGACAAGTGGGATGGCAGGGTGTGGAAAGACATGCAGCCTGATGCTTTAGAGCTTGGATAAGAATCTTCCTCTCTCTGGGCCTCAGTTTTCTCCTCTATCGAGTGGAGGATTTACGCTGGGATTGATAGCTAACCATTATGGAATCCTTTTTATATGGCATGCTCTGTGCTATGAACTTTCTGTGCTTTTTATTTAGCCCTCCTGATTGCCTTCAGAGATATGTGCAATGGTTATTCCCATTTTACACATGCATAAACTGAGGCTTTGAGAAGATATGAAACTTTTCCAATAACATAGTTATTTCCAGGAAGATGAAGGAAGGTCCATAGAGGGGGATGCATTTACTTCCAATTTTTATGCTATTTACCCAGTCTTACTTCCCTCCTCACAGAGAGCAGTTTGGACTTCTCTCCCCCTTCAGAAAGTGGGCCCTAACAGGAAGTGGAGCAATCCGTTAAAGCCCCTGAAAAGGCAGCAGAGGTTGCTTTAGAGTTCATCTTCTGGATTCTCCTTTAAAATGTAAACGCGGCCCTAACCGGTTTGGCTCAGTGGATAGAGCGTCGGCCTGCAGACTGAAGGGTCCCAGGTTCAATTCCGGTCAAGGGCATGTACCTTGGTTGCGGGCACATCCCCAGTAGGAGGTGTGCAGGAGGCAGCTGATTGATTTTTCTTTCTCCATGTTTCTAACTCTCTATCTCTCTCCCTTCCTCTCTGTAAAAAATCAATAAAATATATTAAAAAAATAAAATAAAATGTAAATGCGTCCTCCAGGTTTTCTGCCCAGGAGCTTGGCCCTCCCCTCTTGGTGTAGTTCCCTTTCATCTGATCATCATACTGATGATGGAAGATGATTCCTAGTGGTAACAGGCAGCAGCTGGTGAATGGGTACAGGAGGATTTGGCCAGTGATAAGAAGGATGAAGATCTTTCGAGGAGGAAGAGGGGTATTGAGATGGGATGGGGCCCCTTGGCCTTCTCTTCCCTGTTATTGCTGAAAAATACACAGGAAGCCACATAAAAGGAAATCCTGGTCCATTTACAAGAAGCATGAATTTGGGCATCTGTGATTTGAATTCTTGACATCAAGGTCACAACTGGATATGCAGGTTGTCAAACAGGAAGGTGATCATTTGTAAGCAATGCAATTGTCTCATTGTCTCTTTCCCTCTACTGAGCCAGTAGTCCTGAAATTTTCTCTGGGGTCTGAGCACACTCACTGACCTGAACAAGCTCTATCGCTGGGCTTTCAGCCAGAGTGTGCAATTGTAATAGATAGTTTTTCCAACTACTGGTAGTCCTGTGAAACAAATGTTAATTTTGGTTTACATAAGAAAATTGTTTTAATCTCTTTACTGTAATAAATTTTGTACTTAAACTTTCCCTTTTTTGCCACTGTTTTGTATCGGGGGGGGGGAAGGGGGGGAATCAATAGAGGGACATAAGTCAAAGTTTCATTCTCTATGTGGACCTAACACAGCATCCAAATGAGTAAATCTCTTTGCGAAACCAAACATTACTGAGAAAAACTATTGATTCAGGAAATTAGGCAGGTGCTTTTTGAAAAGAAATACTATTAACAGGCATTTATTGACTTTAAGAAACACCCATATGTACTCAGAAGCAAGCATCCAGAACATGGGTGTTACACAAAACAAAGCCCACCTTTGAAAGGCCCAGCAGTTAAAGTCCACTGGGCCAGTCAGACAAAAGTGTCTGTGTGGTTAGTAAGAATTCATTGGCCACCCCAGGGGGATTCACTCAGGGAAACAGACATTGTATCCCCTCTTCCTCCATAAGCTTATGATAAAATTAATGGAGACGGATTGAGAACCCGGATTCCGTGAATGACAGGGGAGATAGTGAACAAGAGGCAAACCTCTAAGGAGAGTGTCTTTGCTTGTTCCCTCTTCTCAAATGTGAATGATAATCTCACAGGTCACTGGGGAAGGGCAATATTCAGAGGTGATGGCTCTCCAAGTATTTTAGTCTTATAATGTCTCCCTGAATAGTAAGTTTAAGTACCCCCCCATCCCAGAAGGTGAGCATGATAAGGTCAGTTAGAGTAGTTCATGCTGAGTCTCTTGCATACCTGAGATGTAGCGTGGGTATTTTTAAACCCTCCACACAAAAAACTCTCAAGTCCTTTTACTGACAACCCTTCAGGATTCTACTTAAATACAGTGTTTAGTGAGGTATCCCCAGTTCACCTACATTGCAGGGCACATACTAGGTGCTAAAAGACATGGAAATATGATAAAGACATGGGTTTCTAATGCATATCCTCACTGGATCCTAAAATGCTCCCTGGCAACTCCGGCTGCTTCACATACCAGGTGGGCTGTCAGCTGCAGAGCTGGGCCCACTGATAAGGCCTCCAGCTGGTTGGAGTGGCGCAGGCATGCTGCTAAGCTCCGACGCCTCAGATAATCTCTTGCTGTTTGTAACTGTTGAAGGGCCCGTTGTAACTGCTGTAGACTGATTTACTGGCAGTTACATCATTTCCAAAGGTGCGAGATTTCTCAGACCCTTCTCCACTCAGGAATGGAATGTCCTCAAGGCTGGTGACTGGGATATCAGTGTCCAGTGGCCATGTGTTTCAAGAATACCCAGTGCATGACCAAGCAATAAAATGGAGTCATCTGTTAACGTTACTACAGATGCCCCCAGGTGCTCTTCAAAGTCCCCAGACCTGCCATGGTTGATGGATATTGCCACCAAAGTGAATCCATGCCTTACACTGACCCACAGCTGGCCAGTGAGAAGTCCCCAACCATTACCCCTGTCACTGCCTGTATTACCTGCAGAGAGCACTGGCACAGGGCAGCCAGCTGTCAGCCCAGGGCAGCACCATGGGACTGGTCATTAATCTGAAGCTCCCTGTGCAGAAAGCCTTCCCGCCATGTCCAAGCCCTTCGACCTACAGTGTCATGCAACACTATTTGTCCCGTGAATACTGTGGATGGAGACTGCGCTTCGGATCAGTGAGATTAGATAAATGATCTCATTTTAGTAATGGCTACCTACCCATTTTCAAAGTCAACTAATAAACTCAAGAATCACGGAGGGGGCAGAACAACTTTTTGTTCTCAAGGATGGAGTGACACCGGGCAGGATGTTTAGCATCCTTGGTCCCTTTCCACTAAACACCTACCTGGCATGTGTACACACATTTTCAAGCCCCTACCAGCCTGGTTGGAAACCACATGTTGCAATATTGTATACACTGTTATATAGCATTGCTGTCACTGCTCTGGAGGTGCATGGTGTCATGAGTGCACCCTCAATATTAGCTGATTACAAGAGTGGCCCTTGCATTTTCCAGACTCTATGTCTCTTCTATGACTGTCTCCTGTGGTCCCCACAAACTTCTTGGATTTCTCCAGTCATTTGCTCTGAAGAAAAACTGAGGGCTGGAGCTTATGTGCAGAGGAGTGACCTCTTGTCTCCCACTCTTGGAGGATAAGGCAAGAGGACATGGATGCATAGCTCAGCAATAGAAGCTTGCGTTTCAGGTAAAGCAGACACAGTACCTTGGCAATGTGATGCCAGCAGGTTCCAGAGAGAGGCTGCATCCTAGAGCCACTGCAGGACCTTCCCTTTGCAGCCTCGCTGAGAAGCTCTGTAAACACAGGTGGCTGTGCAGCTGCTGCTTGCCATCACTGGGCCCAAGCATTGCTCTACCTGATATTTATAACACTGTGTCTGCTTCAACCCCACTCATCTAAGCCACCCTCACTGGACCCAAAGCAAGCCTACTCTCCAGCCCTTCCACCTCTCAACTCCTAGACTTTGTTCTTGCTATGGTTACCCCTGGTGAAATTATGTAAATGGTTACAAGTCTCAGGAAACTCCACTCTTTGGGAAACCCTTCAAGTGCCAAGTCCTTCCTTCTCTGAGTCAATCTCTCTATGAATTTCCACAGCACGTTGCCTGTGCCTCTACCGTATCATTCATGTCTATCTGATTCTTTGTCATAGCCTCTTGTTTCCAACTCACAAACTCACAGGAGCAGGAATAACATTTTATACAACTTGCTGCACCAAAACCAGGACTCTGCATAGAGTTGTTCAATCATTGTTTGCTAGATGAATGAATATATAGTTGGGCTGCTGGACACACATGACTCTGTAGAGAAATAAAGAAGTAGAATTTTAAAATGAGGATTAATTTGCATTTGAACATGGAAAGTTAGAGATGATTAAAAGTAGCAACTGAGGAAAAATAAGTATTTTCTTACCGGCAGGCAAGCCTAAGAATGTACTAATTGTGTTGACCAACACGGAGCTGAGTAGTGAATAAATGGCCATCATGGACCATTACTTTAAAAACAATGAGAACCAAAGCTATAAGGCAAATTGTATTCTGTTGCTGGATTTCATAACTAGTTCTTTAGACTCTTAGCCCAAAGCCACCCTCTTATTATTTTGAAGTGAAGATACTTACAATGAAAGATCAAACGCCATTTCAGTTTCTGCTCACTCCCAGAGGCAGTTTTGAGCAATTCATCTGTCTTTTCTGTTCCATTTATTTAATAAATTCCTAAAGTCATGATAATGAAAACCAGCCCTTGCTAGTGTTCTGAAAGGCAGACTTATCAGAATAGTGACCACTATTGGGGTTTCTCAAATGGAAAAACAAACAAATAAGCAAAACTCCACAATCTTTGCATAAGGTTGAAACAGGAATTCCTTTTTTTATTGGAAACTAAATGTCCTAGTAAGTTTCTGACAGGCATAGATAGAAAATAGAAACAAAAACCTTAGTGGGAAGGTTTCCCTGCTTTCACTAATCCTAACTACAGCAATAACAAACGGCTTAACAGTCAAAGCACACCACGTCATCAGTCCAAATGACACGATAAGTGAGAGTGCCGTTCCCAAGGAAGCAAAACATATGCAAACAGGTCCCATGCGCCGAGTGTCCTGGCTGAGTCAGAGGGAGGCTGCTGAGGCTGTGGTACCCTTTTTCTGGGCACAGCCATCCAGCTGTGACCCTATGCTCTCCAGCAGGGGTCCCCGCTCTGACCTGCATCTCATCAGGCCCATAACTGTACCACCACACCAATAAGGTTTGCTTCCAGCATCCATTTCATTTCCTACTTTCACAGCATTTCATTGTCTCCTTTTACAGTCATTATAAGTAAGAGCTGAACTGTGTCCAAACAAGTGCATAAAAATGGGCCCTTATTGGGAGATAAGATAGCGGAGAAAACGTCAGAGATCAGACGTGGTGATATTTTGTCTTCCCAGGAGGAATGAGTATAAACCCATGTATCACCCTCAGTGATGTGATCAAGGGAGGGCCTGAAAATTTTAAACACGCATTGTGGAGTCCTGCCAAAAATGATTTCCCACCTACATAATGAATGGCTGAATTTGAAGGAATGCAGCCAACTCAATAGTTAAAATAATATCTACAAAATAAGAGAGAACACCCTTTGATATGTTTTGTTGATGGTGTGCCATTGTGATGTGTAGAAAGCTTTAGAAGATGTGAGAGAAGGTGGCACGGGGACTTTGGAGATGGAAGGTGGGGAAGTGGGTCATCGAGTGGTTGGTGGGATAAGGTGAACTATTGGGAGGTCTACAAATTCCCTAATGGAAAAGCTGGCCTTGGATGAAAAGCTAAATCCTCCTCCATGCTGAGGAGGGTCTTCTTAGGTCTGCCCAAGGGTACCTGTGGCTTGGGGTCTGCTCAATTCTGGCATTGGACTCTCCTCCATTACATTTCAGAAACTTTTCTCACCTGGCACCACTGATGCCCAGGTGTCGTGATGAACAGTTTCCTAGCCCACTTACTCTTTCTCAAAAGGGGAGGTTCCTTTGTGTGATAACATACCAAGGAAAATGATAGTGCAGCTTTAACAGATAATTGAAGACCCCATTGCATTGGGAGGAACTGACCAAAACCCAAACAAAACAGATTTTTTTATTTTCCCACCCCCCACCCCCACCAGCAAATTATCTTTTGTGGGGGTTTTTCCAAAGTCATAAGAGGCACAAACAGGTAGCAAGAAGGCGTGGGTGACGTGTCTCCCGCAGACCGCTCTCCTTTGGGCCTGGTGAGTCATGGTTTCTTCCTTCAGGTTATGACAGTGGGACCCCTCCGGCCGGTTCTCTCGTGAATCTGGGATATTTTCAGTGCGATGGCTATCAGAGGGCTCAGCACTGCCTGGAAAAGGAGGAAGACAGTCTTTGAACAACTCAGGTCAGTCACAGGAAAGCTGCTGTGATGGACTTTGATTTTAAACATCTAGGTGTGATTCTAATTAACAACTTACTGGCAGCGCCATCATGGGTAGGACACCTGTTCTCTGGGCCTTAGTTTCCTCTTTCAGGCAAGGAGGTTGAAGTGGGCAGAGGAGGAGGGGGAGAAGATTATCTCCAAAGTCTCATCCAACTCTCAGAAACACTGACCTAAGATAGGAAACTGCACAACCCAACCTCCAGAGCACCGGAGCATTTCATGAACAGAGCTTTGTGACACAGGGAACTCCGAAAACATCTGTCTTCCTCTGCTATCCTCCCGCCCTCACATGTGTGCCCCTTCCCCCACGCCACACACACACATGAGCTTGAGGAAAAACAACCGTTGTCCATCCTAAGACCATGGGTCTGAAGAACCTACTATCTTAAAATGTCAAAGAAGATAGGCCAATCCACTGGCTAGAGCTGCAGAAAGAACTGCTCATTTCTCTCATGAAATAACACAGTGGTCCCTGAGGCTCCTCAGGGTCCCCTAGAAGGAGGTAGGGTGGTTTAGAGGCCTAAGAAATAGATTCTAAGAATAACAAAGATATATTGAAGAATAAGAATCATTTCTTGCCCATTAACTGCTTATCATTTCATAGAAATAAGGTATTGTTTTCCAAAGTGTGGAGCATGTATCATTCAAGATGATTTTAGTTGGTACAGGAGACTATTTTAGGTGGTGCATAGACATGGTGTGACTTAAAAAACAATGAGAAAGTCACTCTATTCTCCATTCTTCTTCAATTATCCTAATTTCATCAAGGAGAAACTTTGCTGGCAATTTTTAACACTTTACCAAAACAGAACATACCTCAGGCAAAGATAACCTAGGTAGGAGGTGATACGTTGTATGTTTTTTTGAATTCCCTTTTATGGTGCCATTTTATTTATCACGGGATAATGTGTTTTTCCTTGTAGAGCACTGATACAATTTCCTGTGGTAAATAGATCTAAGTGAAAACAAAGTGAGTCCATTTAAAGACAAATCCTAAGTAGAGATACTGATATAACAGAAGCTTGGGAAATGCTGGAATTAAGGAAGAAAAAAAGATACCATAATGAGGAAAATAAAACCTGTAATTTTGGAGAGTGGTGGGGGAGTTTTCTCACTTGCAACCCTTACCTATACCTAACAGATATAGGGATGCAGGGAATGCATACATTCTCATCAGACAAGAGCACCAGCAAATGCCCAGGGTACAATTAGCACAGTGTGTCCCGATTGGAGTGTAGACACAGACCATCCTGAATGATAACTGAGCAAACCTTGTTTGGAGGGACCTAAACTGCCAGAGTAAAGGTGAAGGATATAGATTTAATTCATTAGGCAATGGAAGATGAAGGAGTTCTCTGGGCTCTCTAACTTGCTCACTAATTTCTGCATTCAGCAGAAAAGGTATGAGCCTACCAGGAGTCAGTTAATGCCTATTGTGCTTGTTATTTAGATTATGCAATTATTAAATTATATGTAAACCAGTAAAATGTAAATATAAATAAGAAGAGATTTTTTTCTAGATAGTTAAGTTGAATATTTTGGAAAGAATTAGGTAATGGGCATTAGCTAATCCTGTCAAATTAGATACTATAATATATTTGGGAGAAATAAAAAATATATAAGCAATTCTTTCCTCATATAACTTCGCAAGTAAGTTCCCAATGACTATAAAAAAATTAAAGGTGGTTCGGCTGGTGTGGCTCAGTGGTTGAACACTGACCTATGAACCAGGAGGTCATGGTTCAATTCCCAGTCAGGGCACATTCCATGGTTGTAGGCTCAATCCCCAGGGTGGGGCATGCAGGAGGCAGCCAATCAATGACCCTCTCTCATCATTGATGGTTCTATCTCTCTCTCCCTCCCTTTCTCTCTGAAATCAATAATTTTTTAAAAAAGAAATTAAAGGTGAGCATTACAGATAATGAATTATGAATGAAAATCTTTTAAAAAAATAACCACAACCAAACAGTATGCTCATGTTCAAAGATAAGGTCTTGGACCAAAATTAAAAGACTGACAAATGAGTATTCATTTAATAATTTGTGCTAAAAATATAACTCTCTTTCTGGATTAGTGAATCAAGTACTTGCCCCTTGTCCTAATCATGTCAGAGGAGAAGGCTTAATGGTTATTATGCAAACCAAAGAGAAGGAAGCACATTTTGAAAACTTTATATGAGGAAGATTTTGAGCACAGGAACTCACACCCTGAGCAAAGAGCCCCAGGCGAACCTGGCACAGAAGCTGTGGAGCCATATGCCCTCAGGGGACCGTGAGGGTTTGGGAGTAAGGTCCACTGAGCCATTTTCCAGGAACCCAGAGAGTCTCTAGATGTTTGTATGCCCCTGAGGAGTTCTGGGAGGGGTCCCTAAAAATGCCTAAGATTGAATTGTTGCCAGCATTGTGAAATGGGAGTCGCAAATCATAATTAATTTAAGGATCATAAAGTGAGGTATTTTTTTTCTTGCCTGAGTGTGTAAATACAGGGTTGAACAAATGTAGGTTTACAGTTTCATTGTGACATTCTTTTGAGTTAATAAAGCTATTGTAATAATCATAACTTGCATGTCTTTTTCCTTATAAACAACCATGAGTCTACTTTTATCCATCCATACACATGTATACATAGAATAAATGGGCACACCATAAGAGCAGGAACTTTGTCTAATTTAGGGCTTAGAAAGTGCCCACTCCTTAGAAGGTATTCAATAAATATTGGTGGAATAAACTGATGCTGTATCAGCCTGATGAATGGAAAATGATGAGGGCAGATTGATTCTTCCGTGGCCATTTATGAAGGGCACCCTGGGTGAATGGAAGGGTCAAGAGTAGTGGATCTTTACTGTTATGTTTTTCTTTAGAAATCACAGCTTTAGCCCGAACCAATATGCTCAATTAATTTTTGACAAAGGAGGCATGAACATACAATGGAGCCAAGATAGTCTCTTCAATAAATGGTGTTGGGAAAATTGGACAGACATATGCAAGAAAATGAAACTAGACCACCAACTTACACCATACACAAGAATAAACTCAAAATGGATAAAGGACTTAAATGTACGACAGGAAACCATAAAAATTCTAGAAGAATACAAAGGCAACAAAATCTCAGACATATGCCAAAACAATTTCTTCACTGATACAGCTCCTAGGGCAGTTGAAACTAAAGAGAAAATGAACAAATGGGACTACATCAAAATAAAAAGCTTCTGCACAGCAAAAGAAACCATCAACAAAACAACAAGAAAACCCCCCTCGTGGGAAAACATATTTGCCAACGTCATATCTGATAAGGGCTTAATCTCCAAAATTTATAGGGAACTCATACAACTTAACAAAAAGAAGATAAACAATCCAATCAAAAAATGGGCAAAAGATCTAAATAGACACCTTTCAAAAGAGGACATTCAGAAAGCCAAGAGACATATGAAAACATGCTCAAAGTCACTAATCATCCGAGAGATGCAAATCAAAACAACAATGAGGTACCATCTCACACCTGTCAGAATGGCCATCATCAACAAATCAACAAACGACAAGTGCTGGAGAGGATGTGGAGAAAAAGGAACACTTGTGCACTGCTGGTGGGAATGCAGACTGGTGCAGCCACTATGGAAGGCAGTATGGAGGTTCCTCAAAAAATTGGAAATGGAACTCCCATTTGACCCTGTGATCCCACTTCTAGGAATATATCCCAAGAAACCAGAAACACCAATCAGAAAGGATATATGCACCCAGGTGTTCATAGCAGCACAATTCACCATAGCTAAGATCTGGAAACAGCCTAAGTGCCCATCAGTAGATGAATGGATTAGAAAACTGTGGTACATCTACACGATGGAATACTATGCTGCTGTTAAAAAGAAGGAACTCTTACCATTTGCAACAGCATGGATGGAACTGGAGAGCATTATGCTAAGTGAAACAAGCCAGTCAATGAAGGAAAAATACCACATGATCTCACTCATTCATGGATAATAAAGACCATTACAAACTTTTGAACAATAATAGATACAGAGGCAGAGCTGCCTCAAACTGATTGTCAAACTGCAGTGGGAAGGCCAGAGAGAGTTGGGGGGCAGGAGGGAGGGGAGTAAGAGATCAACCGAAGGACTTGTATGCATGCATATAAGCATAACTAATGGACATAAGACACTGGGGGGTAAGGGAGGGTAGGGCTTTGTCAAGGGCAGGGGGGAAAAAAGGACACTTATGTAATACCCTTTGTAATACTTTAAGCGAAAAATAAAAAAAATAAAAAAAAAGAAATCACAGCTTTGATACATGTGAATCCTAGATACTTCTTTCATATCATCAGCCATGTATTATGGAAAAGAGAGAAGGGAAGTTAATTTCTCTGAGGCATTAGAAAGGCTCTCAGAATGGGGAGTGAGAAGAGGAGTTAAAAATGAGAAGCCTGCCCGGCTGGCATGACTCAGTGGTTGAGCTCAATCTATGAACCAGGTCATGGTTCGATTCCTGGTCAGGGCACATTCCCCCATTGTGGGCTCGATCCCCAGTATGCAAGAGGCAGCTGATGGATGATTCTCTCTCACCATTGATGTTTCTATCTCTCCCTTCCTCTGAAATCAATAAAAATATATTTAAAAACAAAAGAGAGAGAGAAGCCTGTGGATGTGAAGTCTCTCAGGTGTAACGGAAAGCACAGAGCTTGAGCAGCAGAGAGGAACAGGGAATGGTCTTGTTTGATTCCTTCCAGTCACAGACGAGGAAACCCAGTCTAGAGAGGAGACAAGAATGGCTCAGGGTCACCTGTGTTCAGTGGCTAAGCTGGGATAAGAACATAGTGATGCCTCCTATGCTGTTCTTCCATTACACAGTTCTGATTCTGAGACCCATGAGTGATAGAAAAATGGCGAATAAATGAGCCTAAGGGGAGGGGAAGGAGAAATGGTAGTCTCATCATCCCATTGCGCCAAACAAGCCTACAGTAGAGGACAGGCCTGACAAGCCATCCCACTGACCAAGAACAGGTGCACGGTGGGAACAGGAGCATTCCCAGCTACATGAATGCTTTGGAAGTTCCAAGATGATTCTTTGTGAATAAAGGAAGTCAACTAGTAGGGACTTCAATTAGGAATAGAGTATCTTTTTTCTAATTCCAATACTTCTTAGAGTGCCTGACATAGCTTTTCTACACTCAATTGTAGGGACCAGTGAGTGCTCATCCTGCAACAAACCAAGTTGGCAATATGTCCATTCAACAGTCCTCATGGCTCCAAGGTTGGGTGAATTTTGCTGTTGTCGCCTTGTTTATTAACTGCCAGGCCAAAGAGGGAATTGGGGCCTGTACTTTAATTTTTGATATTTTAACATGAATTTTTTTGCATGGATTTTTATTTTTTTAAATATTGTATTAAAATATTTATCTTGATTACCAAATTTTGGCACCCCCTTAAATTTTATGCCCTGCTCACCTTACCCTAATCCTGGCCCTGTATTAGGTTTTAGCCTCCTTATACCCCCTGGAAAGACAAAGGTTTCTCATTTCACTTCCTTTCCCATCTTATCTCTTGCTTCATGTGGTTGTTGTTTTAATCCATGATCATGTAAACTGGAGCCACAATAACAAACCCCTAACAAACTGAACTCCTTACCCTGACTAGCAATAGACAGGAGAGGTGTAAATGACCCGAATGTCACAAGACTCGAAGTAAATAGTTAACTGATTTTTTTGGAGAAAAACAAAATCCTAACCAGAGATACAATCACTTATTAAGTAAGATTTGTCAGACTTTGTGGTGCGAGCCTGCACTGGGAGTGTGCATTGGGAGGGTCAGGAAAGTGTCCTGTGGGAAGGAGGGGTGGGGATGACAGTACTTATCCTAGCTCGTGATTTCGGGCAGGTACTACAATCCAGAGAATGCAGATCATTCAACACCAGAAAACACTGATATTCTGACGTCCATGAAATCAGGATTTATAGCAAACACCATTTTCTCCTGATCCTTAGGGGCAACTTGCAGCAACACTCCCACTTTGGTTAAAGCTGAACTGTCTTTCTCTCATGATTTCATTGAAACGTTCATTTTTAATCTATGTGTTGCTTGCTTAAGCTAAGGCAATGGTTCTCATACTTGAGCGTGCATTGGAACCATCTCAGGGATCTAATAAAATGCAGGCAGCTGGCCCCCTCCCCTCAAGCCCCTGATTCAGGAGATCTGGGGTGGAGCCCAAGAATGCATTTCTAACAGGTTCCAGGTGGTGCGGATGCTGCTGGTCCAAGGACCACACTTGCAGAACCATTGCTCTAAGGTTGCCCACTACTGTGTCTGTGAAATTCTTTGCTCTAGAATCTAGATAAATACTAGGTTGCCTTGTTTCTATCACATGACTTCACTCTAAGGCCATAGCTGATTGGTCCATGAGTGTCCCTCACCTATAGGCACCCAATCCATAGTTGATCAGTGACTGAGACATAGCCTAGGGCAAAACCTGAGCCAGCTGATCAGATTTTGCCTTAAACTGATAATAAACGCCCCAGACAGATGGTGAGGATAATACGTAGAGGTGAAGGCAACCACAGAGACCTGTATCCTTACCTGGACATATGCACCCTTTCCGGGCCCTGAGAGCTGTCATAGATAATCTGGAAAGAGGTGGGGGCCCCAAATGGCCACTACTGAGCTTCTTGCCAAGTCAGACAGGAGAGGCTGAGTTAGAAATAGTTTGATCCATACAATACAGAAATGTGACATTCTTGCCTCCCAGGAATTGTGGAGCAATTCAGACCTGTTATGATTATAAATTAAAGATCATCCCCTGCCTTTGTTTCTAAAGCATCTCAGTATTGGAGAAGGTTTCTGATTACACTGCCCTTCAAAACCCCAATACTCTACAATGTAACAGAGGAGAGCCAAGTATGAGGGTCTGTAACCTCAGGCTACCTTTTAATAGGCCGGTAAGTGGGGGTGGAATATCCTCAGCTCCTCTCAGCAAGCCAGGAGGCCTGGCAAGGACTGGAATCTTCCTGGAGGAAGGGGTGGCCTTGTCTTCTCACAAAGAGGCCATCCACCAGCCTCTCTTTCCTGTGTATTCCCACTGAAGGCACCTTTCCTAATTTGCACAAAGGTGCTGTATAGATGCTGCCCTGTTTACTGTAGTCCAGATTTTAGGTAACAAAAAAGACTAGCTACTTTACATGCATTTGGAAAGCATATAGAAGCAAAATTATTACTGAAATTCAAATAAAATCCAACACATCTTTCTAATGTAAATTAAGTGAGAATGCTAAGCACTGCAAACATTTTATTCTTTATTACAATACTTACAACCATGGTCCTAATTTTAACCTCCTTTTCATGTAATACACCTACCTATCTATTTTGGTCCAAAATAGACCTAAAATTAACCAAAATACAGAATATGAAAAGTTAGTATAGATAAATCTGTATTCTGAGCTTAACACTGAGGGAGCCCATTTATCTGGTCAATATCAGAAAAAATAAAAACTGCTCCACAAAAGCTCTCTTCTGAGGGGAAAAGATATTCCAAGAAAACTGCGGATGAAATGTTACCCCAGAAAGTTCAATCAAAGCCAAAACTAAACGAGCGTTTGGGAATACAGTGACCAGCCTAAGGGAAACCACACTGGCTGGGCAGGGTTGCCTCTGCTCCACCACCCTCCCCACTTTTGCAACTGATTTGGATTTTAGGAGGTGAAAGGTAGCACTTAGGTTGCAAATCCAAAATAAAGTGGAAGAGGCATGGAGTCAATTTTCCTCTTTATTCAATTTGGCTCCACACTGGGAAATAAGGAAGTACTGTGTGGGGATGGGGAAGGGGAGAGAGCAAGAGTGTGGCCATGTCTGCAGGTACAACCGAAAACAATGGGCAGAATCTCTGTGCCCTTTCATTGCCCTTTGAGCAAACACAAACCGACTGCCGAGTTTACAGCTTAAACTTCATAAAACTGCTCTCTGATCACTCTTTCCCTTTCCCTTTTCCTCTTTACACTATTTCTTTCCTCCCATCTGCCACCAAAAACATTGTGAAAGGACTGGAAATGGTTAATTGGTTCAGTTAATCACAATTTCTGCCTGCCCTCCTCAAATGTCCCTATCCCAGTCTCATGTTTCTCTCATTCGGGGACATCCACAACAGACATCAAATTTCCTTCATGTGGGCACCTAGAGTTGCCTATCCCTGCCACTTACAAAACTGTTAGCAGAAATGTAACTGCAAGGTTGAAAGCAGAGGTTATGGAAACAAAAGGACCACTGTCTTTCCCGTTCTTGTTACTCAAAGAACTCTCCTTGTTACCGCCTGCCTCCTCATTCTCCTCTGTTCCCAAACCTCATCTGAAGCCAAGAGCTGGGTTATCAGTCCTCATATCATTTTTTAAAAACGGGTTCCTACATTTGGAACAATAATGTGATTCAGCTTGGTTTTCTGAGTCAGAAAGCCATGTCCTTAGAGATGAATGAAAAGCATCAACAATGATTGGTCAGCGAGCTGCTACCTGAGGCTGAAGTAAGGCACCAGGCAGGAAAGGTGTGTCCCTGACAAGCTCCCAAAGTGATTCCAATGCACATCCTGGTCTGTAAACCACTCTTACAAGGTGTTGTTTACATATTCTAGAGGGGGCAGTGTGCGATAATGGTTACCAGCAGGACCCTGAAGCCCCACTTGTGTAATACACCAAAAGCTGCCATTCTTAGCACCCTTCCCGGATAGAACAATGCTGCAGGACAGAAAGAGCTCAGGCTCATTTCCCTGAGCTCCAACTGTCTTCCTATTCATGTTACTATTGGTCACTGATATTCTTCAAACAATGTTTTTATATATTTCTCTCACATTTTTCTTTTCAGAGGGAGGGTTAGTTTGAATCATGTAGTCCACCATTCCTAGAAGCTAGAAGTCCTTCAGACAGGGTTCAGTTTTTCTTTTTGGTAATAATTTTGCTGTCAATGCCTAAAAATCAAACTTCATATGAAAATTCAGGAAATCTGGCAACTCCAAGCTCATATATTATTAATAGGGCAATAACTGGAGAGGGCTATCACCAGAGTTCCCATTTAACTAGCACCAGTCAAGGATTTGCTGCCTGTTTAGGTGAGCATCTGAATTGGCTAGCACTGAACTGGCAACAATGTAATAGAAACAGTGAAAAGATCTCAATATTAGTGAGTATACATTTTTCCAGATAGTTCTAGCACATTCCTTTTCTCTTGTTCTGAAATAGAGATTATCACTATGAGGAGACTGAAGACTGTGAAGCAGTGAAGGGGTTGAGATCCTATTTCCTGAGATTCAAATTCTCAGCATGGACTGAGCTGACCATGACTAAGACATAAACTATAATCCAGGAACTGTCTCCTCTCAACCCAGCCCTCCCAGGGGCACACTGGAGCCTGGCAAAGCAGCTGTGCAAACAAAGGAAAACAAGGAGCAGGGTTGCTAAAACCCCAACCCATTTGGCAGGGAGAACTCCTGGCTGAGTAAAGCCCCGAGAGGATGAGCTCTTTTCCTCTCCCACCTTGAAGAAGTGCCAAGGCCTAGCAGGGCTCCTCAGTGGCCAGATGGTGGAAGCCCATCCCAGGGTGCTAATACTGCTCCTCCCGGGGAAAGGTTAACAGTCTCTGCACTTCCCACAACTGCCACTACAGCCCACTTGATGCAACTGGTTACAGGCAGCATGGGGGCATTCTCCAGATCCTAGAGGGTGCAGCCCTCTTAGACAGGACTAGCCCTTTGGAAGGGATTTGAGGACATACATGGGGTTAGGAAGTCTGAAAGACAGACCACACTTCCTACTACTCTGGAATTGTGGTACTCAAAATTGCATTTGAGAACAGTCTTAGTAGATGGGTTGGGCATGTCAGGCTGAAATGGGCGCCCTTTCATAGGTGGGTGCGCATCCCCATATTTTTGATAGCACAAGTAAAACCCCTAATTAAGACTATGGGCTCTGGTCTAGGCCCAAATACCAGCTATACTTAGAAATAGTAGGTTATTTCAATTCTCAAGGTCAAAGTTTCCTCATTTATAAAACATGGATGGATGAGCATCTATCACATTAGATGGTGATAAGAATTGAATATAACACATACAAAAATGCATAGCATTCTGCCTAGCCCATAGACAGGCAGGCACATGATACATGCTACTGAATGTTGCTGTTTTTGTTATTATTTATTATTATTATTATTATTATTATTATTATTATTGAAGCAGGAAGCCTAGCTTGCTAGAATAGTAGGTGGAAGTGAGTGAACCAGCATTCTAGCCCCAACAGATTGACCTTTGGTAGATAGACAACAACCATTTCAGCTTTGCCTTCCTTGCCCATAAAATGAAGTTCACACTACCTTTTCTTTCTTTTTTTTTTTTTAACTGAGTATTTTACCTTTAAGCAGAAATGTAAAATTAAATATTCAGAAAACGTCTATGAAGCTTGTATAGAAGCTTTTGATAGACTTCCTCTTGCTGCTCTTTTAAACCAACAGTTTCTTTGTGTTCGTGGTGGACTTTCAGCAGAAGTACATACACTGGATGATATTGGAGGATTAGGTAAATTCAAAGAGACACCTGCATCTGGACCAGTCTGTGATTTGTTATGGTCCAATCCTTACAAAGGGATGCTCCAAATGAATGGGTTTCTGATCTAGAAGTTGCATCCCAGCATTCCATTGCCTTGTTCTCCTGTGAGCACATAGCCTTGGTTTGCTGCTTTCTTCATTTTGCAAAGAGGGGAACAGAGAGCATAGGAACTTGTTTACTACAGATCCATTCAGTGATACATGATTTTTGGACTGGAACACATAGTGTTCTGCTGGGCAGGAAGGCTCCCCAGATTCTTTGCCTGTAGGAGTCGAAGAATGAATCAACGGAGGAAGATGGTATAGCAAAGGTGGAGATTTATTGAAGAACAAGTACAGACTCCCACGTGGGGAAGAGGAAAGAATTTCACAGCACAGACTCACACATGGGGAGGGGGAAAGAGCCACACTATCTTTTCTGATGGAAGTTCAAGTAAAAAAAAAAAATTAAGACTATCAAAAGTATTATTTTCTTTGAATGAAAGAAGCCCAAAGCCACTCCAATCAGAAATAAGATCTCTCTGTGTCAGTGAGATACTCAGCCTCAGAAAAGCCAGCCTTCCTTTTGCAGGACCAATCTATGTAGCCTGAGGGAATATGATCAGATTGCAGTTGGACAAGATAATGCTGAAAACACAAGGAATAGACATCATTGCACTTGGGACACATTCCTTACGGCTAGTTAGAACAGCCACACTGAGCAGCAATAGCAGAAGCAAAGTGGAAAGAAAACTTCTGCTACGAAGGCTGCCTGGGTCATACAGCAGAGGCAGTACAGCAGGAGAATCATTAACACCAGGCACAAAGGAGATAGAAATGAGCCCTCTATTCAAAGAGAGATTCTTCCCTGCAATATAAAAACTAATCGTGGAATTTATGGACAGTTAATATATATTTTATGAGTGCAGTGACTGGGAGTTTCTTCCACTTTTGACAAATGAACATGTTCTTCTGTGGACTTTGCCTTTAAGGTACAACTGCCATATAACCCTTAAGTATTTTAAGTATATTATTAACCTTTTTGCCTAGTAATTGAAGTAGTGTTGAACTGTTTACCCACAATTTTAGTGAGGCTTCCTATTTTGGTAAAATCAAATTCAGGTTTAACAAAGCGGCGGCAGAGTAGGTGGCTGTTACACTCATCTCCTCCCAGGACCAAGTTGGAATTATAACTAAAATATAGAGCCATCAACCTGAATAACCAACTGACAGCAAGCTGAAGAGAAGACTTATAACCAAGGATTTACAGAGGAAGCCACATCAAGACTGGTAGGAAGGGTGGAAGATACAGATAATATAATTCCTTTCAATATACCTATACTGTAGTTCACAGAATTAGAACAAATATTCCAGAAATTTATATGGAACCACTAAGACCCCAAATAGCCACAGAAATCTTGAGAAAGAAGAACAAAGTTGGAGGATTCACTATACTTGATATCAAACTATACAAGAAGGCCATAGTAATCAAAACAGCATGGTACGAATGGGAGTATATCAAACTAAAACACTTTTGCACAGCGAAAGAAATGATCAATAAAATGAAAAAACAACTCACTGAATGGGAGAACATATTTGCCAATGATATATCTGATAAGGTGTTAAATATTCAAAATTTGTAAAGAACTTATAAAACGCAACACCTAAAAACCAAACAATCCAATTAAAAAATGGGCAAAGGACCTGAATAGATGCTTTTCCAAAGAGGATGTACAGATGGCCAATAGACATATGAAAAGATGCTCAACATCACTAACCATCAAAGAAATGCAAATTAAAACGACAATGAGCTATCACCTCACACCTGTCAGAATGGCTATCATCAATAAATCAACAAACAACCAGTGTTGGAGAAGATGTGGAGTAAAGAGAACCCTCATGCACTATTGGTGGGAATGCAGATTGGTGCAGCCACTATGGAGTTACCTCAAAAAATTAAAAGTGAAACTGCCTTATGACCCAGTGATGCCACTTCTGGGAATATAGCCAAAAAACCCAAAACACTGATTCGATAGAACATATACACCCCTATGTTCATTGCAGCATTATAGCCAAGATTTGGAAGCAGCCCAAGTGCCCATCAGTAGATAAGTGGATAAAACAGCAGTGGTATATTTACATAATGAAATAATACTTGGAGATTATGATACTAAGTGAAATAAGTCAGTCAGAGAAAGACAAATACCATATGCGTTCACTTATATGTGAAATCTAATGAACAAAATAAACTAACAAACAAAATAGAAACAGACTCATAGATGCTGAGAACAGAGTGCAGCTGTCAGAGGGGAGGGAGCTTGGGGGCTTGGTGGAAAAGGTGAAGGAATTAAGCAAGAAAAACCTCATAGACATAGACATCAGAGGGAAAGTGGGGTTGGGGGAGACAGAAGAGGGTAAAGGGGGGATAAATGATGATGGAAGGAGACTTGACTTTGGGTGGTGAACACACAATATACAGATGATGTGTTATAAAAGTGCACACCTGAAACCTATATAATTTTATTAACAAATGTCATCCCAATAAATTCAATTTTAAAATAGAACTTTACTTTATCCCTGGGTTATTTTGAATCTCTCAGCTTGATTAGTATAATTGTGAGAAGAAAACAGTCTAACACTACAGAGTTGATACTGAGGTAGGGTTTCTATGGAGATGCAAAGCGAATCTGATTTTCTTGCTTCCCTTTTTATTCATTGTTCTGGCAAGCAGAAAGCAGGTATTCAAAGGTCTTGAGACATTTTTTTCTGGGTTATCTTCTGCACTTTCTGTAATTTTCCAGAAGGGGAGAAACGCAAAGGCCAGTCACTCCTATAAATACTCTGTAGCAGTTTGGCATTACAAGGATTTAAATGGCTCTTGGAAGGTTCAGGTGGGGCGCAGGGGGGAGTCAGCCTGCTAAGCAGAGGTAGAAATAATGATCCAAAGGCTATCATAGCAGGAACTCTCACACTTGAATGTGCACAAAGATCACCTGGAGATCTTGTTTAAATGTAGGATCTGATTCAGCAGGTTTGGGGTGGGGACTGAGATTCTGCATTTCTAAAAAGCATCCAGGTGATGTGGCCATTGCGTCCAAGGATGAACCTACAATGGTAGATGAGAAGTTCTAACACAGACCATATGGCTAGTGTCATGGGTTAAATTGTGTCCCCACCCTGCAAATTCCTATATTGAAGTTCTAACCTCCAGTACCTCAGAATTGTGACCTTGGGAGATAGTCTTTACCGAGGCAACCAAGTTAAAATGAGGTCATTAGGGTGAACCCTAATTCAATAAGAAGAAAAAAAACTGAACACAGGCACACATAGAGGAAAGATGATGTAAAGAGATAGGTAGAAGACAGCCATCTATAAACCAAGAAGAGAGGCCTGGAACAGATCATTCCTTCACCTCCCTTACAAGAAATCCACCTGCCAACACCTTGATCTTGGACTTTAAGCCTCCAGAAACTGTGAGACAATGAATTTCTCTTTGCACCACCCAGTCTGTGACAGTTAGTTACATAAGCCCTGGCAAACTAATACAGCTAGCAAACTTAAAGTATTTACTATCTGGCCCTTTACATAAAGAAGCTTGCTAATACCTACTCCACGGGACTACTTTTTTGCATTTAACACTTTGAAGTCAGCATGCACATGCCTCATAACCAGCAATAGAGACTCCAGGTATCTTCAGTAAGCCTACCTTTTGTCTCACAGCCACTTTAGTCTTTAAATCCTTTCTGGAAAATTAGCTGGAAACAACCAACCTTCAATTGCACATTACCTTCAATAAAATAAAATTAATGAACAACCCCATCTCAGTCCCTCTTGCTTCAAGCTAGGAGGAGAGAAAATTTGTCCCACAAGCTCCATGGATGTAAGGATTCTAAAGATGGGAAGAGTAAGAAAGAGAGGAGAATGGAGAGACAGAGACTCTCGATTTTATTTTTGAACCTTTTAATTCAGTGTGGTATATATAAGACACCATGTCATAGGACCCTGGCACCCTTTTTAAGAGTAACATCACAGCGGCCAGCTCTGTTGGGACATCTCCCATAGATCCAGTTGGCTCTAGGAGCATTTAATGGGAGAAGATATGACAAGATAGGTTAATTCCATTATAAAAAAATTGCTAATTATCTGAGACTCTTTGATCCTCCTGTGACCAGAAAACTAATCGATATTGTTATTAGCAATGTGCTATGAGCACATTAGCATTGTGCTATAAGCACTTTTTATGTGCCAGGCACTGTCCAAAAACACTTTCTATGAACTATCTCATTTATCATCACAACAATCCTATGAAATACAAAGTATTTGTACTCCCATTTGACTGAGAAAGCACTGAAGCTTACAGAAATTAAGTTGCACAAGGCTGTAGAGTTGAAAAACGGTAGAACTGAGGCTCAACACCAAAGATATATGAGTCTAAAGCCCAACCTTTGGACAGTGGACCATTTAGTCTCAATGGTATATGACAAAAAAAAATTTTGGTGCCAAATAATTTTATCCACCTGAAAAAGTGACCATGGTTTTGTCTTTGTCGTTTTGTATTAAGCATGTCTTTTATTATGATGAGCTGACACTTAGGGACCTTCCAAGGCTAGCTAATTTCTGGGAGCACACCTTTTATATGCAGAGGGACCAAGGCAAACACCAAACACCCCCTTTATTGAGCTCTCACTCTCAGGCCACTGTCCACCAGCTCTCATCACCCCAGGGCCAAATACCAGACAACAAAGGCTGGTCCCGATGTCCCAGAGCCTGCTGAAATTATTCAAACCAGCCAGTCCCTTCTTATCCTGCCTCACCCTTTCTTCCCAAAGGAACCACATTTCCCCCCACTTCTGCGTCATAAGGGATCCTGGGGCTTCCCTGTGTGGCCCTGCAGGGTATGGTGTGGCCTGTTTCCTCCCCTTGGGAACAGTGAGTAACAAGCTATCTTTTCAATGGCAATTGTCTCCTAATTGGTTGGCCTCACCATACTTGAACACTAATAAAACCTACATTCTAAAACACTCTCATAACCTTATTTACCTCCCAGTCCCCTATCATTAAGTTTGGAGGACAGAGGATACAACCTACCAAGCAATGCCTCACATGATGATTTGTACCAACAAAAAATGCTCAAAGGAAACAAAAAGCCCTCATAAAACAAGAATTTCATAAACTTTTATTGCTTTCCCTCCTGCCCTAAGGTATTCTGGTATGGAGATGATGCTGTTCTGGAGTTTATCACACCTCCCAGGTTTCCTGGGAGGCAAAAACTAAGGATGGGGAACTTCCTTACCTGCATCTTAAGTAGGGTTTCTCATTCCAGAATTAGAGTGTCAAAATTAAAATCAGCCTAGAGCTGGATAACTCAGTTGGTTAGAGCATCATCCCAATACACCAAGGTTGGCGGTTCAATTCCAGGTCAGGGCACATACAAGAATCAACCAATAAATGCATAAATACGTGGAACAACAAAAATTGATGTCTCTCTCTCTCTCAAAAAAAAAAATCAATTAAAAAATCAGCCAAGAGCAGCAGACAGTGGAGCTAAAACAGTCACATCCTCCCCTCAACTGCCTGGATCCTGTGTTCCCTGGGAAAAAACAGTGAGGCCATGGTAGGGAGCCCAGGCCCTTCCTTCTCCTGTGTTACTTGACTGCATGGCATAGTCCCAAGCCTTCTTCTGAAGATCACAGGCCATCTCCAGAGTCACCATCAGTATTCATTCACCAACATACACCATAACTTATGAACAAAGCAAATGACTTACTATCCGCCAAAGAAGGGCACTGCTTCTAAGAAACATAACTCTCCACCAACTCACGAGCTGGTGTACCTTTGTGCTGGAAAGCATGTAAACTTGGTTGTATTGTGCACCTGGGTTGGAACAAAGAGGATGCTGGGAAAGCCAGATTATGTTGGCCACAGCCTGTCAAACCCATTCATCTGGCGAGAGAAGTTATGGCCCATGACCCTCTGTATTTGTGTGATGAAGGCAAATTCATTCATGCTCCCTTTTCAGGCTGAGTAAACAAGATCCAGCAAGACTCTGATTTGTGGACTTAAACAGTGTCAGGTTAACCAGTAGCTAGTTAAGCATGTGCTTTGGACACAGCAAAGCAGAGGCACCAAAATGAATACCATTATAAGGGGGGGGGGGGGGGGGGAGGGAGGATGACATTTTGTAAAATTTCCTTACATTTATTTTTAAAGCTAGTGTTGTTTTTATTTTGAATACAGGTGGGGAAGTGGGGAGGGGAAATGTAATTTTTTCAGAGCTTCAGGTCTCTAAACCTTAATCCACAATTGAGCCAAAGCCAGGATCAAGGCACAACGTTTAGCTCTTCTAAGGCCACTAGGCTCTTGGGAGAAATTGGCAAGGCCAAGATAGTCTTTGAAGATTTGGCATAAAGGTCTCTTTTGTGCATACTTCCAAAAATAGGCACCTATGGTGGGACTGACATGAGTAGTTTAAAGTCACTGTCATCAAGGCACATGCTTTCCCACAAGTCCTAGAATGTCCCTACCCTGAACCAGCACACACTCAGTACCCTGAAGAGAATTCAGACCCAGCACGGGTCAAAGTCCCACTGTCTTCCACACCCACAGCAGCCCTGGACTGGGAGAGTCATCAGCCTGTGAAACACCTGCCACATTCCCAGCCCAAGGGAGTGTTGCTCTCAGCCCCAGGGAAAGCACCATCCACAGTAACACAGCCTGATCCACATTTCAATATCGTAGGGAGGGAAAGAAGGACTGTTTGCCATTTTGATTTTCCAGGGGGTAGTGTACCTAAATGAGTAGAAACAGAAAACCTATACATCTTTGCTTCTTTCTCAACTGTAATTCAGCTCCAAGCTGTACTAAATTCCTTTCTATGCCACTAGAGGGAAATCTAACCCACCTGACCACAACTTGTTTCTTTTTTAAAAAAGGCTGATGTTATCTTGCTCAGTTCCTTTCCACCCTTGCCCATATTTAAAAATCATCTAAACCTATGTGGTCTAGAAAACCAGCCACCTCAATTGGGCAGGCATCCTCACAGTTGAAATTGTTCTAATAGTCAATCTGAGTCCCTTACAGTTCAGCTTGAGTTTATTTACTGAAATTACATATTCATTAGTTGTGGAGAACAACTGGTCATCTTTCTCAGCCTCATATTAGTTTTTACATTCCTGAAGACCTCAGGCAACGCCTCTCTTACATGCAAAATGAGCCAGCTATGAACTTGACCATAGCATTTACATCTCAACTCTTTAACCATTTATTTCTTTTCTAAACTCTCTCTCTATTATTCCACCCTCCATGATATTTCCAAATTACAGCAACACAGATCAAACTCTGAGAAGTAAAATAAAATGATGTATTTCCTCATGATTGTCCTTGCATATCTGGTTATTAATACATTCCTATGCAGGTTTTTTAAAATAACAACATAATGTTTTTGTTATATATTTATCTAGTATGTTTCCAAAACCATGTATATATGTGTATGTATATATACACACATATACATATATACATACATACATACTTTTTCATATTGTCATGAAAATTGAATGTCTAAGTCAGTCGTGGGCAAACTACGGCCCGCGGGCTGGATCTGGCCCGTTTGAAATGAATAAAACTTAAAAAAAAAAAAAGACCGTACCCTTTTATGTAATGATGTTTACTTTGAATTTATATTAGTTCACACAAACACTCCATCCATGCTTTTGTTCCGGCCCTCCAGTCCAGTTTAAGAACCCATTGTGGCCCTCGAGTCAAAAAGTTTGCCCACCTCTGGTCTAAGTGATAGTCTATTTATATGTCACTTCTGAATTCCACTCTGTTTCCAACTCACACATACTATTTCAATTTCTTTTTTTTATATATATATTTTATTGATTTTTTACAGAGAGGAAGGGAGAGAGATAGAGAGTTAGAAACATCGATGAGAGAGAAACATCGATCAGCTGCCTCCTGCACATCTCCCACTGGGGATGTGCCCGCAACCCAGATACATGCCCTTGACCGGAATTGAACCCGGGACCCCTCAGTCCACAGGCCGACGCTCTATCCACTGAGCCAAACCGGTTTTGGCTATTTCAATTTCTAATTTTATTCTTCTAGTCACTTTAGATGTCCCATTAATTTTAACCAATATGTATTTAGAACATTATTTCAATCATTTTAAAAGCATATTCATTGATAATTCAACTTAAGGGGGGGAAAACTGGTTGTTTTCAAAACACATTTACCCACACTTATTAAGTGTGGTATAATAAAAAATACATTTGATCTTTGTCTCTAGTTCCTGGCACAGAGCTCCCAAAATCCTTGAAATTCCCCGAGGGATAGGAATGCCTTTTGTTATTCATAATAAGACCCTTTCAACCATACCTGAGCTTATGCTCCTGAGGTAACTCTTTGTAGACCCCTACATTGATAGCTATAATCAGAGGAACCAACCAGGAATAAGCAGAGAAGGGCTGGCAGTAGAGTTCATTCACCAATGGTCAATGAATTAATTAATCATTCCTACATAATTAACGAACTATAGAAATGATCCCTGAAAGTATAGTCTTCCATTCCTACATAATTAAACCTCTGCTGGGACACTGGTGGGCCAGGAGAGGGCATGGAAGCTGTAAACACCCTTGCCCCACGCATTTCTTCCATTAGGCTATTCCTGGGTTGTACCCTTAATAATAAACCACTAGTCATAAGCAAAGAGCTATCCTGGGTTCTGTGAGTTGTTCTAGCAAATTATCAAGCCTAGAACATTGGCTGGAGTAAAGAGGGAAAGGGAATGAGAGGTGGGAGATGAAGTCGGAGGTAGATCCAGTGAGCATTTGGGGCCATGGTAAGGATATAGGCTCTTCTCTGAGTGAGATGAAGAGCCCTGGATGATGTGAGCTGAGTAATGAGGTGATCTAACATGTCTTAAAAACATCACTCTGGTTGCTGTTCTGAGACTAGGTGTGGATAGGGAGTGGACAAGAGTGGAAGGAAGGAAACCAGTGAAGAGACCAGTGCAATAATGAAAAGGAGAAAAAAAAGAGGCTTGGCCCTGCATAGAAATGAAGAAATGATGAAGGTGGTGAGAGGAGGTCAGACCTGGTTGTGTTTTGAAGGTCATGTTGGTAGGATCTGCTGTTGAATATGGGGCATGAGAGAAAGAATATTATTCCATGGATGAATTCTAGGTGTTTGGCCAAACCTACTAACAGGATGGAGCCATCAATTACTGAAATGAAGAACTTAAAGAAGCAGGGGGAAGGGGGAAGGGGGAAGGGGGAGGATCCTGGGAGACCGACAGGAGTTCAGTTTTGCATACCTCAAGTTAAAGATGCCCAGAAGACATTCAAGTGGCGTCTAATGGACAACTGGAGATGTGAGTCTAGAGCAGTGGTTCTCAACCTTGGCTGCACATTAGAATCACCTGGGAATCTTTTTTAAATCCTGATTTCTGGGCCTCATCCTCCGGAAATTCTGTTTCTTTGTTATGGGGTGGGGCCACAACATTAGTAACAAAGAAACAGAATTTCCGGAGGATGAGGCCCAGAAATCAGGATTTTAAAAAGATTCCCAGGTGATTCTAATGTGCAGCCAAGGTTGAGAACCACTGCTCTAGAGGCCAGCAGCTCATGCATGGAAGGGCACTAAAAACAGGTGTTGCCCTTTTTATGATTTTAAAGAAGTCAAGGTCCTGCTATTAGGGTTTCACAGTTCGTATAACTCTCCGCTATTCAAAGTGTGACTTTTAGACCAGCAACACAGTCTCACCGGAGCACTTGTGAGAAATGCAGACTCTCCTACCTTCATCAGACTTGAAGTTTTAAGGAAGACTTAAAGTTTAGAGGCCCTTCTCTAATTTGAATCACCTGGGAAGTGCTTTAAAAATACAGGCTCTACCCTGGGACAATAAAGTACAATGCCTGGGAGTGGGGCCCAGGCCTGTGTGTTTTTACTAGCCACCCAAGTCGTTCTGGTGTACAATCTGGGTTAGAACCACAGATCTAATTCTTCACTCCTGCATGTTCCCTCTGTGCTACAAGGCTTATGTTAGTAGTGCTTCTGGAAACCCCTCTCTAAAGAGACGTGCAGATCTAAGATAGCACAAAGGCATGTAACTAGAGTAACCATTTGCCCTGGTTTATTGGGGAGGGTCTTACTATAATTATTGGTGCCCCTTTCACTCTTAAAAGTATCCTGATTTAGATGATAAATGATATGGTCTCCTAACATAACACAAAATGGCTCTGTACTTTATATTTCTGGGTTATAAAGTCATACTAAGAACAGGTTGGGCAAAGTAACAGATGGCCTTTGCTCTGACAGATGAATCCAATATAGAGGGACTCCTGGTGCTTAGATATTAGTCCTTAAAGACTTTGAGGTGCAGCTTATCAGAAATACACACATCAAGTCCCTCAGTGCAGCGGTTCTCAACCTGTGGGTCGCGACCCCTTTGGCGGCTGAACAACCCTTTCACAGGGGACGCCTAAGACCATCCTGCATATCAGATATTTACATTACGATTCATAACAGTAGCAACATTACAGTTATGAAGTAGCAACGAAAATAATTTTATGGTTGGGTCACAACATGAGGAACTGTAATTAAAGTGCCAGAAGCTTGAGAGCCACTGCCTCGGTGGGAAAGAAGGTTGGGAAAATCAGGCTCCTTCCTGATTTGGGGGTAGGGTTGGGTGCAATTATATTCTGCAATTAAAGTACCTAAGCCAACTGTTGATTAGCCAGGAGCTGGTTATCAGTCTGTGATTATCCCAGCCCTTAACAAAACTTCTTCCTTTTCCTTTAGACTCCTTTATTGTTCATTAGCCGCTCCACCCACAGGTTGAAAGGGACAAGGAAAGAAGGTGAATATGTTTGTTGGCTTAATTAAAACAGATACTAACAAAGCCAGTTGAAAGGAACTTTCCAGTCTTCTTGCTAAATAACTTGAATGTAGATGGGCATTGTGTTAGAGGGGATAAAGCATTAAAAAAATCTGTTGAATTGGAATGAGATTATCAATGGAATCTCTGCCAGGTACAGAGGTACTTTAACTGGTGTCTGAGTACAGGTGCCAGTGTGGGGTGGGCGAGGTGGCTATTTGTTCTCTGTTTTCTGGGCTGCCAATCAGAACAAATCAGAAAAGTGGAAGAGGTTTTTCTCTGTGGCTGAGAAAGTAACATCAGCTGGTGTTTCCCTGTCAGGCCCTGGGTCAGTAATAACACTTGCAGCTTCAGGAGAATGCCTTATTTTTTATCTCTGTTAACAGTTAACCAAAGGCCTTTCTTTCCAGAGCTCTTATAAGGCAGAAGCAGATGGTCCTGGAAAGCAATGCTGTTAGGAGGCCCTCCATGGTCCAAGGGCCGCAGTAATTGAGACAGGTGGGCCTGCTGAGAGAATCTTCTCCCTTTCCTTAGGGTTTTAGATGTAAGGTTTAAAAATATTCAAGTTACATCTTGATTTAAATGTACTAGGCAATAGGGCTTAAGTTGGTGAGTCAGTGATGTGTAGTATTTTAATAAGAAGTTCTATTTTAACTTAACATTTTTTTTTAATATATTTTATTGATTTTTTACAGAGAGGAAGGGAGAGAGATAGAGAGTTAGAAACATCGACGAGAGAGAAACATCGATCAGCTGCCTCCTGCACACTCCCCACTGAGGATGTGCCCGCAACCCAGGCACATGCCCTTGACCGGAATTGAACCTGGGACCTTTCAGTCCGCAGGCCGACGCTCTATCCACTGAGCCAAACTGGTTTCGGCTTAACTTAACATTTTTATCTAGGCCCTATGCTAAACACTGTGAGGCCCACCTACCCAGGTAAGGGAAAACCCTTGCCTATGATTAGAAAGGGAGAGAATATCAGCAATCAGAAGAACAGTATCAAGGAAAGGGTCCCCCAACCATTCAAAATACACAGCAATGGTGACTTTACCCACAGACTGAAGTACATATACTGTAGGGGAGGGGGAAGTTCTCCCTCCTACCCTTCTTGAGTTCTGATGACTGCACTAATAATAGAATTGAAAAAGACCAGATAAACAGAAGAAAAACCAACTTAATGTGTGCATATAGGCAAGCATAAATAATACTCAGAGAAATGATGAACCAGCCCACCTTTGTGTCATTTTTTAGACAAAGAAACAATAAATTTGTGAACATTTGACAGGACAAAGAAACTTAGTTTTGGATGCTCATTTGCAAGGAATCTAAACAGAAAAAAAGGTCTGGGTAGTAAATTAGACAAAATAAGCCTTACACAGGCTTCTAGGCTCTAGATTCCTTAACTCTATCGATATGGGTGTCTCTCTTCACCACCTTGGATCAAGGAGGACACCTTTTACAGGGGAGATTTATTCCCTGCATTCTAGGAGACCAGGGAGGGCCAACATGCCCTTCCTGCACAGGTTGCTGGCCCAGTAACTTTAATTCAAAGTAATCACTATGCCATTGTGGGATATTTGGGGGCAGCCTGCCCCAGGCCCTGAGCATACTTAACACACAGCCCTCCAGCAGCAGGTCCATGGAAGCTTCGGCTTCAAAGGAAGCCTTAAAAAAGGGGGCACCACTTAGCTTTTGTGGACCATCTCAGACAGAGACTTGTAGGAAGAGCACATTTGCCACCCCAAAAAATGTCTCTTTGCATAAGGATTATTTTAGGCTGTTTATTTTTAAGAAATTGCAGACATAGGAAAAGCTCTAAAAACTGAGTGCAAGTTACCCTGTAGTAAGAGACATGTATAAGGGAAACTTCCATTTGTAGGGATGTCTCCCTCACTTTACTGGAAAGAGGGGGATGACCTTAACTCTAGAAACTCTTATCACTGGAGAGCCAAGGACTGAGATCTGCATAATAACCTTACCCTTGTTTACTGGGCTTTTTTCTGGTGCCTCCCACAAACCCCCACCATCAAAATCTTTTGTCTTATAAACTGGCAACATTATTTAAGGTGGTAGCTTGTGCCATTTCAGAGAGTTACTCAGTTTTCCGGGTCTATCCCATGTATATAGGAGGTCTACACATTATTAAACTAACTTTTTTTTTTTCTCTTGCTAATCTGCCTCATGCCAATTTGATTGTTAGAACAGCCAGAAAAACTTAGAAGGGTAGAGGAAAATGTATGTATAGGATTGTTTTCACACATGCCTAATGGCCTAGACATTATAAAGATACTCCTGCAGCCAGTGAAGAAGGTAAGTAAAAATAAGCAAAATTCATAACCACTTACTACGTGCAAATAGGGAAAAGAATGTTGAGAAAAAATAGCCCTGAGTCTGAGTGACTCAGAGCTGGTGAGGCCAGGAATATCATTCCTCACCCTGTACGAAGCTCTGAACATTCAGGTCTTTGTTTTATCTTGTTTCCCAAACATGAGATATAGATGAGAGTTTTATATAGAAAGGTAGGGTGAGCCTCCAATTTTTGCATGATTTTGTACTATCCTGGGTGAAATTTACTCACTAACAAATCATGTTGGCAGAGTGAGACCCATCCCTGCATGGGGAGCCTGTGATCCTGAGGGAGAAGGACTAAGGACATGATGCTAGCTCTGCCCCTTCATGCTCTTGGTGACCCTGATAACCGCCTCCTAGGCCTCTCCTTCCCCACCTGGGATCATATTACTCCAGAGAGATCTGCTCGTTGCAGGGTCAGGTGTAAGGATCTATGTATGGTACTCTTTTCCCCAAGTTCTTTGAGCCTCTCCAAAGAAAAGTGTCATGAAAAAACCCACTAAAGAAAGAAAACATTCCCTGGCATCTTTTCCATCCAGGGAACAACTATGCAAATTATAACTGGAAATTCTGAGCAACTGTAAAATGAGAAGCAGTGACATTTTCTTTACTTCTCTTCTTCACAAAAGAAGCATTGCAGATGGAGCCAATGTTTTCATCTCAAGAAATTATCAAAGACCTTGCTTCAAAACCCAGGTTGAAGTAAAGACCAAGAGGGAGGGGGCAGCAAACAGTGTAGCTGGCAGTACCCAACATTATAGTGGGTCCTTACTGGTATTAATTAATGTTGCCTGGAGCTGGAATGAATAAGGGAGTGGAATGGCTTATGCTTGTGCTATTTATTCTTTTTCTAAGTGACTTATTAAGGGGGCTTTGCCAAACACTGGTTGGCTTAGCCTTGGTAATGTCTTCCCTTGACTTTAAATTCAGGCCAGCCATAGTCCCTCCTTGCATGCTAGGCTTGGAAGCAATCTCAGAGAGGAAGCCCAGAGTATCATCTATATTGGCACTTCAAGGTCATGGTTCAACCCAGAGTTTTCCAAACACCCGAAGACTCATAATTTACATGAGCATGGTCAAGGCTCTGCGCAGTTTGACCAGTTTGACTCTAACTCGAAATTTCCTTATCTATACAAGGTGCCTCTTCCTGATGTCACCCCAATTAACAAAATGCAGAGCAATCAAGAGAGGCAAGTCATTTGAGAAATGCTAGTCTCATAGATGCTGGAGAACAATTGTTCTGTTGCAAACACTGCGATGAATGAATTAAATTTGCTTGTAGTCACTCTAAGTTTGTCCTTCAGCTGGAAGTATCAATATGAAATTTACTTTCCAGAATATAATCATTCCCACCTAAAAGCATATAGGAGCTCCCAGAATTTGCCAGAAGCATGAAACACACAGTGCTGGGAGCACAGCTCTGTTTTGGTACCTGTGGCTCCTGGTCATGACCGCTGGGATCCCTCTCATAGCTCTCTGCATACAGTCTGATGGTGGCCCGCATGCCACTGGAGGAACTGAGCCGGAAGATGAGCCGTGATGCATCAGAGAAAATGATCCTCAGGCCCTGAGACCAAGAACAGTCAGAATGGATCAGTGAACAGATGAATACACAGGTAAAAGTAATTAATATCTACTTTGGAGATCCGAATATTTCTATGATCTAAAGATACTCAGGGTCATGACAACTCATAATTGACTCTCAACACTAACCCAAGCGGGAGTATGACGTGAACCTAGCGGCTACTTAAAATTATCCATTAATCTCTTTATTCTATTTATGTTGCCTTGTGGTTAATGCTAGGGGAGGGTCAGGAGCAAAACAGATGCTCAGGTTTCCTTGGTCTTGTGATGTGGGTGGAGGTAATAAGGAGGAAAAGATACTCAATGTCCTGGAGCCAAAGTTCACCCCTTATAAACCTAGATGCAATGGAGTTGGGCAATTTATATATTACAGTAAGACAAACTACCCATGTGAGTTAGGCTCTGCTTTAAATTCATCTTTGTTTCTTTCCTTGGTCTCACATTCCTCTGGTAGCAGGGGAACCCTACAATAAAATGCTCAGGGCTAGAGCCCCAGCTGGGTTTTGAGAGCTCCTGTGCACATCCCCATCCTCTTGGCTCTCTCCCCATTCTTACTGGCAAGACCTGACCAAAAGGGTGGAGCGGGAACAGAACTGTGCTGCATCTCAGTGCTGCCCAATATTAAATTGGTTTTGGCTCAAAATGTCCCCATTCTCTATGTCTTTCTTATTAGTGGCAAGGATATTTTAAAGATATGACTGTAAAACCATATTGTAACTTCTGCCAAAGGAAATTTGTTTTCTTAAGACAATAGATAAAGTCATTGTTATTAATAAGCATGTTGGCAAGAGACAGAGGAAAGAGGAGGGAATAAAATAGTATGTCTGGTCACTTGATACTTCTGAAAAAGTGAAAATCTCAGGTGACTGGTATCAGGCATTTTCCCTAAGAAATTTACCCTTGAAACTTCTCTGGTCTCAAATCTTGCTTGTTAAGAATAAGCCATTATTAAAAATATTTCATGCCTGCCCTATATATCCTTTACCTGGTGATATTTATGGGGGTTGGGGGGAGACACTGTGACTCCATATGAATGTTTTTCTGCTTTTTAAGTCTTATAGGCATATTCCAGCCCCTAAACAAAAAGTCTTAAGTCTCTGTTGGAGGAGTTCAAGGTTTGTCACAGTTTGTGCAACAAAAAGGAGCCACCTTCCTTCCTGGCAACTCACCACACCACTCTATGATGCTAGTATTGCAAACAGGATGATATTAGCCAGGATTCATTCACTGGGCAACCATTTTTGAGTGGCCCTTAGGGATCAGGTACAGGACAATGCCTGAGAAGATAAAGATAAAGACACAGTAATTGTTCTCTATAGGCCTAGGGTAGTGATTACAATGAACAGAAACCATTTTCTTAACCACTGTATGCTGCTAGATACGTGAATAGTTAGGAAATTCTAAATGGAGCAAAAGGAACAATTCCTGACTATCCAGAAAGAATGATATATCAAATTATGCTCAAACTGACAATGAAGACCCAAGGGTTTCAAAACTGTATTCCATGATTTTACAAACTCTTCTGAAGCTGTCTGTCTAAGCCCACTTTCTCATTGTCACTACCTATGGCACATGTGAGTTCATAATTCATTGTTCAGGACCATGGGTTATCCATAAACTAGTTAAAGCAGTATCTAAGGCTGGAGCCCTAAATCACCCACTGCTTTGGATTCCAAATCACTTGAGGCCACCTCTTCTGATGACCTCCCAGAATTAACCCTTTAAGGTAACTCCCATTACACAATTTACCCCTCAGATTAGTTTATGGCCAGTGGGAGGTATTAAAAAATCCAGATCACAGCAAACCATCAACATGCATTATCTGCTCGTAACTAAGCCTTTTTACAGTGAAATTATTATTTTTTCCTAAGGGCAGCTGTATTATTGGCTGTGCTCACAGACTTGTTAGAATCTACATCTGGTAGCCTGGAATAGATTTTGCACTTGAAAAGATGATGAATGAGTAAATAGCACACACCTACTGGATATAATCCAACATCTTTTCTCTTTCCTAAGGGACCAACCAGGAGATCTTAATAGAGAATGCATGTTGCTTTGTGAGACCTCCAGGTGAGAAACACAATTCTCCTTCTTCACATGAAATAAAAATGTTTAGACCCAGCCCAGTTTTGTGCTGCAACAAGCCTAGTTCCATGTCTGTTGAGTGTCACTGTGATGTGTGACTAGTTATATTGGATTGCTTTGGGGTCCACATGTTCCTCCAATGAATGTAATGAATTTGAATCTTGAACATGAGCCATGCTCTCTCCAGCATATATCTTACCTACTATCAATTAAATTATGAGGTCAAAGCTACTTACTGACCAAGGCTTGTCGAGTTTTTAAACATTATGTAATTCCAACAAAAGAATAGCAATAATATAATTGCTTTTTTTTTTCAATGTTAAACCAGGAATTGGCAATACAGTTTGTTAGCCAAATTTGGTCTGGCACCTGTTTTTGTAAATCAAGTTTTATTGGAACACAGCCATTTCCACTCATTTATGTATTGTCTATGGCTCCTTTTGTGTTACAACCCCAGAGCCGAATAGTTATGACAGCGACCATCTGGCCCACAAGGGCTAAAATATTTACTATCTGGCCCTTTAAGAAAATGTTTGCTGACCCCTGGTATGAACCATAAAATTAGCCACAACATAGAATACTTGCCCTTCACTCTCACCCCAGAAAATTGAAAAAAAAAAAAAAAAAAAAAAGACCACCTACCTTATAAAATCCCAGTAGAGAGAAATTATGAAGACTGTTTTTAACCCTCTGAGTGCCAACCAATATCCTAGGAACTATGCTAAAATTGCCAAGGCATTTTTGCTGATTTTACAGCAATTTAGAAAAAAAATTATGAATCGCAAGTAAATGAAGTTACATATTAAAAAACTTAAGGAAACTTTTACTACATTTGTTTTCATCTTTGACATATATTGTTTGCTGATTGTATTATAAAATACTAGTAGAAAAAAAATTTTGAACAAAACATATAGTGTTAAAATAGAGGGACACCCTTCTCCAATATCTTCCACAAAATCGTCATCTTCACAGCAAGAATTGACATATTTAGCAATATCATCATCACTAATAAAAGCAGACTTAGAACTGGACACCATTTCGAAGCTTTAGGGCTATAAAATCTGAGAAAACTTCATAAAATCGTAGTACCTGTAAAAAATTAGGCGATAAATGCCAGTGGTCAATTTTAGAACTACAAACATTCGGCATCGTAAGTAATCTGCACTTAGGTGCCATCTGTCAATAAAGAGTGAACTACTAGCATCTAATAATGACACTGCAGGAGGAGCGCGATAGCACTCCCGGCACTTTTGGCGAAAGACAGGAGGAGCGCGATCGCGCTCCCCGGCACTCTAGGGGTTAAGGGTATCCAATCCATCCATTCCCCCAGATAGTCTAGCTTCTAGCCACAGATTTACCTGTATATATATTTGGCACAAATCAATTTACTCCTGACTACCTACTCATGCCACAAATTCACCATTTTATATCCTTTATTTTATTGCAAGGTCTTCAAGGCACCGTGTTATAAAATCCAATTTTTCAAATCACTATAGGAATATTATTGGTAACCAAATGGAACTCCACATGAGACATTTCCTCAAGGTTCAAGTCCTGGGAAAGCCTTTCCTTCCCTGAGGTACTGGTATTTTTTTTTTTTTTTTTTTTTTGTCTTTCTGACAATAAGAACTTTATAACTAACCATAGCTCCCTTTCCAATGTGGCTGCCAGGACACCTAATGCCAAAATTGAGGTTCAGCCCAAGTAGATCTTTATGACTTGCATAATTATACATTTTTCTTCTTCTGTTCTCAACTTTCTACACTTATTTATATTTTCCCTAGTCTTGATTTCTGTTTCTTATTTATATGCTAACAACTTCATTATGTGTAGTTTTGCAGCCACAAATCCTCTAGAAAAAGCAAGGGCCAGTGCAAATGAATAAAGTAAGTTTCCATCACAGACTTAACTCTTTAAGTGTTGGAATTGCTGAATTATGTCTTCAGAATTGCTGAGTTATGTCTTTGGTCCTTCATTAGCTGATAAGCTCTGGGAGCTCAAAGCCTTCTGTTCCTTAGTGACCATTTATCCACATAGCCTAGGCCCGTGGTCAGCAAACTGTGGCTCTCGAGCCACATGTGGCTTTTTGGCCTCTTGAGTGTGGCTCTTCCTAAGCCTTAGGAGTTAATAACAATGTACCTACCTATTTAGTTTAAGTTTAAAAAATTTGGCTCTCAAAAGAAATTTCAATCATTGTACTGTTGATATTTGGCTCTGTTGACTAATGAGTTTGCCGACCACTGATCTAGGGGACTAATAATGAGGGCCTGACCTAAGACAGCAGAAAGGAAAGGAAAGACTAAATTTCACACACTGTCAGAAGGTAAAATCATGAAGATTTAGTGACATATAAAATAAATTGAAAGATAGAGGAAAAATGGATGTTTCTCAACTTTCTGGTTTAAGAATTGGGCAAACAGCCCTAACCGGTTTGGCTCAGTGGATAGAACGTCGGCCTGCAGACTGAAGGCCAACACCTGCACACAGTAGGTTTTCCTTAAACACCTGAATAAATGCCATGATATGTCCAACAACTGGAGAGAGCACCACTGGAAGACCTCCTACATTTAGGAAGGACTCACAGGCCAAGTGAAATGTCATCATTATGGCAGCTGTTCCGTATCTACTCATCCTACATTTTCAGGGCAAGAGTCAGTTTTGGCTAAAATCAATTGAGTTGAACATGGTGGGTTCCTGTCCGACCATGTGTGTGATCTTAGACAAATCATAAGCCATTAATTGCAAACTTTGCTGGACACTGAGATCAGCTGGTATGTGTGTGTGTGGGAGGGGGTGGGGAGAGGGAAGACGGGGTGCGGTTCCTTAAAAAATATTGATACCTGGCTTTTACCCCCAGTCACTGTGATTTATTTATATGGAGTGTGATTTTGGGCATCAGGATTGTAAAAGCTCCCCAGTGATTCTGATGTAAATGTGTACACCAGTGTAGTGGCCTCTTTTCTCTGGATCATCTGCTTCATATATCAAATGACTAGACTATACTGACAGGCCAGCAGAGGACATTTGGTTCAGGCGAACTAGAAAGTCCCGAACGAGAGAGTGGCCCCAGCCTCATGTCGTGGAACAGCCCCCGTCACCCTACCCAGCACAATAGGAGGCAGCCGCACCAGAGGGTGAGACAGCAGGCCAACGATAACAACGGCCGCTTACAGCCCACAGCCTCAATGGCCAGCACTAATCGGATTGAAGGACAACAAACTCCATCTAATCAGACTAAGAACACTTACATCCCCCAGCCTCCGCCCCTTGCGGTTTTTGCACATAAAATTCAACCCCAAGGACAATGGAGGCTGAGTCCTAATCTTCCCCGGTTGTGGCTCCATCCCCCATTCCCTCTAATAAACGTCCCTTCTGCTTGCTCTCTGTGTCCGCCTAAGTCCTTGAGTGACTCCTATCTTACATATGCTACAAGACAGTCTTAAAGAGATTCCTTTCATAGCTAAGGTTTCATGAATATACAACCATAGGACTGGGATCTTAGGAGGGCCATAACATGGGGGGATAATAAAACATCATCTTGCTGAGTTCTGAAAGCCTCCTTTTCATGGTTTGTCAGTAGAAGAATCATTAGTAGTATCTCCTCTTGAGCCATCTCACACTAATTGTTTTTAGCACAATCTCCTAAGAAATTCTTGAAGCAACTATGAAGAAATCTATGATGCCTTGGTTGCTACAGCAGCTATAGGAGTTGGAATGTCGACCACAGCTTAAAGGAGGAAAAAGATGCTCTTATCCATCAGAAGAAAGTGTTAATTATGGGGTAAAGGTATCCAAAGGGCATTTCAGCTCCTGCCTAGCATTTTTCTTCCCCTTGAGTGCCGGAGTTGTATGCCTCAGTGATGAGGGTGTTGCCCACTTTAGTTTTGTCCAATGAAGAAGGATTTAATGGGCTAGGTGTGCCCGTATCTCCACACAAATACCTTCAAATCTGCTTCTAGTTCTCTCTCTAGCATGTATTCTTCTTCCCAAATTTCTCCCTCTTTGTTTTGCTGTTCATAGAGTCAGTTTGGAAATGACACAGAAATAACAATTATAAAACCCAGGCTTGAATTCTGGCTTGGAACTTTTCTAGCCAGTGGCCTTAACACATTGCAGACCAGTAGTTTTATTGCTAGCTTTACCCAGAGGCCAGATAGGTTTCTATTGAATGAGTACAAAAAACATTTTACATAAAATGTTAAAGGCACACTTTAAAATTAAATACCCATTGCATTTCAAAGTTATTTATTACATATTCTTATAAGCTAATATTTTTTTAAAGTAAGATACTTTGTAAAACAGTGTAATATGAAGCAAGAATTCTCGTGATCCATCCACAATGTGTTAAGTCACTTAAGCTCTCTAAGCCTTAGTTTCCTAAAGAGAGAGAGAGAGAGAGAGAGAGAGAGAGAGAGAGAACAAAAAATAAAATAGCCTGGCTTATTGGGTTGCTGTGAGATCAAATCAGAAAATGTATGCTTTGAAAATTGTAAGTCACTATATAAATATTATTATTATTATTTTAATGAAAATGGTGCTAGGCTCTAAGTTGTCCAACCTTCCAGATTTTGCAAAAGATTGCTAAATAAAACCTAAATGGTGATGGTTTGTGATGCCATGTACATACTTATTTATTTTTAAATTTGGCAGAAATAAGATGAATTTCATTTTAAGAACTTTGCCATGTCCTCTGAAATCATTGCTAAACTCATGGGGTCTGTTACCATTTATCTTTTCCATACCTTCCACTGAATTGGCTTCTTTGGCAAAAAAAAAAAAAAAAAAAGTACTCCTTCCAGGTTGATCAATTTAGACACTTAAGGTCCTGAAGGAAGGACCTTAGAGTCATTCAGGCTACTTCCTCATTTCAATGAAAAGAAAGAACAAATTAAAGAACTTGCTCGAGGTAACTCAGCTAGTAAATGGGGGAGCCAGGACTTCAGTCTAGGTCCTCTGACTGCAGACTCATTATTTTAGGTTGAACCATATGAAATTGCTGTTGGTCATACATTGCTTCTCATGTGTAATAGTTGAACAATATCTCATAGGATTTGTATGGTCCCCAAAACTGGCACAGAGCCTTATATAAAATATGTATGCGATAAATGTTTGATAAGTACATGTTGATACCTTTTTAAAGCCCTTTTGTAAATCAATGCAGGGAAGTCTGCAAGTTGCTAAATACACACAGAGCTGCCAGATGTTCTTCTGGAGACTACAGGACATGTTGCAGCCAGGCAAGGAAGGAGGAACTGTACATTACCAACAGTTACTTGGCAGCATTATACCTCATCAAATACTGACTTAGGATGATTTCCAGAGGGAAACAGCATATGGCCCTGACATCTGGTACAATGTCACACAGTCAGTTGGCCACACCAGGCATATAAACCTGGAGACAGGACAGGCTTGCAAGAGAAAGACCCCGTGAGCCTAACTCTGATGTTATCTCCCACAGGAAATCCCAATGATTTATCTGGAAAGCTTCAAGGTGAAAATATTGCTGTGTAACATCTGCACCATATATTTGGAGACAAAAACACAGTTTATATAGCAGGAGATTTGGATTGGAGAGCCATATCTCTCCATGAAAAAATTACTTAGAATTACCCATTTTTGTTTGTTTAAGTCATAGTTAGCTGTGAGCATGAGTTCAAAAGTGGCTAGAAGGGCAGCAGCTAGTCCATACCATGCCTTTGTATAAATTACAAACAGGTGGACAAATTACAGAAAAGGATCCTTCCTCTTTGCTGGCTTACTTTCCACTTTCCCTCCCCTATTAGGCCATATCTTTGTACAGTTCACTGCTATAATGCCATACTTAGCTGCACTACTTTTGGAAGCAATTTTGATTTACCCAACCAGCACTTGTGGAAGCCAACAATTGCAAACAATTATCTGAGGGAAATCAAGGTCAAATGGCTTCTTTAGGCCACTTTTAAAACATCAATCCAGCAAAACACCATATTAGGTGATGAGAGGGTTACTTGGACAGTGAAGACGTATAGTTATTTATCACTCAGATTCCAACTATCAGATTTGGAACAATGTACCTAGATCATATACATTCCATTTCCCCATGTCTTTGGCCAAAAAATGATGGCTGGTCTCCTGTTCACTCAATACCAGCCCCAGTTCTGGGACATTCTAGATTCAGACACTTTCCCCAGACAACAGGGGTAGTTTTCTCCCTTAGTTCTTGTGATCCTTTACAGCTTTTTCCTATCATATTTATGTTTCCTGGTAAGGGTCACCCACCAGACTATGCACAGACATTAGTATTTCAGTAGGAATAAATGTGATACCACTCCAGATTGTTTACACATCTTAGCAGGATTCTACTCCCAACACTTTAGAAGATAGTCCTAAAGCAATCAGCTTATGTCAAGAGAAGGTAATCTATCTACACTAATAAAAGAGAAACATGCAAATTGGTATCACTCCGCTACCCTTCCCATTGGCTAATCAGGGTGATATGCAAGTTAACTGCCAGCCAAGATGGCGGCCGGCAGCCAGGCAGCTTGAAGCGAACATGAGGCTTGCTTGCTTCAGTGACGGAGGACTCCAACCTTCCCTGCCTGCCACTGCCGGCCTCTGAGCTTGCAGTTTGAAACATTGTTACAAATATAGAAGCTAAAAAAACTCCAGAAACCTGCTTTCAGCCAGCTGGGATCTCAGAGCTGGAGTTGAAACAGTGTTTCGATTATAGAACCCAAACAAACCAGATACCTGCTTTCAGCAGCCGAGGTCTCAGAGCTGGAGCCAAGCCTCAGAGCTAAAGCGGCCCAGAATAAAAAAAAAAAAGAAAAAAGGAGCGGTTGGGAGCTTCAGTCACCCGCCAGCCTGAAAACAACCCTCAGCCTCTCATCCAGACTGGCCAAGCACCCCAGTGGGGAACCCCACCCTTGAAGGGTGTGTGACCAGCTGCAAACAGCCCTCAGCCCCTCACCCAGGCTGGCCAGGCACCCCAGTGGGGACCCCCACCCTGATCCAGGACACCCTTCAGGGCAAACCAGCCGGCCCCCACCCGTGCACCAGGCCTCTATCCTATATAGTAAAAGGGTAATATGCCTCCCAGCACCAGGATCAGCGGAGCAGCGAGGCCTCCCGGCACCGGGATCAGCGTGACAGGGGCAGCGCCCAAACCCCCTGATCGCCCTGCGGCTCTGTGTGTGACAGGGGGCGGGGCCACAACCTCCCTATCTGCTCTGCTCTGTTCGAGACAGGGGAAGGCACCTCAACCCCCTGATCAGCCCTGCTCTGTGCCCGATAGCAGGGAGCTCCCCAATCCCCTGATCACCCTGATCACCCTGTAGCTCTGTGTTTGACAGTGTGCGGCGCCCCCCCCCCCCCCCCCACAACGGGCCCTGCTCTGTGTGTGACGGAGTAGAGCCATAACCTCCCCATCGGCCCTGCCCTGAGTGTGACAGGGTGCGGTGCCCCAACTCCCCTATCAGCCCTACTCTGTGAGTGACAGGGGGGAGCTCCCCAACCCCCTGATCGACCTTGCTCTGTGCATGACAGGGTACGGAGCCCCAAACCCCCTGATTGGCCCTGCTCTGTGCGTGACAGAGGGTGGCGCCACAACCTCCCCATCGACCCTGCCTTGAGTGTAACGGGGGTGGTGCCCCAACCCCCCAATAGGCCTTACCCTGAGCGTGACTGAGGGTGGCATCGCAACCTCCCAATCCGCCCTGCTCTGTGCATGACAGGGGGCGGTGCCCCAACTTCCCAATCAGCCCTGCTCTGAGCCTGACCAGGGGCTGCACCTAGGGATTGGGCCTGCCCTCTGCCACCCAGGAGCAGGCCTAAGCCAGCAGGTCGTTATCTCCCGAGGGGTCCCAGACTGCGAGAGGGCACAGGCCGGGCTGAGGGACTCCCCCCAACCCCCCCCCCCCCCCCCCCCCCCCCCCCGCCCCCAGTGCACAAATTTTTGTGCACCGGGCCTCTATTATATATATAAAAGCCTAATATGTAAAGTGTCCCCTCCGGAGTTCCACTGACTGGGAGTTCGATCGCTCACTATGACGTGCGCTGACCACTAGGGGGCAGCGCAGAATGAAGGAAGGCCCCGCCCCCAGCCGACACCCAGGGAAGGGAGGCCCCGGCTGGCAGCCAGCAGCCACTAGGGACCCTACCCACGCATGAATTTCATGCACTGGGCCTCTAGTTTATTATAACTCCAATGAATCAGAAGCAGGGGAGTAAGAACTTCCCAACTAATTAGAAACAGCATTTCCCTCTCTCTATTTTCAAATCAGCCAACAGGTCATTATAAAGCACCAAATATGTGATCCTTCGAAGACAAATAGAAATATCACAGGAAAGGTAGCTATTAGAAAAAAAAAATTATCTATGGTTTTCAAGGTGTCTTACCAAGAAGAGGCCCAATTATCTTTATTTACAACTACAGTATTGTAGAATGAGCACTGAAGTTAAGAATCATAATCATAGGTATTGTAATATCCCATTGAGAATGCTATTGCCTATAAGAAATGCCAGCTCTTTATCTGGAAAACTGAACAATGGTATAAGTACATTTGATTGAAGATAAGAATGTAGTCTGATAAGATGGTTTCACCTGAGCCAGCTCCCACTCATCCTTCAGGGTACAGCTTAAATATCACCTCCCCATAGAAAGCTTTCCAGCGCCCTAAGTCCTGGTTATTTCCCCCTGATATTGCACTCCCACATAAGTTCTTTCTCTGTAATGCTATTCAGTAAACTCTATAGCAATTACAAGTTTAATACCAGTTTGTCTTCCCTGATAGACTGTGTGCTGTTGTATCCTTAATGCCCAGGAAACTGACTAGGATACAGCAGTGTTTGGTAAATATTCACTGAATAGATTAAGACACAAATGAATCAAACTTCAACTACCTTCACCATATTGTACTAACATAGGAAAGAAATGTGTATTTACTATAGAGATTTTTTTCAACATCACAACTTGCAACAGAAAAAGAGTTTTTTAACCCAGATTTAATCACAATATACATGTAATGATAATATCTCACTCCCTAAACATTTCTGTTACTAATATAGGAGGACTATTTGTAGGCACTAACTTTCAGATTTAACTAAAGTCTGTAGGTGGGATAATCACTATGACTAAAATTATTTTTTAAATTCTACTTCTATAGCTCAAACCATTCTCCAGCAAGTGGCATATTACAGGACAATAATAAATTGTTAACGACAGTCTCTCAGTTGGTTCATTGATTAGGATAAAAGTTGAAATTGAAGGTTGACCAGTTAGCAATCCTCCTGGTGCCCCAGCTTCTCCAGTTGCCTTCACCTGACACCTCCAGAGATGAGGTCTCAGTAAACTTCTCTATATCTGTTGACCAGGGGTTGGCTACACAACAGTATATATTAAAGCACCACATGCCAAACTAAAATGTGATTTCAAGATTACCAATTCACTTTATTATTTTTAAATACTGAAATTAAAAAGTGCAGACACCTTCCTGCATGTTAAAGTAACAACTCTACAAGTACACTGACTTCAGAATCAGTCTTCAAAGTGTGCTTTTTCTCTGAACTAGTATCAAATGGTTCTTTTTTCCAGGTTGAAGACAACATCAAAATCTTTCCACACGACCTGCATAACTTGAAGGAGTGTTAATAAGCTCAGAGTTAGCCTGACATAATCAAATTGGATTTGGTTTTCCACATCAGCTAACTGGTATGCATTTATTTACATCAGGTTTTTAAATATCAGCTGAACTCTTACTTGCAAATGACTGCAGCACTGGTAGAATGTCATGATTTTTGACCTCGTTAAATAGAAATTCAGGAGTTGGACAAGTCAAAGAGACTTGGTTGCTTCAATTTGTCCCTGAAATGTCAAGTTTTCTCATTTGAAAGCTAATTTTCAAAGTATAGGTCATAGTTCTGTGTTGATGCACCATAGTGGCTATATGATGCCATCGACAAGTGCTAGCGCCATCGTCACATTGTCCCTCACAACACCAGATCGGAATACACCTTCTATCAGAACTGGGAGAGTCTCATAATTGTGGGGCACAGAGTGGTGATTCCAGGAGATTTAAGCTACAAGGATGAGATGGGGAGAATGATGGTAAGAGCTAATCTGGGAATTGATAATCTTCCTTGGGCTATAGATGGTGAGGGGAAAGAGAGAGTGCCTAGCACCATGGAAAGTCTGAATGTTTGCAGAAAGAATTCATCCTGGAGGAAAGAATGAGCTACCTTTAGGCCTTAGGGCAGTGATGGTGAACCTATGACACGCGTGTCAGAGGTGACATGCGAACTCATTTTTTTTGGTTGATATTTCTTTGTTAAATGGCATTTAAATACATAAAATAAATATCAAAAATATAAATCTATGTTTTACTATGGTTGCAAATATCAAAAAATTTCTATATGTGACACGGCACCAGAGTTAAGTTAGGGTTTTTCAAAATGCTGACACGCCGAGCTCAGAAGGTTCGCCATCACTGCCTTAGGGAGTCACCTTATCTTCCCTCATCTTTCCCATCTCTTTACAAGGCAAAAATTGGGAACCTCTTAAATTAGTCAACAATTTGGTCAAACTGCTCCTCTATTCTCACGTAACTATTGGCTTATTTTTCTTACTCACGTTTAAAGAAACCATTATCATTCATTCATGGTGCCTAGATTTTACCTGAAAATAAACAGTGACATATCTTCATGGGAGCGACAGAAGGACAAAGTGCAGTTGTTGAACTATGCGTCATTAATTTGGTATTTCTAGATCAGGGTCTCTCTTTGGTCCTGCTTAATGGAAGGCACACATCAACTTTTCTCTTGATGCCCAAGGTCACAAAAATGCAGACATTTGGAGACAGCCATAGTACATTCCATGAGATTAGACAGGCCACAGTGAGGCCAGATAGGTCCCTGGGAATTCATGTCAGGGGTTGAGTACTTCAGGGGTTTCCTTCTTGCTCCTTGAATGACCCCCACAGGGTCTCACTGGAAAGACAGATTTTGCTGAACATTTCCACAGCAGTGGGGTGGACAGGAGGTGATGGGGATTTTAATTTCATTTTGGACGAAGAAGCTTTTCTTCTTTATCTCTAAAGATACGTGTAAAACAGCTTTTTCTCCACGGTCTGTTTCCTGACTCCAACCTCGAATCAAGGACGAAAAGGAGACTGAGCTGCCCTAAAAAGAACTTTTCCTTTCTGAAGTGAAGTAGGGGGGTAGGTGGAAGTGGAGGTAGGAAGAAGTTGGGGGAGGAGGAGGAGGGGGATATAAGGGAAGGCAGAGAAATGTGACTTTAAGTAAATTCACAGATAAGTCAGAGAAGGCAGAGGCCCTCCCAGGTCTTTACATGATCTCCTGCAAGGCTGCATGGTTTTTTCATGCTTTTCTTATCATATGTTTTATTAAACACTGAAATCTTTCTTTCCCAAGGACCTCCTTTTAACACATTGCAGACCAGTAGTTTTATTGCTAGCTTTACCTAGTAGCCAGATAAGATTCTATTGAATGAGTACAAAAAACGTTTTACATAAATGTTAAAGGCATCATTTAAAATTAAATACCCATTGCATTTTGAAGTTATTTATTACATGTTCTTACAAGCTAATATCTTTTTAAAGAATTCTCATGATTGGCCACAAGCCTTAGAACAGAAAACACGAGAATTCTCGTGATTCATCTGCAATGTCATAACTTAGTTTAGCTAACCATTTATTCATGTTTATTATGTGCCAGGACTTTATCTGTATTATCTTGTGATTCTCCCAATGGCTGTATGAGGTAACCACAATCACTATTCTTATTTTCACAGATGAGGACAGGAAGGCATAGGGAGGTTGAATGACATATCTAAGATCATCCAGCAAGGAGGAGGCAGAGCTAAGATTCAAACCCAAGACTTTGTGACTTCAAGCCTGTACATTTAAACACCACTCACACTTTTTCTGCAAACTGATATTCAGGCAAGTGAAGAATTCTGCAAAGCGGGAAGGAACTTATATTTCTCAAGCATCAAATGGGTACTAGCTACTGTGTCTGGGGACTTTGCCCTCAAACGTTCTTCATAACCCTCTATGGTAATTATTACTACTATCACCCACCCCCACCACCAGGTTGAGGTTCAGAGAAGTTAAGTAACATGCCCAAAGTCACAAATCTAGGCAGTGGCAAAGCTTGACTTTAAATCTGTGTCTATCTGACTCCAACACAATAGAACTCTGGAGAGACTATAGCCATCTGCCTCTCCCAGCAAATGGAGATGTTCATGCATATGTTAACATCCTTTGGGTTTTGTTAGGTGAGGCATACTTCTGTTTCTTTTTGTGAAGATTAAATCTCTTTCTATCTTAATTTTAAAATAATCCATAATATACTAAGTTATTTGAAAATTAGAGTATTTTATATTTAAAAAGAGAGATAATAACAAGGGCTGGAGAAAGTGTGCAGAAATTGGGATCTCATATACTGCTGGTGAAAATGTAAAATGGTGCAATTGCTCAGAAGACCATATGGCAGTTTCTTTAAAGATTAAACAAAGAGTTACCATTTGACCAGTAATTCCACTTGTAGATGTATATCCAAGAGAACTGAAAAACTATGTCTGCACAAAAACTTTACATGAATATTCACACAGCATTATTCATAACTAGAAGCCTGGTGCAAAGGGGGTTCCTCAGCCCAGCCTGCACCCTCTCACAGTCTGGGAGCCCTCAGGGGATGTCCAACTGACAGCTTAGGCCTGCTCCCCTCAGGCCTAAGCTGGCAGTCGGACATCCTTAGTGCTGCCGTGGAGATGGGAGAGGCTCCCGCCACCGCCGCTGCACTCGCCAGCCATGAGCCTGGCTCAGGGCTTCTGGCTGAGCGGCGCTCCCCCTGTGGGAGTGCACTGACCACCAGGGGGCAGCTCCTGCATTGAGCATCTTCCCCCTGGTGGTCAGTGCACGTCAGAGCAACTGGTTGTTCCAGTTCAGTCGATTTGCATATTAGCCTTTTATTACATAGGCTAGCCCCAAAGAGTAAACAATCCAAACATCTATCAACTGATAAGTAAATAAACAAAATGTGGTATAACTACTCAAGGAAATATTACTTGGTAATAAACAGGAATGAAGTATTGATATTTAGTGGAATGTGAATATATAGGTATATATATATATATATGGATCCTGAAAACATTATGCTGAGCCAAAATAGCTAGTCACAAAGGAGCACATCACAAAGGAGCACATATTGTATGATTCCATTTATGGGAAATGTGTAGAACAGGAAAATCCATAGAGACAGAAAGTAGATGGTTGTCAGGGGTTGGGAGAGGACAGCTAAAGAGGACAAGGTTTCTTTCTGAAGTGATGAAAATGTTCTAAAATTGACAGCAGTGTATATACTCTATAAATATACCACAAACCATTGAACTGTACACTTTAAATGGATGAATTATATGGTAGGTGAATTATATCTCAATAAAGCTGTTATATACTTGTATTTTAAAAATTGCACCATGAAAAAAAAACACTAATATTATGCATTGGGTAGTCTCTCAAGAAATACCTATTGAATAAATGTACCAATATACCTTATGACTATATTAAAATAATGCTAGTTTGTTTAAATTCAAATATATCTTTTCGGAGTAGTTTATTTTGCAACAGTGGTGCATAAAGTGTGCCCTAGACTCAACTGTCCTTGGAATTAAATGTTGACAATTACTGCCATCCCAAGAATGCTGAGATGTGGGCCTCCATTGTGGAAGTTTAGCAACAGCCGCACAATGCAGGAATTCCCCCTCTAAACCAATGGGGCTAATTGTGGTGAAAGAACCACCTGTGACTTACTGACCATGGGACGCCACTGAGTGTTAGTGGCCTCTCATAACCCTTACTGGGCCAAATCGGGACCTGTGGAGAAGCTCCAGTGTGACTCAGGGCCACTAGCTAATGAAGATGTCACATGGATCCTGGAATCTGGAAAGATGAACAACCTTCCTTCTGTCTCAGAGCAGCTCCCGAGAGCAGGTTCTGATAGCACTTATCTATTTATGGCTACAACTGAGCTCAGATGAAAGAGTGTGGAAAGAAAAAATATCAATAAATTCCAGAGTGAAAATGGAAACCAGTATTCAGGGTTAGAGGGGAGGGGATATGGAATAAATAAATGTCCAAACTTGAGACTTCACTGAGCAATTAGCCTGATGTGAACAATTAAAGAAAAGCCAGGGGAAAAGTATCCAAATGCTAAGTGCACTGAAGAAGAAAATGGTAGAGTATTAGTGGATTTAAGAGCAAAACAAATGAGCTCAACAGACAAGCTTTATATGAGCAGATAAAATCCAGAACCAGCATTGACTAGATGATCCCTTCAAGGGATGGTGTGCAAGCCTTCCTCATGGGGGAATGGAAACCATCCAAAGATACTTTAGAAAGCATGTAGTTTACAACTCTTAAATTTTACAGTAACAACAAAATGAGCCCTGGCTTTGAGAAGAAAAAGCCCCAAGGTCCTTACGTAAAATGCTAGTGGGAATATGGTACAAAACTGGAAAGGACTTATCCAAAGCATAGAGGCTCCAAGACGCCATGTGCTGAGCTCCTGGCTGCACATTTCCAGGGAATCACTGGTATTATTTTGGAGAGAATTCAAGCCAGTCAAGAAAGCATCCTGGAGTGAAACAAAACATAACTACAAAAAATGTACTGTGTACTCCCTGTGTCAAGGATAGCTATGAGCTTTTGCATAGTTTATTTCATTCCATTTCTAAAACAATTCTGAGCCAGATATTTTACAGATTAGGAAGAAACTGTGGCTCAAAAAAATCAAGCAACTTTGCCAAAGTCAGACACTAGTAACTGGCAGGGGTAGAATTCAATTCTGGGTCTTTAAACTTCGTAACCACCATTTTCTTCACTACCTTAGACCTTTCCAAAGTAAGACTGTAATCCTTTTGTCTGGCCATAAGAGGCCTTCTAAGGATGAAAGACTGACATTTTGATAGAGATGAAAAATCACCATAAAACGAAGCAGACCAGAGCGAGAATACCAAGAGAGTAACAGGATGACATTGAATTTTGGAACATTTGCAAGTCAGGATAACCTAGAGGAACAAATATGAATGAAATATTGGCCAAGATAAAAATAGCATTACTACTTTAATACTATTATATTTAAAATAGCATTAATACTTAAATATTATTATATTTAGTCCCCAAAACTTTACAGCTTCTGATTTATTTTGTCATTTATACTTGATGAAGAATGTATAAGAAGATAAGAATTTGGGGATTTTAGAGCGGAACTTCTCTTAATGTTACTCCGAGTATCTTATTTAGACTGTAAATGTTAAAATTTACTGTAAGCAGTCAATATTTACCACAGACAATAAACAAACAAAACTGAGAAGAAAATAATTGTAATAGCTTTCAACTTTTCTTACACAATTCACAAAGATGAGACCATAACAGAAGTTGTGCTTAATTCCACCACTTACTTATGGTGATAATAATTCTCAACCAACAATAATTCTCAATCATAAATCTCTCTTTGGGGTTTGGTGTGGCAAATTTTCTGTTTCTTCCCCTACCAGGAGTAACAAACCCATCTGGCTAAGCTCCTCTCATTCCTCAACGACAAAAGATCATAAAAGGGGAAACATTCTTGCACCTGGGGGTCCCAAGGAAAAGGATCTTTTGTTCCTGGAAACTTAACTGAGCTCATCACCAGTAATGGCCACCACATAGAAAGCCTGCAGGTACAAACATTTCAGAAAGAGGTGTTGGGTCTATTACCTGTTTGAGATTTTGGCCCATTAGTTACCAAGTAGAAAGAATAACAGACAGAAATTCAGGGCCCCATGCTCTAATCTACTCTTTGCCACTCACTAGGTAGGTAGCCTTCACCAAGGGCTTTTCCCTCTCCTGGCTACAGGGCTCTCATCTATAAAATGAAGGGCTCAGAGTACATCATCCCTAAACACTAGGACATTTTGGCATCTGGCTCTGCCTGATATTTTGATGATTTTTGTTTTGATGATTTCTTAGCAAGTACCTGTTTCTTGGTCACAGTGCCATCCACAGGGTCCACATACTCAAAGCTGTCTGTCTTTGCCACACTGTAGACATGGCTCCCCACAGCAAACTGCTGGCCGATGAAGGACTTGTCTGTGACCAGGGCCTCCAAGTCCCTCATGATGTAATATGTCGCCTTGGGCTCTAGCCCCTCATAGTCAAACCTGGTGAGGGAGGGCAGGACACAGGATGAACACAAACTTAATTCGAGAACGAGCAATTAAGTGAACCTCTTATGGTCATCTCATGATTGGTTTTATTTTCAAGGAAAAACCACACAGAAAAGTACCTCCAAACTAATCTCCCCTCTTCCACCTGGCTCTTACAAACCATTCTCCACACAGCAGTCAGAGTGGTGGTGTAAAAATCATCATGTCACTCCATTCCTTTAAATTCCTCCAAAAGTGCCCCTCACATTGAGAATAAGACTCAAAACCCTAGCCATAGTCTATAAGGGAATGTGACCCTGCCCACCTCCTGACTGTGACTTTGTCCCACTTCCTCCCTCTTCTTTATGCTGTAGCCACACTGGCCTTCTCTCCATTCTCAGAGACACTGCACTCTTCGCTGTCTCTGGGCCTTTGCTCTTGCTGTCTGTTCCCTCTACCTAGTATAGTCTTCCCCCAGCTATTCAAATTACCTAGCATTCTCTCCTTCAGTTTTCAAACTTAGTGTCACCTCCAGAAAGTAACCTTCTCTGAAGGTCCATCTGAGATAGCTTCCCTCTATATCCCCCGCTCTCTCATCACCCTTTCACTTTTCTTTAGTAGTTATCCCAATTTGTATTTACCTTGATTTTCTGTTTATTATTTCTTGTCTGTCTTTGCCCACAAAAACTGTAAGCTCCTGGAGGGCAGAGTCCTTACCTGTTTTGCTCTCGGCTGCTTCTGATAAGTAGTAAGTGCTTTGTGAGTAGTGGAATAAAAGATGGGAGGAAGGGGAGGAAGGAAGGAGAGAGATGAATCAAGGGAGGTAAAGAGAGAAAGCGGGAGTTCAACATACCATAAAAGTCTCTTAGAAACTTGGAAGAAATATCACCATTTTTCCATTAAAAAAAAAAGAAAAAAGTCCTCTTAGCCAAAAGTACTCATTCATCAAATGTAACAATGGGGCTGAAACATGATTAGGCAAAAAAAATGTCTAAAAATAACACCAACCTCATTTCTTGTTATGAGGGTTAAATATGGTAATGGATACCAAGTAGTTGGCACAGTGCCAGACACGAGTGCTTAAACTGCTAATTACTTTTATTCTTAGTCACTACCATAAAGAAACTGTAGTCTTTCTCAACGTCTGATGGCACAACCAGAATGTTCTGTTTAAGAAGCAAGCGCTTTCGATGGGCAGCTATGCTCAAGTGGTGGTATTGGGACCTCACATTTGGGCTCCCTGTAACACAGGGGAAAATGTGAATTCTCAGAGTGAAATGAAAAAAGGAATATCTGAATGGTTGCTTCTACTTTTTTCCACCCAATATTTTTAAGTAAATGTCAGGGTAGTAGCCAAAATTCAGAACATGAAATGATACCATGTCTAACAACGGGTCCCCTGCACCTATAACCATATCTTTTTTTCTCTCCCTCCTAACACAAGGTGTGTCCTCCCCAACCTCAGAAACAAAAAAATATGGAACTCAGAACATTCTTTCTCATCACTGCATGCATTCTGAGCCTAGATTCTCTTAAAGATAGTCTTTTGGGGAAGGTAAAAAACTGAGCAGAAAGGGGTGGGATGATGGGCTAAGTCTACAGTGGTCGGCAAACTGCGGCTCGCAAGCCACATGCGGCTCTTTGGCCCCTTGAATGTGGCTCTTCCATAAAATACCAACTTCTGCGCATGGGCCACGAAGTTTCAATCGCACTGTACATGCGTGCCTACACGTGGTATTTTGTAGAAGAGCCACAGAGCCGCATGTGGCTCTCGAACCGCAGTTTGCCGACCACTGGGCTAAGAGAATCTCTTAGGAGATAAAGAGGCATTGAAAGTGATTCAGAAATTGAGAAAATCCACTAACATTATAACAGATCAAGTCAGTCTATGGCTGAAGTCATCAGGCCAGCCAGCCCAAATGCTCATCGTCATACACAAGCAGGTCCTTCCCCTCTGACTACAACCCCTCTGACTACCCCACCACTAACACATATTCCAGGGAAGAAACCTTTAAATGAAGAACTTCTGGGGTCAATTCACACAAGGAAAATAATTTGGGTTCTCTGCTACAACTTAAGACTCAGTATTAATGAAACCAAAATTGTTTGATTATCTCCTCCCCTCTAAGAAAACAGGCTAGAAACCATCTTATTTCACAAGCACCTTTCAATCTGCATTAGCTGGAGGCTGAAGGAAATGTTCACCTTTCATTCTACCTTTCCCCCCTGTCTTTATCTCTATGATCTTTTGGACAGAACCTAAAACATAAAACAGTGTCCAACAAGAATTCAAATCTCCATTCCTTTATATTCTCTAATATGGTATTTGTTATGAAAAAGGTAATTATCACGTAAGCTCTTGGCCACAAAAACGTGAACTATATTATATATATACTTATCATAACACCATGTCTTCAAAACACTGGCAGAAAACTAGATAATCATTCCACAAATTATGAGAAACACATCCCTCTCTCAAAGCAATCTCACTGAGCCAGAGGTTAGCAATCATGATATATTTTATCAGGTTGGACTTTTAAAAAACAGCTTTATTCAATTGAAGGATTTGCTGTGCCAATTCGCTCCTTAGTAGGCCAAGAAAAAGTCCACAAGAAGCAGGGTTTTTGGGCACTTGTTAGAAATACTAGGGGGTAAAACAAGTTCCCACCTGTCTTGAGAGTCCTTATTTTATGACACAATGAATAATTTGAGATGGTTTGCAGACTCTTACATCCTTAGCCTTCTTGACTGAACAGGAACCAAAAATATTATGGCATTGTCTACATTTGTCAGAGCAATGTAGTTTCTTTCACTTTAATGAGTGCAATCACAGGCTTCCTTATTCTCTGATATTTATCTAAGTAAATGACCTCTTAAGAGAAGAAACAATCACCTTATAAGGGAAGTCTAAAGCTTTCTTTCTGTCCCTCAAGCTCTTAAAACACAATCAAACATCCAAAGGAATTAACTATTCATAAGCAAAGCAAATGAGCCACAATCTGTTTTGAATACAGACAGCCTGTAAGACTACCCAAAAATTCCTTTGCTCCATCCCCATGTTCTTTCCTAACACCCTTTCCTACCAGTTTCCTCTGAACCATGGCTGAGTACTAGGCACACACATTTAGCAGGCAACCACACAGCGAGAAGACTGTCCCCTCACTTACTTCAACAACAGAAAAGTGGTAGAGACCCCCAACCCAAAGCTTTTAGCCACGGACCTTTTCCCTTCCTCCTTCCCAGGGTAATATTTCCCTTTTCTGTACCTCCTTTTATGGGGATAAAACTTTAGCAAAATCTAGGACTTCCGAATCATGTGGCCCCTACAGAGGGCGCCACTCAGGCATCTCAGACATGGTTTGGACCATTAGTGGGAGATAAGACAAAGGTAGGGAGAGGATTACAAAAGCACCCTGCCCTGTCACAGCTTCTGTCTGCCTGCCCCCCTCCCCATTTCTTGATAATTATGGGTGGAGAGCCAACAAGAAAAGCCCTTGGTTTGACTGTACAACTTATGAGTACCAAAGAACTTTCCAAGGCTCTGCAGTTCAGATTCCCTCTCGAGATGACTGCCCACCTTATAGGCACTGATGGAAAGATTACAGAGGGATGGCACTGGGAGAGATGAAATCTGAACCCTCCAGTTTGGTAGTCCTTGACTCCACCCCAACCACCTCTCAGGGGTTATCCAGCTTTATCCTCTGTGTTCCTCAGATCTTCCTCAAAGATGCCTCCTTCTTCAGGTCCTAGGCCACCAGTTTTAGAAACCTTCTCTAAGAGTAGTTCCCAGTGTCCACACAGAGACCTTTACCCTTCTCACCTGCAATAGTAGTGGCGGCCAAATTTGGCCCAGTGATCTCGAACAATTTCCTCTACACTCTGCTTCCGGGCAGCGATAATGGAGAGCCAGACCAAGACAGCCCACAGGCCATCTTTCTCCCGGAGGTGATCGGAGCCTAGGGGAGAAAGAAATATTCTGCTGAGGACTGTTCCTGGGATAAAGTAAAAGCTAAACGAACCAGGAAGACCAGTTAGCAATTGTTACATTCAAATAGCCGGATATATTTATTCATTGTGTTAAATACATGCTCCATAATATACTTACATTTCGGAAAACATGTAACTGAAATTCAAAAACATAAACTAATATTTAAAAATCCTATGGATTGTTGAAAGGAGCCAAGTTGACAGCACACTTGTCCAATGGTATTATTCATTCAGTCATTATTTGGTGATTTTTACACTATACTAAGCATTGGTGCAGGCACCAAGGACACAGAAGTGACACTCATGAAGCTGGAGACAGGTAACAAAGAAGAGTAGGCAGATTAAAGAACAAGATGCATCAAATAAGGGCAAGGGCTCAGAAAAAAATGAACTGGGTGATGATGTCAGAGTGTGACCGCAGCAAAGACTGCTTTATCTATAATGTAGTTTACCTAGAGTAGGGTATAATGGCACCCCCCCTCCCCCAAAGATATGTCCACCCAGAACCTTTAGATGTGACCTTATTTGGAGAAATAGTCTTGCATATATATTAAGCATCTTGAGATGAGGTCATCCTGAATTATCCAGGTGGGCCCTAAATCCAATAACAAGTATTCTTAGAAGAAGAGGAGTCACAGAGAGAGGCAAAAATGGGAGTTATGCTGCCACAAGCTAAAGAATGTATGAAGCTACCAGAAATTAAAAGAGGCAGGGAAAGGTTTCCCCTCTAGAGCCTTCAGAGGCAGCATGGCCCTACCAACACCTCAACGTTGGACTTCTGGCCTCCAGAACTATGAGAGAATAATACATTTCTATTGTTTTAAGCCACCCAGTTTGTAGTCATTGTTATTGGAGCCTTAGGAAACCAGTACAGATAGTCAGGGTCAGCCCCCTGAGGTGATGATCTCTGAGCTTACACCTGAGATGAATGAGTCAGCCAAGTCAAGATCTCAGTTCAAAGTATTCCAGGCAGAGGGACAGCAACCATAGTCCTTGAGGCAGGAATAAACTGGGAAGCTTAATCCTACAGCTATTTATATAGAAAGAGATGCAGTTCATATTGTGGTATTTACATGAATGAAGAGTACAATCGAAACAGGTAGCTTCCTGTACAGAAAGAATCCAGAAAAATATGTCATAGGCCAATTAAGCCTCTGTCTATTGGCCAATTATAAGCTCTCTCCGATGTGAATAAAGCCCTGAATACAAAAGATGTTGTTACAGTATGAGAAACGTGGGAAGTCTTTGGAATAAGGATTTTAAACCAAACTCTGCTACTTCCCAGGTGTGAGAAGTTCTTGCAAAGATGTTCATCTTTCTGAGCCCCAACTTCTCATCTGTAAAATGAAGACACCAATCTTTCAGGGTCGTTGTATCAATTTAATTAGGTTCAGAGGGCAGGCTCTCAAGTCAAATTGTTCATATTCAATTCTGGCTCAGCTATTTACCTTTGTGTGCCATTCTGTCATCATCTGCAACATAGGGACAGTAATGACCTCCACCCCCTGGGGTTACTGTCAGGATGAAGCGACTAAATGTGCCTAGGTATTTAGAAGAGTGACTGGGATGTCACAAGTGGTTGCTGTTGGATTTTGTTGTTGACAATTGACTTAAAGCACTGACATTGTGCCGATTCCTCAATGCACACTTCAAGGCAAACTGTTCTCAATTCTTCATATAACTTTATCCTCTGTCTCTGGCAATAGCAATATCTTAAGAAGGGAACGGGACCAGGGAGTGGACCATTTCTTCTTGCAATAGAGCAACTACAGTAGACAATGGCACTCTTGGGTTTCAGGTCTATGAAGCATATAGAGAAAATAAAAAAGGGAGACCTGGTGTTACAGAGCCATTTAAACCTGGAAAATGCTGCAACAATACCTTAGTTAAGTTAAACATCTTAGACAATTTCGTAGTGAAGCTTTGCCCTTCTTGCTACAATTAGTGTTAAAAAGTAAATGTTTTTCCTCAAAAAGAAAAAAAATATAACCTTGAGAGGGCAATGAAGATATTTAAAGGAAAAGGAATGTCTTTAGTTCTACACACTGATCAGTGGTCTGCTGACAACACTTCTACACGGCTGGTTGCAGCTGTCTTTATACTGAGACGACCCTGGGATTTAATCATCACACCATGGAGTGACTTTAGTCTCATTTAGCAAAGTCTTTACGCTGCTACAAAAATGGAAGGAGACTGAAGGTGCTGGACTAGCTCCAAGGCCAAGTGCCTCCCCCCCCCCCCCCCCCCCCAAAAAAATCTAGGAAACCTTGCCCAGTGGAATAATTTTAAAACCTTTTGTCCTTTTATAGCTAAAAAATCCTTTTATTTATTGGCGAGAGAAAAATACCCTTTTGTTCTAAAACATGGGCTTTGCATACTTTGCATGTCCAGAGGGATTACATTACCTGGAGATACAGCCATTAGATGCTATTAACTGTGAGATGAGGTGCCATAATTTAGTAGTGAAGAGACATAAAATTCTTTTAGCAGGATTTAAAAAATCACTACACCTCAACCATTGTTTCCCACTGAAAAGTGGATTGTGAGTTGGATGGGATATACTTGCCTACAACTTAATACATTTGCCAAGATTCCTAAGGGGCCAGTGATCAAGTAAAATTAACTGTGCTCTTTACAGCTTTTTGATGTGGGGATAGAGACATTGATGATGGTGCAATTACACAGATGTTTCCACTGGATTCTCTCAGTGTGCTTTGGAGGGGATATACAACAAACCATTAACAAGAGTTATCTCTGAAGTGGTAGATGTTTTCCTTCTCCTTCTTTTGCTAATACCATAAACATTTATTATCTTCATAATAAGAAAGAAATAAAATTTTGCATCATCAATAGTATATAGAAATTCACATTTTAAAACATTACTTCCATTTATGGTATATTACAGAGTTAGTGGGTTATTAAAGGGATCAGTACTACTTATGAACAGGTGATGAACTTTGAACCTGATCCCATTTCTTAGTTTAACTAATATACCTTTGTAGAGCACAGAGGCTGAATATGACCCCTCCCCCTCCTTGTGGGGCTCACAGGACTTAGGATTAGGATCAAGGATGTCCTGTAAGGTTTCAGTATCACATGGGATGTGAGGACTGGAAGGAAGGAAGTCCACGGCTGAGCTGTCAATGTTGACCTTGGGGAAAGATGGGTTTGGAGGACGGGCCCTGTTAATCTCACAGAAAAACCCCAGTAGTAAGAACAAAGCTTCAGATTCACATCAAAAGCCCCCACAGCCATGTGGAGAGGGGATTCACCCAGCCTGCATTTCACCCCTTTTTTACCAGGCAAAATTCTAACATTCTGTGAACAGTTAAAGAGTTCTTTGAGGCCCTGGTCAGGTAGCTCAATTGGTGAGAGTGTCATCCCAATATGCCAAGGTTGTGGGTTCGATCTCCAGTCATGGCACATACAAGAAGTAACCAATGAACACATAAATAATGGAACAACAGAAATAATGCATAAATAATGAAATTGATGTTTCTCTGTTATGTCTTTCTCTCTCTCTAAAATCCTTTAATAAATAAAAAAAGAGCTATTTGGGGGGGGGGAAGCAAATAAAGTATTTCTTTACTTCCTCACTTTATATGTTCATATCTGCTTTGTCTTTAAAACATGAGATCCCAGAAAAAATTATTCTACTGTAGCATTTATACACATTATTGCCAGTACAATTTTTAATAGACTATTTTTAGAGCAATTTTAGCTCCACAGCAAAACTGAACAAAAAGTACAGGGAGTTAGCATATACTTCCTATCCCCACACAAATACTACCACCCCTACTATCAACATCCCCCAATTGAGTGGGACATCTGTTATAGCTGATGAACCTACCCTGACACATCATTATCACCCAAAGCCCACAGTTTACATTACAGTTCACTCTTGGTGTTGGACATCCTCTGGGTTTTAACAAATGTAAATAACATGTATCCATCATTAGGGTATACAGAAAAGTTTTACTGCCCTAAAAATCTTCTGTGTCTGGCTTATTCATCCTTCCTTCCTTGCTAGCCCCTGGCAACCCCTAATCTTTCTATCATTCTTCCTCGTCTGGCTTTTTCCAGATATTTATGTAGTCGGACTCATAAAGTATGGAGCCTTTTCAGTTTGACAGCTTTCACTTAGTCATATGCATTAAAATTCCTCTATGAATTTCATGGTTTCATAGCTCATTTTTTTATTATTACTTTTTAAATGATAACTCCCTATTTTATTTATTTATTTTTGTGGGGTTTTTTGTTAATCCTCAACTAAGGGTACTTTTTCCATTGATTTTTAGAGAGAGTGGAAGGAAGGGAGGGATGGAGAGATAGGAAGAGAAAGAGAGAAACATCAATGTGAGAGAGACAGATCCATTAGTTGCTTCCCCTCGGCATGTGCCCCAACTGGGGCCAGGATCAAACTTGCAACCCAGGTACATGCCCTTGACTGGTAATAGAACCTGTGACCCTTCAGTTCACAGGTCAACCCTCTAACTACTGAATCACACTGGCCAGGGCTCATTTCTTTTTAGCACTGAATAACATCTGTACAAGTTTTGAAGCTTGCTTCCTCCGGATACCTGGCTGGTAGTGCAGCCAGAGCTTGCCCCTTGGTTGAGGACACTGAAAGGAGCTTTTACCTAGACTCCCAAAGCCTATAAGTACCACTCACACTCACCTGGACAGAGGCCAGCCCAGCCTGAAGCTCACTCAGACTTACTCTGAACAGCCCAGAGAACCAGCTGTCCCCACCCAGATACCAGAAGGAGGGTGCTCAGCTCTTTCCTGACTCCAGCAAATTGGTACAAAAGAGAAGGTCTATTTTTTTCTCATTAGACACAACCCCTGTTGCCCCTCCACCCAAATTAAGCTTTGAATTTTCTCAAGCTTTAAAGCCATTATTACTTTGAGCGAAATAGTATACCATAAGTATGGTGACCTCACAAAAGAAAAGGGGGGAAATAAAAACAGGACTCAATCACCCGTTTGCATTTTCTTCAACTGGAAATCCCAGCATGGGCCAATCAACTCAAATAAACATCGCACATGTTACTAACCGATTAAGTCATCTTAGCGGACACTCAGGTCAGGACAGTTTGGATCTGCCAGTTAGGAAAATACAAATCATTTTGCACTTGCTATCGACTCCAAGCTGGAACATAGGTTAGTGGTTCTCAACTAGGCTGCATTAGAATCACCTAAAGACCTTATTAAAAGATACCAACGCTCAGAATTTTTGGCAATGAACGCCAGGCAGCTGTATTTGTTTAATTTCCTTGAGTGATTCTCACGGGCAGTCAGGGTTGAAAGCCACTGCTTTACATGAAGAAAATTCAAAATGTCCCCTATTAAGTGCAGATAGCTTAGGGGTAGTGAATTAGACCTCTTCCTCTTTTTGTTTAAATTTAGTGTTGAGGAAAAGTAGCCACTGGTCTCTAGTTCAATAGATGCCACTGGCCTTGCCCAGGTGGGTAGCTCTTGATGGAGTCAGCTTCAGTATCATGCCTGTCCTTTTCATCTAGAAAACTTGTGAGGGTTTTGTCAATTTGGGGGTCACCAACTCATCCTGGTCTGCCTGGAACTTCTCTAGTTTTAGCACTAAACATCCCACATCCCAGGAAACCTCTCAGTCCCAAGCAAGCCAGGATCGTTGGCCACTCACTCACTCCCTCCCTCCCTCAAAGAGGTTCCTGGTGGTGTTTAGGACATGTGCACATTCAGCACAAACCTTAGCACACACATTTCCTGGAGCCAGATATGACAGGAAATACATATACAAAACTTGCTCCTGAAGCAGAATTGCAAAGTGAGATAAATTCCATTCTTAGAAGAGTAATAGCAAAGCACCAGGCACTGAACTTAGTATTTTAAACATCTATTATCTAATTTTCACAATCTGATAGCTCTTTTTTACAGATAAAAGATTGAGGTTGGGGCACTAGTGTGAGGTTACATGGTGACTAAATGGTGGAAAGAAGACTGAAACCTGGGCAGTTTGGCTCAGACATCTATGACTTTCCCACTACTAGAATAGCCGGGTAAGGACCACGGGCCTGAGATACAATAAAGCAGAAAGCCCTTCTGAAGATTCAGGTAGTAAATTTGCATTTCTTCCTTCTCACACTAAACAAGCTGGAAAGTTGCCAAATTTCCCTTTACTTCTCTCATATCAATTTACCCCTTTCATGTGCAAATCAAAGTTTCATTAATTTGCAGTGAAATTCATCCCATCCTCTTTTTATCTATTAAGACAAGGATTTGTTTTTTAAAAAAGAGCAGTTATAAGGGGAAAGTTGGGAGACACATCTTGCAAGTGAATCTGAGATTGGAGAACATGCTAAAGAATTGTAACAGGTTTTTGTTTTTTTCCCCCATGTCTCAAACCTCTTAAGTTCAGCTTTTAAAATCTGGCCAAAAAGCAAGACTCAGGGAAAAGTCATTTTTCCATACATAAAAATAAATGTGTGTTTTTTTAAATAAGTGCACTAATATTTTCACCCATTGGAGAACAAAGTGATGCTGCTTAAAAGCAGGTCAGAGTCAGTTGTCAGCTCAGAAAGGTTGTACTGCTCAAAAAGGCAGTAACTGACAGATGCAGCTAGTCCTGTGCTGTGAGCAATATAGCTCCCAATAATAAGACTGTGTAACAATAAATTTGATGGTACTCATGATAATGAGGATGATGATAATAATAATAATAATGCTTGACACAAATATGCTACAGGATTTTTAGCTAATATCCTGACTACAGCAACACCCTGTAAGCTCCCTGAGGGAAGAGCTAAGTCTCTTTTAAGTTTGCTTTAAAAAGAAGCACCTTTTTGATGTTATCCCAAAGAGTCTGTTTTCACTTCATTTCAGTGGTCTAAAAAAGATAAAGCCTATGTCTGAAATTATGCAGCACCCTATCCTGGCCCTGGCTCATAGAAGGTGTGCAGTAAAGGTTCGCTGAATGAATAAATGAGTGAGTGAAACTCTAATATGAAGTTTGATATAATGCATCAGATTCACTCCTCACTAAAAGAGGCTATCTGGAAGCAACATGGAATATTCCATTAGAAAAATCTTCACAGATCATCCCACTAATGAGGAAACAGGCCCAGAGAAGTTAAGCAGTCTTTGTAAGGTAGTTCAGCCATGAAGAGGAGGAATCAAGATTGGGGCAAGGTCTGTCTATTCCTGGTGCTGTGCTGTTTACATGACACCAGTCTACCAAGTCCCCTGGGCATTTTCTTGAACAGGGGCAAAAGAGTACTGTGGAGCCAGGAATATTAAGTTTGAATCCTGGCTCTGCCAATATGATCTTGCCAATAGCTTGACCTTCTTCCCTAAGCCACAATGATCTCATCTGTAAACTGAGGGTTAGTATGGTCCACTGTTGAGAAGTCTCAGTGAAATCATGTGCAGGAGGCCCTAACCATTGTATCTGTCACTAGAAAGTACTCAATAAATAACATGTATCAGCACTATTTCATTAACACATGTCCTGAGGCAGTCAAGCCATCCACCCCAGAGGAGGGGAAGACATTAAAATATTGTGGCTGGCTAGCTGACACACTAAGCATTACCAGTACAGGAAGGTTAAGGGACAGTGGGACCTCCTAACTCATACATCCCATCTAGTTTCTTTGTCACCACTGCTGATGGGGACAACACAACTCTAAGACAGGACATACAGTGTAAGAAATCTCTCCAGTAGGTTTAAGGTCTGCACCACAAGGTTGAGGACCTGTCACTCTATAGTGGGACCACCTAGAAACCATCAGAGAGCAGGTGGAGGAGCCTCAAAGCATGATTTCAGGGACTGCATCTTAAATCCCTAGGGGTGGGCCCCATTGTTACAAGTCCCTTGTTAGACATGGTGAGAAGAATCAGTCTGTTTGGAACTCTTCAATCTGTAGCAAAGGGCCATGCTTTCCCAGGATTCCGAGTCCCAGAATGCACTGCTAAGTGTGGACACAGCCTCAGAGGCCCCGTTCTTTTGTTTCTGCTCCACACTTAGATGTCAAACAACAGCCTCTCTTGCCACTTTTCATCAGCTTGGAGAATGAATTGAAGGGCCAATGGAACTGGAACCATGGAGACCCCATGGAAAGGATCTTAAGTGCTAAAGACATTCTTCCCACTCTAGGAGGGAGGTCTGTTTCCCAGGGTTAATAGTTTGTAGAAGGCCCAGAAGGGAGTTTCAGTTTCCAAACTTTACAGGATGCACTTGGGGATGTCAATCACCGCACCTCTGTGCGCTGGCCCAGCCTAGATAAATTGCACATGTGCACGGCCTGTTTCAACCAGCCCTGCGGAGACTCTGCTTCCCTTAGCACTGATGTTGCTTCCCCAGGTCACATCTGCTACCCAGCCAAATTTACACCAAATGACCGGGAATAAAAGAAATGTGGTAGGACCTCAATAACCTGAAATTCACAAGCACATGGGCCTCTTTCTCTAGAGACTTGGACAGATATTGAAACAGCCACATGTAGAGTTCATGATCATTGAGATAGGGAATGGACTAAAAAATTTTCCTTTATTTTACCTTTTTAAAACATACAGTATTTAATAAAATAATTGTATAAATAAGAGCTAAATGTATTCAATATTTGTTCAACAGCACTACTCTGAATCTAATGTTTTGCTAGGCTGTATATAGTCCATGTGTGAAATATAAAGAAAGAGGTGTGGCCCTGAAAGTGTTATAAACTGTATAATTATTAGGGGAAATAAAAATCCATTCACAAAACAACCAGAAAATAAGTCAATAATATAAAACATAATACAACAGAGCTGAGAATGTCTATGCTAAAAGCCACAAGAATTTAGTACATACAAAAGATCACTAAAGCTGAAACCTAGCCCACCTCTAAACATGGCTATTTACAGGTAATTGTCAGCAACCACCACATAGGAAATAATCAAGGTAATAAAACAAATTACAAATACTTAAGAGTGTTTGAAATTTAAAATCTGCTCATTAATGCAGTTTTCTTGAAGAAGTCTTCCTAGAAGTGTTTTGTTAGCTATTAATTTGTGCTGATAATTATATGATGATTAAAAATATCAAAACTTTGTTTTAAAATTTTATATAATTCAGATTTTACTGTAATTCATAACATCCTCACCCTTTCCCAACTGTTATTTATTTGTGTGGCTTTGTTTTTATGAGTCCTCCAAAATTTGAGATATGCTAATGCCCAGATCTCCAAAAATACATTCACTCAAGAATGATAAAAATATAACTACTAATAATGCAAAGAAGAAATGCCAAAATGAAAAGTTTCTGTTTCTTCTTTCTTTTCATTCATCCACCTTCCATTCATTGTTCTAGCCTTTCTTTCATTCTTCCTTTCCTTCCTTCCTTCCACCTTTCCATCCAACCTGCAAACACTCAAAGCCTGCCATATAGCAAGGAAACGAGGTGAAGGACAGAAACATGGCCCCCATCCTCAGAGCACTTACAATTTCTGCATGGCAAGCAGAGGGATCCAGCAAATCTTAAAAGACTAGAAAGATGCTTGAGATTTCCTGTGACATGGAATACACACATACCCAATGCCTCTTGCTTTTGTGCTAGAGACTGGGAAAATAGCCAACTTCAAGAGCACCAGGCTGTACTCCAGAGTTCAGAGTGGAAAACTCGGTGTGACAATGATGGACAAGTCATACTGGTACCAGTAGACATGGATTCAATTCCAAATTTCCAGAAAAAAGATGGATATATACAAAGGCTTAGCAACACCTCAGCACATATAGTGCTCATCTAAAAAGATTATTATCATTGTGAAAAACTCAGCAGAGGGAAGTCTCTTTCAAATAATAAAAATCGTCTTACCTGATTTTACTTAACAAATTTGTGTGGTAATTGATATTAGCTTTTTAAAAATCTATATATAAAAACCCAGAGACTGTTACGGTGGAATGACCAAAATGACCGGTTGCTATGATGCGCACTGACCACCAGGGGGCAGATGCCCAATGCAGGAGCTGCCTCCTGGTGGTCAGTGCACTCCCACAGGGGGAGTGCCACTCAGCCAGAAGCTGGGCTCACAGCTGGCGAGCGCAGTGGCGGTGCTGGGAGCCTCTCCTGCCTCAGTGGCAGCACTAAGGAGTGGCAAGCCAAGTGGTAAGGAGCAAGCAGGAGGGTGGTTAGGAGCAGGCAGGCGGGCAGTAAGGAGCAAGCAGGTGGGTGGTTAATAGCAAGGGGTCCCAGATTGCAAGAGGGCGCAGGCCAGGCTGAGGGCCCCCACCCACACACATGAATTTCACGCATTGGGCCTCCAGTAAATTATAAAAGTAATAGTAATACTCAAGATGGTGGGCAATGTTGGAGCTTTACCAGGTATTCACAAAACAGTAATTCTTCAGTGTTACCTGTAAAGGGACAACCTCTGGCCTATAACAATTCATACACTCCCCAAACTGTATGACTTCTTAGAAAACGGATAATGATGGGAACCAGTAGCACATCATCAACAAATGCCAAAAAACTTTAAAGATTTTGGTTTTCATCTTAAGTTTAAGTATTTCAGTACATCCCCTTTTATATATAGAACAAGCCCAGATTTCTTCAAATTCAAAACTTTAGAAAAGTAGCCAGAATGTCATTGAGATTAACAGCGTTCTTACACTGAAATCTGAGGATTTATAAAATACTAGAGGCCCAGTGCACAAATTTGTGCACGGGTCGGGTATGAACAGCCAGTCCTAATCAGGACCGATCGGGACAGGCTGGCCAGGGGTAGGGGATGTGGGAGGTTGGCCAGCCAGCCCCGCCTCCTGGTAGAACTCCCAGTCGAAGGGACAATTTGCATATTAGTCTTTTAGTATACAGGATTCTCCTTTCTCTCTGTAAAGCAGTTGTCCAGGGCCCTTCCCAGGAAGTGGGTGAATAACTGGTCCTAGCACAAAGGATGACTGACTTCTTAAATAACCTTGGTTCTTTGACAGAGCAATAAACACAGGTTTCCTATTGTCTAGGACCTGGACCTTTCCATGGGAGATAAACCGGAACTATGATACTATCACCAGCTCATTATATTGGAAAGCTGTGGGTGCTCAACAAGCCAGCAAGGGAAATTTTTATCCAAGATATATCCTGCTCATCTTGGGCAAAAGCTTGGCATTCTTGAGCATGAGGCAGATCCATAATGTCAAGCCTTCCTGGCACTAAAGTGTGCACTCCTAGCTGGTACACCGCTCCATGCCTCAGGGATGCTAAAAAAGGCGTCACTCAAGAAAGTCTAGTTAAATTTTAGAAGTGCCTCCCTAGTCCCAGGTCTAAAACTTTTCCATCGCTCCACCTTCTCTGCCTTAATTATATAAATTACTTGATTCTTAAAACCATATCCCAGGGTAAAAAGGAAGATTCTGTGATCAGCTGACTTTCACAGGATGGAAGTGAGGGTCAGAGAGGCCACATGGCTTGTCCATAAGTGGCAGGTATAGGTCTTGAATATAATCCTCAGTCTCACATTCCTAGGCCTCTAGACCTCCTGGACCACAGCTAATATAGCATAGCATCTCAGGCACACTCTTTCTATCATGCCTAATGGAAAACAAAAATGCTGATTTTCCACTCTTGGCTGCACATCAGAATTATAGAAGGACACTTAAAACTAGAGGCCCGATGCATGAAATTCATGCAAGAGTAGGCATTCCTTTCCCTCAGCTGCTGGCACCAGCTTCCCTCTGGCACCCGGGACTTGGGCCTCCCTCTGGCACCTGGGACCTGGGCTTTGCTGTGGCTGCTGGCAGGCACCTGGGACCCAGGCTTCTCTTGCAGCCCCAGCTTCATCCAAAAGGACGTCAGGTCTAATTAGCATATTATGCTTTTATTATTATATTAGAGGCCCGGTGCACAAAAATTTGTGCACTCGGTAGGGGGGTGGGGTCCCTCAGTCTGGCCTGTGCCCTCTCGCAGCCTGGGACCCCTGGGGGATGACCACCTGCTGGCTTAGGCCTGCTCCTCGGGGGATTGGGCCTAAGCTGGCAATCAGACATCCCTCTGGCAGCCCGGCAGCCCTCGGGGGATGTCCACTTGCCAGCGGGGAGCAGACCTAAGCTGCAGTTGAACATCCTTAGTGCTGCTGAGGAGGCAGGAGAGGCTCCCACCACCACCGCTGTACTGGAAGCCATCAGCCTGGCTTGTGGCTGAGCAGAGCTCCCCCATGTGAGAGCGCACTGACCACCAGAGAGCAGCTCCTGCATTGAGCATCTGCCCCCTGGCGGTCAGTGTGTGTCATAGTGACCAGTCATTCCCAGTCTTTCTGCTGTTAGGGTCAGTTTGCATATTACCCTTTTACTATATAGGATAGAGGCCTGGTGCACGGGTGGAGGCTGGCTGGTTTGCCCTAAAGGGTGTCCCGGATCAGGGTGGGGGTCCCGCTGGGGTGCCTGACCAGCCTGGGTGAGGGGCTGATGGCTGTTTTCAGGCTGGCCAAGCTGGTGACAGAAGCTCCCAGCCTCTCCTTTTTTCTTTTTTTTTTTTATTCTGGGATTTATTTACCTTCTATAATTGAAACTTTGTTGCCGCTCCAGCTCCGAGGCCACGGCCGGCTGAAAGCAGGTATCTGGGGTTTGTTTAGCTTCTATAACTTTGTTGCTTTCAGAGCTCAGAGCCGGGCCGTGGCAGGCGGGGAACCTTGGCTTCCTCCATCACTGGAGCAAGCAAGCCTCCTGCTCGCTTCAGCTGCGTGGCTGCCGGCCACCATCTTGGTTGGGTTAATTTGCATATCCTCTGATTAACCAATGGGAAGCGTAGCGGAGGTATGGTCAATTACCATGTTTGTCTATTATTAGATTAGACTAGTGGTCTGGTGCACAAAATTCATGCACGGGGGTGTGTGTCCCACAGCCCTGCCTGCACCCTCTCCAATCTGGGACGCCTCAGGGGATGTCTGACTGCTGGTTTAGGCCCTATCCCTGGAGGATAAGGCCTAAACCGGCAGTCGGACATCCCTCTCACAATCTGGGACCACTGGCTCCTAACCGCTCACCTGCCTGCCTGCCTGATTCCCCCTAACCACTCTGCCTGCGGCCTGATCGCCCCCAACTGCCCCCCCTGCCAGCCTGCTTGCCCCCAAATGCCCCCCCCCTGCCAGCCTAATCACCCCCAACTGCCTCTCCCCTGTTGGCCTGCTCGCCCCCAACTGCCCCCCCTGCCGGCCTGCTCAACCCCAACTGCTCCCCCCTGCCAATCTGCTCGCCTCCAACTGCCCCACCCTGCCGGCCTGCTCACCCCCAGCAGCCCCCCCTCTGCTGGCCTGCTCGCCCCCAACTGCCCCTCCTGCCGGCCTGATCTCCCCTAAACGCCTTTGCCTCGGCCCCACCACCATGGCTTTGTCTGGAAGGACGTCTGGAAGGTCTCCCAGTCTAATTAGAATTTTAGCCTTTTATTAGTATAGAAAATGCACATTCTCAGGCTCCACCCTGCCAGGAATTTCAAGTAAGGGTAGGATAGAAAATCTGTACTTTTAGCACACTTTCCAGGCAATTCTGATGCAATCAGCTCTCTGCCTGTGCAGGAACTGGCATTAATAAGACCCAGCATGAGAGCAGAATGAAGCCACACTCTCCTTCCAAAACTGAGTGGTCCAGTTCCTCAGGCCTTCTAACAGTCATTTACTGCTGAGTGCTTGAGAGATGGAATTTTTAGTCATTGCTTTCATCAGAAAGATTGATCAGCCCTAACTGGTTTGGCTCAATGGATAGAGTGTTGGTCTGTGGACTCAAGGGTCCTGGGTTCGATTCCGGTCAAGGGCATGTACCTTGGTTGCGGGCACATGCCCAGTAGGGAGTGTGCAGGAGGCAGCTGATCGATGATGTTTTTCTCTATCCCTCTCCCTTCCTCTTTGTAAAAAATCAATAAAATATATTTTTTTTGAAAAAAGAAAGAAAGAAAGATTGATCAGCACAGTGGAAAGCCGCATATACTATATGCAGGAGACCTGTCTTTTAATTCAGCTGTAACTCAATTCAAGTGGAGTTCTTTCCCAGGCTATGGGGCCCTGGTTGAACCACTTAACCACTTCTTGGGCTCAAGGGCTTCATCTGTCCCATCATGCTAGTGTCATCTGAACCTGAAGAATGGTGGAGGAAGCAATACTTCTAGGGCTCTTATATATAGAGAAAAATCTCTTATGTTCCTTGAAAGGAAAATGATAAGCAAATATAACAATGAGAAACTTAAAAAACTCCCTTTTAGTCCATTCTACATGTTGCAATCAGCATAATTGTCTGAAAGCACAGCTTGCTGAAAAGTGCAAGCAGACCTCCCCCCTGCACAGACCGTGGTTTCCTATTTCCAGTTGAGTCAAGTCCCAACATCTAAGCTGGGCAGGCAAAGGGCTTCAAAAACTGTCTCCACGGCACTCATATGTCCAGTCCTGTTTCTTGATACTCCCTTCTTTACCCTATCCTATACCTCAGAGGTTAGTGAACTTCAGCCCACGGGCCAAATTTGGACTTAGGCTTATTTGTGTAAGTATATTTTTACTGGAACACAGCATACTCATTTGTTTATGTATTATTTGTGGCTGCTTTTGTGCTACAGTGGCAGAGTTGAGTTAATTGTGAAAAAGACCATTCGTAACCTCTTAGTCTGCAAAGCCTAAATTATTCACTATCTGCCACTTTATAGAAAAAGTTTGGGGACTGACACCTGCTAGAGATCAGTCTTTTTCAGACATTTCAGAACATTACCTCATATATATACACTTTACAATGAGACTTACTATATACATAAATACCTGTGTGCATACTTATATGTACATATTTCTCCAAGAAACATTTACTTTTACTGAATGCAATGTATTCTTTCATATATATATTTTATTGATTTCAAAGAGAAAGGGAGAGGGAGAGAGAGGTAGAAACATCAATGATGAGAGAGAATCACTGATCAGCCTCCTGCATGCCCCCTACTGGGGATCAAGCCCACAACCCGGGCATGAATCGCCCTTGACCAGAATCGAACCCAGGACTCTTCAGTGCACAGGCTGACACTCTATCCACTGAGCCAAACCAGCTAGGGTGAATGCAATGTATTCTGATAGTTTCTAGTTAATTAACAAAATTTTTAAGCTGTTCATGACATGCTACTCCTCTCATGACCCCAAATGAATCTTGATTTATATTAGGAAAGCACTGCTTAGACAGAGTGAACAACTGGCTACTCACAACACATCCTCTGCTCTCCCCCCACTATTCCTTTCCTGTCATTGTTCCCTCCATCTGACAAGTCCCTGTCATTTCACCTCTATGTGCATAAATCCTTTCCATTCTTTAAGAACTAGCCCAACCTCCATCTCTTCTATAAAGTTGGCTTTCAATTTCTAGTCCTGAAGCATTTTCTCATTTTCTTATCTCCGATAGTATTTTGTCTATTACTCTATTGTAGAACTTTAAAGTTTCTGCTTTGTATAACAGTCTTCTGTACATTTTTCTTGTTATGTACCTTAGAGATCTTGAGTTCCTTAAGGGCATGATCTTACGCATTTTGCATTATATACACCATATAATACAGTGCCTTATACAATGTAAGTACTTAGTAAATGTTTATTGAATTGAAGTATGCAAATATTTATTACTAAGGTATAAAATTGTTTATACATATAATATTCTATCCTTTAATTTTAGAGACTATAATTATATGGTAAGTGGTAAGCACTCAATAAATGCTTATAAAGACAAAGATGAAGAGGAAAGGATAACCTGGACTTACCAGTTTCTATTCCAGTTGTTATATTTGTGTTATTTTAATAACTAGGAGGCATAATTATTATAATCTGTGATTTTTTTGAGTCAGTCACTGGTTTAGACCCAAAAAACACCAACAAGGAAGGAAGCTGTTCAATTTGTTGGGTCTTAGCAGGGAAAAGGTATAACAGTCCTGACTATTCTAAGCAAAGCTGCCATCCATACACTCTCAGTTCAAACACTAGTACTTGATAGAGCTTGATGCATACCACCCCTCCTATACCATTAGCAGTAACTAGGGTCTAACTGATTTCGGTAACAGGATAAAATTCCTTAGGAGGAAACGTCTTCAGGAACCCAACATAGCCTGAAATGTCATTACGACCAGTTAGAGTGGTTTTACTACCATCTATTTAAACATGACCAAAATTTACTTATTCTAAATAGGAATTCAAGGTTGGTTTGATATGAGCAAAGCAATCATAGTATTTTATTACATTCACAGAATAAAAGAGAAAGAACATACCCATATATATATCACCTGATTCTAAAAGGGTACCTAATAAATCCAATAGCCATTTCTAATAAGACTCTAAGTAAAATGAGAAGAGGGAAAAATAGCTTTGTATACATGGTAAACATTTTACCAATATTAAAAAGCCATCATCAAACTAAAGAGTAAAATACTGAATAAATTTCCATTAAAATAACGAAGTATTACAATTATTTAATATTACTTTGAAGATTATAGCTAATACAATATAATAGAATATGAAAACAAAGGGTATAAATATTAGAAAAGAAAACAAAAAAATCTTTTAGTAATAGATTATCCTATATAATAAAAGGGTAACATGCAAATCAACCAAACAGGGAAACAACCGGTTGCTATGACGTGCACTGACCACCAGGGGACAGATGCTCAACCCAAGGAGCTGCCCCCTGATGGTCAGTGCGCTCCCACAGGGGAGCAGCGCTCAGCCAGAAGCCAGGTTCACTGTTGGCAAGCGCAGCAGTGGTGCTGGGAGGCTCTCCCGCCTCCGTGGCAGCACTAAGGATGTCTGACTGATGGCTCCCAGGCTGCGAAAAAGGGCACAGGCCAGGTTGAGGGACCCCCTCCCCACCCCTGAATGCACGATTGTTGTGCACCGGGCCTCTAGTATAATTATATTCCTTTAAAAAATCCTAAGAGAATGTAGAGTTTCTAGAAAATAAAATGCTATAATTAATGGAATGTACTGAGGTGGTTGAAAACCAGAGAAAAGGCATATTATTCAATAGCTTCTCTGTATATAAGCATTAAACAATTTAAAAACGAAAATGAGGACATCAACATTGAAAGCTCTATAGGACATATGACCCAGTTTCTTCAATGAATAAATACCAGAAAGAAAAAATGTGGAGAAAAAAATGCAGATTAAAGAATTAAAAAGCATCAAGTTATAATGTAAGATCTTTTGGATTCTAACTGGGGGGAAAAATAAGTTGTGGGGTGTGGAGAATAGGAGAAATTATTAATAAATTATTTTTGCAGTTCCACTTTTGCATTTCTGTTTAGGATATGAAAATCTGCAAGAGAATGCTACTCCCAGCAATACTAAAAGGCCAAGAAACCTACAAAATCATAACTTTTCTTGAACTCATTAGAGATCCTAAATCACAAGGCAATAAAGTAAAGTGAATTGCAGAGTGACAAGCCCCTCTGAGGAGAGACAAGACACAAAACAGTCTCACTTTTGGCAGAGCACAGGAGAAAGAGGACGCTTCCATATAAGTGAATAATCAGAAGTCCCTGGCTGCTCACAAGAAGGATGGGAAACAAAGAGGTAGACTTGCTGGTACTGGTATGCAGGAGATGATCAGCTGCTGCTGAGGACAAGCATGGAGCCCTTCCAGTTCCCCACCCTTCTTTCACAAGACACAAAAACCTTAAACTCCTGAATGTACAAGCTGTAAGCCTTCTTATAAAGGGCCCAGGCAAAGATCCATTGCTACTGGAATAGGATTGAAGTAAAACCCTCTGCTCCTGGAGAAAGGGTAGGAAACCTTCTTGAGCCTCAAATTCCACATTAATACTAAGCAGAGCTCTGCTGCCACTGAAGAATGGTCAAGCATCTAGTGACAGAAGTCTTTTTTTAAATCACAGTAACTGCTGGAAGCTTGAAATGAAATAGAAACACTGAAAAAAATATCCTTTGGCACTCTCTTTCCTTTGAGCACATAGCAAAAATTATCCCACTTCTGGAAGAAATTAAAGCCTATGATACAATAAAAATTATAACAGAAATAATAAACCCAAATCCAGCTCAACTCCTGACTAGATTAACTTAACTTTAAATAATAATGACCTAAGAGAAGAATTGGTATGCCCGTTAATGTGTATAAATATTATTTGCCTGAGTCCTACTGTTGAGATATAGATATAGATATAGATATAGATATAGATATAGATATAGATATACTGTCCAGCATTCAATTAAAAATTGAATAAAAAGCAAGAAAGAGTAAACCACTGCTTTATTAGGAGTTAAAGCAATCAAGAAAACCAGAAACTAAGATCAACTAGATATTAGAACTATCAGACAGGGAGTTTAAAATAACGTTTAATATGTTAAATGATCTAATGAAAAAGATAAATACCACATACAAACATATATAAACAACATATATAAAAAGAATTTTTTCAGAGAGATGAAAATTATTTTTAAAAAGTCAGAAAGAAATGCTATTAATAAAGACACAAGCCGAAACCGGTTTGGCTCAGTGGATAGAGCGTCAGCCTGCGGACTGAAAGGTCCCAGGTTCGATTCCGGTCAAGGGCATGTACCTGGGTTGCGGGCACATCCCCAGTGGTGGGTGTGCAGGAGGCAGCTGATCGATGTTTCTCTGCCATCGATGTTTCTGGCTCTCTATCCCTCTCCCTTCCTCTCTGTAAAGGATCAATAAAATATATTTAAAAAAAATAATAAAAAAAAAAATAAAGACACAATATCAGAAATGAAGAATTCCTTCAGTAGGCTCATCAGTAGATTGGCCACAGCTAAGGAAAGAATCAGTAACTTAAAGATATGCCAATAGAGATTATCTAAATTAAAACACAAAAGGAAAAAAAGTAAACAAAACCAAACAGTGGGTGTAAGAGCTCTGAAACAACATATGGTCACAATTCATCTAACATAAGTGCAATTAAAGTCCCAGAAGGAAAAGAGGACGAGAACTGGGGGAAAATATGTGAAAAGATAATGGCTGAGAATTTTCTGAAATTAATGCAAGACAACAAACAAGAATCCCAGAGATCCCCAAGCAAGGTTTTAAAAAAAATACACATACCTAGAAATATTATAATTAAACTGTTGAAAAGAAAAGATAAAAAGAGCCTGGCTGGTATGGCTCAGTGGTTGAGCATCGACCTACGTATGAATCAGGAGGTCATGGTTCCATTCATGGTCAGGGCACATGCCTGGGTTGCGAGCTCAATCCCCAGTAGGGGGGCACGCAAGAAGCAACCAATCAATGGTTCTCTCCCATCACTGATGTTTCTACCTTTCTCCCTTTCCCTTCCTCTCTCTGAAATCAACAACAACAAAACACATATTAAAAGATAAAAATAAAATACTGAAGACAGCCAGAGGTGGGGGGAATTTCAATAGAGAGAAACAGAAACGAGAATTAGAGCCCACTTCTTGGAAACTAAGCAAACCAGAAGACAATGAAGTAACATCTTTAAATACTGAAAGAAGAAATTATTATTTTTTTGTTAATCCTCACCCGAGGATATTTTGTCCAATGATTTTTAGAGAGAGTGGAAGGAAAGGGGAGAGACAGTGAGAGAGAAACATCGATAGGGGAGACACATCGATTGGCTGCCTCCCACATGCACCAGGACCATGGCCAGGGACTAAGCCTGCAACCAAGGTCTGTGCCCTTGACCGGAATCAAACCTGTGACCCTTCAGTTCACAGGCCAACACTCTAACCACTGAGCCAAGCCAGCTAGGGCAAAAAATTATTTTTTAACCTTTTTAGGGGTGATAATAATATGTGTTTATATACATTTTTTCTCGATAGCCATTATACTTAAAGAATCACTAGGGATTGCTTCACAATAATCAGGAAGGAGGGCTCCCTAGGTGGATAAGGGTAGAGATAAAGCAAGATTGACCTTGAGTTGATAATGGTTGAAACTAATGAACACATGGAAATTCAATATGATATTCTCTCTACTCATGAATTTTTTAAAATTCAGTAAATTTTTTAAAGAAATGGAAGATTATATTTTTAGAAAAAGAAGAAATAGGTAGATGTGGTAAGTGTATCATAACACACATTCCACTAGGTGTTTTCTTCCTTCCTTCCTTTCTTTCTTATTTATTTATTTACCTATTTGCCTCTAACTCTGCCTCTAACCTTTGATTCATAGTGGGCTCACAGGTTTCCAAAATGGGGTCACAGAGTGCTACAGCCACCCCTTCTAGAAACACCAACCCAACAAAGCCTACCAGTGCCAAAGCTCTCTTCTCCACACAGAGAGCACCGTCCCGAGTCCATCAGGTTTGAGAAGAATCTCCATCCAGCTGGGGTCTCATACACAGGGACCTTCATTGATTTGGCCACTCTGAAAAATAAAAGCCAGGGCAAAAGTCAATTCATATATCCCCTTTCTTTTCTTCTCTCAGCACAAAAGGATGTCTTTAGGCTCTATTAATCCCACACTTAGATTTCAAAACATCCTGTACAATATTGACAGTTTTTAGGATGTCAAGCCATAAGGTAGAGAATGATAAATAGCCTACTCCAGTGGTTCTCAAATTTTCTTTCCCAATAATATAGAACATATTAATATAGAGAATAGTCTCACATTTATGTTTCCCTTCTATGAATGTTCCTTTATCTTTGTGGTGAGATCTGATTTGGGGAATCTCAGAATCTAAATTAAGATGGTATTTGGATATAGACACTTTGAAATATTGTTTGATAGTATCTACTAAAAATGAATATATACACATATCCTATTGACCAGAAATTCAACTCCTAGAAATTACTAATGACATATAATGGACACTGTGGTGCACTGCTCAGATTCACCCTAAACATACACACATACCCACATTTTAACATTTTTAGGATTAGAACATTCATTCTACCAACTGCTAAGAATATTGATGGATGACAGCTCACAAATGTGGCCCCACTCTCTGGGAAAGAGAGATATCTCACTCAAAACCATGCTCACTCCCCTGGGTCAGGCCATATCCAATAACTGGTGAATGAGGGATATGTAAAGGTCCAGCCTCCTTGCCTTTAATGGGCACAACTCTATAGGGCCATTTCAGCTCCAGAGTTCCCTATAGGTTGGCTGAGGCCTTTGTTGCAAGTGCATCACAGTCGCAACTTCTCTCTCTGTCCAGTCCTCCCTTCTTACTCCCCCATTGGTGGTGATCTCAAGGGCAACTTTGATCTTGATGGCAGAAAGAAATAAACTTCCTATAAGCAAATCTCAGAGCTGCTTACACAGGATGTGACATTACTCAACAGAATCTTGTGTACACAAGATTTTACAAAAATTATCATAGAATCTCAATTCATAATAACTGAAACAATCCAAATGTCCATCAAAGTAGAATGGATAAATAATTTACAATTATAACACAATACCATAAATTCCACTGAATGAACTATTCATATATGCAACAACTTAAATAAATCTAACAAACATAATATTGAGTAAAAGAAACCAATAACAGCCCAGCTAGTGTGGCTCAGTGGTTGAGTGTCGGCCTATGAACCAGGAGGTATGGTTCGATTCCCAGTCAGGGCACGTGCCCAGGTTTTGGGCTCAGTTCTTAGTAGGGGCGTGCAGGAAGCAGTCAATCAATGATTCTCTCTCATCATTGATGTTTCTATCTCTCTCTCCTTCTCCCTTCCTCTCTGAAATCAATAAAAATACATTTTAAAAAAGAAACCAATAACAAACAAATATATATTGCATTGTCTCATTTAGTTAAAATTCAAAAACAGCTAAAACTAATCAATGCTATAAAAATTCAGGCTCAGAAGATCAAAGAGGTAAAAGGTTTTATTCAGGTCTCACAGAGGTAAAAAAGCAAAGCTAGAATTTGGACCCAAGTCTGCTTAGTCTCTGCTCATGTTCTATTTCCCTACATCATGCTGTCTCCCCAAATGTTTTAGTGCTTCAAGAGGTAAATAGATCTCAAAGTACGCTGGGGAATGAACTGGTACCCAGACATTGGCCTGAGGAACTTTACCTTTTCCATATGCAAGCACTCTAAAGAAAAAGACACCAAATGCCTGTCACTAGCAAGGTGTAGTTATTTGAAGGCCATAAGTGTAGAAGATGGCCATGCAGAGGGACCAGCAAAGGTATCTTAGTGAAAGAGGAAGAAAGATGCACATAGGACAAAGAACACAATGTAATGATGATTTCTTTAAGTGTGGTTCTGGCCACCCAGAAGAAAAAAAATATCTAGAAACTCTTGACACAGGTTAATAAACACCTCCCTTTCGATAAAATCCAAATATAATTAATATGTTCAGGATCTTGAAAAAATATGGGCTAAGTCTCTTTCAAGTTTGCTTTAAAAAGAAGCACCTTTTTGATGTTACCTCAGAGTCTGTTTTCACTTTATTTCAGTGGTCTAAAAAAGATAGACAAGTATGCTTATAAATTGGTAGGAACAATGAAACAAATCCTCCCCAAATTGTAGATCGAAGGTAAATTTTCAAAGCCACTAATATCATGCTTTGAAGCTCAAGGAAGAAAGAATAATTCACACAGAAGCTTTCCAGGGGCAGCACCTAGTTAAAGCCTGGGACAAAATTAATTTAGCACATCGGAATGCATATGATTACTAAATAGAGAATGGGGCAGAGGTGAGAGTAGAGGGTGTGGGGATGTGTATTATTTGGCCAAAACATTCGTGGAGTTTCAAAGCCAAGTTGGCAGATCTAAAGGGAGGGAAAAGGATTTCCCCAGCTCCCACCCTTCCCCATAAATCACTGTCAGGAGGTCATCAGGCTGAAAGATGAGGTTGGAATTTAAAGGACCGGATACGTTTATAACTATGAGCCACAGTTGGAGCTATGCAAGCTAAGATAACAACGTGGGCAGTTAAATTTCAGGATCTTGAGCGTGAGCTGATTGTGTCCTAGAGTTAGAAAGGAATTCCTCTCCCTCCTCCTTCTACTGAACTTGGGATTCATCCCAAACAGCATTCAGTAGATACCATTCCCTAGACTGGTTTTTGGCAGGAAGCCCCTAGTGAGTCTCTGAAACCCTTTGGTACAAAAGCTCAAAATAAAGCTGCTCATGCTGAGGGTCTGCACCCCGCTCCTTGACTCCTTCCACCAAGTTATGGAGGCAAACATAGGAACTCACTTTCTAGGAATGACCAGAGTATGAAGGAAAAGAAAGAAAATGAATTTGGGCCACAATTCTCCTGCAAGTGGGAGTGAGCCCTAGTAGGAAAAAAAAAAGTAGATATAAGCTCCTCGGTATGGATTTAAAAACTTCAAAAAATGTGGCTTCAGGTTGGAAATAGCCTTAAGCCTATCTTTCTAGCAGTTTCTCCCATGATACTCCCTACATGCTTCTGAAAAACTGGATTATCTTTTGTTTTTCAAATATGCTCTTGCATTTTTTTTCTGTTTAGGTCTGAGACCTTCATGCTTTTCATTTTACCTATGTTAATTCTCCTTTCCAATCTCTGTCAAAAGATTTCACATGGCATCAAGACCTATCTTAAATGCCCTGCCATCACGAAGCCTGTAGCAAATCCTTTTCCTAGACACACCGCTGGACTATACTTCCTGACCTCCCTCACAGTTAGCAGTGGCCACATAGTGGATGGAGTTCTAGCCAATGGAACCCAAGTGGAAATGACATACACCCTTTTCTATCCTCCATGCTCTTTCTCCTTCTACCAGCTTAATGTGGACAAGCCCAGCAATCCCAGAAACTACATGTTGAGGATGGTGGACCCACAAGATGGAAGAATCTGAATCTCTAAATTAATATTTCAAGCAGAATGAATTACCAATCAAAAACATCTGTTTTTAACTTTTGATGACTGACTTTTTAACTTTTGCTATGTTTGATCCATTATATATATGGGGATAAGTTTTGTAAAAGAAACTGCATTATCTTAACTAACATGACCCTTGTCTTATTGCCACAATCAATCCAAAGTAACCCTTCCTGGTCAGCCCAGGGCAGCCTGTGCATTTAGGCTAGGTAGCAGGAGGACTTCCCACTGGAAGGTGGGTAAGCCCATGAAGGACTATCTTTGAGAGGACACCTGCATAGCCCTCGGCATGGTACCTTCCACATGGCTGATGGCCCCATGGGACACAGCTTTTCCCAGAAGAGGCTCTTTTTAGGCTTGGCCACATTCTCTCCCTCAGAGGCTTGGGGACCACCAATGGACAGCAACAGGTGATTTCATTGATATTAAAAAGCATGAATTAGCAAAAAACAAAACAAACCACAACACACAAAAACTAACACTTCCTGCCACTGAGCTTCCTCTAACTTGGTATGGGTCAGAAATTATTTGAGGCAGGGACTAATGCATCTTATATACCTTTATAGTTATTAAATATCTAGGATAATATAACACTGGTCAAACCTGCCCTCAAAAAATTCTGTATGATTTCATTTGACTAATAATATCTATTATTTAAGTTGTGCTATTGGATATCAGGAGGGTATGTATCTCTATTTTATACTTGTAGTTTCCTAAATATATAATTCATTTCTGCATGTTTTACTTAAATTAGTCATTGTAAGAAAAGAGAATTTCTCCAGGTAGTGGGGCTATCAAGATGACAAAGGCATTCTTTGAAACAGGAGCTTAAAGAATTAAGGTGTGACCAAATGAGAATCAAAGGATTGACGATAAAGGTTACTTTAGCTTGTGAAAGAATAGCAAATAAATAATGACTGATTATATCAAGTGCAGGAGCATACCCAGCTGCTCTTGGAATCCTACTTCAAGCTTATTGTAATAGATTTAAAGAGGACAAGATCCAGGTCCCTCTTCCTTTGATTTATCTTCAAATGTCCACTTTCTTGAGAGCCAAGCAGGGTTCATGGTTTTATTGCCTACACACTGGACTCTCAGCCCCTTTTTTAAAAGCCCCAATTACACAGACAAGGAGAAGATATTGGTATCACATATATACAACACAAGACTTCACATGCAACTTAAATTAAAAATGCTCCTAGCCCAGTTTGTGTGGGTCAGGGATTGAGCATCAACCTATGAACCAAGAGGTTACAGGAGGCAGCCAATCAATGATTCTCTCTCATCATTGATGTTTCTATCTCTCTCTCCCTCTCCTTTCCTCTTTGAAATAAAAACATATATTAAAAATACTTCTATAATTCAATAAAAGGGCAGATAACCTTTAAATGGGGCAAAAGTCTTGAACAGGCACCTTAAAAAAGAGAATATTCCAGGGAGCAATTTGCATATGAAAAGATGCTCACCCTCACTAGAGACTGGGAAACTGCAAATTAAAACCTCAATGAGATATCACCCACAAGACTAGTTGAAAAGAGTGGTATTGCCAAGTTCTGGTGAAAATTGGAACTCTCATGTATTGCTAAAGGAATGCCAATTAATACCGATTATGGTATTATGTGATGTATTTACAAAAATAAATAGCACAGAACAGAGAAAATTAACAAACTGCCACTATATAGAAAAATATTAATGAATCTCACAAACATAACATTGAGTGAAAGAAGTTAGACATAGAGGAATATTTGTATATTTCCATTTATACTTCAAAAATAGACAAAACTAACCATAGATATTGGTTTAGGTATTTTTTTAGATCTGACACCAAAAGCACAGGCAACAAAAGCAAAATTAAACAAATGGAACTATATAAACTAAAAATTACTGCACAGCAAAAGACACAACCAACAAAATGAAGAGTCAACCTATACAATGGGAGATTATATTTGCAAACACTATAGCCAGCTAGAGGTTCGGTGCACGAATTCGGGTGGGGTCTGGCTGGGTGTGTGGGTGGGGTCTGGCCGGCCCACCCCAATGGGGGCCCATCGGGCCAGGCTGGCACCCCGCCCCCAATCAGGGTGTTGGGGCTGATCAGGGGTGGGGCCAGCCGGGGGGAGGGGCCGCAGGCAGTTGGACGGCCAGCCCCCGATCGGGGTGTTGGGGGCTGATCAGGAGCCAGGCCGGCATGGGGGGTGGGGGGGGAAAGGGGGCTGATCAGGGCCTGGATCAGGCTGGTTGGCTGCCACAGTGTGTGTCATAGCCACCAGTCGTTCTGGTCATTCTGGTTGTTCTGCAATTCCAGTCCCTGGGTTTTTATATATACAGATAAGTGATTAATATCCAAAACATATAAGGAATTCTTACAATTCAATAACAAGAAAACAATCCAATAAAAAATGGGCAAAGAATCTGCATATACATTTTTCCAAAAAGAAAAAAAAAATTAAAATGACCAACAGATATATGAAACTTGCTCAACATCACTTATCATCAGGGAAATGCTTATCAAAACCACAATGAGATATCACCTTACACCTGTTGAATGGCTATCATCAAAAAGACAAAAGATAAGAGCTGGTGAAAATGTGGAAAAAGGGTACCTCTGTGCACTATTGGAGAGAACATAAATTAGTACAGCCATTATGGAAAACAGTATGGAGTTTCCCAAAAAAATTTTTAAAAGAACTACAATAGCTCAACCAGTGTAGCTAAGTGGTTGAGCATCAACCCATGAACCAAAAGGTCACAGGTTTGATTCCAGATCAGGGCACATGTCTGGGTTTCGGGCTTGATCCTCAGTAGGAGACGTCAGGATGCTCAACCACTGAGCTACACTGGCCAGGCAAAAATGTTAAATTTAAACCTTTTCAGTCTAAAATTTGACAGTAGAGTATTGGCAGTCTACCCCCATGGGTAAACTAAAGTAAGACTTTGGCGGGGGGGATTAAGAAGAATGAGCAGAGTATTCCACATTTTAGGTCTAAATACATTTAAGGAAAAGATTGATGAATTTAACCACATTAAAATTTGTAAAAATGTCTATTTGTCAAAACCCCCCAAGATGGAGGTAAGCCATAGATTGAAATAAGATATTTGCAATGCAGAAAACTGAAGGATTAGTAGCCATCCTAAATAAAGTCCTGTAAACCAGGATAAAAAACTCAAATGACCTCACACAATTCACAGAAGAAAAAGATTAACTGGCCAATATAGAAATATATAGTAATCAGGGAATAGATAACGTCACACCTGTCACATAAAAAAGAAAAACTCTAATAATTCCACATAGTGGTGGGAAATCAGAAACCCAAAGATTGATGGCAGTTTGTAAATGAGTACACCCACTTCATAGGGAAATTTGAGAATTCCTAGTAGAGCTGACCAGGCCCAATGACCCAGCAAGGCCCTCTCTCGGATACCTGTCCCAGAGAAACTGGTACATGTGCACAAGCAGTTGTGATTCAAGGATGTCTATTACAGGACTATTTTCGAGAGAGAAAAAGAATAAAACCAGAAGTAACCTGTTTTTCAGTAGGGGAAAAGACAAGCTGTGGTTTATTTATACAGTGGCAAATAAACAACCATGGTTCAAGGGCTCCAAAGTATAGAAGGCAAAAGAGCCACAAAGAAGAAATTAAGTTTGTACTTCTATCTTGCAAGATTATCGTAGACCCCAGCTATTCCAATCACAGTTTCTCCCTCACTAGTTCAACTTGAAAACCCAGTGGGATATGATTCCTCCTCTGTAATAACAGGTTTCAGACATTTGCAACTCTGAAGAATTAATAGGACTAAATGACCAAAATGACGAGATGCAACAGCATTTGGTTCAGAAAACCAGCCAGAAGCTGCTGATGCCACCAGAGCCACAGTGGAGATTGGAAGCTCTACCCTGTCCCATAGCTATGCCTCTGAAGGCAGAAGGCAAGTCCATGCACACTAGCTGTAATTAATTAGCCTGGGCAATGCCTAAGATTCTTTTTTTAATATGTTTTTATTAAATTTTAGAGAGAGAGGAAGGGAGAGAGGGAGAGAGATAGAAACATTGATGAGAGAGAAACATCAATTGCCTCCTACATGCCCCTACTGGGAATCAAGCTCAAAACCTGGGCACATGCCCTGACTGGGATTCGAATCAGGGACCTCTTGGTGCATGGGTCGAGGGTCAACGCTCAACTGCCAAGCCACACCAGTTGTCCAAACCAAACTGAAATCTGAAGGAAGGTGAGCCAGTTGATATAGTCCATAGAGGTCAGCCTGCAGGACGGAGAGCAGGAAGTGGAGGGAAAGAGGGTCTTGGGAGCAAATGGAAGATACACAGCACACTCTTCATCAGACTGGTTCCTGATTTGTCATGTTAATCTGCCCCTCCCTTCTTTGTGCTGCCACTATAAACCCTGCCTGTCACACACTCATTGCAGGATACTGCATTAGACACTGGGACACCTGACTCTCTCCACTAGTAATCTGTGTGCCTCTGGAGGGCAAGGGCTCTGCCTGGCACAGAGTTAAGTGCTTAGAGATATTGGTTAATTCTATGCAAGCATCACAGACTCCTCCTACATGGGTAATTTAGATTCCAGAATGAGGTCCTTCAAGTACATGTGGGAGCAAGTACATGAGACCATTAAAAGCTTAGGATAAAGTTAAGCTATGGTGGATGAATTTCCAAATGGAATTATACCAAGGATTGGCTGAAAAGATTGATAACCTTACTTCTAATTAAGGGTACATCAGTTTACCAAGTGCAAGGCTTTAAGTTTCTTGTGATAAAGTTGCAGATTATATTAAAACTGACCTCTTTATCTTTGTGGAATTCCTCAGAACTAAATGCTCATTTCACTGTAAAACTTAAAGGAGAGGGTAGAGAAATACTGCTCACATTTATAAGGTGCACCTCACAGGGCTGAGGTGTCATTTAGCACATGGGAAACACTGGTTAAGATTAACTGAGAAATATATTCTGCATATGATTATGGCAGGGATGGACTTCAAAGGAATTTACTCCCTTTGGACACCTTTGAAGAGCAAGGGAGAAGGAATGGGTCAAATACTCTTAAATCACATCAGGATTCTCAGCAAGATGCCTTTCCCAGAGAGGCTTAAGAGAAGCTAGAAGGGCATCCCAGGGAAGCAAAAATACCCCCTCCAAGTCCTGGATGGCAAAAAGTTCTGAGCGTAGCAGAGGGGAGCCCAGCCTCAGGGTCTGCTCCTAGATTGGCCTCCCGGGGACATCCAGGGGCATGACCAGTGGCTGTGGTTAACAGCAGGGCTCTTGGGTGTCTGAATCAGGCTCTTTTCCCCTGAGGAGTCTGGTCCTGGGGTTCAGGACCCAGGGAGGCAGTAAGGGCAGAGGAAGGAAGTGGGAAAAGCAGCTGTTTAAATTCAGGGTGACCCGTGCAGCCCAGCCCCAGCTGAGACAGACTCTCTCAGGGGGCCTAGCCTTCTCTGGGGGACGGGAGCCAAAATAGGTTGGTGAGAACACACAGTTTCTGAAATTAATTGGAGAAGCAGAGACTCTCCAGGGAAATAAGTCCACTTGACTGCCCTGTTCCCCTTCTCAGAGATTGCAAAGTGAGGGAACAGTATCTGTGTGGATCCATTCCATGCAGAGGCCACTGCTGGGCCTAAGTGGGAGCTTAGCAAAACCCTCATTGCGGAGAGGACATGATGGCTTCTGGGCCCTGAGGACCACTCAGGGCCCAGGGGCACAGCCTGGAGAGGAATAATTCTCTTTAGATGAAGATCCCATGTTCTACAGTGAAAGGATGACACCAAGGAGCCTAGGTGCACCACTCCTTGTCAGCCCAAGGCAGCAGTCCAGGCAATGATTTGTGCAAAAGGTACACCCGCCCTCTTCAGGACCCAATGCAGCTACCAAACAGTGTGGAAGCACACGACTTTCCTTAGAAAAGAGCACTTTAATGCCATCTACTGAAACACTATCATAATAAATATTTCAGGTTAGGTGTCTTCAATGTGAACATCGCCCCCTTGAAACGTGGTGCCCTCCCTTACATAGTGTGCATCCTGTGTAAAGATGCATTGACTCTACCTGCCTCACCTGAATTCAGGCAGAGCAGAAGCTGCCACCTCCTTATGCATATTCCTGATGTAGAAGGGGGTAGCCACACCCTTCCAGTGGTCACATGACTGAGGGTGGACCCAAAGCTTTTCACAGTCTTTGAAGAGCACATTTTCTTTTACTCCAACCACATGCCCTGCCCAAAAGCATTCGGTGGTGACTGTGCATGTGCCTGTGTGTGTGTGAGGCCCCACCCCCTATCATCATACCAAACACATTAAAATACATCCAAATCTCACATGAAAATCTAATTTTTGCTCCCAAAGAATCTTGAAAGGATTTTTATAATTTTGTTTTTGAGATAAGCCCACAAGTCCCTTGTTTAATTAACTATGGGCAATGATTTCTCACTGATCATGCATGCTCAAGAATCCTTTCAAAATGGAAAAAAAATGTATTCTACACATTATTTTATTTTATTTTATTTTTTTATTTTTTTTTAATTAAATCTTTATTGTTCTGATTACATTTGTTCCTCTTTTTTTCCCATAACTCCCCTTCTCCCAGTTCCCGCCCCACCTTCCGCCGTCACTCCCCACCCACTGTCCTCATCAATAGTGCACGATTTTTGTCCATTCTCTTCCCGCATCTCCCATTCCCCTTTCCCCCCCCCCAAGAATAGTCAGTCCATTCCCCTTCTATGTCCCTGATTCATTGTAATCACCAGTTCATTCTGTACATCAGATTATTTATTCACTTGATTCTAGATTCACTTGATGATAGATGCATGTTTGTTGTTCACAATTTGTATCTTTACCTTTTTCTTCTTCCTCTTCTTAAAGGAAACCTTTCAGCATTTCATATAATACTGGTTTAGTGGTGATGAAGTCCTTTAGCTTTTCCTTATCTGTGAAGCTCTTTATCTGACCTTCAATTCTGAATGATAGCTTTGCTGGATAAAGTAATCTTGGTTGTAGGTTCTTGGTATTCAGCACTTTGAATATTTCTTGCCATTCCCTTCTGGCCTGCAAAGTTTCTGTTGAGAAATCAGCTGACAGTCGTATGGGTATTCCCTTGTAGGTAATTGAGTCTCTTTCTCTTGCTGCTTTTAATATTCTCTCTTTGTCTTTTGCTCTTGGCATTTTAATGATGATGTGTCTTGGTGTGGTCCTCTTTGGATTCCTTTTGTTTGGGGTTCTCTTCGCTTCTTGGACCTGTAAGTCCATTTCTTTCACCAGGTGGGGGAAGTTTTCTGCCATTATTTCTTCAAATAGGTTTTCAATATCTTGCTGTCTCTCATCTTCTGGCACCCCTATTATTCTGATATTAGTGTGCTTGAAGCTGTCCCAGAGGCTCCTTACACTATCTTCACACTTTCGGATTCTTTTTTCATTTTGCTTTTCCAGTTGGGTGTTTTTTGTCGAATCTTTGGTTTGATTCTTGTGCTCCTCTGGTCTGCTATTTGGTATAATATTCTTTATTTCAGTCCGTGTATGCTTACTTTCTAATTTCTTTATCGTAGCATCGAGGGTCTCATTAGTTTTCGTGAGGCTCTGCTCAAGTTTATAGCAAGCCCTCAAAATTGCGATTCTTAGCTCCATATCCTCCATTTCTGTCATGTTTTTTTGTCTCCGCATCTTTTATGCTTTCTTGGTGCACCTCCTTGTGGTCTTTGTGTGCAGTCTTGTTCTAGCCAAGCCTTAATTGTTGTAGTTAACACTAGAGGGATTTGACCACCAGGCCGACTGGCTGTAGGAATCAGCTGTGTGGAAAACGTCTGCCTTCTGGGGAGGCGCTAATCCAGCCTTTGCCTGAGGCGATCGGCAAATGGCTGTGCGCAAGGTTTTGGGTGGGGCGGGATCAACAGGGCGGGCGGAGGGAGCAGTTATGGCCGCTCTCAGACCCGTTCCCAGAGGCTCTGCTTCTCAGAACCCCGGCAGCCGCTGCAAACCTCGGAGAGAAAGCTGCCCTCAGGTTCCAACTGATGCTGGATAATCCCGCTTCTCCCGTTTGAGTCTGGGTCCCTAGAGACTCGCCCGGATCTGGAGCCCAGAGTCTGAGACTCACTCCCGACCGAAAACGACAACCACGCCCTCAGCCACCAGCCCGCTTTCGCGCGCACCTCGGTACCTTTGTATTTTCCACACTGCGCCTCCTCTGAGCCTCGGTTTGCTGTTCTCTTTCCTTCTAGTTGTAGAGTCTCTCTTCAGCCAGCCTTCCTGTGGTTCTGGGTGATGTCCGTTCTGTCTTTTAGTTGTATTTTTGAAATGGTTGTTTGCGGCAGCGGTCTCCGGTGTTTACCTACGCCGCCATCTTGGTCTCTCTACACATTATTTTAAAGTGTTATGATGGCTTCTTGGATACTAAATTTAATAAAGTAACAATATGTTGAATTTTACTCATATTAAACTAGGCAGTTAATCATATTGACCTTGTATTTTTCTTCATTTTTGGAGTTAATAATTGTTTTCAGGTCTCTAATTTTAAATCCTTGAATATCAAAGGCCCTAAGCAAGTGGCTAAGAGTGCCAGTGAGGGACAAAATGACCCTGTTGCATGTGGACATGTGTGTGTGGGGAGTGTTGGGGGCAAGGGATGGTGGTTGTAACGCATGTCAGAAACTTAGGTAGTTTCTTGCACAATGAGGTTTCAGGGAGACTGCTTCAACTTTTCCTTTACTCTATCCCCACAACATTCTGCATATACTATACTTATTTTCAGAAGGTCCTACAACTTTATTTCTGGACATTCCATTCCAGAATTCTCTCAGCTAGCTCACATTTTCTCTGCCAATAGCCAATGCAGTTAATTATGCCCATCTGGAAAACCAGACACAGATACATTCAATCCTAGCACACTAACCAGGCACTAGGCTATTGGCTACATTTCTCCGAAAATCCCAAATCAATATTCTAAGGTTCACGAAAAGAAATGATCATCCACTTATAACAGATTTTTCTAGCTGGATAAAATATCACAATTGGGTTATTTTTCCTTATGAAATCAAATGTATATATTCAATCCAAATAAAAGTAGCTAAATTGACTTCATATGATGTGACTTTTATAAACTCACAAAAGGGCAATATCTATGGAATTCCCAGATAGTGTCCTTTAAGGTCTAACCTAGCACATGAGCTTGGACAAGGTTTCCTTCCTCTTTTGTTTGCCTAACTAGTATGCATATAAGATCTTTGGTTAATCTTTTCCACCCTCCACCCTCCCTCCTTCCCTCTGAGATTCATCAGTCTGTTCCATGTTTCCATGCCTGTGCGTAGAGCGTCTGCCCCTGATGGTCAGTACACATCATAGCTACCGGTCAAACAGTCGAACGGTCAGACGGCTGCTTAGGCTTTTATATAAATAGATAGTGTTTCTTATTTCTAGGAGATTCTTATTTCTAGGAGGATTTATAAAAAACATTGAGGTAAGATAAACTACATGCAAATGCCAGTAATCAGTTAACCTAGGCAACAGTTAACCTAATATGTGTTTGTATGTGTATTCAAAATGTTAATAATTGATTTTTTTATTTTGCCCAGGGCACCAAGGTGCTGGCAGGAAGCCTCTGGGTGGGACCAAGGCTCTGCAATAAAGGTACAGGGGCCTGGAGGGAGGTAACATGAAGGCTTTCTTAAGTGTCTCCCCCAACACTCACTTGGCCTGGATGACTTGGCTGCTTGGCTGCCTTGGGGACAGTGTGGTTGCTGTTGGACCTGTTCTAGAAAAGAAGAGCAGGCATTCAAAGGACACACGTGCCACATTTCTGTTAGTTTGGCCTATCTTGAAGATCAAATGTGGATTAAGAGGGTGGATTCAAAGAAGAAAATGAGCGTAGGATTAGCTGCAATGGGAGGAGGTGATCTATGTACCTACAAGTAGAAACTCCTCCTCTCCTTGAAACCTACTTCCCTTTCCCCTCTTCTCCAACTTTGAATTTTAACCCAGAATTGGCATCCATGCTCTCTTTCCTCTCCCGCTCTTGGGTGTGCTAGCTCTGAGTGGAGTGTCTACTCTTAAAGAACGGAATAGGGATACGGTGGGTGGGGCTGACATTTAGTGAGCATTCAACTGGTTCCAGGCACTGTGCTGGGTGCTTCCACACATTCACGCACCGAGTGCCCCCACCACCCCTCCCACTCTATTGCTTGCTTCCCATGCAGAGTCAGTGCCCTAGCCCAGAGGTCCTGTTGTAGGAGTGGTCTGGGCTGATGGACCCAAGGCTGGATGGGATGTCCCCCAGGTAGTCTGAGCCATGCAGTCCCGGAGAGAGCCAGAGGGTCACCATCTCACTTTCTAGTGGCAATGAGGAGACCTCCTAAGCACAGTATTTCTATGAAATCTCTTTGCAATCAACCCTTTCTTTGTCCTTGCTCTGATTTGATTTGTTTCTGCCCATGACAACCAAAATGCCTGGATTTAACAATCATTATCACCAGACTACCAACTACAAAACTGAGGTACCAAGAGATTAAGTAGTGTGTCCAAGGCTGTAGACTATAGGTGGCTGGGCGGAGATTTGGGCCCTGACCTGCCTGGTTCCAGAACCCATGCTCTGTATGCTGAATTGTGCCAAGACATTCTTCAGGGCCTCTAAGAATATTTCTGAATGTGTTGTGCCTATAAAGAAAATCTGTAAAAAGTTTGCTAGATCTAGTAGTGGGAACTATAGGGAATACTTGCTGCAAAAAAACAAAAACAAAACAAAACAGGACTATAGCTGTCTTTCGCAGCAATAGTAATAAAACAGCTAGCATTTATTAAGCATTTGCTATGTGCTAATTACTATGCTAAACACTTCAAACAAAGTTTGTCACATCTATCTTCCCCATTTTCAGATGACCATCTAGGGCCTCAGAGAGGTTATATTAACTTGTCCAAGGTCTCAGAGTTAGGAAGAGAAAGCTCTGTGGTTCCAAGCCAGCTCTCTCTAAACTCCAGACCTGTACAGAGACAAACACTAAAGCCCACACAAGACTAATCTGAAATCTTCAGGAGGTTGTGATCACCTCACTGCAGCCATAATTACTCTTAACAAGGAGGGGGTGACCAAGTGAATGTCAGGATGTATAAGTTGTGAAGTTCTCCCTAAAAGTTAGAAGGCCAAGTTGTGCAATAGGCTTCTAATGAAAACTAAGATGCCGACAGCGCTAGGCAGTGAGTGTGGCCCTCTGAGGTTTTCCTCCCTGGAGCTTGGCACCAGCAACCCCCTAGTGATTTATGTTTCCAAATGACACAGCTCGCAGGCACCAAGGCTGCAGTAGTGAAGAAAATGGATGGACTGCCCGGGGATGTTTTCCCTGCACGCACCACATTCCCTTAAAAGGCCTCAAGTTTATATACAGTTCTGACATGAGGGCAGAACCAAATAACAGCAGGGCCTCTCTTCCCCTTATATGGTCAAGTGTTCCAATGGCAGCCTCCCTGCTAATTTATGAAACACAGGAGTGGAGGAATGTCCATCAGGAGATGTGGGGGGTTTCATCAGAACCAAGATATAAGGCTTGTCTCTCTGGCAAAGAATTTACAAGACCAAATGGAACAGAATCCATACTTGCTGAGGTTTTTTTTTTAATTCTGAAGAATAAACACTTTAGTTCTTCAAATATCAACATTTTTTAAAGCCAAAGAATATGCAGAGCTCCCCCTAAGTATCAGAGGAAGAGAAAAATAAATCAAGAATAAAAACTTGTATTTATCCTTCATATATTTACCCCTCTCGCCCTATTCTTTGTTTCTCCAACACACCCACATACACACCCCATATACACAACCAGCCAAGCATCTGAAAAAAAGGCCAATTTCATCTGAAACATAACACATAAATAGGACAGGGACCAGTCAACTACAAACAGTTCTTATCTATAAAGGGCCTTAGCCATGTTGTTAGAGGTTACAGACCAAGTATTCTCATCCAGTCTCTGTCCTATGATTGGAACCAATAAAGACAAGAGGGTGTATCAAATGGGAGTGTATGGGAAAGTGCACTGTACATCATAAATCATATGATATTCAAATTTAACTCAAACAGTGTGGTTATGTTCTCCTAGAATTATTTTTTAAATTAATATTCATTTTCATTTAATACACAGTAAGTTTCTTTTCATTATTTATTAAACTATTTTCACTCTTGCTATCATTCACTTTCATTCGGTCAGGATTCTGAATCTATTTGGAGTACATGCTGGTTAGAATGACCAAATTCTGCTATCCTGCCTCAAAAAGTAAGTGGACACCCTTGGGCATCCACTCTAGGTTTTAATGGCACATTGTACAAGATAGTAAACAAAGATTCGGGCATTTTATACACACAAAATGTATTCCTTTACCATTTACAAGTGACATGTATGCAAGGAGCAGCTTGATATGAAACTGAATACTTTAAAAAGCACTTAAGAAAACCCCAAATAAAGGTGCAGCACAAATAGCAATACTTAAGAAAACAAGGGACACACTTCCTTCAGTATCACTACCAAAATGAGATATATTTAATGTGAAAGTGTAGCCTGGATGTTCAACTTCTTAAAACTAAAAATTTAGAAATCAGACCTTGGTGATCCCAAATAGATGCCTTCGCCTAAAATGGTGTCATTTAAGATCCTCATACAATTCTCACAATAAGGAAAGCTCTCAAAAGGTACTCATGCAAACTCTCTCCATCCCACAGCTTTATCACATGGCTACATCCGAAGCAGAAAGAGTGAGCAGATGTGAGGAGAGAATGCAGGAACCCTGGTTGTTGGGTGCCCTTGGCTGCCATGGTGTGCACTGTCTTCGCAGCACCTTCACTATCTCAGGGGCCTAGGAGGAGCTTTTAGGGGCATGCCAGTTGCCTAACTTAAAATATTTTTAAATACCTGCAGCTCCAACTGAGGTTTCCTTCTAGGAAATTGAGAACCGAAAAGCAGATATGCAAGTCTGTAGGCTAGACCATCTGCATCGGAATTACCTGGCCATTTTGTTTAAGCATTTTATTCAATCCAGGTTCTTGGGCTCCACTTAGCATGACTGAATACAAATAGCTGAAGATGGGGCCTTGGAATCTGCATTTTGACAAGGATATCTCCACACCCCAACCCCCATAAAATTCTTATGCACTCTAACACCCAAGAAACATTACTATAAGCACTCAAAAACTCCTGTTGACTTTAACACAGTTTTATACCTAGCTAAGCAATATAATCATGGCCTGAAGTATATTTCTCTTATGCTATTACCAACAGGATCTGAAGGAACAGCTAATCCAACCCTTTCATCCTTTAAATAAGGAGAGCAGAGCTCCAAGCAGAGTAACTTACTTGCCAGCTTGTGGCAGAGTCCTTTGGGAGTTCTGGGCCAAGTCCAGTTCCTAGACTATTGCTTGTTCTGCCATAATACCCAGTGCTTTCCCTACTTGACCCTGCACTGCAACCACACCTATCCACACAGTCCCCAGGGCTATTTCATTTGAAATGTAGAATAACCCACCATGATGATCTAGAAACTGTTGTTTCTTCCTGCCCAATATCCAAACCCTTCTCAAGGAATCAGAACTTTGGTTTACTTTTATTGAACTACTCCCTTCCCCACTGCATGTCATGTCTTCCCTGGCTAAAGAGCAAGCATATTATTCAACCTACACTGAGAGCACATGCTATATCTTAAGTTAAAATGGGGAAAATATATTGTTTCTTCCTTGATCTGGAAGGCAATTCTCTGAAGAGGTTGCCCATATATAATTCCTGTCACCCAGATTCCTAGTATTTTTTGAGACATGCTTTTCCCTTAATCCTCAGCATTACCCCTTATTCCTTCCATTGCATTCCTTTTAAGTACCCTAAAATTGGCCTTGTTATTTATACGCCAAGAACACCTACTTCCTTAACCCAAAACCATAAATGTGCAAGCATCTGATTCAACCCTATGGGAACAAGAGTTGGGATTAAGTATCTCCTTTCTGGAAAGAGAGATTGTGAGATTTTGCAGTTGGAATGGGTGGGGGTGCAGAACTGGCAGCCCCGGTCTGCATCAATAGCCACCACTCCACTCAATCCAAAAAGCTCAGTCTTTGTCTTTGATCCCCAAATACCTCAACCCCAAACTAAAAGGCTTAAGATTCTATTTGTGCAGCTGAAAGTAGAACTAGCCATGGATCCACAACCTCGAAGTGATCCATATGACTCTTCTAAGCAGTGCATGCAATCTCAATATCCAGTGCCAAGAAGTTAGTGGGCTTACCACATCTGCACAAGTAGACACACTCTCCTTGTCAGTCTGAGTTTTATCTTTAATGTCCTCTCCCCAGGGCAGCACATGGTCCCTGACATGCGGTACATCTGCATGCAATTTCTGAGTAATAGGAGCAAAGCTCAGTCATTTTAAAGCTACAAATGCCATTAAGAGATCTTTCTGCCAAAACCCATATGGCTCTTTTGTTACAAAGCTATACAAATATTTGTGTTTTCTGTTTGATTTGGCAACAAGGCAAACTTTCAGACTCTCTACTACTCTTGCTTTGAAATGACTGCCTGTCTCCTGCTGGTTATTTCCTATTTACTATGATTCTCCAAAACGAGTTCTAACTTTTTTGAGAGAAATTCAAAAACTCTGTTTAAGGGGCCCACCGCTTAGTTGTTGCTCCAGAGAACTGGTATAGAACCCAGAGAGCACCTCCACAATAAGAGGGAAACTTTAGAATGTATTTTAATTTTAAAAATTAACCTACAATAAAATGGACTTTTTGCTGTTTTCTGTTCTATGAATTTCGACATATGTATAGATTCATGTAACTCGCACCATAATCAGGAGACAAAACATTTCCTTCACCCTCAAGAAATACCCTCATACAATGACACCTGCCCCCTACTCCTAGGCCTGGTAAGCCCTGGTTTCATCTCTAGAGTTTTGTCTTTTTGAGCACCACATAAGTGCAATCACACAGTATTTCACATTTTAAATCAGGCTCCTTTCTCTCTCAGCATAATCACTTGAGAATCATCAAATGTGTGTATCAGTAGTTCCATTTTATTGCCAAATAGTATTCCATTGTATGACTATATCACAGTGTTTATCCACTTGCCCGATGAAGGACTTTGGGTTGTTTCCAATTTGTGGGATAATATGAACTGATCTGCTATCAATATTTGTATCTAGGTTTTTGTGTGAACATACGATTTTGGTTCTCTAGTAAATACATAGGATGGGGATTACAGTCATATGGTAATCATCTGTTTTTTTCTAAGCAATTGATAAACTATTTTTCAGAGTGGCTGTATGTCCCACTCTGCATTCCCACTAGTGATGTATGAGAGCGCCAGGTGATGTACATCAGCAGCAGCACTTGGTATTACCCATATTTTTTATTTTAGCCATTCTAACTGTTAAGTAGTGGTATCTCACCCTGCTTTTAATTTGCATTTCTGAAAGGTTAATTATGTTGACTATCTTTTCATGTGCTTATTTGGCATCCATTCATGCTCTTTGAATCAAGTCTTTTGCGCATTTTTAATTGGACTGATGGTTCCAATTAAGTTGTACTTCAGCTTTATTCTTCTCTTTCAAAACTGTTTTTACGTATTCTAGTTCTTTTGCCTTTCAATATAGATTTTAGAATAAATCTGTCTAAACCTACCTCAGTTCTATGGGAATGTTTTGGAATTTCATTAAATCTATAGATCAATTTGAAGATACATGACACTTGTGCTCTGTTGAGTCTTCATTCTATTAGTTTCTGAGAGAATATTACTGATGTCTCCAACTATCATTCTGGATTTCTTTATTTCCCCTTTCTATTCTGTCCATATTTGTTTTATGCACTTTAAAGCTCTGTTTTTAGGAGCATATACATTTATCATTGTTATGTCTTTTTAGTAAACTGACCAAACATATTTTCAGTTTTCAAAAACTCTGCAGTATAGCTGAGTTCTCAAAGTCTTTGTGTATTGCTTAGGGGCAGATCCATGCATGCTCAGCTCAAGGATAAGCCCAGTAGTTCATACGTAACTTTGAGGGTCATTTTCCCTGACTTCACCCTTTCTTTGAAATCCTTGACACTTTCTGGCTTCCCCAAGACTCTTTTTTAATACTCTCACCAGAAGCTTAGCGCTTTATTTATTCTGTTCTGCCACATATTTCCCATGTCTGTCCATGTTTCTGGTGGGAGGAAAAGCAGAGGGAAGATAGGGAAGAAAAAAAGAGCAACAGTGTTTTCCCTACTCTCTTGGAAGCACTTCTCCAAGGGAGAGGAATATTTCTTCTCCAAATTTTGGCTCCCACTGTCTACCTTACTTCTACTGTCACTGCTACCCCAGGACTGCTTGGGTTCCAGAGATTAAGAGAACAGAGAAAAGAAAGGGGGAAAAAAAGAGGAAAATTTCCTTACACATTTCTCTCTGATTGTTAGGCAAACAAAGGACTTCTCTGGAGTCCTATCTGTGATGATATCTAGTTCCAGGCTTCAGGCTGTATTGCGTTCACACTGGAGGTCAATTCCTCCCAGTGATAACTACAACAATCAAGGCTTAATTACAACAAGACTATACACAAAGCCCACAAGGGGGTGCACCAAGATTGTCTACCTCAGGTAATTGGGACACTTAGCACAGAAAGGCACTCTATCGACACAGCAAAGCATAAAAAATGCCGAGACAAAGAAACAGGACACAAATGACAGAAATGGAGGAAAGCAAACTGCTAGATATAGAGTTCAAAACCACACTTTTAAGGTCTTTAAAGAACTGTCTAGAAGCCGCCAGTAAATTTAGTAAGGCCCTCGAAAAGACTCTGAGACCGCCAATAAATGTAGTGAGATCTTCAAGAAGACTGGTGAGACCGCCGATAAATGTAGTGAGATCATCAAGAAATCTAGTGAAACCCTCGATGTTGTGATAAAGAACCAACTAGAAATTAAGCATACACTGACTGAAATAAAGAATACTATACAGACTCCCAACAGCAGACCAGAGGATAGTAAGAATCAAGTCAAAGATTTGAAATACGAAGAAGCAAAAAACACCCAACCGGAAAAGCAAAATGAAAAAAGAATCCAAAAATACGAAGATAGTGTAAGGAGACTCTGGGACAGCTTCAAGCGTACCAACATCCGAATTATAGGGGTGTCAGAAGAAGAGAGAGAGCAAGATACTGAAAACCTATTTGAAGAAATAATGGCAGAAAACTTCCCCTACCTAGTGAAAGGAATAGACCTCCAAGTCCAGGAAGCACACAGAACCCCAAACAAAAGGAACCCAAAGAGGACCACACCAAGACACATCATAATTAAAATGCCAAGAGCAAAAGACAAAGAGAGAATCCTAAAAGCAGCAAGAGAAAGAAAATCAGTTACCTACAAGGGAGTACCCCTACGACGGTCAGCTGATTTCTCAACAGAAACTTTGCAGGCCAGAAGGGAGTGGCAATAAATATTCAAAGTGATGAATACCAAGAACCTACAACCAAGATTACTTTATCCAGCAAAGCTATCATTCAGAAATGAAGGTCAGATAAAGAGCTTCACAGATAAGAAAAAGCTAAAGGAGTTCATCACCACCAAACCAGTATTATATGAAATGCTGAAAGGTATCCTTTAAGAAGAGGAAGAAGAAGAAAAAGGTAAAGATACAAATTATGAACAACAAATACACATCTATCAACAAGTGAATCTAAAAATCAAGTGAATAAATAATCTGATGAACAGTATGAACTGGTGATTGTAATAGAATCAGGGACATAGAAAGGGAATGGACTGACTATTCTTGGGGGGGAAAGGGGTGTGGGGGGTGTGGGAAGAGATTGGACAATAATCGTGCACCTATGGATGAGGACAGTGGGTGGGGAGTGAGGGCGGAGGGTGGGGTGGGAACTGGGTGGAGGGGAGTTATGGTGGGAAAAAAGAGGAACCAATGTAATAATCTGAACAATAAAGATTTAATTTAAAAAAAAAGACAAACAAACAAACACAAAAAGAAACGTGCCAGACAATGATAACACAGACACACTGACGCAGATAGAGACAGAGATACAAAACAGAGACAGGAGGACTAGATGGCTCCCTCAGTCCGGGCGAGGTGTGGAATTGCCAGGCAGTACTTATAGGGGAAACATCCTAACTAGAACCTTCTTCCATCACTCAGGCAATTGACTCACCCCTCCACCCGGCCACTCAGAATCCCTTGTTCAGAATCCAGGGAGGGTATATGGCTTATCATGTAGCTTGTCATCACCCAGACCCAGCTATTCCTTTTCCCTGCCTTCCTCACCTTCCTCTGTATATGGATATTTTTTACTTTATCTTCTAGATTCTCTATTCTCATTACTCTGACTTATCTATGTATAATTTCCATCACTCATGACCATCATGACCCCCACCAGAATCCTCCTATCCACAAGCTTCTGCTCCTGCTTAAAGATTCTTATTGGGCTCTTGCATATTCAAATTACTAAGTTCAAGATTTATTAAAAAGAACCTGATAGTGTTAGTAATTCTCTGTTTGTGAAGAGCTTTGTGCTCTATTTCAAAGGATACTGTCTGTGAATAGGTCACAATTCAGCAGGTGGCCAATACTTGGCCTAATCTATTATGACTCAGATTTATTTAAAAAATAAAATTAATACCACCCTTTGGCATATGAATAGTAATAACTTATTTGAAATGTGCACTCACCCTGGTTAGAATGCAACATCACAGAGGGATCTAACTTCTGATACCAGGTTTCATACCTTTGTCTAACTAGCACACAAATTATTCACAACTAATCTTTTGTATAGTAGGCCTAAAGGCATCCCACCACTGCAAATTCTAAACCATACACATATTGGTTTGAATAGATTTCAAATCTGCACTTTGATATTTGCTGTGTCAAACCTGGCTTGTTTCCTGAGGGACTCCTAGGAACTGGTGAATATTATATTTTACAGAGGATGGTTCCAGACATCTGCAGACTTGCTCAGTTAAGTACGTAAAGCGTAAAATCCCCATCACTCTACCTTTCCCCTTCTTTTGGCTCTGAGCCCTCAATAAGCAAAAGGTTGAAAGAAACCAAACCAAAATCTTTCCCAACCTCTTCATTTTATTTATGTATTTGATTTTTACAAGGCACAGTGATCAAAACATGGCTTTTAAATGAAAGATCATTATCACATGAATGCTGTATCTGACTTGGGATTTGATTAAAACCAAACTTGTTCAATGACCAACAGGTCAAATGTGACCTGTTCAAGCACTGAAGAGCGTTTAAGAGCACACATAAACACACAGTCACCAGACTGGTTTGAACTGAACAAAATAAACAAAATATGGCCTACATCGGAGTTTATACAGCAGTGTCTCTCTGCTTTCACAAAGCCCTGCAAGAAAAATTCACAGCTTGAATGTCTCAAAAGAACCTTCCAGAGGGTTAATGGATTTGTTTATTAATCAAAGCTAAATCAGAATGAACTTAAATAAGCTTGGCTCTCACCAGTCTTTTAAAGAATAGATATCCATATGGGTTTGGAACAGTCCTAGATAATTTTCTGAACTTAGGCAATATCAATTTGTTATGTAAAAAGTCATGAGCCATTTCTCTCATTTCACAGAGATGAAGCTGACACAGAGAAGGGAAGAAGCAATTTACTTAAAGTACACAACTAGGAAGCAGAATAATTCAGAATAGAACTCATGCCTTTGGGGGCAAAATAGTTTTCTTTGGAGAGAAGTGTTAATTCTGCAGCAGCAATTACAATTTTGAAAGCACACTCTTTTTGTCCTAGAAATTATACTTTTAGTAATCAACAGTACAGAAATACTAGTACACGTGTGCAAAAATAATATATACTAAGATATTCACTGCACCATTTATCTGTAGAGTGAAAAACTGGAAGTAACCTTCATGTCCAACAATAGGGGAATATTGAGCTCATCATTGTGCAATGGAATAAAAGAGCTGTCAAAAAGAATACTGTACATCTAAATGTCCTAACATGGATATTAACGACAAACTGTAAAGTGAAAAAAGGCAATTTCAGGTCAAAAAACAAGTATGACCTCATTTTTTTTGCTAAAAAAACAAAACTGTGTGTGTGTGTGTGTGTGTGTGTGTGTGTGATGCGAAGGAGTGGGGTTTTTAAAAAACAAAAAGAAATACCACAAAAAGACCTCCACAAGAATAATGAAATAGCCTATCCATATGCCAATAACATCAGGCATACCACATGCAAGAAACTCTAATGGGCTGCAAACAGCTCTTGCATGAGCAGTGGGGGCTCCCAGGGGTGGCTTGGACAGGGGAGACTTTGGCTCTGCATTGATCTCCAGCAGCCACAGGATGTGGAAAAGGATGTTCTCTTCACCTAATATAAAGTGCTATTTAAACCCAAGTTTCATTGTCTCCAGCACTCCTCTTCCACCCAGCTGCCTCCTTCAGCTATTTCTAGAAGGAAATTCTGAAAAAGCACAGAGAGCACAGAGTGCTGGAAAATATACCCTCTTTATGGAATGGAATAGACTCAGAATCTGAATAGTGCATTTTGCTTCTATCTCTGTTATAATTCTAAAAGAACATTGTAAATGTTATTATCTGAGGTTTCTCCAAGCACACATTCCATTGCCTGGGCCTGAGAACTATGGACAGGTTGCCTCTTTTGGAAAGCTTGACCTAAACTAAGTAAAGCAAGAGCTTTAATAGCTACATTAAATCCTTGTGTTCTTTTTATAAAATGCTTCTGAGACAGAGACAAATTTATTATTTGAGTTTTCCTAGCCACACACTGAAACCTGGCGTCTGCACTCCAATAAAGATAATTTTGTCTATGCCTGCTTAGTGTCTCCTCTTCGCCCACCCTCTAAAGAAATTTTTTATCTTCCAACTTAATTGCTGGCTTTCTGTGATACATAAGTGGGAGAATGGGAAGAAAGAGGTTGAAACAGAAAGACAGAATCCAAGAAGCGAAAAAAGAGGTTGGAACAGAAAGACAGAATCCAAGAAGCGAAAAAAGAGGTTGGAACAGAAAGACAGAATCCAAGAGGTGAAAAACGAGTGGAGAGTATTGAGAAGTGGTGGGAACAAGAAAGTGGAGGAGAAGGGCTCTAGGCAGGCTCCAGCAATGAAGAAATGAGAACAGGATAACGACAATCTTAGACAAGAGGGCTAGGATCTGTACATACATTCCCTTAAGTGTATTTTAAGAACTGCAAGCACATATGTAAAACTTTAGACAATAAAAAAAAACTGCAAGCAAAATTTAGAACCACTTTCATATGCTTTTGGTTGTTTCTTTGAATGTCACACTGCCCCAAGACTTGGTCATAAAAGCCAGAATGCTGACAAATGTCTCATTGTTAAATTTTCAAAACTGTAGAGAAGACAAAAGGAGACTGTATTTCCAAAGGTGTTAATTTTTAGAGCTATTTCAATAACGTATGCCTATTTTTCAGTGTTTCAATATTCCAAATAATACATCCAAGATAACAGCAGTTTTTCATTTGAGCTCATGCCTTTCAAGTAGAGCCCAAAGGTATCAAGGAGATAAATCAAGTAATAAACAACCTCAGATACCCAGTTATTGTTCTTCCTCTGAGCAACACAAACACTGAGTGGTATTCTAGATCACTGCTATTCAATTCTATGTTACAGGATTGTGAGGTTCAAGTCCATTCCTGGCTGTTGCTTAAAGGATGAATGTAGAAGATAGGAAAAAATAAACTGTCTTAAATTGCAACAAAATAGATTATCTCTGAAAAATGATTTCTGAACAGTGACAGCTGTTAAATTCTGGGATAAAGGCCTGAGAAAAAATAAGGACTATTCTTCAGATGTCAGAGCAAATAAAATGAATGCTCTTTCACGCAGTAAAAATTTATACATGAGGAAATTTTTCACTGCATAGTATACTATTTCATTCCAAAATATACTTGTTTCATTTAACTTCCAAAAACCCTGACAAAAGCCACTGTCAGGCTGAGTTTTGTCTTTTGTGGGATATAAAAGCAACAAACACTCTTGAAGGGACAGAATTAATTGGAAGTTTGGATTAACTCTTTGATATGTTTGTGCTTTATGAACTTCCTGTTAGTGGTAAGTACAATTAAGTGTCACTCTACTGCTTAGTATCTGGATTAATTTTTTTGTTGGCTTATTGGTTATTGGCTGTTTCTTGGTTGGTTGGCTGATTATTTTTAACATTATCAAATCTAGAAATGAGGACAAAAGTAAACTTCCAACAGTACGCATGCATTTCGTTTAATTAGACTTTGTCCTGTATCAGAGGCAGAGAATTAATATTTTTTGAGATCCTTAAGGTAATAATGATAACTAATGCATGCTAAAAGCTTACTATGTTCTAGGAGCTGTTATAAATGCTTTAGAGTATTACTTCCTACAATATTTATAACAAGACTGATATAACCCTTATAACAATACAATTACTAGAGCAGACACTAAAGTATTTTATCTATATATCTTGGACCACTAGAAGAATCTAAACCAAGATAATTTTCATCTTCATTTTGCAGATGAGGAAAGCAAAAGACAGAAAGGTTAGAAGATTTGTCCAAGACCATTCAATGAGTAAGTAATTAGTTGGCATTTGAACCCAGCACTTCACCATCGATACCACCTCCTAGTAATGTGGGAAGGATTTTACACAGGAAATCTGAGTTATGGGGAGCATTCTCAAAAAAACACACACAAATACTCATAGAAATTAAGTTTCATCGGATGGGTGCACATGTGAGATTGCAGAATGTGAAAGATAGAGATAACAACTTCCAGGGGAAACTGGGTCTCCTGCAGCTGCTTTGAATTAACATTGAGCCAACATTAAGAACTGAGAAGTGCCCTAACTGGCTTGGCTCAGTGGATAGAGCGTCAGTCTGAGGACTGAAGAACTGAGAAGCACAAAGCAGGGTTTCCTCTCACAGGCACTCCTGATTCCTAGCAGAATCACAACCTCCAGATATGGATTTCCATACTCCTGACAGGTTATTAGCTTGCAGCTGAAACACCAGACATGATCTTGGCTCAGGGGAAACAGGAATTAGCAAGCCTGCCTGAAAGCCAATCAAGAGAGACAAAGAAAAAAATACACTTTTGAAATAGGAGCTGAAATTAAAATTAAAAAGTTCAAAAGAATTTGCTCATCAATATAAATTTGGGGTAATAAAACCATCTGTGGGTAGCCAGACATAAATCAAGCACCTATCCAACCTCTATATGTGCACATAGGAAATTGCAACCAATATCCCATACAATACAACTGTGCGAGATCCATCTCCTAACTGATATTTCAAACTTGCAGATGTTTAATACTCTGAAACACAGAAAAACTTCTTTATCCCAGAGATGACTATTCATTAAAAAGCAATCTTGGGCAGATAATATCTTTCTGATCAAATTAGAACTATTAACAAATATTACTAAATTGAGATTCAACTATTTGTAAGTTCAAGTGCATTTAGTTTTATAAACTATACAGATAATACATACCAAAAAAAGTGTATAATTTTTGAGCCAAATTTGGGGAACTCTTTAACAGAATGTTGTAAAAGGAAAACCATAACATTCTAACTCATAGAGAGAATTCCAAGTCATTGCTCAATAGCGCGATGTCCAACATAAAACAATCTGAGATCTGAAGAACCTGTCAGAGTTCTCTGAGGGTTTCCACAGAAAACAACAGTATGTAATTAGGAGTCTGGAGCAGAGTTGCCCTCTTTGACTCTCTGAGCCCTCAGAGTCTGAACTAAGCCAACCCTACAACAGGCTTCACAGTAAGACCCAATATTGGTTTTCAGCTAGCCTTCCAAAAATTACATAGAATCCTGAGGAACAGGTTGCAAAGCAACCCCAAGTCGAAGGCCAAAAAAAACTATTTAGGGTGATTTGCTCAATTTCTGCTCCCCTTATCAAAGTTTTTTAGCAATTGGCAAGTGGGATACATATAGTGTTTAGAAATGGACTTATTCATACACAAGCCAAAAGCTCAGAACTCTGATGTTTCCTGAATTGGCCAGAGGCCCCCAGTGTCCATGCCCACAGCAGGTGGCCTTGTGATGCTCACATAGGATAAACAGGGATTTTCTGCTCCAGAGGGGATTTGGAAACCCTCCCTACCCCTGCTGTGGCAAGGAACTCCATTTCACATCCTGGCTCTTGCAATACAGTCTGGAGTCCTTTGACACAGGATATCTTTATCAAACAACAGACAGAGGCCCCTTCTGTCATCTCAAACTCTGTAACAAGATCTTGGTTACAGAATGACAGATATTAGAGAGTAGAAGATTAAAATATTTGACCAGAGCAAGGGCCTTCCCTGAAATCACATTACATGGGTCAGGCCAGCTCCACCTTTTAACCCCATTTCTAGGAATTCACAGACTGAAGACCCAAGTCTCCCACTACCACTGGGGACTCTGCTATCAGGGAGATGAGGCCACCTGTGCTGTATGTGCCTCTCTCTAGCTCCGGTTACTAGTACTGTTTCTTGCCTGACATTTTTAATAACTCTTTGATAAATGAACGTTTTGGCAAGTCAGGTGACTGTAAGGAGCCTATTCTGTGTTAGCCATCTGCTCAGTTTATTTCCATTAAACAATCACTCATAGAGACCTGTGACAGGCCCGGCCATGCTAGGTTGCAAAGATGATTCAGGCGCAGTCCTGCCCTGGAGGACCCTGAAGTCTCAGGGGAAGCCTCATAGGCAAGTGGTTTTGATAGAGCCTAAAGCTGGAAATATGGTCGCCAAATGTACATTCTGAATCTTGTGGATGCTTTCAAGAGGATTTGAAGCATTCTATTACATTCTAGGAAAGTTACCAAGGGAGGGGGGTTCGGATGAAGGAAAAACCTCAAAAGACAGGCTAGATTAAAAAAAATGTTCATTCACTTTGACTCCATAATCATTCCTCTGGAACTAGTCCCAGAGAAACTGGTCTAAAAACAAAGCCTAAATGTACAAAGATGTTTTTCACTGTATTATTATAATAGGAAACAACTGTAAACCATTTAAATGTCCATCAATAGGGGGGAAGCTCGTCATTACAGCACAACCATAATGTTAGATGGTGAAAAGTGGAACTCAAATTTGTATAAGGCACTGTGATTGGAACCATCCTATATAATAATAGAGTAATATGCAAATTGACCCTAAAGGCAGAACAACCAGGAATGACCGGTCGCTATGATGCACACTGATCACCAAGGGGCAGACGCTCAACTACACTGGTCAGTGTGCTTCCACAGGGGGAGCGCCTCTTAGCCAGAAGCTAGCTCATGGCTGGCCAGTGTAGCAGTGGTGGTGGGGGCCTCCACTAGCAGCCTAAGCCATTAGTCAAACATCCCCTGAGGGCTCCCAGGCTGCCAGAGGGATGTTTGACTGCCAGTTTAGGCCCGTTCCCCCAGGGAGCAGGCCTAAGCCGTCAGTCGGACATCCCCCGAGGGGTCCCAGACTGCGAGAGGGCACAGGCCAGGCTGAGGGACCCACCTCCCCCCAGTGCACGAATTTTCATGCACCAGGCCTCTAGTATCTACATAAACAAAGATCTAAAAGGAAGTAAAAATAATTGTAGGTACCTGAAGGTTAAGAGGTTTTTGCATATTCTCTTACTGAATATATAGAACAACCCTGGGAAATAAGTAATGTGATAATGAATTACTTTTTCTTTTTTTTTTTTTGCACATGAGGAATGGAGATTCAGGAGAATATATGACTTGTCCCAGGTCAGAGCAGAAAACTTAAACACAAGAAAGACATATAATCTCAAATCCTTTCTTTTATACTACTCTGCTTCTAGAGAATCAAAATAGTTGCTGGGCTAGCATAGATAAAACTTTTGCTTTCCATGATTTAAAATGCTTTCAGCAATAATTTTTAAAATATAGCTAGAGTAGCAGAGAGGGTTTCACACACTAAATAAAAACAAAAATAAAGTTTGCTGAGAACCAGAAAGTGTTTCTTTTTCATCTAAAACTGAAAATAAGGATAGTGTGAATCCCATTCTGCTTTCAATATAAATTCATTTTGATCCCAACTGTAGAAAGCCAGTATGTGCATCCCTTGTCACTTTTCATGTCTAGGGTATACTGACAATAAAAGTTACTTTGCTTTAATTTACCAATCACTAAAAATTGATAAGGTGTTATCATACTTTGACCAATGAAAATAATTGCTTCAAGGTGGCTCCCCTCCCACATGCCAAGTAGAAAATCATTTAATCCAAATGTCTAGCTCTGAGCTACTCTGAATTAAAGATATTTCTGGAATTTAGGTATCTTAAATAAAATAAGATGTGCTTAGGATAGGATCTGATCCAACTTCAACATCCACTGAGAGTACTCTTTTGATTTTTTTTCTCTTGGCTATGTATAGTAAGGAATATAATATACCTTTGCAAAATTACAAGTCCACTTCCTTCAAAATACATAAACAATTGAATGTCTCTACAACTTCCCATTGCCAGCAATAGTACCTTAGCATCTTTATTACTCTATCCCTCACCTCTTCCTCTCCCTTTCATATGAATGGACTGTTATTAACATCATTGGCCAGATGGGACACTTTTATATTGAGCCTTGCCTACCATCTTTTGAAAACAATTCAACTATTTGGATGTTTCTACCATGCCATCAAGGGAGTAGCATCTCTTGCCTTCCTCTTGCTCTGTTTTTTTCTCACTGCTATGGAAGTTTTGATAACCCTGGCCTGTTCATGAACGTGTCCTTTTGCCTGCCAACGGGAAGAAAATAAGGATGAGGTGACCTAGACTTACAGAATACTAAAAAATCCTCAATAAAGATCTCCCATTATAATTCTTGAATTACTTTTTTATTTGGAATAAGAAAATTTATTTTTTTAATGAATAGAGACTTACATCAAATTTGTCTTTCTAGAAATATGTTTAATCTCATTAATATATTAATTTCAGATAAAGAAGGAAGAAGGTTGATTTTGGACATTAGAATACAGGCCTGTGTAGGGAGGGCAACTTGAAATCATAGAGTCACATTTTGGAAGGGAGCTTTAAAATACAACACTTCAACCTCCTCCTGATATAAAATCCCTCCTGTAAAATCCATGACAATTGAGCCAACCAACTTCTGCAGGTTTCAGAGCTTCCTTTTGGGGGATGTCCATTTAAGTCCTTTGCAGAGCAGCATTAATAGTGACAGTTTTCCTTATCCTGAGTCAATGTTGTCTTTCCCTAACACTTCTACCAGCATCTGCCTTCTGATTAAGTACAGAATAAAACCACTGCTTTTCCACTTGATAATTTAGGTTAAGATTTCTCCCAAGTGGTTCCCAAGGAACCCTAATGCTCTAAGAGATCTAATAGATGCATCAGGGTTGGAGGTTCTTTGCTCAAATAAGCTTGGGGAACATCGCATTCTAAAGCCCTCTATTGGAAAAGCACAACCTGTTAAAGGCTGTATAAAGGTGTTTTTTTAATATTCTACCTTTATTTCATCCTTTTTCAAACTTGTATAGCCTATGGAACCCTTCTGCCCTATTTTGGAACACCATGAACATTTCTCATGAGAAATGTTTGTTCTAAGAAACACTTTGCAGGAAATGCAAAGCTGAATCTTTTCTATGCTAAACATCTCAGGTTTTGTCAACAGCTCCTCATAAAAAACATTCTCAGACATGTCAGCATCCTCGTTCATGGTGAGGTCATGATGCCTGAGAAGAACCTGTGAGAAGAAAGGAGTGAGAAGAATTCTGAAATGAAGTTAGAATAGAAATGGCCATACATTATGTCTACTCATTTTGTCAAGGGACATGGTGGCAGTAACATCTAGATGGGTTTGAAAATAAAATTCAATTTCCTCAAATTCAGCCCAGTCTTCTCCATTTAAGTTAATTTCGTCTCTCTAATGCTGTCCTGTTTCCCTATCCACTCCCTACTCCTCCCATGGCAAGGAGAGAAGCAAGAGAAAAAGGAGATAGAATTATGTATAAGTACACACACCACACTTTTTCCACTCAAAATGTAGTATAGTATTTGAGGTCTATCTTACTACTCAGAATGCTAAAGGGTCCTCAAGGATCTCAGCCTTCACGGAGGGAAGAAGGGAAGGGGAGGGGATGGAAGGGAAGAGAATAGAAGGGGAGGAGACTGGCTGAAATTGTTATTACTCCCCAAATCGTGATTGCAAAACGTTTTAGAGAATTCTCTAAGAATTCAAAGGAACTTTGCCACCAGAGGACATTTTTACCCTTTTTAATTCAGATTACTTTTGTGTTCTTTCATATTTTTGCCTTTGCAGAATGCTTTTCTCCTATTACTTGTATTCCTATTATGTGCTGATTTTATTTTATTTTATTATCTCATATATGTGTACCATTTTTACTTCCTAAATGGTGAATAGGGAACATCAGAGCACGGTAAGAATCTTGAGGATCAGTTGTGGAAACAAGAGAGAGGAAGTAGTAGCTTTAGCCCCATCCCATATCCTCCTCCAATCACTCCCAATAATTTAAACATGAACAACAAATGAGTTCTTGGTATCCAAATTGAGTTTTAAAACAATCCCTCTAGATCCCTTCTGAAAAGATTATGATACTTAAAACCCCCTGTACAGACATTTTGGAGCCAATTAATGTTATTAACTACCCTGTCAAGTCATCAAATCATTATTTTGTTGTTGGGGATTTTTCCTCATACTTGTTCTGTCAAAAGTTAGGAGAATTGCAGCAAGTTCTTTCACTACTATAACGTTTATAAAAAATTTATTTCACATATAAGAATCACTTACTTATATATGTTGATGCTGTTATTTGATACATATGTATGAGTTATAAAAAATCAATAAAAGTTTCCTCATTGCTTTAACATTTTCTGTCCTTGGTTTTTTCTTTTCTTTTTGTTCATAACTTTTCTATATCTTTACCAACTTGTTAATTTTAACCATTAAACTCCATTCTGAGAAACTTTGTCTTTTCCAAAATAGTTTAACTCATTTACATATAAATATGGACACAAACCAGGGACTTCCTTCTGTCATCTTCCTCTGTACTTTCTTCATATCATATACTCCTTCGCTAATTCTATCTATTACTGCTATAGGGACTCAACTTTATTGCTTTTTTCTTCCATGATTTTGCAGGAATACTTCCCAGTCTTAATTCTATTTGTGGTTTACTCAACACATATTTGCTGAGTACTTATAATATGCAGGCACTGAACAATCTGCTTTACACTTCAAAAATTTATAATCAGAGTGTAATGCTTTAAAATAAGATTAAGAGTAATTTTAGTTGCACAGCAATGCTTTAAAAGCTTGGCATTTTAATCATTTCATCAACAGTCTTTTATTGCTCATTTCCACTCTTAATATAGATAATGTAAACTAAGCTATAACTCATCACTTGATCTTATATTTGTTCTGAACCTCATCACAGATGTTTTTAAGCCTTCCCACAGATGTAACTGAAATGTTAAGATCTAAGGGACAAAAAAGCAAATGTATAACTGTCTAACTTTCTAAGAGCCAAAGAATTCTCAACATGCTATTTCAACTGCCTTTTGGAATTGGAAACCCCATTAGTCACCTAGTCCAGTATAGTCATTTAAAATCATCCCTGATCCCTTCATGATTAAGAACTTGGGAAATTCCTTCCTATTCTTAATTTTATAAAGACAAACAATGACTCAAATAAGATAAGTCATAAGTAGAACTCAGAATTAATCCCATGTAAAACAACATTAAAAGACTCACATTTAGATTAATCTTCCAGTATGGTTTCTGTAAAAGTTAGCTTGCGTTTCTACTTCATTCATGCATATTGCATGACGATAATGATCTTACTCCATTTTATAGATCCAAGCTGGAGCCTGACAAATTTGGGCACTATAAAACACTGGCTGGTTACTCTAAGTAGTAAAAGGGCTGCAGGAAGAAAAACTTTTGTTAACTTTACTTAAAATAATCTACTCCAGAATATTAGACCCCAAACTTTGCTAAACTTCTATTTTAATTAAGTCTTCAAATAGGTTCAGGGTATACTCAAAACATGGTCACATTTTTTAAAATAGGGTAATCAAATTTATAGACTAGTAAGTTTGCTAAACATTGATTACAATTCTTTCTTCTCTACAAATTGCTGGTGCCCCTGTTTTAATCTAATATCCATCTATGAAGTAAACATCTTGTATTGGTGAGGGTCCAGTCAGGAAAGCAGAATCAACTCTAAGCATTTCAAACAGAAATAATTTAATGTGGAGAATCAGTTACCCAGGAGATGGAGGAATAAGCAGCCAAACAGAAGACAGTGAGACCACCCAGAGATTAGCAGCATCAGGAATGGGCCACAAACTCCATGGCTGCAGGGACAAGAGGAGCCCAGACGCTGAAACCATCTGACAGGAACTAGTTCCTCAATTCTGAGGTGAAAGAGGCAGCTGACAGTAGGAGGCACCCAGGGAATGTAGCTCCCTGAGATACAGGGCAGAGCGGGGTAAGGGCAGGGGATGGATCTGAATGCAAAAGTGAAAATGACTAGAACACATCTAACCTTACACTATGTACCCCAACATGGCACAGGCCCCATATGTGCACATGCACATGTAGGTACACACACACACACACACACACACGCACGCACACACATACCACATTACTCATTCATCTATCTTTTCTCAGCCTTGCCTTCCAGAGAAGAAACCATCCATAAGCAAAGTATGAACCTCAAGTTAATATTACTTCTTTCAAGACCCCTATGATCATTAAAATACCTTATACTTCTGTAACACTTCACTGTTTCAAAGCACACTCAAAATCACCCGTGCCTTTTATTAATTGAGATATAAATAACATGGATTTTTATTTTAGTTTCCCCAACTACCATGAATTAACACCCTCATTTTACAAACAAAAACATTCTAAGAGACTAAGGTGTCCAACTAATGCATCACAGAATCAGGTCGAAGTCCTAGATTCTTCAGGCACCAAGGCCAGACCCTTTAATGTTCTGCCTACTGATAAATGCCTGAAGGTCGTGGTGTGCAGAGTAAGATTTCTGGGCTATAAGTCCCCACATCTGGCCACAGACTAATAAAGGAGGCTGAACTAAATTAATCACAGGCAATAGTCAACCTCTCTTAATCAACTTTATGCTTCTAGTTACCTATTTTAAGAAAAATGCATCACAGCAATCATTGGCATAGTGCATGACAATTTCCAAAGTGCCTCCCTATCTCCCCATTTGATCTAATACGGTTCCTGAAATACATCATGGTAACTACCTCTTATCCAACCTACAGGCATTGTGGGTTAAAAAGCTCAAGATCAGGGGTGCCATGTTTTTACTCCTCATAGATAACACATATCTTATGGTCTACTGCATGAATTCAAAGGGATATGTTTCCTTCACTTTACTTAAGATCACAATTAGCAGGCTTTCTTCAGATGTGATCTATTTCTGACTGTTTTCCTAACCCACAAAAACCACAGACAACAAAGCAGCTCTGACTCTTTTTGCAACACATCACCCTTCAGAGGTTTGCCTCTGGGAGTAACACAATTCCAGGATCCTCAGAGTCCCCGGGTGAGGGCTGGGAGGTGCTGGCCACCAGTGCAGCAAGACTGGCTGATCACATTCAATAGCTGGGATTCCTCTTGGTGTACATTTGCATAAAGGGTTTGATGGTAACTTGATTCAGTCTGCAAACAATGACACCTCAAAGGCTTGGGTCAAGACACTCTCCATGCCTTTGGCAACTGTCCTTAGGCGGGACTACAGATCAAAGGCAGCCACACTGTTCAGTGTGGAGCATCACAGTGAGACTAGAATCTGATTGTAACATCCCATGCAGCACCAGCACTCAGCAGAACAGAGAGGATTTCTCAACAATGTTAGACCCTGAGCAGATTCTCATGGGAGAGGAATGGTCCATCTCAAAACAAACTTAACATCTGTCCCAGGTGTAACACTGAGAATTCTCTCACTTCTACCATGAAAATGTTCTGTTTGGGTTCTGAGAATATTTAGAAGGTGAGCTTTCATAAGGCAACTGACATTTCCAGACTCGGAGCATTTAAATGCTAAGTGAAAAGAGAAATGGATCTGTTTTCCAGGAAATGCTTCTAAACAAAGCGAAGTGTAGGAAGGAGGAGGTGATTTGCAGAAGAGCTCTGGGAGATCCCACCGCACCCTGCCTGTCCTGATTCCTCCCCCTGTACCTTTCAATATGGCTTCTGCTACATCAGCTTCAAAATGCCCAGCTGCATCGGAAGCAATACCTACTCTGGCTGAGGCCAAATTCCCCCAGGAGTATGTCAATCCACAACCAACTCCTCCCAACAAGGATGCCTTCTTCCAGAAGCCTGGCTACTGGTGGAAATGGAGGTCAGGTTTGGGAGCTAATCATTAAATCTATTTGTGTTTTGCTGCTTTACCCATAAAATGTCCAACTGATGGATACTCCATATATTTGCTGAATATTACCAGCAGTTACAGAGTTTTAAAACTGAAAAAGTACCTCAAGATATATTATCTTCTGTTCATCTTATCTTTCAGACATATCATAGTGCCTATATCTCCCTCCTAATTAAAAAATAATAATGAGCTATGGGATTGAGAGCAACTGTGTTATATTAAATCAAATGGATTTCATGTGATTTCTTTAATGGGATTTTTCTGTCAAAATCCCAAAGCAGAAGTTTAGTTCTACATACACATGGGGAGTTGGGGGAGTACCTGGTAAAGCAGTAAGTAACAGTTACAATTATTGTAAAACAGGGGACCTGATCCTCACCACATTCTCTCTTTTCAATTGATGCCAACTTCGGCACTAAAGCTCACATAAGCCTGGTTCCTCACACAGTATCATTTTTCCTCTGAACTTCATCTCCCAACACCTCCCTCCTCCCTCCAACTCTGACATTCAAACCAACAGGTCATGGGATGACAGGAGGGGGTTCAGGCGGACACCCTGGCAGGAGGGGTCCTGAAGGAAAAGGGGAGAGGAGCCTGACAAGGGTGCGGTCATGCCCACTCCCGCTGCAGCCGGCTGATAAAACTGGCTCCCTGGGCTCAGACAGGATTAAGTGGGAAAGCACAGCACCTCCCAGAGCAGTGAATCCTTTTGACAAAGAGCAGAGCAAGGTGAGAAAAACAGAAGCAGCCTGCAGTGGCAACTGCTGGACCGAGTTTTCTTCTTTCTTGAACACAAAGCATCCTTTCTCCTATCGCCCCTTTAGTTTAGGACAAGCTATCAGTGACAGGGTCTGATTTCCAAAGCGCTTTTCTCTCACACCCTCAACGCTACAGGATGTCAACTGAAAGGTCTTCGAGCTAAAAATAATACCACTTGTCTGTGAAGCTGAGCACAGAGGCAGAGTCCTATTCAGAGCCTTCGTCTTAGCCAAAGCAGGGTGGGAGGTGACAAAAACCCCAGGGACAAATCCGCTGGGGACTCCTTTCTCTGAGTCTCAGAGATAAGAAAGCAGTCCAGCTGATGTGCCCAGGGAAATGGGGTATGACCTCTGTAGTTTAAATAAGCTTGAGGTGCCTTGGGTCAAACTCAGCAAACAAAACATGGGCTCCTGCAAGCAGGTGGGTGTCAGATTGTAATCCAGGGTTGTGATAGAGAGAAGGACAAAGTGGCAAGAAGGCCCTCAGTGATCCTAGAAGAACAGCTCTGAGTCTCATCAGGACAAAAGGGAGAGATGGAAGGCAGGAGAATTAACTTCCCTGCTCCCTCGTATCAGAGGGCAACTGTGGGTCTCAAGAGAAGTGGAAGCCAGGCAGGGACAGTTACTTCGGAGGTTTCTGTAACACAGAAAGTGAAATTCAAGTAACCCAAGAAGCCAACAGCAGGGGAAAGACATGGTCCAACTGAGGCAGAGCTAAGAGGCTTTTCCTGGCCTTCTCCAAGGTCGAGCACATGCCATCAAATCCTGGAAACAACACAGGAGAGAAATCTTCATGGCAGCCAGGAAAAGGAGGAAAGTTTCAAGTAAACAGGTTGAAGGAAATCCGTTTTTTGTTTGTTTGTTTTTTCTGTTTTTTTTTAAAATATATATATTATTGATTTTTTACAAAGAGGAAGGGAGAGAGATAGAGAGTTAGAAACATCGATGAGAGAGAAACATCGATCAGCTGCCTCCTGCACATCTCCCACTGGGGATGTGCCCGCAACCCAGGTACATGCCCTTGACCGGAATCGAACCCGGGACCCTTGAGTCCGCAGGCCGACGCTCCATCCACTGAGCCAAACCGGTTTCGGCTGGAAATCGGTTTTGAAGACAGGTGTTGACCTAGAATTTAGCAGCTTTTATATGCTCTTTACCCCTTCCTGCTGGGTTAGATGTATCATATATCCTTTCTAGCATTAATGTCAATTTTTTTTTATCCTCACCCAAAGATATGTTTATTGATTTGAGAGGACAAAGTGGAGAGAAGGCCCTCATAAACACTGATGTGAGAGAAAAACATCTATCAGTTGCCTCCTGCATGTATCCAACCAAGGACTGAACCTGCAACCTAGGTATGGGCCCTAACTGGGAATCGAACCTGCAACCTTTCTGGTGTACAGGGCGACACTCCAACCAACAAAGCCACCTGGCCAGGGCAATGTCACTTCTTAATACAACTTTGAATACAAAAATGCTTATCGTATATTTGAATATCCCTTGAGTGATGGCAATAAGAGGATGTGTAACTCACTATTCCAGGAAATGGATCCTCTAGGCCAGTGATGGCGAACCTTTTGAGCTCGGCGTATCAGCATTTTGAAAAACCCTAACTTAACTCTGGTGCCGGGTCACATATAGAAATTTTTTGATATTTGAAACCATAGTAAAACAAAGACTTATATTTTTGATATTTATTTTATATATTTAAATGCCATTTAACAAAGAAAAATCAATAAAAAAAAATGAGTTCACGTGTCACCTCTGACACGGGTGTCATAGGTTCACCATCACTGCTCTAGGCACTTGGTCAAAATTTTCCACAAATGGAGACACAGCACAGACATTTCACTCTCCCCCAGAGCCCAGGAGAGCTCACTCCCTGGTTCTCTGACTCTCACAGCTTCTTCTCAAGGGTCCCAGGTTTGGCAAGGGCCTAAGGGTGCGTGAAGAGCTTCATGAATCTTACCACATGTGCTTCTCAGGGGGATGGATTAGCCTGAAAGCTAAAAGCATAACTATCCTACTGTCAATGGAGGGACCTCCAAATACAGTTCTGTCACTATGTCACTCCATTTTAAAAATTTATTTATTTATTTATTTATTTTTTATCTTGCCAAGGAACACCTACTGAATGGGACCTATTTAAAAGCTGTACCGACTTCCTACAGCTTTGCTGTAGACAGTATACCTATACCAAGCAGGCCTACACCCCTCAAGAGGGTGGTTATCTTATCAGGATGGAGAACTTAGCAAAAGGAAGGTGTACTCATTAAACCTGAGCTTGCCCAGTCTTCACACCTCCCACTGGTATTTGATCCTGGCTTTCAAGCTAACCTGTTGAACACCATGAGGAAAGAAAAACTGTCAACATTCTGAGCTGAGGAGGAAATAGCAGTTTTGAGATAAAATTTTCTTTGTGGCGGATGTATACTTAGCTTTATCAAGTGTCTTTCCTAAACAGAGTTGCAGAGCAATGGATTTCATAAAATAACAAAATCACAAAAGCCAAAAACACTCCCTTTGAGATTTCCTGCTGAGTGGGGCCTGAGATAATGCCCTGGAACTGGGCATGTTTCTGAGCTCTCCCATTGTAATTGTGTAAAATTTCTCTGCGTGCCTTAATTTTCTCATTGCCGATGTTTCCTAATCCAGGCACAAATAATTGGATCTGAATATTTAGGAAAAATGGTTGAGGCTTTAAAATATATCAACACCAAATAAGAAGAGAATAAATACACTTGATGTCTTAGTTGGGGTTCCCCAGGAGCAGACTTGAATTGGGAAACAAGGATTCTAGTGCACATAGGTGGTCAGTGGGGAGATGAGGAGAGTGGAGAGAGCTCTGGTAGGGAAAAGGGAAGTGAGAGGAGGAAGAGAAGAAAACTAATAAAGGTGGGCTCTCAAGGCAGTTACGACAACAGATGACTGAAACCTACTCCTGCATAGACACCCATGAAAACACATGCCTCAGAATCCCCAAGGGGAAAAGGAGCTAGGGGTTTCACACCAACTCTCATCACACACTCTGTAGGAATCCCAAAGGAGCAAACTATCACTCCTTGTGTGGACTCCATCAGGCTCAGAGCACTATACCTAATACTGAATTTTCTCTTACTAGTCAGGTGGGGTTTTTTGTTTTTGTTTTTGTTTTTATCATTATTATTATTACTATTATTATTATTGATTTCAGAGAGAGGAAGGGAGGAAAGACAGAAACATCAACAATAAGAGAGAATCATCGATCAGCTGCCTCCCGCATGCCTCCCACTGGGGATCAAACCCACAACCCAGCTGTGCTCTGACCAGGAATCGAACCATGACCTCCTGGTTAATGGGTCAACACTCAACCACTGAGCAACACTGGCCCAGCAGGGTCTTTCCTTTTTTTTTTTTTCTTTTTGTATGTGTGGATGGCAGGAGGTCGATGACTAACCAATAACAGAGCATTTGTGAAAGAAACAATACAGATTCTACATCTCCCCATAAGCATGCACATCACAGTCTGAATGTTTCTGGCTCCCCCACCACCAAATTCATATATTGAAATCTCAATGCCCAGTTCAGTGAAGGTATTAGGAAATGGGGTCTTTAGAGCCCTCATGAATGGGATTAGTTCTTTTTTATATATAAAAGGAACTCCAAGGAGCTCCCTAGTCCCTACTACTATGTGAGGATATGATGAGAAGTCTGAGGCCTGGAAAAGGGCTGTCACCTGCCGATGCTGGTATCCTGATCTCAGACTTCCAGCCTCCAAATCTGTGAGAAATAAATTTCTGTTGTTTGCAAGCTACCCAATCTGTGGTATTGTGTTACAGCAGCCAGAACAGACTAAGCCAGCCAGTCATTTTTATTTTTCTTTCTTTCTTTCTTTCAGCCAGTCATTTTTAAATCTCAACAATACTGACTTATTTTGGAATAGTTGCTAGATATGGAAAACACACAATTTCTATTCTTAAAAGAGGATGAAATTTGATCAGTTAAGTTTAACTTAAAATTGCATCTATGTATTTATATATGCTCTGTTTAAAATACTGTTTAGGGCAGCGGTCGTCAGCCTTTTGAACCTCGCGGACCACCGGTTGGTGACCGCTGGTTTAGGGCATGATAGACAGATAGATAGATAGATAGATAGATAGATAGATAGATAGATAGATAGATAGATATTTGAAAGAAAAACACATTCCCTGCCTTAACAAATTTATGATCAAGAGTTAAGGCAGAAATGTAAAAATATACCATAAAACATGGCATAATATAATTACTAAAAAGCATAAACAGAGTGCTCTTCATTACCAAGGAAGGATCAATAAATTCCAACCAGATAAAAATGAAGGGAACATTTTAGAGAAATGATTCTGAGTTAGTTGTAAGCCAAGTTGGTTCTAACCCTAACAGCAACCTCTCTCCTCATGGTCAAGCCCACAGCTGGCTTCAGCTGTCCACATTCTGTGGCTCAGAGGATTCCTCCAGGTTGCAGACTGTGCTCTCAATCTTCCCAATTGTGGTCTAAAGCTCTTCCCTGAATTCCCTTGCAGGTCTTTGCCCTTTTGTATACCCACCTGCCAGCCTTTAGCTTCAGCATCTCCCTGAACACTGCCTCTCAGAACATGCACCCCAGTTCCTCTCCCTCAGGGTTGTAGGTACATCCCATACTTCCCAGAGCTCAACCAGGTCTCTAGGTCTTCAGACTTCAATCTGGCCCAGGTTTTCCATCTGCATGCGAGAATCAACTAGATACCAGACAGTTTAAGTCTTGAATGCCCGGCAAATAAGTGAATATACATCCAGACAGACTTTGCAGGGAATGTGGGAAAGTCCAGAGAAGAATTGGCTTCCCATTACATTAAGGATCGGGTCCCAGCACATACCATGGGGACCTTCCCTCAGTTACTCTTCCAGCATCACTGTTTCCCACTGTTTTATTATGTGTGCCTCCAAAAATCCTGAAACAATGCTCCAGAAAAGTAATGCTTGGCAGTCTCTTTATGTGCCTTGATAAATCGTGCCTCACACCCTTTTATTGATTGTTATCTACTCCCTGGTGTGTCCTTTCAATTCTCCTTCCTGTCTAGCCAACAAATTCTTATTCTCCAAATCTATGTGACCTTCAACACACTTTCAAATAGCCCCTCCTCTCCGAAGTCATCTCTGCCCAGCATCCTCCAATCTTAAGCAAAGTTGATTTCTTACTTTTTTGTGTCACCTACCTTATAACCATTATTTCTGTGGTCATTGGTTTATTTGTCTGTACCTCCTCCTGGGCTTGGAGATTCTCTAAGGTAGAGAGTGTGTCTTATCTTTTCCTTGTGGACCTGCCCTCCATATTGTGCCCAGAGCAGTACAGACACCAGCCTGACCAGGGCAGAGGATGTTGGTTAAAAGAAAGGAAATGAATTTGTCCACATGGGATGAGGCCAACATCTGGAACACATATGCATTCAAGTCATTAGATAGGAAGCAGGAGAAACAGAGAATAAAATAATCAGTTGGAGATCTTTCCATTGTCTTTCATTTGGACCCATTGCCAAGGTCAATAAAAAATAACTTGGAAGCTTCTTGATTCATTCATTTCAACTGGTGGTGTGAGTGAACTCCCATGATACAATACACGGCCTTGCCAATATCTCTTGATTAATCAATCTACTGTATTCTTCTCTTAAATGAAAAAAGGACCTTGATTTTATCTGAATGTCACTGTGGTTTTTGTTATGAACATCAGCTCCCATGTTCCTTTAATAGCTGTTCATAATGCCTAGGGCATTCTAGATATTAGAATTTAAAAATGATTGTGGAGGTAATGTGAGCTCAGTACTATGAATCCACACTGCACATTTCATTAGCAGTGTCATAGTGTTAAGTGATTAGTACCACAGATGCACAGATATAAGATTTCTTTGAATTCCTTTAATTCTCCAAAGGCAAATTTTAAGTGTCAGATACCAATTATACTCTTTTGAATAATGAAAAATGAGGCGGGTTTCCCTGCAAATCAGTTCCATAAAGCTAAAGAAACATCATCTTTAATTAATTCTAGGCAGTGATGCTGAAGATGGGGAGAGGAGGCAGATATACTTTAAGGGGTAGATGACAATCTCAAAAACATTGTGAGTGTGAGTATATGTGAGTCTGAGTGTTTGCACAATTGTTTCCCAGATATTTGGATACCCATGAGGAGAATCCTACTTCACATGGGGAGCCATTCTTACTCATGAGAGAGGATGCAGAATTAAGGTTAAGAAGTGTTCAGTCATAACAGACACCCAGGTGGAAATGTGCTGAGAAAGAAAAAACACAAAGGAAAAGAGAGAAATGAAGAGACAGTCACAAAGGTTTAGAAGGAAAATGGTTTCCTTTAAATAGAAAAATAGCCCCAGAACACTGTCCAATAAGCTGCTTGCTATGTCCGTATTTTGACAAATGGGACCACATTGCTGCCTGTCCAAACAGCGCCGATCTCAAGCCAAACCCTGGCTTGAGAAATGAAACCCACACAGTAACAACAGGTTTCCTACCACAGCCATTGTGTTGATACTGGAGCAGATTAAAACAGATGTTTCCTGTCAAACTGTGACTCTCTCCCTCCAAAGAACACATCAGCATCCTCAATCTCTTCACCCCACACACGAGACCAGGGGTTCCCTGCAACTGGGTTTCTCCTAACCTCCCTGCTCCAGTGGTTAGGTCAGTTATCCCCAAAAAACTTAACATGCTCTGACAAACTGTATTCTTCTCAGAAATGGAATGTGGCACAGTTTTATAAGAGGAAGAAACTATTAAGAAAATGGCCTCTGAAGCCAATTAGAGGAAATAAGAGTCTCTGGTGTGTGGCAGCTATGACCAGTTGACACTCTTGGCTTAAAAATACCTAACACCTTTGGGGCAGTACCCAGAGCATGAGCCCTGAGAATATCTAGAAATTCCTGTGGAAATGGGACTTATCAACAAAGGGTGATTTCATCAATTAAGGAAAACCCAGCCCCGTGTGGAAAAAAAAAATTTGGCAACTCTTCAACAATGCACCCTTTCCTATTTTAAGGAAGTGGAGAGCACTGAGTCAACAGACTGTTGGAAATATTAGCATGTGCTATTTGTCAGAATCAGACTATAAATGCCTGTTAATTCTATGGCTCTCAACTAAGACATTGGGAAGCATAACATGTATAAGGTTCCCTTCCAATTGCCAGAAACATTCTGATTTAAAGAAAGTACTTTATTCAACAAACAATTCAGTAAAATTGAAGATTTAGATAAAAGATAAGGTATTCTATGTTATTAAGTAATAATAACAGCTAATATTCACTGAGTTCTTATTCTGTGCTGGTCACTTTACATGTATTATCCTATTAAAGTTGCATGATAACCTGATGAGGTTAAATACTCTAATTGAGTAAACAGGCACAGAGAGGTTAAGTGACTTCCCTACTTTTAAACAGCAATGGTAGAGCTCTCTCTTGGACTCAGGTGTTTGTGAATTCTAAGCACATACTGTCATCACACTGTATCACATTTTTACTCACAATACTAGTAGATGGTGTGCTCCAGAATGTTTTCTCTTTTCCTAACCTGACTCATCCCTGCTTATCACACTGAGCAACTACTATGGTCAAAGCATTGTATTTATATTAAAAACAACGATAAAAAATAAAATGTGGTTCCTGTTCTCAAGAAGCTCGTTCAGAACCTGAGAGAGGGAAGTTCCATTACAGCCACAAGTCCTGATCCTGATCCAAGTCAAGGTAAGTGGTTCTTCTCTGCATGCTCATGGCCTATTATGGCATTCCTCACATTGTATTGTAAGCGTTGCTCAGAATATCTGTCTCTCTCATTAAATCATAAATTTTTTGAGGGAGAGGGTGAACTGTATTCACTTATAACACTATCTAACCCAAAGAAGGCACTCAATAAATGTTTCTTGATGAGTAAGTGAGCAAACTGTCATCAGCAAGTGATGTCAAATGCATTTTCAGGGAAACACCCATAAATCTAGAATAGTGGGAAAATAGTTTAAATACATTAGCAGGTGCTGGCAGTTGCTCACCCAGTCATTCATGCTGATTTCCTCTTGAACGAAACAATGACTTTATTAATTATCCTCGGCAAAGGTGAATGTATTATAGATCAGGACAAATATGCCCTAGATGGTTTCCTTACGTTTGAGAAGACACATAAATAAAAGGCAGTCCATTTTCTTCCATTAGAGCATGTCAGTTGTGGAGCAAATAACTAGAATTGCTGGACCTTCCCATGAGGAATGCTCACCAAGGACAAAGACCACACCCTGAGGATGACAGATTCTGGCTCCTTAATGACAATGCTGAGACAATGACATAGCTCCCCACCCCAATCGCACTGGAGCTAGCTCTTTCTAGATGTTTTAATATGTGAGAGACACCTTTCCCTTATTGTTTATATCCTTTGGAGTTCAGTTTTCTGTTACTTGCCACTAAGAAATCACCTTACTACCTTCCCAAATAGCTTGCTTCCCAATTTTTGTTGCCATGACTCCAAAGGTAAGGACTAGTGTTAAGTCCATGTGTTTCTCCTACTCTGGGCATCAGTTTACTTATATGTAAAATTGGTAAAAAAATACTTTTCTGATTAGGTTGAGAGTTGATTTTAGATATAAAAAATCCTCTTGTTCCTCATTATCATTAATATCATCATCATCATAGTTTATGTCATCAACCTAAGTTCTTTAGTCTAAAGAAATAAACAAAAGATTTCAGCATGTCAAAAATTAAAAAGAAACCTATTTTATAGCTACATAGCCTACAATATTCTACCACAAATGTTTAGAACATCATCTAACCTATGGCACAGACAGCCAGCTATCCTTCCATAACCATTCTCCTCTTCTTTCTTGATAGTAAAACCCCTAATTTTGAGTGGTGCACACAGCCATTCAAAATGAAGACTCCTCTATACACCAATAGTGAACTTTCAGAAAGAGAGATTATAAAAACAATCCCATTTACCATTGCACCAAAAAAATTAAGCTACCTAGGAATAAACTTAACTAAAGAGGTAAAAGACCTCTACTCAGAAAACTACAGGACGTTGAAAAAAGAGATAGAGGAAGACATAAAGAGATGGAAAAACATACCATGTTCTTGGATTGGTAGAATCAACATCATTAAAATGTCCATACTACCCAAAGCAATCTATAAATTCAACGCACTTCCCATTAAAATACCAATGGCCTACTTCAAAGATCTAGAATGAACTCTCCAAAAATTCATCTGGAATAAAAAAAGACCCCGAATAGCTGCAGCGATCCTGAGAAAGAACAAAGTAGGTGGGATCTCAATGCCAGATATCAAGCTGTATTACAAAGCCACTGTTCTCAAAACTGCCTGGTACTGGCACAAGAACAGACATATAGATCAGTGGAATAGAATAGAGAGTCCAGAAATTAGCCCGAACCAATATGCTCAATTAATATTTGACAAAGGAGGCAAGAACATACAATGGAGCCAAGATAGTCTCTTCAATAAATGGTGTTGGGAAAATTGGACAGATATATGCAAGAAAATGAAACTAGACCACCAACTTACATCATACACAAGAATAAACTCAAAATGGATAAAGGACTTAAATGTACAACAGGAAACCATAAAAATTCTAGAAGAATCCAAAGGCAACAAAATCTCAGACATATGCCGAAGCAATTTCTTCACTGATATAGCTCCTAGGGGAGTTGAAACTAAAGAGAAAATGAACAAATGGGACTACATCAAAATAAAAAGCTTCTGCACAGCAAAAGAAACCATCAACAAAACAACAAGAAAACCCACTGCATGGGAAAACATATTTGCCAACGTCATATCTGATAAGGGCCTAATCTCCAAAATTTATAGGGAACTCATACAACTTAACAAAAAGAAGATAAACAATCCAATCAAAAAATGGGCAAAGGATCTAAATAGACACCTTTCAAAAGAGGACATTCAGAAAGCCAAGAGACATATGAAAACATGCTCAAAGTCACTAATCATCAAAGAGATGCAAATCAAAACAACAATGAGGTACCATCTCACACCTGTCAGACTGGCTATCATCAACAAATCAACAAACGACAAGTGCTGGAGAGGATGTGGAGAAAAAGGAACACATGTGCACTGCTGGTGGGAATGCAGACTGGTGCAGCCACTATGGAAGACAGTATGGAGTTTCCTCAAAAAACTGGAAATGGAACTCCCATTTGACCCTGTGATCCCACTTCTAGGAATATATCCCAAGAAACCAGAAACAACAATCAGAAAGGATATATGCACCCCTATGTTCATAGCAGCACAATTCACCATAGCTAAGATCTGGAAACAGCCTAAGTGCCCATCAGTAGATGAATGGATTAGAAAACTGTGGTACATCTACACGATGGAATACTATGCTGCTGTAAAAAAGAAGGAACTCTTACCATTTGCAACAGCATGGATGGAACTGGAGAGCATTATGCTAAGTGAAATAAGCCAGTCAATGAAAGAAAAATACCACATGATCTCACTCATTCATGGATAATAAAGACCATTACAAACTTTTGAACAATAATAGATACAGAGGCAGAGCTGCCTCAAACTGATTGTCAAACTGCAGCGGGAATGCCAGGGAGGGTTGGGGGGCAGGAGGGAAGGGGGTAAGAGATCAACCAAAGGACCTGTATGCATGCATATAAGCATAACCAATGGACATAAGACACTGGGGGGTAAGGGAGGCCAGGGGATTGTCAAGGGCGGGACGGGGGGGGGGGGGGGGGGACAAAAGGACACATATGTAATACCCTTTGTAATACTTCTAGCAATAAAAAAATAAAATAAATAAAATAAAAATGAAGACTCCATTTCCCAGCTTCTCTTGCAGCTAGGGGTAGCCATTATCAGCAGGTTCTGGCCAATGAATATAAGCAAAAATATCAATTTTCCAGTGAACATCTTTGAAAGGTAAATAGATAGTATATCTATTCCCGTCACCCTTCTTTATCCTTTGCTCCAGAAGCTGCCTAAAATGTAGACATGATGGTTGGAGTTCCTGCTATTTTGAAAAATGAAGACAAGGGTTACACCCAAGGGAGGCAGAGCAATGAGGAAGTGCCAGAAGCCAGTTACAGCATGTCAGCAAGGCTGAATCATCTGGAAATGGCTGAGGGCATTTCCCCAAACCATAAAATGATTGCTTGCTGCCAGACAGCTAGGGCATTTCAATCTACATGTTATTGCCTCCTACTGGCCAAAAACACCTGAACAGCCGTAGGCATTTTCCCCAATCTGACAATGGATTCTGCATACTAAAACCTTACCCTTTGATGTGTATATCTACCTTGCCTTAGGACAAATTGTGTTAATAAAGAGCAAGGGGTCCTGAGACAAAGAGAACTTGGTTTCTTTAGCCAAGCTCTTCTGGCCCCCCAAATGCCTTTCAAAATTATGTTTAGTCTCTGGACTCTTATTTAATTTACACACAGCCCCTTCTCCAGATTCCTGAACCCTTCTAGATGCTGGATCAAGAACCCCAGCAAGGAAGAAGGAATGTGGTCCCTGGAGCTCTGTATAAAAGAACCACTATACCAGCCCTGACTACTCCCCTTCTAGATGGGGAGATATGTGGTAAAGTCAGATGTACCAACACGATCACACACTCAAATCACAGCCTCAACCTGGCTCAATGTCAGGCCCACCCAGAGACACAAGCCAACCTCTGGTCTATAACCTACTCCAAAAGTTGGTCCACAAATCCAAACCGCCTTGTATAAGTCAGCTCTCATTCTCAAATTCCTCATGCTCCTGGCACCCACCTGTTTTGATAAGATTCTTATAAATAAACCCCATATACAAAGGAATATCCACCCTTCCATCTCCCAAGTCTCTCCTTAGTGCACCAGAGGAATTGGCTAATGCGTTTGCAGATAAAGGGACTCCAGAGGAGCTTATAAATTTTTAAAAGTGATTATTAAAGCAGGAAACAATCATTACAACAATAAATTGGGATTGAGATGTTAATGGTAAGAAAGGAAGTAGCTAGTGTTACATTAGTAACAGTAACAAGGAAAGCCACTTTTCAGGAATCTCTCCTATGTCTTTTCATGCCCACACATAGATATAGCACAGAGTACATTTTACTTATTTTAGTTTTTGGCTGAACTACTAAACAGATTTTGAAATGGGCAATGCTGGGATCCAGCCCCAGCAGGTCCAGGGGTCCCCAAAGGTATGGACAGAGTCGGCGAAGAATGAAGGACACGGGGGCAGCGTTCAGTTGCCAGGTTCTAGCCAGGTTCTCCAGCCAGGTTCTGTTGCCAGGTTCTAGCCCGGATCTCCAGCCAGGTTCTCCAGCCAGGTTCGGCAGCCAGGTTCTGTCCAGGATCTCCAGCCAGGTTCTGTCTAGGTTCTGTCTAGGTTCTCTAGCTAGGTTCTGTCCAGGTTCTCTTGCCATGTTCTCTCCCTAGGTTCTCCAGCCATGTTCTCTCACTAGGTTCTGTCCAGGTTCTCCAGCCATGTTCTCTCACTAGGTTCTGTCCAGGTTCTCCTGCCATGTTCTGTCTAGGTTCTACAGCCAAGTTCTGTAGCCAGGTTCTGTCCAGGATCTTTTGCCATGTTCTCTCTCTAGGTCCTGTGTTTTATTGTCTTGTTACATCTGTATTTATACCAGTTGATTTTAATCCTATCAATTTCTATTCCAAAGGTTAGGGCGTTTCTTATCTCCATTCCAGGGAGTAGATTATGTAGCTTAAGCGTGATTGTTCGTAGTTAAAGTGATTAACTACCCGCCTGGCACTTAGTTAAGAGGTTTTATTCCCTCCCTAACTTCAGGGAAAAATCCCTACCTGGGGAAACAACCTTTCTCGGAGAGGTGACCTTGGTTAAAACACATAGCTCCAAGAAGGTGAGCAAACATATTAAGAACAGTATGCCATATACACCAGGTCCCTTGAAACATATGCTGTGCAGATGTTTCTTCCCTGCAGCGACTGTGTCAAGCAGCAAGGATGGACTGGCTTCCGGCAGGGCAAATGCTTAAATTATGCACACAAATCACATTACATATTTTAATGGGATGTGTATATAATGAAAAGTCAAATTTCTATCATCAGAATTAGTGGTAGGGAAAAAATCCTTGAGCTCTGTATGGGGGTTTTGGCCAGCATACAGACAGGCACAATGTGTTTTAAAAGAAAAAAAGGAAAACCCTCTATGTTTTCTCAGAAAGATAATTTTTCTAAAGAAATGGAGCTTCAAGGGCACAATATTGATACCAGAGAGGAGCATGCCTCATCTTCCCTCGTTGCTAGTGGGAGTGGGCTTCTTGGGGTATTGCTGGAACAAGCATTTCTGGAGGCCCCCATGGGAAGATGCGACATGGTAGAAAGCTTTATTTCTATGGAATCATACCCCGGGTTTCCAAAGTCCCATTTTCCCTAATCCAGTTATAGAAGAAGTGTAACTGGGGTTTCATTAGAGCTAAAATCAAAGCCAGTGTCCAGAGTTTCCCTTCCATGCTGGAGCAGGGTCAAGTATACCTTCAGGCTAGTTGCAGTCTATTAGTCTATTGCGTGTGTGGGTCCACATGGCCATGGGCCACATGGGAGAATGCCAGGAAGCCAAGCATGAGCCATGAGCCAAGCATGCCAAGAGGACTCAAGAGAGTGAATTTCTTTGTTCAGAGGATTAAGTATTCTAAATTTTCCCACGCTTGCAGTGGCCACGCCCATTCTGGCCAATGACCTCTGATCCCAGGTGTCATCCAGCTTTACTGGGCATGGGTCTATCTTCCCTCTGTTGGATCCCTGGGGAATGTGAAGCTGCCCAAATGACATACCTATGATGTCTGGACTTCCCTTTGCTCCTTTTTTATTAATAACTAGCTAATTACAATGGTATCAATATGTTTTCTAGGGAAGCACTTGATAAAGTTAATTTAAAAACCTTCTAATTTGTAACAATTTTAAAGAATACTAATAAAAAGACAAAAAAATCAAATGGCAATGGGTCTAATCCTGGGTCCCTAATTGAAAGATTCATTATACACATACAAAAGAGCTAAAGAAAATTAATAATCATTATTTACAACAGTGGTTCTCAACTTTCCTAATGCTGTGACCCTTTAATATAGTTCCTCATGTTGTGGTGACCCCCAACCATAAAATTATTTCGTTGCTACTTCATAACTGTAATTTTGCTACTGATATGAATCGTAATGTAAATATCTGGATATGCAGGATGTATTTTCATTGTTACAAGTTGAACATAATTAAAGCATAGTGATTAATCACAAAAACAATATGTAATTATATATGTGTTTTCCGCTGGTCTTAGGCGACCCCTGTGAAAGGGTCGTTCGACTCCCAAAGGGGTCGCGACCCACAGGTTGAGAACTGCTGATTTACAAAGTAATCTGAAAAACTACCAAATACAGATATTCTCCCAAAAGCTTTGTTGTACTGTGAAATGTGAGGAACCCACAGCAAAAAGCACCACCCACTTGCTATTATCTACATAGAGGATAAAGGATCTAAGTGTAGCCACTGGTTAAGGTTTAGTCTCAGTTCCTTACTGTGAAAAAACTGGAGACCAGTCATTAGAATCCACTGTCTACCCTTGGATTTGTTGATAATAGCTAACCTCATTGAGTTCTTGCTGTGGACTGGTGCTGTTCTTAGTACTATCTATATATTACCTCATTTAATCCTCAACAAGAGGATTGCTATTATAGTCCTCTAGCAGAAGAGCCAGGGGCAGGGAGGCTGAGGATTAGAGTAACATCTTCTAAGGCAGAGCAGAGTGCGAGTATCCAGGTCAAATGGTAGTATCATGTGAGCAGCTGGAGTAAGGTTCACCTGCAGCCAACACTTCTTCAGTTATGGGAGCCAACACACATTATTATTTAGGCCCATTTCAGCTGGTTTTCTCCCATTTGCAGCACAAAGATCCTGACTGATACAATATCTCTGTGAGTCTTGGATAGAGATCATACATTCTTAAATACAGGCACCAACTCACCAAAGAGTGAGTTACTAGAAAACAAACCACTGATGCAATCAGGGACTCTAAAGGACTGGGAATTTCAGATGACAAATTTAAACCTCAGGCTGAAACCTGATCAGAGATGAGACAAATGGATCCCTCGGTCTGATTCCACCCTCATCTTAGACAAGGCCTAACAAGATTTATTTTCATTTTTTTGTCTCTAAGCATGGGCATCTTACTTAAATCCAACTGCTAACACATTGTTTACTAAAGGAAATCACTGTACTTAATCGGTACCTTTCATGTTTCTGGTCATCACTGTACTCTGAGATTAAAAACTCTTAGAGTGAAGGAATCGTATCTGCTTAACCCAGTTTACAGAGAATGTCAGAGAAGAGCTGCTGAAACCTGATAAATGCTTTTTGCCCAGCTGCTGCTAGCTGCTGCTAGTGATCTTAACTACCTCAAGCAGATCCTGGGGCAAGGCTATAAAATGCACATCTTACCTTGAACTCCAAGTCAACATTTTCCTGGAAGTTTTATGTCAAAGCCAGCAAACCACTTACTTCTTCCAGAGCTTTGCTAAAGTAGTGATGTTCAAGGTCAAAATTACACAACACCTTGGGGTTAAAATTAATTATGCTTGTCTGATGTCATACACCACCTTTTAGGCAATGTAAGTTCTCCCCGCCACCCCACCCCACACACACCAACCCACACTAGTGACTTTCACTCAAGGTACAATCAGAACATTTTCCTGCTCTCAACAATAAGGAACAGTAAAGAAATTATAAGGCTTGGAATCAGATCACTGTACCAGTTTTGACTGCTTCTTTCTTACTGTGTGACCTTGGGCAAGTTACTTAACCTCTCAATATCATAATTTCTCTATAAATAGAATGTCAATACAGTAATAGTACCCAATTCAAATACTTGAGGGTTTGTGTGAAAATCGAACAAGATATTAGAATAGAGTCCACTGTAAACAAAAATACATGTATCCTCTTACTCTTTTCTGAGCAGGCAAAACTTTGGGGCAGCTTCTTGATTCACCCTGTGCATCTTTCTTAGATACTATTCTTTCAGCCTGATGGGTGAAGTGAAACCAAGGATATTTAGCAATCATTTAAGCAGTGTTCCCACAGGCCTAGCTGAACACCACCCTGTAAGGCTGGGGTTTAAAACTCATTTAAAAATTTTCCTTTTGTTGTTAGAGTTACCAAATCTACTTTAAAATATGAAGCACAGACTCAAAGTGCATGCTCTTTTACTCCAGAAAGATCCTCAGGCCTAGGATGATTTATCATTATCCTCCTTCAATTAAAAGCATTGTTAAGTGCCAAGCTTACCTGGCAGCCTGGCCAAGCATTATGTTTCAGAGTTATGCTGGGCTATCGTATCTTCCTTGTATCTTTTATGCCACCAATAAATTGGCTAATGACCTTGAAATCTTGGAGCCTCTGACTCTACACGTAAGCATTTTTCAGAGGACTAGACTGCAGGGAGTAACTTGATGCTCTGGGTCACCGCAGAGAGGAAGAAAGTGGGCAGCAGCTCCAAAGCCACCCAGCCCCACTGAACCTGGACCATGTTTACTAACGATCTAGTCAACGCAAGCCTCCAGGCTGGGAACTAGTTATTCAGGGTGGAGGAGGATTCCTGAACCCGGTCATAAAGGGAGGTGCTTTATTTTGTGCTTAAATAGGTTTTGATTATTTTTATCACTTTTACCAAGGTATAATTTATATAAAATAAAATTCATCAATTTATATGTCAAGACTATATATATATGTGTGTGTGTGTGTGTGTGTCTATATATATCTATAATAACAAAAGTGTAATATGCTAATTAGACCAGATTTCCTTCTGGACAACCTTCTGGATGAAGCTGGGGCTGCGAGGAAAGCCCAGCACTTGTGTGCCAGAGGGAAGCTGGTGCCGGCAGCTGGGGGAAGGAAGGCCTACTCCTGCACGAATTTCGTGCATCGGGCCTCTAGTCCTTTATAATAAAAGCGTATGCAAATTGACCAAACGACTGAACGACCAGTCGGCAGGGGGTGACCAGTCAGCGGGGGGCAGGGTCAGGCCAACCAAGGCGTGTGCCAGCGGGCAGAGGGAGGGAACAGGGATGAGGGGGGTGGTGACCAGCGGCGGCAGAGGGGTGATGGGGGGGCTGGCACTGTCCCGATCAGCCCGTCCCATCGCCTCCCGCAGAGGGAGGCCAGGTGGCAACAGTGGGGTGATGGGGGCAGTGCCGTGCCCTGATCGGCTGGCCCAATCGCCCCCTACTGAGGGAAGCCAGACTGCAGCTTAAGCCACCGGTAGGATATCCCCTGAGGACTCCTGGACTGTGAGAGGGCGCAGGCTGGGCTGAGGGACGCCCCCAGTGCACAAATTTTTGTGCACCAGGCCTCTAGTATCCTATATAATAAAGAGCTAATATGCAAATAGTCATCACATCATAACAGCTCGGACACTCAATACTGGGGAGAGAGGAATGGGGACCAGCCAGGCTGCAGCCCAGGAGAGGGATAAGCTGCCCACCCCATGATTCCGGGCACCTGCAGCTGCAGCCCTGGCAAAGCCACCTGCCCACGGTCCCCTGCGGCTGTGACTGGCCTGGGCGAAGCTGGCCCAAGTCCTGGGTGCCTGTGGCCGGCCAGAGGGAGGGAAGCCCGGGTCCCGGCTGCCTGTGATCAGCCAAAGGAGGGAATTCTGGGTCCCGGGTGCGGGGCGAGGCACAAACGGTTAGGGGTGATCAGGCCAGCAGGGGAACAGTTAGGGGTGATCAGGCAGGCAGGTAGGCAAGCAGTTAGGAGCCAGCGGTCCCGAATTGCAAGAGGCAGTCAGATATCCCCCAAGGGATCCCGGATTGGAGAGGGTGCAGGCCAGGCTGAGGGACCCCCCTCCCATGCACAAATTTTGTGCATCGGGCCTCTAGTCCTATCTAATAAAAGAGAAACATGGTAATTAGCGTACAACCGCTACCCTTCCCATTGGCTAATCAGGGCAATATGCAAATTATCTGCCAGCCAAGATGGCAGCCGGCAGCCAGGCAGCTGGAAGCGAACAGGAGGCTTGCTTGCTTCAGTGAAGGAGGACTCCAACGTTCCCCGCCTGACTTACCGGCCTCTGAGCTGGCAGTTTGAAACATTGTAACAAATATAGAAGCTAAACAAAACTCCAGAAACCAGCTTTCAGCTGGCCGGGATCTCAGAGCTGGAGATGATACAGTGTTTCAATTATAGAACCGAAACAAACCAGATACCTGCTTTCAGCAGCAGAGGCCTTGGCCCAGAATAAACAAAAAAAAGAAAAAAAGGAGCGGTTGGGAGCTTCAGTCACCCACCAGCCTGAAAACAGCCCTCAGCCCCTCACCCAGACTGGCCAGGCACCCCAGTGGGACCCCCACCCTGAAGGGTGTGTGACCAGCTGCAAACAGCCAACATCCCCTCATCCATGCTGGCCAGGCACCCCAGTGGGGACCCCCACCCTGATCCAGGACACCCTTCAGGGCAAACCAGCCAGCCCCTACCCATGCACCAGGCCTCTATCCTATATAGTAAAAGGGTAATATGCCTCCCAGCACTGGGATCAGCAGAGCAGCGAGGCTCCCGGCACCGGGATCAGCGTGACAGGGGCAGTGCCCAAACCCCCTGATCGCCCTGCAGCTCTGTGTATGACAGGGGGCGGGGCCACAACTTCCCTATCCACCCTGCTCTGTTCGTGACAGGGTGCGGCGCCCCAACCCCCTGATCAGCCCTGCTCTGTGCCTGATAGGGGGGAGCTCCCCAACCCCCTGATCACCCTGCAGCTCTGTGTGTGACAGGGTGCGGTGCCCCAACCCGCCCCCCCCCCCCCCACGGGCCCTGCTCTTTGTGTGACGGGGTAGAGCCATAACCTCCCCATCGGCCCTGCCCTGAGTGTGAGTGGCGGCGCCCCAACCCCCTGATGGGCCCTGCTCTGTGGGTGATAGAGGACGGCGCCCCAATCCCCTGATCGGCCCTGCTCTGTGCGTGACAGGGGTGAGCTCCCCAACCCCCTGATGGGCCCTGCTCTGTGCATGACAGGGTGGAGTTCCCCAACCCCCCTGGTAGGCCCTGCTCTGTAGGTGACAGGGGGGAGCTCCCCAACCCCCTGATCGACCCTGCTCTGTGCGTGACAGGGTACAGAGCCCCAACCCCCCTGATGGGCCCTGCTCTGTGCGTGACAGGGGGCAGCGCCCCAACCCCCTGATTGGCCCTGCTCTGTGCGTGACAGTGGGTGGCGCCGCAACCTCCCCATCGACCCTGCCTTGAGTGTGACGGGGGCGGTGCCCCAACCCCCCAATCGGTCCTACCCTGAGTGTGACTGAGGGTGGCATCGCAACCTCCCAATCCGCCCTGCTCTGTGCATGACAGGGGGCGGCGCCCCAACTCCCCAATTGGCCCTGCTCTGAGCCCGACCAGGGGCTGCACCTAGGGATTGGGCCTGCCCTCTGCCACCCGGGAGCAGGCCTAAGCCAGCAGGTCGTTATCTCCTGAGGGGTCCCAGACTGTGAGAGGGCACAGGCCGGGCTGAGGGACACCCCCTCCCCCCCGAGTGCACAAATTTTTGTGCACCGGGCGTCTAGTATATATATAAAAGCCTAATGTGCTGATTATCACTTGGACCATTTGACCATTCGACCAGTCGCTATGACACGCACTGACCACCAGGAGGCAGATGCTCCAACTGGTAAGTTAGCTTGCTGCTGGGGTCTGGCCAATCAGGACTGAGCGAAATGGGCTGGACACGCCCTGGAGCCCTCCCACGTCCCTCCCCGGCTGGCCAACCTCCCGCGTCCCTCCCCAGCTTAGATTGTGCACAGGTGGGGTCCCTTGGCCTGACCTGTGCCCTCTCGCAACCTGGGACTCTTTGGGGGATGTCAGAGAGCCAGTTTCAGCCCGATTCCCGCAGGCCAGGCCAAGGGACCCCACCAGGCTTCTAATATATGTATATAGTTGTATAACTATGTTGTGTAGCTATTGCCATAATTAAGATATAGAACATTTTTATCAGCCCAAACCAAGAGTTACGTCATGGCCCTTTGCAACAATAAATGTGTGATAATAAACAAGTAATCTTTTCTGTCAAAGAAGGGAGTTTAGGCAACTGTCATTTTGGTTCGAGATTTTGACTTGCAGCTCCCCTGGGGGCCGCCATTTTGAAATGGCAAAGATCTACCCCTCCCTTTTTCCTTTAAATTAGCCAATCCCACAAGACTGTGAGCCTAAACTCTGACCAATTAAGAGTGAGGGACAGATGACGGGCGTCAGACATAAAAGACTGAGCAGACAGCTGCTCAGGGTGTGTGCTGCGCCCTGTGCGTGTGCACCTTCCTGCAGGAGTAAAGATCTCTGTCTTGCTGTCTGGCTCCCGAGTATCCTTGGTGTTCTGCCAGGACCCCTGATTTTGGGGGCTCGCCTTATTTCTAATGAATGGGATTAGTTTTTAAATTGTATAAATATGTTAAGTCACAGGAACAAAAGAAGGTTATTTAACCAATGGGCCCTCTAAAAACTGAAACTGAGAATATGAATAAAGGTGGGCCATGAAGTCAATGTTCCCATTGGAGAGCAACTGCATGTCACTTAGTTCTGTGCTCTAGACTGCATGTTGAAATCCCTGCTTAAAAGGTCTTTCATCCCCACTCCCCAGGGTGGTGTTAAGGGCTTCGGCTTCTGTCAGCACTAGCTGGTTCCCCCCATGGCCACAGTGCCTTGGCACAGGCCCAGGAGGCTGCGTCAGTGAGAGGGCTGAGAATAGGGTGCTGGACACCCTGACAACAACCATGCCTTCCTAGAGACATTACAGTGGCAGAGAGAGTCCTTGCCAACATAGCAGGCAAGAGAGAATGAGTCCTAGGAGAATTAACAGCTTTCTGCTATTATGAGTCCTGAAGTATAGCATAAGTTTTTAAAATTTTGCCCATACTTCTGTGAACCAGGTTATTAAGTTACTATTATTGAATTATTTTTAGTAAACCCTTTTGATGGTGCCATCTCTTTTCTGCCTTGACCTTGACTAAATTAGCTACAGAGAATTTCAGGGCAGTAACTCCTATGATAAATGTTTTTGTTTTTTCCCCTTTAAAAAAATTTTTAATACAGGATACACTTGAACATATTTATCTGCTATGGCAAAATAATTCACATCATCCTGTAGCAAAAGAAATGTATGGAGAGACTAATTAAATATTAGCTTATCTTTCTCCCACTACCTTAGTCTGGCATGACTGATCTTAGAGACAAAACAGCACAGATCTAAAGGATGCAGTAAGGACGGAGGTCATCACAGACCAGTCAATACTTACATGCTTGCAGGATTAACAATGTCTGGATTCCAAAGACCAGCTAAATATGTTCAAGATAAAGCTACAGTACATATTTCAGACTGAGGGTTTGTAACAAATAGCTATAGACTACATTCTGAAAAATAAGTATTTTCACATGTGTTATGAGCCATTTCTGAACTCAGCAACATAGCCAGGCCCAGCTGCATCATTCTGATACTTGGTTCCTACCCATAACCTCCGCAGAGAATCCTTCCCTGGCTACTCTATTTAAGCAGGATGTTCCATACCACCAGTTATTACTGAATCAAGTTCATTTCCCATGAGCATGTGTTACAATTTACAATTACAAAAATATCTATATATATATATTTTTTTTCTTTACTTGTTACTGTTTGTCTTCTCCATGACTCTAAGTTCCACCAGATCAAGAGACTATGTCTAGGACACAAAAATCCCTTCATAAATAATTCTTGTGTGAGTAAGTGGTGAACAATAGGAGTAGCACAAAAAGCAAAGACAAGGTAGAAGAGCATTAATTCCCTTCACCACCATATATATTTGTATTGCCTCCCTTGTAGTCAAAACATTTTAGATCTGGCTCCCTTGCTGTATATCCAAGGATGCTAGCTTCTTTGAGGCTGTAAATATCTCTAATGAGGGCTCTAGTCTGCATGTGTTTGCCTTGTTTTACACAGCATTTGGCAGAGCCCCAAGCACAGATGGGCGCTTCATAAATATTACTGTAAGATAACACACAGGATTATTTAATACCTTCCCGTGGGGTGGAGATAGGCCTCAGGCCACAAATGTATTCTGAATGTGCTTTACTTCTCAAATCATTTAAACCAAAATGATTTCAGCAACATAGACTCATCTGCAACCACAAATCAGACATATTCAGAATGACAAAGCCCCAAAAGAATGTCATTTTCAAGGCTGAAACTGTATTATCCTGTGTGAATGGAATCCTTGTTTTAGTGACACAGGATAGAAATGAAAGACACTGTAAAGGTAGAAGTGAAAGACACTGAAAGTCTTTCCTCAGGGAACAATGATTATCTGTTAACAATAAAAGTTTGTCTGAATAATTCATCAGTTTCAAGGGTGTGGGCCCCCCTTATTCTGGAATTCCAGGAGGTTAGGCAAATGCACCATTTAATGTTTCCCAACTACTCAGTTGTCATTCTTCCAGTGCCTGGCAATTCTGGGCACATTCCTGATTTTATTAATGTTTTAAAAATAACCTACATAGGAAACCACTGTTAAAATTTTAAATCTGCATTTATTTTACATAGGAAGAAAGAAGCTTAGAAAGTGTCCATCATGAGCATCCACCTGGGAGCTATACAACAGATCAAATACCCAAAACAAATCACCACATCAGAGCCCCACAGAATTCTGAATCTCAACCAGCAAGCATGAATAATCCTTTTAAATGGTCACTTACATATCAGAACAAGTCCTTTGTGAAATCTCGAAGCAAGGCCTCTGTTTTCTGACTGAAACAGATTTATTGGGAAGGGGGATAAAGTGAAATCAAGAACTACTGGGAAATTTCCACAAGAAAAGAGGACAAATGGTTTTTGTTGTCAGAATGAAACCAGCCTCTCCTGGGGCCAGGGTTTGAAAAGTTGCTGGCTACCCCACAGGAAAGTTGGGTAGTATTCTCAATTGGTTTTTCAGGGATCATCCTAATCAAGTTGTAATTACTGGGCAGATGCAATAGCAAATTAAATCAGAAGACCTGCCCTAACTGGTTTGGCTCAGTGGATAGAGTGTCGGCCTGCGGACTGAAGGGTCCCAGGTTCGATTCCGGTCAAGGGCATGTACCTTGGTTGCAGGCACATCCTCAGTAGGGGGTGTGCAGGAGGCAGGTGATCATCTCATCAATGTTTCTAACTCTCTATCCCTCTCCCTTCCTCTCTGTATAAAAACAAACAAACAATAAAATATATTTTTTTAAATCAGAAGACCTAGTTACAAATCCTGGGTCCTTTCTTATTAGCTGTGCAACCTTATGCAAGTCATTTAATCTCTCTGATACTTGATTCGACATCTTTAACATGTTGAGAGTAATGCCTAGCCAATTACCACACTATTATTGCAAAGATCAAGTGAGATCAAATGTATCAAAGACGTTCTAAATTATAAGATTCTGTATAAGTGGAAGGTTATTATTAATTACACTCCTACATGATGTTAAATTAACTTACATAACACTCAGGATGTATGTAATTCTGGGTTCTTAGTTTCTAAAGATGGTTCTACTTTTGCCTGTTCTCTACAGTTTTACTGAATCTTTTTTTTTTTTTTTTAAAGAAAGGGCATAAACAAAGGCAAATAGAAAAAACACACACAACACAAAACAACAACAACACAGAATCATATACCCTTCTCTTTGGTGCTGCTAGGCAAAAATTTTAAACTGAGGTGGATCATCATGGACTTGATGTCACTATCACCTGAGGAAAACAAATAAAGTAGGGGACATCCAAAAGGTGTGTGATTATTTTCCCATCTTTTGGAAGAATACAAGATCAATTTACAAAAATTTGTTGTATATCTAATTACTAGCAGCAAAACACTGAACAATTAAATCCATTAAACTATTCCATTTACAATAACATTAAAATGTATAAAAATACTCAGGAATAAATTTAAAGAAAAATTAGGTAAGACCTCTACACTAAACTATAACACATATGTATGAAAAAATAAACTCAAATGTATGTACAAGAAATTAATTAAAACTAAATAAATTAAAAGACATACCACATTCCTGGACTGGAAATCTCAGTATTATTAAAATGCAATTTTTCCCAAATTGCTCCATAGATTTAACACAATCCCAATCAAAATCTCAAACAGGCTTTTGTAAAAATTGACAAGTTGATACAAAAATGTATACAGAAATGCAAAGGACCTAGGGCACACACTTTTTTTTATTGGACAAAGAAGAAAAAGTGTTGGAGGAGTCACTTGATTGCAGTGTTTACTTTAAAACTTCAGTAATAAAAAAATAAATAAAACTTCAGTAATCAAGACAATGTAATATTGGCATAAGGATAGACAAATAAATCAATGGAACAGAATAGAGAATCCTATAATAAACCCACATATATATGATCAACTGATTTTTAACAAAGGTACCAAAGGAAAAGGAAATGCCTTTCAATAATTAGGGTTATAACAAATGGATATGGGGGGAAAAGTAAACTTTTTTTCTCCTGCCTTACACCACACACAAAAATTGATTCAAAATCATCAAGACTTAAAAATATCAAAATTAAAACTGCAATGATTCTAGAAGAAAAAGGAAATAATCTTTCTGACCTTGGGGTAAGCAAAGATTTCTTATAGAGGACAAAAAATTATATACTAACCAAACAAGAAAAACGTAATAAATTAAAGTTCATTAAAATTTAAAAGTTATACACATCAAAAGATACCATTAAGCATATGAAAAGGCAAGCACCAGGCGTGGAGAAAATATCTGTAATACGTATATCTCACAAAAGCCTTATTATCCATAATATATAAAGAATTTCTATAAGTCAATAACAAAAAGACAAACAACCCAATTTTTTAATTGAGCAAATACATTAAGTTACAAAAACGAACAATAAACATATAAAAATAAGCACAACATCACTAGAGATTAAGATGATACAAATCTAAACCCAAATGCATGCATCTTATACTCACTAGGATGGTTAAAATAAAAAAGACAACACCAAATGATAATAATGATATAAAGCATCTAGAACTCTCATAGATTGCAATTAAGAGTGTAAAAATGGGAAACTGTTTGGCAGTTTCTTGAAAAATTAAACATATGTCAACCTACAATCAGTATTCTAATCCTAGATATTTATCCAGGAAAAACGAAGATGTGTCCACAAAAAGACTTGTATAAAAATGCTCATCACAGCATGATTCACAATAGCTAGTGACTGAAAACAACCCAAATGTCCAGCAACAGGAGACTGGAAAAATACATTGTGATCTATTCATCCCTTGGTATACTATACAGCAACAAAAAGGAATGAACTACTAACCCATGCAATGACTTTGGAAAATACATTTTCCAAAACTCACTGAATAGTACTCTTAAGATGACTCATTTCACTGTATGTAAATTTTACCTCATGAATAAATGAATAGCACCATAAGGAAATAACCACACCAATCCAGAAGGTGGGATTCTGCAGGACAACTGGTCAGGTCTCCTCAAAAATCACTGTCATTAAGTACAAGAGAAAAGGATTGTGCTAAATTATAAAAGACTTAAGGGACATAGCAACCAGATGCAATGTATGGTCTTGTATGATCTTGCTTTGAGCAACAAATCCATTAAAGACATTTTGGGGACACCTGGGGGAAATGTGAATATAATCTTGGTTTTAGATGACATAAAATATATTAATACAAAGCTGAAGATTGTTGATGGAAAAGGAAAAACAAGTTATCAGGCATTTCAAATCACTTTTTGGTATTACCAAAAAGCAATTACACGATGTATTACACATATTATATATTATGCATTTATATATGATTATAATTACTTATGTATATTATATATGTATAAAAGGAGATCCTATAGCAAATACACATTTTCTATTAACATAGGTAACTCAGGGAAAGGGATATGATGTTTACATTTACTTATTTGTTGTGTCTTTTAACTTTCCAACAAGTACTGCTTCCATAATAATATATGCTGCTTGAAAATATTAGACTCTGAAATTCCTTGTTTTACAAGACAAGGTAAAAAAAAAAAAAAAAAGATGGTAGGGATGGGTAGGGCTAGGAGAAAACAACCTAACACTTAGATATACTAAGTGAATATCTGTTGGGTACATCTCATTTCTTCTCACAACAAACCTATAATTGATCATCCCTACTTTTACAAACCTAATAAGAATACAAGCCAGCAGGTTAACATATTATCTGACCTGAAAACCCATGTTCTTTTCACACCTCACTTACATATTGTTTTATTACTAAATAATTAATTACTAATTGTTTTATTTATGAAGTATTTATTATGTACCAGGCACTCTGTTAAATGTTTTACATGAAACACCTCTCTCCTACCTCATAACAATCTATGTAAGGATGATACTATTATTATCCTCATATCCCCACAACTAAGAAGTGACAGAACCAAGAATCAAATTCAGCCCACCTGGTTCTCCATTTTCCTACCCAGGAATTTGTCTCTAAGTTCCACAAGTTCCCAACAGAGTATGGAAGATTGAGTCATCGCTAGCAGGAAAGCAAACATTGATATCAGGGCCTACCATGAAGTTTTTCACAATGATATCCTTGCTTACCTGTCCAGGGCCGTGCTGGTGGGCATACTCCTCCCAAACCCTCGGACCCCCATCTGACGGAAATATGGAATGCAAGAGAGGTTGGCAGCAATGATGGCCAGGGAGTCAGAAGGGCTCACAAAGAAGCCATTTTGGCCTAGGATCATATAACGATCCTGTGGGAAAGAATGTATGAAAATGATCAGACAGAGGCAACTGCTACTAGCAGCCCATTCCCATAATCACCACTTTACTGCCATCATATATTTAAAACAACTTGAATGAGGCCAAAGAGGGCATGGGAAACCTTCTTTTAAATCCCTGAATATTGTAGGCCCCAAGATCTTGACGCAACTAAGAATGTGTCACACCTGTTGAAATGTGGATGGCTACCTCAGGTTTCAATAGCCTCCATATCCTAATTCACATAGTCCCCCAAACATAATGGAAAACAGGGGTGACAGCTAAACCAGCTGGTTCCTTAACATGGTGCTTTCAACAAAACCAGCCATAAATAAAGATTTATTGCATGAATATTTTTTTTAAAGAAATGACCTTTTCATAACATAATGTTTACCAGGAACTAAGAACAGTAATGGCTAAATTGCAATACTTATTAAACAGAAGAGCAGACACAGTGCTAGTTAGAGTTCATATGCCCCATACATGTCGGCCCCAGATAGGTTCATTAATTCTCTGGTTTCCAATGCTTGGTTCATTAACGTGGCAAAAGGGTCAGCAGGCAAAAAACATTTCTACTTACCCCATCAGCATCAAATGCAGCTCCAAATCCATATTCCCCTCCTTTCATAGCTTCCAGAAGGGTCGTTGCATATGTCAGGTTTGGATCAGGATGCTGCCCGCCAAAATCTTCCAGAGGAACACAGTTTATTGCAGAATTGGCTGGGGCTCCTAGCTCATCACATAGGACTTTTCTCACATAGGGTCCCATAACTAAAACAAGATACACAGCAATGTAAAATCTTTGAAGAGCCCCCACCATCACCACCACCACCAAGAGTGTTTTATTAGAACAAGGATGACTATTTAGTAACAACAAATATATATAAATTCTACCAGCTTTCTCAAGACACAACAAGAATAATATTTACATCAATTACTATTCACTGAGCATCTACTACGTGCCAGTTAGCTTGTTAGGCACAGAGAAGATCTATTCAATAATCCAGTTACATGAAAATTTTCTCCAAAACTTTTCCAAACTTTTGTCAGAAAGAAATCAACTATTTAATAATGATTCACTGTCTTTTACTTTTTATGTATTAAAAGCTTTAGCTAAATATATGCAAAAGCACTAAAAGGCTCTAGCAATGTTCTTTATCTCTGCAATTGTTGTAACTCTGCCAAGTGTATAATTAAACACTATAGACCACTGAAGCATATAAAACTAAGTACATTTTATAAAATAAATGCTGATGAATAGAGTTTTCCAGTTAAACACATATTTATGGATTGCCTAACATGAAATTCCCGTAGAAATGGAGGGGATCATATTCAAGGGACTCAAAGCACATGGTTCCTGCATTGCTGGGTTCTTAATCTAGTAGTGGGATGAGTCAAATCTACAGGTGAGTAACTACAATGGTAAGACAAGCACAATTCATGTGTACTTATAAAATCATCAGATCGAATGGCTTAAGAAAAACAATGACCACAGGTAAGGCTTCCAGAAGAAGGCAGCATACACAGCATGTTTGGAGACCAGCAGGGTAATTCTGTTAGCTGAAATTTATGAAAAGGATTGCTTTCCATTTATTCTTCATTAATATAATACAAATCTCAAATAGTGAGGCAGCTCTTGATTTTTCTTGTCCAGCACTCATTTCCCCTTCCCCTAGTAGCAACATTTTGGGTTTCCTTGGAAGAGCTTACCCCTTTCCCATCTCAGTTCATGTGATCTGGGTATGGCTAAGTCCCACTTCTCCAAAAGCTGGGGAGGTGACTGAGATCTGCCCAATCAGTGTCCTTCATTCCTCTGCCAGAATGATGATTCAGAGATGGGCATATAGCTAGGCAGTGAGGCTCAAACCCAGAAATATTACTCAAACTATTTAGAAAGAGAAGCTTTCTTTCCTCTGGCCAGATAACGCTAAGGAAAAAACCTGAAAGATCCTTTCCTGTGGATATGACCAGCCTAATTGGAAAGAACAAAACAGCCCAGTCAGAAGGCCTTAAAGTCCACGGAGGATAAGCTCCACACATGGGTTCAGAGAGCCCAACAGATTTTTAGTGCCTCACTCCTAAACATGTGAGAGAGCCAAGGATCACCAAACTTTTGAGGAATGCATTTAACATGAGACTAAAACAGAGTAAAGAGTAATCTGAAGGAAACAGAAACTATACAGAGAAGAAAACTTCTTTTTTAAAAAAATATGTTTTATTGATTTTTTACAGAGAGAGATAGAGAGTTAAAAACATCGATGAGAGAGAAACATCGATCAGCTGCCTCCTGCACACCCCCGACTGGGGATGTGCTGGCAACCAAGGTACATGCCTTTTACCGGAATCAAACCTGGGACCCTATAGTTCACAGGCCAACGCTCTATCCACTGAGCCACACCGGCCAGGGTGAAAACTTCTAAAATATGTGTCAGTAATCTATACTAATAATAAAAGGGTAATATGCTAATTAGGGAGGACGTCCATCCAGACAAAGCCACAGCGGCTGCGAGGCCTGGGGCTCAGTCGGCCGTGGGCTCAGGCAGCCATGAGCCCCAGTGCCTGCGAGGCCTGGGGCTCAGGCAGCCATGAGCCCCGGCGGCTGCAAGGCCTGGGGCTTAGGTCTTGTAGCCACCATGGCCAGCAGTGGTGATGGAGGTGGCGCCTTCCCCTGATCAGCCTGGTGGCCTCCCGCAGAGGGAGGCCAGATTTCGGCTTAGGACTGACTTAAGCCGTCAGGACATCCCCTGAGGGCTCCCAGACTGTGAGAGGGGGCAGGCCAGGCTGCCCCTGCCTCCAATGCATGAATTTTCGTGCACCAGGCCTCTAGTAACCTAATAGAGATCAACAAGTTATGTTAGAACAGCTAACACTGAAAAGACTAACAATACTAAGCATTGATGAGGACACAGAGAAAATGGAGTCCTCATATATTCCTGGTAATATAAATGATACAGCCACTTTGGAAAACAGTTGGGCAGTTTCTAGGTATTTATCCAAGACAAATGAAATCATATCTCCCTACAAAGACTTGTTCACAAATGTTTGAAGCAGCTTTGTTTATAATGGCCAAACCTAGAAATAACCCTAATTACATGAACTGGTGATAGATAAACAAATAGTACTACCCTACAATGCACTACTACTCAGTCAAAATAAGGAATAACTGCTAATACACACAACACCATGAATGCATCTCTGAAACATTATGCTGACTGAAAGAAGCCTGAAGAAAAAGGTGACATATTACATGGGGCTTTCTGAAAAAGGCAAAATTATGTAGGCAGAGAGCAGATGAGTGATTGCCAAGGGCTAAGTGTTAGAGGCTGGGTTTGATTTCAAAGGGCCACAGAGGTAATTTTTGAAGGGAAATATTCTATATTTTGATTGTCATATTGGTTACATAACTATTTATATTTGTCAAACTTCATCTAACTGTATACCTACAAGGTATAAATTTTGCTGCATATATATAAATTATACCTCAGCAAACCTGACTTATTTTTAAAAATATGGCATTCATGAAACATGAATAAGAAGCTATTTTAAAAAGAAATTATTTGGAAAACAAAAACAATTGGGAGAGATTAAAAATGTGATAGTGGGATTGAAAAACTTAATGGAAGAAATTGGAGATAAAGTTGATTAAATTTCCCAGAAAGTATCACAAAATAAAGAGAAGATAAACGGATGGTGGTGATGGGGGGCGGGGGGGAAGAACAGGATAATGAGAATATCAGTTCTATAGGTCCAATATCTAAACAACAGCCATCTGGAAGGGAAGGGGAGGGGAGGGGAGGGGAGGGGAGGGGAGGGGAAGGGAGGGGAGGGGAGGGGAGGGGAGGGGAGGAAAGGGAGAAAAGGAAGGAAGGGAGGGAGGGAGGGAGGGAGGGAGGGAGGGAGGGAGGGAGGGAGGGAGGGAGGGGGGAAATCATCCAAGAAGTAATTCAAAATAATTTCCCAGAATAAAAGGGCATAATTTTTCAGATTAACAGGATCCACCTCATACTGCCTGACTCTTTCAGTGGCTGAGCCTTACGGGCAATGGGCAGGGCTTAGGGTGCCCTGTGCTTTCTGCTGAGTGGGCCCAGGCATGGTACTGGTGGCAGCCAGCCACGGTTAGCAGTGTGGCTTCTCCCACGCACTTCCAGGCCTAGCACATGTAGCTAGCTACCAACCTTGAATCACTTTGTAGCTCCTACCAGGTAGCACCAGGCCAGTTACAGGCAGCAGCTGATTTTGGCCTGTACTGGAGCAGTTCCCAAGAGGCCCCAGAACCAACACACCTCGTGGCTGGCTTCAGACCACAACAAAGCACTATCCAATTAGCTCCACAAGCAGCACCCCCAAACGGTGGTCTCGGCAGGCACCAGAGCCCACTGGGGCAAATCCCACTCTACAGGGTCAGCCTGAGCACAGCAGCTCATACATACCCTGTGGTCATGGCCAGTCTTCACAGCCAGTCAGCCTGAGGGTTAACCCCACCCACTGATGTGCCAATAGCAATCAAGGCTCATCTACAACAGGAGGGCACACACAACCCACACAAGGGACACTCATGGAACACCGGGCTCAATGATCAGGGAGACTGTGTACCACTGGTCCCCACAGGTCACCTAGTACATAAGGCACCCTGCCAAAACCAGGTAGAGCAGATCTACCTTATTAGGAGCAAACACAGTGTGACAGCAGACTTATTTGTTCAAGCTTTGTTTTCATTTGCATCAAACAAAAGGAATTAGAGCCCTGAAGTTTACCAGAGCATTCCAAATAACTGAAAATACATATGTTGTATGAATACCTACAAATGCACCATTCCTCATAATACCAGAAACCCCACATGGGTCAAGGTCTCCTTAACATTTCTTGCCCACCAAATGGTAAAAGCCCCCAAGCTTACCTCCATGCATAGCATCAACTCGGATCTTCAGTTGGCCAGGCCCAGCTAGCAAACTTTTGATGGCATTAAAGTCAAAGATGGTCCGAAGGAGATTGAGATAGATATCCACTGGGTCCACTATCTCCACTAAGGATAAAAAGGCAAAGGAAAACTGTGACCATGAAGAAGACTTGGAAGTATAAAAATGAATTACTACCCTAATATATGGATCTCTAATCATAATCCCATCATAACCCCACACATTATGTGGGAAGCCAAGTGTCCATTTACAGACAAAATCACAAATTAAGACACATTAAGATGCTACAAACTTTTCAGGTTACATGAATATAAATAGTATTAAGATTTAAATTCTCCTTTGCAAGTAAAAAATCAACCACAAGAATAAAGTAGTTAAAACTGTGTCCTGTTTCTGCCACCTCCCCCAAAAAACTGCACCCACATCAGTGCTGAAAGGCCTCCTGGCATACTCAGTGGGCTCTCCTATGGGGTTGGCCAAAGAATGACTCAGCTGGCATGAAACAAATCAAGGAGTGACCTCAGCAGTGACTCCTATTTTCCAAATGCCATTGTGCCAAACAGACTCAGGTTCGAAATTAAGGATGAGGGATATATTCCTGAGTTTGTGTGAAGTCTCTTGTGTGCCCAATCTAGTACCAATTCAAGGGTGAATGCCAGATATTAGAAATCCTCATCAAACACAAATGTACTCCAGTGTCCAACACCACCCAATGACCAGGAATCCAAAACAAGTCTTTTCCATTTATGTGACAAATAAATAAAACCAGAGTACATTACATTTTTCAAACTTAGTGATCATTACATAATAATACTCAGAAAGTACTTATCCTAGAAAAGTTCCTACTTGACTTTTAGACACTAAGATTTTGTTCATGAGCCTCTTTAAATTCGTAAATTCTGAAACTTACATGTGTTGTTTTTCAAAGTTTTCAAACACATGTTTCTTTGGAATCCTGAAATACCTAAACATGCACTAAGAATATTAGCAATCCACCTTTAATAACTTTCAGTAAACCCACATGCCATATTTAATGGAAGAGATTTTAATATGTAACATGAAACTCTTCCTCTGGTCAAATATGCAAAATTATTTTTCCTTGCACTTAGATCAATGTACTATGTAGGTCCATTCAAATATAATGTCATTACTTTTAAAGAACACAGTTTTTAATCACATTTTGACAGGGAGAAGATACTAATCCTTAAAATAAATTAATTAAAAATTAATCTATATGAACTTAACACCTAAAAATGGTTAAAATGATAAACTTTATTTTATATATATATATATGTGTATATATATATATATATATATATATATATATATATATATCCTATATAATAAAGAGCTAATATGCTAATTAGACCGAACAGCAGAATGACCATCTGGACGACCTTCCGGACGAAGCCAAGGCTGTGAGGGGCTGCAAGGGCCATCCAGGGCTGCAAGGGCCGAGCCCCTTGCACGAATTTCGTGCATCAGGCCTCTAGTATAACCACAACAAAATATTAATCTATAAAATAAAAAGTCATGTCTTGAATATAGTAAAAATTTTACTCATTCTAAAATATAGAATAATGTTTTTGGCAATTTCAATCTGGTACTTTAATTCCTGAACCACTTGCCTAAATACATTTGTATTTAGAGCAGATAACACACAGTACCCAACAGAAATGTAAAAAACAACAAATAGAATTCAGTGAAATTTAGAAGTTCACTCCACAAAGTTCATGCTTTGTGTTCCATGAGTGTCCCTTGTGTGGGTTGTGTGTGCCCTCCTGTTGTAGTTGATCCATTAAGGTGAAATGCCAAGGATTTATTTGTTTCCAATTAACCTAAGCCCTGCTCAACATTTAAAACAGCAAGAACATACCACAATTATCCCAAACAATTATGTGCACATGCTTTTGGGGAGCCAGGGAATCTCTCTACCACTTCCTGGTATCCATAGCATTTTTTTAAAAAACTCATCAAATTAGCAATGTGGCTGCAGCAATGGACATGAATCTGAGTTCGTCAAAGACCTGGTCTCTTGAACAACTAAATAAAATTGTGAAGATACAATCAATCAATCAATAAAACTTTTTCTTGATGGAAATGCCTAATTTTTCTCAGTCATCTTATTGCCCAGTTCTTCCAAACCTAGTTGGGGGGATGTACATGTGCATGCACACGTGTGTGCACCCCTACACACACACACACACACACACACACACACTGATTTGACATCCTCCCAACTAGATTAATAAAAACAGGCTTCCGTTGCTTCCAGTAAGTATCACATGGCTTTGCATTGATTTCTGATAAGTAAACAATTAACTCAAAATCTTTCAAGAAAAATGTAATAGAGTTGGCCCCAAAACGTGACCCTTGAACAGTTCATTTCAAGCTCTTCTGACCCTACAATACCATGTTGCTATGAACCAGGTATTTCATCTTTTTGGCTAAGTAAAATTACTTGTAAAACATGGGTACCATCTTAACTGTATTTAAGCTTACAGGGATACCAAATGAGTAAAAAAAAGAAATATTAGCTTTATTGCTACTTGTATGCCTTCTAGGAAAAAAGAAAAATATCAAGATAAAAACAAGAGGGGGGAAATGATATGCACATAAATGGCAGTAATTCTGTTATATAGTGCAATCCTATCTAATATTAGACAAACATGGTAATTAACCGTACCTCCACTACACTTTCCATTGGCTAATCAGCAGGATATGCAAATTAACTGCCAACAAAGATGGTGGCCAGTAGCCACGCAGCTGAAGCGAGCAGGAGGTTTGCTTGCTCCAGTGATGGAGGAAGCCAAGGTTCCCCGCCTGCCGTGGCCCAGCTCTGAGCTCCGGGTGCAACAATGTTGCAATTATAGAAGCTAAACAAATCCCAGATACCTGCTTTCAGCCGCCAGCGGGCTCAGAGCTTAGAGTGCCAGTGATGGCAACAGAGTTTCAATTATAGAAGGTAAACAAACCCCAGATACCTGCTTTCAACCAGCCACAGCCTCAGAGCTGGAGTCGTCTCTCAGCTCCAGTGACAGCCATAGAAGGTAAATAAATCCCAGAATAAAAAAAAAAGAAAGAAAAAAAAAAAGAGGCTGGGAGCTTCAGTCACCCACCAGCCTGAAAACGGCCCTCAGCCCCTCACCCAGGCTGGCCAGGCACCCCAGTGGGGACCCCCACCCTGAAGGGGGTGTGACCAGCTGCAAACAGCCATCAGCCCGTCATCCAGGCTGGCCAGGCACCCCAGTGGGGACCCCCACCCTGAAGGGGGTGTGACCAGCTGCAAACAGCCATCAGCCCCTCACCCAGGCTGGCCAGGCACCCAAGCAGGACCCCACCCTGATCCGGGACACCCTTCAGAGCAAACCAGCCGGCCCCCCCCTCCCATGCACCAGGCCTCTATCCTATATAGTAAAAGGGTAATATGCAAACTGACCCTAACAGCAGAAAGACTGGGAATGACTGGTCACTATGACACATACTGACCGCCAGGGGGCAGATGCTCAATGCAGGAGCTGCCCTCTGGTGGTCAGTGCGCTCTCACATGGGGGAGCTCTTCTCAGCCACAAGCCAGGCTGATGGCTTCCACTACAGCAGTGGTGGTGGGAGCCTCTCCTGCCTCCTCAGCAGCACTAAGGATGTTCGACTGCAGCTTAGGTCTGCTCCCCACTGGCAAGTGGACATCCCCTGAGGGCTGCCGGGCTTCCAGAGAGATGTCTGATTGCCATCTTAGGCCCAATCCCCCGGGGAGCAGGCCTAAGCCAGCAAGTGGTCACCCCTGAGGGGTCCCAGACTGCGAAAGGGCACAGGCCGGGCTGAGGGACCCCCTACCCCCGAGTGCACAAATTTTTGTTCACCGGGCCTCTAGTATAAAATAGAAGGTTGTACTCTGAGTACGTCAGAAGTTTTATTCATGTAACGATATAGGATAATATTTTTGACAATATCATTCTGGTTCTCTAATTTTTGAACCACTTGCCTAAATCCATTAGGTACTTATTGAATTTGTAAAATTTCCTAACACAGAGTTGGTAGAGAGCAGATAATCAATAATTGTTCATTGAATCAAGATGAACTGTATGGTTCTATCTTCATGGGAAATTATAGCCTCACTACCATGCTGGGTCTCCCATTTATTATCTAAGGTATTTGGGCATCTCCATCTTAAGTGCTAGAAAAGCAAAGACAACTTTCCACAATTCACATCCTATTCTTGGAACAATGAAAAAGTGTCAGCCCTGAAACTTTCCCTATGTGGAAAATGATGGAGAATTTGGAAAGTGGTTTTTGAAAGTTGCCAGTTCTGAATATCTTGGCTGTTCTCATTTTCCTCTACACTACATTCAGATTATATCTATTTATCAAGCATCACTCCAAAGATTGATACTTCAATCACTTTCCCATGTACACTGCCCTGCAGAAACCAGTCAACCCACCCACGGAGTTATTCTGACTTCTTCAGAACATAATCTCTCTATTACCTCTAAATGGTTTGAATTTGTTCTCCAGGTCAAATTCTTGTCTTCCTAGTCGAGACAGGTCGATTCGAAGATCAGGACATATAGCATATTCCTCAATTGTTTTGCTGATCTGATAGATTTTGTCTGAAACAACATCTGGTGCAGGACCTAAAATTTGAAAATAATGCATCACCAAACATAAATTTATTTAAACTTTTCATTAGAGAAATATTACCTCCTCCTCTACCAACCAGGAGAAAGATTCATTTGTTCTCTAAACAATAGACAACAGTCCACAGTTCAATTATTTCTTGTGTTGTATACATACACTGTGGAGGAAATTCAGTCAGCCTCACCTGTTCAATGGAGGTGCATAACCTACATGTTTGTTTGTTTGAATCTACTTCTAAGCTATGATACATCTTCCCTAAAAATAGTTTCACACCTGCCAGGGAGGCCCGGTTATGTAATCAGCTTTATTCAGGATATGAGACACAAACAGGATATGCATTTGACAGAAGTGAGGGATTCCAGAATTAAACTGCAGCTTCCCAAGTGCACTTTGAGGGGAAAACATATGATTTCTACTCCCAGGTCTGCTGCCTCATGGATGTGTGAGTTTACCAGGGTAAATTATTTTCCCCAACTCATACTCTCTAGTGACTCCTACTTTTTAAAATGAATTTAACTCAAAATACCCCATACATTAGTTGTAATACCACTTTAAATTAATTGAACATAAAAACAATAACTGTCCTCCTTTAGTTTTTCTTGTCTTTTTAACTTTTATGACTTAACACAAGCCACTTTACATTTTTTGCAACAAGTCTGAGAATCAAATAAATAAGTCGATTGAAAGATCTAAAATATAAATTATAGAGAAATAGATGGTAGATAGAAAGGGAGAGAGAGAGAAAAATGTTAAGATAGCTTTGTGTATTAATTTCATTCACCAACTATATTTTAACTTTCTACTGAACACAAATTACTTATTGACTTCTTTTGTATCCAAATCCTAGAGCTGCACTGTCCAATACAATAGCCACTAGCCACATGTGGCTACTGAGCACTTGAAATATGATAGTCAATTTGAGATGTTCTATGATTATAAAATACACACAAAATTTTGAAGAGTTAGTAGAAAACTATAATACATTGTATTAATAATTTTATAGTAACATGTTGAAATAATATTTTTGATATATTAGGTTAAATAAAATATATTACTCATTTCACCTGTTGTTTTTTTACTTTGTTTATGTGGCTATCAGAAAAATTTAAAATACATATTTAACTCACAATCTGTTTCTATTTGACAGTACTACTTTAGGGCATAACACTGTTACTGCCTCCCAATAAATGTTCATTGAACATATGAAAAGGAATAGTCCCTAAACTCATTAAATTGTATGCATTAAATATGTGCAAGTTTTGTGTATATCAATTACACCTCAATAAAACTGGGGGTGGGGAAGGAATAGCAATAGCACTATTCCAGTAGGCGGGAAAGAATAGAGCCTAGTAAACTGTACTGACATTTTTTTTTTGTCATATAGAAAAAATAAGGACCACAAAGTAATAAACGTATTCCTTATCAACTTCACCCTTTTACAAAACATAAAAAGTAAATAATCTTATTTGATTTTTGCATTTTTTATGCAAAACTAATGCTCACCAGATTAAAGAATGCATAAATATCCCCATCTTCTGGACACTACAACATGTTAGAGTGCTGTCTCTATCAGTTTTTAAGTCTCTATTTGAGTTTTAATGCCAAAGTACACTGATTTTTTTTAAAGTAAAACAAGTTCTACTGCATGAGATGATAATTTTCAACCAGTCACCCACATAGATAACCTCAGAGCTCATCAGCCACCTGTGTTCCTTGACAACTTCCAAGTTCCTTGACATCTTCTACTCCAATTATTTTTTCTTCATTTTAGTGATGCCTGGTACAGTCATAACTTAAGTAATAATGTCTCTTGAAATCCTTCCTTCAAAAATATCAAACATGAGTATCCTTACCCCACAAATTCCTTATCTTCCTTCTACCTTACTCTGTACCTCTGCTGAGCCTGCTCTTCATCACTTAATTAATCCCAGGCCATCAGTCCATTCTAGTTTCATTGATGTCTTATTCCAGGCAGGATCCTATGATCCACATTTGTTAGCCCATTAACACAAGCCAACATTTATTGAAATTTACATATACCACATCTCACACTTTATATGGAATTTGGCACATACCTAGTAATTGACAGAGGCTGGATTTGAATCTTAGTTGTCTGATGTCAGCTCAGACACTATTAACCACCACCAGCCCTCTTGATGCTCTGCCGTGCCCACCCACCTGATCATTACCCAAACACTTACCTGCTCCCACTGCTGACACTCCCATACATTGCTGAAGGTAGTCATGGAGTTATACAGACTGCCTTATCCTAAGAATGCGGGTTTAACTTCACCCTGGTCCTCACTTCTCAGAAATCTTCAACAAATTTCCCAGAGTACCTTTTAGAAAACATCTCCATTTATCCCAGCAGTTCTCAACCTGTGGGTCACGACCCCTTTGGGGGTCAAATGACCCTTTCACAGGGGTCGCCTAAGACCAGCGGAAAACACATATATAATTACATATTGTTTTTGTGATTAATCACTATGCTTTCATTATGTTCAACTTGTAACGATGAAAATACATCCTGCATATCAGATATTTACATTACAATTCATAACAGTAGCAAAATTACAGTTATGAAGTAGCAACGAAAATAATTTTATGGTTGGGGGTCACCACAACATGAGGAACTGTATTAAAGGGTCGCGGCATTAGGAAGGTTGAGAACCACTGATTTATCCCAAAACCCGTCTCTATTCTTGCCTCGTGATCTTAGCAGGCAACCTTTCTTCTTACTTCTTTTTGAACAGACATAGGCAACTATTCCCAAAACTTCCATTCGCACCCCTCAAAGTTGCTTCTTTCCCCATGATCACTTGAGCCAAATCCTTTATATTCCATTGGTTCTGTTTCTCTGGAGGACCCTGACTAATACAAGCACCTTTTTCTGAGCTACTTCCTCTCTGCCCTGTTTGTCAACCATCAGGAGGTCTTTGTAAGACTGTGGTAACATAAAGGAGGAAAGAGATCATGATGATTAAGGCATATTCTGAACCACATACCTCCATTGGCAACATTAAACTTCACTCCAAACTCTCCCCCAGGTCCTCCAGGGCAGTGGCTGGCTGTCAGGATAATTCCACCAGCTGCCTTGATCTTTCTGATAATGCAGGAAACAGCAGGTGTCGACAAGATGCCATTCTGTCCAATAATCAGTCGTCCAATCTAGACCAGCCAGGAAAAAAAAATCAATCCTAATACATGGGATTGAAGTACATTTCAACAGGAAAGTGCCCCAGGCTCTACTAACACACAGTAAATCACCTGGCCAAAGGAACCGAGTGGGCAGGTATGAGGGGAGAGGGAAAGAAGACAGAGCTTGGGCATTGTCTCTTCTGCCCAATGTCTCCAAGACCATCTGAGACACCCATATCTAGCAGTCAATTATTAATCTGTAAATTGGAACTGTCTCATTGATCTTCAGTAGTTTGAAACATCTGCTTTTGATGACCAAAGGGTTATTTTGATCCACACAAGAAGTTCTTAGTTGCTGGCTCCAAAGCTGTACATTAACATGCTAGAAATTACAAGAAAAAAAGAAATGGAGCATTTCTATGCTTCATCCCATTCTCTGCCTCAGCATAAGTTCACACAGGAGGGGACCTGATTTATATAGTCTTGTTGTCAGTGGGCATATTTTAACTGGACTTGGAACAACCCTCTTCTGAAGGCAGGAAGTCTAGACCTTGTGGCAGCATGTGCTGAGGACGTTGGGGACACTACCCAATCGTGTGCTAGGCAGAGATCTTTAAGTCATCCATTAGTGTGGCCAGACTTTTTCTATAGCTATAAAACTAACTTTTAAAAAAGAATACAGCTCTGCAGAGTATTACTTGGTATGCTTTGTTTTAAAATAGGACCCAATGTCATCCAATCCAGCAGCTCTCAAATTTTGCTACAAATTAGAATCACTAATGAAGCCTAGAAAAAAATTCACCATACTCTAATTCGCCATACTGCATCCCAGTCTAATAAGATTGGAACTTTCAGGAAGGAGGGAGGTATCCAGGAATTTGTAGTTTTGGGGGTGATTCCAATGCTCAAACAAGCTCGGTAATCAAACCACCTCATCACTCATAGCACCAGCAGCATGAGCATCACCTATGAGCTTGGTAGAAATGCAGAATTTCAAGGCCCACCCAAGACCTACTGAATAAGTATCAGTATCTTAACAAGATCCCCTTTCCTCCTTCCAGATAATTCATTTGTTCATTAAAGTTTGAGAAGTATTGATGTAGCCCACAAACCAAGGCAAGCTTTAGCATCCAGCTCAACAGCAGTTAGCCTGGCATCCAATAGCATGGCCAGAGGTAGGTCATTGACCAAATATGACAATGAGGGAAGATACAGAAAAAATATACCCTATAGAGAGCAAACACAAAAACTCCAAAAACAAAGCACTCTTGGGATGACTTAGTATGGAAAAGACCCACATACCACAACATCTCCATAGTATATTTTTGAGTGGATGAAGCAGCTTATAAACAAACTAGAGGCCCAGTGCACGAAATTCGTGCATTGGGGGGGTTGTCCCTCAGCCCAGCCTGCACCCTCTCCAATTTGGGACCCCTCAGGGGATGTCCGACTGCTGGCTCCCAACTGCTCGCCTGCCTGCCTGCTGATTGCCCCTAACCACTTCTGCCTGCCAGCCTGATTGCCCCCTAACCACTCCCCTGACAGCCTGATCGATGCCTAACTACTCCCCTGCCAGCCCAATCGCCCCCAACTGCCCTCTCCTGCCGACCCGGTCGCCCCCAACTGCTCTCCCCTGCTGGCTCGGTTGCCCCAACTGCCCTCTCCTGCTCGCCTGGTCGCCCCTAACTGCCCTCCCCTGCCAGCCATCTTGTGACCACATGGGGGTGGCCATCTTGTGCAAGGGTGTGATGGTCAATTTGCATATTACCTCTTTATTATATAGGATAAATGTAATAATAATAGTAATAATAATAACAATTATTGGATAATAGGAAGGAAGACAGCAGAATTCTATGACAGAAAATAATGGAGTGTCAATTTTAATAACAACAATAGTAATAATAGCTAAGGGAGCTTGGATTTTATTCTAAGTAAAATGGGAATCCATCAAAGGATATTAAGCAATGGAAGTGATCTGATACCATTTACATTTTAAAAGATCATGGACTGAGCAATTCAGATGATCTTGTTAAAAAGCAAGTTGTATCTTGTCAGCAAAACATTCCCATGACTTTTCTTGTTCCCCACCAACCCAAGGTAAAGCTAAAGTCTTCATCATAGGTTCGAAGGCCCTACATGATCTGGTCCCCATGGCCTGCCATTTCCCTCCCACTCCTTGCTTCAGCCACAGTGGCTGCTTTGCTATTCCTCAAACACACCAAGAAGGGCCTTTGCCTTCTTTTCCTCCGCTTAGAGCACTCTTACCCAGGTATTCATATGCCTCCTCACTTCTGTCCAATACAATCAGAGATAGCACTATTGACAGCTGTATATAATACAGCACCCATTAGTCCTTAATTCCCCTACAGGTCTCTGTTTACTTTACCCTGCTTTATTCTTCTGTATTACACATATTACCATCTAATATCTTCCAAATTATTTATTTTCCCACTATATATAAGTTCTAAGGACTTTGTTTAGTCACTGCCATATATTTTAAAATTCTAAAAAAACTTAGCATGTAAGTACAAGATAAATATGTTGAATGAATTGAAAAAAATGAATGAATGAGGAATGAATGGCTGCTATATGGAAAATGCATTGGCGAGTAACAAGAGCAGAAGGAGAAAGATCAGATGAAAGGCTATTATAGCAGAGCTGATCGTGAATAATGTCTTGGATTAGGCTAGAGACAATAGAGATGAAGATAAGTGATTATATCTGAGATATATTTTTGGAAGGAGAATGAATAGAAGACATGTGTGGAATGAAATATGAAAGAGAGGAGCTCTGGTAACCAACTTCCAAGATAGCTCCCAATGATCCCTTCTTCTGGCATTCATGCCTCTGGGCAGTCCCCTCCCACAATGAATGAGGCAGATCTGGGTGATTAGAACATTGAAGAGGAAGAGTGTGTGACTTCCAAGGGGAGGCTGTAAATGCCTCTTCTGCCTTGCTCTCTTGGATTGTTCCCTCTGGAAGATACCAGTCAGCATGTCATGAAGACACCACACAAGAAGCTCTGTGTAGGCACCTGAATGGACAGGAACTGAGACCTCCAACCAATAGCCAGCACCAACTTGCCAGCGTGGAGGTGAGCCATCTTGCAGTGTATCCCAGTCAAGCCTTCACATGACAAAGCCCCCACCAATACATGACTGTGACCTCATTAGAGTCCCCAAGTCAGAACAACCCACCTTCTGTCTTTCAAAAACTGTAAAAAATAATAAATATTTATTGTTTTAAGCCACTAAACTTTATGGTAATTTCTTGCACAGCTTTCTACCTTTAGATTTGGATGAATGCTGGTGCCGCTTATTAAGACAGGAAAGACATAGGACAATAATTACATTCATATTATTATCCAGAGCCATAATAAATTTTGTTCTACATGCTCTTGTGAAAATTTATTTGGTCACTCAACTCATTTTACTATTACACACAATGTAGAAGACTGTACAGATACAACAATGAATACAAGTTAGTAACTTCCCTCAAGGAGTAAGTTTGTGGATTCAAGAACCTGAAAAAGTATTTTAACTTTTGTTCATTGATTTCTATATATCCTATCTTTTAGAATTAATATTTTTTTACAATTCTATAACACATCATCTGTATATTGTATTGTGTTTTCACCACCCAAAGTCAAGTTTCCTTCCATCACGATCTATTCCCCCTTTACTCTCTTCTACCTCCCCCAACTCCACTTTCTCTCTGGCACTGATATCTGCGTCTCAGGTTTTTCTCACTTAATTCCTTCATTTTTTTCACCAAGCCCCCAAGCCCCCTCCCCTCTGACAGCTATCAGTCTGTTCTTGGCATCTATGAGTTGGTTTCTATTTTGTTTGTTAGTTCATTTTGTTCATTAGATTCCAGATATAAGTGAAATCACATGGTACTTGTCTTTCTCTGACTGGCTTCTTTCACTTAGCATAATACTCTACAGGTCCATCCATTTATGGAAAAGGGTAAGATTTCCTCTTTTTTACAAACAAGTAATATTCCATTATGGTGATTATCAGAGGGAAAGGGTGCTGGGGGAGGTAGAAGAGGGGAAAGGGCAGATAACTGGTGATGGAAGGAGACGACTTGGGGTGGTAAACACACAATACAATATACAGATGATGTGTTATAGAATTGTACTAAAGCAGTGATGGCAAACCTATGACACGCGTGTCAGAGGTGACACGCGAACTCATTTTTTTTGGTTGATTTTTCTTTGTTAAATGGCATTTAAATATATAAAATAAATATCAAAAATATAAGTCTTTGTTTTACTATGGTTGCAAATATCAAAAAATTTCCATATGTGACACGGCACCAGAGTTAAGTTAGGGTTTTTCAAAATGCTGACATGCCGAGCTCAAAAGGTTCACCATCACTGTACTAAAGAAACATATACAATTTTATTAACCAGTGTCACTGCAATAAATAAATAAATTCAATTTAAAAGTTAGTTTTAGGCCCTAACCGGTTTGGCTCAGTGGATAGAGCGTCGGCCTGCGGACTGAAGGGTCCCAGGTTCGATTCCGGTCAAGGGCATGTACCTTGGTTGCGGGCACATCCCCAGTAGGGAGTGTGCAGGAGGCAGCTGATCGATGTTTCTCTCTCATCGGTGTTTCTAACTCTCTATCCCTCTCCCTTCCTCTCTGTAAAAAAAATCAATAAAATATATTTTTAAAAAATCTCCATTTGTTTCCCCCTACTCAGCCCCTCTTTAAAAAAAAAAAAAGTTAGTTTTAGTGTCCCTGGCTAGCTAAGTGTGTGCACTATGTATTTCAATTTATTTCAGCCCAACATGAGGCTTGGGGTCTGGCTTTCTCCCACAAATGATCCCCAAGGACTCTGGAGGCCATGGTACTTCTTGGTGTAGTGTGGTTACTGCTCAGTGTAGTGAGGTCACTGATCTTGTCAGGAAGTGAGGTCACTGCTCTTCCTGAGGAGATGCCTGGGGTGACCTCACTTCTTGACAATGGAGCCCAACAGAACCTGGACCCCTAGTAACAGGCAGCCCCATTCTATAACTGCCACTTCCCATCTCATTTGGATAGAGACATTGGAAAGGACACCATGTTTTCATGTTGTCTCGCCCCATGTTCCGAGGCCGAGGCCTCAAGAGAGGCAGTGATGAGAGTATGTTCCACAGCAGTCACTGCTGGTTCAGGGCTCAGCCCAGACACCTATTGCCCTTGACACGGTTGAAGCCAGAGGTAACACAGGGAGGCCCTGGGCTGTATTGTGTGGGCCAGGGTACCACTCTGACCCTACCTGAGCAGCCCGATGTCCCCTTTGTGTGTGTGTGTGTGTGTGTGTGTGTGTGTGTGTGTGTACAGAAGGGGGTTCACACAGAAAGGGCCTGCCAGGAGCAGGAACAGGTTGGGGATAGGGGAGGTCAGAAGCCTGATGGACCAGTCATGTTCACACCCCAGGTCAAGGCTCACTGGGTGGAAGACGAGTGTGGGTGGTGCCCTCTGCCCGAGGTCTAACCCAAGCCCTGGAGGTGACTCTCATTTCCCCTGGGTGGAGGTCTGTGCAGACACAGGGCTGGGCCTGATCCAGGAGCAGAAGGTCCAGTGGGCAGAAGCAGCAGCGACTAGGGCAGAGCAGGCCTTGAGGACTCTAGATTGGCTGCTGGTCACTGTCACTGCAGAGCTCAACCCATTTCATGGAAGAGCAGCGGCTGGTCCATGAAGACCCCAGCCCTGCCTTCACCATTGAGAGGCAGGTGGGCCATACTACTGAGGGCCAGAGCAGGCCCGCAGTGCATATGGCCAGCTGGGGGTCTGGGGAGCCAGGGCCCTTGAGTGGGCAGAGATGGAGTCCTCCTCAGAAGCCCATCAGGTTCTGTAGACCTCCGTCCTGGAAGCTGCTCAATCAGCAAAGGCAGATCGCACTTTGCAACTCCTTCCTGGAGCCCCCCAGGCTCCACAAGAGGTTCCCAATGTGTGATGCCTACCTGGAGCACCAGGCCCATGTGAATCACACGGGGCCAGAGGACCTGCAGCCCCAGGAGGCAGAGCCCAAGGGTGAGGAGGTCTGGGTGGGCTAGGGGGTGGAGGTGCGTGCGAGCTTATGGAGAGGGCTCAGTGCCAGACACACAGGGAGCACCCCCAGAGACTGGCCAGGGGCAAAGCCTGGCTCCAGACCATCCACCTGCTGGACTGCAGATGGGGAGCACGTCCTGTGGTGGGTCCTGGGCTGTGGCTTCTCTGGAAGGCTCTGGCTTCTGTTATGTCCTTGGGGGGAGGAAAGGGCATATGGAAAAGCAGGCACAGGGGTGATCTTTTCTCTTCTCACAGCCCCAGCACCGGCCCAGGATGCAGAGGAGGCTCCTACAGTAACACCTGAAGTCCAGACAGAGGAGCCTGATGGAAGCTACAGGCATATACACCTCCAGAGGTCCTGCCACCTCCAGCAGCTACTCTAGCTACAGCTGTGGAGCCGGAGCCGGCCTGGGAAGAACCTACAGACATGACTGAGGCCCCACCACCCCTGGATGAGGAACCTTCCGTGGAACCTGCCCTGGGTCCTGCCTCAGAGGAGGAGCTGCCTCCTGAAAACCTAGCAGGGCCAGCTCCAGAGCTGCTGGCTGAGACTGCTCACAGTGTCCCCTCAGAAAAACTTGTGCTACCCCCGCTCGATGACCTTTTCTTCTTCTTTTCTTTTTCTGTTTCATTATTCTCATAGGGTAATTCAGCTTTTTTTTTAAATTTTTATTATTCAGGGTATTTGGGGGTCTTTTTCTTTTTCTCTATTCTTTCTTCTTTTATGCTTTGTTTCTCCATGGGGTGATTCAATTTAATAAATAAATAAATAAATATATTGTTTGCATTTTAAATGGTGTCATTCTTGAGCATGAAGGACATTCACGATGATGTGCAAGCATCACCACCGTCTAGTTGCAGGATGTTCCATCCCCCAAAAGGAAACCCTACACCAACAGTACTCACTCTCCACTCCTCCTGCCCCTGGCAACTCCTGGTCTGCTTTCTGTCTCTGTTCCATTACATGTTCTGTATGTTCCCTATACATAGAATATTACAATAGGTGTCTGCTCACATATTTTTGTTGGTTTTTATCTGAAGTAGCATTTTTGTTATTTGAAAGGGAAATCCCATGTGGATTTGAGGTCAGAGGTAGGAGGTTGGGAGAAAGAAGCCCCTTTTCCTAAGTATGTGTATAATCCTGTGGTAGAGACCACTGTGCTAAGTGTGATCCCAGAGTCAAAAGCCAATCAGGTAACTGCTGGTTCTTCCTGTGCCCAAAACTAAAAGGAGAAAAATGAAGAAATCTGGGAAGACAAACCACAACCTGAAAAGCATTCCTCACAACCTAAGGCCAGAGAAAGATTTAAAATTCCTGTGGTGCAGATAACTCTTAAAAGTGGATGTTTTCTAAAGGGACAAAGGGCAAACACACTTCCAACCAGAGGCAATGCACCCAACTCTACCTGTTAGAGATATCCAACCTCCACGATGGGGACACACCCACTGTCAAGACTGGGGAGAGAGCACTGTCACCATCAGACTGGCAGGCTTCTGGTCTGGTGGCAATCAACCCTGAGGACAAAATGAGGCAGCAGAGGCCCCAGCAGGTCCCCTGGGGAGGAGGGGGAAAGGCCACCCTCTGGGAGAACAGTGTGCAGGATCTGCCAAAGTCCCACAGGTGCACACCTGCACCTGGCAGTGCTCCTCGTAGGAGGTTACCCCACAGAAATCCTTGCACAATTGTTCAAAGATGAATTTTTGAGACTACCTAGCAGAGCACTGATGAAATAGCCTGGAATTGAAGAGACCACTAATGTCCATGGAGAAGGGATGGGATCCACCAATCTCGATCCACATGGATGAAGGAAGCTGAGCAGCTGTTAAAGTCAGTGCAAGGGTCTCTATGTGCTTACAGATAAAGACTTCAGGGATTCTCTCACATGAGATGTGGGCAAATCATCTGCATCCAGGATCCCTCCTGTAAGGCCACATACGTATGATTTCAATAGGCAGACATGCATATGTGAAAACGACATGATACTGCATATAGAAAACATAAAGATTCCACAAAAAAACAACTAGAACTGATAAATGAATTTAGTAAAGCAGGATAAAAAACAAATATCCAAAAATCAGTTGCATTTGTATACACCAATAACTATCAGTAAGAGAAACTAAGAAAACGGTATCATTTACAATTGCATCAAAATAAATAAAATACCTAAGGGTAAATTTAATTAAGGATATAAAGACCTATACTTGGAAAATTATAAGATATTGAAGAAAGAAACTGAAAAAGATACAAATAAGTGGAAGTATATACTGTGTTCATGAATAGGAAGGATTAACATCATTAAAATTTCTGTACTACCCAAAGCAACCTACAGACTCAATGCAATCCCTATCAAGATACCAATAGTGTATTTCATAGAAGTAGAACAAGTATTCCAAAAAGAACTTGAATAGCCACAGCAATCTTGAGAAAGAAGAAGAAAGTTGGAGGAATCATGCTCCTGATATCAAACTATACTACAAGGCCACAGTAATCAAAACAGCATGGCACTGGCATAAAAACAGACATATAGATCAATGGAACAGAATAGAGAGCCCAAAAATTTATGCATGCCTTTATAATCAATTAATATTTAACAAAGGAGGCAAAAGTATACAATAAGGACAGTCTATTCAATAAATGTTGTTGGGAAAATTGGACATATATGTGCAAAAAAATGAAACTAGATCTCCTTCTTACACCATACAAAGAATAAACTCAAAATGGATTAAAGAATCATTCTTAAAGATATAATCTTTAAACAGAAAGAGGTATGTATGTGTAAATATTTCCTATAGTGGTATTCATTGGAAGTGAAAAATTAAAAGCAATCTTTATAAATGTCTAATAATTAAGAACCTACTAAATAAAGCATAATGTATTGACTTATGGAATATTCTTCAGCCATTTAAAAGGGTAATTATAAAACTTGTGCAGCTGTGGCAGACTTGGTTTGTTAATCCACAAAAAGTTATGATCCCTTCCATAGTATAGAGTTGCTGAGGAGCAGCTGCCCAGATAGGGGCTCTATTATCTAGATGTACCCTTGCATCCAGGTGTGGCCACATGACTAGTTTTCACACTGAGTGTTAAACTAGTGTGAGAATGAGAATAGAAGTAATATGAGTTCCTGAACTAAGGATGTGAAGAAGGATACATGCCTTCTCTACACCGCTTATTTCTCCTTCCACAGACTCAATATAGGTGACCACGTGGCTCTAGGAGATGCCAGAGCCACATGGTAGAAGGAACCTGCCTTACTGGATAGAAAAGAGTCTTTGCCCACCAGGAACATCCATAGTGGACTATGATGTGAATAAGAAATAACTTTGCATTATTTTTAAGGCAATAAAAATGAGGTACCCTTCAGTTTTATTTGCTATAATAGCTTACATTTTCTTTCAGTTAGAGAAGAAACACAGACAATGTTTTCATGCTAATTCAAAAATGCAGAATACAAAGTCACTTTTATGCTATTACAGGTAAAATTATGTATACTTTTATGCTATTACAGGTAAAATTATGTATACTTTGGGGACAGAACTTAGAAAAATACAGAAATACATATATATGATTTATTTGTTAAGTAAAAGAGACCATAGGTAAATTTTTATCTTATTAAGTTTTAATTATTTCTTCTTTGAAAGGTTAAAGTGGAAAAATACACTTGAATAAAATTTTAACCTGAAACAACTTAGTTATAATTGAAGGTTTAACAGATTAAATTTTAGTTATCTGGAAATTTCACTTATGCAAACCTGTTCATTAACCTATAAATAGCAGGGGGGAAAAGAAGTAGTACTGGACAAAATATATAAATCTAGTTAAGAGGTACTGAGGCACAATAGTGCTGGAGAAGATAGGTGAGAATGAGTGATTGAGCTGCAAAGGAAAGATATGGAAAGTTCTGAATGTATCTGTGTCCCATGTGAATGCTTACCAAAAGGTAACCTCAGCAGAGGAGGGTTTTAAGAATCAAGCGAATAGAATGATCTGTTTTGTGAATACTAGTCATCCTCTTTTCCCAGCCACTCCTGTCATTGCCTAAGGAGCTCAGGAACACAGTGGCCCTTGTGGCAAAAGAATGTTATACATGGGCTCAGTAACATAGACTTCTAGAATTACCAAGGCCAACCTGACTACAGCCACTGCTGAGTGCCCAATCTGCTAGCAGCAGGGACCAACACCGAGTCCCTAATGTGGCACCATTCCCAGGGTCATCAGTCAGTGACCTGATGGCAGGTTGATTATACTTGGACCTTTTCTATTATGGAAGCCATAGTACACTGTTCTTATTTAAACAGACACAAAAGAGAAGCACACAGGGGAGGAGATAGTGTGAGGACAGACCCAGAGATTGGAGTGGTACAGCCAAAGCTAGGGAATATATCAGTCATCAGAAGCTGGAAGAGGCATGAAGTGATGCTGCCCTGGAACTTCTGCAGGGAATATGGCTCTGCTGACACCTTAATTTCAACTATCAGCCTCCAGAACTGTAAGGGAATAAATTTCTGTTATTTTAAGCCACCAAGTTTATGGTAATTTGTCAAAGCAGCCCTAGGAAACTAAAACAATATATATATAAAGGAATGCAAAATCTATATTGGTTTCCTGTGGCTGCTGCAGTTAGAAGATCTAGATATGAGTCTTAGCTCCACTCCTGACATAAGGCAAATCTCCCTGCTATATCGCCCCTTCCCTAAGCATTTAGAAGTCATGACTAGGTAGGAACAAGTTCATGCAATCACCATTATTCCTATGGTGCAGTTCCCTATGATCTCTCTGGGTCTATCCTTCTAATGCGATACCAATGCCTTTCATCAACCCTTTCACCTCACCTAGATTGTACCATTATTTGTTCCACCCATGAGTGGGCATAGGAGGTGCAGAGAGAATATGCCCTTCCACATGCCACAGACTAGTGTCCTGAGAAAGAAAAAATTTATTACACAAAGCTTTCTCTCAGCACTTTCATTTCTTTATACCAGGTACATATACAACTAATTTTGTTAATGATTTTATTTCTGATGGATCCTTCTTTTCAGAATGCTACCAACTACTCTTCTAAATTAGATTTAGTATGTGTTCAGTTTTTAATTAGCTCAAATTAAAATCCTAGAGAGCAGCAGTGTACAATTTAAACCCACAGGTTAGAATCTCAGAGTATATGCAGAATTCTGACTCCAGATGAGTTTTCTCCAGTAACTAATGAAAGCAGGACTCTTGCCCTGGCGGGCTTGGCTCAGTGGATAGAGCCTCAGCCTGCGGACTGAGGGGTCCTGGGTTCGATTCCGGCTAAGGGCACATGCCTGGGTTGCGGGCTCCATCCCCAGTGGGGGGTGTGCAGGAGGTGGCCAACCAATGATTCTCTCTCATCATTGATGTTTCTATCTCTCTCTCCTTCTCCCTTCCTCTCTGAAATCAATAAAGAAATATATTTTTTTTAAAAAAAAGAAAGCAGGACTCTTTTCATGTGTGAACTCCCTTAAATAAGACGTCCCCTTGATGATTACCTTTTCACTTTAAGTAAGTCATTTTTTAAAAAAGAGTCCCAAAGACAGAGAAGAAAAAGTAAACATGAGATTCCTCAATGTCTTCCATTCATAGTGTCATATCCCCATAATTCCCAACATGAATCAGAGAAAGTGAAGAGAACAATAAACAGAAACTTCCTTGATGGTACAGAGATAGAGTGTTGTACAGGACCACACAGCCGCCACCATGTCCATCTACAAAGTGCATGGAAAGCCATACACACAGAGATGACTGTTTCCTGTCTTCTCAGTTAAAAAAAAAAAAACACACACAAAGGCAGTCCAAAGCTAAACTGCCATGGATGGCAAGGCTTCAGCCTTTCTGTCCCAGCTGTCAAAGAGGAGAGCCAGCCCTTACGCAGTGCTGCACATGAGTAAGCAGGTGATGGCTAAGTGGAATTTCAAGACATAACGAACTCAAGATGTGGATGTGGTTATCCAAACACCAAGGGACTTCTCCAGTTGCTCATGGATAATTGTGCTGCAAAATGCTTTGTTACATGGAGACCAGATGGGAGCACCCAACTCATCCTCAGCTTCCCGTCCCCCTGGATGTCTTTACACGCACACTCAGGAGCTGGAAGCAAGAGACAAGAGTCCATTTGAACCAAACCAAGATGGATTTCACACTCAATTCCCAACATCTGAACAAGTTCAGACAATCTACAGGCACCTAGATGCTTGGCCCAAGTTCTGTTCCTCAATCAGCCCACCAGTTCTCAAAATATCGTTGAAAGGATCAGGCAATCTGGCTTTCCTCTGGTGCCAAATGAGGGGGTGGAATTGGAGCTTAGGTTCCTTCTGGTGATAAGGCAATTCAATGCTTGGAAAATGCTGAAACATTTACCTTAAGGTACAGGGTTTGGTTCACTAAAACAATAATGGGCCCTCTTTGCTGCCATTTCATGAGTTGACCAACCCCACTGGGACCAGGATGAGAACCATTGAATCTACCTGGGTCAAGAGGCAGAGTTGAGTGCCCTGAGATAAGTTGAGATTTTGGTATCCAATGGGAAAGGATGTAAAAACTGACTTTGCCACCTATTAGGTATGTGACTTTGGACAAGACCCTGAATCCCTCTGTATCTCAGTTTTATTATGTATAAGATCTAAATGATCACAGGATGGAAGATGAAAGCCAATGCAGCTGAGCTCCAGTTCAATATCTGCCACCCAATAAACTCTCAATACATTTCACTTACATTCCTTGTTGGTGTCATTTCTTAATTCTTAATTATGAATTTCTTAATTCATAGCAATTGAATGAATTTGTTATTGTTTTAATAACTTGTAATGTTTTTCTAATTACAAAAATATATATTTGCATGTTCCTTTTTTTGAACCTTTAGGAAGTACATAAGAGGAAAAATAAAAATCATCTGTAAACTTATAAATGACTACTGTTAACATCTCTGTGTGCATCCTTTGTCTTTTGTCTATCTGTTTTTGTTTTTTCTCTCTCTTTCTCTCTCTCTCCCTCCTTCCCTTTCATTTTATGTTTATGATTTTTTACAAAAAAAAATTTGTGTGGCCTACATCTTGCACTTAATATAACTAGCCCTTCCCTAAAATCTGTCTATCACTAAATATTCTTCCATAACATGATTTTAGTGGCTATATAGTCTTCCATTATTTAAATGTACTATCATTTATTGACCAATAAAAAAAAGTGTTCTTTCACTTAAAGTTTTTATATGTGCAACTAAAAAAATGTTTGAGGACTGAACTCATACTGTGGAATAAACTGAATATAGTGTGCCAATAATTAAATTAAAAAAACTAGTTGAAACATGCCTGCATGACAATAATGTCTTCTTTCTTCTTTAACCACCAAAACTAATCACTAAGAGACTACTGAAGTGCATGGTAAGGAGTGACAGGACCATGTCTGCATCCTTGTTCGACCTGGATCTTCTGACATTTCCCCCAGCCATGCCTCTGACTTGCACTGTCCACTGGTATATACTAGGCTGGCCTGCTAACTTACCCATGTTGTTGAGCTCACTGCAGAAAGATGTCCTTGCAACATAGCTTCCTGCCTAGAACAGTAGGACTTAAATTGCTTATATTTCTTAGTCTTGGTCCATCCAACTCCAGCATCAGTTCTACTTATTATCATAGAAACATAGATCATTTGGGAACATTTAGTCACCTCCTTCAATTCTATAAAGCCTTCAAACACTTCTGACATCTAGGACTCTCTTCTATCTTCCTCCTGAATATATCCAGGGAAGAATATCCAGGGGGTGGAGGGGTGTCCTATGCACAGATGCACACACATATGCTACTTGACAAACTACCTAAATTCTTAAGAATACTTTGCATCTGGCACCTTTATAGGTATATAAAAATTTTATAATACAGCAGGTCCTAGAATAACATCCATTTTGTTCGATATCATTTCATTATAACATCAATGAGATGCCATAGAACTTAACTCTTATTTATATCAATTAGCCTATGGTAAATTGGTTTCCTTATATGTCATTTCACTTAAAGTTACAGAACCTATTGACAATGTTAAGTGAGAACTTACTGTGCAATGATTTTTACACACACACACACACACACACACACACACATATACATATTCCAAAACAAAAACACAATATCTTTGGTACCTCTGTAGATAGAATATATATATTCCAAAACAAAAACAAAAGTCTCTCTTTATAGCTATGTTTTTTTCCATGAGTAGTTGTCACATCAATTAAAATACATTTATATGGATCTTCAAATAAATTCCATCAGACCACTTTCTGTCTGGCTGGTTAATCATTACTGCCCATTTGCTAAGTGCCCCTACCTCCTATAGTATGTTCCAATGAACTAAAGACATCTGGCTATCATAGATTTACAACTCAGCAAGATTAAACAATTTACCGTTATTTATGACAGCAAAGCTGGGTCTTCTGTATTATATTCCACATTAGCATCTGTCACTTTACATTTGGGAGCTCCTGTCCAAAAAAGATTATGCCTCCTAAGCAAGCATTCAGCAGGGCCACAGAAGCAGGCACCCTAACAAATAGCCTGACAAAGTATTTTAAAGCATCACCAACTCCTGCAGCTGTGCATTTCCAGACTACTCAGCAGATTAGCCTGGAGTCTCTTAGCCCCTGCTTGGTCTGTTCCTCTCAGTAATCTCTCACATGGCCCAGTCCATTAGGCTTAAAAATCCTGAAATGAGCAGACTAAGATCTGGCCTCAGGAGGGGACAGTGGGGTGGCTGGGCAGGTTGGGGGGATGCTCTTAACACAGCTTGAGCCTCAGAAAGGTTTAAGGTAGAAGAGTTTGGCACTGACACAACTAATTCATAACAGGAAATAATGCACAGACCATGCTAAAAAAGAAAGTAAGTCCCTTAAGTTGAGTTAACAGTCTATGCCAGAGCAGCTATCCCTTCAAGTACCATGGCAGTGAGTGGGTGCAGGAGTGCTTGTGTGTGCGTGCACACCTGCACTGGGGAGGAATACCAAAAGTCAAGAGGAAGCCTCACCAAAGCAAATGTGATCACCACATCCACAGGCACCTCTGATCAGTAAAGCTCTGGAGATTAAAAAGCCCATATGTACATGTCCTTTTACTTTAATCAGAGGAAAATAGTTTGGTAATATGAATGAATAAAATAATTGATAATAATTCATTACCACATTCAATCCTCCCACAATCCTGGAAGATATGGGAGCAAGTATTATTACTTTCCCTATTTTTACAGATGAGAAAACAAACCCAAGAAGGCTAGGTGACTTCACGGGCATACAAGTTGCCAATGGTAGTACCATGGCTCAAATCCAGAGCTTCTTCTTTTTTCTTCGTTATTCTTTATTGACATGTTTAATTATGAAAGCAATTCATATAGATATATGATTAGTTAATAGAGAGAAGTATATGCAGTAGAAATGAAAAGAATTCTCCATACACACCCACAGACCCCAGATATATTCACTGTTAACTGTCTGGAGTGTGCTTCTTCCAACCTTATTTTCTGTGCCTAAATTATATACACAAAAGTGGGATCATGCTACACAAGATACTCTACTAATTACTTTGATTCACTTAACAATCACTCACATCTTTCTCATGCCACATATAGATCCACCTCCTATGCTTATGAATATTAATGTATCTATGGTGAGGTTGTGTCATAAATTATATACTTGTTTTCTACTGCTGAAGATAGAAAAACTTGTTTCCAAGTTTTTCTTTAGCAAAATGTTGCAGTGAGCATTCCTATACAGAGACATTTGCACATTTGTATTAGGAATATCTCCAGGATAAAGTTGTAGATTAAGGGACTCCTGAATTATTAAACAAGAACTCTACTAATTTGGATATATACTGCAAAACTGCCTAAGCAAAAAGTTGTATTAATTTAACTTCCACCAACAGTGTACATACATGACAATTTTCCACACCCACACCAAACTCTGAGAATTTTTATTTTTTTTCAAACTGATGGGTTGCTCTTATTTATATTTCTTTGTTTATTAATGAGGTTGATCCCCTTTTCATGTGTTTGTGTTGTTGACAATATTTCTTTTAATTGTTTGAATTTTCTTAATTGCTTTTCATGTATTGCAGACATTAATCATTTGTAGTAAAACTCTCCTCCCAATATTTTGTGGGGTCTTTTGTCAAATGGGATAAACTTTGGTCTTTATGATTTCAAATTCTTTTCTCTTACCATTAGAAATTCCTAAATGCAAAACTAGATACCCTCTCCCAACCCCGCCAGCTACAAAACAGGACTCTTATCAGAGGAGAAAAATATACTGGCAATAATTTAATATTATATTTGTACAAAGCACCTATTAGAGACTTGGAAAGGAAAGAAAAACTTCTGTGACTTTTTGCCAATAAAAAGAATTTCTTTGTGAATTGAATGTCCCTGAAACTTTTCATACAAATACAGACTTTAGTCCAAAATTTGATGTCACTAAAGATGTAAGAGATGAAAGATATCCAAGAACTCAGAAAATGTGGATTTTAGCAAGTCTTGTGTATATTCTAAATATCCTTTTATTCATAACTAATGAGAGTCAAGGCAGATGAAAGAACCTAAAACTTTCCCTTTGGCTATGCAAGTATAAACAGTTAAGGCATATTGGCCAAATCTTGAGTGTTTGCAATTAATTGTCAAGGCTGTAGGCTAACAAAGAACATTGTAGCCCTAGCTTTCTATCTTCTATATAAAAATCCCTGGGAAATTTAGACCTTCTTTCCCCTGCCTATCATTCCCCAATAATCCTATTCAAATTCTATTACAGCATTTGTTCATGTTACTGTTGTCTAAAAGAAGAGTGGCCAAGGATCAAGAGATGTGCGTTAAGATTAGTGAAGCCAATACCCGTGCTGAGATTCCTCAAAAATCGGTTCCAACTTCTACTCTTTATGTCTGTACAGAAACTAGCAAACTTCAGAGTTCACAAATGGCTCCAAGAGAACAGATGTTTCATAGAAAATTCTCAGGGCAAGTTTCACACATAATGTTGCTGATGTGTGTCTGTCTTTTCAATAAACATCATATGCTTTATTAGAAGATTTACTAAAGCAGCTTAGTTAAAAATGCCATCTGGGTCTCTGGACACATTAAACAAAGCTTAAAATAACCCACCCCAGCAACTGGGAGGGCCCAGCTGTTCTCAAAACCTCTCCCACTCCCTTTACTTACACACACACACACATACACACACAAAGTAAATGAGGACTTGAGGCTAAAGATTTAAGAATGAACTGGCCCAAACATAGATGGATGGAACCATAGGCTCCCTAAAAGTTGCTGCTGCTCATATAATAGATTTCCCAATTCCACGAATGGGGATTTGGTAAGGGAAGCAAGATAGAGTGATGGAAGGCTCTTCAGAGTTCTAATGCAGTAGAGGCCCAGTGCATGGATTCATGCAGCGGTGGGGTCCCTCAGCCTGGCCTGTGGACCCCTCAGGGGATGTCGAAGAGCCAGTTTTGGCCTGATCCCCGCAGGCCAGGCTGAGGGACCCCACCGGTGCACGAATCCATGCACCGGGCCTCTAGTATGCATATAAGATCTTTGGTTAATCTCTTCCCACCTTTCTCCCTCCCCGCTTCCCTCTGAGATTCATCAGTCTGTTCCATGTTTCCATGCCTGTGGTTTCTGTTCCTGCGTTGAGTGTCTACCCCCTGGTGGTCCGTGCACATCATAGCTGGACGGTCAGTCGGTCAGCCAGTTGCTTAGACTTTTATAGAGAGAGATTATAAACCTTCCTAACATCTGGGCCAAAGTAGCTCATTCCAGCCACCTGTACCTATTCTGTAGTGAAAACCAGTAGAAAATACATAGCAATCACCACTCAGTTCTTTTCCACTTCAAGAGATAAGACCTGGGGCCAGCCAACCCCAGATTTCCACATCCATTCCAGGAAAGAAGCCTTATGTATTGAAGCACTGGTTTCCCTCTCTTGCTTCCTTTTTCTTCCCTCTCTACTTTCCACCCAACACCATATCCCACTCTGCTCCCCTTCCAAGCCTATGTTCCTTGTCTTTGGTTCTACACCAAAGTGTGTCTCCCATATCTATACTAATAAAAGGGTAATATGCTAATTAGACTGGATAGACCAGATGTCTTCTGGACGTCAATCCAGATGTCATTCCTGACAAAGCCAGGGGCGTGGCTGGCCTACAAACTGCCCACAGCCCCTCGCCCAGGCCGGCCCCACCCCCAGCAGGGACCCCCACTCTGATCGGGGGCGGAGCTAGTCTGCAAACCCCACAGCCCCTCGCCCCAGCCAGCCCTGCCCCCCAGTGGGGACTCTCACCCCAATCCGGGGCCCTCTTCAGGTCAGGCCAGCCGGCCCCCACCCATGTACTATCCTATCTAATAAAAGGGTAATATGCAAATTGACCCTAACAGAACCACCAGAACAACCACTGGACCAGTCACTATGAGGCACACTGACCACCTCTTGGTCCCTTTCCCTGGCCAGCAGGCTCCGATCACCTGATGGCCACCTGTGGTGGGGGCAGGGCCAGCAAGCAGGCAGGAACAACTGACCTCTCAGTCCCTTCGCCCAGCTGTCAGGCACCGATCACCTGATGGCGAACAGAGAACCGGGGGTGGGTGGCAGCAGGCAGCAGGGCCCGCTGCGGGCAGCTGGGAAAGATGGCTCTGATCGCAGGCCAGGCCTAGGGACTGTACCTGTGCACGAATTTCATGTGCTGGGCCTCTAGTGGTCTAATAAATGCCAAGGCAAATGCATTCTCATTCTTTGGAACTACCTTTTCATGTTCTGTTAGAATCAAATATAACCTGTGCAAGCATCTTAGCTGGAAGGCACACCCAAGTCTCTTTCTGACCCAGCTTTCCTCATGCCCTTGCACTTCAGCTTCCACCTCAAAAGGGGTTCAAAAGGCATTAAGAAGCTTTTGAATGGGGTAACTCGATAATAATGTTGTTGTTGCTGCTGATCATCATATGCTCAATACTGTATGTGGCTAGTCAACAAGTGGATTTTCTCTTGACTAAAACATGAAACAAGAGATATAAATTGTTTTCAAAGGGGCCCATTGCATGGTTTATTCAATACATGCATTCAAATTATTATCTGAGAAGTATTTGGTTGACCTTAATAATACTCCACTAAATATCTTAGTGCTATGGATATTTCTAAATGCTTTCCTATGCAGTGCGTTATCTGACTCCCAGGATAATTCAGTGATGCTGTCATACCCAATTTATAGAGGAAGAAACAAGGGGTTTCTAGGTATTTCGAGAGGCTAAAGCATTTGTCCTGTAACTTGCAAGGCAGAGGTAGGAATTCAAGGGGAGACTTCCAGATGCTGATACAATGCTTTCTCTACCAAACCTCATTATCTCCTAGGCTATCGTCTGGTTTGGGTTTGCCAAATACGTATTTGTCGTATTTGATGACTTACCTTTACTTAACCTATAATTGCTTTGACTGTAATACTCTGGCTCCATTAAACACACACACACACACACATACTTTAAATGTTAAGTTATAGAGCTGCACTGTCTGGTATGGTAGCTACTAACCACTTGTGACTATTTAAAGTTAAAATTCAATTAATTAAATTAAATGTAAAATTCAGTTCTTCAGTGGGTGCATTTCAAGTGTTCAATAGCCACATGTGGCTAGTGGCCAGGACAGTGCACATTACAGAATATTTCCATCATCACAGAAAGTTCTACTGGACAGTGCTGATATACAATGTCATTTCCAGAGAGAGAAGACTTTAGAAAAAGTCAGAAAGATCTTGAGGCAGATACAGGGCTTTATTATTGTCCAATAATAAAGGTAGTTTGGGACTAAAAAAAAGATTATAACACAGAGGAGAAAGAGAGAGAGAATGCTCTTAGCTAGATGGATCTACCCAGAGAAGGGCAAAGGCATTCTTGTAGCCATTATGTTGTATTTAGCTCTTGAACTCATAAGAGATTAGAATAAATTGGTATATAGAGAATCTAAACCCCTAAAGAGGATCTGAAGCAGATGGGAATAGAAAGAGAATAAAAAATCAACTAGTTACAAACTAAGTTTAGTCATAATTCATTTAAATGATACAATTTACTCTTTGTACTTAGTAATTATTTTTCTTTTTTAGTATGACATTGTTTGTATTTTTAAAGGGGAATTAAAATACTTCTAGGGAGATTTTTAGGTATATTCACATAGCCACATAAAGACTACAAAAACAGGTAAAGAAGTACCTTTTCACTCACAAATGCATTCAAATTGATTCTATAAAAATCCAGGTATCCATAGCAATAGTTAAAAAAGTGAAAGCAAAACAAAACAAAAGTCATGTACAACAATGGAAGTTGCTGTTTCACCAAATCTTACTATGAAAACTGGTGATGTAAAGAGAGAAATAAATATATATTCTGCTTTCCAGAGGGAACTCTATTACAGGATAACTAAATGGCCCGATTGTGAGGAAACTGCCCCAATCTATAGTAAAATGCCAACTAAAACATGCAGGGGGAATAGGAGAATTAGCAAATCAACATTTTGAAACCCCTAATGAAACAATTTACTCAAGCCAGGATCACTCCTGGATGTTAAAACAAATGGATGAAAGTTGATAAGGAAACAAATATTTACATGGTACTTAGTTCACTCTACAGGCTACTTGCTAGTCCCAAGGCGGGAAATAATAGAAGCTACGGGCAATCACCACAATAACCCTGTAATCATTTCAGCATCACGAATAATGGAACAACCAGAGATTATGTTTCCTAATGTGATACAACATGAACATATATCATCATCTATAAAATCTTCTTGTAAAAAAATTGTTGACCCCGAATCTAAGTAAGCTTTTGCAACTAATTTTTAGTTCAACAAACAAATAAAATATAGTACAAATTAATATAGTAAATTTGTATAGTAACAAATTAATATAGTAAAAAGTTAAATGACACCATCAAGAAATAAATAAAAAATTCCAAAAAAGGGAGGGGGAGGCTGAGAGGGGAGATTTTATAGGACAATTGACTGGCCTAGTCTCTCCAACAAGTAATTTTCATTAGCAAAATAAAAATAAAGAGGGAAATATTTTCTAGGTTAAGAGAGACTTAAGACAAATAACCAAATGCAATGTGTGTTTATTGATTAGAATAAACCAGTTTGATCAAGCCGACTATAAAAGCATTTTTAAGTAAGTGAGGAAATCTGAATGTGGGCTTGGTAATAAATGATACAAAGAAATCACTTTTTATTTTGTTTGGAATGAAAGTGTAATTGTCAAAGAAAATGTTCTCCTTTTTTTTAGAGATCCATACTAAAGAATTTAGAGGTAAACTGTAATTTTCTTTAGTATACTTTAAAATACTTTACTCCCTAAAGAGAAGAAATAAGTATAGAAAAAAATGTTAACAATTTAGGGTATGGGCATATGAATGTCATTATTTAGTCTCTCTACTTTTCCAAAAGTTTAAAAATTTCACAATTTTATAATAAAATGGGAAATCCCAAATTGTACAGGGATATATCTGAGAATCCATTTCAAAGTTTATGAGATATTAAAACATTGGTAATGTAGTTTATCATTTTATAAACTCCAAACTTCTATTCTCCTCCATCAATTACATAATCAAAGAACTAAAGTTTTTGTTTTTTTATAAAAAATTGTTTTGTAAAATTAGCATTTTTAATAAAAACCAAGATTTTTCAGATAGAGAGAATGCAGCCCCCCAGTCAGATTCCAGTCAGATTAAAAAAAAGAAACTCTATTTTTCTACTATTTTCTAGCCTTTTATTGAATATTTCATAAGAAATCAAAAAAGGTCAAAGCATTTGGAATCAAAGTTCATCGTTCCCGAATATAACTCAACAGTCCAAATTAGGAGACAAGTCCATTCCCACCAATTTGCAATTACTCAAGACCAATTTTGCTTACAGTTATCAAAACTGCCTTTCCCAGAAGCCAGCCTTCTGATTATTCACTTCGCTTTAGCAAAAGTCCCGAAGAACTGAACAAAATAAGGATAAGATCGGTTAAAATGAGCTGTTTGAAATTTTGATAAATATCCACCATTCTCTTCACCCATGTCCACCTGCCTTAGAAGTAGTCCTTTCAGAATATTTAAGAGACGGACTTCTATATGGATTCTTCATAACCACTGTGAGGTTACATTTAACTCTATTTTAAGCATATATTAGCTTATGCTAACTATCCCCTAAAATAAACTTTGTTCAAAGTTAATAAAATGTATTTACCAGAGAAACCACTGTATTAAGAGGTTGAAGCATCCTTATAGTAAAGTGTGCCAAGAAATAATAAAGCATAATAATTTGCCCATGCAAATCAACAACTATAAGCTTCAAAAATATCCTGACCCACAATAAATATTGGACAGGCTATGTTTCTCTCATCCCTGGAAAAAACTGGAAGGAGTATGAAAGCTGCCATAGCTCTCCCAAGGCTCATTATTCTCCATCATTCCACAGAAACAGCTTTGTCAGGCAAGAGTAAAAGACCATTTGTCAACCTCTTTGCAAATCCCTGATTCTAGCCAATTTTCACCAATCCCAAGTGAGAGCCAGAGAGAAATTCAAGTCTTTTATCTCCAGCATCATTGTCTGCTAAGGGTTGGAAATCACAATTCCACAACCCAACTCACTCTTTGGCCCTGTTTCTCCCAATTGGTTTTGGTTATTTTTTTAAAAAAACTATTTCCTCATCCCTGAAGCATTGGGAAGGGGAAATTATAGTAGACAAACATGAAGCATGGACAACTACAAATCTTACTGGCGATCTCTCTCTCTCTCTCACTCTCTCTCTCTCTCTCTCTCTCTCTCTCTCTCTCACACACACACACACACACACACACACACACACACACAATGGGGTGGGGAGGGGGGAAGGAAGGAAGGAATCCAAATGCCAGACAATTGTTTAGTTTCACTTCTTTAAATGTTCGCACTCATACATCTGCAGAGATTTCACTTAAAGGAAAGTTCTATGTGTGTGGGTCTGACCACATTAACAAAGCTGAAATTACTCTTTAAGACAATGTTTCCCATATAGAATTCAGAGATCTCTTGTGAAAGTTATCTCTCTTGTGAAAGTCCTTGAGAGGCCACTGGATTGGGAAGAAAATAGGGATATGAGGATATAGCAATCAGTGCTTCTAGTAGTAGGATATCAAGGAAGGAGGGAGAAGGGAAGGGGGGCAGGGGGGTCTGAGAATTCCAATTGCAAAAGAAGGCTGCAGAGGTCGTGAGAGAATGGAGAGGAAATGAGGATGAAACGTTAAAGGAGAAAAGGCATGAAATGTGGTCAAATGCCAAAGGGCATCTTGGAGAGAAGTTGGGAATTGCTTTAAGAAAGGCATGGCAAATCTATTTCTGACCATTTAAAGATGTATCCAGGAAACTGAGCCCAGGCTGCATAGCATCAAATTGATCCCTACCCCATTTCCATCCGAGTCAAATTAATCATAAAATAATTTCACTGGGTTCATGAACCAAGGATATTAAAAACCTTCACCGTTTGAACTTGCCAAATATGTCAGGGATCAACACTGCTGTGTGCTCTGAGACAACACTACTGTTAAATTTGGCAGACCCAAACTTTAGGGTGGAAGAAGATGACTGCAAATAGGACAATGTCCTAGGTGCACCAGGGAGGCTGTGGAGAGTGGCGGTGGTGGGACACTGCGGGGAAGGACCTGGGCTAGGAGAGTGCCCAGCCGGCAGGCAGAAGGGGGCGTGGGGGAAAACCTGGGACAGCAGCGGGAAGCGAGGGACGACCAGGTAACTCACCCCGTTGGCCGCAGCCATCTGCACCACGATCTCCGTGGCCGTCCTGCTGAAGTACCTGCCATCGCTGCCCACCACCATGGTGCAGCCCTGGCGATCGCGCAGGTCGATGGACGACAGCACGCTCTGGATGAAGTTGGGCAGGTAGTTGCGCTGGCCCTCGAAAAGCCCGGTGGGCCGCCGCAGCCCCCCTCCCCCAGTGGGCCGCTGGTCCTCATAGGGTGCCGTTGGCACGGTCAGCACCGGGATGGGGCTTCCCTCCATGGCGGCTCCTGTCCGGTCCTGCCGCGGCTCCCGGGAGCCGGAGGGAATCTGCAGCCCGGGGGATGGGGGGGGGGCCACCAACCTGGCGGCGCGCCCGAACTCCGCCTCGCGCCCCGGCCCCCTCCCCGAGCTGCCTGCAGCCTGCGCCCTCCCGCGGCACCGACTGGTGGATCCTCTCCAAGAGGCCCCTCACTGCCCCAGCAAAGTTTGGCCTCTACCTTCCAACAAACTTCCTCTCCAGCTGGATGGCCCTAGGGGGCCGCAGTTTTTTCCCCCAGTTGGACTCACTTTCGGAGTGTCGTCCCCAAAATCTGTTCCCAGTGCCAGCTACCCCGTCCCCTGGCGGCTCCTATTCTTGTGTCTGACCCAAGCCTTCCCCAGCAATGGACTGCCTCCTGGCCCACCTCCGCTAGAAAATAACCCGGGGGTGGTGAGACTTGGAGGAGGATTTGGAATCCTCTCCACTTTCACCAACAACCCTGTCTCCTCGTCCTCTGGGAGTGAGCAGTTTACTCGCACAAGTTTCTCGCTGTAACAAGGACTAGGGAGGGAGTCGGGGTGGGGGTGGGGTGGGGGGACTGAAACTTTTGCCATCAGCAACAGCCCTAGCCAAAAATAACCCTGGAAAGGCAAGCTGAGAATTGTTATCTTCTGCCAGCGATGAAATTGGAGGCTGGGTGCTGTGTGTGTGTGTTTGTGTGTACACACCCTCCACCACTACCATTTGTTGCAGGGAATCACATACTGTCAGGCCCTTCCATCCAGCAGGGCCCGCCAAGCCATCAACACTTTTCCCCTGGCTATCTCCAGATAGCCCACATTTCAGTGTGAAAACATTTCTTCCTGTGCTAGTTGCAACAGCAGCAACACAGACACACATTTTCTTCTTCTTGCCCTTCCCACCCTCGCTAGCCCAGCTCATGCTTAGAAACAGGCTTGTCTTACACTGTATTTGCCCATATTGCTGAGCTCTTTTTAATATCCTACCAGAAATGAATGAACAAACTCAAATTAAATAAGGACTAGGTACTAGGAACTGTTAGGTCCTTTCCAGGGATCCTCTCATTCTGCAGGGGCTAGAGATGGTCTGCCCCGTCTTCTTAAAGCTCACCTGAATCCAAAACCAAGAAATATCCCATAGAAAATAGGAGTAAATAAAGAACAGACTAAAAAGATAAAACCCTAGAGTCCATTCCCCTGAATTTGTGGTTGAGGGAGCCTTGGCTTAGCACCAGACAGACCTCAACCCTTCTAAGGATCTGTGCATATCTCTATAATGTGGGGGTTTTAAATCACTTTCTAATAACATTTCATTTTGCAAAGGACAGTATTATTCCCAGGAGAAGAGAAGGTGGTAAGGCCTTTACCCCAGTAAAGACATAGCCCCCAAGCCTACAGTTGCCCAAAAGACCTCCAGGATTTCATCTCTCCACTTTCAGCACCTGCCTCAGTCTTGATATCTCCATCATCCTGTCCCAACAAAGCTCAGCTCCTTCCACCGGACTAAAGACAAGTCAGGCACATCTCATACAAGACTTTACAGTTTTACCAGTCAAGAGGAAAGTCACTTTTCTTAGTTCAAACCCCCAAATTCCCAAAGACTCTGGCCCAGCACAAGGGAATGTGCCCAACTATATTACCAGAAAAGAACCCCACAGTGAAAGGGAAAATGGTTCCTCCAAAGGAAGGAAGTGCTATGCTCCAGAGCAGCGGTCACCAACCTTTTGGACCTCACGGACCACCAGTGGTCCACAGACCACGGACCACTGGTTGGCGACCACTGCTCCATAGGGAAGAGAAATGGATGACCAAATCACAATTGTTCACCACATCCTTCACACTTTCACTGATCAAGTCTTTTGAAAATTATTTTTTTCTCTGAATTCACATAGCACTTTGTATCACTAATAAGGAATGTTTCCCATGTTGCTATACCTTTCTGCGTGTATCTTCTCACCTCTAGCTGTATGTGACCTTGGAATAATCCCCTAACCTCTCCTCACCTTGTGTCCTCACTGTAAAATGGGCATTATTATAATCCCTACCTCATAAATTGTTGGTAGGATTAAAATACTTAGTACAGTGCTGGACAAATGTTAGGTGTTTATATTATTGCCATAAATGTTGCATTTATCATTATTAATGTATAGCAAGAATTACGGTCTATATATTTGTAGACCACCACTGTACTTAAAGGGTTTTGGGCATAGGTGATATTTTATAAAGATTAGTGGAATTAATCTGTAGGCTTTGACAATGGGAACTAAATATATATAGAGTAATTTGCCCTTGAAACAAAAGAAAGTTTTATAACTAAAGAAATATCTTCAAAGCTACCTCCAAATTTGGTCCAGTTAATTTTAATAAATTTGTCACAGTGATAGAGAATGGACCTGAGAGGGCCCCATAGATAAGAAATGTCTTGCCCATAGTTGCTCACTGGTAACATGAGAAGGTCAGATTAGATCAGTGTTTCTCAAAGGGTTTTCCTCAGAACATGCATGCCTACTAAATACTGCACAAAACAAGAATTTCTTGGCTAAGTAACTTTTTAGAATCCTGCACATTCTACCCCATTCTTGGAGCTTCACAATGCACATTTTCATATTCAAAGCTCTGAGAGGTCCCACAGAAAAGACATTAGTTTAACTTTTTTTAAAATGCGTGCTTCCCAACCTAAATTCACAAGACCAGTTTGCTTAAGGAAAGAGACTCAGACTACCTTTGTGACTACAGTGTTGACATCGCCCTTCCCATTTGTGTGTCCTCGGTGGGCTAGGTCAGGGATAAGTACATTTTCCTGCTTCTAGGGACTGGTCACCCCTTTGAACTGACTCAGAGCTCTTGGCAGCATGGGTCACAATGAAGGGCAGCTCTGTTTGCCTAGAGATGCCTTTCAGCCTTCTCTGAGCCTCTAGTCTAGAGAAAGGCATCTCACTGAGAATTCTTGGCATGAAACAGGAGCATCTGATATGTCCTCCCTTTCCCTTGGGACTTCCTTGCTCTCAAAAAAAAGGTGTCAGCCAGCACCTTCATGTAGAGAAAACACTAGCTGGTTCAGCAAGATCAGCATTTCCCAAAAAGAGAATTTAGGGTAAAATAAGTGTTAAAACATTACATACTTTATCCCCTATCCTATAGATTCACAAAGCGCATTAGCATATTAAAGACTGAAGTTCCATAGGAAAGAATACTCAACTTTAACCCAGATTTTCCAAATTTTATCTATGGGGCCCTTTTCCAAAACAGATCAAGGACATTAATATTCTATGAAACACGTTAGATCTTTCAGGTCCCTTCCAGATAAAAAGGGAATCATTGAATGATTTTACTCATGAAGCACTGTTAAAAGATTAATTTCTGTCAGGTTTCTATTAAGAAAGTTACTAGAATTTCAAAAGGGAGCAGGTAAAATCGCCCAATTAAAAAATATACCCTTGAGCCTGGCTGGTGTGGTTCAGTGGTGGTTAAGTGTCAACCCAAGAACCAGGAGTTCCCTGGTCAGGGCACATGCCCAGATTGTGGGCTCGATTCCCAGTAGGGGGCGTGCAAGAGGCAGTCAATCAATGATTCTCTCTCATTGATGTTTCTAGCTCTCTCCCTCTTCCTTCCTCTCTCTGAAATCAATAAAAACATATTAAAAAAATATAAACCCTTGAGTGATTTCGAGACTTAAAATGACTTACATATATATTTATATATAATTTCGTATGTTCTGTTCTTCCACCCTCCCACCCCCACCTCGGAGGCCCTGGCTGGCAGAGAAGGCTGGCACACACATTTGGTCATGGTAGTTAAGTATTCCTATTGAGTTGGAGTCTACTTCAGTGCACACAGGGAATGCTAAAAACATGCTGTTGACTCATTGACTCTAAGAGCCGAAGAAATGCCAAAAGTACAGGACAAGCGCCAGAAAAGCAGGTGGAAAATGTCATGAGGCAGTCATTCCTCTAAGGAAGCACCAGTTCCCTTTTTAATCTGCCCAAACACCTTTGGGTGGTAGAGAAAGCCCATTAGATTTCTCCCAAAATACCATCTTCCACTAAGCCTTCTGTTCCCTTTCACTATGTCCAAATGAAATAACACACAGCAATCCCAAGAGAATTTGCTGCTTCTCTACTGCCTTCATTGTAAGGCCACTAAGTGAATGTTCAAGTGATGTAAAGGTCCTTGTCTCATGTGTGTCTAGTGCACTTGTTCCTGTGTTCCCACATCTTGGACTTCAAATATTTGTTTCCCACCTTCATCAATGACTACATATGTGGCCTTGAACAACTTGCTTTCTCTCCCTAAAGCTAGGTTTCTGCACCTGAAAAATGGACATAATGCTACCTACCTCCAAGGGTTGATGATCATATTCAAAGAACTAATACGTGGAAATTGCTCAGCACAGTGCCTGGAACATAACAGGGGCTTAATAAGTGATTGCTACAATGATTATTTTGTTATTACCATTATTATTATTATTAAAAATAATTTTTATTGTTATATTTACTAAATTTATTATTACCATAATAATTACAAATAATATAATAGTATCATATAATAGTAATGATTCTTAATCTTTGTATCAGTAGTATTGTCTTTGAGAGCAAGAATGAACTATGTCTGATTACCTTTTCAGCACATTTTCTAGCATAACATCATAGGCAAAATAGGGAACTAGCGTTAAGGATTAAAAAATTTATTTTCATTGACCTTTAAATACTTTGTAACAGTGCAAAAGGAGTTGTCAGCCTAACACATGGAAATTCCCATTCCTGTGTGGTTTGTTTTTGGAGGTGCCACAGGATGCCTAGGAATCCTGAAGGACTGCTTATCAGCCTCCCAAGGCCAGCACAAGAAGCCAATGGGCAAAATAATGTGGGTGTAGTTTCCTGGCCTTCATGCACTGGCCCCAACTTTGAAAAGCACTTGATGTTAATTGACTAACTTGTAAACATTGTTTTTGGAAAGCCAATCGTTTCCTTTTAATTCAGTTTTACCTAAAAATAATAAGACTGATCAACTAGGGATGAAGATTTAATTTCCAAGTGTCCCCCAAAGTATCTAGAACCATCAATGATATATAATAACAGATTATTAAAAACTTTAGGAAGTCTTATCAAAGTTCCTCCTGTTATAAAAGGCAAAAATATTTACTTTTCTAAAGGAAACTCTATTTTAATAGGTGAATTTTGTTAAAGAAATACAATTTAGGTATTCATTAAAAATATATATATTTTTTCTATGAATTATATTTCATTAGTCATTTTTAATCATAACCTACGTGGAATTTTTCTTTGGGTTTTTTTTTTTGTATGGTAGATTTTAGAAAGGAATCCCCAATATATAACTAATATCTGAATAAATATTTTAGCATTACTAGCTAAAGTCATTTCTTTTTCTTTTTTTTCTTTCTTTTTTCTTTAGAGAAGGAGGGGAGGGAGGGAGGGAGGGAGGGAGGAAGGGAGGGAGGGAGGAAGTAAAATTGGTTGCCTCCCACATGTGCCCCAACTGGGGATCAAATCAGAAATCTGGGTATGTGCACTGACCAGGAATCCACCCCACCACCTTTTGGTGTATGGGAGGATGCTCCAACCAACTAAGCAACATTGGCCAGGGCTATAAAGTAATTTCTTAAAAACTATTTTATATTCATCTATATCATGGAGCTAAATAACAAGTATGCTGTACAATCCAGTATTCCTACCTTATGAATGGATTTTTTTCAGCTATGAAGTCTGGGTGAATTTGCATGACTGACAGTGAAATGCTACGATATCAAAACCAGTCAGTTTTGGAGTTGTGAGCACATGCCATCCTCAAGTCCCTAGCCCAGCCCAGGCCTACCTCAGATGTTACTTACCTATTTATCAGGAACACTGGTCCCAACAATTCTATGTACCCTGCCTAAACAATTTTCTTCATGAGATTCTTCCAGGAAAGGTTCATTTCCTCAGAGCACATATACAGAGGGCACATTAATTTGAAAATCAACTCAAGCAAATAGTGAACACAACTGCATTTTAACATAGTGTTTTCAGGACACACTAATTTAACCCAAAAGTGGTGCCAATGATTGGGCTTTTATGGTCTAAAATATGGTTATCAACTTCAAAGGGAAGCCAAAAGCACCTTCATTGTTTTGGCATTTTTCTTCCCTGTTTCTAATGTTTCCTCGGAACCTAGGAAGTGATCACTTTTCAATTCTCATGGAACTGATTTTTCCCACTTTCAGTAGGAACTGAAATCAACCAGGTTTTTATCTAATAGCAGTTCTCTTTATGTATCTGAGATCCTCCAACATGTCTGACTTAGGGGCATCATTAGTGAGAATGGCTCCACAATAACATTTTATCATTTAACTCTACCAAGTATTCAATAGAGGATGTTATTCCCTTTCACTGTCCAAACTTCTGACAGATATTAATCATTGGTATTCTGGGATAAGTAAATGGAATATCTGAAAATTCCTCCTGAATTTATGTTATTCTGAAATTTCATAACACTTTACTTACATGCTTTTGAAAAATAACAGGAAAGCATAAGAATAAGCACAGCCCAGTCAGGTGGCTCAACAGGTTGAGCATCATCTTGTGCAACAAAAGGTTTCAGGTTCAGCCCTAACCAGTTTGGCTCAGTGGATAGAGCGTCGGCCTGCAGACTAAAGGGTCCCAGGTTCGATTCCGGCCAAGGGCATATACCTTGGTTGTGGGCACATCCCCAGTAGAGAATGTGCAGGAGGCAGCTGAATCGATGTTTCTCTCTCATCAATGTTTCTGACTCTCTATCCCTCTCCCTTCCTCTGTGTAAAAAATCAACACAATATATTTATTTTTAAAAAAAAGGTTTCGGGCCGAAACCGGTTTGGCTCAGTGGATAGAGCGTCGGCCTGCGGACTGAAAGGTCCCAGGTTCGATTCCGGTCAGGGGCATGTACCTGGGTTGCGGGCACATCCCCAGTGGGAGATGTGCAGGAGGCGGCTGATCGATGTTTCTCTCTCATCGATGTTTCTAACTCTCTCTATCTCTCTCCCTTCCTCTCTGTAAAAAAAATCAATAAAATATATTATAAAAAAAAAAAGGTTTCGGGTTCAGTTCCTGGTCAGGGCACATACCTGGATTGCGGGTTCAATTCCTGGTTGGTGCACATATGGGAGGCAACTGATCAATGTTACACATCAATGTTTCTCTCTCTCTCTCTGTCAATCTCATTCTCATTCCCTTCCCCTCTCTCTAGAATCAAGGAAAATATCCTTGGGTGAAGATTAAAAAAATAATAAACACAGAATTATTCTGTAAAACTTTTCTATATGAAAAGTTTTCATGGTCTTCTGTTAAGAAATGATATAATAACAAGTGGACAGTTTGCTAACACTATGAATCAACATATTGTGACAAGATTATAAAATCCAACAACATATAAAAATTGTATCTACCTGATAAAGATACAGTGTAATAGAAAACATTTTGAAAAACAAATGAACATTAACAAGATAAATGCTAAGATCATTTAAAAACTGGAAGAGCCGAGACCGGTTTGGCTCAGTGGATAGAGCATCGGCCTGCGGACTGAAAGGTCCCAGGTTCGATTCCGGTCAAGGGCATGTACCTGGGTTGTGGACACATCCCCAGTGGGAGATGTGCAGGAGGCAGCTGGTCGATGTTTCTCTCTCATCAATGTTTCTAACTATCTATCCCTCTCCCTTCCTCTCTGTAAGAAATCAATAAAATATATTTAAAAAAATTTCATTATGTGAATGCATCACAATTTAAAAATAAATAAATAAAAATAAAAAATAAAAACTGGAAGATAATACCACAAATAAAGACTATCACTCTTTAAATGAAATTCTTAACCCCACAAAACATCAATTGTTCTCTCCAACCGAATTCAAATAATGTAATATTTGGGTCTCCTGGCAAATGTAAGAGCACCACAGAGAAGCAGATGTCAGAATTGCCAATTTAATGACATATTTTGCTTCCAAAACTTGGTATTTCTTAGAACAGCACTCACAGGATTTGTGAAAAGTATACTATGCCTGTAAACTTATTAACATTTACTCACTATCAGCAGAGGACAGACACATGAAAGCACACTGAGAGAAACAGATACAGAAAGACTGACTAATTCTTCTCTCCTACTGCTCCTGTCCCTGTTCCCAGAAATGTCGACCTTGACCTTCAGATCCGTGCATCAACTGTTCTTGCTCTCGCTCTCAATCTCAAATCAGTGGATTTCTTCATACCAGTCAGGTCTCTACACAGATTATATAAGCCTTAATTCTCACAGGAGAATTACAATACTTCATCCAATTTTCTTGATTTCAACTGTTCTCAAGAATTTGGGAGTCCATGTAAAATTCCCAAGAAATTCACAGAAGCAATTCCCAAATGGAAACACTTTGCTTCTGCTCCTTTTCAGAAGAAACCATAACCATACAGCTTTCCTTCTCCTCTCCAAATTTTCTCTGCTCACTTGTGATTGTCACTTCTTTAGTTGCCCAGCTAACAATTTCCCCATCTCTGGGGGTCCCAGTCCTGTGAGGTGAGTTCTCAGTTGTTATGACCTTATTACATAATCTTCCATTCTTGATGACATACAAAGGGTTGACCCAGCAAAGAATGCCTGGCCCAATTGGATTCTCCCTCACTGTCTCTGGAATTTGACTACTGGACCCCAGACATACAGAGACTAGGGCCACTGTGGTTTGACCATATCGATGATGGGTGCATGAGCAATTCAAAAGCTACATGTCACTCATATCCCAGGAGCTACTCTGAAACTCCTCTTTCTCAATTATGGATGCTTAAGGTGCCCCAATATTCCTCATTAAATCCCTCATGGTTTAAGCTAGTCACAATTAGTTTCTGTTGTTTTCAGTCAAAAGAACCTTAGCTAATACATTATTATTCCCTGGCCCTAGTTTGTTTAATTGTCCAGGAAAAGAAGGGAAAATGCCTTATGGTTTAAAAAAGTGAGAACATACGATTCCATTTATGGGACATTTAGAAACACACATAGGAGCACTCTGTATAGTTTATAACACATATATGTAGTCTGAGCATAAACTGTGAACAGTATGCACATCCATATCAAGATCATGGTTGTCTGGGGCAGGGAAAGGGGGTGGGACATGGGCCAGGAAGAGGCGCAGGAGGTACTTCAGCATGGCAATGCTTGGTTCTAAGGTGACCACACCACCCAGTTTGCTTTACATCTGTAATCCAAGGATAACTATCAACAGCAACCCCTTCTCTATTAAAAGTATCCCAATATGGATAATAAGTTCTATGGCCACCCTTTAAGAACATTCTAAGTAATTACAGAAAAATACTACTCTATATTTTCCTGCATGTTTGAAATATTTTATAGTAAAAATATTTTAAAGTTATTATGTATACAGACCACAGCTGCCAAAGCCCCTTTGATACCCCAACCATGAACCCTCTAGACCAGCGGTTCTCAACCTGTGGGTCGCGACACCTTTGGGGGTCGAACGACCCTTTCACAGGGGTCGCCTAAGACCATCAGAAAACACATATATAATTACATATTGTTTTTGTGATTAATCACTATACTTTAATTATGTTCAATTTGTAACAATAAAATTGGGGGTCACCACAATATGAGGAACTGTATTAAAAGGGTCGCAGCATTAGGAAGATTGAGAACCACTGCTCTAGACTCTAGAGCAGCCATGGGCAAACTACGGCCCGTTTGAAATGAATAAAACTAAAAAAAAAAAAAAAGACCGTGCCCTTTTATGTAATGATGTTTACTTTGAATTTATATTAGTTCACACAAACACTCCATCCATGCTTTTGTTCCGGCCCTCCGGTCCAGTTTAAGAACCCACTGTGGCCCTCGAGTCAAAAAGTTTGCCCACCCCTGCTCTAGAGTCTAGAGCACCTTCTTCACACAACATGTGTAAGGATGAAATGAGATCAGTCCTGTGAAGCACTCGCTCATCAGTGACTTGCACTGCATAAACGAGCCACCAGTAAGGTGACATTTCTTTATATTAACAAATTCCTGGTAAGTAATTTACAGATATTTTAATTTTTTATGTAGGTGATACATTTATATGGCTAAAAATTCAAAAAATACAAAATGAAAAGTATTCCATCCCAGTCTCTATTGATTTCCCTGGAGGAAACTAAATGTTACAGAATATCCTAATGCTTATCAGAACAAGGAGATTGTGTGTGTGTGTGTGTGTGTGTGTGTGTCCTCATTTGCAACTTTATAAAGACTCTTTGAAAAGCTTATTATTTCTTCCATTTCACGTGATAAAATTGAGGCCTGGAGAGATTAAGTGACTTGCCCAAGGTCACATAGCTAGTTAATGGCAAATTTTGGATTCAAATCTCTTAACTATGGTATGTAATATCTGAATTAAAGAAGAATAAGAATTAATTTAATTGAAGGCATATTTTAAGCATCAAAGAAACAGGCTCATTTGGAAAGTTCTCTCGTCCAAAAATATCTCCCCTTTTCATAAGAAATTCTACCATTTCAGATTTTTACTAAGAGCTTAGAGTGACCTGCTCTTATCCTAGAGTTCCCTAACTAAAATAGAAATCTTGGGAGGCTAAATATATCCTAACACTGTGAAACCGTGGGCTCCTCTTCCACAGGCCAGGCACTGAGGAAAGGGTCTGAGAGCGTGGCCAGGGGGCATCCTTAAGGAATGGGAATAAGAAACTGAAAGGCAAGATAGCATATGAGAAAGAAAACCTACCTAATGGCTTCCCCTTGAACCTGCCCTAACTCTGTTCTCTCAGGTTCAGTCACTGATTTGTGATCAGATCTATGACAGATTTTTTTCAACCTATCTAAGTTGTTTTTAGTGATAATGAAGCCCAGCCAGCATGGCTCAGTGGTTGAGTGTCATCCTATGAACCATGACCTCTTGGTTCATTTCCCGGTTAGGGCATATGCCCGGTTGCCAGCTCAATGCCCAGTAGGGGGTGTGCAGGAGGCAGCCCATCAATGATTCTCTCTCATCACTGATGTTTCTATCTCTATCTCTATCTCCCTCCCTTCCTCTCTGAAATCAATAAAAAAAATCTTTTAAATGATGATGAATATTGATTTGGTCTCTTCATCCAACATTCAATCTGGGTCTTGTTTCAACCAAGGGCACACATTGCCAAGCAGAGTGTGGGTGGCTAATTCTCCCCATGAGAATCTGAAGATTCTGAGTTAACCAAGATCACCCACCTAAACACCTGCCAATTTGTATGCTTAGTCCTGAGCAGCACTCCCCCTGCCCCAGCCTCAAGTTCTTGATATAGCAAAGCTAGCTCTCCCCCAGGAAAGCCCCAGGCATCCTGGGGCAAAAACAAACAAACAAACCAAATGTGAACTCAGGAACAATTAGCCAAAGTGTGTTTCTGTCTGAAAAGGATGTTTAGAGCTTCCTACAGGTAACAATGAAGCCAATCCGCAGGACCCACAGGAAGCTTACTCCCAACAAACACAAATTACAAGATGGAGGGAAAGGAAAAGTCACCTTACCTTGGGAAGCACAGGTGATTGGCTCAATATGGTAAAAATATTAGTTCCTGAGCCAAATATTTGCCTGATAATTTGGATACTGTTTGCACAACCAGAAAAATCAGTCATCCATTAGGAAAATGTGTTGCTAAAATCAATGGCTTCTAAATAAAGTGCTGAAGTCCATGACATAATCTCCTGTTTCTCCCGTTTTCCTATTCTTCCCATAGGGTTTCCATTGCACAAAGCCCACCATTAACAACCCTTCCTGCTGAAATCTGGCTCTCCAAGGAAGAGTATCCAGAAACAGAAAACACAGATAGGGGAGGCTCTTCCTGCTAGAACTGCTGCTTTAGTTTAACTTGAAAGAAGCCCACACCCAGTTCCTAATGAAAAACATCTGAACCATCAGGTCTTTCCACAAGCAAGTGATGCTGATGCTTCCTGCTTGCTCCATTCTACATGAAATGCACAGATAGCAAGAAGAGAAATGGAGCCCGCCAGGAGAGCAACATTCCACCGACCTTGATTTAGCAAGACATTTCCATATCATATGTCCAACTAGCTGCAACTCCTGCACTGTTTTTGTGCAAAGTTCTAACTCATCTTGCTGAATTTCCTGACTTAAAAGTCTAATTCCTTTCACCAAAAGTGTGGCAGAAGGAAATAGGTATACCACCTTCTCCTGCCAGATTTCCCGAGACCAAAGCTCCTGCATTTGCAATCTGTAAAAACTGGTCCCGGTATGCTATGCAGGGGGTACCAATCCAATGTTCTCCTTTTTTAAAATATTTTTATTGATTTCAGATAGGAAAGGAGAGGGAGAATGAGAGAGAAACATCAACGATGAGAGAATCATTGGTAGGCTGCCTCCTGCATGCCCCCTACCAGGGGATCAAGCTGGCATGTGCCCTTGACCGGAATCAAACCTGGGACCCTTCAGTCCACAGGCCGATGCTCCATCCACTGAATCAAACCGGTTAGGGCCAGTGTTCTCCTTTTATTAGTGCCACAAAAACTTGGCTGATGACAATGGAGGAAAAACAAGTTTATCAATTACATCAGCCACTAAGCTCACTCCTCCAATAAAATAAAAGCTTAATGTCCCTTATTCTTCTGAAATAAAAACTGCAAGTTAAAAAGGAGTCACAATTTTTAAATATGACACTTTCTCTAAGGAGTGAGCTACGGATGCAATGTTTACATAGCATAACCTTCCTAGAGCCAGGGTTATAAGGCTCAGCTGTCGTTCTGTGTTAGGGAAAAAGTAACCAGGCCTGCCAGGGGACAGTGACTTAGGAAAGGAGCCACAAGAGAAAAGTAAGTAATCCCATTTTTTGATTATACAAATAATACACTTACGTGCAGATACACACAAACATGCATACATACTACAATGCTTTCCCACGTGTAATTAGCCCATAATGGCCTCTCCTGGCTAATCATCAAGGCAAATCTTTCCTCCTTTTCCTGCACCTTTCTGGGCTTCCTTTTATTACTTCCTTTATATATAAATGATGAACTGGATTTCTGTAATTTGTAGTCTACTCCCCCAATTTCCCCTACACTGTCTATTTACACCGTTGGCTACCACAGCTAATAGGCATCCTCAAGCCCTCCGCTTTCCTCTTACACTTGAACACAGACATTTCCAGTGGACACCACCACATCATCTGTACTGCTTTATTAATTTTTTGTTGCACGTAAGAGAAATCTCAGGCATGCAAACTAGAAGGGGACAGTAGGAAGAAAGTATCATATGAAGAAAGTTTATTCTACTAGTCACAAGGAACGATTCTTTTGATATCAAATCATCCTCTGAATGCACTTATGGTACCAAAAGGAAGTGCACACGAGGAAATGGTCCAACAGCACCACTTACAGTAAGAGCTGTTAAGTGCAACCAAACTGGTTTGTGTCAGCAAGGAAAAGCAAGCTGGGGACCTGGCTCATCAGAAAGACTGACCTCCCCCAGTCTCTGCAGAAAGATTATGCTGGTGACAGGAAGCTAGTGCAATCATTTTGTCATCACATGAAGGGAACACACGGATTCCAGCAACTCCTGGGCAGGAAATGTTAATATCAGGCTCTGCAACATGATAAGGAGTAACTCCCAATTGAGATAACTGATTTCATCAGAGGCTCCTGGTGCCTGGAAAGACAGACCAGGAAATTCTGCATTATATCTGGTGCATATACCTAAAGCATTTATTCCTTTGTAATCAAGGCTTTCCCTTCCCCTCCCCCTCCAACTCAAATAAATCCAGACTCTGGAACTGCCTCTTCCAACTTCTAACTAACTTGCTTTTGGGGTTTCAGGTCAAAAAGAAATACAGCACAAAGACACTTTCTCCTTAGAGATTATACACAAATTCCGCCAGTCTGTTTCTTTTCCACATCAAGCAACAAAGCCATCAGACCTCCATCCTCCCTTTGGCTCCTTCTTGGTTAAGTAAGATCAATCTTAGACCTCTGTCTCCAGATGGCAGGTTAGAATCGAGGGAGACTTGGCTAGGAAGGTCCTCTCCATGCCTCTGCATTCAAGCAAGCCAGAGTGGACAGCACAAGCAATTATGGCTGCATTCCAATTCCTCAAACCTCACACTTAAGAATGGGAAGTGTGTGTTTGTCCATTCCTATACGTGTGTTGGTGACAAAGAGTTAAATTATACTTTTCATTGGCTACATTATTTAAATTCATCAAACACTGACTCTACCTTCACTCTGGCTGGGTCGACCTAATTCAGGACATATTCTCAACAGCCTTAACCTACTCAAATCAAAGAAAAGAATCAGATTATTATTAAGTTCAAACAAAGTCTTGTTTTATTTTATTTTTAACGTGCCTATTTCTCTGTAAACCTTGGTTCGGCAAAGACATTATTATAAAATGCAATTCTTACAATTCAGTGTCTAACTACACCTTTAATAAGGGCCCTCCCCCAGTCTTCCCCATATATTCTCCATTAGATGACCTTCTCAACTTTAAAATCATAGGTATCAAAATGCTATGCCTAAAGAGAACTTAGCGACTGCCCAATTCTGTTATTTGATGGGGGAGGGCATTTAAGCCCAGAGGAGGGTAAGTCATTTGTTCCCAATGTCGTATAGAAATAAGAGGGAAAATGACCAGTTGGCAGTTCCCATTCATGTTCAAGGACAGAGGTCCAGAATCACAGGTATCACTGAATTGTGCTGTGCTCCTGCCTCATTATTTAGGAATTTTATTTTGAATCAGAGTCAGTGACTTCTTTTTCACACTCATTGAGCTCTGTCCACATGGGCTGTCACAAGGCATCCTGGTAGCATAGGACATAAAGACCATTTAGCTAGTTCAAGAAATTAGCCCATGGGGAAAGGAGCGAGCCAGCATGGGGAACCAGCTCCTTTCCCCATGTCCAGTAAACATGCTCTATCCAGGAGAAGTTGCCAGAATTGGGACTTTCCTTCACCCTGATTTTGATTTGTGTATGAATGAATTACTGTGTTAAGACAGCTTTCCTGGCTGTTAGTGAACAAGATTTTTTTTTTTCATTTTTATAGTGAATACTAAATGAAAAGTGCAGACATTTATTTCATGACCTCTTATCCTCTTATAATTTTCTTGTGGACATAATGAGTTTCTGTCTCTCCCCCCAGTGATCAAAAGAGTAACTAGTGCAAAGCAGGCACTCAATAAATATTTTTTGAATAATGACTTCTGCAACCCAGTTCATAAGTATTGCAGAATGCTTACCCCATAAATGATCTAATATATAGTCTCACTCAGCCAATCAAAATCAAGGGTTGCTTTTTTTCAGCTCTCATAGCTCTTTTTGCATCTGCCTTCTCAGCATTTCCAAAACTTGAGTCATCCTATCTTCATAATTTTGCTCTGTCATATACTTCTATTATTATTTATTTAAATGGGATTACTCCTAAAAGCCAGGTTTATCATTGCTATCTATCAAAGGCCACAACACTTGCTCTAAGTAAAGAACCTCTAACAATAAATTCACAGCTATTAAATTTTTTAAATGTTTATCCACAGAAAGACAACCATGACCCCTCAGCTAATGCTCTTTCCCTTGCTCCCAGATCCTTGTTTCTCCAAGTATGGTTCGCAATCTAGAAGTATCAGTGTGCCCTGGAGGCTTTAAAAAATGCAGAAGCTCAGGCCCCACCCCATGCCTACTCATTCAGATTCTGCATTTTAACAAGATTCCAGTTGATTCAGGTGCACATTAAAGTTTGAGAAGCCTTGGTCTAGATCAGTGGTTCTCTAAAGAGAGCCTGCCCAGTCCTGTAATTTGATGGGTAAGGGAATTGAAGCCCAGAGGAGGGTAAGTCATTTGTTCTCAGTACATGAGAACCACCTGAGGAGACATAAGAAATACTGATGCCTAGGCTCTGCCTCCTAGGGATTCCAATGTAAGTGTCTGGGGTTTGGCTTAGGTAATTTAGTCCTAATAAAAAGATGGCAGGTTACAAGTGAGGAAAGGCTGTACAGCCCCATTAAAACACAGGAATCAGTTCTAGATCAGTGATCCTAGAACTTTGCCACAGAACCACCTGGAGGGCTTGTTAAACCACAGATAGTCTGTCCCCACTCCCAGAGATTCTGGTTCAGGAGATCCCCATGGAGCCTGAGATTTTGCACTTCTAACAAGTTCCATGCTAATGCTGCTGTTGCCAGGACCACATTTAGAGAATCCCTGCTAGCTAGGTGGACCATACAAGATCAATGCTCAACTCTTTCCAAGAACTTTTCTAGCCCCATATACAAGCTGTAGTTGAAGCAAGCATCTTAAGGGTAAAAAAGGTTTAACTATAAAATGTTAAGGTAGACAAAGCCCAGGTGTTTTTGTTGTTGTTGTTTTTTTTGGGGGGGGGGGGGGAGTTGTCTCTCCTGTGTAGAATCTAAGGGGTGGGGAGCTACAATCCCTCTCTCCTCAGGAAAAGCCTCTGTACTTTTGAAATCCCTCCTGTTTGTGGATCGTAGCTACTGGGATGTGGGTCATCCCCGGTCTCTACACCCCTACATCCCCTGCGCAAGAGGGTATCTCTGCCTCTCCTTCCATCTCCATGCAATCTTTTATCCTTTGTTCTGTAGGCTCTGATCACCTGATTTTCAGGTCCCTTTTAGAGGGAACTGTCCCATAGATAGTTGTATATTTGTTAAGTCCACTGGAGGAGGCGAGTTAAGGTTCTTTCTATCCCACCATTGTTGCAGAAGACCCAAGAAAAACCAAGTGACGCTTTAAAGAAATGGAGGGATACTGTTTAATTACGCCAGCAGACTCAGGGAATAGCTTCCAAATCTGAGTACTGAAACATGCAGGGGGCTTCTTTTGTCCCGAAAATATGGATTATGTTTCCAGTCCTTTTTGTGGGCCTTGCAAGAAGGCCCTCAGGTGTTGGGGGTCTCCAGGCCATATCTGATGGTTTGGCCTAGCGCCAGCGTTAATAACCCTCCTCCAGAGCAGTGCACTGTTCACAGTTTTATGGCCTCTGTAACAGGTTCTGCAAGACCAGTTTCTGGGAAGGAGGCAATGACTTAATTATAGGTTAGCTTGCTGGCATGGATTCCAATTGCTAGCCCCCAAAATATCAGGGTTACTTGATTTTAGAATTAGCCCTTTTTAGCCTTCTCACCATCATGAACCAAAAAAATAAAAAAAAAAGTAAAGTATTTCATCTGTGCTCTCATATAATCATATTTCTCTCACCGTAAAAATGTTCCCAAATTGCTTGTTTTTGTTCTCATAAAATAACTTTTCCACCAGAACAAGGTCTAAACATAAGTTGTAAAAATATCCTGGGATACAGCCCTGGAAGAGCCCTGAGGGAATCAGGCTCAGGTCCCACCCAGGTCGGCAGGGGGTAGTCATCAGCGTGTGAAGGGCGACCCCTGAAGTTATAAAGCAGGTGGTGCCCTGATTCTGACATTTGGCTGAAACCACAGCTTCTTTTTTTTCCCCTCAGGAAGCCACCACCCAAAACTGCTCTGAAGAATTCCCTGAAACCCATGTTACCATGAGGACCACATGTTTGCCTGCAAGTTCTTTGCCTTTGCATCAGATTGATTATATGGCAACAAAGAAAATACAAACTAAAAGATTTCTCCTTTTAAAAATCATATTAAACTCATAGCACATTATCATTATCAGCCTGTGCATAGCCCCTCTCTTATTATATTTTTACTAGAGGCCTGATGCATGAAATTCATGCAAGGGCCTTGGCCCCAGCCCCCAGCCTGCCACCGCCACGGCCGGGGGTCTCTGCCACCTCTGCCGAGGTGCATCTTTGTCTGGAAGGAAGGACATCCAGTCTAATTAGCATATTATGCTTTTATTATTATAGATTTTTTCTCTCTTATCTCTGATCCTAACACTGATGCCCCCCTACCTCTTAGGCAACTTCTCTAGTAAATATACACATATCTCTACAGGAATAGGCTGGGATGTTTGGTGTGTGTATGTGGCTTTAAATTACATAATGGCATCATAAATCCTTATTTTTCTCATTGTTGCACTCAACATTATGTTTTTAAGACCTATCCATGTTGTATTTCGTCCACCTAAGATGCAACCACTACATTCTGATTACTGAGAAGTCGTCTTACACATCTATTTCTCACGCTGAAATCAGCATGCTTTTGAGTCAGAGTATTTCAAACTAAGCAAAACTGTTTGCTGGGGTTAATCTGACACCAGATGCATTTATCCCTCTTTTAGGACTATAACTAATTCCTTTCCGTTCCATGTGGCTGTGCTGGCTAGCTGGCATCGTAGGTGTCTTCTTTAAAAAGAAAAAGATTTTGCCCTTTGGTTTCCCAGAAATTCCCCACACACTTACTGTGTGTGTGTGTGTGTGTGTGTGTGTGTGTGTGTGTGTAGTGTGCCTTGTGGGCTTTTTTTTTTCTTTTTCATGAAGTTCACACCAAAAGGCACAGATGTATTCCTCCAAGAGAAAAGGCATAGATGGATTCATCTATGACTTATCCTTGCTTAAACAATATCATTCCCACGTATGGAAAATTATTTTTTTCAAAATAAGAAAAATTACCTCAATCTTGGACTACAGGTTTCAGATCAAAATGAAAAAAGAAGTCAAACTGCTTATCAGAAAGTGTCCTATTTTAGTCTTTCTTACTCCTTTTGCAGATGTAAGTAATAAATCCAAAACCAAATTCCCTCTCCCGAGAGGTGAACTCCCACCATCACCCGTGAGGAGGAAATTGGCTCATATAATAACACAATTAAAATGTATAATTTCCACATGTACATGAGCAATAAAAAGAATGCTTCTTTGGGCCTATTTCCAGCCCAATGTTTCAAAATATGTGAAACCATATATATTAATCAAATGTACCCCATAAAGTGACACAAGATACCAAGATTTAAAATGTAATCCTTTCTAGGCCGCAAGATTCTGGGATAGGCCCTTCAAAAATGTGTAGTAATACAATGTTAAAAATAACCACTGTCCATTACGTGTTATAATGTGCCAGGCATTATACTAAGCACTAGTCATGTGTTTTTCCATTTAATCCTCACAAGCCTATAACACATTCCTTATCCCTGTTTTAAAGATGAAAGATCTAAGACTGGAAGATGAAATAAAAGGGAAAATTTAATCCCATCATGCAAGATTAGCTCATTCCCCTAAGCCAAAAAATGCTCTCCTATCTCCCTTCTCCTAAAGACACTCTTTAACTTGTTTCTCCCTCAAGAGCCCATCCTCCTGACTTCAGCCAACATCTGGAATTCCCTGCCTGTGCTGACCTCCTCCGTCTGCTCTCCTCCCTTCTCCCCTCAACTCCTTACAGTCTGGGTGCCTCTCACAGCAGTGACGCACACAGCCATGTCCTTGGTCCATAACCAAATCAAACTTTGAATAGCCTTGAACCCTTGGCTGCCACTCCTCCTTTAAATCCTCTCCGGCCTTGACTTCTCTGGCACCAGATGCTTCCAATCTCTTTGGCTCTTTTCGTGTGTCCCTGCCAGTTCCTCTTCCTTTGCTGCCCTGACACATCCAGGCACAGCACAGCTCCTGCCAGCACAGCTCCTGCCTCAGACGCTTTCCTCAGTTCCAGCGGGGGCCCATGAGCCCCGTACTGCCCCAGACCCGGGCCGACTGTGTTCCCTTCCACCCGTGGACCCTCTGCTCCTGCCACCAGGGGTTACCACAGGTGCCTGACTATGCTGCAGACTCTGCCTGCTGCATGATTGAGTTCCCAATGTTGCCCATTGACTGCTGTGTGAACCTGGGCCTCAGTTTCCTCCTGTGTAAAACAAGGAGCAGGAATTCCATTATCTCTACCATCCTTTCCAGTCTGCCATTCTTGCATTGTTAGTTCCTCTCCACAAACAGAACTCAAAACTCTTCCAACCGGCTTCAGGACCTCCACCCGATGCCCTCAGGCTGCCCTCTCTGCCCCCTCACCCCACGAAATACTCTAGTCCCCTCGGCCTTTCCCTGAAACAGACCTGGAGGTGCTTCTGTGCCAGGGATGCCCCTCCCTCATCTCCAGCATCTGCCTTCCAAAGTCCTGAGTCCCATCCCAAAGTCTTCAATCCGCCACGCACCTGTCTGTTAAAACCACTCCCCGCCCACTGCCCCCAGGGCTCCACCCTAGCACCCGGGACAGCCTGCTGCCTGCGTGGTGGCAGGGGCGCTGAGTGTGCACGTGCCGGGCACCCACCTGGGGAAGGCTGACGGCAGAGTAGTCTCCAGACCTGCGGCCAGACAGCCTAGGTTTGGGTTGTGTAGATCAAGCATGTCAAACTCGTGGCCCACGGGGCCGCATGTGGCGCACAACGAATGTTTTTGTGGCCCAGCCAATATAACGGTATGCAAGAAATGTCTTAATAAAAATTTGTAACTTAATTTTTACAATATCCTGTTACACATCATTATTAATCATGAACTACACCGTTTGCTGATGACTGATTGCTGTCATCGTGTTGCATTCACCTCCCTTACGCGCTGGGCGCACCATTCCACCCCACTAATACCAGCAGCGAATATTCTAGAGCCGATGGCCACGCCATTAGTCTTGTTGTTCTGACTTGTTTGGTGTGCGCAACAGGAAATATTTCGCTTTCGGAGAACAAGAAAAATAGGTTTATTTGCGTTATGCTTATTAATTTTGTGCAGTTATTCAGTGTCTGGTAAGTTACTGTTCGAGAAAAAATATTGATTTTTATTAAAATGTTCTTATTTTATGTGAACGAGGACTCATTTATTCCAGCCCTTGGTATCCAGCATGTCCCTATCGAAATAAACCTACGTTCCTAGGAAAGCGGAAGCTCCTGTTTCCTGCGGCCCCACGAACTTACACCTTGTTTACGTGGCCCGCGTGAGCCTGAGGGTTTGACGCGCTTGGTAGACGGCGGTCCCCCCTGAACCTGCGGGGGGCGCAACCCTAGGCCCCGGCGGGAGCCCCAAACCAGGGGGTCCCAACCCCGGGTGTGCTGTTCTCCCTGCCTGTGATAAAGTTCACTTTCTAAATGAGGCACAGTGAGATAGTAACAACAACCAATGCTAAAACAGAACAATGATACCAACATCCTGTGCGTGAGCCCCCTCCCTCACCTCACCGCCCGGCACTCACCCTCCGTGGGAGGCTGTGACACACACAATGCCCGCGTGGTGAGGGAAGGGAGGTGAGTGGCGTAGGCGTGTGAGGTAGCATGAGGCTGCCATGAACCTTCCGACTCTAGGAACAAGCACCTTAAGGCTTCTCTCTGTGAACACGGGCGGGCGGTGCGGCGCCTGGCTGCCCGACAACCAAGATGGCGGCTGCCAAGGGACCGGTGGCGGGAGCGTGACTGCGCAGGACCCAGGAGGGTTCTCAGACCAGGCGGCGACGAGCGGACATCGCGAGATTTCCTCCCCGAGATTTCCGCCCACTACTCAAAACGGTGCCAATTTAAAACTTACAACTTGTTACCGGAGCAGCTGCCGCCGAGTCCGCATCCAACGGGGCGCCACCGACGCCCGCCCGGCCGCCATGCACTGCCAGTCCCTTGCGGTTCCAAGGCCCATATGGCAACCTCAAGGATCAGCTGATGGTGACTCTTCTTAAGGAAGAACAGAGCCCCCCAGAATACGATGAGAGTCGTTGGGGTGGGTGCTGTTGGCATGGCTTGTGCCGTCGGTATCTTAAAGAAGGACTTGGCAGATGAACTTGCTCTCTTGTTGGTGTCATAGAAGACAAAGTAAAGGGAGAGCTGATGGATGTCCAACACGGCAGCCTTTTCCTTAGAACACCAAAAATTGTCTCTGGCAAAGACTGGAGTGTGACTGCGAACGCCAAGCTGGTTGATACCCCAGCTGGGCACATCAACAGGAAGGAGAAAGCCGCCTTACTGTGGTCCAGGGTGAACGTCTTTAAATGCATCATTCCTAAAGTTGTGTAATACAGTCCCAACTGCAAATGGCTTGTTGTTTCCAATCCAGTGGCTATCTTGACCTACGTGGCTTAGAAGTTAAGCGGCTTTCCAAAATAACCATGTTATTGGAAGTGGTTGCCATCTGGATTCAGCGGGCTTCCCTTAGCTAATGGGGGAGAGGCTGGGAGTTCAACCATTGAGCTGTCATGGGTGGGTCCTTGGGAGCATGGAGACTCTAGTGTGCCTGTGTGGAGTGGAGTGAATGGTGCTGGTGTCTCCCCTAAAGAATCTGCACCCTGATTTAGGCACCGATGCAGATCAGGAACAGTGGAAACAAGGTCACAAACAGGTGGGTGACAGTGCTTATGAGGTGATCAAACTGGAAGGCTACGCATCCTGGGCCACTGGCCTATCTGTGGCAAATTTCGCAGAAAGTATGATGAAGAATCTTAGGCGGGTGCATCCAATTTCTACCATAATTAAGGGTCTTTATGGAATAAAAGATGTCTTCCTTAGTGTTCCTTGCATCTTGGGACAGAATGGAATCCCAGATGTTGTGAAGCACCTACTATGGACCAGACATTTATCTAGGCTCTGGAAGCATGTTAATGAGCAGATTTTTGCTCTCATGGATCTTACAATCTAGAAAGGAAGATAAACAAATGAATGTTTAATACAGCAGATGGTGATGAATTCTGTGAAGGGTGAAGCAGGATAAGTGGGCAGGAAGATGTGTTACTCTGTACCAGGTAAGGCCTCTCTCATATTTGACAGAGAAATGAAGAAAGTGTGCAGTGAAGATGAAAAACCCCCAGGCTTTATTTTAAATGAACTATTGGATGGAATATAACGACTTACTCATTTAAATATTTGAAATTTCTTTCAAATCATTGGGGTCTCAGCATAGTTTCTCAGCTAAATCACTTTCTGGAAAGTAGCTAATCATCTGAAAGCAACCAAGATGTCCTTCAGTAAGTGGATGGAAAAATAAACTGTGGTGCATCAAGATAATAGAACATTACTCAGGAATAAAATAAAATGAGTTATGAAGCCATGAAAGACATGGAAGGAACCTTAAGAGCATATTACTAAGTGAAAGAGCCAATCTAAAAAGGCCATATACCATATGACTAACTCTATGGCATTCTGGAAAAGGCAAAACTATGGAGACAGAAAAACCGTTAGTGGTTGCCAGAGGCTTTGGGGAGAGAACAATGAACAGGCAGAGCACAGAGGATTTTTAGGGCAGTGAAACCACGCTGGATGATACTTTAATGCTATACACATCATTATACATTCATAAAAGCTATAGAATGTACAACACCAAGAGCAAATCATAATGTAAACCATGAACTTGGGGTGATGATGTGTCAGTGTAGGTTCATCAATTGTAACAAATATGCCACTCTGGTGGGTGATTGAGGATGGGGAGGTTATGCATGAGTAGGGGTAGAAGGTCTATGGGAAATCTCTGTACTTTCTGCCCAATTTTGCCATGACCATAAAAGTATATTTTTAAAAAAAAAAAAAAAAGGGGGGGGGGAATCAGCAATATAATGCAAAAGGCTTTAGGCCAGAGTTATGAAGACAGAGATTCCAGGAAGCAGCAGGATGCACTAGGCACAGCTGCCTCAGATGACAGCATATTCATGCTGAGGCCAAAGGAAGAGGTGGGACTGTGGTTAAAGAAGCAGGTAAGTTAAGGCTCCAAAAAGGAGATGAAACAAAAGCAAACATAAAACCTAGAAGAAGCAGAGGCCAGTGTGGCAGCCAGACATGAAGTTGCAGAATTAGGAAGTTAGTGAATGACTCTGGGGACAGCACATGCAGCCACAGCTACCCTTGACATGCAGCCTGAGTTTTCCTCCTGGAAGGCTTACACTGGATACTAGCATAGCTAGTTGATGATACCCCATGAGGTTTATTTTTCATTGCTATGTGTGGTGATTGCCTTTCTAACATGGGCATGTGATTTGATCTTGCCAATACAATGTAAATGGAAGTAATGTAATGTGAACACTTCCATGGAAGTTTTAGAAGCTATTGTACACTTCACCATGGCTGAATAGCTGGCTCAAAATAAAATATTTTTGTGTTAAATTGAAGATTTGGAGGTTGTTTATTACAGCAGCATAACTAGTACCTATTGATTAATATGCTTAGCTTGAAATTTAAATGAAGCACTTCAAGTTCAGGGTTTCTCAACCTCAGTACAATTGACATTTGGGCTTGGATTACACTGTGTCGTGGGGTATTCTGTGTATTGCAGGATTTTGAGCAGCATCCCTGGCCTCTACCCACAGCACACCAGTAGCACCCTGTCCCCAGTTGTGACAATCAGAAATGCCTCCAGACACTATAATTCCATATATGTGAGGTGCCTAGAGTGATCAAATTCATAGATACAGAAAGTAGAATGGAGGTTGCTAGGGTCTGGGGGGGAGGAAGGAATGGAAGTTATTGTTTAATGGGCACAGTTTCTGTTTTACAAGATGGAAAGAGTTCTGTGAGTAGGTGATGGTGATGGGAGCACAACAGTGTGAATGCACTTAATGCCACTGAACTGTGCACTTAAAAATGGTCAAAATGATAAATTTCATGTTATGTGTATTTGCCACAATTTTTAAAAATAGAGGGGGAAAAAGTCTCCAGACATTTCCCAAATTTCCCCTGGGGCGGGGGGGGGGGGGGGAGGGGGGGTAGGGGAGCAAAATAGCCCCTAGTTGAGAATCATTGTTTAGGCTATAGCAGCAGCTCATTGAAATGTATATATAAAAATGCGGGGCAAGGGCTCGGCTCTGTTTTATACTACTAAGGGTTTAGAATTTCAACTCTTCTAAAATTGTTTTTATCTACTCTGATTTCAGGCCAGCATCTTCAAAACAATTAAACAATTTAATCCAGAAAAGATTCCTCACCATGGACCCAAAACTGATTTGATAGGAATAGGCCTGTGAAAATTCTTATCTACACTAATAAAAGAGAAAGATGCAAATTGACCATACCTTCCTGATGCCCATCAGCCAATCAGGAGTGAGTATGCAAAGTAACCCAACAAAGCTGGCAGATTAATTTGCATACGTAGGCACCGAGCGGCCAGGGCAGGGCAGGATGCTTGTGTCATTGCCATGGCAACGATGCAGGCTTTGCAAATTGCCCCAGTGCTCTGGGCCTCTGGGCAGCATGGGAAGGTGGAAAGGCAGCTACGGGTTGGAGCAAAGATGATGTCAGCAGCCAGGGGAAGGAAGGCCCATTCTTGCATGAATCTTTGTGCATCGAGCCTCTAGTACTATATAAAGCTTTCCCCATCATTTGATAAAGAGAGCACACTAGGAATTCCACTGGAAATAATTATTCCTAAAACCTGGTCCCTCACACAGATCCTAAGGTTAAGGGGTGAAGCCAAATGGAAGAAAAATAATGGAGTGGCTTGAGGGACTACATAGCAGGTTTGTGAGGCTGTCATTCGACAAGTGGTCATGGTTTTCCCTCTTGGGAAGTAAGGTGCAAAATCCCGAGGGCCTGGGGCACAGGTAGATGGATCAGTAGTGGGCTGAACTAGGAATAAATTTAGGAAGCCTGAGGAATAAATTTAGGCCAACACGGGGGTCCAAATAGCAATGGGCTCTGCTCTCCATAAACTGAATTCCACATTGACATTGAAGCAGGAAGGGGCTTCTTACATCTACCTCCACCATTACCCTGCATTAGTTATCTCAGAGAATCCTCTTCATATCTCTACATAGGGACTATATTCTTACTCCTCAGTCCCTTTCCATAATGACCCTTCCAGGTTGCCCCAGGTTAGGACCATTACATAGAGGGCAATGACAGTGTTGAGTGAAAACTTCATCTCCAAGTCAGGGGCTGGTGCCCTTGACCGCAGGGCCTCTCGCTCTGGCCCTCATGGACGTTCTCCAGATTGACACTGAAACTTCTCCCCCCAACCTCTGTAATAGGCATGAACAGATTACCCTCCCCTTCTTGGTTCCCAGGGCCAGGATCCTTAACTAATCCTCTACCCACAAAGAAGGGCTGATTTCACAAGCTGCTGTCTCAGCTGCTCACTCCAACATCTGCTCTGGATTTGCTTACTGAACACCTCCAACATGCACGGAGCATTGTCACGCTTCATCCCGCTCAGTGAGCTGCCCCCTCCACCCTCAAACACTTCTGCATCTGCACACATCTGTTCCCCCTCCCCTCCCTAGTTCAGCCCACTACTGATCCATCTACCTGTGCCTCAGGCCCTCGGGATTTTGCACCATCAATTATATGCTTTCAGTCCAGAATCTTTAACCTCTCCATCTCTGGGAGTCCTCCATTTATTCAACAGAGAAACTTATTTAAGCCTTTCCCATCTTGGGAAAAAAATATTCCTCCCTTTATCCCTGTCTGCAGCTTCTTAATTTTTTTAAAATATATTTTTATTGATTTCAGAAAAAGTAAGGGAGAAGGAGAGAGAGAGAAACATCAATGATGAGAGAGAATCATTGATCGGCTGCCTCCTGCACACCCCCTACTGGGGATCAAGCCCACAACCTTGCGCATGTGCCCTGACCAGTGACCTCCTGGTTCATAGGTTGATGCTCAACCACTGAGTCATGCTGGTGACTCAGTGGCTGTCTCCAGCTTCTTAAAGTAAATTCTACAATCTTCCTTGCTCCTTATTTACCTTTGTACTGGGTTGATCAGTGTCTCCCCAGAAAAATGCATGTCCTTCTGGGAACCTTAGTATGTGATCTTCTTTGGAAATACAGTGTAGACCAGTGATGGTGAACCTATGACACGCATGTCAGAGGTGACACGCAAACTTATTTTTTTGGTTGATTTTTCTTTGTTAAATGGCATTTAAATATATAAAATAAATATCAAAAATATAAATCTTTGTTTTACTATGGTTGCAAATATCAAAAAATTTCTATATGTGACACAGCACCAGAGTTAAGTTAGGGTTTTTCAAAATGCTGACACGCCGAGCTCAAAAGGTTCGCCATCACTGGTGTAGACTACGCAATTAGTCTGGTGTCTTGAGGGAAGAGAAGAAACACAGTTTGCAGGGGAAACTGGACATGACAATAGAGGCCCAGGTTGAGGTGATGTGTTTATAAGCCCAGGTATGCCAAAGATTGCCAGCAGCACCAGAAGCTAAGAGAAAGGCATGGAACGGATCCGTCCCCAGAGCCTTCAGAGAGAACATGGCCCTTCCAACACCTCAACGTCAGACATTTGGCCTCCAGAACAGGAAGAGAATAAATTTCTGTTGTTTTAAGCTGCCAAGTTGAGATAATTGGTTATGGCAGTCCCAGGAAACGAACACTCCTTAAGTCACCACAAATTTCCTTTTGGCTCCAAAATGTTTCCATATATGACCTACTAGAGTCAAATCCAGTCTTTGTTGTATTTGACCTTGGTACTCATTTATCCCTGTTGTTCCTCTTCTCCTTCTGCATCCAAAACATCACTGGCCCTTGGTTCTTCTCCCGCTCCCTTCTCAGCCCCTTCACTGCCTCCTACTCCTGCAGCCACCTGTTGAATAGCAGCATCCCTGGGATCTTCCCTACCTCTCTTCTCACTCTATTCATATCCTGCTGTGATCTCCTCCAAACACCAGCTCTCCTGCCACCTACATGATAATGACTCTCCCAGTCCCCCAGTCCAAACTTCTTTCCTGAGTTCTAGTTTTGAAGTTCCTACTGTCTCCTGGACATGTCCAGCTGGTGCTGGTGCTGGTGCTACATGGCTAAGATAGAAGTCATGGTCTAGAACCCCTGTCTCAAACATACATGCTTCTCCTTCTATAGCCCACATGTCCACGCAAGGGAACAAGTCGGCCACTTGGCACCTTCCTGGACTCCTCCTGCTCCCTTCACTGTGGTTAACAAGGTCAAAGGACTCTATCAATGAGGGTTTGGGGAATATACCCACTCCTTTCCATTTCTGCTGCTGCTGCATTAGCTCAGATTCTCACCACCTCTTTTTATTTAAATATATTTTTATTGATTTCAGAGAGGAAAGGAGAGGGAGAGAGATAGAATTATCAACGAGAGAGAATCATTGATCTGCTGTCTCCTGCACGCCCTCTACTGGAGATTGAGCCCACAACCCAGGTATGTGCCCTTTACCAGAATCAACCCGGGACCCTCCAGTCCGCAGGCCTACACTCTACCCACTAAACCAAACCAGCTAGGGCTCTGTCCAGTTTAAATTCTTTCATATCCTGAGTCCCTTTAATTTGGGATTATCCTAAAATGATTTTTCTTCTCATGAGCGCAGAATTTGTAATTACCCTACCTCTGACCCTAACTGAATGTTTTTACATTTTACTTTTTCATTTAAAATTAAATATAATATATAAACAATATTATATTGTTTCATTAAAAACAATGTAAACCTAAAATTCTGAAACACTAAATGTCTTTGGAATTTCAACTAAAAATGTTAAGGTATAAAGAGCTTCATTTCTGCCAAAATAAGACTAGATTTAAATCTTTAGATGAAATATTTGATTGGTAATTCTATATTTCTATAACTACATGGAAATAGCAACCTAGTCTTAAAAGTTGTAAGAAAATATTATATTTACATTTAGGAAAATTTTACATAAGCTTTCCCAGAACCATGCTTGCCTTAATAAAAATTTATGTTCTCAACAGCTGACTCTTTGAACAGGGACATTTGCTAATATTCAAAAGTCTAAAATAACCTTATCCCTGGAAATATCTTACCATAAAAATAATGCCTGTAACCACAAAATCCAAAACGCCAAATTCTTCCAGTTTTTTCAACAACAAAAATGTTTGTTTGTTTGTTTTTCTTTAAAAAGAGAGAGAGAGTGTATTGGAGAGAAACCTAAGCTAGACATAAGAGAACATATCGACCAAATGTAATGTGTGGACCTTATTTGGATTCTAATTCAAACCAATCAACTAAACAAAAAAAAGTTTTGAGGGGACTCTTTCCCCCTCCCCACGTGGGAGTCTGTACTTGTTCTTCAGTAAATTTCCACCTGTACTATTAAAAAAAAAGAAAAGAAAAAGAAAACAAAGTTTTGAGACAATTGAGGATATTTAAACATTGCATGGATAAATCGATGCTGTTAATGAATTATGTAGGTGTGATGATAATGTTGTGGTTACATTGATGGAATTCTTGTCTTTTGGAGAAATGTTCAAAAATATCTGTGCATAAAATGATAGTCTACCTGGGATTTGATTCAAAATAATCCAGTGGGGAGAGGACTGTCAGAGTAAAGGTGAAACCAGGTTGGCCTAGCTGACAGGTACATAGAGGTTAATTATACTAATCTCTCTAGCTTTGTATGTTTGGAAGTTTCCATTATTTATTTATTTATTTTTTTTTAAAAAAGGCTTAAAATTCAGGGAAAAAATAAATACTGCTTGAAATGTAGCACAATATCTTTCATACAAGAGTTACCTTAGATAACACAATAGTAGTCACCTTAATCTGAAGAACTATTGTTCATAAATTTAACTTTAAATATAGACATAGCCATACGTAGCAAAATTACAGTATGTGAAGAAAATAAAATCTCTTGTGCTTAATTTAATCTCATTTTTCTCTGCTTGAACTTGGGAACAGAAACTGCTTCACTAGCTAAATAAATCATAACTATCCCCCAATATTTTTAATGACTGACTGCAATAAACATTCCTGCATTCTAAGAACAAATAAGAAGATAAAGTTTATATTCATATTTATTTTGTATGCATTCATTTTAACATATCTACCTTGATTATATTAAGGTAGTTAAGCAACAGGGAACTGGTGTTGGACTGGATTCTCAAATCCTTTTTTTTTTTTCTCCATCTAATTTTCTGGGTGTTTTTTTGGGGGGGAAAGAGGGGCAAATTTTGGTAGTATTATCTATCATCTATTTAAGTTGTTTAACCTAGTGATGTATGTGGAATCAATAAACACTTAAAATCCATTTAAATAATTTTAGTGCTGATATGAAAAAGCAGCCATTAAGACTAAACTATTTTTGTAGAGATTACAAGAAGGTGACATTCGCAATTATTTTTCCTAAATACTGGGGGCAATGAGAGCTATGAGTTCCTCACACTTCCAATAAAATGTGAAATTCTGGTGCAAAATCTTAGAAGATGGGATTTGCTTTATCTCACTCCCAGCCTGGTTAGTTTTTATGGCAGTTTTGATTCTAGTCTTTTCCTCATAGTTCTGCTGCTTCTCTGGATTTTCTACCGTCTGTTACTGCATTCCAGCCAAAGGAAGGAGCGTCTGGGTTAGGCCGATGGGAGAGGAGAATGGCTCCTGAATCCCTAGCTACACTCCCACGGATAAGCAAGTACTAAGGGTTTTGCATACAGGATCTGGGGGCTTAGAATGTCACCGCCCTGCCAGACTGCGCCTGCACGGGGCACACTGGCACCTACAGCCACCTAGGCTCTAGGCCGTCCGACCCCCAGATGCCCTCTCTCCTTCTCAATGGGGGCCGCCACCTTGCCTCCCATTCCCCTGGGCCCCTCCCCTCCCACCGCACCTTCTGACCCGAGGGTGACCTGCAGGCTGCCGCTCCAGAGGCTCGGCGCCTCACCCCTCCCTCCCTCCCTCTCCCAGGCCACCACCGCCCGTAACTAGGGCGCATCACAACCCTTCACGTCGTCCGGGATCCAGTGCCCCGCGCGGGGAAAGAGAACGACAGTCCTGCCGGGGAGGAAGAACACTCTCGGGACTGTCTCACTCCTCCCTGGCGACGTTGCCTTAGGTGGAGTCCTCGAGTGCCACCTGGGCCGGGTGGTGGCCCGGTCCTGCCCTCCCAGTGACCTTCCCTGGGAAGCGCGCAGCAGAGCCCCGCGCGAAAGACGGAACTGGCGGCGCGCCTCCCCGCGCCTCTGGCTTGCGGCCCCTGCAACCAAGGAAGGCCCGGGTCGGAGCAAGTCGCGAGCACCCGTGGGGTTGTGGTTAAAACACCAGACAGGGCCGGGCACCGCTGCCTAAGAAGGGACCTCGGGAGAGTCGTTTAATTTCTCCAAGTTACATATGTCTTAGCTGTATAATGGGGATTCCATAGAGTCATTTGGGTGCTGGGAGGGTGGAATCCAGCGTCTGGCAGAGAGAGGAGGAGATGAAGGTTGCCTGCTGAGGTTACTCTTAATCCGGGGCAGGACCAGAGAGATAGTCTCTCCTTCAGGTTTCCCTCTGGCTCTCGCCCCAACCCTTCTGCGCCCCGCCCTTGGGCAGTTCTGGACACATCCAGCTTTCTGGCCTCAAGAAGATGAGTCCAAGGGTCAAGAACGACCCCTGATCATGGATCCCATTGCGCAATTCGGAAGCGGCGCAGCCTGCTCGCCAGCATTTTAAACGTACCGGCGCTCTTGCCCAAGATCGCGGCCAGAGGCCAGCACGGGGTGGACAGAGACCCAGGACTCAGAAGGTGCCGGACGCCCCTGCGCAGAACCACCGGGATCCAGAGCATCTGCCTCTTGTTCTGCCTGGCCCCGGACGCGGCCGGGCCGGATCCCCGCGCCGAGCACCGGGCGCCCCGTCCCCATTCCGCCCCCGACTCTCCCTGCCTTGGGGGCTGTGGCGCCACCTCCACTCCCCGGACGCGCCAGCCCTGCGAGCAGCGGGGGGCTTGCAAGTTCTGCGCGTTTGCGGGGTTTCGCGCGGGCCCCCTTTCACGCTGACCTCTCCACGCGGTCGCCGCGCTCCCGGCAGGTGGGTCCGAAGCGCCACGTTCGGGTGGAGAACTATGTTTAACTACTCTTCCACTAAGTCGACGCTTTTCCTGAAAATTCATCGTTCGATATAGTTTCATTAGGTAACAATTAGGAGCTTGGGGGCCGGCTTGGGCCCAATTCTTATCCGCAGTCACCCGTGTTGGTGGCTGGCTTGGTGCAAAGGCGGGGAAGAGAACTTCTCGGCGTCTCCTGCGAGGAGTGGGTAGCGCTGGGAGAGGCTCTGCCTGGCGCTCCGAGGACATTTGGTGACCTATTCGAATGAATGAATGGGTGCAGACCTGGAGATGTTTCCGCCAAAGGCCAGGAAGAGTTGGAATGTGAACCACCAGAGAGCTGACAGGATAATGGGTTCCCTTTACTCTTTGCTTGTTTCCAAACTCTTCGGTTGGCCCAGTCTGCAGAATTTGCTAAAACGATCTTAAAGCTGAAGTGCTGATAGTCAGACAGACTGAGTTCAAAGCCTCCATGGATGCGGGCAATAGAGTAGTGAAGACGTGTGTGTGTGGGGGGGGGGGGGGGGGGGGATAGAAGCGGGAAGGAGGGGGGTGAGGGGGGAGGGGAGTGGCAGATACCTGTAATGCTATCAACAATAAAAAGTATAAAAAACAATTATACTATCTAACTAATACATAAATTTGAAATGATATTATTTCCAAAAGTCTTTATATTATGATTTGTTTTATGTAAAGGACTATTTTCATTCTTTGAATTATGTTGGATGTAATTAGCTATCTATATCCCACAGGATATGGTGGGGTTCATAGATATGATATAAAGTCTCTACATTTTCATTTAAAAAAACCCAAGGAGGGAGAAGTGGATGAAAGAGGAGGAGGTTTAGGGGAGGGACTGCCTGCAGCCGCAGGATAGGGGCCTATGTAGGGCAGGGGTGGTGCTTGCCATACAAGCAAAGGTTGCAGGTGCAGAGCCGGAGAGTACAATCTGAAGTTCTGTGTCCCAGTGGCTACCAAGGGTTTGGCTTGGGAACTTTCCAGAATGTCCCTGAAACTGATCTACCAAGCCCAGAGAAGGTAGGGATTGCTGGCAGAACATGCCAAAGAAGTTCTGAGGGATGGGGTGGAAATGAGGAGCTGGAGTAAAAATCACCAATTAAAAACATGTCTCATTGGAGCCCCTCCCTCCTGTAATGAGAAATTCATAGCTGGGCCTGGGGAGTAACTGAGGGCCAATGACCTTTTTCACACTCATAGAGTGACTTTTTCCTAAGCCACCTGGAAAGCAATTGTTGTGAGGGGAAGAAGAGAGAGTCTGCTTAGCGACTGGAGAGCTGCAGGAGAAATTTGGTCTCTCTGGCAGGAGTATTTCATGATGGACATCTGGGTCTTCTTTCCCTCCCACCCAGTCACCTGAAGCCCAGTACAGTGAAATCTTTCTGGTTGCAAAGTCCTTTAAGAAATTAACTCTTTTTGAAACAAAAAGAAGTTACTTTCTGTCATAAAGAAAGAAAATAGGAGCCCTTAGAAGGCACTTGCCTAGGGAGAGAATTTTTTTTTTTAATTGTAAATGTCCAGGACATGAATGCTTCTTTGATACATTATATACTTTTTCTTTGGGCCCTTGTTTTGAAAGTTCTAATGCTTTTTTAAAAAAATGCCTTCACTCCCCAAACTTCCCCCCCACCCCCCAAATAAATGTTAGCCACTACTTTCCACATTGATTTCAAATAGTCCTCCAACTTATTCTGGAGAAAAATCAACATCTTTAGGAAGATAAAAAATATATAGACTCTATTTAGATTTCCTCCAATTCTTTTATTCTATAGGTTTTATACATATTAAATCCCATAGTTCAAAAGACAGGACTTTTTCAACTTCAAATATTCTTAAGTTTTAAAAGCCATTTTTAAAATGGGTTGTTTCTGATGTCTATAATGAATAAGAATTGTAAAACTAAATTGTTTGTTGGGAGGAAAGAACTAGTTTTTTAAAAGAAGTTCCATAAAATAGACGATGTTGTGTAATGATTTAGCACTTTATTTAGTCTACACAGCTAGGTTTACTTTTAACGCCTCTCCATGAAAGTTGGCACATCTGACACACAGATCAGATATAAATGCTCTGAAATTAAAATTCTACTTATATTACACATGGGTTTCAGAAAGACATAAAGGACATGAGCACATTGTACTGGACTTGGGAATAATAGTTGCAGTTCCTAGGGGGTGAAGAAGGGGAAAACATGGTGTGCATTGGACATTGTATCTTTGTTTTTCTTTTCATATCAGAACAAAATACCCCACTCACATTCATAGTTCCTCTGGAAATGTGCAAACCAGAAAAGTCCTGGAAGCCACCAGGGGAAGCTGGGAAAGAAAAGGCGAAAATCGATGCCATAGGAAGTTTGCGTTCAGGTTGTCGGGGACAGTAGCCAACCTTTCCTCTGTAAATATTTCGCAGCGAACGGAAACTGTTGGGAACGGAAATTGGCCGTTGCTTTGCTGCGGGATGCTAATGCATACACCTAGCCCTGGCTGTGCAAGGTGGAGTGCGAGAGGACAGGCAGCGGGGAGAGCGAGACCTGGGTCTCTCTGCCCTCTAGTTTGGCTCCAGGTTCGCCCCTCGGAGTTGGCGCCAGGGTAGGGGGCGAGTGCTACTCAAAATGCGGGCGAGGTTCCCTCTCCGCAGGACATCTGCCTGGAGCCCTCTGCTCCCGGCGGACGCCCCAGCAGCGTCACGGCGGCAGACAGGTGCCGGCCCATCAGCGCGCCTTTGCTGGCACAGTCCTGGTGCTGCTGGTGCTGCAGCTGCGGCTGCAACATCCTCCGGGCAGTGGATGCGGCGGTGGCGGACACGGGGAGCCAGGGGGCGGCAGCCTGGGTGTGCAACAGGCAGGGCGGGCGCTGCAGCAGGTGACAGTAGCCCCACGGGGTCCGGGACAGATTCTGCGCGGTCGCTGTACCCCCTCCTCGGCCCCCTTGCATGATACTTTCGATGCTGAAGGAGGGGCATCCGCCTACCTGTCTCGATGCCAGCCCCTTGCCTCCCTCCCAAGGCTGGAAGCCCAGTGGGGGCTGCAGTGCTGCAAGGGCGGCGCCGGGGGTCACCAGGTCCCCGCCTTGCACTTTCCTTGGCGCCTCAGAGTAGACAGGGGCGGACAGCAGCAGGTAGCGAAGGGGATGAGGGTGCAGCAGAGCGCACGGGCGGCTCCGGGGCGCGGCGGCAGGGCAGGCCCCGGGGACGGGCTGCGGCGGGGCCGGGGACCCAGGCAGCAGGCCCGGGTAGGGACCGTGCAGGGTGGCGGGCACTACGGGGAGAGGGAAGGGGTGGTGCAGGTGGGCTCCCGGGGGCTGGTGGTGGCGCTTGAAGCGCTTCCTGCGCCGAAGGAAGCTGCCGTTGTCGAACATGTCCTGGGAGGCGGGGTCCAGGCTCCAGTAGTTGCCCTTGCCCGGGTGGCCGGGCTCCCGGGGGATCTTGACGAAGCAGTCGTTGAGCGAGAGGTTGTGGCGGATGCTGTTCTGCCAGGCGGGGAACTTGCGGCGGTAGTAGGGGAAGCGGCCGCTGATGAAGGCGCAGATGCCGCTCAGCGTGAGGCGCTTGTGTGGGCTCTGCAGGATGGCCATGGTGATGAGCGCGATGTAGGAGTAGGGGGGCTTCGCGGGCTGAGGGGCGTCTCCAGAGGCCGTTGCAGACCCGGTCGAGGCCCTGAACTTGGTGCCAAACTCCGGGGAGTCGCTTGGGCTGCTCTCGGTGCGCTCTCCCGGCTTCGGGCCCTGCCGCGCCCCCGGCGGCTCCGGCTGGTGCAGCCGCTCTAGGAACTGTGGGCTCACTTTGATCTCCACGTGGTCCTCTTCCTCCTCGTCGTCGTCGTCTTCATCTTCTTCCTCTCCCAGAATATCGATTTCGCCATCTTCCCCTTCGGAGCCCCGGAGGCTGCGTGGCGGCGTGGGGCGAAGGCGCTCAGCTCCCGGCAGGTTCATGGAGGAGCAGGTCCCGCAGCCTCCGGGACGGCGGCCGCTCACCTGTCTGCAGTGGGCTGGGCCGGGTGCCAGGGTTAAGGGTGTTCTAAAAAGTAGGGACGCTTTACTTGACTTCTGGTTTCTCCTCCTATACAATACGCGAGTCCAGCAAAGGTGCGCTTTGCCTTTTATTAAAGCTTCTTCGAGTCCCTATGTTGTGAAGTCTCCTGCCCTTTCTACCATTTCTTGTCCTACCTCAGCGTTCCCACTTCCTCGCGCCGCACAGTCCAATGAGGAGGGTCCTCTGCGCATTAGCCGACCGGGAAGAGCCTCCGGCCTCCTCCGGCCTCCTCCTCCCTCCCTCCACCCACCCACCACCGAGGAGGATGCTGCGCTCCGCGGGTTAGCCAGCCAGTCGTACTGGGAGTTGCCTAGGCTGTTAATGCGCGTTTTTTCTCCACCTCCACACCCCCCCCCCACCTTCCCCCTAAATGCACTTTTAAAACTGCGCAAAAAGCCCTTGCCGGGTGGCTCAGTTAGTTGGAGTAGTCCCGCCTGTACACCAAAAGGTTGCGGGTTCCATTCTGGGTCAGGGCACAGACCTAGGTTGTTCAGGGCTCGTGAGGGAGATAACGGATCAATGTTTCTCTCTCATCAAAGTTTCTCACATCAATGTTTCTCTTTCTCCCTTCCTCTCTTTATCTCTCAAAAAATAAATAAAAACATATCCTCAGATGAGGATTGTATATGAATATAAAATAAAACTGTGCAAATAAAAAGGGGTCAGGAAAATATGACACCCAACAATCTACCAAGAATATCCAGGCCTCTCTCTCTCCTGGAGGAAAGGAGAAGGGGCATTGAAATGTGTAATTAAAATTGTTTTCACGCTGCATAGCATATTCATCACCCATTTCCATTGGTGGATTCTGTCCTTATTCAGAATGATGAGCTGAAATATTTGATATTCTAACTGTATCCCTGAGCTCAGTGGGTTGTGAAGAGCTGTTGTGTTTTCCTACTCTCCCCACCTCCAGTTTTCCAAAATGTTCTTCCAGAGTCAAATTTTCAGAAAAGGCAGAAATATCCTGGCATTAAATTGTGGAAGTTCAGGGTGGAGAGAAAGCAGGAAGGCTAGAGAGAAGTCCCCTTCAGCAGCGATTTGCTGACTTCCTTGAACATTTAACCACAGTGGGAAATGCATTTCACCACACAATCATGCATATACAGACTTGCATAACTAGAATGGGTTTCAAAGAGCAATACGCTCAGACTAGAGTGATCGGTGATACTTTTCTTTTTTAATGGCCACAACCAATTCAATTGATTTTGCCACATACTAACCAGTACAGACCTATTTTGAAATACCCTGTTTTCACAACCTGGCCCCACAACGCCAAGGGATGCACCCAGGATATGAGGGGCTCCTCTCTCCCTCTCCCTCTCCCTCTTCCTTTCAGAGAAAAAACCCACATTAAGCACCTTTATTATAATAAATAACAAAACTTAGTGAGGCAAGGAGAGGCCACAGTTTCAGTCACAAGGTTGTCATTCATTACTCACATGGGAGAGGATCAATATGAGAAAGAAGCTTCGTTAACTCACTTAGCATCTTTGGAGGTAACAAGATTATTGGATGGCCACATTTATATCAACTCAGAGAGTAAAGTAGCAGTCCAGTAGAATATAACGTAGTGTTATATAAGTAGGGATTTTATGGTATATATTCATAATTATGGTATATGTATACATGCCACAGTATATTTTCATAATTTAAAACTCACCTACTTATAAACAGAATTTGGGGTGGCATCTAATTAAAATGCAGCATAGAAGAATATTGTATCAGGCAATTGATAGATAGTAAATCTTCCATTAATGTTTGTAAAATAATGACTTTTCAGTCAGAAGCCAGCTGAGAGGTCAAAATATAATTAAAAAGTAGCTGGTGCCTTCAGGATAAAATTTTGAAATCAGATTTCTTACTCCTAAGATATTTATCCTGTAAGGCTTCCCAGTTATTTATAGTTTGAAGTAGGGCAAATAACAGGTTTTAAGCTGAATAGATTTGTGTTTGAATCCCAGATTTACCAATTATCACTTGTGTGATCTACTAAATTAACTCTGGAGGGCAGGACAGGTGTCTTATTCAACCTTAGTTTCCCAGAGGCCTCACCCTCTACCCCCTGCAGGTAAAGTTTAGTTCTGCCATCAGCATAGAAATCAGGATTACCTGAGAAAGGGAATATTGTTAGTTTTCCTAGAGTCAACTTCTATTAGGATTAGGGTCATTTAAAAATGAAAGGAGAAAAGGAGGAACACACTCAGGAAAAAAAAAAAGCCACATTGAAGGGGACGGTGAAAGGTGGGAGTGGGTATGTCAAAGGGTACACAGGAGGCAACTGAAAAAGCTCACAATGGCCAAAGCTGGGACAATTTGAACAAAATGCGTGGATAATAACCTAAAGTATAAAATAGATATCTATGTATCCATACTGATAAAGGATTGAGTTAATTAATGGCGGGAGAGGCAGAAGAATTCCAAATAACTTAGGTGCTCAGCTCTTGAGGATGTGTAATTCCCCACTCCTTCATTGTACAAAGCACATAGTGACTTCCCTCCAGGACGCACAGAATGGGCAGGGGTGGAAAGAGTCACTTAACTGTCCGGTGGGGACACCTCACAAACACTACTTCAGCCAGATGGTCAGGTGATCAATATCAACAAAACACACATGAATTGTGTTGATAGTATATCCCTTGATATGTGATGAAAATGGCACTCTGTGATCTTCCTCCCCAGGCCCCAATCTAATCATGAGAAAAACACACTAATTCCAAGAGGAGCGTCCTGTGTTCGCAACCAGTATCTCTCAAAACTACGGATGTCACCAAAGCAAGAAAAGTCTAAGAAACTGTCACAGCCAAGAAGAGTCTATAAGACATGGCTACTAAATGTCACATGGAATCCCGGATAGGATCCTGGAAAAGAAAAAGAACATTAGGTAAAATGTAAGGATATCTGTAAAACAGTGGGCGTCAGTTAATAATACTGTATCAATATTGGTTCACTGATGTATCAAATGTACCATACCACTGTAAGATGTGTGTGTGTGTTGGAGGGTAATATATGGGAACTCTCTTTTACTATCTGCTCAATTTTTCTGTAAATCTAAAACTGTTATGAAAAATATTCTATTAATTAAAAATTAAGCATAAGGGAAAAGGACATAATTGCCAAAAAGTGAAAACTTAAATGTCCATCAACTGAGGAGTGGATAAACAAAATGTGATATATAAATAGAATGTCATTTAGCAATTAAAAGGAACAAAATGCTGATGCATGCTACAACATGGTGAATCATGAAAACATTATAGTAAATGAAAGGAGTCCGGAAAGAACATCTATAGAGACAGAAAGTAGATTAGCACTTGCTGGTAGCTAAGAGCAGGGAAAAATGGGGAATAACTGCTAAGGGATCCAGGGTTTCTTTTAGGAGGTATATTAATTATAGTATATGAATTATATCTAGAGTTATACAAAATATGTCAATATAAAAACAAGGAGCTGTATCAGTGAAAACTAAATTGAATGCTTTGCAAAGATTCCGTTATGGCATGGCGCTCTAAAAAAAAATTAAAAAAATAAAGGCACTCTTCCCGTCCAGTCCCTTCAATTCTTCAGTGTTGCCTTAAAAATCAAAAGCTTTACATTGTTGCTCCTGCAACATTTAGCATGCGTCTCGTGCATAATTTTTGGTGATTAATAGGTTTTTTTCCTGAACAAACCTATCAGACTCACAAGACACTAGTTTGAAAAACAACCTTTTCTAAACTAATTTACAGGAAGGATGATGATGATGTCTGATTTCTCTCCATTTCACTCTGAAAATTAAAGGCAATTTGGTCGTTATTTAAAAGGTAAAGTTGATTCCAATATCAAGTTAAAAGGTAAAGTTGATTCCAATATTAAAACTGTGAGAAAAAAATCTAGGGTATCTTTCTCATCAAAGTAGGTCAAGTTGCTAGACAAAGGTAGAATTCATTTCTTTCAACACTACTACCACAATGTATGGCATTTCTAGAACTATGAAAGTAATTTCAAAGCAATCTAAAATAGTTTTCCTACCTATTCTAGTAATCCAAAGGAAACATTTATTTAATTTGTACAAGCAACCAAGCCCATAAATGCTTAAAAGCCTGTTAACTTTATTTTGTTGATAATTCCCTTCAAACTTCAGGATCTAGAAATTATAGACCTTTTCAATCACCTGGTCTTCCCTCATGCCCTGTGCTGAACCTTCCTACAGCTATCTTAATCTCAATACCAATGTTCTTGCCCCTTTCACTGAAAGCTTGGGAAAGTCTAGGAAAGAGCCATTTGTTTGAACAAAGTGCACAAAAGCTTTATTTATTTTTTTTTAAATTGGGTCTTGCGGGAAATAGGGAATTCACTTTTACTGACATTTGGTATACAGGGTGCTTTCAATTTAATCCCTGGAACAATCCAGAGAGGTCTGCATCGATATATCCATTTTATGAATAAGGAGGCAAAGGCTCAGGGAGATTTTGTCATTTATCCTATATCACTCAGTAAGCTATAGTTTTAGATGAAATATCCCTAAGCCTTAATTATCATCATCAATACCCTGAAAATCTTCTATAGTAAGCAGAATAATGGCCCACACTATTTCCTTTAGTTAGCAATTTGTATTATAAAAATAAAATCTTCTCTGGAGGATATTCATGACAAGTTCCAAAGTTCTCTGAAGGTGCTGGTTATACTATTGCTCTGGTCACTTAAAAATACTTCATTTTGGGGAAAATAAGAATGAGGAACAGGACATTTAAAATAATATATAAACAACATAGAAATACAGAATAAAATCTAAATTAAAAGTGACATGCCATCCCATGTAGGTTGGCAAATGTTAAATTGTGTTAGCTAGGTTTGGAGAAATGGGTGCTTTCCTATACTACTGTAAAGAGGTACAGCCACTGGAAGAGCAATTTATATCAGTATCTATTAAAAATTTTAAGTGTGCATATCCTGGAAGCTCATGATTCCCACCCTTCCATACCTATTCTAGAGAAACATTATCTCATAAGAACAAAGACACATGCACAGTGATGTTCACTGCAGCACTGTTTGCAATGAAAAAAAAACAGAAAACAACTAGTTCATCCATCACAACCACATCAATGCACTTCCTAGGGCTTCCAGAATAATCCAAATGTGTCACTCAGTCCAAAACCTCTGGCCCCAGCTCACGATCCAATTCCATCTTCAAGCCTGGCTTTGTAACCTTCCACTCTTGTCTTCTTCCTGGTCTTCCAACATGTGCTGGTTGCCACCTCAAGGGCCTCTGCAAACTCCCTCCCTCTGTGTAGAACCTTCTCCCTCACTTTGCATGAACAACTCCTTTTAAGTCTATTCTCAACTTAAAAACTACTTCTTCTCAGAGACCCTTTCCATAACTCAATCTGAAGTTGATCTTTAATCAACCATCTTAAGGCTACCTCATATTTTCTCCTATGCCCCTCCACCAGAACAGAATGCAAGCATATGAGAACTTAGCCTTTGTCATGAGCAGTTTCAGTCCTAGCACTAATACCTGGGCAAACTGGAAGCTCTCAACAAACATTTTGAAAATGTATGTATTCTATGCTATATTATGCATATCTGTACAACAGTTAAAGAATAAGACATTTATATACACTGTCATGGAAAGATCTAAGACTAATAGTTGAGTTTTTTAAAAAAGCAAACTGCATTATAATATATGTTTTATTTAAAACACCTACACTAATAAAAGAGAAAGATGCAAATTGACCGTATCTTCACAATGCCCGCCAATCAGGAGTATGCAAATTAACCCAACAAAGATGGTGGGTTAATTTGCATATGCAGGCGCTGAGGGGCCGGGACGCTTGTGTCATCGCCATGGCTATGATGCAGGCTTTCTGCACTGCCCCAGCCGCTCAGAGAGCCAGGGATATACTGCCTTCCCCTGGGCAGTGTGGGAAGGCAGAAAGGTAGCTTCGGGCCGGAGCAAAGGTGGTGCCGGCAGCCAGGGGAAGGAAGACCCATTCTTGCACAAATCTTCATGTATCGGGCCTCTAGTTCAGTTTATAAAAATTAAACCTTTTCTTGAGAATATTTATGGCAAGTTTGCAAGTTTCCTGGAGAAGTAGCTTAAATTAAAGCTTTAATCATAGGAAAATAATTCAGTTTGGGAAACTACGTAAGTGAAAAGACATCTAAAAGAATAGATATAAAACAATATTGCTTATTCCTGAACTTTCTTCTTCAGTTACAACAGGACAGTTAACGCTTTGCGGTTGTTTGTCTACTCTTAGCCACCAAAGCTTTTTTACCGTCCCGGTCATATGTCTGCTCTCAGCCACCACAGCAAGGAACCGTACGATTCTTAACTCTATTCATTCATGTATCAGTTCATAATTTCTCTGAAAGCTCTTAAGTGTCTAAGCAACCTTGTCACGAACCAAAACATTCCCCCGACAAATTGGAGCTATCGAAACTCAATATAAACAAATGTGGTCGTTCCACACTCGCCATGCAAAACACCCTGGCGAGTCAGTCGCCTTTTGAGAGTGAAGAAATCGACAAGCTTCGGAGATACTTCGCAGAATTTCAAATAAAGCTTTACAAATTACATTTAACTGTAATTAGGCATTCTCGCTTGTTAAGATATTTCAAAATAATACTCCAAACTGGCAAAAAGAAAGTTACCGAAAGAAGTGTACTGCGAATCTGAAAGTAACGATGTAGAGTTTTATTTTGGCACCTTGAATACTGACTCTGACGTAGAAAGTGATAACGTTTGTAGTGATTCTACTAGTAGTGACATAGTTCCAAAAAAGAATTAATAAATCTTGTTTATCCTTCATAATCTTGCATGTTATGTATCACTGCTCTTTCAATGGAAATTAATTCCGACCAGTACAACACCCATGTCCAAATTTAATACGTCCGCAAAGGGTTAATTATAAACCCTTTCTGGTCTAGAAGATATGGATCCAGATGAACTATTTGTCAAAGCACATTATGAAGTATTACAATGACTACATAAATTATAAAACAAATTTAAGCTGTTAGGAAGAAGATCCATTTACCTGGGATCTGTTGTGTGCCAGGTGGATTACAAACCTATTTAATCCTCAGAACAACCTTGAGTGGTTGATATTATCACTGTCCACTTTATAAATATGGAAACTAATATCAAAGAAAATACTTTGTCCAAGATTACACAGACAAACAGCAGCAGAGCTGAAATTAAAGCCCAGATCTGACTCAAATGTTAGCTGGCTTTCTATTGGGCAACATGCTGCTACAAAATACAGGTATTTTCACAACCACCAATTAAGAGAATGGATTCAGGAGGCAAATGGATGAATATAGAGAAGTTATGTATAAAAAATACAGAATACCAGGGAAGGAACATATATAATCTAATCAACTGACCTGCCTCCAAACACTGGAATATACACAGATGTAATTCTTTTATTTAAAATTCTAAAAAAATACAAAATGCTACTTTTATAGCCTTCTCTGATATTTAACAACTCTTAGTTTGGAAAAGCACTTTTTTTTTTTTTCAAATATATTTTATTGATTTTTTACAGAGAAGAAGGGAGAGGGATAGAGAGCCAGAAACATCGATGAGAGAGATCGATCAGCTGCCTCCTGCACGCCCCCCAGTGGGGATGTGCCCACAACCAAGGTACATGCCCTTGACCAGAATCGAACCTGGGACCCCTGAGTCCGAAGGCCGATGCTCTATCCACTGAGCCAAACTGGTTCGGCATGGAAAAGCACTTCTTGAAATTCCATCTAATGCTATTCTCCTACAATTTGAATACTGTCAATGCTGACCTGGCATTTAGTAGGAATAGGAAAAAATAATGATTATTGAATTATTAAGTTTTCTGCAGTTATATCTGATGGTTTGTACTTGTCACTTTAAAAAATATATATATTTTATTGATTTTCTACAGAAAGGAAGGGAGAGAGATAAAGAGCTAGAAACATCGATGAGAGAGAAACATTGATCAGCTGCCTCCTGCACAACCCCCAATGGGGATGTGCCTGCAACCAAGGTACATGCCCTTGACCGGAATCGAACTCAGGACCCTTCAGGCTGATGCTCCATTCACTGAGCCAAGCCAGTTAGGGCTGTACTTGCCACTTTTTTGTGTATCCAGTTAACTGCCATGATATTTTGAATTTAATTAAAAAAGGTCCACTGCTTATGTCTATAGATGCTATGGCATTCAAATGCGTATACTAAAAATTAAAGAAGTTAAAAAAAAACACCCAAGATGAACTTAATACCAGGAGTAAAATGTACTTAAAGTTAAAAACTCTACAATAACACCGAAACCGGTTTGGCTCAGTGGATAGAGCGTCAGCCTGGGGACTGAAGGGTCCCAGGTTCGATTCCGGTCAAGGGCATGTACCTGGGTTGCGGGCACATCCCCAATGGAAGATGTGCAGGAGGCGGCTGATTGATGTCTCTCTCTCGTCGATGTTTCTAGCTCTCTATCTCTCTCCCTTCCTCTCTGTAAAAAATCAATAAAGTATTAAAAAAAAACACTCTACAATAAGAAAATTCTAAATATATCACAAAGTGAATGGATTAAGTTTCATTACACTGATTATCAAGAAGGCTTAGAACTGACTAAAAATAAGAGATGGTCCCAATTAATTTATCTTATTCAGATTTCTTCCACCTATAAGTCTCTAGCCACAATAAACTTTTTATTTCATTTAATAAAAATGGCAACATTATTTCCTTTCAAAATTTATCCTATATAATAAAAGGCTAATATGCAAATCGACTGAACAGCAGAACGACCAGTCTCTATTATGCACACTAACCACTAGGGGGCAGATGCTCAACGCAGGAGCTGCCCCCTGGTGGTCAGTGCACTCCCACAGCCAAACTCCCCACCACTGGCCAACCTCCCACAGTCCCTCCCCCTGGCTGGCTGGCCCTGACTGCCCCAATAGCTGGCCAGGCTGAGGGACCCCACCCATGCACAAATTCGTGCACTGGGCCTCTAGTTATAAATAACTCCCATAGATGAGAAGCTCGGCATAAGTAAACTCCCAAGCCATTTCTAAAGATATTTTTGTGAAACATCTGTTTATTAAAAAAAAAAAACAAAAACACTTCAGAGGATATTATATTTTATTGTATAAATGTCAAATGTTGCCGAAGCCGGTTTGGCTCAGTGGATAGAGCGTCAGCCTGCGGACTGAAGGGTCCCAGGTTCGATTCCGGTCAGGGGCATGTACCTGGGTTGCGGGCACATCCCCAGTGGGAGATGTGTGGGAGGCAGCTGATTGATGTTTCTCTCTCATCGATGTTTCTGACTATCTCTCTCCCTTCCTCTCTGTGAAAAAGTCAATAAAATATATATATTAAAAAAAAGTCAAATGTTTTACAGTTCTGCTTTACAATATCTTATGTATCCTATAAAATAAATGTAATTTTAACATACACTGGAATTCATAACAGAATACAAAGAACAGATGTTTGAAATATAACCAGTAGGAAATTTATTCCTAATATTATCATCCAATCCTTTGGCTAAGAAATGTGTCCAATATTACAGATAAACTTTATCTTCTTTAAAATATGTTGTCCACTGTTTTTCTGTTTCTGTCACAGTAGCTATAAATAGTTGTTTAAGGATATCCTTATCTAAATTTCTGCCTGCAAAAAGAACAAAATATGGTGTGATTATGCTATGCTTATTAAAATGACACAGTTTAGCTATCAATTCCTGACCATTAAATGCTGATGATCTTCAGAAAATTAAAAACAATAGTAATTGAGTGATTTCTTCCTTAACTTTCTAGTTAAATACTTCAGTACCCAACTGACACTTGCATTAATCACTTTTCTAAAGTTCTTTGAAGAGTAAAAGGTCTAGCAGTTCTTATGAATGTTATAACATGATTAAGACAAATATATTAACTACAAGTTTATTTAGGTTTACAAAAGGACTTCTGATTGGTTAATACTGCTTAAGTAGTGCATTATAATCTTTTCAAATATATTTTCCACTTTGCTTTAGAGATTTAACTGCTTGTAACTTACCAATAAGAACCAGTCGATTTGTTCTCTCAGTGTCATCTCTCCAGCACACTGGAGTCTCCTCCAGATCATATAGCTCATAGACACCTTGGACAATCACTTGCTGTGGTTTATCTTTGATCGACACCAGCCCCTGCTCAGAGGAGAATGATCAGTCAACCTCAATATGAACTGAGCCAGATAACTGCTCAGAACTCCTGGGAGTAGAGAGCATAGTGTAACATTTCAAAGCACACAGGTTGTTTTAGCTGCAACACTAAATGAAGTTGTGTGAATAAATCATGCTTTATGCAGTGATTTTCAAAGCGTTTCAGCAATGGAAATAAGAAAAAATGAAAATAGATAAAGGTCATTTGTATAAAACCAGTGCTTCCATTTAAATCCAAATATGCTTTCATATAACAGTCAAGAAAGGGACTCTGTCCAAAACTGTAAAATGTCTACTGCACCTTTAGTCGTATGACCTCCATGCAGTCATCTTCCTTGTTCCTCACATTCTTTTCCCACAGAAGATTCTGTATCAAGTAACATTATGTCAGTAAGACCAACGATTGCTAATAGCAACAACTATGTAACAATACAGTTGATAAAACATTAATCAGTTAACTATTGCATTCACCTGAATAAATTCATTTAGACTTTCTTCCTTTGCATTTCCTGGTACTTCAAATGTGACTGTAATAATACTCTGTAAATCAAGAAAGAGAATCAATAATGATTTTTTTTAAAATAAAAAGTGGTTTTTAAAAAAATCCTAAGTTTTAAGAATGAAAAGTAAGGAACATATTCATAGAAAGTTATATTATGTGTAATTTTCCCACTATTACTTGATTTTTGGTATCAGCAACTCCATTTTCTAAATTTTGAACAGTTGATCAATGGTTTAGCATTTACACAGAGAAACTGCCATAAAAGGGTACTCATCATTTAATTCATCCTTTCCAGGATTCTCAGTGCTAAGAGGAAAGATAATGCACATATATTGTTTATCAACATAAGTACTGAGCCAGGTATTTTTGCCTGGGTCACTTCATTTTATCTTTCATTTACATGTGACAATAATCCTGTGGAATAAAGAGAGTTATTTCCATTTTATAAGCTGGGGGAAATGAGGCTTAGTAAAAAACAAACTACCCAGAACAATGTGCATATACTTAACGATACTGCACTATACACTTAAACATTTCTTAAGGGGGTGGATCTCATGTTATGTGTCTTTTACCACAATTTTTTTTAAAAGTGTTTATTTTTAAATCTTAAACACTGCTTTTAAACTGTTTTTGTAAGTTATGATAATAATAGTATATATTTAAACAAAATGACAGCCTTCTTTCCTCCTCAAAGCAATCACTAAAAATCTATATCAAAATGTACAGAAAATCTTATTAAAATACACAGCAAAAGGGTGCCAAGTGAAACATAATTTGCCAATTTTAAAAGACAGTAGTAATTTAATCTTCAAAAATGCTAACAATGTATTTTATTCAAGTTAGATAACTTGGCATTTAATACTGGGAATGTCTTAATGTAGCACTCAATATTGCTCTATTCTATTGCTTTATTCTTAGCCTAAAAATTTTATATCAGGAAATGATTTTTGCTTTTCGCAGGTTAGAGATATGACAATTGTCTAAGAGGTACAATTAACTCCAGCATGAGAGGAAAAAGCTTTTAAAAATTAAGACAATGCATCATGGGACTCAAGGAGGGAAATAAACATTTTAAAACAAGATGTTTTTCTATGTCAATAAACTCTATTCACATTAGACCCTAAAGATGAAACCCATAAATTCCCAGGGCAAAAATGAGGGTCACAACTCATAATTCATAATTGGCTCTACTGACTAAGTATGCATAGATTGTCCCTTGGGTTTTCTCATCTACTTTCCACCCTCCAACCCCAAGTTCTCCTTATAGGGAGTAAATGAGAAATCCATGAAATATAGAGAATTGTATTAAACATCATTCAAGGATAAAACTTTAATATCACACAATATGTCCTAGGTATTACCCATTTCAGACTTTTCCCCTAGTTTATTATTGTTTTCAATCTAAAAATAACTCTTCTTTCCCAAACACAGAAAGAATCAGAAAACTGAATCAATAATTCGGAAAACTAAAGCAAAATAAGGTACTGAACTTAAAATAAAATCCAGGAATAACCTAAATTCTAGGAGTTTGCTCAGTTTTTTTCTTTAACCTACCAGGTTATTTCCCTCGGTTTTCCATTCTTTTGCAAACAATACCTAATATGCAACCAGTTCTATGTCTTATTCACCTAGAAAACTAAGCCCACTAACTTGCTTAAACCCAAAATCGGCATCTCCACACTCCAGTCCTCTGCTCCTCTTTGCCTGTGTATCTCTACTGTGATATCCTGGCACCAAGAGGTGAATATTCAGTTTGCCTTCCCGAGTTTTGTATTTCTAGGATCCTCTAGGTAATCTAGGCTTGTTTCCATCGCTTCTCTCTTCTTATTGCTTCATCACTAGTTAGTCAAGTTATCCAGACAAGTCTACCTGTGAAATAGTGCTCGATTTATCCCATTTCTATTCTCAATGTAAGAAGGCCCTCATCAAGGGCATGTGAGCTTCTGCGGTATCTTCCTGCTTGGTTCCTGACTCCACACGCCAATCCGGCTGACCCAATACTGTCTGACAACACAGCATGAGTTCTCTCTCTCTCTTTTTTAAAAAATATATTTTTACTTATTTCAGAGAGGAAGGGAGAGAGAGAGAGAGAGAGAGAGAGAAAGAGAGAGAGAGAGAGGGAGAGAGAGAGAGAGAGAGATCAATGATGAGAGAATCATTGATCGGCTGCCTCCTGCACAACCCCTACGGGTGATCAAGCCCGCAACCCTGGCATGTGCCCTGACTGGGAACTGAACAGTGACCTCCTGGGTTCATAGGTAGACGCTCAACCACCGAGCCACGTAGGCCAGGCCATGAGTTTTCTTTGCCTAGCAAATCAAAGCCAATACTAGGATCCCAATACCAAGCAATCATGAAGACTTCTGCACTGGAGTTCTGCTCTTCTAGAACATTCTCACTTTCCCACTTTTAAACACTTTCCCTTACTCTTCTGGTAAAAAATAAATCTACCATTTTGGGGTTACTTTTTGGTGTAAAGTCATTAAAGCGGTTAGCTTTTTGGGAGGAGAGTTGCTTGACTGAACATTTTCTATATCTTGATCTGAATGGGAATTGTAGGGATGTGTGTTCATGTACACATATGGGCAGATATATAGGTAAAAGTACATGTGAAGATACTTGTATACTAAAAATTTGTATACTTTACAGATGAAACATAGTCTTTTACAGTCTACTAAACCAAATGAGACAGTTGGAGTTCTTGATTCCATAGTCCTTTGTCTGCAATATTATATTCTGTTCTATGTTTAGACATCTAAAGCAGAAGTCTCCTGGAGAGCTTTACACAAAGAATAGGCACATCCTAGTTACTGATGAAATGACACACGTCTGGCATTTGCTTTAATACACTCCAGCAAGGGTGATGGATACATGTAGGTTCATTATACTTGTTTAGTTTTATGTATGCTTGAACTTTTCTATTTAAAGAAAAAAGTTTAAATAATATTGCAGCAAAAGAAATGCTGGGAAGATAGATGAAATTAAACCAGCAAAATGTTGATGGCCATTTCAACTGGGTCATATATATGAAGGGTTCATTTACTACTCTTTCTACTTTTATATATCTTTGACATTTTTCAAGAGAAAATGTTAAAAATATACATAAACATTAATATGTACATTCTCAAGGCCCATTCCTGGAGATATGAGAGGTGGCAACAACTGAGCATCCAAGTTCTTTTTAAAAGCTCCAATTGATTCTGATGTACACCCCCATTTGAGAATCACAGCTTTGCATTCTTTTAATATTCACTAAGCACCCATCATAAATTTCTAACAATGAGAAATTTACATTTAAGGAATTTAGAGACTACTGCAAGGGAAAAGCATGTCAACCCGAACTACAAAGCATGAGAAATGCCATGATATACTCAAGACACTATGGGTGCAGACGCTGGCCATTTTAAAGGTTCTTGAAAGTGAATACTACATCTTTTAAACCTTATGACTCCTACTATGATGTCCTTTACCCAGAAAGTCATTAAAAATGTGATTCAAGTCCATTTTGTAACTAATATTGAAATTATAAACAGTTTTCCAAAAAATTCGACCTGGCTTTTATATTTTTCCAATTCACTCATTTTAAAGATAAGATAAATATTCTATTAAGTTTCTGAGAAAAGTGTTACAAACATGGTAGTATAGCTTCCCATAAATATGAGCCAAAACGGAGATAAAAGAACAAGTGGCTACTGTTACTTTGGCCCTATTACAATTAGTAAGGACTCAAAAAATGAGTAAGAGCTTCAAGACAGAGAAGGAAGACTAGGTGCAATGCTCACCCACACCCCACTTCCTTTCACTGTGCTTACATGAAACAAAGAAGTTACCCTAAAGCTCTACTATCTACGACTTGCTTAAAAGAAAGATGAGCACAGAGAATATTTATTTTGTTTGTTCCTAGCACTTTCAATATTTACCTCAGGAATTAGAGTTTTAGAGAATGAAAAACATCTTAACAAGTTTAAATTTATAGTGCTCAATTGAAACTCAAAGCCAATTTTTATTTAAATAAGCCATACATGCTTATACCAAACTTCCCTAATCAGTTCAATATAGTTAAAAATAGGCTGCATATAGAACCACTATGTTGCTTTTAAGTGACTCCCTCAGAAGAACTGATAGAATATGCTGAGTGACCTATAGAATGGAGAAGTTAGAAAGCATGATTTTCTAAACATTCTAAGCCACTCCAGTTTAATGAATTCCTATTATGTTTTAAGAAGAGAGATTAGATGACCTCAAAAGCATTTACATTCTGAAAACTATCAACACAATTAAAAAATACATTTTTAGAAAGAGTTCTAATAAAATAGTCCTAAACAGAACCTATTTAGTTAAAGAGATACTGTAAAAATATTTTCAAGATTTTTTTTTTACCTGATCAAGGTGAGGTTGTATTGTTGGCAAATGTTGAAGTTTTTTCTGCAAACTAAGAACAACTAATTATAAATTCAGAGATCAATATATTTTTTTATTTAACCTTGTACATTTCTTAACGATACAAAGCTACATAAGGAAGACATATTCACAGTTTAATCTATTATATAGTTTACATGTTGCTCACATATTCTAATAGAGAAAAGCTGGCAGATTATTTTAAAACTTTTCTTAAAAATGTACAAACATTCACATACATAAACACAATATAAAGAAAAACTAATCTTTAGCAACACTATTTTGTGTGGTTAAATATGTCAGTAGATTTCTTTTTAATTCCAAAAGTTCTAACTAGCCTGAAACCCAGATACAAAAATCTAAATAAGCCTAGAAAACTATAAATAAGCATTTTTACTACTGCTCAAAACTTCATCAAGTCTCCCCATGCTTCCTAATATGAAATTTCTGGTACCTAAAGAAAGTTAGAAGAATAAATTTTCTTTTATAAACGTTTTCCTTTGTACATGACTACTTAGTAAAAAATAAACAGTATCCATAAATATAAACCTTCTGTATATTCAGTTAGTGGTAAAAACAAAAAGCCAGAATCTTAACAATGCATTATTCTGATATGAAAAGAGCAAGAAAAGCATAACAAATTATAACCATGACAATTGTTAGACACTGATGGGGGTAGGCTGGGAGGCGGGAAGGACTTAAAACCTTGCAGATGTTTTGCCTTGAAGAACAGCGAGGGGTAAATTAGTAATAGCAAGTTTAGGAAAGAGAAAAGGCTTGTAGGAACTGTTGGAGGGAATGAGTCTCTCTGGGGGTGAGGGGGAAGTCTTAGTAGGGAAAGTGTCAAATTAAACCTTCCCAGCTAGTTGCTCAGGAATGGATTCTCCTGTTCAACAACCAAGCACAACTGAGAAATATGCAAAGGCCTTACCTATAGCGGGGACATCACATTAAACAGCTACTTTTTTAAGTGTCACTAATGCATTATAACTGTTCTTAAGTAAGTCATCTGCTATTTCAATATTTAATGTTTTTAGACAATGACTGCCTAAAACTTCCGTAGGGAAGGAAAAAGTTTTCTTCTACCCTCTTAAGGTCCCTGGCTGGGTCTGAAAATTAGACTGATAAAGACAGAGTAGCAGGAGGAAAGCACACAATTACTTAAGTTTTACAAGACAGAGGAGCCTTCATAAGAAAATGAAGACCCAAATAAATGGTTAAGCCTGGATGGGTTTATGTTAGGTGTGGTAAAGAGTGCAAAGTCATGGAAAAATAGGACAGGACAGTGTGTCAGCCAAATGTAAGTTGGGGGAAACTCAGTAAGGCCTGCTCCTTCAGATTCCTCCGTGTGTCCATTTGTCCTCAGAGATAAGCATGCTCCTTTCCTCAGGTATAGGGAGGGAGGAAACCGCTCACAGAAGGGTTCATCTACTTCAGAGGAAATGGAAGAAAACATCTGCAAATCATGTCTGATAGTGAAGCATAGTAACTTCCATCTTGTATAGAAAACTGCTGTTTAAAATCCTCTGCTATTGTTAGATAATCCCTTGTTCTGTAAACTCTGTCATTATAAACTCTGTCACTTTAAGATAGTCTGTTATTCTGTAAAATGACTTTATTTTTAGTTCAAATAATAGAAAAAGATAAACTTAACTGTCTGACCTTGCAAGCTAGCCATTCAATGTATTAGGCCTGCAGCTCGTTAGCCACATGCGGCTCTTTGGCCCCTTGAGTGTGGCTCTTCCTAAGCCTTAGGAGTACCCTAATTAAGTTAATAACAATGTACCTACCTATATAGTTTAAGTTTAACAAACTTGGCTCTCAAAATAAATTTCAATCGTTGTACTGTTGATATTTGGCTCTGTTGACTAATGAGTTTGCCGACCACTGTAGACTAATATTGATAACAATTCCCATATTCTTATGCCAAACTCATTGTGTATTCAAGTACAAATGTCTGTAACAATAACATACACAGAGCCCTTTGTAATATCTGCAAACAAAGAGGCTTGAAAAGTATAAATACCGGAAACTTCCTGTATGTGGTGTTCAGAATTTGACAGAGGTAATCTGCTCTGAACCTGCGCGCAATAAAGATGACTCCTAACTAATTGGCTCATTAGGCATCTTGTCCAGCTTGCTGATTTGCGATATAACAATAGGAGTTAACACCTAAAAATACAAAAACTCCTGCAACTCAGCCACAACAAAATCAAATAACCGGATTTAAAATGGGGTAAGTACTTAAACAGACATTTCTCCAAAGATGATATAAAAATGGCCAACAAACATATGAAAAGGTGCTCAACATCTCTAACATTAGATAAATGCAAATCAAAGCCACAATGAGCTATCACCTCATACCCATTAGGACAGCTGCTACCAAAAACAACAGAAAGTACTGACAAGATGTAGAGAAACTAAAACCCTTGTGCACGGTTGGTGGGAATGTAAGATGGTGCAGCTGCTATGGAAACAGTGTGGTGGTTCCTCAAAGGCTTAAAAATAGAAATACCATAGGATACAGCAATCTCACTTTTGGGTACATATCCAAAAGAAATGAAAGCAGTATCTTGATGAGATATTAGCACACCCATATTCATAGCAACATTATACACATACAGGGAAATACTATTTAGCCTTTTAAAAGAAGGGAATCCTGCCCTGGCCAGTTTGCTCTGTGGTTAATGTCAGCCCATGGACCAAAGGATGGGGGGAGGGGGGTTCAATTCCTGGTCAAGTGCATGTACTTCAGTTGCAGGCTTGATCCCCAGCCGTGTGCGAAAGGCAACCAATTGACGTGTTTCTCTCTCTATCTCTATCTCTATTACATTCTCTCTCTCTATCTCTATCTCGATCTCGATCTCTCTCTCTTCCTCCTCCGTCCCCTCCATTCTAAAAAAAATCAAGGGAAATAATATCCTTGAGTGGGAATTTTTTTAAAAGAGAAGGAAATCCTTCTTTGTTAAATATGGATGAACCTTGAGGACTAAATGAAAAAGTGAAATAAACCAGTCACGATAAGACAAATACTGCTTGATTCTACTTATATGAATATCAAAGTAGTCAAATTCATAGAAACAGATAATAGAATGATGGCTGCCAAGGGTAGTGGGGAGGGAAAAATGGAGAGTTGTCACTGAATAGGTGTAGTTTTAGTTTTGCAAGATAAAGCAGTTCTGTAGAGTCAATCCACAACAATGTGAATATACTTGTTGAACTGTACACTTAAAAATGGTTAAGATGCCTTTAAAAAAAAAGATACTAATGTACAGAAAAGAAATTTACATTATGCTCTTTCTTATAAAAAAGATTCCCTTTGGGGAAAGACACAGGAAACTGATCCATCACTGAGGGGAAAGAAAGTATCTGTGGTAATATCCTAAGTTAAAATTTTCTATGTATTTCATGCATTTTGTCATAGAAAATGTTATATATATTTGGTATAAAAATATTAATGATTAGTCTTAAAGTTAACTACCATTTACACTATAACTTCTATAGGAAAATGTACTGTGATTTCCAAATATCCAATTAACAAAGCTTTCAAGAACATAATCATTCGGAGCGGTCTTTTATGTCAAAGAATGACAGGAAGCTTAAATCAAGTGTGCAACTCTGTAAATCATTCCTGTAACACCTGTAACTGTGGAATAACAGGTAAATTATAATAAAAATGACCAAAATACAGGAAACATACCTTATTCCAGAGAGACTGTCAAAGGCATGAAGATCTAACACATTAGAGAGGTCAACTCTAAAAGAAAGAAAACCAATGTAACAGTGTAAAATTCTAGAAAATATATTCAATTAATCCAGAAAAAAAATCTCAAAGACTGTTTTGTCAAAAATGTAGACATAAAGATTTATCAGTATATCACAGTATTTTGGGAAAACAAAAATGACAGGCAAGAAACAAAAAGCTTGTAAAAATAACCTTTTTATAGATTTAATACATAAAATTTTAAAAATTGGTTGAATGGTCTAAGACCCAGGTTACTTTGTTATTGCTTCAATGAGCTATAGTTTCTTTAGTTTGTTGTTTATTTATTTAATATTTTTTAGATTTTTATTTAAAGTATTGCATAAGCCCCCCGCCCCCCATTAACCCATTCTAGCCCATCCCACCACCAGCCCCAGGCATTAGTTAGTTTTTTATTTTTTTATTTTCAGTAACCTTTTTAATCCTAAAAATCCATTCATATATATAAATTTCAGTTAAAGAACTGAAACTTTTCAAAGCAGCAGTTTATTACTTAAAATATGAAATGAGAGTAGTGGAACAAATAGAATTTTTATATTTCTTTTACTCCACCTCCCTCCTTCCATGATATATAATAGGTAATATTGTAAGAATGTGAGGAGTCAAACAACCACTGTATTAGAAATATTCATTAGGACCCGTATCTATATGCAAATAATGTGGTTTGATTTCATTTCCTTCAGAATGGTGTTGCATATAAACTGAAACTTCCTAGTTAGTGTTCTATCTGCATAAACATTATGTTAGAATTATTTAGTAGTAATTAAGTAAGCCTTATTATGAAAGCAAGTATTCAAATCAGAAGAGACGATCATTTCAAAATTAGCATTAGCTGTGTTTTGAACTCATAAATTTATGAAGACTAGTGATTGAGTTCTAATTTTTACATGAGTCTATTAAACAGTTAAAGATGGTGATTTCTCTATAATCAAAGCTACAATGTAAAGAAAATGACAACCATATAATTAAATTTCAAAATTAGATTCCAGGAACTTGCCAAACATCTATTACATTTTTCACAAGGAAAACCAAACCACGTCAAGATTTTTAAAAATGCGTAAACATGTAAACTAAACCTTCTCTTTTAACTTACTAGTAGGACTGACTGACCAGCTGTGTTTGCTTTGCTCATTCTTAACAGTCTGCCATATATTCATACTTGTGCCAACAATACTCTCTGTTAGATTATGATGCTTATCCTGGCACAAGGCAGACAAATTCCCATCTTATTAAAAGAAGAATACACCAAAGTTCTCTGTTAATAGACAAACAATATTTCAAATTCCAGATATTCTAGATGAGCAGAATTAGGAAAACGATCCAGCAAAAAAATAAATGTTCCACGAAGGAATTTTTTAAATATTGATTTTAGAGAGGAAGGGAGAGGGAGAGATAGAAACATCAATGATGACAGAGAATCATTGATCAGCAACCTTCTGCATGCCCCCCACAAGGGATCAAGCCTGCAACCTGGGCATGTGCCCTGACCAGGAATCAAACTGTGACCTCCTGGTTCATAGGTTGACACTCAACCACTGACCCACACTGGCCGGGCAAAGAAATTTTTTAATATCAATTTATGTAAGAGATCAAAGCCTCAACATTAAACATATTCCCTTTTTCACTATCACAACTGAGCAAATATTTATACTGACAGGCGATGAATGAAGTTTCCCCCAAGTTTATTATCTTTACCTTAGGAAATAACTTTAAAGTTTTAAAAAGTTTACACATGCCATTTGTGTGAATATCAAAATTCAAGCCAATTGTGTGAATACCAAAAGTCAGTTTTGTAACACAAGCTTCTAAATAAACTCGTTTCACTAAGACTGTGTCCTTGAGAATACATGTCATAGATTTAGAGATAATTCTGCTTTGTACTCAGATTCTTTTGACATTTCTAAAATAGATAGGATCAACACTAGATCTGTACAGGTTAAATTCTACAGAGAATGATAAAATATCAAAGTCTCTCACTGTATTCTCACCAGATTCTCAATGGAGAGTAAAAGAGGAAAAAGTCTAAGCTTCCAGATAAAAGTTACCATAGACTTTCTTCAAATCTATTATCGCCATGAAAAATAAATGATTTCACTCACTAGAAAGCTAACTGCCCTGGCATCAAATGCATTTAATTTCCTCCTTTGAAGATAAAAACATCAGATATTTTTCAAGATATTAATATTAAAAAAAAAAATAAAGACTAGTACCATCATGTAAAAACTAAATGAGAGAATAAAGCAAACACAAAGGGGGAAGTAAAGAACTTTGAAAGCTCATCTTTTCTCCTAATTTCTTGAACTATCTATGCCAGGAGTACCTAATCAATGAAGAACTTTCATTTTTCCCTATGTCTAGAGTACTTTAAGTAGCCTAAGACCAGGGAAAGGAGAATGACAAGGAATAGAGCTCTGGCTGTCCAAGGTGGAAAGGGAAGTTCAGAGGCTACTCCAGGGATATTGCCTATAGTCATCTTTTCAAAGTTCAGTGAGTCTCATGAACAGGGGCCACCAGCCAATTCCAGATCTGTGAATTATTAATACCATCCAATAGCTATACCCCGAACTCTAGAATTAAATTTCCAAATGCTTTCCTCAGTGGCACCTCAAAAGCCTAAAGAACTAAATCACCTTACTAAACCCACTGCTAACATCACCCTACCCCAAAATTGCTCCTTCCTTCCTGTATTTCCTGACTTGGAAGAACTGTGCAATATTCAATCCATTTCCCAAGAGTCATACTGCTTTTACTCCTTCACTAGATCCTTGCTGCCTACAGGAGAAAATCAAAACTATGTATCATGGTAAAGGTGGTATCACCACCTTTGTGGTAAGTTCTCTATCTCCTCAGTCTTATCTCTTTTTCTCTCTGCAACATAATACCATACGTTCTAGTCATTTTGAAATATTCATTGGTGTCTCAAATATAAAAACTCCCTTAGACCTAGAATGCCATTGCTACTCTTGTCCATCTGGAAAACTCCTATTCATTTTTTAAGACTCAGGTCAATGATCACCTTCTCAGTTAAAATTTTTTGACTCTTCATCAAGAACAGTTGAGTAATTGTTCTTTATCTTCCTGTTCTTACAGGAACCTGTGTATCTAATATTCCTGTTACATTAATAATATGATATATTGGTTTTTGTTTGCTTTTGTCTTCCTCAAATGACTGATCACTCTGAAGACCAAGTTTTTGCCTTACCCATTGCTTAAACCGTTAACATACCACAAAATGCCTAGCAACTGGTAGCATGCTCAATATATAGTTTGTTGAATAGAATAACTTATTATTAAGAAATTGGATTTAGGTTTTCCTCTGTGCAGTCCATTTACATCTCCAAGATTTAAAAAAAGTCCAAAAAAAGATAAGAATGGAACTCCTAATCTTTCCCTCCAGCTTCTAAAGTTCGGGTGTGGTCCATTAGAATCCCATTTGCCTCAAAATCAACTTAAGACATACCAATAAAACAATGCTACACATCATTGTCATTCTTTAACTTATACACTCTCTAGGTAAGCTTTTCTTACACATGCTTATAGCAGCTTTACTATGGTCAGTTTTACTACTGTCAGCATTTGTCTATCACAAAATGCTTAAGGGATTAAAAAAAAATACACACACCGTAACACAAAACTTCCATCAGAGTGATTTCAACTGTTTTGTTAAAAACCAAATCTCTAGTTTCTAAACTGGGAAACTCAAGTTACAATGCCTCAAGGAATTTTGGGAAATATCCTATATAATAAAAGGCTAATATGCAAATCAACTCAATGGCGGAAGGACTGGTTGCTATGACACACACTGGACACCAGGGGGCAGACACTCAATGCAGGAGCTGCCTCTTGGTGGTCAGTGCGCTCCCACAGGGGGAGCACTACTCAACCAAAAGCTGGGCTCACAGCTGGTGAGCGCAGTGGCGGTGGTGGGAGCCTCTTCTGCCTCCGCAGCAGCGCTTAGGATGTCTGACTGCCTGCCGGCTTAGGCCTACCAGAAAGCGGGCCTAAGCCGTCAGTTGGACATACCCCAAGGGCTCCTGGACTGTGAGAGGGCGCAGGCCGGGCTGAGGGACACCTCCTCCTCACTGAGTGCACGGATCTCGTGCACTGGGCCTCTAGTTTGATATAAGATTCCTGACCTACTAGTAAGAATTCTTCCATGGAGTTCTGATCTTCACTGAAAAGGATCCCAACCCAACATCATGCTCAACACAAGAAGTGCTACTTCAGAAAGTCCCTAGATTCTCAGATACACTGGCAAACACCTGACACTGAAGAAACAGAAAAAAAGGAGAATTTATTCCCTGTTCATTCATCCATTTGAAGTAACAAAATTTAATCAGTGCATGTTTGCTATTCTATAATATAGCAGAACAATGATAGAAAAGTATATAAACACCAAAATCATTATATGATAAACTATTCAAGATGAAACCTTTATACAGGAAAATAAAGATCCTAAATAAAAACCAACATTAAAAAAATTAAGCAAGATAAATCCACAGGCCTTTAAAAAACTGATTTAAGATGTTTGTAAATATGAACCAAATAAATGCTATTACAACAGAACTATAGCTATTTATATGGACATGATTTTTAAAACCTTACTTAAGCATTATATAGTTGTCTGTCATTTTATAAAGAAAGAAACATTAAGGAGAAAAGAAACAGTAAAATGCAATAGGAAGAAGACATACTGAAGAATGCTCACAATATGAGTTAGGTAGGCTATCAGACATTTTTTACACTGGAATTTGAAATGCAGGGAGCATATTTGGTGTATGCTTGTAGAAAACTTACACTCAGGGCATTCTTCTGCCACCTCTGCCAGCAGACCAGTGGCTCCTGAGAATGCATACAAAATTAATTCACCAGCTGCTGACACGCATATAAGCAGCTGCTGCTGTTACTGCCTAACATTTATGGTAGTCTGTCAGCACCTCTAATCTCTGCCCTAGCAGATGAGCCACTCAACTTAGGCGTCTGCTGCACTTCCAAGGACAGATCTTTGAATTAAAAACTAGGTGGCACAGACTGCAAGCTGTGAGTCTCAGAGCTGTGGCTGCATGTTTCTGGGTCTATCAGCTGCTGGGCCATTCTTGCTGAAAAAAATGAGCTTACCGAAATACCCCTGTAAGCATGCAATGGAAAATAAGAGTTCAATCTATAGAAATCCATTTTAGGAATATATTAAGAACACATAATTTTATAAAGTAATGAACATCTGTATAAACACAATGGAAAGAGAGAAGAACCTACAGGAAATGGAAATTAAAGTTTTTTTAAAAAAAGGAATATATCAGGAACTTTAAGGTTCCATGTATTTTTACATGACAGATGATTTCTGCAACCATGAAACACTAGGAAGGTTTCAAAATATTACAGTGCCCTGGTTGGTGTTGTTCTGTGGTTAGAGCATTGTTCTGCCCACCAAAGGGTCTCGGGTTCGATTCCCAGTCAAGGGCAGGTATATGGGTTGCAGATTTGATCCCCACCCCAGGCAGGGGCGCATGTCGGAGGCAACCAATCGATGTGTCTCTCTCAAATGGATATCTCCCTCTCTCCCTTTCTTTCTCTCTCTACCTCTCTATCCCTCCATCCCTTCCACCCTCTCTAAAAGTCAATGGAAAAATATCCTCAGGTGAGGATTAACAATAAAAAAGCCATTTAGATATCTCAAAATAAAATAAGATTCTTAATAATATATATTTTTTTTCAGATTTCTACACTAGTTACTTTTATAAATAGCTGAATATCCTACATTTTCCTCTTCATTAGCAAAAGCACAGTTGCACAGTGTTATCATGGCTCTACAGTTTTAATTACAAGAAGGAGAAGCAAATAAATAGATATGCCAAACTAATTTATAAAAAACATTGAAATCGAGAGATGGAAAGATGGCGGCGATATAGGCAGACGCGTCCCAGGTCTTGTCCCGGAGCAAACGGAGTAAGCAGCTGAAACTAATAACACCCACCCCGAATTGGCAAATTTACTCAGCTGGTGAGACGGCTTGCAGCCTGGAAGGGCAGACCTCCCCTGGAAAGGTTAAAAACCAGGGATCTGGGCAGGAAAGTTTGCCAGACCTGAGCCCAGAGGGTCGGAGGGAGACCGCATGGCAGACAGCCGCGTCTCTTGGGACAGACACAGACCCTGACCAGGGTAAGGAGTTCCGCGGGTTTGCTGGCGCCAGGAGATTTGAGATTTGGATTTTGTGATTGCGGAGAACTGAGACTAAAGGGGGCATCCTGAGGAACTGATCAGACCATGCAGTGTCCATAAGAGAGGAGCGTTTCCCAGACCATGCAGTGCTGGTAAGAGGAGCGTTTCCCAGACCGGTAAGAGGAGCGTTTCCGCGGCCGGCCGGCGTTTGTCTGTTTCTTTGTTTTCACTGAACCCTGCTCATAGGACAGTTCGGATACAGACACTCACCTGTGCTGAAGAGAGGGTGAAGGTGCAGACGAGGGGAATCTGGGGAGAGGCTGAGGAAAGAGGGGGAGCCGGAGGAGGTGGCAGCGAATTGAGTGCTGAGACCCCCCTGGGCCCAGGACTGGGGCAGCCATTCCTCCAGAGGGTGGAATTCCTCCCTCCAGCCCCCCAGGCAAGGAGCACAGCCACACCCAGATTCCACCCTGTATGAGATAAAGGACTAAAACAAGCTGATTAGTCCCTGGGAGTTACCAGGGTCTGGCCTATAGAGGGATTTTCAGTCCCACCAACAACACAGAGCAGGGTAAGGATTAAAAAAGGATAGAGAAGCTGTATAGCCTCAGAGGCCAACCCAAAAACACTGCCACCCAGAGGTTGAGCCACAAACTGACTCTTAGGGGAATACAAATTAAGGCAGACTGGATCACAAATACGGCCTGCTTTAAAATCGGGACTGTGATTTGCAACACGGAGGAACAGTGTAATGCAGGCAGATTCAACACTCTCCTAAATACCTGGCAGGACTAAGGCGAACCAGGCTGAAGAGTGGAAGAGCCGAAGGACCATCACTACTGCAAATTTTTTCTTTTTCTTTTTCTTTTTAATTTTTTCACCTTTTTACTAAGAAACCAATTTTTTTTTTCTCTTTTTCTTCTTTTTCCATCACCTGATTTTACCCTTTCAATTACCACATTTTTGTTTTTGACCAGTATTGTTGCTCCTACCATTTTGCCATTTTTTGAAGTGCCATTTTATTTTCTCTTTATTTTCTTTTGGGATTAGTGTTCTCCATTCTATTTTCATCGTTCCTTTAGCATTAATTTTCCCTATCTCAATTCCACCTCTTTGCTAAAACCCTCTTCCTTACTTTTCCCCTTTTGGTGTCCTGTTTCTCTTACCCTATTTAAGGGTAAGACTTTGGTCCAGACTTTCCCAATTCCCTCTTTTTACCCCCTGTCTAATTCCACCCTACTTATATATCCTACTTCCAATCTACTGCTCTAAATCCTTATACACCTATTCTTTATCCTTCTTCACTTTCCAACCATTTTTTTTCTCTCTTATCTTTCTATTGTTTTCTTGATTGTCGAATATATTGGGCTTTTTTTTTTTTTTTTTTTTTTTTTTTTTTTTTTTAATTTGTTTGTTTGTTTTGTTTTGTGTTTTTTCTTCTTTTTTAGGACTGGTTGTGAGGTTGTTTTTCTTTTTCTTTTTCTTTTTCTTTTTTTTTTCTGCTGGTTTTTCCCTTCCCTCCCCCACCCCACCCCAGTTATTTTTGTGCTTCTGTTTTCCCTTACCCCTCTGGATATTATTGGTGGTTTGTAGTTTGCATTCATCTCCAGGGATCTGTTGCTGGAATTTGTTGAGATTAGTGGCAGTTCTATTGGAGTTTGCTCCTCATACGGGGAGTCTCTTCCCCACTTCTACTTCATTCTCTTTTTTCGCTCTCTTTTTTTCCCCCCTCTTTTTTCCCAATTCTATTTTTGCACTCCTTTTTTGTTTGTTTTTTTCTTATTTTTCTTTTCTGTTCTCTCTTTTATCTTCTTCTCTTCTTTCTCCCTTATCCCCTAATTCTCTTAATTCGGGTGGTCACCTTTATTTGGAGTTATTAATATTGTGAATATACTTGTGTTCAGTGCCTGGTACGTTGTGCCTTGCTCTGTTGTATTTTGTGCCTTTAAATCAACGCAGCAGATCCAAGCAACAGCAGCCCCCTGATCACCGCAGCCTCCTGATCACCACAGCCTCCTGATCACCACACCCTCTGTCTGTGGAACAGCAACTGTACGTGAAGCCTCCCCCCACCAGCCAGAAGAGCCAACACAGCTGTGAACAACACCCACCAGAGGAGCTGCTGCCAACTGGAAAGCAGCTGCTACCGCAACCGTCTGAGCAGCAACCACAACCCAAGGAGCCCCTGCCACCCAGGGAGCAGCCACTGAACATCTCAACATCTACATATGTCAGCGAGATCAAACATGGGTAGGCAAAGAAACCCCCAAAGGAAAGAAAAGGAGGACTCGCCAGAAAAGCAGCTAAGTGAGACAGAGATATGCAACATGACGGAAAAAGAATTCAGAATAAGGTTCCTAGAGTACATGCACCACATGTTCAAGAAGCAAGAAGAAACAGATGAAAAACTCAACTACTTATGCAAGAAGCTAGAAGAAACAGATGAAAAAATCAACAACTTAAGTAAGTCCCAAGAAGAAATGAAGAGTGACATAGCTTCAATAAAAAACTCCATTGAAAGTATCAACAGTAGACTGGGAGAAGCAGAGGACCGAATTAGTGAATTAGAAGACAAGGAAGCAAAACACACTCAAACTGTACGGCAAATGGAGAAAAAAATTAAAAGACAGGAGGAGAGCCTAAGGGAGCTTTGGGACAACATGAAACGAAACAACATACGAATAATAGGGGTGCCAGAACAACAGAAAGATGAACATGGATTAGAAAACCTATTCGAAGAAATAATATCAGAAAACTTCCCTGAGGTGGGGAAGAAAAAAGTCACACAAGCCCAGAGAGTCCCAAACAAGGTGAACCCGAAAAGACCCACACCAAGACACATCATAATTACCATGGCAAATGTTCAGGATAAAGAGAGAATCTTACAGGCTGCAAGAGAGAGACGGAAAGTAACATACAAGGGATCTCCCATTAGATTATCAAATGATTTCTCAACAGAAACACATCAGGCCAGAAAAGAATGGACGGAAATCTACAAAGTGATGCAAAGCAAAGGACTGAATCCAAGAATACTCTATCCAGCAAGGCTATCATTCAAAATTGAAGGGGAAATAAGAAGCTTCACAGACAAAAAAGGGCTAAGGGAGTTTATCACCACCAAGCCAGCCATGCAAGAAATGCTAAAGGGACTGGTGTAAAAAGAAGAAATATCAAGCTCAGAAAGAAAACAGCCACACACACACACACAAAAAGAAATGGCTACAAACAAATACCTTTCAATAATAACTTTAAATGTAAATGGACTAAATGCTCCAACCAAAAGACATCGAGTGGCTGAATGGATAAAAAAACATGACCCATACATCTGCTGTCTACAAGAGACCCACCTCATTAGAAGGGACTCACACAGACTGAAAGTGAAGGGATGGAAAAATATCTTTCACGCAAATGGAAAGGAAAAGAAAGCTGGGGTAGCAATACTTATATCTGACAAAGTACATCTCAAAGTGAAGGCCATAACCAGAGATAAGGAAGGCCACTTCATAATACTAAAGGGATCAATACAACAAGAAGATATAACCCTGGTAAACATATATGCACCCAATGCAGGAGCACCCACATACATAAGAAAACTTCTGGAAGAAATCAGGGGAGAGATCGACAACAATACAATCATAGTAGGGGACTTTAATACACCACTGACATCACTGGATAAATCCGCTAGACAAAAACTCAGCAAAGAAACAGCAATCCTAAATGACTCACTAGATCAGATGGACTTAATTGACATCTTCAGAACACTTCACCCCACAGCTGCGGAATATACATTCCTCTCAGGTGCTCATGGGACATATTCAAAAATAGACCACATATTGGGTCACAAGCAAAGTCTCCACAAATTCAAGAAGATTGAAATCATAAAAAGCTTCTTCACAGACCACGATGGCATAATGTTAGAAATAAACTACAATAAAAACAACCCAAAATACTCAAACACTTGGAAGCTGAATAGCATGTTATTAAATATTGATTGGGTTACCGATGACATCAAAGAAGAAATTAAAAACATCCTGGACACTAATGACAATGAAAACACAACAATCCAAAACCTCTGGGACACAATGAAAGCAGTCCTGAGAGGGAAGTTTATAGCTCTACAGGCCTATCTCAAAAAACAAGAAAAAATGGTAGTCAATCATCTAACTCTACAACTCAAAGAATTAGAAAGAGAGCAACAAGAAAACCCCAGAGTGAGCAGAAGGAAGGAGATAATAAAGATTAGAGCAGAAATCAATGAAATAGAGACCAAAAAAACAATACAGAAAATCAATGAAACCAAGAGCTGGTTCTTTGAAAGGATAAACAAGATTGACAAACCCCTAGCCAGGCTCACCAAGAAGCAAAGAGAGAGGTCCCAAATAAACCAAATCAGAAATGATAGAGGCGAAATAACAACAGACCCCACAGAAATACAAATGATTGTTAAACAATACTACGAGCAACTCTACTCCAACAAACTGGACAACCTGGAGGAAATGGACAAATTCCTAGAAAAATACAACATTCCAAAACTCAATCAGGAAGAATCTAAAAACCTCAATAGGCCAATAACTATGGAAGAAATTGAAGCAGTCATCAGAAAGCTTCCAGCAAACAAAAGCCCAGGGCCAGACGGCTTCACAGGGGAGTTCTACCAAACATTCAAGGAAGAACTAAAACCTACCCTCCTCAGACTACTACAAAAAATTCAAGAGGAAGGAACGCTTCCAAGCTCATTCTATGAAGCCAGCATCACCCTAATACCAAAACCAGGTAAAGACATCACAATGAAAGAGAATTACAGGCCAATATCCCTCATGAACATAGATGCCAAAATCCTCAACAAAATCTTAGCAAATCGGATCCAGCAGTACATCAGAAGGATCATACACCATGACCAAGTAGGATTCATCCCAGAGATGCAAGGATGGTACAACATCCGTAAATCAATAAATGTGATACATCACATAAACAAATTGAAAGAAAAAAACCACATGGTCATATCAATTGATGCAGAAAAAGCATTCGACAAAATCCAACACCCATTTTTGATAAAAACTCTCAGAAAGGTGGGAATAGAAGGATCATACCTCAACATAATAAAAGCCATATATGACAGGCCCACAGCCAACATCATACTCAATGGACAAAAACTAACACCATTTCCCCTAAGAACAGGAACAAGACAGGGATGCCCACTCTCACCACTCCTGTTCAACATAGTACTGGAAGTATTAGCCATTGCAATTAGGCAAGAAGAAGGAATAAAAGGCATCCAAATTGGAAAAGAGGAAGTAAAACTGTCCTTATTTGCAGATGACATGATATTATACATACAAAACCCTAGAGACTCCATCAAAAAGCTACTAGACTTAATACATGAATTTGGCAATGTAGCAGGATACAAAATTAACCCCAAGAAATCTGAGGCATTTCTATACACCAACAGTGAACTTTCAGAAAGGGAGATCAGAAAAACAATCCCATTTACCATCGCACCAAAAAAATTAAGATACCTAGGAATAAACTTAACTAAAGAGGTTAAAGACCTCTACTCAGAAAACTACAGGACGTTGAAAAAAGAGATAGAGGAAGACATAAACAGATGGAAGAACATACCATGTTCTTGGATTGGTAGAATCAACATCATTAAAATGTCCATACTACCCAAAGCAATCTATACATTCAACGCACTTCCCATTAAAATACCAATGGCCTTCTTCAAAGATCTAGAACGAACTCTCCAAAAATTCATCTGGAATAAAAAAAGACCCCGAATAGCTGCAACGATCCTGAGAAAGAACAAAGTAGGTGGGATCTCAATGCCAGATATCAAGCTGTATTACAAAGCCACTGTTCTCAAAACTGCCTGGTACTGGCACAAGAACAGACATATAGATCAGTGGAATAGAATAGAGAGTCCAGAAATTAGCCCGAACCAATATTCTCAATTAATTTTTGACAAAGGAGGCATGAACATACAATGGAGCCAAGATAGTCTCTTCAATAAATGGTGTTGGGAAAATTGGACAGACATATGCAAGAAAATGAAACTAGACCACCAACTTACACCATACACAAGAATAAACTCAAAATGGATAAAGGACTTAAATGTACGACAGGAAACCATAAAAATTCTAGAAGAATACAAAGGCAACAAAATCTCAGACATATGCCAAAACAATTTCTTCACTGATACAGCTCCTAGGGCAGTTGAAACTAAAGAGAAACTGAACAAATGGGACTACATCAAAATAAAAAGCTTCTGCACAGCAAAAGAAACCATCAACAAAACAACAAGAAAACCCACCTCGTGGGAAAACATATTTGCCAACGTCATATCTGATAAGGGCTTAATCTCCAAAATTTATAGGGAACTCATACAACTTAACAAAAAGAAGATAAACAATCCAATCAAAAAATGGGCAAAGGTTCTAAATAGACACCTTTCAAAAGAGGACATTCAGAAAGCCAAGAGACATATGAAAACATGCTCAAAGTCACTAATCATCCGAGAGATGCAAATCAAAACAACAATGAGGTACCATCTCACACCTGTCAGAATGGCCATCATCAACAAATCAACAAACGACAAGTGCTGGAGAGGATGTGGAGAAAAAGGAACACTTGTGCACTGCTGGTGGGAATGCAGACTGGTGCAGCCACTATGGAAGGCAGTATGGAGGTTCCTCAAAAAATTGGAAATGGAACTCCCATTTGACCCTGTGATCCCACTACTAGGAATATATCCCAAGAAACCAGAAACACCAATCAGAAAGGATATATGCACCCAGATGTTCATAGCAGCACAATTCACCATAGCTAAGATCTGGAAACAGCCTAAGTGCCCATCAGTAGATGAATGGATTAGAAAACTGTGGTACATCTACACGATGGAATACTATGCTGCTGTTAAAAAGAAGGAACTCCTACCATTTGCAACATCATGGATGGAACTGGAGAGCATTATGCTAAGTGAAACAAGCCAGTCAATGAAGGAAAAATACCACATGATCTCACTCATTCATGGATAATAAAGACCATTACAAACTTTTGAACAATAATAGATACAGAGACAGAGCTGCCTCAAACTGATTGTCAAACTGCAGTGGGAAGGCCAGAGAGAGTTGGGGGGCAGGAGGGAGGGGAGTAAGAGATCAACCGAAGGACTTGTATGCATGCATATAAGCATAACTAATGGACATAAGACACTGGGGGGTAAGGGAGGGTAGTGGTTTGTCAAGGGCGGGGGGGGGGGGGGAAGGATACTTATGTAATACCCTTTGTAATACTTTAAGAGGAAAATAAAAAAAAAAAAAATAAAAAAAAAAAAAATAAAAAAAAAAAAAAAAAACATTGAAATCAACATTTCTGGATCCTAGTTTTAAAAATGCTCATGTGCCCTGGCCAGTGTGGCTCAGCTGGTTGCTGCCATCCCATGTACTGAAGGGTCCAGGGTTCAATTCCCAGTCAGGGCACATAACCAGATTGTGGGTTCAATCCCCAGTCAGCAGTGTACAGGAGGCAAACGATCAATGATTCTCTTTCTCTCTCCCCCTCTAAAAATCAATTTAAAAATATGCATGTTTTTTTCTTATATTAGATTCAAGTATATTTATCAATTACTTAATATTTATTATTAACTAAATTTATTGTTAATATCACTAATCGTTTTTTACAAGTACCTTGATCTTTGTGTTTCCAAAATTTTTCCCAGTCCATTTATTGATCTGAAATAAATTTAAAAATGAGGAAGAAAAGGTAAAAAATATTGTTTTTTAAAAAACATACAAGGCATATTATTTCTAAAATATGAAGTAAGCATATACAAATTTTTCTGGAACTAGAAAAAAACAAAATATAGAAAAACAAAACTTACATATTTTATAGTTTAATTATTATTTTCCTTCTAATAATAAGTCAGGTATATTCTACTGAGACATTAAAATATGATATGCAAAAATTTACTGCACAACTCACAGAAAGAGGGGCTACTTTGGGATTTATAAAAAGATCCTTCACTTTAGAAAATGTGATTCATAAATAACCAGTAATTCTAATGTTCTTAAAATAAGTACATAAGTAAAACATTTTATTGATACCCAACATTCCCCAAGCACAGTTTGTGGAAATGACTATACACATGCTAGAATTAAAGCCTAGCTCTGAGTGGCTTTGACCCAGCCTGTCCTCAATACTCACAGTAACACTAAGTCATACATCCAGGTTCTTTTAGTGCAGTGGTTCTCAAACTTTTGGCCCTTTAAATACAGTTCCTCATGTTGTGACCCAACCATAAAATTATTTTCGTTGCTACTTCATAACTGTAATGTTGCTACTGTTATGAATCGTAATGTAAATATCTGATATGCAGGATGGTCTTAGGCAACCCCTGTGAAAGGGTCGTTCAACCACCAAAGGGGTCTCGACCCACAGGTTGAGAACCGCTGTTTTAGAGAATAACTTCTCCAATTCCCAGAGTAGAAACTCTACCCATCCTTTCCTTTCTGATACTAAGATAATAAAATACGGCTCCCATTGCATGGCACCAAAAATACTTAAATCTTTTTCAACATACTGTACACCTGATCTAGTTATCTTTATATCATCAATTCCATTGCCTTTAGTGTTACTTGCTGATGGTATTTGCTATTTGTTCAAGCTTGTTCTCATGGGTAAGGCCTCCCGCATACAATGATTCTGAGGCAAGTCTCTCCACTATTTCACCAAGTTCTTAATCTTCTCTTTTGAATGTACTCTGTAAAATGATGGCTCTTTCCTCTCAAATGTTTACCTTCCAACTCCCCAAACCTAATTCCAAGTCAGTTGCAAGTCTGATATACCATGGATGGTAAACAGCCAAAAGGGTCTTTAACTTCTTAATGTGCTTTGTCCAAATTCTTTTCTGGTATAGCTGTACAGTCCAGGCTGGCAACTATCTGGCTAACAGTCAGTCCTGCAGATCCAGCTTAGTCATTAGGGAAATAGAAAAGCCCAGTAGTAATAATCTCAGATCCAAAAATGTTTGCTACATAGATTGTGTTCTTTTTTTCTAGTAATCACAACGATGCATGGGATTTTGGGAAGAGAACAAAATTTAGGAAATGAGTGTCAAAAGGGGTAAAAGAAGTAATCTTCATTTACTGGTTCATCTTTCCTAGACTTTTCAAAATTGTCAACCATCTTTCTATTTCATTTGTTTACTCACTGTACTTTGGAATTACTATATAAATGAAGAAAAAATCTACAATCTGATCATGGTAAGAGTTAACAAACTCACTATGTGCTGGGCACCGTGCAAAGTTCACCAACATTATCGCATATACCAATCAAACCAACTTATGAGGTACGTATTACTCTTGTTTTACAGATGAGACTTAAAAATAATACAGTGAGAAACAGACCAAGGATTAAAACCCAAGCAGATTCCAAAGTCCATGACCTTAAGTACTATGCAATATTATCTGCCCTCCACTTGAAGACATTATTACAGTTTTTCATAGTAAAGTCTGAGAAGCTATTACTATTAAAATAAGACCAAATATGGAGAAAAACATGAATTTTTTTCTTCTGTAATCATTATCATTGTAGGCAATCTCCTAATGAGTCTTAGCTTCATTGATTCCATTCATAACATATACTATATGAACTGGCACTGACAGATTCAAAATCTGATGTCAGCAGACTGTGTCCACTAAAGATGACTAATAATAAAAGCTATTCAATGTCTATTTATAGGTGGCATGTACTAGTTTAGGTCTTATAAAACAATTCAAAGTCCCTAAACTCTAACCTCACTTGAAAAGTCCAAGTTACTGTTGGATCATTTAACACATATTTGAGTATCATTCATATTATCCTATATTGATTGGCGTAGGCCATGGATACTGCAGACATTAAAACAAGTTGGAAAACAGGTATGGTCAGTTGACAGTTAAGGAAGACAAAGTCAATGAAGGTTCAGGTAAAAGTAAGACCACACAAGTCAGGGAAAACTTCACATAGGAGAGAAGAAGAAAAAGATGGGGAAGGGAGGGGTTTTAGAGAATGGATAAAATGACTGGGGGGAAAATGAAGAAGAAAAACAGAGAAGATAAAGGAATTCAAGGACTGGCAGAGTGAGAACACAATATGACTAATAAAAGGATTTCACAAGACACATGAGAAAATAAGTAAATAATCATCCTGGATACAGAGAACTTCATGTAAGGAAAAAGTCAAAGAGAAGACAGGAAAAGGAGGATAAAGTCAGAAGACCCTGAATATCAGTCTATGAACTTTGAGCCATGCTCTGTAAGCAATGGGGAATAATTTCATATAGTACTACTTATATAACAGTCAGTCAATAAAAATACATGTGATTCTCTAAGGGTACATGGTAAAAAATTTTGTGTAGTACACTTAGAATTGGTAGGTACTTAACACTTATAATTTTGTACCTAATAGTTGTTCTTAATTTGTTTAAATCCTCTTCTGAGACCAAGTCTGTTTTATTGATGAGGATGATATCTGCCAGAGCAACTTGCCTAAATTAGCAAATAAGAACAGATGTCAAAACAAAAATGTTAAGAAATTAAAAATAGAAACATCTCCTTCAGATCAATTATCAGTTAAAAACTATATAGTACTCTCTATAGTAATTCAATTTACTCCTAACCTATTCTTCAGATAGTAAGAATAAATTATATTCATTACTATATAAATTCAGATTTCACATTATTCATTAAAAATATTTACTAAGTACTTTCACTTGCTACTCTAGAACAAGCCTCAAAAGTCTACAATCAAGGATGATTTACAATTAGGATGATTATCAACTCATGATTTCCTTTGTAAAGAAATGCATAAAATTCAGATTTCCAATATGGCAAAAATAAAGACAGTTTACTTGCTAAAATATTCCATGTAATAGTTAACATAATTTTCAAAGAAATACAGTGAATTAAGTTTTTTTAAACATTAAACAGTATTTTAAAAAACTACACTTCAGAAGGTTTATCAGGATCTCTAACAAATATCTATTTCATCACTATGAACATATATTTTTTTGTAAAACAGATATACATAAGTTCAAGTTAAAGAATCCAGTTAACAGAAAGCCAAGTAAGAAAATACCTTACTGTAACAGAAGTTATATATTCTACTAACAGGAATAGTAAAGCGAAGGAGTCTTTAAATTTTCCTCAACTCCTCAGGAAATTTTAATCATGAGACTATCTGTTCCTATCCTAGTTTTGTGCTATCTGGAAGTATAGCTAATAAATAACACAAACAAATTCTCAAAAATAAATTAATTTTAATTCATGAAAAGAGCAGGTTTCAATAGCATGCATATCACAATCCCTTTTTTTTGTTTAAGTAAATTTTACATGAATGTGCACATTTCAAAATATAAGCAGGTGCAATCTTTAAATTGGAGGTCTTTTATGTTTAATTTTATTTTGGCTTTTATAATATTTGCTATTTTCTAGTTGGTTTATTTACATTTTCTATAATAAAGATAATTTAATAAAGGAAAAAGTTACAAAAACATTTAAGTTCAGTCTAATTTGAATTATAAGTATATACCAAATGAATGCTTAGGCAGGATTACAAAACAACAGAGTATCACACTCCAAAATGATAGGGAATCAATCCCTTGCTTGCAGTCTTCATTATTTATGTCTGGATCATCCATAGCAAACTCAAGGGAGCCCATTCTTAAACCCAGCAGCATAATTAGTGACTGTCACTTATCCAAAAACCTTTTTCCTATTAGTGAGAATATGCTTAGAGTAGGCAAACTAATTTAAATATTTTAAGTCTAAAGACAAACCAATTAGAAGCATAAAGGTATTTAAACAAAAAATGTTCTAAATGCCAAATTAAACCACATCCATACTGGTTCCTCTGTTGTTCTGAATTGAGTCAACTTTTTTATAATCACTTTCAATCCCAAAGAAATGGTATAAGAATAAGAAAATATTTTTAAAAGAAAATATTTTTTAAATGTTAACGGTTCCCAAACTCCCCATTAATAACTCCTATGCCCAGCACTAACTTTATGCTATAATAAAAAAGTTTTAAACAAAAGTTTAGTTATCAGACATATATTAGAGGACATATTTATTATTATAAATAACAATAACTCAACCACAGGGAAAAAAAAGATAATAAATTCCTTGACTTATGTTTTTATATTTGTTTTTGGTTTTCACATTCATAATTTTCTCTTTCCAATTAGCCAGTAATCAATATATACTTTAAATATGAATACCTAGAAGCTTCATTGATAAGGCCATCAGGTTTTTCTTCTGTTAAATGCTGAACAAAAACAAAGTTTGAAAAAAGTTACTGTAGTGTAACAAAACCTAATGTTAACACAAAGGATTTTACTCTCCTTTTTCACCTCTGACAAAGACTTTAACAAGCTCTATTACTGAATATACAAATTAGTTCTTCTCCATTGGTAATTTTTGTTCCTACTGTGAACCAGTACGGTGTTTTTTTTTTGGAGGGGGGAGGGGAGATTAAATTGTATCCCCTGACATCTCTTCTTAAAAGGAAAACACTCCATATTTAAATAAAGTCATAAAAACATAGAACATTATAGTTCAGGTTTTAGGCATTTTCCTTTTTATAAAGTTGTTCTTGTTCTAAATATTCATTACTACTTATTTTAAAAGATAATCATTGAAATTATACTTTAAACACATCTAATATACTTTCCCTCCATTCCTGTCCACTCTAGAGGACATAATAATAGAATTTGTTAAGGCCTAATACACTTCCCTTAAAAAACTACACTTCAGAAGATTTATCAGGATCTTTAGCAAATATCTTCATCATTATGAATATATGTGTTCTCTGTAAAACAGATATACATAAATTCAAATTAAAGAACCCAGTTGACAGAATACTAATAACAAAATAGCCCCACTCCCCACCCCAGAATGGTACATTATATTAACTCAGTACTGGGCCCTTCATATACCCTAGAAACAAATGTGCTGAGAGAAGGGCCCAGCCCTAATTCTAGCATAAAAACAGTTTATCATTTAGAAACACTTGAGTGATCTGGCCTCTCCATGCAACTATTTATTTTGCTGAGTTTTCCAGAGTCACGCTAGCTCCAAAATAATATTTTGACATTGACTTAGAGGTCCACAAGGTAGTGCTCACCCCTCTGGAGGCAGTTATCATTTTTCCATAATCCTATTTATATCCCAATGTTATCAATGCCATAAGGTTCCTCTGAAAAAATGTGTCACCTTCATTATCTTAATTCTCAAAAGCTGCCTACTGAGATTAGAGGCAATTAGATTAATATTCTTCATATTTGAATCAAACTTCACAATTATTAAATCCTTTTACACATATTATCTCATTTAATCTTCATAACAATTATGGGAAAAGGCTATTCTCCTCATTTTATAAAAGAAGAAACTAAATCTAATGCCATAACCATCATAGAACACATTATAGGTCTATTTTACTAAAATTGGAAATGAAGTAAAAATTACTAAAATTTATAATAGAAAATGAACATTTTTAAATCTTTGTGAAAGCTTTTTGTCTTATTAAATCAGTCTTGCATACAGTGTTACACATCTATAATAAAAGCGTAATATGCCTATAATAAAAGCGTAATATGCTAATTAGACTGAACAGCTGAATGACGTTCCTGACGACCGTCAGGATGAAGCCTGGGATGTGAGGGCCAAGGCAAGCTGCTGCGGCTACGAGGGCCGAGCCCCTTGCACAAATTTTGTACATCAGGCCTCTAGTATGTTAATAATCACATAAGAATATATATATAAAGATGACCTAAAAATTACATTAAAAATTACTTCACCATCTTTGCTCTGGCAGCACATTTTCTAAAAAAATTATTTCATCAAACCAGCTTCACAATTCATGGAGAGGCAGGTCATTAAGATATTTGAATAGTTTGAAACCTAAGAGCAAACTATTAATAATTTTATTTAACAGTATTGGTCAAGTCTATAGAGAAAAGTGTTTTTCTTCTAAAAGTTTGCCAAATTCTATTTTGGAGGAAATAAGACTAAACTAAAAGTACAGTAATGATGTATTGATTTTCACTTTAGGTACAATGCTATAAATTTAACTGCAGGCCCATTCAAATCATGGAAGTCATAGAACTTGAAGAATATTGTAGCAAAAATTGTTCCTTGCCAAAAGACCACGTTTACTATTTTTGACAATTATTCTTGCCCTGAGGCTCTAACAAATCCTATCATTGTGTCCTCTAGAGAATAAGGCTGTTACCATCCTGGAAAGAGAACCTCACATCCAGGCTTAACAAGTGTCTGTTAAATGAATTCTAATTAACACCCTCTATTTGTTGACAGGTACATGAATGTTATTTGAAAAATTTTATATAACATGAAGCAACAAATCCCTTTCTATTCAGTAGTAAATCTATTCAGTAAAGATGTATTTTTAGCAAGTCATCTGTTCCTGAATGATCCTGTAATACTTAAGTTCTTTTAAATTATTTTTCAAAACATCATATTGTTGACCTTTTGGAGGCTTTGTTTACATATAAATTTGGGGCTATTGGCTGTGAGCTGGTGCAGTATAAAAAAGATTTGTCAAGGAAATTAGAAACCAGTTTTGACTTTCAGACCTAAACAGAACTAATGGTAGTTTCACAAAGTAACTCTTGTTTTTAATGCATTTACTTCTCAAGAAAACTAGAAATCTTCACTCAAAGCTATATTTTACTACCTCTAGGCAGTCCAGAAGTATCACATATAAAAATGCTACAACTCTCCAAAATAGCCCAGCCAGTGGGCTCCGTGTACTGTGGGTTGTCCTATGCACCAAGAGGTCACCCATTGGATTCCTGGTCAGGGCACATGCCCAGGGTTGCGGGCTTATTCCCCAGTGAGGGGGCATGCAGGAGGCAGCCAATCAATATTTCTACCTCTCTCCCTCCCTCTCTTTGAAATCAATAAAAACATTAAAAAAACCCACATCTCTCCAAAATAAAAATCTGCCAACACATACAACTCTGTTAAGAATATGACATGTGATAATCATATTATAGCCAAAGAGATAAATACCCTGTTCTATGCACATATGAAGGCTATACAAACCTAAAAAAATAATAAATGCATACTAACATTTATTTTCTCTGTATATCAGCCTAACATTTCCCTTATGTAACCACCCCCTCCCTAAGACAACTCCACAAAATGACTAAAACCAATGTCTGCTATTCAAAAGGACATTCTCTAATATCTGCTTATACACCATTAAGTCAGATGACTTCCATTTATAAGGTTTAAAAAATGGACATTTTGACATTCTATTCTACTGTACAGGCAAGGAAGTAAAACTTTTTAGCAAAAAAAAATACACACACACACACACACACACACACACACACACACATATACACACATATATACCTCCCCAAAGGAATCCTCATCTCTGCTTAAAGACTGTGGCTTTTGCTTATATTTCAAAAAAGACAAAAAATAATTTTGGTGCTAATTAATCCAACATATCCAAAAGATTAAGGTTCAATCCTATAACTTAATATACCATAAGAAAGGAACCCTTTTAAATAACACCATTGTAGGCACAACTTCAGTAAGGGTGTCCTTTTCTGCAGAAACAAGCTGCATTTTTTAAATTTAAAAAAAAGGAAAGAAAACACTGTTGTTGACCAAAGTGGAAATAAATCTAGTGTCAAAGATGTCAGATGACATTATAAAAAAAAAAAAAAAAGCAGCAGGCATTTCTTTCCAATGGATCGGTTATAAATCTAACACTATTTTAGCTTTTAAAAAACGATATTGCATAATGTCAGTCTACTTATTTTGCTGGTCTTTTTCAAGCCAAACTGTTTTCTGACTGAATTGTTTCAACAGCTTGTGCAATATGACAAAAGAACCAAGAAGAAACCTCTTCCTTGACCTTTTCTCTGTAACTTCATTCATTGATTTTATTGCATTAAATGCTGTCACATTTGTAGAACTGAAAAGAACAATGTCAGTAGCCTCGGTGTCAAGTCCTAAGAATAGAGAGCTGTCATTGAAGTTGTCCAATTCTTTGCCCATGATTAAAAAATGAATATTTCAGATCAATGGGTGACAATCCCATTAGGGTGATAGCCCATGATATCAATTACCACTTCAGTTTCAATTTGGCTGGCTGGCCACAGGGTACCATTTTTCAGCTTTACTTGTGATGGGCTGGCTCTGTGAAGCATGACACCCTTAAATTGCTGCCCATTATCCAAGTGTCATTACTTGTACTGCTTCAGAATTCTCTGAATCACAAGCACCTACTGAGGTCAAGCTTTGCAACCCGAGGAATTGGACAAGTTGGCAAATTCTTTATATAAAGGAAAAGTTATTTATCTGGCATCTGACTTAGAAAATCTAAAGTTTCCATTATCCTGACAGTATGTCAGTTTTATGTAGGTATATTGATTTAATAATTTAAGAGGTTTTATCAAGGTGGCAGGGGGTTAAACGTTTACTGTGTTTGCATTATTCAGAATGCTGCTTTGATTTTCTGGCCTCCATCACACCGATAATAGATTCTACTTAACTCCTCTCCATATCCAAATATACACATAAAATTATTCTTATAATCATAAATACATAAAGAGTTTGACTTTAGGTATGGCACTTTAAGTCTATCAATAAAACAATTAAATCTTAACTGCTATCTATCCCATAAAATCCCAAATTTGGCTAAAAATTTATATAGGAAATGAATTTAAACATGCCAGAAATAATCATTCAGAATGAAGAATTTGAAGGTTGGCTTTTTTTTTCTTTCTTCATCAACATTTTGCTAGAAATGTTAGATTTCAGAACAGTAGGAATTTTTCTGAGTAAAACTGTAATATCTGGGATCTTACTTTGATTCTTAGGACTATTATTAATAAATTTGGACTTAAAAATCTAATAAGGAATTATCTCTCAAACTTCTCAAATTAGGGTGCTCTACCCCTGACGGAATTGAAGAGCCAGAGAAAGGGTATTGATAACCATTTGATGAGACTGCCATAGATTTCTAGAGCATCATTTTAATAAAGGTTTGGAAGAAAAACAAGTTTTTTCAAATTAACATGTTTAATATATTGTAGGACAGAATACAGAAAACAGACAGAAAACAGACATAAATTGTTAAACGTTAAATTTAAACTTTTAAAAAATTATTATACTGGGCACTATCCATATCCCCAGATTGGAACTGTGAGATGGAGAATAACTTCATTCTCTTCTTTCACTTGGAAGGTTGAGAAACATGACTTTACTTTATGTAACAACATACTTTTTAAAATCTTTTTTTTTTTTACATTTTGATAGACTACATGAAAAAAAATTTTTTTGCCTTTTTTTTAATTGCTTAAAATTACAAAGAGTACTTTTTAAAATCTTGCTAAGTGCATTTTATAAATTGAAGCCCATTAACGTGCATCTGAGGACCTTGGTAGTACCAAAAACATTCAGAGGAGGATGCCTTTTAATGAAGAGCTGCTCTTCACTAAAACTATGTATAAATCCTGGTTTCTTGAAAATAGGGTGAAGCAGTATTGTTTTTTAAAGCTCAATTACCTACAGCATTGCAGTTTAACAAGAAAAACAAGCTCTCATATGCTTTATCAAGCCCAGTTTCCTCTATCAATCAGAAAAACTTATCAACATGGGGGCTGAACCCTACTGAGGAGTTATACACACCCTAACTTTATCCTGTAATATCCTTATTACAAAATATTATACCTCCAACTTTTATCACATCAAGCCAAAGTAATAGAAAATAATTAATTCAAAAGCACAAAATAATAATTTAAAAACACACAAATTTTATCTATTATTTGGGATATTTAAAAATACAAAAGATTTTGTCAAGGAAATTTTCAAACAGACACAAATGCAGAGAAAATAATATAATCAATGCCCACATACCCAGCTCTTAACAAATAATCAGCAACTCCTAGCAACCTTTCAACTTACTTTTAATCCATATTTTGAGTCCACAACAGTTATGATACCTACAAAGAAATAAATCATTTAGTCACCTTTATACTTGAGAATAAAAATTAAAACTAATCTATTTCAGCATATAAATGTGACTCAATAAAGTATATTTTTCTCTTGCTAAGGCTGCAATTTAATTCAATTCCATTAATAAGTGCATGCATTTTCAAATGTGTACTGAGTCTCTAGCACTATTTGAAGGTATTAGAATATAAAATAAATAAATTTTTTAAATTAAATAAACAAGCTTTTAATAATAATCCAAAATATTATGAGACAAATTTTAATTTCATCATATAAAGTAAAATGTGACAAATTACACAAGACACTTTATTTCTAGTTTATTTTCACATAATCAAATTTGAGAATCTTAACATTTAAATTATTGTTTAATAAACCTAATCTCTCACTAAATCTAACTCACACAAATGTTATACATAATATGAGCCTAAATCTCCAAATGATCAGTTAGTTTGACTATCTCTGAATTTATATGCTAGATAACTTTTTCATAGGATAACAGTAGAATGAATTTGTTGATGCCTTAATAATTCAACCAGCTGTATGCCACAAATATTAGAGCCAAATAACAGGGTCCAGCTTCAATGATTCTTAAATGATTTCACCGCTTAGTCTATGAAAGACCTGGTTTAAAAAAAGGTGAAGAGATGTGGGGAAAAGGGTAGGGCACAACAGAGGAGAGGCAGACAACACATAATAAGACATAAATCAAACAACAGAGGATATAGGAAATCAACCTAGTATTTTGAAAGGAAACTCTTAGTCGAAGCACTAAATTGGGAGTTGAGATTAGGATCTGACATCCAAAAAAATGAAATAAAATAAAAAATAAACAAAATATCTGACATCTAATTCTACCATTGTCTGGGGCATTAGAATTTGTATGAACAAAGACTTTCTTCATCATCAAACTAAACAAGTTTAAAAAGAGTAAGAATGTAAGGAATTAAAATCACAACATAAAGAATAAAAATCATCTTAACCATACAATATTTTACTTGAAAACAAAATTCTTATTTAAACTTACCATCAAGATAAATATCAACCCCTAATTCATCATCAATCCAAAACATAGAAGCTACAGCACCTGAAAATATAAATAGTCATCAAATAAAAATATTTCTCCACACTGAGAAACACAGTTCTATCTGTAATTTTTTTTAAAATATATTTTATTGATTTTTTTACAGAGAGAAGGGAGAGGGACAGTGAGCTAGAAACATCGATGAGAGAGAAACATCGACCAGCTGCCTCCTGCACACCTCCCACTGGGGATGTGCCCGCAACCAAGGCACATGCCCTTGACCGGAATCGAACCTGGGACCCTTCAGTCCGCAGGCCGATGCTCTATCCACTGAGCCAAACCGGTTTGGCAGTCTGTAATTTTTTAATTTGCCCCAACAAAATAAGCGGGCAAACACGTACACAAATTAAATATGGGTTTCCAATCTTATGGGAATTACAGTGATAGAACCTTTTACTATCTATATCCATTTCTTCCCCTCTCCCTTTACTAGTATCTTAAAAAACAATAGACCAACTTTTATCAAATAATAAACCCAACACCAAGCTTCTACCAATGATATAATAATTTACCAACAGATATTATCAAATAATTTGAGCAATATGGCTGTGTGCACAAAGAACGTATTTTTATTTTGTCTCTCCTGAAAATAATAATCATATAGTTCAAAAATACTAAATTATATCTCTAAAGGAAAGCAAAAGAAAACATAGATAATTCCTAAGTCAATTGTCAAAAAAAAAAAATATTTGTAAGTTCTATAGAAGAAAAAGAACAAGAAGAAATCCTTAACTATTTATTTAATACTGATATAAAATCTGGGTTTGAGGAAAAATAATTTCTAAATAAGAAATTAAAACTTGTTTTTAACAGAAACTGGTTCAGTACCAATCCACACACCCTGATTAGTTTGCCACAACACAAGGAAAAGAAAACTGACAGCAAAGAAAGTATTTGATCTTTCAAAGCATCACAGGTCCAGTTAGTGACAGGGCTGTCTAAAAGAATGAGTACTGGGGGAAAACAAGGATAACCGAACTTGTTCCAATGTCTAAAACTGTCCACCTACCCTGACGAGATGTGGTCCCCCAAGCATCACTCTGTGTCAACAATGAAATACCTGTCAGCTGTTTACAATGATTACTCATGCAAGATATAGCAAGGGCCCCAAGATCTAATGGTTTCCTGATACCTATTGATTTTTTTCCCAAAAACTTAATAGTTTTCCAATTTGACTGAAATAGGATTTGTGAGTAACAGGGGCTGAATCAATGTCTGTCCCTTTCAAGGAAATTACTTTACCATGACAATTATTTAGCTTAGAACTGGAGAATGTCAGTCTCCTAAATGGGAAACAACTGAATTGCCAATACAAATTTTCTTCACTTACTTGGCTAACAACATGATTTTAATTAACGAGGGGGGGAAAGTAAGTCTATTGTGAGTATCACTACTCCAAACAATAAATCATAAAAAAGTATTAATTTTTTCAACTTAGTATAATTCCTAACATTATACATAAATCATCTTCATTTTGAAAAAATTCACTAATCTCTATTCAGATAGCTTATAAGTCCTCGATAGTTAGGATCTCCGTAGTGTTAAGTTGAACTACAAGAATGTATTAGAGCTTTTAAGCAAAATCGGATGGCTATCTGTGGTATAATACTTACCAGGCTACACAAGAAAGAACTATTTCAAATTTAGATGCAGGAGTTTAGGAGAAGAAAAGATGAGAGAATAAAGTTAGTCAGTGGTTCTCAAACCAGGGTGCTTTTTCTCCCCCAGGGAACATTTGGCAATGTCTGGAGATATTTTTAGTTGTCTTATCTAGGGTACTGCTACTGGCATGTAGTGGGTAGAAACCAGGAATGCTGTTAAACTTCCTGCAATGCACAAGACAGTCTCCTACAACAAAGAATCATCTAGCCCAAAATGTCATTTGTGCAAAGGTTAAGAAATCCTGATTTAGATTATAGAATCTCCCTTTTCAAAACCTAACAAAATGAAAAATAAGATAAAAATTTAAAAGCCAGATTTTGGCAGCAGCAATCAAATACACAACCTCCTTCCATAAGTTTTGAAGAGTGGTGGTTAAAATAAGAAACAGAAAGTTCTATGTAACTTTTGATAGTTCTTAATTCTACTCTCACACCCAGTAAGAGGTTATAGGGAACTAGTTTACAAAGTCCTAACACTTAACAGAAATAGCTTTCAAAATGACAAGGAGGAGGAATAAGCAATATGGAAAAAGTCAACAACAAAAATTTCAAAGGTAAAAGTTTCCTGTCATCTGCACATTTGTGGGAGAGGGAGTCACTTTCTAGGGCTCAGAGTAAAATGAAGTGAAAGGTCTTAAGCTCAAGGATGTCCCCACACAAGGTATGTGATACATACTCATGAGTAATTAGAGCAAACCCAGGAGGGGGGTGCACTTGGATAAATGGTGGTGGACAGAGACTTGACTTGGGAATACCGTGTACAGATGAAGTGTTATAGAACTGTCCATCTAAAACCTGTAAAATTTTATTAACCAGCATCACCCAAATAAATTTAATAAAAAATTGAGTGGATAAACAAATTGTGGTATATTATTCACTAATATATTGGAATTGAGCAATTCAAGGAATAAAAAAATTTTTTAAAAGCACTTGGATTTCCAGAGAGCTGAGCCTAAAAGTCACATTGTCCATCTAGCACTCTCAGTCTCCCCTTCCCCCCTACTCCGAACAATACCCAGTTTTCAAACTGGAGCTCAGGAAAAAAACAAAACAAATGTAAGTAAAATGGGTAGAGTATATTACTGAACTTCAAAAATTACATTTTTCCCTAACCGGTTTGGCTCAATGGATAGAGTGTTGGCCTGCGGACTCAAGGGTCCCAGGTTCGATTCCAGTCAAGAGCATGTACCTTGGTTGCAGGCACATTCCCAGTAGGGAGTGTGCAGGAGGCAGCTGATCGATGATTCTCTCTCATCGATGTTTCTAACTCTCTATCCCTCTCCCTTCCTCTCTGTAAGAAATCAATAAAATATATGTTTTTTTAAAAATTACATTTTTCAGGCATTTTGGATGAAAAAGCAAGTCACTTTCAAGGAGGCAGAAAAAAAAATCAGACTTTTCTACAGCAACATTCATTGCCCCAATATAATAAAATAATGACCAGAAAGTTCTAATGAAAATTTTCCCTAAAAATATTGCCTTTAGCCAAGTAGTCTTTTGAGAATAAAACAACAGGCAGACATTCTCAAACATTGAAGGAAACAATAAGCATTGAAACTCAAAAAATAGAGCATTGACAAATCCTTCCTCATGAAATAAAAAAAAAATTCTGTACAAGGAGATTCAACCAATCAAAAAAATACTGAGATTTTGGAGCTACATTTGCTACGTTCTGAGGGAAAAAAATTGTGATCTGAAAAATCTTGAACCTAGCCAAGTAATCCTTCAAGTAGAAAAACAAAACACAAGTATTCTCAAGCAATTAAGTATGCAAAAACTCAGGTATACAACACCTATAGCTTGAAAACATAACCTGACCATGAAATTCAGTCAATCAAGAGAATGATCAACTAAGGAATGAGAAGCCACAATACTGGCAATGAGAACTAAAACTGCTTAAACAGAAAACTAAATAAAGTAGAACAGTATGTAAATATTAGAAACCTTGACAACATAGCACAGAATACAATAAACCTAAACCAGGAGGTGGGAAAAAGTTGAAGGGTATAATTCCCTCATCTTTTATTCCAGAGAGCCAATAGATAATGCTCTCAAAATTGAAATGTGTAGTTTAAAAAACAACTTGTCCAATTTGTTTGTGTTCTTTAAAATCTTTTCCTTTTTACTTAATTCACATCGTTTGCAATCAAGAAGCATTTACCTGATATTCAGCAATTCCTTCACTTCTTTTAAATTCAAGTAAAACTAAATAATCCTACATAATAAAAGGCTAATATGCAAATTGCCCCCTCACCCGGGAGTTTGTCCAGGGGGCAGGGCCATCCCTCGAACTACCCGCAGACCCTCCCCCCGAATGGCCCCACTCACCGCAATCGGGGGCGGGGCCAGCTGGACCCCATCCGTGCACTGGGCCTCTAGTTATTTCAGAATAGCACAAGGAATGAGATCCCATTTTATAAAATATTTCTGCATATTTATACAGTTTTCAGAAGTGCATAGAACAGGGCTTCCTAGACTTACGAATTTACTAGAGGCACAGTGCACGAAATTGTGCATGGGTGGGGTCCTTAGGCCTGGCTAGCGATCAGGGCCAATCAGATTTCCCACCTCCCCGCCCCTTCCTTCCTTGGCCGCCCACACGCTGCCACCGTGCAATTCCCCACTTCCCCCCTCCTCCATCCATCACCACTCACTTCTGCCGCCACCCACCCCTGGTTCCCTGGCCCCAATTGGGCAATCAGGGCCTGCTAGCTGGGGGAGGGACCAAGAGGTTGGCCAGCAAGCCCCACCCTGATCTGGGTAGGGGGAGGGGGGCAATCAGGGGCATGTCCAGTTGGGGGTAGGGGCCGCGGGAGGTTTGGGGGTTCAATCAGGGTCCTGATCGGGCCAGTTGGCTGCCGCAGTGCATTCCGGTCATTCCAGTTTTTCTGGTCGCTTGGCTTTTATAAATATAGAAAGAATCACCTGGAGGTTGCTAGGCCCCGCCCTTAGAGATTCTGAATCAGTAGATCTATGATGGGGTTCAAGAATCTGCTCTTTTTGGCCCTAACTGGTGTGGCTCAGTGGGTAGAGCATCAGCCTGCGGACTGAAGGGTTCCAGGTTTGATTCTAGTCCAGAGCACATGCCCTGGTTGCAGGCTTGATCCCCAGTAGTGGGTGTGCAGGAGGCAGCCAATCAATGATTCTCTCTCATCATTGATTGCCGGGAGCCGGTCCATCCTTGCTGTTTCAAGGGACCTGGCGTATATGGCATACTGTTCTTAATATGTTTGCTCCCCTTCTTGGCGCTATGTGTTTTAACCAAAGTCACCTCTCCGAGAAAGGTTGTTTCCCCAGGTAGGAATTTTTCCCTGAGGTTAGGGAGGGGATACAACCCCTTAATTAAGTGCCAGGCGGGTAGTTAAGCTACATAATCTTTACTCCCTGGAATGGAGATAAGAAACGCCCTAACCTTTGTAATAGAAATTGACAGGATTAAAATCGGCTGGTATAAATACGGATATAACAAGACAATAATCATCAGATCCTAACCAGAACCTAGCCAGAGAACATGGCAAAAGATCCTGGACAGAACCTGGCTACAGAACTTCACTGGAGAACCTAGACAGAACATGGCAAAAGAACCTGGATAGAACCTGGCTAAAGAACCTGGTGACTGAACCTGGCTGGAGAACCTGGAGAACCTGGCTGGAGAACCTAGCGAGAGAACATGGCACCAGAACTTGGTTGGAGATCCTGACCAGAACTTCGCTGGAGATCCTGGCTAGAGAACCCAACTCTGCTGATGAACTGAACACTGCCTTCATGTCATTACTTCCTCGCCGACTCCGTCCACACCTTGGGGAACCCCTGGACCTGCTGGGGCAGGACCCCAGCAATTGATGTTTCTGTCTCTCCCTCTTCCTTCCTCTCTGAAATCAATAAAAATACCTATATATAGAAAACTCTAATATGCAAATAGACCGAACGGCGGAACAACTGGTCACTATGACTTGCGCTGACCACCAGGGGGCATGTGTAGAACATGGCAGGCATCGGCAGCAGGTGGCAGAGCGTGGAACATGGCGGGCATTGGCCTTAGTGAGATGGTGGAGCAGGTGAACCGGGGCGCCAGACCAAAATGGGGCGCCGGTCACTGTCATCAGGGAGAGCCTCTGGTGGTTACTGAAAATTCTTTGCTCCCACGTGCTGCAGTCCTGCCCGGCGCTCGCACCTGCTGCCAGTGCCTGCCCCGCTTGCACCCATTGCCAGCGCTGGAGCCATTGCTCGCACTCGTTGCCAGCGCCCCGCACTGGTCCCGATCATTCGGTGCTGTCAGTGGGCGGGAGCAGCGGCTGCGGGCCCTGATCATCCCTTAGGGCTTCTCCACCTCCCCCTGCTCCTGAGGGACGATTGGGGCCAGCAGCGGCTTCTCGCACCAGCTGCTGGTGACAGCCCTGCTTGCACCCGCTGCTGGCGCCAACCCCAATCGCTCAGTGCTGTCAGCAGGTGGGAGCAGAGCTGGCACCGTCAGCGCATGGGAGGGGCAACGGTGGGAGCGGGGCTGCCAGCAGACAGGGGACCAGGGGCTGTGGCAGGAGGGGCTGGGCAGGAGCTCGGAGGATGGGCTGAGACCTGCCCCCATGCCCACTGCAGCCTTGCGGCCCACAGTTCCTTTCAAGGTGTACGAATTCGTGTACTGGGCTCCTAGTATTAAATAAAAAAAAGAATCTGCTCCTTTCACAAACTCCTAACTGAGGCCAATACTATCATTCAACCGTAGTGAGTAGCTTGGCACGGAGAAATCCTAGGAATGAAATTTACCTACTTGAATTTCAATGTACTGAAACACAGGATGATTTTATTTTAAACTTCATATTTTCTTAGGTATTCTTTAATTTTTAAAAATAATGAATGTTTAATTTTTACCCAAACAATAAAAATCATTATTCTAAAAAAAAGTTAGAAGAAACATTAACCCATTTATATCTCTAATTTGTACAAAAGTTTTATCTGAGATTTTTAACTTTTTATTCTTCCTCTGAAAAGCTGAACGATGTTTTATCAAACTCATCTACTCTCAAAAGGAAAGTTACAAGAGGCCCTAGCTGGTTTGGCTCAGTGGATAGAGCATCAGCCTATGGACTGAAGGCCCTGGGTTCAATTCCAGTCAAGGGCACATGCCCATGTTGCGGGTTCAATCCCCAGTAGGGAGCATGCAGGAGGCAGCCAATCAATGATTCTCTCTCATTATTGATGTTTCTGTCTCTCACTCCCTTCCTCTTCCTCTCTGAAATCAATAAAAATATTTTTTAAAAACATGTTTTTAAAAGTATATTTTAAAAATAAAAGAATGTCACATAGACCTCGTTTTCAAAAAAAAAAAAGTTACAAGTTTTTCTAGTGTTACAATGAAAGATACTGATATTTGCTATTTTAAAAAGAGGCATATATTTTCCTATCATTCTAGATCTAAGTAAATTTAATATTTAACACTAATGTAATAATTCAAGTTGTATCATTGGTCAAACCTATTGGAAATGTATGAAATGTATAAAAAACTCAGGCCTTCCATAAGGACCAAAACAGCCCATTCAATACTAGTTTGAAAACATGAGGGCAATGTTATTATATAATACTTCTAAGTATAATAACATTTATTACGTTTGAACCTTCAGTATACTACAATATTTCTTTTAAATAATTATGACCCTTTTAATAAATTATCCCCAAACCTTACTTTAATATAGTGTTATGGTCCAATGCCATAGATCCAGATCAAAAAGAAATAATGGTATAGATCAGACTTTCAAAACAAAATGGTATGAGTTGGACTTGGAAAAGGTTCTGCAAAGTAGGAATAAAAATGTTACCTAAAAGTTATTTGGGAACCCTGGCCGGTGTGGCTCAGTTGGTTGGAGCATCATCTTATACATTGAAAGACTGCCAGTTAGATTCCTGGGCAGGGCACATACCTAGGTTGCTGGTTCGATCCTAGTTCGGGTGCGTATGGGAGGCAACAAATCAATGTTTCTCTCTCACATTGATGTTTCTTTCTCTCTCTAAAAAAATAAAACATATATATTTTTAAAAAGTTATTTGGGTAAGAAGGAAATAAACCCACTGACAGAAACAGGTAGACTTTGTGTAGCAGCTTTCAATAGGGAAGTTTATATATAATTCCATTCAAAGGTAAAAATTTCATGAATAACCAATCTATACCAGGAGAAAGGCTTGGTTTAACTCTACACCTTATTAATAGTATTAGAGGCACGATGCACGAAATTCGTGTAAGAATAGGCCTTCCTTCCCCCGCTGCCAGCACTGGCTTCCCTCTGGCACCCAGGACCCAGACTGGCTTCCCTCTGGCCGCCTGCCGGCACCCGGGACCCAGGCTGGCTTCCCTCCGGCTGCCCACCAGCACCCAGAACCCAAGCTTCCCTCTGGCCCTGGCTTCATCTGGAAGGACGTCTGGAATGATGTCCGGTCCAATTAGCATATTACCCTTTTATTATTATGGATTTACCCCCAAAATTATTTTAAGTTTAGTAGCAGAAAAACAAAATGCTAACAATAATTTATAGGAATAAGTATTATGAAAATTAGAATCCAAAAGCTCCTGAGTAGCTACAAATGACCCTCTAAGAAAACTGGATTGGAAATAATCAGAAATACTAGTAAGATCTTGTGAGGGTATAACTAATCAAATATAAACTTAAAAGTAAAATGATTCTATTTTTCCTAAATTTCCATATTTTTAACAATTTTTGTTTCTATTAAAAACCCTGAAACAATCAATAAAACTTCAAATTCTATTTTCAGATTAAAAGTACTAAGTACTTTGATTGTGATTCATCTTCTAAAGAACATGACAACACATATTTTTCCTCTTAACCAAAAAAATGTTTTTAAATCTAGAATAAAGCTTTAAAACTCATTTTAGAGATTTCTCTAGTATATTTATTTTAAAATATTTAAGAACTATATTATGGTTACTAATAATACTGTTTCTTACCAGGATCTGCTAGTCCCGTGGTCTCTAACAGTATGTAATCAAATTTCCCCTTCTTCTGCATCAAATTTTCAATAGCTCTAAGACCATTGTCCCTGGAGAATACCAAAATATACTATTAGGTATTGGCCTAAATATTTTAAAGCAATCATTACAAAAATTAAAAAATATATTCAGCAATCTGAGACAAAAATATCTTTAGGCATGTGAAAATTTAACTCACTCCCAAACTTCTAACAAAATGTCCATCCAATATTTACCAGTGAAGGAAAAAAATAGATGCATATACACTGATAAATAAAAAGAAATCAAATACATGATAAGTTAATACTTAATTTTACTAAAATTAAAAGCAGAGGAAATGTTTGCTATACCTGACTATAAAATAAGTCAGAATCTATTATTTTTACATCTTTTGAAAAAAGTCAACATCCAAAATAATAATAAATTTGTGAATTACAGTAGTTTAATATAACAGCTAGAAGGATACTACTAGTAAATACCATTTATCTCTGTTTTAAATTAGAGTACCAGGTTTTTTTCCTTATAACATAAAAAGTACAAGAAAATAATTAATAGATGCATTTTTGTTGTTTAAGAAAACCTATTATGACTTTAGCCTTGTTAATACATTTGACTCAAAGTTAAACACCTAAGATAGTAAATGATGTAGAAGAAATTTAATTCACTAGAATATACAAAACTCAGTGCAGTTGTTAATTTTCCTAGTTCACTCAACAAATAATTGAGTGACTGCTATGTGTCCTTTTCTAAGATCTGTGGTATATTAGTGAATAAAATAGATAGTCCTTGGAAAGAACTATAACTGGTGGAAAATAATGTGAGGATTTTCTCTTTTTTTTAATAGTCATTCATTTTTGTTTTTAGAGGATGCAGTCTTGGAACAAAGACCAATGACTTACTCAACTCAGGCCATTTTTCACAGATAAAATGAGACTTTCATGCACCACAGAGATCAAATAAACCCTGATATCAAAAAAAACTCAATAAAAGGACCAAAGTATTAGAGCATGTAGAAAAAGAAATAAGATAGCAAGAAACACTTTAAGTCTATTTTCTATTTGAAAATACAATGAAGCAGACTGTGTAAATTCAGTAAAATTACACAAGAAAATCAAAGCTAGAAATATAATCAGTTAACATTTATAGTAAACCAACAATCACACTGTAAACACACTCCTCACTTTACTGAACAGCACAGGCAACCATTTCTAAGTTCCAGCCATTCTTCGTAGAGCTCTCCACCTTGGCTCACAGCTAAAGATTTCTCCACTGCACTTCCTGAAATAATTAATAAAAAGTACTCTTTAGATTATGCTCACTAGCAACCAAAAAAAACCCCACCTATATATATAAAAGGATAAGTGACCGACTGTCCGACTGACTAGCTGGTACATATGATGTGCACTGGCAATCCTATATAATAAAAAGCTAATATGCAAATTGACTGAATGGCAGATGACCGGTCGCTATGATGCGCATTGACCACCAGGGGGGCAGACACTCAACGCAGGAGCTGCCCCCTGGTGGTCAGTGTGCTCCCACAGGGGGAGCTCTGCTCAGCCAGAAGCCAGGCTCACAGCTGGCTAGCACAGTGGCATTGGCGGGAGCTTCTCCTGCCTCCACGGCAGTGCTAAGGATGTCCCATGGGGAGCGGGCCTAAGCCATCAGTCAGACATTCCCTGAGGGTTCCCGGACTGCCAGAGGGTACAGGCTGGGCTGAGGAACTCCGACTGCATGAATTTTCGTGCACTGGGCCTCTAGTTGACTCGTGCATGTGGATACATATAAAGTTTTCGCTGGTAGCAATCCAGACAGAATAGGAATACTCCTACCTGAACCCATTTTGGGACATGGTCAGTTATATGTTGCTTTCGCTTGAGTTTGAAGAGCGTGTGACGTTAAAGTTGTAAATACTTCATCAAAAGGGAAATTAGTCAGGTACTCTGAAAAGTGTTTTTACTCTTAATGTGGTATACAGGGAGATATTAGAATAAATTTAATCAATTTATTAGTCACTGTTTTTATCAATGTTGTTTTTATATCATGTTTTTGTTGTTTTTATATGTCTTTGTTGTTATATCATGTTGCTATTTATTAATCAATTTACACATTATTTTCATATACATTTTACTAATTTTCTTTCATCTCTGACACTTCTATTATAGAGAAAGGGCGAATAGCGATATTAAAATATTTCTTCTAATTAATTTCCTTTAAATGTGCACGAATCTCTGCACCTGGCCACTAGTATATATACAATTGATACTCAATAACAGAGAATTCAAAGCAAAAAATGCATTTTATAACTTTTATTCTATTCTACTCATGCAGCCTCCTTATCTTAATCTATATTAACTCCAGCTGATTTTAGCTTTCATTTCTTACAAAGGATTTAAGTCCCTAAGGAGACAAGTCCAAAATTAATGAATCATACCATGGCACTCTTTCTTGTTTGTGGTCAACTTTCTAGATAATGTTTTAAATATTAGTTTTCATAAGCCCTTCAACCTCTTAAGGTCCTTATCTATATTTTTCTTTTCATTCTTCCTCTAAATTGTTTTTGTTTCTATTAGACAGTCTACTCAGTATTCCCAATGTGAGTAAAAACCTTGGTTCATTTGAGGAAGTTTGCTTAACCAGGGAATCAATGTGCTCACTTAAATATTAAATTTAGTTTCCTAGCAATGCTTACTTGAGAAAAAATATATTTGAGATTTTTATACACATAAGAATCATATAAGAATTGTTTTTAAAAGTCTTATTTTTTCCCCAATAAAGAAATATACCAAAGCCAGGAAAGAGTTCTAAATGTCCAGTAACACAAACAGCCAAAAAAATTTTTTTTCATTCACATATTTTTTGTTTATATTTCAGTTAGGAGCTGACAAAGAGCTTTGAAAGGGGTTGCCACAGAATTTAGGGTGTAGAGAACATCAATAAAATGTGAAGGAAAGTATTATGAATGCTGTAAAGAACAAATTGTGAAAATGACCCAGAAAGAATGAAGAAAAGTAGTAAGAAATAATGTTAACAATATCCAAAAGATCAGTTAATAAGAAGCCAGAATATATGATTGTGATTTAAAAATCTTGGGATTTTAATTTTGTCTGACAGGACTTTTCTCTTTAGTTTACTGGAACCAGAAGCCACAGTTAACTACAGGCCTCCCATCCTGTTCATAAAACCTAGCTCTTTTACTAATTTACAACAGAAAAAATAGTATACCTTATGAAATATCCCACAGAAGTTACATTTTTTGGCTTAAACTGAGCCTTTATTAAAATTCACACTTAAGAAGAAAAACATATAAAAGTAATAAAGAACTGTGTTTTATACTGCTGTATAGATTTTTTTAAAACTACAGTTAAACATTAAAGACAAAAAATGGAATGTTTAATGTATGTATTTTCACTGGTAATTGAAGTTTTCTGAAGATGAAGACCATATGTTCAACGTATTTTTAAAATCTTCAGTTTTAATTGCTTTGCTGATAAACATTCAGCTAGGAAACCTTACAATAAATGAAGCATTTTTAAATTTTTCAAAAGTCGATAGTAAACAATATAATCAGTACAAAAGTATCTTTCTAGTTCCTGAAAGAACTTTCTTTCATATCATATATCATAGATTTTTACTTCTGGAGTAATTTATTTCATGTAAAAATTTAATTCCATTGATATGAATGTGAAAGTTATACAAAATAAAATTTTATAGAAACTATCTAATTTCAGTATTCAAAATCTGTCCAAAATAAAACTTGACAGAAATTAATCTCATTCTTCCAAAACTATCCAAATCAATGTATTCACATTATAATGCGTTGCATTTTCATTTTTTAAATATGGACTATCAAGTCACAAGTGGAATGAACTATCTTATAAATTCTTGCAGCATAGCATTTGTTGAACTTGACTTACCTTCCCCAAATTCGTTTAAAATAACTGCAACTCTTTTACTGTGTTGCTCTGTCAAAATATAGTTCAGAAGTGTTGTCTTCCCAGCACCTATAAAATACATTTTGTAGATCTTATAAAATAACAAAATTTAAAGATACAAAAAGATAGTCACAATGGTTTTAAAACTATTATTTAATCAAGTTTATTCCAGAGGAAGATTAAAGTACCCTTTGAAAAGTATTAAAATGTTTTGTTGACATAACATTTTATAAATACTCCTGTAAGTTGGATCACACAGATTTCTTCAATCTCATTATGACAAAAATAATATGCCTTCTACATAATTTATAATACAATTAATACAAGAGCTTTAAAATTTTCTATTAAATAAAAAAATATTGAACTAATGGCTTCCAAAGAATAAAGTACTCATGTAGTTTATATAATATTTAAATCCTTTTGCATGATGATAATGTTTCTTAGCCAAGAATATATGATTTTATTCCCTAAAACTTACATATAAAGACCTTTTATTTCAACATCCATCATTAACCAGACACCAATTCAAACTGACTATATGTCTACTTTTAGTATGCTTAAAGCAACCTATAAAATTGATTTTATATATATGCATCACACACACAAAGACTGGATGTAGGAAATAACAAAAGAGAATATTCAGTCTTTAGAAAGATAAACTCATAAAGCTACACTAACTTTATCCAGTAGGTGGCATATTAAACCTAATATGTTCAGCTGAAGTAGAAGAAAAACATTTGTCTCGTGAGCCATAGACAGCAAAGTTCATAGAGAGGAAAAAGAAAGTCCCAACTGCACAGTACTGTATTTCAATTGTATAAATATATCATTTATTTATCTATTTTTCTGTTGGTGGACATTCAATTGTTTCCAGTGTTTTGTTATTACAAGCACTTGTACATATCTTCTGAAGTGGATTTGCAAGATTTCTAGGAATTTACTGAGTATCAGGGTATTAATATCTTCAACATTTCTAGGTCGTATTGCTTTAAAAACTGTTGAAGGATGGAAGGCTTGTGTTTAGAGTGCTCTATGTACGAAGCTCAACGTCACTGAAGTGTGAAGTATAGAATGGAAGGGACATACCTCGAGGAGTCAGGGACATGAGGAAATTCTTAAAGCCAGTCCAAGTGTAAGAAAGAGGCCCTGGACATGAGTGCTGCACTAGGTAGTGGCAGTGAAATGGAAAGGAAGGGGAGGTTGTAAGAGATCTTATAAAATTACTAAGGCTTAATAATTAACTATATTATGAGGCAAAAGACTTTAACATGTAGTTCATTCAAAAGCTGCTATGGATCAGATTTTATGCTGGACCTTGGTGAAAAGAGCACTAGACAGAGATAAACCGTCTCTACCTTCATGCCGCTTAAAGGCATTAACTAGGATAGGAAGGGCAATTCAGATCAATAAAGAGGCAATTATGTCACAGGATGCTATTTAATAGATGTGTAAGATGTTCTGGAGCACCTAAGAGGACATCTAGCCAGAAGAATAAGAGTAAGAAGAATATACAAGGGCCTAACTGGTGTGGCTCAGTGGTTGAGCATTGACCTATGAACCTGGAGGTCACCGTTCGATTCCTGGTCAGGGCACATGCCTGGGTTGCAGGCTCAATTCCCAGTGTGGAGCAGGCAGGAGGCAGCTGATCAATGATTCTCTCTCATCATTGCTGTTTCTCTCTCTCTCCCCCTCTCCCTTCCTCTCTGAAATCAATAAAAATATATTAAAAAGAAAAAAAGAAGAATATACAAGGGTTGAAGTTCCTGATACCATTTAGAAGTAGGTCAATGTTGGGTCACAGTTTTGCAGGCTGGAGAGCTTGTCAAGAGCCAGACCATACAGGACCTTGTAATTCACGTTAAGGAATTTGAACTTTAACCCAAATGGAAACCACAGAAGGGTGTGACACAGTCAGATTGATGTTAATAAAGACCACTAAGGCTAAAATACACGGAATATATTAAAAGGGCATCAGGACTCAAGACTAGTCAGGAAGCTTTTAGGTGGTTGGGATCACAGGAGCAGGAGGATTTGAGGTGGATGATAACATGAAGTCTTGGATATTCTCAGTTTGAAATGTCTGTGGAACATCAAAATAGAAACTATCTGGGTATGAAGCTCAAAGAATGGACAGAGGAGGGGAAATTTTTAAAGGAGAAACCAGAGACGAAGGTGGAAATATTGGAAGAAAAATGTGATGGAAGCGGAAGGAACAATGTTTCAAGAAATAGAAAATGATGATCAAGAATAAGCAGTGAGACTATAGCCTAGATTCAACAACAGGTTGCTGGCATGAGCCTCATTCCTAAGTTTCAGACCATCATCTCCAATGCTCTGCTGATCTACCAGTATGCAAAATGAAGAAGGCCAGAGGGGCAAGTCAAACTGTGCTGTTTTGGACAAGGAATTTGTTCCATTTCACGGAAGAGCAATCTCTGAATAACAGTGGAAAAATACCAAAAATAAACTCCATTATAAAATTAGTCCTGAGTAAAAACAGAAATAAGCTTATAGTCTACAAAACAAAAGAAACACCAGTGATTTAATTCTTATTTTTTTATGTAAAAGGTCCTCAGGTGCACCAAGTTTGTGCTGGTCTCTAGTAGCATCTAGGAATGGTATGATTTCCCCAAATCATTTCACTTTTTCTACATTTCCCCACACCTTTAATAGGGTCATGTATTTATTCTAGCCCTTCTATTTAACTGTAAGGCTTTCAAATAATACTTTTCAAACTTTTCCAATTAAGTACCTCTAGTGTAAGCGCATCAACTGTCCTTCAGGGAACTGTAGCATGTTTACAAACCTATGAACGCAAGTGTCCCAGTGCGTTCTTGGACGACCTCAGTTTAAAGACATACAATCTGCTTCTGGTCAAGATAACAGCGTCGGTAAATGTGGCACTCACATCCTCCCACAGCCACATCGAAGTTACAACTACACTACACAACAACCAGCAGTCAGAGCCTCCTGAAACGGACCTGACAAGTCCTAAAACTTCCGTAACATGGTGAAGGAAACAGACACACAAGTTCAGGAAGCGCAGAGTCCCAAACAAGACGCAAGGCCCACACCAAGACACATCACAATTAAAATGCAAAAGGTTAAAGACAAAGAGAGACTCTTAAAAGCAACAAGAAACAAGCGGTTACCTACAAAGGAGGCCCCACACGACTGCTGATTTCTCATCAGAAACTCTGCAGGCCAGAAGGGATCGACAAGAAATATTTAAAGTGACGAAAAGCATGAACCTCTAACAAAGATTACTCTACCGAGCAAAGCTATCGTTCAGAACCAAAGGACATACAATGAGCTTCCCGGTCAAGAAAAAAGCCAAAGAAGTACATCACTGCCAACCCAATGTTACATGAAATGTTAAAGGGTCTTTTTTAAGAAGAAGGAAAACAAACAAACAATATGAACAATAAAATGGCAATACATACATTATACCTATCAACAATTGAATCTAAAAAAACAAAACAAAATTAAGGAACAAACAGAACAAAAACAGACTCATAGATAGAGATGGGTGCTGGCAGGATGGGTGGAAAGGGTGAAGGGAGTTGGACGTAGAGATCGGCGGTTACAGAATAGTCATGGGGATGTAACAGGGGCTACAGTCAGTCATATCCTGGTAACGGGGTATGGTGTCAGCTGTGAGGATCACTTAGGAAGGTCTCTAACGTCTAATCACTGGGGTGCACACCTGAAACATAATATTGTGTGTCAACTGTTAATTGAAAAATAAAAATAAACGATTAAAAAGCAAAAAAAAAAAGTCTTGGAGGGCAGAGCTTTTATTCTTACCCTTTCTCCTACAGTGCTTTGAAAACAGACCTCAAACAAATGAAAAATAAAAGTTTGAGAGAGGTGGTATGTCCAGGAATCGCTGGGGGAATGGCTGGCGGGGAAAGGGAATTGACTAGGCCCGCCCCTTGTGTGGAGCATTTTACGGGCAGGGCATCCTTTAATGACAATAAACTTACAAGATACGTATTTCCGGCCCCATTTTGCAAAGGAGAAACTCAGGCAGGTGACCGGTATGGTTTGCATTTTCAAATGAGGTAAATAAGCTTCAGAAAGGTAATTGTTAAAGGTCACGGGCGTGGTTTGGGGGCGGGTCCGGGCTTCAGGCCGCAAAACAAGAGCTAGTTTCAAAACGCGAGGTTAATGCTGAGTCTCACTCTGTAAGTGTGAATCGGGGAGCCAGAAGCCCAGCCCGTACCTCCGGAGGCATTGCTGCTGGCCGGTGGCCGGAATACCTAAAATCTGTGAGCGCCCCCGAATCCCAAGATACACGGGTTCTCTGACCGGGATGGTTAGTTACCTAAATACCCGGTGATAATTGTGACTGGGATCTTAGCGCCGGGGCCAGACTTTTCCTCCTGCTCGCTTTGCTTCGCCTCAATGGGGACCAGTTCAGGACAGTCCTCCGCCAGCTCCTCGTCCTCGTCCACAGCGCCGAAGGCCTGTGACATCTCGGCCGGCCGACAGCACGGACCCCTCTCCCTCAGCTCGAGAGCCGGGAGCAACCCGGGGAACGGCCGCTGCTCACGCCGGCACGCCACGCCAGGCGCGGTGTTGACGTCATCACGTTGCGACGCCAGGCTCCTCCGAGTCCCGCCCCTTTTACCTGAGCTCGCGCTGAGGGCCGCCCAGCGCCTTAGACACGCCCCCAGGGTGTTCCCGGAAGCTGAGCGCGGTGGGCGGGGCTGTCAGGTTCGTAGAGGAGCCCACCTCCGACCCGGTCCCCGCCTGCGCCGCCGCCTGAGCTTCAATAGCTAATGGCTGATGGGGGCTGAGGCCAGGCTGGTCGGAACCGGGAGTGGGTAGCCTGACCTAAACAGCTCCCACAGGGCATAGACTTTACCAACTTGACATTAAGTGATTTTTTTAGTATAATTTAAAAAATTTTTTTGATTCATAAGGAAAGAAATGGAAAGTTATAACAATACAATGTTAATTATAATATTTATACCTGACGAAATAACCAGTGAAACCTTTTTCTCTTTTATAATTACATATATTATATGTATATCCAAATTTTTACAATGTACGCACATTACTTTCATTGTTCTTTGTCACTATTTGTTTGAATCTTAGGTAACCTGAGTTCATTTTCTATATTCTTTGGTTCATGACACTCTCTCAGCATTAATCCATGGATAGCCCTCCTTTATATTAATACATACAGAGTGTCCCCCCAAAATGTATGCACACTTTAACAGCCGATAGCTCTATTTTGAAAATGAAATGTATTTTAATAAGCACGGCCTCTATAATTATTCAAAGTGTGTGTGTACATTTTTGGGGACACCCTATATTTATAATGAACTCCTTTGCCCTCACCCCTAAACCAAGAACATTACCAATAAGTTACACTGACCTATATGCCCCTCTCCTATTCCAACCTTTGGCCTCCCCCTTAAGGTAGTAAACACAATCATGAATTGATTATGGGTGATTCGTTATTTCCTCTTTTCTTTTTAGTTTTATCATATATATCAAATATATTTAGTTTTATCACATATGTATTTACCATATGTATTTAGTTTTATAATATATATTTAAAATATACATTTTGTGTTAAGACAAAATTAACATATTTTCTGAGTATATATATATATATATAGTTTAATTTTGTCTTTGAACTTTGTGAAAAGAGTGTCATACAAAATATAAACTCCTGGGGTTAGCTATATTTTTCAGCTTCAACATTATATTATATTCTACACTATTATAACTATACAGCAATTTATTTTTATTTTTTGTTAAGTTTGTAAGGTCTGTTAAATGGGTGGGTGGAAAGGAAAGTGATGAGCAGCTACAAACGCAAAAGAAAAAGTCTCGGTTATTAAAGTCATTCCAGGCATGGCAGAGGGACGTGGGGCTGGCTCTAAGAGTACTGCTGTCAAGACACAGAGCTGGTTGAAGTGGACCCCAAGCTTTCCCTGTGACCTCTTGTGCAGAGTGAACAGTTTATCCATTTCCTGTCAACTGTTTCCAGGTTTTGCTCCATGGACAGCATTCAGTGATCCTTCAGCACTGTGTGACTCCCTGAACAGAAGCTAACCACCTTCTCTTAGATATTTCTCAGGCACATTCTTGCAGATGCCCTTTCATGGCTCCAGCTGAATGTCCTATTAACATCTCTTATCTCTCAACAAGAGGAACCCGTGCCCCATAAGGCCGGCTCAGTCAAGGTGACAGGCAAATATTGCTGTAACAGTATATAGCCTCAGTCAGAGCAAAAAGTTTTACCCAGTGGTCACACATTAAAGGCACCCCAATTGTCATCCCACGATGAATGGATAAACAAAATGTGATACATACATACAATGGAAGATTATCTCACAATAAACATTCATAAAGTACTAATATCTGCTACAAGGTGAGTGAAACTCAAAAGCATTATGTTGAGTGAAAGAAAGCGTTCACACACCACCTATTGTATGATTCCATTTATATGAAATGTGCAGAATAGGCAAATCTATAGAAATAAAAAATAGATTCATTATTACCAGGAACTGGGGGACTGAGGAAGGTGACTGCTAATGGGTACATTTTGGGGGTACTGAATACGCTCTAAAATTGATTGTGATGATGGTAACACAACTCTGAATATACTAAAAACCAGTGAATTGTCTACCTTAAGTAGGTGTATAAGATGGTCTATGAATTTTATCTGAATAAATCTGCTATTTAAAAAAAAGTTAAAGGTCTGTCTGTGCATCAAATTGTGGTGGTGTCTGTGTAAATTTGCAGAGAGGCACTGCGTCAGGTCCTGCCCTCAGAAGTTGTAAGTCCTGGCCTTCTGAGCAGAGTTGATTTAGAATCTATTTGTGGTGACTGCCCAGTTGAACAATAGCCAGTTGAACCATACCTAAGTACGAGTATAAAGATTACAGCTTAATACAATCTTTCCTTTCATCTGTTCCATAATGCTCCTCATCAAGTTATTTATGAATTTTGTGGAATTCTGTCATTTTCTTTGCTGACTCTAGTAATTGGACAGAATTTAGCAAGCATGTGACTGAGGAAGCGAGGGTTAGGATTTATTCAGATACATGGCTTGCAATCTCAGCTTTCTCTTCACCCTGGGTATGACTGTTTTTACTTCTTTGTTAACACGGGACTTACTAATTTTATCCATTTTATTTTGCATGAGCCTTTGTTGTTGTTATTTAATCCAAAATGCCTTTTAAAATAAGTTTTAAAATTTCCTAAGTATAATAGTGTAGAATCTATTACAGTTTCTAATATAACTTTAAAATTCCCTTAGTTTTGCAATTTTGCTTACTCTCAGTTGCTTTATGATAAAACAACAACAATAATAATAAGGTGTGGATCGCTTACCATCTGATAGGCATTGTATTAAGCAAATAAATGCATTATCATATTTAACTCTGCAACTTGAACATTGTTTGTATGCCCATTTTAAAGACAAGGAAACTGAGGCCTAAATCCTTACCACTGCAACAAAGACTTTGCTCAAGGTCATACAATCAGTAATGGCAGCTTTGGAGATCAATCCAGGCCTTCCAGACACTAAATTCCATGCTCTTCTAAACCAGGGATCTGCAAACTTTTTCCATAAAGGGTCAAGTAGTAAATATTTTAGGCTTTACACATCAATAGATAAATTCGAGGGTATTATGTAGGCACTTATACAATAAGAGAGAAAACAAATTTCCACAAACTTTGAAATTTGAATTGACTATAATTTTCATTTGTAATGAAAGATCATTCTTTTAATTTTTTTCCAACCTATTAAAAACGTAAAAATAAAAAAGGTAAAAATCATTGTTAGCTTGCAGAGTGTGCGAAAAGAGGCAGTAGTATGCCAACTACTGATCTAAGCTAATAGACACTGCCTCGTGAAGCTGAGTAAAATGAAATTTTGCAAAATAAGTCATCCTTGCTATTTTAAACTTAATTGGTTAAATCATTCACCATTGCAGCAACCCCCTGCCCTTAAAGGGTTGGGTACCAGAGTCACCATCATATTAGTAATTTGGAGGAAAGTTTGAAGCTGAAAGCTTACTAGTATACTATTTCTCCAAGGGCACTGATGCCTGGCCTTGGAGAGACCTGATTTAGGCAGCACTGGAGTTTCTGTGCTGCGGTAGGAGCCCCTCCTGCACTGGAGCAGAGCAGAGCCAAGAAGCCCTCAAGCTATCTGGATTCCTTCAGCTCAGCTTCCTGCCAGTAACACTGCCATTGTCCTTTGGCACAATTCCCTGTTCCTCCCCTTTGCCTCGTTTTCTTCCTTTGATTAGCTATGACAGTTGCCATGAGAAAAAGTGAGGACTGTCGCTATATGTAAATCAGAGGAGAGCTAAAAATAACACCAACTTGGTTTTGTTTTTTCTCTCTCAATTTTGCAACTTTCTGCAAACGAAAGAACACACTAGTGGCCAGCAACAGCTATTGCTTTAGAGAAAAGGAAACTGAGGGTTTCAAAATTAACTCAGTTCCTCTTATGTAGCTATACGTGATAAATAAATAAACAAATAAAATATTTATCAGACGCTTAACACTGATAGATTAATTTGCTGTTTTTCATTACATGGTCCCATTAATGGGAACAGCTATGAAAGGCCAGAGGCCAATGCTTTTTGTGACTGCTTTAGTTATGCTAATATATCAATATTCAAGTATCATAGAGTCCTCTGCTAAGATATAAAGCCAGTGTAAAAACATGAAATAATATTTTTCCCAAGAATAGTGAAGGAGGCTGACAGGTGTGATACATACATTTCAGTGCTTTGAGAAAGTGTGACTTTCATTTCAAAGGTTGCCAGTAATATTATTTCAATTTGTCAGTTTAAGCTGTTAAGCCATGCTATTAATAAGGCTTAACTCACAATCCAGTCACTTATAAATAAATTTTTTTTTTAAAAAAGTGTTTTGCAGTGGTCAAAAATTAAAGGCACCCAAATTGTCCATCTCACAATGAATGGACAAACAAAATAAGTGGCATACTATTCACTCTAAAGTATACTATCAGGCAAGGAGTGGGCATTGAGCAAAACTAAAAAACAACAGTTGTGTAATGATTTATGTTGTAATAGTTTAGGAGACAGTTTAAATAATATCCTCTTGTCAATAGAAATTTAAAAGTGACATTTGTGGCTTTATTTAAGTTTCACTTTCTAATTTTTATAGTTTTCGAGAAGTGTAAGGTCAAGTCCACAGGCATCTGCTCATGATTTCTTCAGTGTAAATAAAAGACCCAGAAACAAAAATGAAATATTTCCATTTTTCCTTCCTCTTACTATTCCTCCAAATCCCCTCAAAGAGTGTTTAGTTGCATTTAACTGAAATGTGCTATCAGCAAAGCCAGGTCTTCCTGGTTTCAAGACTCATGTCTTTGAGGTCCATAGCTCTGTCTCTCAATTAGACACCACAGTTCACTTATGGAGAAAGATTCAAACTTTCTTTAGATTGATTTGCTTTCTTTCCTCTCATTATTTTAAAGTGTCCTTTCTGCCCTGGCATCTCAGTGTAGGCTGCTCCAGCAGATATGTGGAAGTCACCCAGCCTCTTCTGGATCTCCACCTCAATGACACAATCTTTCCTTAGGGAACTTCCTTCACATCAATATCCTTCAGCACACCCACTCCTTCTACAAACTACCTTTACTTTATTTTAACAATCCTTTCCAACTTTTGTGTAGAGTAACTTTAAATTTCCTGAATCGGGTACTATATTACCTATCTTCCCCCCTTTTTATATAACAACTAGAAGCCCGGTGCACAAAATTCATGCATAAGAGGGACCTCCCCCCACCCCCGCCATTGCATGAATTTCGTGCACTGGGCCTCTAGTGTGTATGTATGTATGTGTGTGTGTATATATATATATATATATATATATATATATATATATAAACTAGAGGCCCAGTGCACAAAAATTTGTGCACTCGAGAGGGTCCCTCAGCCCGGCCTGTGCCCTCTCACAGTCTGGGACCCCTCAGGGGATGTCCACCTGCTGGCTTAGGCCCGCTCCCCGGGGGATTGGGCCTAAGCTGGCAGTCAGACATCCCTCTGGCAGCCCGGCAGCCCTCGGGGGATGTCCACTTGCCAGTAGGGAGCAGGCCTAAGCTGCAGCCAGACATCCTTAGCGCTGCTGAGGAGGCAGGAGAGGCTCCCGCCACCACCGCTGTACTGGCAGCCTTCAGCCTGGCTTGTGGCTGAGCAGAGCTCCCCTTGTGGGAGCGCACTGACCACCAGGGGGCAGATCCTGCATTGAACGTCTGCCCCCTGGTGGTCAGTGTGTGTCATAGTGACCAGTCATTTCCAGTCGTTCTGCTGTTAGGGTCAATTTGCATATTACCCTTTTATTATATAGGATAGAGGCCTGGTGCACGGGTGGGGGCCGACTGGTTTGCCCTGAAGGGTGTCCCGGATCAGGGTGGGGTCCTGCTGGGGTGCCTGACCAGCCTGGGTGAAGAGATGAGGGCCATTTTCAGGCTGGCCACACCCCCTTCAGGGTGGAGATTCCCACTGGGATGCCTGGCTAGCCTGGGTGAGGGGCTGATGGCCATTTTCAGGCTGGCCACGCCCCCCGGTGACCCAAGTTCCCAGCCTCTCCTTTCTTTTATTTTCTGGGATTTATTTATCTTCTATAATTGAAACTTTGTAGCCTTGAACAGAGCTGAGGGCTGGCCAGGGCAGGCGGGAAGCTTGGCTTCCTCCATCGCCGGGGGCAACCCAAGCCTCCTGCTAGCTCCAACTCTGTGGCCGCTGCCATCTTAGTTGGGTTAATTTGCATACTCGCTCCTGATTGGCTGGTGGGCGTGGCTTGAGCGTAGCCGAGGATGGTTAGTTTGCATGTTTCTCTTTTATTATGTAGGACTAGAGGCCCGGTGCACAAAAATTTGTGCACTCAGAGCAGGGTAGGGGGGTCCCCCAGCCTGGCCTGTGCCCTCTCGCAGTCTGGGACCCCTTGGGAGATAACGACCTGCTGGCTTAGGCCTGCTCCTGGGTGGCAGAGGGCAGGCCCAATCCCTAGGTGCAGCCCCTGGTCAGGCTCAGAGCAGGGCCGATTGGGGAGTTGGGGCGCCGCCCCCTGTCATTCACAGAGCAGGGCGGATTGGGAGGTTGTGTTGCCACCCTCAGTCACGCTCAGGGTAGGGCCGATTGGGGGGTTGCGGCACCACCCCCTGTCACTCACAGAGCAGGGCCCATCAGCGGGTTGGGGAGCTCCCCGCTGTCACTCACAGAGTAGGGCCGATAAGGGAGTTGGGGCACCGCCCCCTGTCACACACAGAGCAGGGTGGATCAGGGGGTTGGGGCACTGCACCCTGTCACACTCAGGGCAGGGCCAATGGGGAGGTTATGGCTCTACCCTGTCACACACAGAGCAAGGCCCGTGGAGGGGGGTTGGGGCGCCACCCTCTATCACCCACAGAGCAGGGCCGATCAGGGGGTTGGGGCGCCACCACTGTCACACTCGGGGCAGGGCCTATGGAGAGGTTATGGCTCTACCCTGTCACACACAGAGCAGGGCCCATGGGGGGAAGGGGGTTGGGGCAACGCACCCTGTCACACACAGAGCAGGGCTGATCAGGGGATTGGTGTGCTGCACCCTGTCAAACATAGAGCTGCAGGGCAATCAGGGGATTGGGGAACTCCCCCGTATCAGGCACAGAGCAGGGTCCATGGGGGGGAGGGGTTTGGGCGCCGCACCCTGTCACACACAGAGCAAGGCCGATCAGGGGGTTGGTGTGCTGCACCCTGTCAAACACAGAGCTGCAGGGCAATCAGGGGATTGGGGAGCTCCCCCCTATCAGGCACAGAGCAGGGCTGATCAGGGGGTTGGGGTGCCTTCCCCTGTCATGAACAGAGCAGGGCGGATAGGGAGGTTGTGGCCCCTCCCCCCCCCCCCCCCCCCCCCCCAGTCACACACACAGCCACAGGGCGATCAGGGGGTTTGGGCGCTGGCCCCTGTCACACTGATCCCGGTGCCAGGAGCCTCGCTGCTCCTCTGATCCCGGTGCCAGGAGGCATATTACCCTTTTACTATATAGGATAGAGGCCTGGTGCATGGGTGGGGGCCGGCTGGTTTGCCCTGAAGGGTGTCCTGGATCCGGGTGGGGGTCCCCACTGGGGTGCCTGGCCAGTCTGGGTGAGGGGCTGAGGGCTATTTTCCTGAAGCGAGTGACTGAAGCTCCCAACCTGTCCTTGTTTTCTTTTTTTTATTCTGGGCCAGGTTTAGCTCTGAGGCCTGGTTGCTGAAAACATGGATACAATGTTTTGGTCCGCCTGGCTTTCAGTCCGGCCGGTTTCTGGTGTTTTGTTTACCTTCTTATTTGCAACATAGTACATAGTTGCTTAGAGTTGCAGTTGAGAGGCCGGCAAGTGAGGCAGGGAACGTTGGAGTCCGCAGCAAGCAAGCCTCATGCTCGCTTCAGTGCCTGGCTGCCGGCCGCCATCTTGGCTGACAGTTAATTTGCATATACTCACTGATTAGCCAATGAAAAGGGTAGCGGTCGTACGCCAATTACCATGTTTCTCTTTTATTAGTGTAGATGATCTGGCTAGTGGAATGCATGCAGAAGTGTTGTATGCCAGTTTCCTGGAACCTTGCTTCCTTCGTTTCTTCCTTCATCTTGCCGCCTGAGATGGAGAGGTGATGGCTGGGGCGCTTATTGATTACTGAGAATGGGAGACACATGCAGAGGTGGGGGAATAAGGAACCTTGGAGCAGCCTGCATGCTGGGGGCTAGGTGGAGTAGAGCTGTAGGAGAGGAAAAGAAACGTTTACATTGCTTAAGTTTCTATTTATGCCACTGAAACTAAACCTAATCAATAGTTTTATTTCTTTAATCATCTTTAAAATAATATAACTAACATCTGAATGTATTCTAATCAGAAAAAATTCAAACAGTACAAAAGTATTTAGGGTAAAAAGTAAAGATCTTTTTCATTCCCCTCAATCTTACTCCCCTTCACTGATATTGTATAATGATTGTGAATAATTTATTTACATTAATCAGAAGTTCTTTTTGCCCAACCAAGCTCTGCCACCATCATGGGATTCAGACATTTTTCTATGCACTTGTGTACATATGTAGCTTTTGTTCTGGAGGAGCACACTTTGTTCTGGAACTTGCTTTCTTCCCTTCCATCATGTGCTGCTCATATTTCCTTCTCACCAGATTTATAACTAATCATCCACTTTTCATCACTTCCTGGTATTCCTTGATAGAGATATATTACAGCTATTTCATCATATCTGTGTAAAAGACATGTAGATTGAATATGTTCAAAGGGTAAATTCAACAGGTTCTCAAGAAACCTAAGAAAACAGTCTGATGATAAGTTAAAGCTTGAGTCTTTGATAATAAAATTTATTCCTACTTCAGCTTGATATTTTAGAGTTGTTAGCTTCTCCTATATTAGCTTAGCTCAGTTGTGAAATATTAAGTTTTAAATTTAGTTAATTGTCATATTAATTTGTTGTCAACAATTCTGAGTTACTTATAATGAATGTAATTCTATGCATGTACTATATTGTATTACAAGGTTGTGTTTTTGATTGTGTGTTGACTGTGCATAAATTTACATATGGACTTTTACAATTCAATTGCAGTTAACATGTTTTTAACAGCGGTGTACAATGCACAGATTAAAATTCATTTCTGAGTTGCTGCTTGAAGAAAAATGAGCTTACATACTACATTTTGATCATAGTTTTAAGTTATAGCTTAGCACTTCCAAGCGCTGAGTAACACTACTAGAAACTATTAGTAGACAGAATATTTATCTATATACTTTTACATCATAACTGTTCTTTTTACTTCATACATTTTTGTTTCTGAAATGCCGTGAATTCAGCATCACAGAAGCTAGTTATGATGATGGCAACAGAAAGTTAAGCACACTTTTTTATGCACTAATAAATACAAAGTATGTGTAGCAATGGTATTTATATAAATATGTATAATTATAAGAGCATAATCAGTTGTTAACAAGGTTTGCCTTTTAGGGAGAGGAAATAGAAAAGGTGATATGGGTGGCAGATGGAAAGAGGTGGGCTCTACTCCACAAGCCTTCCCACCCATAAAAAAAAGCCTTTAAAAATAGCATGTATGAAATAGCAAAAAATGTGTTTATGATATAATCTTATTTCGATAAAATTGTATCTATTGGAATATATATATATGCATATATATGTGTGCAGAAAATTATAATAGAAACAGTAATGTATATGAGTACTTATTTAACATAAATATGAGGTGAAAAAATAATTTGTGTGTAATACATGTAGTATTATTCCATTTCAGTGAAAGTTTAAACAAAAAGATTGCCTAATTATAAACACGTATGTATGACTATGTATATATGTATATGTGTGTAATGGTAGTATATGTATGTGGGAGCAATATGTTTGGAAGGACACACCTCATTGTAATAGCATGGGCTACAGCAGGGAGGTAGGATAGATGAGAAGGACAATGGGGGAAGAGAAATAGTTACCTTTTATTTATTTTTTAAAAATCTTTGTATTGCCTGGCCGGTGTGGCTCAATGATTGAGCATCGACCCATGAACCAGGAGGCCACAGTTCCTAGTCAGAGCACAAGCCTGGGTTTCAGTCTTGATCCCCAGTAGGAGGCATGCAGGAGGCAGCCAATGAATGATTCTCTTTCAACAATGATATTTCTATTTCTCTCTCTCCTTCTCCCTTCTTCTCTGAAATCAATGTATATTGATTTCAAAAATCTTCATATATTATTGGTTACAAAAGCATCACAATTTTTTAAACATGAGAAATAAACACTTTTGAGTGAATAAGATTGATATATATCAGCAACCTTTTATGGGAGGCAAATTTTAAAATATCTATCAAAATAATAATTGCATATGTGTTTTAACCTAGAAATTCTACTGATAGAAATATATCCTATATACAGGGTGTCCCAAAAAAATGTATACACACTTCAACAGCTGATAGCTCAATTTTGAAAATGAGATGTAGCCGAAACCGGTTTGGCTCAGTGGATAGAGCGTTGGCCTGCGGACTGAAGGGTCCCGGGTTCGATTCTGGTCGGGGGCATGTGCCTGGGTTGCAGGCACATCCCCAGTGGGAGATGTGCAGGAGGCAGCTGATCGATGTTTCTCTCTCATCGATGTTTCTAACTCTCTATCTCTCTCCCTTCCTCTCTGTAAAAAATCAATAAAATATATTCAAAAAAAAAAAAAGAAAATGAGATGTATTTTAATAAATATTGCCTTTATAATTATTCAAAGTGTGCATATACATTTAAGCTTATGTTTATAAGCTTTCTGATCATTGCTATAAGTTAAAGGTTGCATTCCAGGAGATTAGGTAACTTCAAAGCTAACAATTGATCCCCTTCAATGGCTACTTGCTCTTTTTCAGTAAACATTGAAGAGAAAATTTAATTATACAAAGACAGAGCATACATAGACCTTTGCCCTACCTGGGTTTCCATTTGGTTTAATATTCTGTAGTTACCAGAATATAAACATTCACTTTATTATCTTTACTGAGCAGAAAAAATAACAAGAACAGTACTTTGATTCTGAAAGCTCTTGGGTCAATGAGATTATCTTTACAAGGTTTGCATCAAATGTTGTGACCCATACGTCTCTTTTAATATTAAGCAAAGCAGAATCAAACATTTTAGGTTTTATTTCACTAAAGCAAGAGTCACTAAAAAGACAATGTTAGAAAAAGAAAAGTGTAGAATGGTATATGTAGTGTGATTCCATTTGGGAGGGGAAAAAAGGAAAAGAGAATGGTTAATATAATAATATTTATTGTTAGTTCTTCATTTAAAATGTTTATCAACTTTCTTACCTATTGCTTTCTGAACAATGGATAGAATTTTGGTCATCACTTCACCATTAATTTCTTATCAATCCATTGCCATTTTCCCAGCTGAAAGATAAAACTTCCTTTTAGCTTTTCATTTTGAAACTATTTCAAAATAACTTACAAAAGTTACAAAAATAGTATAGAAATTCCCACATACCCTTCATCCTGTTTCCCCTAATTTTAATATCTCACACAATCACAGCACAATTATCAAAAGCAGGAAATTAACATGGATACAATACTATTAACTAATGTATAGACCTTATTCAAATTTTGCTACTTGCCCCATTAATGTCGTTTTCTGGACCAGGACCCAGTAGAGGGCCTCTCACTGCACTTAGTTGTCACATCTCCTTAATCTACTTTAATCAGGGCCATTGCTCCATCTGTCCGTCATGGCTTGGACACTTTTGAAGGGTACGACTGGCCAATTACTTTGTAGAATGTCCCTCAACTTGGGTTTGTCTTATGCTTTCTCAGGATTATTTTCAGATTATACATTTTTGGCAGGAAATACCACAAATTGATGTTATTACCCTTCTCTCTGCATCATTTCAGAGAGTACATGACATCCACAAGTCCCTTTACTGGTGATGTTAATTTTGATCCCTTGGTTAAAGTGGTGTCTGCCAGTTTTCTCCACCATAATGTCACTATTTTCCTGTTGTAGTTAACAAGTAGCTAGAGGGGAGATACTTTGAGACTGTGTAAATATTTTGTTCCTCATCATACTTAGCCCACTAAAATGATCATCTGTTATTCTTTTTAAAAATCTGGCTTTATTAAGGTATTATTTACCTAGCATGAAGTTCACCAATGCTAAGTGAACAATTCAAGAGTTGTAATATATTTGTACGGTCACGAAACAGTCACCACAATCTAGTTTTGGAGCACTGCCATCATCCCAAAGGGTCCTTTGTGTCTGTTTACAGTCAATTTCCTCTCTACCTCCAGCCCGGGCAATCACTGAACTAGTCTGTGTCTTTGTTTATACAATACACTGATTTTTTTCTCTCATTACTTATTTGATTGACTTTTTACCCTTGCTCATCTGTACATGAGCAGACATAGATAGTTTAGTAATGAGAAGACTTAAATATAGAACATTGCTTGGTATTTGACACAGGACACTGACCATCCTGGAACTCAGCAGAAATGATAAGTAATTCATAGATATCAATTAAAAATAAACTTTCGATATTCTAAATATTAACAGGGCCTGCACAATCCATGTGCTTTAGATCTTCAATCAATTTGTAACAGTCATCCCTATTAAATTCTCTCTCTGGATATGTAAAGTCAAAGGCATAATCTTTGATGTCTTTTATGCACCAAGTAATTCTGATTTGTCATGTCAACCTGCCTTGGAAAAGTGTTAAGGTCCAGAGGTTTTGTTTCTTTGTCTTGCTTTGCTTTGGCATGTTAGTTTTATAGATCTGTACTCCTAGATTTGCTGTTTAAAATTATTTTCATTCAGAGCCAATTTTACTCACCCAAGGCAATATAATTTTGAGTATATTATGTCTATCCTCTATCCTTCAAGTGAGCATGAAAAAGCGTCATCATTTTAGAGCTGCAACTGGCAGCATATAGGTCAAAGGTAGCCCACAGGTATGGTTTTGTCAATATCTTAAAAATCAAGGCATTTTAATCTGTAAAAATTGATATATCTGGCTTTTCTTAAAAACCTTAAATCTAGTGATACAGGGCCCATGTTTCCACAGTTGGAGCTAGGTCGTGGCAGCCCACTTGAAGAACAGAGTATATGTTGTTCAGTTTGCCACTCACTCATTGAAGCTCCTTGCCTGGCTCCCTGGGCATTTGAGTTTGCTTATTTAAGTTGAAACCTGATCAACAACTGTTGGTTTGTGTGTGTGTGTTTTTAAATTGAGCCATAGCAAACAGAAAAAAGCTCACTAATCTTACAGGTTGATTTTTTTTTTTTTACATAACCATAGATTTGAACATAGGAAAACTTGACAGTTTGTCACCTCTCACCCAACACACACCACTATTTCTATCTCTGCACACTTCCGATGAGCTTCCTGTTGGTGGCATGCGGCTGGGGGGTCAGGTAGGCCATGGTGCCAGGGTGCTGCTCAAGCTCACTGGACAGAATACTCAGCTCACTGCTCTTCACCTCCAGGTACTTGTCTCACTCTTGCTGGTGTTCTCCAGCACCACAACCAACATGTTCTTCTGCTCCAGCTCTTTCAACAGATCATTGTTTTCCTTCTCCTGGACTTTCTGTTGAGCTTCCAGTTCTTTACAACTTTTTAGTTTGCTGCTTAGGGGGCGGGGGGGGGGGAGGGGGGCGTATAAGTTGGTCTATCCCATTTGTTTGACCAAATACAGCAGGCTAATTTTTAAGTTGATAATTTTGTATGGCCTGAGAATAATGTTATAAATATCCAAATGGCCCTTAGCAGTAAAAAGGTCCTCCTGCCTGTAGAAGATCCGTCTCCTGTCTGTTCTGAGCTTTTGAGTGTCAGCTTATATCTGTCCAGTATTGCTGCAGTCACCTGAGCTCAGGGGCCGGCCTTTGAGCGTGCTGGCGGCTCTTGCTGCAGGAACAACTGGTTCTTCGGTGCATTGTGCAACTGGCTCTCCAGGCCCGGGGCTGCCATGCTAACATTCAGATGACATCAGGGTTATCAGGACAGGAGACAATGCACCTTATCAGGGAAGATATCTAAAATCCACAGGGTGCATGGAGGGACCTGGAGAGCATTATGCTAAGTGGAAGAAGCCATTTAGAGAAAGACAAGTATCATATGACCTCACTCATATGTGGAACCAAATGAACAAAATAAACTGATGAACAAAATAGATCCAGAGACACAGAAGCATGGAACAGATTGTCGAATCAGAGAGAAGGCAAGGGTGGGTGGGAAGAGATCAGCCAAAGAACTTGTATGCATATATGCATAACTCATGGACACAGACCATGGGGTGGTGAAGGCCTGGGACAGTGGACAGGGGCAGGCTGGAGGGAGTCAATGGCAGGGAAAAGGGGACATATGTAATACTTTCAACAATGAAGATTTAATTTTTTTAAAAAAATGAAGTCCATAGGGTGGTAAAACACATTTTAAAAGGCGATATGGCTTCAGATGACCTACCACAGCATTCCAGACAAAGCAGGGTCAGGCCCTCGGGTGCTCCTGGTGTGCCTGCAATGGAGATCTCTCACCCTGCAATCCCACCACTGGCAGGAGCAGCCCCTGAACTGGCCTCTCCTGCCCCATCGGATTGGCCCGGGTGCACGGTGGGGATAGTGCGCAGCCTGGAACAGAGCCCTGGCAAGGGCATTCTTCTCTGCATAACGTGACGGAAGACCCTGCAGGCAGCCAGCGCTAAGGTCGCTGTGTCTCACTGTTGCCCTCCTGTCCAGCGCTCTGTTTCCCTCCCCCACTCTAGTTTCATGGGTGAAACATCATTTCTTATCCCTCTGTGGATATCAATAGTCTTCTGATTCTACCGTAGCCTTGGTTTCTTCCAAATTGCTTTGTTGGTTTGTGTTGGTCTCTTCCTTTCATGTTGATGGTTTTCCATGGACGTCTGTTCATCTTTGGTCATCTACTCACATTTAGGAGTGAGGTACAGAAAAAGCCTATTGGAAGTTCTGATCCCACGGTGAGCCTTGTTGACTGCTGGCTGTGGTCTTGGGTCACCGAGCTGGGTAGTTTAGCTGGGACACTTTTGATGTCAGTATCTTTTATGTCTTTCCTCTCCAGGAGGTCAGAACATTCCAATCTTCAGTGTAATGGAATTATAATGGAGGTAAAAGACTTGGGATTTTATTGGGGTGTAAATGGTTCCATAAATGTTCACTGAAACCACCCCTTTCTGTTATTGAATCCCATCCCCAAATGTGTCAAGTGTTCCCCCAAAAGTGATTTTCTATATTTTTCCTAATCCACCCTCTGCCAAGCTGGGAGAGGGACAGCTATCTGGCTATACAGGGTTGGATAGGGAGCTAGGATTCTAACCACTCCTTAAACAGACTTACAAATCAGTCCTCCCGTTTTTAATCCAAGCTTTTTGGGAGGCCTGTGATGCAATCAGGGATCACCTTTCTCAGGTTTGCTAATTAAGATACCTCTTGTCTATATGGCTTTTAAACTCCAACATGTTCTTGCCTTTCCTCCTAATCTCATTTTTATTGTGTACTTCTACCTTAAAGAACAATTCATTTACTGTCATTTTATTAGGTTTCAGGAGAAAGCCAAAGTAAATGCATACAGAGTAGGGCAAAGGTATATTTACAGTTGTGTGTATGGAAAGTAATACAATGAGTAATAATTAATAATACAAGAATAAACTGTTTCGAGTACTCATGACTATAGATCTGCTTTTGCCCTACACTGTATGTTCAGTTGATTACCCTTCCTCAGAAGTCAATTTTGCATTTTTACAAGGGAAATAAAAGCTGGTTCAGGAGTGTTTGAAGACAAACAGGCCTGCTTTACAATTTTGCCACTGGCCATTCCCCCACTCAGTGTATCTGCTCAACAGTTGTATCCATGGAACAGAAATTACAACTCTGACTCTTCTTTTATCTGAACAACTACAAGTTCATTCACTTTTATGGTTCACTTGTCAATTGAAAAGGAAACTCTATTGCTAGTAGCTTTAACTACAGCCATAGGGATCTTGTAACTGGCTTTCGTCTTTGAACACTAATCCTCCCCCATCTTTTATTTCCTTCTGAAATAACAAAGTCCCTATTTTTGAATGCTTAGTATGTGCTAGGCATTGGACTAGGCACCATTACATGCATTATCCCATTTAGCCCTCCCTACACCCTATAATGTCCATGTTATTATCCTTATTTTGTAAAATGGGAAACTTGAGGCTCTGAAAAGTTAAAGAATTTGTTCAACTTTGTTCGATTAGATGGTGAAGCTAGGGTTTGCATTCAAGTAGACATGACTCTCAAGCCCTTTCCACTCCACTTTGCTGTCTTAGTGATGATTTCTCTCTGGGTTTCTTGAGTGTTCATTTTCATGTGCCCAGCTCAGGTACTAGTAACTAGTTCCCTTCCAATCCAATTCCAGTACTATATGCCCTATGTCAGTGAATGGCATCCAGTTGCTTCAGCCTTTGCAAATGTCTAAACCACGTTCCCTTCTGCCCTCTACCTGGCTACCTTCTCATCCACCTTAGGCATAACTTCCTTGGGGAAAGGATTTCACAACCTTCCAAAAGTTGATTTGGTGCCTTTTATGTGCTCTTAGAGCACATAGAGAATTCTATAGCAGATACAGAATCCTATAGCACATGCAGAAGCAGGGATTAGCCTTCTAGAGATTATCTTTTTATTCATCCATCTCTCAACTACAGTAAACTATAAGCTCCTGAGGCAGCAGCAATGTTTACCTTATTCATGTGACATATCTATAGCCTGGCACATAGCAGGGGCTCAATAAATATTTTTTGAATGAATGAATAAAGTTAGACATATACCTCTATCTGAATGAAAAGATTTTATCATTTAAAATAATGTTCTATTGATATTTTAATGTTTTTTCAAGCAGGATTTCATAAAAGACAAGTCTTTGGTGCTTTTCATTTATTATTAGGAACATAGATAATATTTTAACTCCAACACTTTAAACTGTAGTGTGGATATCAATCTATGAAGTAAACTCTGACAAGTTTTCAAAACACTTATTAATTTCACTGTGGAATTTTAAAATGTGAATTTTTATGTAAATATAAGTTAAAAGGTCATCTAAAGCCTCAGATAAAAATCTTTTATGCTTAGAAGTCTTTCATTTTAATTATATAATTATAAACTACAATGTAAGATGTATTCTGAAAAGTATTTTTGATCTTCAGTTGTTACTGTAAATGGGTCTGTTGCAATTTTTCTTCCGGCTTATGTGATAAAACTTATTATAATTTCTGAGGAGATAGAAAATCATACAACTGTTACCAGAATTTTTTACTTGTGGACATTTTAATGAACTTCCCTCCATGTAGCTTCAAGCTACTAGGACACAGATTCCCTACAACACCCTTAATCTTCTCCTCAACTCTTCTGCTGAAGAACTTGGCTTTCACAATGGCAGGCTGCTTTCCCTTCCCCAGAACTTTGTAGTAGCTCGATTACACCACATCAATGGAAGGAGCAGCTCCAGTCTTGTTTTTGGCAGCATTTACTTCTGCTCACTGACCAGGGTACACTGTTTATCAAGGTTGACAGTTGGGCAGGAGCTCTGGTTTCTCTTTAAGTGGTAATGCCTCACACCAGCTTTCCCAAAATAACCTGGGTGATGTTTGTCAAAGTTGATCCTGTGATGATGCAGGCCGCCAGCATTACCTCAGCCCCAGGTGCTTCAAGTGCTTGCTGACGCAGCCGTGGCCATGGCTTACATGGTTCCGAAGTTTTCAGATCTTCCTCAGTCTGGATGGCATGTCGGTGGCCGAGATGCAAGCTGTTGCCAGAATTTATGCAAAATGTTTCTCAGAAGATGTGTGTGTGTGTGTGTGTGTGTGTGTTTACATTTTATGACTGTAAGTCAGCCAAATTAAAAGAGCAGATTGATGGGATAAAATGTAAAGAATGGGGAGGTATAACAAACTTTCCCTGAAAGAGCCTAACTTTTTACATAGTTGTGGGTTTTTTAATCACAAAGAGTTCAACTGCTTTGTCCTGATATCCAATGCAGGTCATCAGAGGGACTTGAGAGTCCTCCTCTTGGAATTCAAGTTGGAATCAAAGAAGGTCTGGGGAAGCCACAGTCAAACTTTGAACTACCCTTGAGGGAAGAGATTCACTGGTCAAATATTAACTGTCCAGGTATACTGACACCATGGCCACACTGTAGTGAGAATGAATGGTCTCCAATTTAAGGCAACAATATGGATGAATCTCACAAACATCATGTTGGCCAGACAGAAATGATTCTACTTATATAGACTTTAAAAGCAGATAGAACTGATCTATGGTGTTAATAGTCAGGATATTAGTTACCCTGGAAAGAACTCAACTGGGAAAGAATATGATGGGGGCTTCTGGAAGCTGGTAATGTTCTCTTTCTTAATCTGGGCATTTGTACTTTGGTGTATTTACTTTGGTAAGTTCATCAAGCTACATTTGTCATTGTGTACTTATCTCTATATATGTTATACATTGAAAAATTACCAATAAAATAAGCATCTAGTAATTTACTCCTGTCTCCAGAGCTTCTAATCTAGGGAAAAGAATGCCCTGATCTATGGCTTCCCAAAATATGGCTAAAATGGCAGGTATGAAAACTAAGGAAACAGTATATTGAAATATAAGTTTCACTGGGATCACCAAATGCAACAAATATATTCTAAAACCAGATCACCATATGCAAAATTTACCAAGGAAACACGGAGAACCACTTCCATAATTCTTGGATCCCACAGAATTTTTTAGGAGATCTTGTTGGAAAGGATTTTGCCAAAGAGAGTTCCCATTTCTGCCTGTGGTTGTGGCAGCAGTGGGAGTAAATGAGGGCGGGCTGCCACTTCCTTCCAAGGCTCCTAAGACACCTTCACAGACAATTTTCCTGCAGCTGGAAGACACAAGGATGACTCTTGACCAAGGATGTTAAAGCAGCCGAGGGCACCAAGGTAGAGGTTGTGTTGGGATCAGCCAGGGTTGTCAGGCCAAGGCATTTCTGGATATTTTTTAATGGATCATATGTGTACCACATGGGAGAAATCCTGTCCAGTAGGGTCCCTTAGAGAGTGGAGAACCCTCACAGCGGGACACTGGAGAGGGGCTGCAAATGAACACAAGTGAACAATAGGAATAGAGAGGTATGAACCAGGTGAAATGACCGATAGGAAGTCTCCAGGAAACAGCCTTCCAAAGGACCCAGAAAGTGCAAAGCCAGCTTACAGCAGTGCCAGTTCTGTGAGAGCTTCCTCATATCTTACCATTCCTCCAACCCAAGAGGCAGAAACTGGCTAACCAGCTGGGTGGGAAAAAAAAGAGAAGTGGCACACAGTGGAGAGGGGAAACCAACCATGCCTCCTTTCCTTTCTTGGCCGTTGCAGGCTACCAGTCTGAAGCACACCCCAGCTAAGGGAAGATCTGCTATTAAAGATAAGGAAAGTGGTCAGAAAAAGCTAAGAACTATATCATTTCACTCATATGTGGGATATAAAACTGAAACTTGTGAACACAAGCAGCAATGTGGTGACTGCCAGATGGAAGGGGATAGGGAAGAAGGGGGTCCTAAAATATGGTGACAGGAGAAGATTTGACTTTGGGTGGTGGGCACACAGTGTAATATGCAGATCTGGTGACATAGAAACCCACACCTGAAACCTATATGTTCATGTTGACAAATGTCACCCCAATAAATTTAATAAATAAAACAATAAAGATAAGGTAATTAATATTTTTGGGTTAGACATTCTGGTCACAGACTTAAAACTATGTTTGCAACTAAGGGCTGTTATCGAAGACTAAGAGAAAAGCAGTGGCACCTGTGCATGGTTCCATACAGGACTGGCAAGAATTATCCCCATGGATTGTGCACAAAATTTCTAAAGACTCTACAAACCTGTCTAGCTTCTGTCCTTCTCCAAATGGCTCAAGGTATTTAGGTATATTCCTTATTTAAAGAGAGATACCCCAAACTGGCAACAAATTACTTGAAGGGTGAATACAAATCAATAAGAAAAACTCCAAGGCTTTAACAGACAGTAGCACGAGATATAAATAGACACAAAAGAAAAATGCAACTATATAATGAGTTGTCATGAGAAAATATTCAACTCATCTAACGAATAAACTTAAAAATTTTAATTTTAGCCTAGTAAACTTGCAAAAATGAAAAAAATGCTCCTTGTTAACAAGGGATGCAACAAAAAAGTGCCTTCGACCTGGTTTATAAATTTGCATGAACTAACAAAAGCCACAATTATGTGTGCAATTTTAATTTTTTTATCTTTAACTTTTAAATTTTTTTAGTTACAGAGCAGGAATTTCTGCAACTGCTCATCTAGATTTACCAATTATTTTATTAATGTATTATTATTTACAATTTTATTTTGATGTTATTAATATTATCATTACCATCATTATCAGCACCATTTATGATTCTCTGAGAGTAAGTTTCAGACATTATATCATTCTGTTCTTTTGCCTAAATACTTCAGTGTGTGTTTCCTAAGAATAAGGATATTCTCTTATGTAACCATGATGTAAATATTAAAATTGGGAGGTGTAACTTTGATGTAATACTAATGTTATTTGATGTTATTAAATACACAGTCAAGATGCAGATTTTTCCCAGTTGCCTCAATAATATTCTTTGAAATATATTTTTTTCCTGATCAAAATCCACTCCAGCATCCTTCATTGCTTTTACTTGCCCTGTCCCTTTTACTCTCTTTTAATCTATACCAGTTCTTCAGCCTTTCTTTTTCTTTTTGGGTAATGACAGTTTTTAAAGATTAACAGTTGTTAAGTAAAATGTTTCTCAATTTAAATTAGTCTGTTATTTCCTCATGATTAGAATCAGGCTTATTTTTTTTTGGCAGGAGTTTATAACTTTTGACCTAATAAATTCCATTTTGGGGAATCCATTATAAGGCAATAATAGTAAACATGTAAAAAACACACAGCAATTTATACAGCTTTATTTTTTTTAAAAGGAAAATGGCCACGCATCTGCTCTTTAATGCTTTCCTACGATATATTAAAATAAATATAAATATTTTTCCCAGTCTCTTCACAAGTAGTAATTTATATTCTCTGGATTTTTTCAGCCACAACAACTGGATTCTCTTTTCTGATTTTTGCTGCAGCTTCTGCTTTGCAATCATATGGACAAGTTGTGCTTGTCAGAGTAACGGTGAAGTCCACAAAACAAATTTCCACATCGGCAGTCAAACCCTGTAAGGCCAACTTTCTTTCTGCACATGAAACAGCTATTCTTCTTTGGTTTGGGTAACTCAGGAGCTTTTTCTTCACTTTGAGAAGTACTGGGTTGAGTAACTGATGAACTGGGCTGAGTAACAACTGGCTCTGACACCTCTGTGTTTGGGGTAGTTATTTTGTCCTCTCTTGAAATGCTCATTTCTGTCATTTGCTGAGTTACAGGCAAGGCAGCCACAGGCACATTTCTTGATTTTTCAGATGTGCTGCCAGCAGCACCTTCACAGTTGTTTAAACTAGTGTCTGCTCTTTGCACAGATGCAGAATCTGAGGTAGGACTGTTGGAACCACTAGCTGTCCCCATTGGGCTCATTCTGCCACTATTCTGCTGCCTCTGAAGATGCTCTTTGTAGCAAACAGAACACATTCCATTTGTCCTAGGATTCCCATAAAAGCCACATCCTGTACTACACAGCATGGGCCCTGGGGTCTGGTTAGTCTCCTGAGCCATATTTTTCTGTGGTTGCATCTCGGTGCACTTGGGATACTATCGGTGTGAGATAGTTGGATGTTTCTCTGTGTCTCTCCTCCTTTCTATCAATTTATACAGCTTTAAAGCAACGCAGTGTCAAGTAATAATATAATCACAGACTACATGTTCTAAGATCATACTTGATATCCAACAGTGTGCTCTGTGCTTTATGTACACTATCTTACTGAATCTTCTCAATGAAAGTGGTATGGCAACCTCTGTTCACTGCTCACCCAACAACTATCCTCCCCTTCGTCCTTCTTGTGTTTTGGCAGCTCCAGAGACTGAATCAGTAGTTCTAAGCCAAACATGATTACCCACTCCCGTCTCCAGATGCTCTTTCCCAGCCTCCCTTGCAGCTGAGGGGAGGCATGGCACTGTTTCTGGTCAGTGAGTTCTAAAGGCATGTTTTCCTGGAAGACTGCTGGGCAAGGCAGTCCTCACCTGGAGAAAGCCTAGACGTACTTCTTTTTTCCTACTTGGGGTATTGGTGTGTGTTGTGTCTGCTTGGGATCATGAAGTTATAAGAGTGAAAACCAAAGGCCTACGTACTAAGGATGGCAGAGTGGAGAGATGGAAAGAACCGGGATGCTTGATAGCATTGTTGAGTTGCTGACCTAGTCCTGGACTGCCTTCCTCTGGCTTTCTTGGGTAATAAACTAATAGATAAAGCCATTTTTATTTGGAGTTTTAGAAATGTGCTGCAATAGATATCGCAGATAATGATAACAACAGGAATAAATTACATGTCACTATAAGAGTGTTACATTACTTAATCTTTACAACAATCCTGGAAAGAGGTACCACTATTAGCCACACTTTCTATATGATGAATGTCAACTGTAGCCCAGAATAGAAGCCCACCACCAAATCCCAACAAGCATGGATCAGAGCCCAACTTTTCCCTCTGCAGGGACAGCAGAAGCTGGGGAGAGGAGAAAGTACAACATTTATCAGATGCCTGGAAAATTGCCCAGATATAAGAACACACAGAGGCATGGGGAACTGATTCTTTCTTTATGAAGAAGGAAGTAGACTGATGGGGAAGTGGGCAAATAGACGGCCTGAGGGAAGCCAGGAAGGGAGTTGGGAGGCAGGAATGAGGCAATGACCATGTCCACGTGGGGCATCTCAGCCAGGGCAGAGGGAACCAGACTAGACGACCAGCACCTGACTGTCTCCTCCATAAACACCCCCCTCTCTCCATGAGATATGACTTTGGGGAAATTGCCTAAATCCTCCTGTAAAGAACTTTTTATTTCTTCATTTGTATCCAGTGCGTTGGCTGAGGAAGAGAAGGATGGTAGTGCCAGATTTGGGAGGCATAACTCTTTCCACCTTGTGCCCGTACCCTACTGGACAGTCCTTATTGTGGACTGCCTGGTGGCAAGAAGTAGATTTCAAGAGACAATGACCAAGATACAGAATCAGCTATCACCGTTTGGTCATTTTCATAGCCTGTGGGATAAAGTCCAAATTCTTTGATAGGACCCTTACACTCAGGCCCTACCCACTTTCAAAGCTTCATTTCTTGCCACTTCACTCTGTGCCCCTGAGCTCCATCTCCATTTTAATTCCTGCGATAGGCAGTGGTGTCTCCAGGCTCTCTGCCTTTGCATATAGTGTTCCTTCTGCCTGAAACATCTTGAACACACTCCAATGCCTACTTAAGACCCAGTTCCCATGTCACTTCGTTGGCAAGTCATTCTTTCCTCAGCGTCAGTCTTTCTGCCAACACCCTCTCCACAAGAATAAATCATTTCCTCTCTCTGCTTCCTCACACTCACAGAATTTGTGTGGCAATGACCTCCTGCATGGACACACGGAACTCAAACCTCTTTCATCCTTCATAATGTGTGGCTCATTCCTAAACCATGAGTTCTAGGAAGTCGGAGGAAATATTGTTAATTGTTTGCCACTAGGGTCATTTAGTACAGAAGCTTGACATAAGGTAAACCCCTAGTAAATGTTTGGGGAATAAATAGAAGGCACAAACATGATGAGAGAATTAATTTATTTGTGACTTACTTTAAGGTCTTTCTAGTTATAAAATTCTATGGTATAGATATTCCTATTGAATATGAAATAACATTGTACATTAGAATACGATCTAAATTCTAAATTTAAAATACTAAAATGTATAGTAAAGTGTACATATAAAACCGTATAATATGTGCATGTATATGTACATATCACTGTGATAATTTTAAGGGAAAGTTTCTTATTCTTTATTCTTTTCATATTTACAGACTTCTGATAATACAAAAAAATGAAGTGGAGAAAATTAAGAACTCCAAATTCTAATGTCTGAGCTATAACTGGCTTTAAATACCAGCACAGAGAACTTTCTGTATGTTTCCTCGGTTAGAAGACAACAATAAAGATATCTGTTTGCTAGAGCTGGTTTAATTTCTCAATGCAAGAGATAAATACAAAGCAAAGCTGGAAGGCACTCATAGAACAGCACAATTGAAATACTCGAGAAGATAAAACAGATTCTTACTTCCTCCTGAAAGACACATGAAACTTGGCCAGTCATTCAAGTTCACTTTAATAAGAACTTATTGAGTTTCTGTTGTGTCCAATACTGGGAGAGTTAGTTATTCATTTATTCAACCTACTATGGGATGGGTATTTTTTGAGGCAATAGAGATAGAGCAATGAATAAGTAATACAAAAAAAATCCCTGCACCCATGGAACTTATATTCTAGAAGCATGAAAGACACCAAACACACAAACAAATAAAACATACAGCCCTAACCGGTTTGCTCAGTGGATAGAGCGTCGGCCTGCGGACTGAAAGGTCCCAGGTTCGATTCCGGTCAAAGCATGTACCTTGGTTGCGGGCACATCCCCAATAGGAGGTGTGTAGGAAGCAGCTGATCAATGTTTCTCTCTCATCAATGTTTCTAACTCTCTATCCCTCTTCCTTCCTCTCTGTAAAAAATCAATAAATTATATTAAAAAAAACCATACATTATATCAGAGAGTGATAATTGCTTAAAAAAAAACACAAAGTTGAAAAGGGAGTTGGGAAATGCCTGGACCTGGGAAGGGGGTATTGCAATATTAAGTGATGGTCACAGAAGGTGAATTTGAATAAAATCTGATGGAGGTCTTGAAAGGTTTGGGGAATAAGGAAGATGTACACATGGACATAGTTTTCTCTATAGTCCTATAGACCTTGCATCCCATTAGGCTTTGTTTATTGATGACCACCTATACTTTTTCATAATTAAAGGGTGCTGTCAGACTGAAAGAGATACCCTTTTAGGTAGAGGTGGAATTTACCAACTTGAGTCAAACTCTGAAGGGTAGGGACAGATATTCCTTGAAGGATGTCGGGTAAAGATGGCAGAAAGAATGACATAAGCAGAGGAGGCCCCAAGTAAAGAAAAACACTCCTTCTCTAGGGACAAGTGTGAGATCTTCCCTTTGGGAGGTACAGGATAGAGCTAGTTACGTGAAGTGGAGAAGCCACTATAAGCCGGTGGGAGAAGGTCACACTTGGTCGTAGAGACTATCGAAAGCCACTAAAGTTAACTGAGTAGAGAAGAAACATGAAAAAAACAAATATTTTAGTGAAATTAATACAGTGGTAGATTCAGGTTCAATTGAAATAAGGAGAAAGTATAGGCGAGGAGGCCATTTTCAATCTTATTTCTGTTATTCAGATATTAACTTACAAGGGCCTGACTAGAATGGAAGGGGTAAGAACAGTGATATTTATAAAGGAGTGATGTTTGTAAAAATAAAGAATTCATGACTGGCCTTGGTAGATGATTAGATTTGAGGGGTAAAGAAGAGGAAGAAGCTAGAGCTGACACAATCATAAAGTTCAGAGAGGTGAACGGATGGTGTCATTTTAAGACCAAGCACTCTGATCCAAACAGGGTGTGACTCGCTCAGGATCACACAGTAGTGAAAAGCTGAAGCCAGAACCAGATTTCCTGCTTTCCCCCCACTAGATGACTCCACAGTTTTAAACCTGGCAAACAGGGAAATAGTCCTGCCAACAGAAATGGGTGAATATGAAGGGATAGCAAGCATACAATTGGGTAGAGGAGGTGGAGAGTTTTAGTTTTATATATGTGGAATTTAAATATATTCAAGTGGAAATACCTGAGAGATAGGCAAAACTTCAGGATTGGAAATGAATCTGTCTCTTACCAGGTTGTGACCTTGGGCAAGCCAACCTCCCTGAGCCTCAGTTTTCCCAGTTGCAAAGTAGGGATAATGTTCGTTACTTAATGGCTGTAATTAATTAATTAATTAATTAATGCTGGTAAAGAGCTTGGAATAGGCTCTGGTACAAGGTGTTTGTATTTGTTTGTTTGTTTTTTTTTGCTAATCCTCACTCAAGGTATTATTCTTTCCATTGATTTTTAGAGAGAGTGGAAGGGAGGGGAAAGAGGAGAGAGAGAGAGAGAGAGAGAGAGAGAGAGAGAAAGAGAGAGAGAGAGAAACAAACATACATGGTGAGAGAGACACCAGGGATAGAACCTGCAACCCAGGTAAGTGCCCTTGACCAGAATCAAACCCTTGACCCTTGGGCAATGCCATCCAGGGCAAGGTAAGTGTTATTTAATTATTTGTTAAACAAAATAGGTAAGATACACTGTAAAGAAGGTTGGCTTTCCAGAGAGGTAAGAAAAAGAAGATGCGGGGGAAACTAGAGGAAAATTTGAGATGATTGATAGAATGTCTGTCATAGACGTTAAGGGGAGGAATCTTGTGAAGGTGAAAACAAAATCAAATGACACAAAGATACACAGAAAGAGGAGGCCAAGAGAGGTCACAAGTGGAAAGAAGGAGGCCTTTGAAATATGCTTTGGACAGAAGGGCAATGAGGAGAGATTGGAGCCATTTTTAACCACCAGAGAAAAGATGACATGGAGGATAGTAATCCTGGCCTAAACTTCATAGTTGAGTACCAAATACTAGGTAGAATAAAGCATGAGCTGACATAAGATGGGAGATTTTATGATTCCCCCCTTCTCTCCTTCTCTCTATGTTTATTTCCTTGATTGAAAATTCTCAAATTTTGTGGTGCTCTCATTATATTTTTGTGTGTTTGTATGGAAATCTGTATATTTTCACTGTGTATGGAAGTGTATATCACAAACATTCAGAAATTTAGTAAAGCCCATCTAAAAGGCTGACTTACTACACAGTGAACTAAAAACTCGGGTTTAAAATTTTTCCTCTGAATCATCTATTTGTAACCAGTTTGAAGAAGTACTCATAGAATTGTATTAGTGTTTTTCTACCTAAATGTTTGCTTATGGGGGAGGGGGCAGAATTTGCCACCCCAAAATATGCCTTGTGGGATATTGATTATTTTAAGCTGGTTATTTTTTTGGAAAGAAAAGACTCAGGAAAAACCTTTGACCTTCCTCCAACTGCTTAAAAGAATTTAGATGGAGAACTGTCCCCCAAAGGGAGATATCATCATAGGTAACTACAGTTTAATATGAACTCATGTGACAGGGAGGAACCTAGCAAGTCCTTGACCAAAGTCCTCTCTGGGTCCCATTGTTAAAGATGGCCCAGCAAACATTTATTTACCAAACATTTGCTTTTCCAGCTCCATATAAATTGCCTTTCTGACCTTTGAAATTCCAAACCACAACCCCCTTCTCCTTAGCTCAAGATGGAATATGTCATATGAGCCTTAACTGCCCCATCTCTCCTCCAGTCCCATATTCTTGCGGAAACCCCATATGTACATATGTAATGAATTTGGTTATTTTTTCTCCTATTAATCTGTCTCACATTGATTTGATTATTGGTCCAGCCAGAACTTAAAAGGGGAGAAGGGAAATCATTTTTCCTCCCCTACACCTATAAATCTCAGTGCAGTAAAAAATACTTAGGGGAATTTAGAAAGTTCTAAATCTTTGTGTGTTTGTATGAAAATCTGTATATTTTCACTGTGTATCGAAGTGTATATCACAAACACTCAGAAATTCAAAGAAGCCCATCTGAAAGGCTGACTTACTGCACAGTGAACTGAAAGAAAAAAAGGCTTTCTTTTCTTTGGACCTCTTTTCATGTCCATGTAATGTTAGACTAAACTTTGTCTTATATTCTTAAAGGCATTGATATTTGGGAGCAAAAGTTACCTAACCAGCTCTGTAGTGTGGCTAAACTACCTGAGGCAGCCAAAACCAGAGACAGGAATGGGGGGGGTGGGGGGGGGGGGATGACAGAGAGAATTCAGTGCTCAGGCGTTTTAGCATTAGGTTGTAAACTGCAAACCAGCACTGTCCAATAGGAATATACTGTGACCCCATATGTGAGCTACAGACAGATGTAATTTTAAATTTTCTTTAATGCAAGCCACATTTTAAAGAGGAGAAAACAAACAGGTGAAATTAATTTTAGTAATATATTTTATCTACCTAATATATGAAAAGTGCCATTTTAACATGTGACCAACATGAAAATCATTACCAAGGATATTTTGCATTAATTTTTCAACACTGTCTTCAAAACTCGGTGTATGTTTTCACATTCAACACATCTCAATTCAGACTAACCACCACTTTGGTCAATAACCACATGTGGTTAGTAGCTCCCACGCTGAACCGTAGTGTAGCTTCGAGCCCAAAATATCTTGCTCTAGTGCAGCGGTTCGCAACCTGTGGGTCGCGACCCCTTTGGGGGTCGAACGACCCTTTCACAGGGGTCGCCTAAGACCATCGGAAAACACATATATAATTACATATTGTTTTTGTGATTAATCACTATGCCTTAATTATGTTCAATTTGTAACAATGAAATTGGGGGTCACCACAACATGAGGAACTGTACTTAAAGGGTCTCGGCATTAGGAAGGTTGAGAACCACTGCCTAGTGTTTTATTTAAGGGCAAGTTGACAATTAGAGGCATTGTTTAGAGCATACTCTAGTCCAGCAAACCTTACACCAGCCAGCAACTTGAAAGAAACACGGACTTTCCTCTCCACTGAGCATTGGGACTTTCTGACTTTGCTTGAGTTTGGGGCTGGGCTTCCTCCTACACTTCTCAATCGGAAACTGAAGTAAACGGGGCTGCAGCATCTTCTTGAATCACAGGAAAACGGCGTGCAGTGTTTCCCCGAGAAAAGCATGGAAACCCACGGTGTGTGTAATCTATAACGTTTATTCCTTGGATGGGTTATTAATATTTATTTAAGGAGCCCCAGGAAGCATGATGGGCATATCATTACAAAAGCTGTTTTGTGTTCAGAAGCGTCCACTGACTCATTGTGTTGTTGTTTTTTGTTTACTTATAATCTGCCTTCTCCCGGGCTCGGGGTGACCCCTTAATAAAGCCTCGCCTGAAGAATTCCGGACTTCGCCAACTCCGGGGGGCGGACGGGCGGAAAGTGCGGGTTCCCGCTCTTGCCCACGCGCCCCGGCAACTTCGCAGCTTCGGGCGCGTGGAGCTTCCGGCCTCGCTCCGTGGTCGCCGGGTCATCCGCCCGCGCTCCCTCGGGCCTGAGGTCAGGGCTCGGGAAGAGCGCGCCGTCGGTCGCCGCATCCGGAGGGCCGTCCGCGGCGTGTCCACACCCTCCGCGCTCGCCGCCCGCCTGGCTGCGCACCGGTGGCTGGGCTCGCCGCCGCCGCTCGGAGGTTGGGCCCTCCCCCGGGTTATTTCTGCGCCGAAGGTGGAAATGCGGAAGTTTCCAGCCTCCACTGACAGATGAGGCCGGCGACTCGCTCGGCATGCGCGGCAAGGGCTGTGCGGCGCCCCGCGTCCCCGCCGTCTGCACCCCTCGACCCTAGAGGCCGACCCGCGGGCGCGCCATGGCCACGCTGCCGAGCGCAGAGCGCCGCGCGTTCGTGCTCAAGATCAACAGGTAAGATGCGCCCTGCGACTCGCGGCCGCACCCGCCCCGCCGGCGGAGCGCGGTGGCGCCAGGGCAGCTCCTGGGGCCGCAGCCCCCGAGTCCCTGGGCGTCCGCGGCGGGGCGCGCCGGACACCGCGGAGCGCCGGTCCCCCTGGCCGCTGCGGTGGGCACCTGAGCGCGCACTGGCCCGCGCGGCGGGCTCAGCCAGCTCCTCTCCGAGAATCCCACCCCTGGCGCTGGTCCTGGGCCACCTGTGTCCCTGCTCAGAGCAGCCCAAGGGCGCCTCCCACCCCGCCCGCCTGCGCCGCCCTCGTAGGGTTCTGACAGGTGGCGGGCCTGGGAGTGTGAAGGGCGCAGGGGTAACCTGCCCCAGCTTTTCCCACCAACTGCGCCTTACTTAGGCGCCGCTCTGCGAAGGGGCGAGTGAAGAAGTAACTGAAATGAGAGGTTTGCTCTGAGGCAGCGGCTTCAAGACTTCACTTGTCCTGAGTAGGACTCTTGCCCCTCTCATTTTACATTTCCAGAAAAAGTTTGGCTCCTGCTGACATGGCTATTTTTATTCCCTGGTCCAAAGGAGCCATGAAGTGGAAAAAGTAATTTTTAAAATTCTCCATTTAAATAAACAAAAGGAATGGCCTGTGGTTGGCATTTTTACATTTATAGCGCTCCAGCAAAGCGCTGAGGACATGGATCCAATACTCGCCATCCCATTCATAGTCACTGTTGTACCAACTAAATTCGAGCACATTTGCGGCTCCAAGTTCTCACCAGAGGTGCTTTAACTGCAGTTTTTCCACCACTGAAAACTGCTGACAAGTGTTTGGAGACATTTTTGTCTTGTCTTGAGAAATCTAGACTGTCTGGTTAAAAGATAATATGAAACTCGTCCTGAAGGATCAACTTATTATTCTACTGCCCTCACTGCTCTAGGATTTGTTAGTCTTTTAGCTGAGCCTTTGAAAGGCTGGTTTCATAGGAAATTTATGGGCTGCTAGTGTGTGAAGAGGTTTGAAAGAAGGAACTAGAAGTCCAGAATAAAAGAGGCAGTAAGGACTTCAGAGGGCATATTGAGCTTTATAGGTAATTTTATTTCTACCTGCAGTGTAGCTGTGAGCAAACCATTTCTCTTACCTATTTCTTCATCTTTAAAATGATTTTAATTATTAATGTGTACTGTATATTGATGTTGGAGGTCAAAAGGTATAAGGTACATCAGCGATCTCCCTATGGGGATTTTTTTTTTCTGCATTATGTTTCACAGGAGGGGCTATTCATTTGGGGATTATGGGGGTCAAACTGAAGTTACTGATGGATGTACCACTTGTCATAGCTGCTGTTCCTCCATCCTTGTGAATTTGAGGTCAGGAAGTGTGACTCAGGCAGAAAAAGACTGTGGGTTGGATGAAGTTAATCTAGAGAGAGCAGCAGGACCTGAACTAATCCTGTAGGCATTCTTGAAAACAGCAGTGAGATTGGTGTGGCCTGGCTGGAATCAGACCTGCTTGCAGATGAGCTCTCTCTTACAAGCTAACTACGTGACAATGGATATGTTATTTAACCTCTCTAAACTTGGGTTTCTTTATATTTCAAATGATCATAGTACCTATCTTTTATTACTGTCGGGAAGATTAAATGAAATAGCATGTGCTTGTAGTGCCTGGTTCAGAATAAATGTTAGTTATCCTCATCAGCATTACTATCAACTTCATCATTGTCATCATCATCTCTATTATCACTTCTTTGATATCCTAAGAAAGAAAGGTAGGAAGAAAAGCTGACATTGGAGAACTTTCCATACAGAGACCAGTTTGGGTTGGGTATGGTGATGCCCGTGTCTGGTTGGAGCTGCCTTGGGGCGGATGTTCTCCCTCATATACTGTCTATCTCTGTGCTGAGAATATCAAACACACCCAGTGGCACAGAATGTGTGATGCCATCTGACCAAGAAGAGCCCCGCTCAAGTTAAATAAAATATAAAACTATCCCTAATTCTCAGGCAAGAATAAAGACTGAGTGATCCTATTTTGGGGGTTCTTTTTCCCTTTTGAAACATTTTGTGTATGGGGTTGAAGAGCTGTGCTAAGGAGGTTGGCATAACTTATTGTTTAAAGGAGTGGATTAATAAGGATATTCCTAGTATTTAAGTAATATTAAAATTCACCATTTATTGATCACTTACCATGCCCCAGACACTGCATTACACTTTTAATGGGTTGTATCACTAAATCCTTACAAAAATCTTGTAAGATTCACATGAAGCCTCAGATAGAATAGGAAAATGAAGCTTGGAGATGTAGTTGCATAAGGCCATGCAGTTTTTGCAAGGCCACACAAGCAGAAGTGGCAGAGCTAGGATTACAAACTGCCCCCAAAACTGTGCTCTTAATTGGCCATGAGCTATTTTGATCCATGTATCTTAAGAATTTCCTTTAAAAGCAAGAGGGAGTTAATTTTTTTTAAAAAAAAATCATTTCAGTAGCAACATTGGCAAATTGTTCTGTATTCTGGTCAGTGTTTAATATCTAAACAAACTAACTGATATTTTGCAATTTTACAGCTGAAAAAGAAAATGTTTTCCCTTGCATGCCTACATATTATTTTTTAAACAGATCAACTTACAAAAGTAAGACAGTGTTGAAATATGGCCATCAATACACTCAACATGGGTTCATGTTTTCTCACCTTTCTACTCAGAATAATACAAACTATCCCCTAAAAATGTTTATGGAGTAAAATTAATATGCTTTCTATTGAGGAAATGTTGAAATCTCATGTATTAAAATTTTTATTTGTAAAGAACCTCAAGAAAGAGTGAGCAGACTTACCTCAGAGTAGGAAAAGAATGTCCCCACAGTTCTCAAATTTTGTGGCTTCTTGCAAGCAGCATTGCCCAGTATAGGGGCAGGGCCAAAGTGAAGGAGGAACCTGGGAACGCCCATCAATGCCCATTCCCCCACGATTGCCCTGGCTCTCTCATGCTCTTATGAAGCCTAAATTTTCATGTGTTGAAAATCATCATATAAGACTTTTGTTTTGTTTTAAGCACTAAGTAATTGTATGACTTGTTATATTTAACCATTTCTCTAGAACCCACAGCTCAGGGAGATATAAGAGAAAAAAATCCACCATTGACTTTTTCTGAGCTGGAAGAACAAAATTTAATTTTTTATAAATGGTATGTACTTGTCCTTATTTCAGTTTAATTGATACTGACTTCCTGTGCCCAAAGACTAGATCTGAATTAGGCCATTCATAATAATGTTTGCATTTGGGATTTCAGGCACTGCTGCATTAAATGTCATAATACAGTTTTTGTCTGAGCACCAAGACTTATCAATACCTTTTTTTATTACTGGCATTTAGTGCTTTCGTAGATTATAAAAAATATTACTAATATTCTGAAAATTCATTAAACAAAGTCTTTTGTTTCTTTCAAGCACAGAATAGATGTAGAACTTGATCAAATATTAAAAACAAAATAAGGAACTTGGATAAAGAGAGCAAAAGTGCAAAATGCAGAAAAAACATTAATGACCATTTGGACATTCAGGAATGAAAGAATAAATGATAATGGCTTATGCTTATGTAATGGTTACTTTATGGCAGGTACTGGTCTAAGTCTTAACATATTATAACTCATTTGCCCCTTATAAAGTAGGAACAGTACTATTTCCATTTTACAGGTGAAGAAACTGAGCACAGGGAAGTTATGAAAGTTTTCCAAAGTCACAAATAGCTAATTACAAGCAGAGCTGTGATTCAAATGCAGGCAGCCTTGCTCTAGAATCCTCCCCCTTAACCACTATACCATGATGCCATCTCATTTTATCTAAAAAAAATTTTAAAAAAATAATTGACATTTATTGAGTATTTACTATGTGCCAAGAACTTTATATACCTTTATTTCATCGATGTGAAAAAGGAACAAAATATTAAGCGTAATATTAGTGAGTGATTTATGGAAGATCAATACAAGGAGCTAAGAAGACAGATTGCATTAAAAAACAGCCTCAGTAATTTTGAGCATAAGAACCAGAACAAGTTGAAGGTCTAGAGATCTTCCTGAGAAGTATTTGCTACTTTTGTCTGCAAAGATGATGCAAGCATAGCAATATATATGTACTCATATGTATATATGTATGTCTGCAGTGTAACAGTGCTATTCTTTTTTAAAAATATATTTTTATTGATTTCAGAGAGAAAAGAAGAGGGAGAGAGAGATAGAATCATCAATGATGTGAGAGAATTATTGATTAGCTGCCTCCTGCATTCCCCACACTGGAGATTGAGCCCACAATTTGGGCATGTGCCCTGACTGACCAGGAATTGAACCGTGACCTCCTGGTTCATAGGTCGATACTCAACCACTGAGCCACGCTGGCTGGGCACAGCGCTGTTCTTTAGTAGTGATGGCAGAGGGGGTTGTTGGTGCTTTCAGGAATTACTTCATTTGTCTGATCTGTTCTAGACCAAAGACCAATAGTAGAGGCTTTAGGCAACTGAACTCAGAATTTGGCCTTTCACATTCAGAATCATTTTCTCTCAGATTCTTGGGAAAGCCACTCGAACTCTAGGCATCTTGTGCAATTGAAAAAAAAACAAAAAACTTCCCAGGGTGAAATTTTGAGCTCTGACAATTCACATGTAGGTGTGAAGCTAATGTTTACTTCTACATGGAAAAGAAGATAAAATTACATAATGTGGTAGTGCTCAGGGGACTAGGTCTCCTGTGTCAATCCCCACACAGAGCTAGTGATGGAATGGGGTCATGTTTCCACCGTTTTTAATAGGGACCTTGAGAAGGCAGGCATGTGACAGTACTCAGACTGCTTGCTGGAGAAGGCTAAGAGACAGGAGCTCTTAGTTCATTGTGGTGGTGCACAACTGGGGGCTTCTTCACATCTTGGTCAATAATAAAGGGTTAAAGCAAGAGGAATGTGCTATCTCTATCCCAAAAATGTTCCATCTAATTTATTACCAGTCAGCAGCCATTAAGGTTCTCTAGGCTCTAGGAAAACACAACAGAGTTTTTACAGTGTGGGTAAGTGTGGTCTCTGTGCTTCTGGAGTTTGCACAGTAGTGGTACAGTTTTGTGTATTGACAGTTTGGGGGCACACAGAATAAAAACAGGTTGAAATCTCTGCAAGTATATATGAAGGCATCCCTATGCAGAGGGTGGGTGAAATCAAACAAATGGTTAAGTTAGCTTATGGTATAAGACCATCACATTGTGTCCCACTGCGTTCAGCTCAAGTGCAGGATCAGAAAAACAGAAATGGTAGTGGCAGAGCCAGAGCTGCTCCTGTCCTTTATTCTTTTCATTCATGTTCATCATTAGAAATAGAAGAGTACAGTAAGCAAACATTTCTACCACAGCTGTTGACATTTGGATGCGTATCCTTCCATTTTTACAAGATGGTATTGTTTATGTTGCCCTAGGATTTGTTTTTTATTTTAAAATATGAATAACTCTCCATGTCAATCCAGTAGATCTAATTATAATTTACACAGGTTGTATAAAATTGCCTTTATTGGATATACAATGATTTATTGAATTTAACTCTCTATTATTGGGCCTTAAGATAGTTTCCAATTTTTCATAATAATGTATGGCGCTTAATGGAACAGTCTTATACATACATCTTTATGTGTTAGTGAAAATACTTCCTTAAAAATGTCTAGGAGTGCAATTGCTTGATCAAGAGAGAGAAACATTTTTCAAGCTTTTGCTACACATGGCCAAAGTGTCTCCCAGAAGTTATCTCTATTTACACGCCCATCAGTAGCCTTCAGTGTGATAATTTCCTTACATTCACACCCTGCTGGGTTTTATCATTCTTTTAAATCCCCTCTCTTAAATGTGTCTGACTTCTTCCTGTTTAACTTCTCTTCCAGGTCCCTGCATGACCTCTGAAGTCATTCTTTGGGGATTAAAATAGTCATGCATTTCTCCCTTTTCCTTTGCCTTATATACCGCTAAAGATGGTGGTAACCCCTGCCTCTCACTTTCTGTCTCTGTTCATTGAATAGGTGGGTTGATGATAACGGTAGATTGTTCTAGCAACTTAGTTCTTTTTTAATTCTGTCTTAAACTCTAGTTGTCACACTTTCTCTTGCTTTGTACTTTACAGTATAGTCCAGTCTACCCTTCTTTGCATAAACTTTAGCCCTTTTAAATGAAATGACAAATAGAAAATCAGAATACCTATTACAAAATAAGATTCCAGATGGCATACTCACTGTTTGTGTTTTCCCTTGAATCAGAGTATAGAGAGATGGACTTTTTTCACATTTCTTTGGGTTCCTCTTCCTTTGGGATTGGCTTTGGGGTTAACACAACATGTTAGTATCAAGTCTATTCAGGAATCTCAAAGGCTTCATGAAGTTTTCCTATCATTTCCATCATACAATGGATAAAATTCATTGTTCTTCCCTTTGAAAGTCCAAACATGAAAATAGCAGACAGATTACCTAATGATATTTAGGCTAAACTGAAATAGATTAAGAAATGCAGAACTGTAAAATAACTGACCCTTCTGCTTTCTCCCATCTCTTGACTTTCTGGCACATGGATGAGTTAGTAGGCTTGTAAATCCTAGTCTGGTTAGTTTGATAGTCCGTTCGTTCATTCATTCATTCATTCACTCCAGCTAGTGAGGGTTACTATATTCTAAGTACTGTGGTAGGCCCAGGAAATAAATTTTAAAAAGTCATAGCCTTGTCTGCAAACCTAACTGAAAAAGGAGAGAACCTTCCCTTGCTTCCTAGCCCTCTTTACTGGATGTTGTGCCTTCAAAATTCTCATCTTGAGGGGTCCTACCACTTATTCTAAGGCATTATCCAAAAAATATTACAATTTTGGAAACCTATTTAGAATTGCTTTCAGAGACTGGAGTACACTTATTTTATTTTATTCCTTTTTATTGAGTTTATTAGGGTGACGTTGGTTAATAAAATTATGTAGGTTTCAGATGTACAGTTCTATAATGCATCATCTGTATATTGTATTCTGTGTTCACCACCTCAGGTCAAGTCTCCTTCCACTAGAGTACAGTTACTTTAAAAATAAATTTTATGGTATAAAATATTTTTCCTTTGGGGGAGAATTTTTTTGTCTTGAAAAGTGTAAAAAATATAGAGAATGATGTGGCAAGTAGCTGAGGGCCTAGTGACCAGAGTTAACAAATGTTAACATTTGGTCACTTTTGATTTAGATATTCTTATTTATAAAGAGAACACTACAGATGTTCAAAACCAAAATTCAAGCGAGTTAATTTGAAAATATAATTGGCTTTCTTATGCGATTTATGAGTCAGGCAGCATTCCATCTAGCAACAGAAGGGCACTCTTAGGGGCTGTACAAAATGGAAGGTTTGCCCTGACTAGTTTGGTTCAGTGGATGGAGCATCAGCCTGCGAACTGTAGGGTCCCAGGTTCGATTCTGGTCATGGGCACATGCCTGGGTTGCAGGCTGGGTCCCTAGGCGTGCAGGAGGCAGCTGATTGATGATTCTGTCTCATCATTGATGTTTCTATCTCTTTCTCCCTCTCCCTTCCTCTCTGAAATCAATAAATATATATTTTAAAAAATAAACAAAATGGAAGGTTTTTATAGGCGGAAAGAGGGTGGGACTAAGATGTTAAAGAGTGTATTATTTCAGGCAAGGACATTTTTTCATAGGGGAAGGCACAGAGTCTTATCAGTGAAATACCTCACTATTATTGCTCAGCAGATTTCAGGCTGGTTGGTTTAAAATTCCAGTCCTGGAAGAGGCTGAAACTGCAGTTAGGTTGGTTATTAACTTTTGGTTTGGTGATGTGGCTTAGCAAAAGTGACTCCATTTTGGCTGTTTTTGTTTGTTTGTTTGTTTTAACACAGATAAATTTGAATTCACCCTTTGTTTTTCCCACTACTCCTATTCTCTCTTTTCATCTTCAGAGGCCAGTGCTACCTCCAAGTTGCACTTTTAGTGTGTGTGTGTGTGTGTGTGTGTGTGTGTGTGTGTGTGTACCTATCTATAAACAATATTGTATGGTTTCTGGAATAAGCCATAGTGACTAGTATTCAAGCAAGCCAGTTAAATTAGGTAATATCAGTTTGAGTTAAAGATAAGATGGGACTATAAAATAATGAAGTTATATTTTACATGTCTCTTTAAGTAGCTCTGCAATCAATTGGAAAGAAAGAAGTGTTCCAAAAGTGACTTCAGGAAGGCAGCTCTATCAGAATAAACTGGCACTTCTTGTGTGGAATTATAGGAACAACAGTTATTTAGATGTGTACATTCTGGGAATGTTTTTCATTCACTCTTTGCATTATAGTCACATTACTCACTTCCTGGAATGGCCAGGAAATTCTTAAAAAACATTATTTTCTCCATCAGATAAATGTGTCCATGATTTTCATTTGGCCTGAGATAAGCTTTTGAGTTGATAACATGTTTATTTTTAGGTAATATGGTTTTAAGTTTATTTAAAATAAATAAAAAGATAAAGATTTTGTCGTATTGCCAGAACATTTGAATGAGGAAAATATGTGATTAGCAAAAGAGAGTGTGGTATTTGTTCAAAAGTCTTTATGTTGTTATTTTGGCTTAGCATGACTGAATGGGCAGGCTTGATTTTCCTCTGTTCATGGAGATATGGTGCCTCTGCTGCACCATACCTCAAATTAGGCAAACTGGGGGAATGCCCATAGCGAGAAATGCTTTCCCCCAGTTTCTGCTTCCCCTGGCTGCCACACAGGGCAACACCCAGCACACAGCCAACATGTTCTTTGGTGGTACTACTAGGTTCTCTGTACTCAGCTTTCTGCTGTGGACTGAGAACACTCAGGAGAAATTGTGTTCTCATCAAAGTTACCTACCTGGGGCTCAGGGTTCATTAAGGAGGCAAACTAGAGTTGCTTAAGGGGTGCTAGTCCTCATGCAGTAATTTACACTACAATGACAGTCCACTCTCCTTTATGTTAGTAGAAAAAGTCAGGTTCAAAGTCCACTAAAATGCACTTTATTCTACTATTTAAACTAAATGTTGTTTCAAGGCAATAGTGAACACCTCTTCTCTATGGGAACAAGATTGTCACCTCCCATCCTGGACGGCGTGTAGCGGGTTCCATTCCGGTCAACGGCATATACCTGGGTTGCATGTTCCCCACGCCAGTTGGGGCACGTGGGGGAATCAACCAGTTGAGGTGGTTTTCTCACATCGATGTTTCTCTTCCTGTCTCCTCTCTCCTCTTCCCTCCTCCCCTCCACTAAAATCAGTAGAAAAAATATCCTCTAGGGAGGATTAACTCCGCCCCCGCCCCCCCCCCCCCCCCCCAAAAAAAGATTGTCACCTCCCTGAGGACAGTCTGGCTGGTTTGCTTCACCTCCCTAGTATTTTACTCTTCATTCCGACTCACCATCTATTTTGATGGTATCCCTTTAGAAGGAGTAGCCAGTTTACCTATTGTATTTTGTTGCCTATCCAATGATTTCATTCAACTCAGCAGTAGCTTTTTTGATTGCCTATGGCTTTCTCTAGGCATTATGAGAGGCAAACAAAACCATAAACAAACCAGTATATGCCCTCAGTATATGCCCTGGAGTAAGCAAGTTAACATAAATGCAAAAGATGTAGAACACAGGAGATGGTGTTTTCTGGCTGGGTAAGGGTTAATAACAGGAATGTTGACAGAACTCAGAGGGGAAGAGACATTGCAGCAGCCCTGGAGGGTGAGGAGGTGAGACTTCAGCCAGGTCCTGAAGGGCAAGGAGGTGAGTGACAGACACTGAACTAATGGGGAGAATAACTATTAGTATGCAGATGGATTGGAGGGGGTTGAATAAGAGGGATAAGGAGGGAGCTTCAGTCATTCCGATATGAGATGATGAGGTCTGGGATTAGGCTGGGGTAAGGAGAATGGAAAGAAAGGAGACTGCACCTACAGGCGCTTCCAAGGGAATCTGCTGGGCCGGAAAAGCAACTAAATATTTATTCATGTGCTCATTTCGTGAATATCGAGGGCAGTGTTCTAAGTGCAGAGGATAGAGCTGTAAGGCAGACAAAGTTATTTTTCTAAAGGAAGTAATTTTCCAGTGGGAACACAATAAAGAAATAAACAAGGAAATATCAGATACAATAAGTGCTATGCAGAGAATGTAAAAGGGCCTCAAGGGGCTGTGTGGATACCTTAGAGAGAATGGTCAAGGAACACATTCCTGAGAAGAGAACTCTGGCCAAGACAGGCAGGGGAATTAGTAAGTGCTGGGGCTGCTGGGAAAAGTCTGGTGTGTTGGGAGAAAAGAAAGAGCCAATGAGTATGTCTGAAGTAGAGTGAATGAGGGAGAGAGCAGTAGAGATGAGGAGAAAAATAGGCAGAAACCAAACCATGGAAAGGCTGTGTAAATCATGGGGAAAGTTGAAATGTTCTTCTAAGTGCCCTGGGAAGGTTTTGGAGCAGAGGCATGGTGTGATTGACTTTTGTGCTTGAAAGATCTCTCTGGTTACTATGTAGAGAAACAAAGAGTAGAAGTAAGGAGCGAAGTTGGGAGGTGGTGCAGTGTCCTGGGGAAAGGTTATGGTGGCAGGACACCAGCTGAGAACAGAGAAGCAGTCAGCCCTAAGTGTATTTTAGAGATTGGACTGATGGATTGGGTGTGGGGTAAGAGTGAGAGAAAAAGAGAAATCAAGATGTCTTCAATGATGGAGTGATGGGTGGATCTGATGCTTTTAACAGAGATGGAAAAGACTGGAGGATGAGCAGGCTTTTTGGGTGAACCAAGAATATAATTGGGGACATATTAAGTCTAAGATGCATGTTAGAAATTCAAATGGGATTATCTACTATGTAGTTTTGTTTAGGAATTTGAGACTCAGCGGAGAGGTCATAGCTGACTATTTAAATTTGCAAGTCATTATCATCTGATACATTTAAATAAGGAAGGTAAAGAAAATATTGAAAAACTTATCTTGATTTTTTTAAACAGCCACAGCTATATGTGTAGTATGATATTTTAATTAAAAAATGAATATGCATACATCTCACTATAGAGATAATACATATAATTGGGAGGGAACCATAAGGACATATGCCCACATGTTTATAAGTGTTATACCTGGATAATAGTATTGATTTAGATTTCTATTTCTAAGTATATTTGAAGTACTAAGTATATGTACTAGTATGTGTGTAGTTTTCCAGATTTTCTTCAAAGACTGTTTTTGTAACAAACTAATATTTATAAAAGAGATAACACCAAAATTGCCATTCTGAGGAAATTGGATAAAGATGGTGCCAATGAGAAATTGTGAAAAATTAGGAATTAGAGTTAGTTTTGGGAGGATAATTTTGTATTTCTCTTGTAGAGTTTTTATTTAAGAGAATATAGTAGACTGCACATTTACATATATTTGTTGTCCCTCTTTGAGAGTGGATATTTCTTTTACCTTGTTGAAAGTGATGTGGTCACTTCAAGGTGAAGCTTTAAGATCTAGCCTGACCTTTGTCATGTCACCTTTTCCCTATTCTACACAACCAGCAGTACTCCAGACAGAGGCTAACCTGTCAGCCTGCCTTCTGGAGTGGCTCGTTTTCACAAGTCACTAAGACTTTGGGACTATTTGTTAACACAGCGTCACTGAGTCTAGTCTACCCTAACTAATATAGATGAGCATAAAATATGCAACATTTTCATTGGGCAGCTTGAGCTATAGGCTTAGGGGTTGAATGATAAAATCAAAATGGAAAATATATATTAATTAGGGAGTCATCAGGGAGTTGGGAGTGAGAATGAAGAATGAACACATTTCCTAAGTGGGAAAGTATAGTGGAAGAAAAAAGGATTGGACGTAGGTGAAGGGTCATCGCCAGTGGGTACAAGAAGAAAGAGCTACAAAAACAAGAAGATTTTGGCCAAGAGATGGCTGACTGAGGTAGTATTATAAAAGGAAGCTAACAAAGCAGTTAAAAAGGTCAGATGCCAAATTATGAGGACAAATAAAGAGCCATTGGATTTGCCTTGACGGTGGTCGGTGTGAACCTCTGAAACAGCAGTTTTGTGAAGTTGTGGGGAAGGAAGTCAGATTTCACAGGGTTACAGAGGGAGTCAATTTGGAGGAAACGGAGGAAGCTGGTAGAGGCCACTCCTTTAAAAAGTTTGGATGAGGCAGAAAAGAAGTGGGACAGCGGTAACCAGGAGGTTCTGACAGACTTTGACTTTTTACACAGATATAATATGCAGTGCTGGACACAGTATGCTCTGATCTTAGAGAAAAACCTATTCATTATTCTCATAAAATAAATCTTACATGTGGATAAAGATCATCAGAATGACCAATACTGTTTAATGTATAACACCTTTTGCTTTGCATTAGCATTAAGACTCCTAACAATAAGTAAAATATCCTATTTAGATCTTTTCTTCCTAGGATATTTGGACTCTCTCTTGCATTGTTATCTTTAAGAACATGATAACCCTTTCTATTTTATTATCTGTATATCTATCTCCTTAAGTTTGAAGTACAAAAAATTATAGGAAAGAGTACCAACATTTTGCTCTTTAACAAACTACCTGTTGTGGGTCGATTTGTGTCCCTCCAAGAGATTCCTAAGCCCTGGTACCTGTGAATGTCATCTTATCTTGGAGATAGGGTTCTGCTGATGTAATTACAGTAAAATGAGATCGTACTGGATGAGGGTGGGCCCTTAAGGCAATCTCTGATGTCCAAATAAGAAGAGGCACAGAGACACTCAGAGGAGAGGCCAGTGAAGATGGAGGCCATGGTTGATGTTGTACCACCACAAGCCAGGGAACACCACAGCCTACCAAGAACCACCAGAAGGTAGAAGAGGCAAGGAAAGATTTTTCGCTAGGGGCTTCGGAGGAAGCAAGGCCCTGCTGACACAGTTTAGTGACTTAAAACAACAGTAACTTATTAATTATTCCTCCTGATTCTGTGGCAATTAGGGTTGGGCTCACTGAGGTATTTTTACTGGTCTTGCTGTGTGTGGTCATTCGTGTAGCTGCAATTACCTGGTGGCTCGACTAAAGCTGGAGAGGCTCAGATGGCCTCACTCACATGTCCCAGCCTTGGTGTTGGCTGTCCCTCTTCACGTGGTCTCTTGTCCCTCAGTAGTGTAGCTCGGTATTCCTTACATGGTGGAGGCAACATTCTAAGAGAATGAAGGTGGACGCTGCAGGGCTGCATGAGGCCGAGTCTAGAACTCATACAACATAACTGCTGCCACATTCATTAGTCAAAGCAAGTCACAAGGCAGCCTAGCTTCACAGGGTAGGGAGATAGCCTCAGACTCTTGATGGGAGGAGCTGCAAAATATCGGGCCATTTTAATCGGTTACAATACCCAACAGAGAAAGTAATCATATCCCATTTCAAACCTCCCATGTTTAAGCAGAAGGTCTTGTCATTCCTAGCTAAAGACAAAATACCCATTTTATTGGCAGAGAAACTGAGAACAGATTAAATTGACATCTTCAAAGTTACCAGTGAGTCATACTTTGTGAGAGACTCTTTTTGGCCCATGGAAGACAGCTATCTGTCTGGAAGAGCTAAACACAGTCCTGCCTGGAGGCAGGTGAATGATCTTAATAACTCCTTGGGTTTCTCTTAAATCCCATAATTACCTTGATGGAGCCCAGATTGCAGAGCCGTCTAGTCCAGAGGCGAAGCAGCAGTTTGAGAAGACCAGCGAGAGAAAGTGCTTGAAAATTGCTGTGTCTGTCACTCACAGGAGCAGGATTTGAGGCTAAATTCAATGACTAGGAAAAAAAGCCAGTGAGCTTTTTATCCTCAAGAATTACCAAACAGGCTTAGAAATTCAGTGACTGCTGTGGTCCAGTTTAAGTTTGGGTTGGGAAGAATTAGAGTGAGTAGAAGAGAGAGGAAGAGAGAGGCAGAAACACCAACCCATCAGGAAGATATGTACTCTGGGCTGTCTTAGAAGGATCACCTTTGGATCTGTCAGGATGGCCTTTAGCTGCTGTGAGGAACAGACCACTTTGTAAACAGTGGCATAAATAAACAAAGTAGGGCTTATTTATTTTCTTAGATAACAAGAATTCTAGTGGTTGGCCATCCAGGCTTGGTATGATAGCCCAAGATACTACTGGAGACCCAGATACCTTGTGTCTTTGTATTCTACCATCCTTCGCATGTGGCTCTCATCCTCATGGTCACAAGAGGGCTACTGAACCTCTATGCATTGCAAGAACATTGAAGACAGAAGGAAGAGGGAAGGCAAAAGAGGTATGACAGCCAACTTGGCTCCCCTTTAGGAAATTTTCTAGAAACTCACACATGGCATTTGCTAGAGAGATCTCATTGGTCATATCTGTGTTAACTCTACCTACAAGGGAGGTTGGCAAGTGCAGTTTTAGTAGACCAGCACATTGCTATCCCCAACAAAACAAGGGTTGAGTTAGAAGGAAGGAGATAATGGTTATTGATAGGCAACTAATGGTCTCTGCTGTGATTCCCGACAATTACTGTGGATGTGAATTAGTGACAGAACTTCCATTGTGGCATCATGGCACCTCCACCCCATTAATAATTATAGCAGATTCAAGCTCATCTAATTCCAGGACCCTGGCCTAATGAGGATGGATATCTGGGCTTATAGGTCCAATATTCATCAAGTAAACTATCTACTATAACAAGCAATACTCAAATCTCAGTGGATTAACATTCCCCCCCCCCCCCCCATAAAATTTATTTCATAGTCATGTTACAGTCTGATGCATGTCAGGTAGCTCTCCCTCAAGCAGTGACTAAGGGACCCAGGTTGCTTCCACCTTATGGCTGTGCCATCTTGTGAGTTTCAGGTTATTCTGGCATCATTCAGCTAGTGACCACGAAGAAAGGAGAGTTAAAGATTGTGCATCCAGTTTTTAAACACTTCAACTCAAAATTGGTACACATCACTTCCAGTCACATTCCATCGACGAGGATCACTTACAAGGTCTAGTAACACACAAGGAGGGCTGGGGAATATAGTTCTAGTCTGGCAGCCACTTTACATCGACAACTCCTCACTGTGAAAGGGGAGCGTGAACCTTTGGGAGTCAGCGAGCCATCAGTGCCACAGGATCCCAGTCCCACAGGAGGAGCCAATAAACATATGTGTCGGCCTGGTCTGCTGTGCTCTTGGCAGACAGATAACAACCCTGTGGTCTAAGTCCCAGGGAGATGGGTGTGGAGGCTACAAAGGAAGCAAATCCCAAATCATATGGCTAAAGCACCTGAGATTTGAGGAGGAGACAGTGAGAATAATTAACCTGTAAGGCAGATGGCTTATAGTAGAAAAACAATTTAAAATCACAGTCAAGGATACCAGAAGTGTCATGTGCAACTGAACACTTTCTAGAAATCCGATAGATGGATACGGAGCCAGAGTGCTCAGCCATTTATTTTTTATTTTTTTTTAGATCAATCAGCTTTAAAATATTTCAGGAAAAACCACAAGATTAAGATATTTTTAAACTGAGTTTGAATGATTAACTTAGAATTCATATTTTATTTGGCAGGAAATAAGATATTTCTGGTGTAAAAGAAAGAAGCATTCTAAAACTCCCACTTGCGGAGTAATGGTGTCCAGCCCAACCTCCTCTCCATGACAGGACAGTTTTGATGAGCAGTTGAGTCACTTTCCTTTTTGCGACTGCTTCACTTTGGGTCTGTTGAATCCTCCTGTTTTATTTGCCTTTTAATCATTTTAATAATCTGTGAAATCAGTCAGCCTTATTCATGTTAACAGGTGCAGTGATAATAACAACTCACAAAGCCCTCCCTGCAGAGAGGAAACCGTGTAGACATTCCAGTTGGAGTTTGAGGAGGCAAACAAGTCAGACTCCTGTCCCAACTCCACTCACTGATTCTCAGTGGGAGCATCTTACGCAAATTCTTTAATTTCCCTTTCTCATCTGTAAACCAGAAATAATAATACCAACATCACAGGGTCATATTAAATATTATCTCTGAAAATGCTACATAAACCAAAGAGCATCACACACATATTAAGGAAACGACTATAAAATGGAAATTAGTGCCATATTTAATGTGCAATTAGTCAATGAGGTGACATGTCATACACCTGGCACAGGGTCTCACTCTTGGTAGATGCTCAGAAAAGTAAAACTAAAAAAGGGCAAGATGAATCCACCTGAAATTAGAGATGAAGAAATGTTAAAACAACAACAAACAGCCCTAACCGGTTTGGCTCAGTGGACAGAGCGTCCACCTGCAGACTGAAGGGTCTTAGGTTTGATTCTGGTCAAAGGCACATGCACAGGTTGCAAACTCGATCCAGTAAGGGGTGTGCAGGGGGCAGCCAATCAATAATATTCTCTCATCATTGATGTTTCAGTCTCTCTCTCTCTCCCTCTCCCTTCCTCTCTGAAATCAATAAAAATATTTAAAATTTTTTTTAAAAAAAACAGCCACCACAACAACATAAAATAAGGTTGTAACTCATTTGCAAAGCCAGTCTCCATACAGCACACATATACATGCACCCACACACACATGCACACTGCACACACTTAATGGTAAACTTGTAAGGAAGGAGATGTAAAGGAAAAGGGATTTTTGGACTTTAAATTTCCCCATGACCTCACATTTTCTTTTACTGAAAGAGATGACAGACACACCATTACCTTTTCCAAAAAATAACTTTTATGGAAACTTCTGGCAGTTCTGAAAGACTACAGAGGAAACTTGGTAAAGCCACTTAGGTAATGCATGCCAGGTGATCTCGGCAATGTTTATATGAGAGATGGGAAGGAAATGAAATGAAATGTTGAAGAAGTGGAACCATTGAGGAAAATAAGCAATTCATCCTAAAGAATAGCAACTAGAGTTATAGATTGAAGACCTACAGATGTATTTCCTAAAATAAAAAATGACTTCTTATTACAAAAGCTATATAGGGAATTACAGAAAGTCAGAAGTGCACATAGCAAAAAATTTTTAAATAAAAATTATTTTTGGTTCTTTGACCTAAAGTTAATCAGGATGTTCCCCCCAAAAGTATACACACTTTAACAGCCGATAACTCACTTAATTTTCATTTGAGATTAAGAAATTAGTAAATTTTTATTCCGCAGTAAAGGAAGGAGTAGGTAAATTTTTAAAAAAGTGTTTTATTTTGTTGAATAGCAGCTGCTGCTCTCAGAGAAGCACAGCTTGAGCCTTCCCATCAAGTAGTTGTGATGATTCAGGTTTTCCTTTGCCTCTCCTCAAACACAGCTATCTTGGGTTGCCACATACAACCTGGAGAACCTTAGAAGAATCATACATTTCATCTCTCTGGGTCTCAGTTTCTTTGAAACAGGCTTATTTGCTAACATCACTTGGTCTGTCCTTTTCTAAATCCTTCGCCTACTAGAGCCACTCAAAGGGATGACTGCCAGGCGCCAGACTATCCTTGACAAGCAATTTGGGACCTCAGCCTATCAAAATGACAGCAAGTTGACTATGACCTTTTTCAAAATTCTGTTTTATTGAGAAGTGGAAAGATCAACTGTATAACTTGTCTTCATTGACAAGGGAAGACTAATACAAATAAGGAGAAACTGAAAAACCAGTGGTATATTTCTTGTCATGTCAGGAGAAAAGTGACCACAATGTGATCACTAATAATTATTTTTAAAAATTAATTCTTGCATTTATTGAGCACTTACTATGTCCTTCAGATGCATTATTTCGTATAAGTCTCATAACAGCCTAAAAGATTGAGGGTGGTCTTATTATCCCAAGGGTGTGGGTTTGGAAACCGACGCTGACCGAGGCTATGCAGTTTACCCAAAGATGTGTGAATGGTAGAGCTGTGGTGGAAACCAGGTCTAGCAGAGACCAACTCAAGCTCTTAACCACCTGTTATTGCCAACTATAGCTGCCTGTATGCCAACTCTCTTGCTGAAATAAGTTTTTATCATGGCCTTGCCATGGAATTTGTTGAGCTTGTTTTTTCCATATGCCGTAATATGTTTAGTTTTGCCTCAGACAAGTCAGAGGATTCATTTTCAAGAGAGATGGCCCGTGTCCATTTTAAACACAACCAGAGGTAGCCTTACAGCACCTGAAAATCCTGTGGTGGTATCTCTTCACAGCTCAAATATGATTTTATGGGTGTGTTTTTTTCTATCTTTTCATGAGAGTGGGCCAAAACTGACTTGATTTTTCTCTGAAATTAGCTAGGAACAAAGATGCATTTTCAAACTAACAATTGTAACTTTTATTCCCCCACCACATTGTCAAAACTAGAAACAATCCGCTAAAAACACTGCCCAGCTTTCAGGGGCTTAAGTAACTCAATGGTAAAATGCATGAAACTTGATTTTCCGATGGAGGAGAGAATGTTTGGGATGTTGGGAGGTGATCTCTCTATGCTTCGGTGTAACATACATTTCCATTCACATCTGGCCCCTTCAAACCACTGTACCTTTCCACCCCTGAGTGCTACTGACGTTATGAACCACACTGCAAACCCACGATGGAAAGTCACTGTGGGAAGACATCACAGTGTAAAGAAAGAGGCTCCGCCTGGTGATTAGACTTGGGTTCTAGTCTCTACTACCAATGAAATTAGAGTTTCAGAAACAAACAAGAAAGATCTGATTGGCCCCCTGGCAGTTTAATATTTATTGGTTGGCACTTTTTTTTTCATGTTAAGATTCCCAGGGTTCCCCAATTTGGGCAAGCGCTGTGTCCTTCTTCCCTACACTTTCCCCTGAGGCCTCAGGTGGCTCCAGATGAAATGGAGTGGGTGGGGGTGAGGTGGGGTTGTTCTGTATATCTCATTGCCCAAATCTAGATGACTCTGACATCAAATGTGTTTCCCACCCCACCCTCTGGAAGAATATGTCAATGAAAGGGACCCTTGGGCCCACAATCGCCCTTTCACTCCGCAGCTCTGTCATCCACCCTTAAAGACAGTCTGTGGTACCTGCTACTCACAATCTTAACTGGGTCTTCAATATTAGCTTTCAAAGTTTCTTTGCCACAATCTACGAAGGCAATACACTTTATGTTATAATTTAGTTCTCTCTCTCTCTCCCTCTCTCTCTCTCTTTCTAGTGCATATGGGCGCACACACACAGAAATGAAAATTTCAAGAAACGATATTCCACTTGTACTGTTTCCAGTGCACATTGACGTTTTCTATTCTTTTCGGTTCCATTGTATTTTTTTAAATGCTGGTCACAACCCACTAAATTGATCTTAGATCAAATTCTAATAAGTTATACTCCCCTTTTATGCACACAGAGCACTCTCTATTCCTCCTTATTTGCACTTATCACATTTTGAAAAACTAAATTTATGCGATTGTTTATTTAGTGTCTCCCCACCTACCCCTCGTAGACTGGAAGCTTCAGGAGGGTAAGTTTTGTTCCCCTTCAAATCTTTAGAGCCTAGCATACACCTCGCATATAGTAGATGTTTAATAAATATTTATTAGATAATTTATTAATTAATTAATGTGGACAGACTTCCCCAGGTCTGCATGGTTCCTCCCTGGAATTCCACCACACTTCTTAAGTCTAATGTGTGCTCCGCAGCTGTGGAGATTTGAAGCTCAAAATTACTGCAGGTGCTCCCCCATCATAGCCCCTGAAGTTTAGCTCCACTGATGTTTTCTTCCTCATCCACCTGTTGGTCGATCATGACAGGTGGGCCAGTGCATTTTGAAGAAGGCTGGTTGCTGTTGACCAAGTTCTTGGGGACAGGTGCCTCCCTCCAAGGGAGATGATGGAAGGGCTAGTTTTATGGCAAAGAAATCTTTGTTTCAAAAGCTTGACAGCCTCTGGAAAAATGAATATTTCCAGTTTAAGTTCTGTTGATAATATTATCATTTATAAATAAGCTAAAATATTTCCAATTCCATTGTCTCCATGTAAGTTGTGTTTAAAAGTTCTTTTATGATCCTCTGTAAATTAAAGGAAAAGAAGAAGAAACAGAAGATTAAACAAGCTATGCAAACTTTGTGTTGAAACTTTAATACCTTCAAGGAAAAGAATCTTATATTTTGTACAATACAGATTCCAGTAAGCTGGTGGGGTGGAGGGCCTCATTTGAGGTGACTTTTCGGTGGAGCAACAACACGGAGGTATTACATACCGCCTCGCTCACTCTTCACCCTGGGTGTGTCCCTCAAACTCCAGAAGGACCCCTCAGTTCTCTTGCTTTGGCAATTTTCCACTATACTCTCCTTGGCCTGTGCCTTTTTGATAAAAACAGATTAACATTGTCCTGTTCTTAGCCTCCAGCTCTGAATTATCTATCATCATATGGCCTGATTCATGCCTAGATTTATTTGGTCCATTTTACGTTTTTTTCTTTTCAAACAAACACCATTTATCTATGTCAAGTGCTCTTTTCTCCCCCCCCCCCCCCCGCCCCCAATTCCACTATCAGAGCCTGATTAAAATTGGGACATAAGTGATGTTGCCTGTAGATTCTCCACCTTCCTAGTCCCTTCCCTGCCTGAATAGCTCCACCCACTTCAGTGTGTTCTGAGGTTCTCATCCACACATGGTCTCCAAGGGCTCTATCTGTACCTGTCTGTCTTCTTTTTCCCCAAGCCACCTTCAAACCCAGCCTTCAGCTGATCCACCTTTCGGCATGAATTGGTTTGTGGCTGTTAAGCATTTAGTGGATTATTGCTCACACAGTTACTTGCATTTTTACTGAGACAATGCTGTTACCAAATGTAGGATTGCTGCGTAAGGAAACAAACCTGACTCTGGAAAAGGGGGACTTCCCAGAACCATAATAATCTCATGGATGGGCACTTGTGGCCTGCTGTTGTTACTTCATTCTAGGAGACTGAGTGAGGTGAGTGCAAAATTGAATGGAAGGAGGATTGTACTAGAGCAGGGAGAACACACTCTCCCAAGTTGAACCCAATGCACCTCCTCATTTCTCTCCTTGACCCCACTTGTCTTTGTAACCATCATCGTTGCTGTAAATCCTTCCTTTACTTGGCACCTCACAGGATGGGGTAAAGATGGAGGCAAAGGACTGCTGGGAAGTTGCCCTGGATCTTGGGCCAAAATGGCAAGCTTTCAAGACCAGAGATGGTCCTATGGCATGACTTCTGGGGAGAGAACTGCCTTCACCCTAGTATTCGCATCACCCCAGAGTCATCTCTGAGAGCAGACTCTGTAAACAGTGCAAAGACTAGTCACCACCCAAGGCTCAGTCAGCTCAGACTGCAGCCTGTTCCTCCACAAAGGTAAATGAAAAAGGGCAGTGACATTCCATTTACTTCCAGTACCAATCTGACAGCCTCAATAAATTTGCCTTTGACCTTGAATATATCAAACCTTTTTTCTCTATTCCTGGTTGGTTAAAGTGTATCTCATCTGCCATGCCACTTTTGGCCTTTCAAAGATTATCCTATTACTTTTAATTATAGCATCAAGAAAATTCATAACATCCAGAAAACTCTATAAAGTTGCTATTGGCCCAAAGGCCCTCTCTTATTTTAGAAGACAGACTTTGTAAGGAGGAGACATGTCTTGTGACCCTCTGAACTTGTTGACCGTATCCCCCCAACTAAGGATCCTTTAGGTTGTCATTAGGTCCTGGCACAAGCATTTACCAGATCTCTCAGAGCACATAGGGTTCAAGATGTGAGGGCAAGAAGGGTTGGGTTGTTTGTTATTAAACTGACAGGAAACAGCCAAGGCTCAGGCACTACTGCTTTCAGTTGGGCAAAAGAGGATAAATTAATTGCTTTGTAGAAATTCCTTTCTGCATTCTTGAGGGAGAATTTTTCCATATGAGCTAAATGATCAAAATGGGCAGTTTGGGGCTCAATAGCTTTGACATTGTCCCCCAAAGGAAGGAAACCATTAAAGCAACTGATTTCCTGTGAGAAAAGGCTATTTATAATAACCTATCTACTCTACAGAAGATACTCACAGTAGACTCCTAAAAACACTGATGTAATATACTGGGTTTTTCATTGCTGAGAATCTCCCATTTTTTTTCTTTAATGCTTCCCATGTTTTAGGAACAAGATTTGCTTACCTGGTGCAGCTGCTGGTGCAATCCCAAATGCATCCAAGTGCTATCATTTAGCAATGAACAACATCTAAGGGGCATAATGGGAGGAAGAACAATTCAAGAAACTGAGGACAGTTGACTAGTAGAGTTGATAGTATGTGTATAATCCCGGAGTGGGGTTGTATGGAGGATGGAGTTGTATCAGGGTCTGACGCAACAGAAAGGTGCATTTAAAACAGGACTGGAAAGAGGTCATCCTTGGCTGTGTCAAGGACAGTTTTTGTGGAGGATGGAAGCCGAAAACACTGGATTAGGGAGTGTGAGGGAGTGGAGGAAGTGGAGGCCGGCTGGCAGGGAAAGGGGAGAGATAGGAAGCTGGAGGATGAAGGTTTTCTTTGCTGATGAAACTGAGTTGACCCAGTTTCTAGGAAGAAGCGAGGAGCCTGGGGATGGAGAGAGCTATTCAAGATAGTATATGGTTTTACTGCTTATGTTTTATTTTAATGCTTCTGTTTTTAATATATTTTTATTATTGATAGTATTACAGATATCTCCCATTTTCCCTCCTTTTACCCCTTTTATTCTAGGATTTTTATGGAAAACATGGGCAGTAAAATCTCAGTCCTCTCTCAAAGCAATATTCTTGTCCATATGTCTCCTAGGGTGAGGGAAGCAAATGATAAAAAAAATAAATAAACAAATGGAACTACGTCACACTAAACAGCTTCTGCACAGCAGAGGAAACCATCAACAAAATGAAAAGGGAACTCACTGTATGGGAGAATATATTAGCCAATGATACATCTGCTAAGGGCTTAATTTTCAAAATATATAAAGAACTTATACAACTCAACACCAGGAAGACACACAATCTCATTTAAAAATGGGCAAAGGACCTGAATAGACACTTCTCCAAAGAGGACATACAGATAGATGGCCAATAGATACATGAAAGTATGTTCAATGTCACTAATCATCAGAGAGAGGCAAATTAAAAACACAATGAGATATCACCTCACACCTGTCAGAAATGGCTATCATCAGTAAATCAAACAATAAGTGTTAGTGAGGATGTGGAGAAAAAGGAACCCTCATGCACTGTTCCAGGTACTTCCTCTGCCTTCTCCATCCCATATCCCGGAAAAATACTTGGGGCATTAACAGATTTGGGACTTCAAAGGACTTTGCTTTTATTGAGCTTGAGATTTGGTTTTTGATGATACACACACAAAAAGAGAGTTGAGGTTGATGAAAAAGCAACCTTCAATAATTGCTCTTAAATCTTTTTCCCACTGCTAATATGGGTATTTGAATTTCACTTGGAACATATTCTAAGACTACTCACCCATGGAAGGATTAATGATATTGGAGCTGGGTTTAGAGTCTCAGCGACAAGCCAAAACCTGTTCTCAGTAGTCAAGGTAAAGTTTAATATGCCTTCTTGGGAAAGCTTTTACACAGTAAGCTTTCCGTTGCTAAGCTGCTGGAAAAGGAACATGTCAGAAGTTTAACTCCTACTGGAACATTTTTTTGGCAGGTTAGTTGGCCTTTCCTGGCCTACGTTTCCTAATTTGTAAAGTGGAGATAATAATGCCTACCTCAAAGGATTGTTGCGAGGATTAAATGGGCTAATTAAGACAGTTCCTGTCAGAGAGGAAGCACTCATTGTGTGACCTGGCATTGTTAATTGTAGTAACAGTAGCTATACATGGTAGTAAGCTTTTCTAGGCTATAATGATTATAGATACTCTTAGGTTAACTCAATTAATGGTTAATTATTGTAAGGAGACAACACAAAGTAAGGAGAACAAGAAGCTACTTAGCCAGAATTGGGTCTGCAGATCCAAGAGTAATTCTTTCTTCCTTTTTTTCTTTCTCCCCTGCCAACATTTGCAAACTGCTGATTTCACATGCAAATCCAGATTTCCAGTAACATGAGGCGTGTACTCCTACATGGCAATGATGGTCTGGAGTTGAGTAGTCCCTCACATTTCCAAATGGGTCTGTGATCTTAGCTATGCCTACGTTAGTGCCAATCTCTGCTGCTAGGCATGGGCCCAGGCCTTCCATGTAAGGCTGTGTAGGTTGCTCACTGCATAAGACACCTAGCTATGAGGTCAAATGTGGACTGAATTCCTACAGTCTGGCAAAGGCAACTCTTATATAGCTTGACAGGCCTGAGAGTCCAAGTCTTCCTTTTTCCCTCTTTTCTCTACCTGCTCCTCTGCCTCCTCTGCTAGTCCTGTTGACATCTTCCCCTTATGGCTTCTGCTCACTCGTGACTTCTATTGCTTTACAACATCTGCTTATAGCCTCCTCTCTGTGTGTCTCCATGCTTGGGCCCACCCCATCATGTTTAACAGGATCAACTAATTTGCCTAAGATCAGACAGTTAGTATGGGATGAAGCAGGATTTGAACTAAGGTTATCATTCTTGGAAAATGATTATATAAGTTAGCATGAGGATATTAAAGATAATTTCTTGTTAGATTTGCTTATTTTAAAAAAAATTTACTTTTAATTACAGTTGATATACAATATTATATTAGCATAGTGGTTAGACATTTATATAACTTATAAAGTGATCACCCAGATAAATCTAGTACCCATTTGACATCATGCATAATTATTGCAATACTAGAGGCCTAGTGCATGAAATTTGTGCACAGAGGGGGTGGTGGGGGTCCCCCCAGCCCAGCCTGCACCCTCTCCAATCCGGGACCCCTTGGGATCGGGCCTAAACCGGCAGTCGGACTTCCCTCTCACAATCCGGGACCACTGGCTCCTAACTACTCACCTGCTTGCCTGCCTGATTGCCCCTAACTGCCCCCCCCCCCCCCCCCCGCCAGCCTAATCACCCTTAACCACCTCTGCCTGCCAGCCTGGTTGCCCCCAACTTCCGCCCCCCCGCTGGTCTGGTCACCCCTCACTGCCCCCCTCTGTCAGCCTGATCACCCCTCACTAACCCCCTGCTGGCCTGGTTGCCCCACACAGCCTGCTGTTTAGTCGTTTGGTCGTCCCTCACTAACCCCCCTGCTGGCCTGGTCGCCCCACGCAGCTTGCTGTTTGGGTGTTACTGTGAGGGTATCCTGACCAATTTGCATATTACCCTTTTATTAGTATAGATTACTGACTATATTCCTTATGCTGTACTTTATATCCCTATGACTGTTTTATAACTGGAATTTGTATATCTTAATAGATTTGCTTATTGTAAAAAATTTCCTGTGAAGACTTCCTTGCATCTGTTAGGGCAGGCTTTTATTGTTAACTTTTATTTATAGCCAACATGCATTTAAACTAATTTTCTAATCTAAGGAAAACTGGGAAATGAGCAAAGTTGGCCCTAGGATGTCCTAAGGCACAGAGTGCATTGTTCTGTCCTTGGAACAAGGGTTTGATTCAAAATGCATTTGTCAGAGATTAGCCTTGAAAGCCTGATTTTACCTTCTTTACTCTCCATTCCTCCTGAGAAAAGACTGGATCCCCATTCCCACAATTGCTTTGGGGACTCATTATCTTCTTCAGCCCCCTATACCACCATGTGATGGTCTGGACTTCATTTCCTTAATGTTCCTGCATAAGATTAGTGGAAATAATAGTAGATTAAGCTGATATAATGGTCTGACACCATAGTAGGTTTAGTTTATATATTATTAGAGGCCCGGTGCATGAATTTGTGCACTAGTGGGGTCCCTTGGCCTGGCCTGCGGGATTGGGCCGAAACCAGCTCTCCGACATATCTCAAGGGGTCCTGGATTGTGAGAGGGTGCAAGCCAGGCCGAGGGACCCCACCTGTGCACAAGCGGGGCCGGGGAGGGATGCAGGAGGTTGGCCAGCCAGAGAGGAACCGCAGGAGGGCTCCAGAGCGTGTCTGGCTTGTCTTGCTCAGTCCCAATCTTGGCCAGACCCTAGCAGCAAGTTAACCTACCAGTCGGAGCATCTGCCCCCTGATGGTCAGTGCACATCATAGTGACTGGTTGAGCAGCCTTAGCATATCATTAGCATATTACGCTTTGGTTGGTTGAACAGACGAACAGACGACTGGACACTTAGCATATTAGGCTTTTATTACGTAGGATTCTCTAAAGTCACTAGTCATTCAATCCAATGAAACACTTCCTATAAGCTTTAGAGTGGTGGGAATTACAAGCATGGCAAGTAATAGTTGGCTTGTCTACTTCATAGCAGTGAGGCTCTGGGTGGGGGAGGGGAGCCTTTGTAAGGCTCTGGAAGTTATGCTAAAATAAGAGACTAGCAAAGCTGGAGCTATGTTCAGCTGCCTTCTTGTGGGGCACACCTTGTTCTTGACCAAAAGGGATGCCACAGGAAGAACTGTGTGGATGTTGGCTTTGTGCCCACCACATATCCTCTCCACCATTTCATTTCAGAAACCAGTTTTAGGCCTTTCATTTCTACAATCTCATTCATGTTGATTTCCATGTATTAACTTCACCTTAGAGCAGTGGTTCTCAACCTTCCTAATGCCACCACCCTTTAATACAGTTCCTCATGTTGTGGTGACCCCCATTTCATTGTTACAAATTGAACATAATTAAAGCATAGTGATTAATCACAAAAACAATATGTAATTATATATGTGTTTTCCGATGGTCTTAGGCGACCCCTGTGAAAGGGTCGTTCGACCCCCAATGGGGTCGCGACCCACAGGCTGAGAACCGTTGCCTTAGAGTGTTTAGCGCAATCATTTGATGCACAGGCACTTGATCACCCTCAGGATTATAACTATACATTCATGCATTGAGGGAAGAAGGTGAGGCCGAGATTTTGAATTGTGTTCAAATGCAAGAGGCTTTTAAAGCACAAAGTATTCTAAAACTATAGGAAGTTAAAGTTGTTATTCTCCTGTTGAAGGTCAAATGAAAGCTATATTTTAGGGAAGTGTTTTTCCTTGTGAGTTTAATACTGGAAACTGCATAGGAGAGCATTTCAGTAGGAACCATGATATCAACAGTCAGACACATTCTTAATGTAATAGCCAGTCTTATGGCAGGATTTGCATATCCTCTGTGGTGTGTGGGTGGCTACTAAAGAAGATTTGGTCAGCAAGATCTCACTGAGGGTTGCCGTTCCATTCCACAATTTGTTACAGATTAAGGTTTGTGAATGAGACCATCCTACTAAACCTTCATGGACTCTGTAGAAAATATGAGGCCAGAAAAGGAATAATTCCCAACTCTTACTATTTGGTTACTGGCCAGTTTGCTGGCTTAGCTGAGGACATGCCTTCTGAAGCAGACCCGGTAGTTATTCCAAATTTACTGTGCAGTTCACCCTACTTACGTGAGCAAATACTACCTTTCTTTTATTTTTTTCCCTGAAAAAATTCACTCTCTTCCTTCTTTCCTCCTTTCTCTTTCTTCTTTCTTAACTTCTGTAATCTAAAGTGCCTTTATCTTGTTTACATAGTGGTGAGGAGGAAAATGTTTACTGAGGTTATTCTAGGAACCTTGACCATACTGCCTTATGAATAAGTCATCCCTCTGCTGAGGAAGTGGGAAAGCACAGACAGAACCACACAGACACAGTTTTTCCAGGTTCCACCTGAGTGAGCCCCAAGTATGTATTATTACCTGAGATTTCCAGGTTGGCTTAGCAGTGAGCTAGGTTTCTTAGTCAGATTTTTCAATGGCTTTGAGTTCATAAGGCAGTTGTTGCCTGTTCTCAAGATGTGCTTAGGAGGGCTACACCTGAACCCCCTGGGGTTGTTAAAAATACAGATGCTGGCCGTGCTCAGTCTCATGAATCAGAATTTCTGGAGATGGGGCCCAGAATCTACATCACTGACCAGTTCCCTAGCTAATCTTATGGATGCTCAAGTCTGAGGCTCACGGCCAGAAGGAAAAGGATTCCAGGACAAGGATGGCAAAGGTGGTGTTCAAAGTTTGGCTGAGTTAGCTAGCCTTGTTATTATGTATTCACTTGAAAATCTAGATGTTTCATATTAAAGTTTTCTTTAAAAGAAAGATTTTAAAAAAGAAACAGCCTCAGTACATAAAAGGAAAGATTGTCATATATGTTCCCAATTATAGGTATTTTGCATAATTTTCTAGGAGGCTAAAGACAATGTCTTTAGGTCATCCTTATAATTATTTTGAGGCTCTTGACAGTTTTGATTTTAAGATGAATAATAAGGGAGAAATCATCAATTAATAGAGAAAAATTAATTTCTTTATATACAATCTTCACACTTGCCATATATCTTTGAAAAAGTTCCTATAACTTTATCATTCATGCCCTCTATCTCTTATAATTTCTCAGTATTAAGAATAATTTATACCACCCAGCCCTCATGGCTCAGTGGTTGAGCATCGACCTATGAACAAGGAGGTCATGGTTTGATTCCTGGTCAGGGCACATGCCCAGGTTGTGGCCCAGTCTCTAGTGGGGGTGTGCAGGAGGCAGCTGCTCAATGATTCTCTTTCATAATTGATGTTTCTAGCTTTCTCTCCCTCCCTCTACCTTCCTCTCTGAAGTTAATAAAATTATTTTTTAAAAAAGAATAATTTATACCCACTAGTATAAATTTTTCAATAAGTATAGTGTTATAATATTTTTATACAATAAGTATAGTGTTATCTAATACTGTCATTGTAATGTTATGAAAAAAGTACTGCATAAAAAAATCTCTTTCCTTCCAATTAGATGAGCTGATGTTTTTAGCCAGTATTCTTGACTTAAAATACCTCCTTGGTTCATAACTCAGGCCTCACAATTTCACCAAAGCAAATACTACGCTAAAAACTGTCAACTTGAATAACTGTTTAGTAACCGGAGTGTACTCCCATTTATATTAGGAAGTGATTTAAGATATTTTTTTTTTACTTCTGCGTATATCATACTAATATGACCAACAGTACGTGATGAGTAAAGGATCTTATTATTGTAACTAGATAGAAATTGTATTAAGGATGCAGCATTAGAATTTTTCTGGCAAGTGGTAAGTAGAACACAAAATAAACCTCTTTCTATCTGATGCCAGCAGGAAAAGTTATTTGCAGATACAAATGCTTGATACAAAATAATGATGGCAGAAGCTTAGGCATCAAAGCATGCCCTATATAATAAAGAGCTAATATGCTAATTAGACTGAACAGCAGAACGACCGTCTGGACGACTGTCCGGATGACCTTCTGGATGAAGCCAGGGCTGTGAGGGCCAAGCCCCTTGCACGAATTTTGTGCAACGGGCCTCTAGTTCAAATATAAGCTTCTTAAGCTCAGGACTTTGTTTGCTTTCCTCACTGTAAATCGAATGGGTGATGCTCAATACATATTTGTTGAAAGAATAAATCAATGTCAGACTTCTAGGTTTATGTCTCATCTTTCCTTCCTATTCTTCTTAACTAAGAGATTCTCTTCATTCTCCAGCATTCCTAACCTTGCTCTTTTCCCCAAAACATTCCCCCTTCTAGTCTCTACTCCCCCTCACTTTAGAGCTTTTTTAAAAGGAAATAATAGTTAACCATTTATCGCTTAATAATGTAGGAACAGTGCCGTTTCTCTGGTTTAAGAAGCATTGTTTTCACTCTTCAATCTAAAATAAATGTTAAAAGATGGAAATGGTTTGGGACTGGGGGAGAAGGGAATGGGGGAAGTGGTTACTTCTAGGTGAAATAACTATTTGTATAAAGTGGCACACTAAGTAGGAAATATAAGCGTCACTGAAAGAATGTCTGTTAGAATCTTGATTTTTCCAATTAACTAGCTGGGCAGGGTTAGCCAAGCTGAGGAAGGGTCCGAAGTCTCTGAGCAAGGATGAGAAAAAGGGAAGGCTGGCCAGTAGAGCTGGAATTTGTTTGGTCAAAACAGAGCAGTAGCTCTCAGACGAGAATGTATCAGAATTCCCTGAAGGGCTTGTTAAAACACAAATTGCTGGGCCCCACACCCAAAGTGTAAGATTCAAGAGGTCTGGGGTGAGGCCCAAGAAATTGCATTTCTAACAGGGACGTTGATGTTGGTCTGGGGACCCACACTTTGAGAACCATGGCTGTAAAGGGCGCTCACAAAGATACAGCCAACCTTACAGTCCTCAACATAGTTTCAGTTGTCCGAGACAGGTTCAAGGGCAAGAAACCTCTCTCAGTCGCCTCAGTAAGTTCCACAGTTTGACAGAGGACACTCACAAAAAGGGAGGGAGTTTTATATTCTCCCCATTTTACCTAAGAGTAAAAGGCATTTTTAATCCAGAGCTGCAGTCACCTTGGGGAGCAGAAGGCTGTCGGAGTCTTACTGAAGCCACCTCACCAAGACACGTAAATGCTGCTGACTCGCTGCTATGGTCAGCGCATCTGAAAACAAGTAGTCCCATTCTGTGGCCCTCAATGAAAATATAGCTTGTGGCCTCTAAGTGGCCAAGGAGCTGGCCATGCCCAGGACAAAAAACTCAGATAAATCACAAACCAGAGTAGAGAAACAAGGTGCTCTTCATCAGTAGCACCCAGCAATGTTTGTTGAGTTTAATTGAGCCCAGGTAGATCAGGAAGTGGGTATAAGAGCTCAAAGTATGCTGAGAACACAATTTTATTTAGAAATCCCAGGAAGAGACTTGGAAACAAAATAGTAATGTTGAAAGGAGTCCTCAAGTGACTCTTAGGATGTTCAAGCTCATTCCTGTGTCTCAACAGAAGAATTTACATTACTCAGAAAGCGGACAGCATTGTAGGTTAAAATGTGTGTGTGTGTGTGTGTGTGTGTGTGTGTGTGTACATGATTTCTGTCATAAAATTATGGCAACAACAGCACCATTTGGAGAAAGAAAAGAGAATAGGAAACACACACACACACACACACACACACACACACACACACTTATCCTGCCTCTCTAACATAACTGTGAATAGTATTTCCTTCTAGTGCAGTGGTTCTCAACTTGTGGGTCGCAACCCCTTTGGAGGTCGAACGACCCTTTCACAGGGGTTGCCTAAGACCATCGGAAAACACATATATAATTACATATTGTTTTTGTGATTAATCACTATGCTTTAATTATGTTCAATTTGTAACAATGAAATTGGGGGTCACCACAACATGATGAACTGTATTATAGGGTCGCGGCATTAGGAAGGTTGAGAGCCACTGTTCTAGTGGTTTCCCTTCTATAGATTTTTAATAGTGTGCTTAGATTTAAATACAATTTTTTAAGTTTATATGATCATAGTGACTAAGAACATGGTCTTTGGAGTCAGATAGCTTGGGTTCAAATCCTGACTCCGGACACTTCTAGCCCTGAGTTTTGCCTTTGTCGAATGGGGAAGATAGACTTGGTCCATCGTGATGCTGTGAGGATTCAGTGAGATGGTGCACATCAGATGCTCAGCACGGGGCCGGAGCAGTGTAACCTCTCAGTGAATACTAGCATGGTTTTCTGTTCCCACTGAAACGCTATTCGAATCTTCCACAATCCTAATCATTGGGAAGGTTTTCCTCGACATCTGGAGGCACACCTATTTTCATTTCATGAGTTTGGTAAGTTTCATTCCACAAATTCTTCTGTGGTTCAGATGCTGCTTTCAAGATCGTTGGCCAGCATGTTGAGAGCTCTTATGACCCGCGTTTTCCTCGGAGATTGAACTCGTCAAAGAGGAGTCAAAGCCAAAACATGTGGATGATCATTTGTTGTGAGAGGCTGGTTTATTTGCTCTTTAGCTAGGTTGTGTGGTTTTGCTCCAAGACCACAGGTTCTAACCGCACCATTGTGCAGCCATCTACATGGTGGGTTGCTAGGGAGATGGGTGAGAAACCACAGGTGGAGAAGAAGTGGCGATCTCTCACCCCTACTAGAAAAACAGCCTCAAGCTCAAGCCTGGCCACATTTACATCTGCAGCCTGAAACTCTCATTGCTGCTCCAGATCTGTTTACCCAGTGCCAACTTGACCTCCCCTCAGAGTACTCGTTGGGCCCACAAACTCAGTATGTCTAACCAACCTTCAATGTCACAAAGTTCTTTTTGCCTGGTGTTACTAGAGCTCACCATCTTTCTTTTGGTCGTTTTTGCATAACTTTTTTCACCACTTCGTAAACAGTTTATCTAGGCATTTATCCAAGAGAAATGAGAGAATATGTCCATATAAAGACTTGCACAGGATTGTTTTATAGCAGCTTTATTTGTAATAGCCAAAAACATGGACAATCTGTTATTAAGTAAAGTATGTCTCCTGTAAATAGCAAAATTTTTTAATGTAATTTGGTGATTTTTCCCTTATTGGAGAACTTATGTGTTTATATTTAATACTAGGGGCCTAGTGCACTTTAATATAATCACTGTTAAATTTCAATTTAAACATATAATCTTACCATGTTTTTTTTCAATCTGTCTATTGTTTCTATAGAGATTACAACAATACATAATCAACTTATTAGAGTTGTAATATTAATTGGTACTTTTACCATTTCCAAAACAGTGTAAGAAATTTAGAACATCTGAACTCTGTTTACCCCTCTCACCTTTTGTGTTGTTGATGTATATTTTAATTCTATGTATATTTTAAACTCTGCATTATTATTATTACTTTGTATAGTCACTGTCACTGAGATTTACTTATGTATTTACCCTGTTGGCATATTTCATTGTTTTCAGCACTCTGTGCTTCCTTCTGGGATCATTGTCTCCTGCCTGAAAAAGTCTCTTTACTATTCTTTTAGTATGGCTCTGCTTGTAATAAATTCTCTCACCTTTGTTTATCTGATGAAGCATTTATCCTTTACTAATGAAGGGAATTTCTGGGTGGAAAAGTCTAGATTGGTAGTTTTCTTTCAGCAGTTTAAAGATCTCATTGTATTGGTTTTTGGATTTCACCTTTTTAAATGTGAAATCACTTATTAGTCTTATTACTACACTTTGAAGTAATATATCTTTAATATGTCTTTGAAGGTAATATGTCTTTCCCGCAGATATTTTTAAGAACATTTAAATTTTCTCTTTCCGTTTTACTGTGATGTGTCTAGGTTGATTTTCTATATTGATTCTGAAGGGCATTTGTAGAGCTTTATGAATCTGCATCTTTGGTATTTTTTTGTCAACAATATTTCTTTAAGTATTCCTTCTGTTCCTGTTTTGTCTCTTCTCGTTTGGGACTTCAGTTTACATATGTTAGTGCCATTTCTTTATTCTCAACACACTTTTCTGAATAAACCCTTTTTTCTTTAAACAGTTAAAACAAAAAGCCCTTAACATTTACAGGTGTTCTTTTAGGTCAGTGGTTCTCAACCTTGACTGCACATTTGAATCACCTGGGAATCTTTTTAAAATCCTGATTTCTGGGCCTCAACCTCCGGAAATTCTGTTTCTTTGTTATGGGGTGGGGCCACAACATTAGTAATAAAGAAACAGAATTTCCAGAGGATGAGACCCAGAAATCAGGACTTTAAAAAGATTCCCAGGTGATTCTAATGTGCAGCCAAGGTTGAGAACCACTGTTTTAAGTGATTATGCTGCCACATCAGTGGATGGTGATGATGTCAGGAAAGAAACTAACTTACATCACGATAAGTAAGGACCAGGAAGAGGGGGTGCCTTACAGAGGCATGAAGACATTGAGTAATCCTCCTCTAGGCTTGCTGTGGGAACCGCCAACACTTAAGTCATCTAATAAACACGCTTCTGTGTTCAGAGGAATTTTCCAAGTGAAAGAGATTTAGGATTCCTCCCACATGAGGAAGAAACGTAAATTCTCCAGCTTGTTTATAAGGAGCACATGTCTCTTTGTAATCATGTTTCCACCTGTCAAATGATCTTTATAGAAGTTGTACATGTATGGCATGTCTCTTTACGAGAAGGGATGGAAAATATAAGACAATCTCAACCTGAAATATCTATTATGAAGCCTCAGGCTGGCAAACTTCTGAGGAATTCATTCAAAACTTCATTGCTCCCCTTATTGGAGTGGCTTAGTTGGTTGGAGTGTCTTCCCATGCACAGAAAGGCTGCAGGTTGGATTCCCGATCAGTGTATGTACCTGGATTTCTGGTTCAGTGCCCGGTTGGGGCATTGAAGGCAATTGATTGATGTTTCTCTCACATAAGTGTTTCTCTCTCTCCCTCCTCCCTCCCTCCCTCTCTCTCTCTCTCTCTCTCTCAGCATGTCTTCAGGTGAGGATTTAAAAGAGAGACCTCATTGCTCAAAACATGTATGCATGTATGTATATGCAAGGATAGAGATATATATGTGAATAGATATAATATGCATCATATAATATTATATACTAGGGGCCTGGTGCACAAAATTCGTGCACAGATAGGGTCCCTAGGCCTGGCCGGCGATCAGGGCTTATCTGTAGGGCTACCAGAGGGGTGATCGGGGCCCCCACTCACACCCGCCTTGGCTGGCCTGGTGCCACCTGCTGGCCAGCCCCACCCTCCCACCACCGCTGTTCGGGGCCTGTGGGCTGGGGGCAGCTCCTGCATTGAGCGTATGCCCCCTGGTGGTCATTGCACATCACAGTGACAGGTCATTCCTCCAGTCGTTCCACTGTTCAGTCAATTTGCATATTAGAGTTTTATATAGATACTAGAGGCCCGGTGCACAAAAATTTGTGCACTCGGGGGGCGGGGGGGGGTCCCCCAGCCCGGCCTGTGCCCTCTTGCAGTCTGGGACCCCTCGGGCGATAACGACCTGCTGGCTTAGGCCTACTCCCGGGTGGCAGAGGGCACGCCCAATCCCTAGGTGCAGCCCCTGGTCAGGCTCAGAGCAGGGCCGATTGGAGAGTTGGGGCGCTCCCCCCTAACACACTCAAGGCAGGGTCGATCAGGGGTTGGGGAGCTCCCCCCTTACACGCACAGAGCAGGGCCCATCAGGGGGTTGGGGAGATCCCCCCTGTCATGCGCAGAGCAGGGCCCATCAGGGGGTTGAGGAGCTCCCCCCTGTCACTCACAGAGTAGGGCCGATAGGGGAGTTGGGGCACCGCCCCCTGTCACACACAGAGCAGGGCGGATCAGGGGGTTGGGGCGCTGCACCCTGTCACACTCAGGGCAGGGCCAATGGGGAGGTTATGGCTCTACCCTGTCACACACAGAGCAAGGCTTGTGGAGGGGGGGTTGGGGCATCACCCTCTATCACCCACAGAGCAGGGCCGATCAGGGGGTTGGGGCGCCGCCACTGTCACACACAGAGCAGGGCCTGTGGTGGGGAGGGGGTTGGGGCACCGCACCCTGTCACACACAGAGCCGCAGGGCGATCAGGGGATTGTGGAGCTCCCCCCTATCAGGCACAGAGCAGGGCTGATCAGGGGGTTGGGGCGCCTTCCCCTGTCACGAACAGAACAGGGCAGATAGGGAGGTTGTGGCCCCGCCCCCTGTCACTCACAGAGCCGCAGGGCGATCAGGGGATTGGGGAGCTCCCCCCTATCAGGCATAGAGCAGGGCTGATCAGGGGGTTGGGGTGCCTTCCCCTGTCACGAACAGAGCAGGGTGGATAGGGAGGTTGTGGCCCCACCCCCTGTCACACACAGAGCCACAGGGCGATCAGGGGGTTGGGGAGCTCCCCCTGACACACACAGAGCTGTAGGGCGATCAGGGAATTCGGGAGCTCCCCCGTATCAAGCACAGAGCAGGGCTGATCAGGGGTTTGGGGCACCTTCCCCTGTCACGAACAGAGCAGGGCGGATAGGGAGGTTGTGGCCCCGCCTCCTGTCACACACAGAGCCACAGGGAGATCAGGGGGTTTGGGCGCTGCCCCCTGTCACGCTGATCCTGGTGCCGGGAGCCTCGCTGCTCCGCTGATCCTGGTGCTGGGAGGCATATTGCCCTTTTATTATATGAAATAGAGGCCTAGTGCACAGGTGGGGGCCGGCTGGTTTGCCCTGAAGGGTGTCCTGGATCAGGGTGGGGGTCCTCACTGGGGTGCCTGGCCAGTCTGCCTGAGGGGCTGAGGGCCGTTTTCAGGCTGGCAGGTGACTGAAGCTCCCAACTGCTCCTTTTTTTCTTTTCTTTTTTTTCTATTCTGGGCCAGCTTTAGCTCTGAGGCCTCGCTGCTGAAAGCAGGTTTCTGGCCTTTGCCTTCTGTATTTGATACAATGTTGCGGTCCGGCTGGCTGAAGCCCGGCTGACTGAAAGCCGGTTTCTGGGGTTTTGTTTAGCTTCTATATTTGCAACATAGTTGCTTAGAGTTGTAGCTGAGAGGCCGGCAGGTCAGGCGGGGAACGTTGGAGTTCGCCATCACTGGAGCAAGCAAGCCTCCCTGTTTGCTTCAGTGCATGGCTGCTGGCCGCCATCTTGGCTGACAGTTAATTTGCATAAGGATATGCTGATTAGCCAATGGGAAGGGTAGCGGTCGTATGCTAATTACCATGTTTCTCTTTTATTAGTGTAGATATAATACATATATAAAATTTGCTTTGGAAATTCATTTCATAGCCTTTTAAATGTAAAGGTGTACTTTACTATAAGTATCTGAGGATACACCTCAGACAAAGCCTTAGATCCTTTCTGTGTGGTCATCTCCAGGAACTACTCACCTGTGTTTCTGGACCTTATACATGCCATACACTGTGACCCAACCCAGTGCTATTTACATCATTCAGAGCTACATACAACAAATTTTAAAATCATTATTATTTTTTTTAATACTACACTGCCCTAACTATAATTCAGGAAGTTTGGGGGTAATATTCTTTCACTGCTTACTTGGTCTGAATCATTTCTAGTCTTGAACAATGGCTATTTTGTAAGGTTCAATTATACCATGTGTTTGTGGCTACATATGCCACCCACAAATGTCCATAATTATTATTTATTACTAGCTATGTACTTTATACTTCGTATTTGTTGAGTGTTTTACAGTCAGGCATTAGTTACTAAGAGTAAATTATATGTTTGCTTTTCTTTATTCTACCCCTTTCACTGTTATTTAATATATGTCAGATTCAGGAAAACCCTAAACTTGTTTAAATACTTATAGACAAAGGTTTTCTCTTCAATCAGCTTTTTTTTTTTTTTTAAATTGTGTCCAATCTACCCAAAGATAGCTGTTTTTTTTTTTTTAATATATATTTTATTGATTTTTCACAGAGAGGAAGGGAGAGAGATAGATAGTCAGAAACATCGATGGGAGAGAAACATCGATCAGCTGCCTCCTGCACACCCCCCACTGGGGATGTGCCCGCAAGCCAGGTACATGCCCCCGACCGGAATCGAACCTGGGACCCCTCAGTCCGCAGGCCGACGCTCTATCCACTGAGCCAAACCGGTCTCGGCGCTTCAATCAGCTTTATAATCCTTCCAGCCACACTGGCTGCTGACCATACCAGCATAGTGAGAGAATTTTCTCTCAGAGATGAAAGCCATAGCGAAGCCTTCCGGTGCTTGGTTTCCTAGCACAGCTGCTGGTGTAGATCATGCTGCTGATAGTTCCGCCTGGAGATTCTTGAGCATCTTTGCCAGTTAGAGCTGGAAGGGTGCCCATCCAGGAGGTCATGTAGCCCAGTTACATGTAATGAAACTAAGATGCAGCCTGGTTAACGAATGTACTGGACTCAAATAGCTGGCAACTGTCAGAGCTCCGGACTAATTCTCCTTTTTCTTTGCTCTTTCCCCTATCTCTGTTGTAAAGAATTGGGGCAGCCAGGTGGTTAAAATACTTAAAGAAGGAGTATGGAAACCTAATGTCTAGATGTTAAGAAATGTTTTTTGTTTTTTTAATGCTTGAAATGCATTGTCTTCTTTTCCATCAGGTTGGCTCCTTCTCATTTTTTTTCCCTTCAAAATATGGTTCAAAAGTCTTCTTATCCCAGAAGCCTCCTAAGCATTCCTAGGCTGAATTAGTAACTTCCTCCTCATAACTTAAAAGGCACTGCACATCCCTACATTATAATACTTATTATATTGTGTTATAACTGTATTCAATTCACCATCTGTCTTCCTCCTTCTCATCCACTGGACTGAGCTTCCAGGAGCAGCAATAGTATCTTCTTGAACTTCAATCCCTAGCACTTGGCAAAGAGCCGGCGTTTTGTGTGCCCTCCATGTTTTATGAATGAATGAATGAACCAACCACACTCTCATAGTCTTGCACTATCAGTGAATGTTATACTTTATTGGACATACAAGTCACCCAGAGTTTCCAGACCACACCACAGAGATGCTGATTCAGGATTGGGGTAATGTTAAGAATCTGCATTTTTATTAAGAAGCTGATGACTTTGATGCAAATGGTCCATAGGCCACACTTGACAAGCTCTGCTCTCTCATTAGTTCCGCTGGTACTTATATATCCCGATTATCTGTCATCTAAATAAACCCATAGAGCTTCACTATCCACCCCCTTCCACCATTTTGACTCCTGAATAGAGGTACAGTAAACCCTCAATTTTGCAGACGTCGATTTAACGAACTTCAGATTTAGCAGACAGAATTTCCAGTCCATATTTCATATGTGAACAATAACACTCTGTTAATTTTAAAATGCTTTTAACCAAGATTTGCTTATAATTAAATTAACAGGTTTTTTTTGTTTTGTTTTGCACTCACTGTTATTTTTAATAAATTTTAGTGAATGGGCCATATGTTGGGAAAAAAACACTGTAGTAATTTCACTGACATAAATATCACATGTCTACAAGTATAGTCGACATATTTAAAGCCAAGAGTCACTGTTCATAAACAGTGTTCGGGGAATGCTGATCACACCGCATTGTGTGGTAATTGGTTTCTGTAGCCATTGTAATGCCTGCCTGGGATGTTCCCACGTGCGCTAAGCCACGCCCCAGCCATGTGTATTTGTTTACTCTAAATGACTGGTGAATGCACGCATTTACCAGACCTATTCAGTATAAATTTCAAGTCACAGTAATACATATAGAAGACTTTTCTGTGAAATTAAACTTTTCATACATACTCAATTTTAATACACAAATGTGTCTACATAAGTAAAAACAGGTAAACTAATTTGTCAATTTTTTAACAAATGCATTTGGAAAACCTACTTTATTATGTAACGGATTTTTGGCTTTAACAGACACCCCCTCACCTGAATTAGTCCATTATATCGAGGTTTTACTGTGTCAACATTTTAAACAAACTCCAAGGCATCTTCCCAATTAAATTTGTAAAAATAAAGATAATATGTGTACAGCATTTTGAGTAATTAGAAGAAGAGTATCTTAGTTCATCAGGGAAATATTATCATAATATAATCTAGCATCATGAAAATTACATTAGATATGTTGGATTCGGTTTGAGACTTAAATGCAAAGGAAATAAAACCCACATGCAATGCCTGCGTGGACAGCCTGCATGAGCACTTGCCCTGGCTGGGTTCTCTTGTTTGTGTAGGCAGGCTTTCCCCTTCACCGGGGCTGGCCTAGAGAAGAGGGTTGCTTTAGACACTGAGGTGCTAGGTGCTCTTTTGAGAATGAAGCTCCATATTAGTAAACTTAATGGCTGATGTTTACATATTTTTAAAAATCTCAACTGGTACATGTGTGCCTGCACCTAACTATATGTATGCATTTTTTAAAATTATGAACTTAAGCAACTTTGCAGGAAAAAGAACTGAATGGGTAGTTATTAAACTGCCTTTATATAACTATCCAAAAGGATTTCTCATCCTTGTGGAATATTTACACATATATTAAAAAGTATATCTATGCAGTTCCACATATTACTTTTTACTTGTAATTTATTTTGTATGCACATGTCCACGGGTCAACCTAATTCATATTTTTTGTTATTTTAAATGGTAAAATAATATCTCATCTATTTTATTCTATTATTTACTTAGTGTTCTGCCAAGGGTTGGCTGTTTTGGTTATTTTCAAAGATTTGCTATCATATAGAGAGTTCTTATGCTCATTTCTGCTCAAATTATGTTTTTGTTTGTATGAATTCCATTGTGCATATTCTCCAAAGTGAAAGAATTAGAAGGAAGAGTAATGACAGTTTTATAGTTCTTATTGCATATTATAGTATTGCTTTCTGGAGACACTGAACCCATATACAACCCACAGGCGTGTGGGCCATGCTGCTTTTCCCACAGCCTGACCAATCTGTAATTTCATCATTCCAGCCTATTTTTGCTAGTTTAATGTGAGCATAGGGCCTCTCCAGAAATATTTTATTTTGAAGTTCTTTAAGTGATGCGAGGCAATTCTTTTCCATGGGGGATAATTAACTGTTTTCATTTTAAGGACAAACAATTCACCTCCTATTGACAGTTTTGGAGGGACCGGCGTAACAACCTTTTGTAGAATTGATTCTGTAGAAATAGGACCCTTAGGTGCTGGCCAGGCTCCGTCTGTTAGGGAGGAGCAATTGTATAGACCTGAATTAGAAAACGTATCTGAAGGGCTGCCGAAGAAGTGCCAGCTCACTCTGGCAAGGAAGATTGGAGAGCAGGAACATTATAATTTCATGATGAAAAAAGCACTGGGGCTTTGGCATAGGATAACAGATTTCACTTCAAAATGAATGCAAAAACCTATCCCTCCTGCCATTCTATGATATCCTCACACAATGCCACTTCCTTTCCTGAACATTTCAAGGAGACCCCCTGGTCTATGACAGGGAGGACTTTAGAATGGCCAGGACACTCACCTGGGCTATTTGAGAGGTCTTGTGGGGAGGACTTGGAGACAAGTCGCAGGAGCAGTCAGTCCCGTCTGTGGAAAGTCAGCTCAGATATAAAATAGTGCCTTTGCCCATTGTCTCACATTCTGTGACTGTGGTCATCTTCTGTGTAAGCAAATAAATGCTTGCTATGCCGGTGTGGGTTCCTGTGGTGCCAAACACAAGATACAATGTTATTTATGTAAGACGGGCCTTTTGTTTTGGACAGTGGTCTAATCTGTTGATCTTTTTAGAAATTGGTGACTGTCCAACTTGTAATGAAAGTCAACCTCTTGAGCACTTGGGATCAAAACCTGTCCTTTTCCTCCATTCCCGGCTGTCATGCTAAATTGGCACTTCTTTGCTTTCACTCTTGTCTCCATAGAATGCTTACACACACAGACACATGTATGTCTCTATCTTTATCAATCTGTGCCTACCTATCTTTCTGCTTTATTTGGAAATAATTCACACACCACACAATTCACCCATTTAACATGTATAATTCAGTGGATTTTATTATATTCACAGAGTTGGCATCCATAACCACAGTCAATTTTAGAACATTCTATACCCCCCCCCCCCCCCCCCAAAGAAACCTCAGTTCCGTTAGAAGCCAATCTCTTTTTGCCTCCAACCCTCCCAGCCCTAGGCAACTAGGGCTTATTCTGGACATTTCATATAAAGAATCATATAATATGTGATCTTTTGGTTTAGCTTCTTTCACTTCACATAATTTTTTCGGGGTTCATCCGTGTTGTCGTATATATCAGGTTTCCCCCCGTTTTTTATTGCTGAATAATACTTCATTGTCTGATAGACCACATTTTGTTTGTCCATTCATAAGATGATGGGTTGTTTCCACTTTGGGCTACTATGAATGAATAATAAAACATGTATATGTTTCCGTGTGGAAGAATGTTTTCAGGTTTCTTGGATATATGCCTAGGAGTGCTGAGATGTAGGAGAACTGTTTAACTTTTTGAGCAACTGCCCAACTGGTTTCCAAAGCAGCTTCCCCATTTTACATCCTCGCCCACATGTACGAGGGCTTCAGTTTCTCCATATCCTCACCAACACTTGTTCTTGCCCATCCCTTTTGTCATAGCCATCCTAGTGGTTGTGAAGTGGCATCTCCTTGTGGTTTTGACTTGCACGTCCTTGATGGCTAATAGAATACTTACTCCTTATCTTAGTATTCTTCTTATTCTTTTATAAAAATAAATGATATGCTTCAAGAAATTAAAAAGGGCAAGGAATACGAGCAGCAATAACTTCCTCTTGGGTTTCACACATCATCCCATCAGAATGGAAGGGACCTCCACCAACATGAGTGTGCTCCAGCCATTCTCTTCCTTCTTGTATCCATTCATCATTCAGAGCATGGGGAAGCAGAGACCATTGTCCTATGTTGGGTAATGTCCTGTGTTGGGTAATGTGCCCACCCCTTGGGTTTGTAGTTATGACTAGGACTAGACAATGTACACCAGGAGTGTGCAAATCCTGAAAGGAAATTGAAGTGCTTTTGAGGTGGGAGACTGGGTGCCACGGGTGGGACCAGAACACGTTTCCTATTTCTCTGGGTGAACTGCATTGCCAAGGTTGGGAGCCACAGAGACCTTGTCAGAAACCTCACTAATGATGTCAGAAACCTGTGCTATGCCCTACCACATATCATAGTGAAGAACATATACTAAGCTTTATTCATAATATTTCAAAATGATACCATTTTAAATGTACATATTCCTATTTGAAACACAGCATTTTCAAATACATGATCTCATCGATCCTCAATAGTCTGTTAGTTTCTAGTTATAGTCTGTGGTGGCCTCGTGGTTTAAGTACATGCTTGTGAACGAGCCTCAGAATCCAACCACCACCAACTGATTTCCTGAGAACATGTGTTCTGAGCTCCAAACAAATGACGAACCAATGCTCAAATGTCCACCTGCCCCTAAGCCAGCATCTCACTGCTCGGCAGGCTCATGCCAGCAGGTTGCGTGGACAATAGAGAACAATTCTCATGTGCTCCATCCGGCCACCAGGGATGCTGACTGAGTGCTCAGCAATGTCAGGATGGGTGACTGGAAGGATCTTGCACTAGGTACAGTGTGGAAAATAGGCAGGCCTTGGGATTTTAGCTACCACCTCAGGTGCCTCGGGAGGTAGAAATGTTCATATCACAGTTCTCTTTCGTTTTCTGCTACAACAGAAGGCGACCAGAAGGGTTTCACTGCTATAAAGGAGAATGACTGGATCAAAACGACAGCTGGGAGTTTAAGGGACTCTGGTCAGAGACAGATGTCCTCACAGGGAGTCGATGCCTCCAAATGGCCTGGGAAGCAGCCGCGTGCCCTGGACCCTTTCCTCGGGCTTCAAGCTCATCTTCCTCCTCCTGCTGTCATCCTTCCAGTCCTGGGCAGAAGCCACGATGGTGGGCATCCTGGCCTCGGTGAACTTCTCAAGGGTATATATTGTCACACAGAAGTCCACCCACGGGCCACTGTGGACATTGTAGTCAGTCCTGCCGGTTGCCCTGCCAACGCAGAAATTTTATAGCATGCCATCAAAGATTGTATCTATAACTGTGATGATTTTTAAAAAAATAATCACTTCATTTAGATTTTTCTATTTTAACCCAAGGTATTCTTCAGCGGAAATAAGGAAACAGTTTACTCTCCCACCAAACCTTGGCCAGTACCATCGACAAAGCATAAGCACCTCCGCTGGCTTCCCTTCTCTTCAACTAGTAAGTATGAGCTACAGCTTTGCTTAGAGAACAGTCTCGCGCAGAAGCGCCCAGCGAAGGCTTTCTGCCTCTCTCCTTAGGTCTCCCCACTGCTACCTTCCACTTCCAGCCACCAGTGCCTGGCCTGGCCCTAATTTTTAACATCTGACAATTTCCCTCTCTTCCTCCCTCAAATAGGGCTTAGGGTGCAAAATGGGTTGTGGTTCTGACATCCCTGGACTTAGTGGCCTTCCAGGCTATGTGATTTCACCCGCATTATAATTCATATTGTAGGGAGGCAGAGGATTAGCCTTGGAAGCTTGCTGTTCGTTACATGCTTTTATTGGGGGAAAATGTATTCCAAAACCTGAAAAGCCAAGTTACAAACCTTAGTTTTTTAAAATCGTTTTCTTGGAAGTGTAATTTACATACAATAGAATCCACTCATTTTTAATGTACAGCTTGATGAATTTGGCCAATTTATTGTTATTTAACCTCTACTCAATCAAGAGTCCCCATCATGGCCCCTTTTTGGTCTGTCACCTCCCCCAGACCTCAGTCCTAGCCCTTAGGCCATCACTGATCCACTTCCGTCTTCATAATGTTGCTTTATCTGGAACTTCATATAATTGGAATCAATTCAAACCCCCATTTTAAACACACACACTCTCCCTACATATGGTGCCTGGTGGGTACTAGAAATCTCAGGGGGGACACTTTGAAAAAGTATATGATTGTCTAACCACTATGCTATACACCTGAAACCAATGCAACATAAATTGAAAGTTAACTGTAATTGGAAAACACCTAAAAAATATATTTTTTAAAAAACCAAACACTCCCCCTTCTAAGTTGAAGGTTGCCTGCATGTTTCACACCAAGGGTTGAGCGTGCCTATGTGTGTTCTCTTATTTGAGGACTAAATGGCAGACGTGTGCTAAGTAGGATGCATCTGGCTTAAGTGAGATGGTTTGTCAAACCCGAAGGAGCCTTCACTTCCTCTGTGAGAGCGGCAGCCTCCCCTGGCCTCACTTCCTCAGGCGCGTTGCGGCACAGCGCGCTGCACTTCTTTGCTTCTGGTGGTTAGCCTGCGGAGGTTAGGTTTATTTTTTGTTTCTCACTTATTACTTCAAAACCACTTCTGCTCTTAGAAATTTTGTAACCTTCCACTCAGTTTCCTGTGGCTGCCATCTTGTCTCCTGTAACAATTTACACGCGACTCACTGTGTGTCCTTAAAGGTATGTTTACTGGAGTGATTGGTGGTTATTTCAGAGGGGTAACTTGTGTGTTGTGTCACTGATGAAATAGTCCTACTGAAAAATAGACTGCAAAAGGTCATTTGTGAGGGCATGTCTTCCAAAAAACTACTTAGGACTTGGGTGTCTTGCGAGACTGCTGTTTTTATTTGTACTTTTCCTATCTGTTTCAAAATCGCGGATTATAATAAAAGCACGTCGGGTGCATAATGGTCATGCTTTCAGATATATCAGGTGAACTGTGAACCAAGACAAATTAATTTGGTGCTAATATATATTTTATTGAAAACCCCTGAAAATTATTATGCAATTTCTGATTAAAATCTTACTCCAAAATATTAAACATTTGGTTAAAAAGTGACTGGATACACTTTTCTATTTTAAACTAGGTGCGGAGGTGGGGTTGGGTGCTTTGCTTCTTTGTAAATTAAGACCTCAGCGCTCTGCAGCGGCTGTCTTGAGAAAATGTGGACATCACTGCGAAGAGGCTTTGAGGAAGTTTAGCCAGCGGGCTTTAACCCTTTCTCTGCAGGCCAGCTTTGACTCACATTTCTTCAGGAGAAGTCGTTTATAAATATAAAGTCTCAAAGGAAACAATTGCTTCATGACTGCAGGTGCTTTTTGGTTTTATGGAAGTAAATGCTGATGAATTACTTCATTAGCTGGGCAGCCGAGCTAACACGTGGCTTAACGATCCATTTCCTAAGAGAAGATACCAAAGAAGTAGCACACATCTTTAACTATACAAGAATCATGTGTGCCTCAATTTATTCCTTTTTCCATTTGCAAATGAATAGCCTTTAAAATACACTAGTTCGGGTTACTCCAGTTTAGTTTTCTAATGATCTTTTCCCAGATCTCTGCTCCTGCTTCTGCTTCTGCACAGTCTGTTACCCCTGCGCCTCCTGTTAACTGACAGCAAAGCAGGAGGTATGAGGGAGCCACCGGCCCCAATTTGATATCCATTAAAAAAATAAAAAGCATGGCCTGCTTAGGAAAGCACCCTGATGTTTACCTGCTTGTCCCGTTGTAATGTCAGAATGAGGTGACTGTTCTTCCCCTTGAGTCATCTTCCCAAATGAAGGTTCCTCCAACAGAAGTCAGCACACACGGTGATTTCCCTTTCCCTTCAAGAATGATTTCATTTCACGGCAAGATACTGGGACATTTCAGCAAGATTCATTTCTGGGGAGGCAGAGAAGTAGTTTGTCATCTACAGACTCTCAACCGGAAGTAGCTTTAACAAGCTGCTCCTAAGCGAGAAGCCATAGACTGTCCATTGTATAATTTTAGACAATTGAAAAGTAAGAATGAGTGCATTCTGACCTTTGTTTCTCTTACCTTTGTTTATATAAACCACCATTTCAACAACTCCGCGTGCCAAAACAAATGGTTGTTTAAGTTTTTAAAGTATTTAACTGGACAAGGTTATTTAAAACTCAATCAATTATTAGTTTGTTGTTTTGCAAGAGGAAATAACTTGGAGTCGCATGGATCTGGGGTGAAGTATAACTGTCATGTAATTGGTATATAATTTGAGGTAAGTGAACCTCTGTGAAGGCTTCAGTTTCCTCATTTGCAATATTGGCATAATAATGCTACCCCATTAGGGTTAACATAAATGACATAATAGATGCTGTGTAAATAGTGGCTATTACTGTCAATGTGTTTGGCACTGTGGAGACACTAGGAGATTAAAAGAAGAAGATCAATAGGAGATTGTTTTGCCTCTAAAGGGCCTTATGATCTATTTGAGATAATATAGGAAATCCATACTGGCTTTGAGTGTGGTAGGTGCTCAGAAGAGAGACAAATCCATGACATAATAGGGAGGTAAAGGCTTGATGGGGAAGGTGAGGAGATTTAGAGGAAGGTTCTCAGCCCTGGCTGCCCATCAGAATCCCAGGGACCTTTAGAAACACCTGTGGCCAGGCCCACCATAGAATGAGTAAATAAAAATCCAAGGGATGGGCCTAGGTATTTTAAAGTTCCCTGGGACTTTAACATGTGGTCTAGTTTAAAGAACTACATAGTGGGAGTATTCCAAACAGGAGGAAGAACATAAAGAAAGTGAAGTTTCTTTTGTTGCCCTAGTTCTGAGTTTCAGAGAGTATGGTCAGCAAGAACACATACTATCCCTATGGATATATCCTTATATAAAGATAGTTGGTTGAGTGTCGTCCCTTGCCATGAGGGTTTGCTGTTCAATTCTCTGTCGGAGCACATGCCTGGCTTTATCCCTGGTGGGAGTTGGGAGGCAGGAGTCAGCTGATTGATGTTTCGCTCCAGCATCAAAGTTTCTCTCTCTCCCTCTCGCTTTCTCTCTGTCTGAGGATCAATGAAAAAAAAATCTACACCAGTCCCTTTAGCATTTCTTGCATGGCTGGCTTGGTGGTGATAAACTCCCTTAGCCTTTTTTTGTCTGTGAAGCTTCTTATTTCCCCTTCAATTTTGAATGATTGCCTTGCTGGATAGAGTATTCTTGGATTCAGTCCTTTGCTTTGCATCACTGTAAATTTCCGTCCATTCTTTTCTGGCCTGATGTGTTTCTGTTGAGAAATCATTTGATAATCTAATGGGAGATCCCTTGTATGTAACTTTCTGTCTCTCTCTTGCAGCCTGTAAGATTCTCTCTTTGTCCTGAACATTTGCCATGGTAATTATGATGTGTCTTGATGTGGGTCTTTTCAGGTTCACCTTGTTTGGGACTCTCTGGGCTTGTGTGACTTTTTTCTTCCCCACCTCAGGGAAGTTTTCTGATATTATTTCTTCGAATAGGTTTTCTAATCCTTGTTCATCTTTCTGTTGTTCTGGCACCCCTATTATTCGTATGTTGTTTCGTTTCATGTTGTCCCAAACCTCCCTTAGGCTCTCCTCCTGTCTTTTAATTTTTTTGTCCAATTGCAGTACAGTTTGGGTGTGTTTTGCTTCCTTGTCTTCTAATTCACTAATTCGGTCCTCCGCTTCTCCTAGTCTACTGTTGATGCTTTCAATGGTGTTTTTTATTGCAGCTATGTCGCTCTTCATTTCTTCTTGGGTCTTACTTAAGTTGTTGATTTTTTCATCTGTTTCTTCTAGCTTCTTGCATATGGTATTGATTTTTTCCTCCGTCTGGTGTATGCACTCTAGGACCCTTATTCTGAATTCTTTTTCTGTCATGTTGCATGCCTCTGTCTCACTTAGCTGCTTTTCTGGCAAGTCCTCCTTTTCTTTCCTTTGGGGGTTTCTTTGCCTACCCATGTTTGATCTCACTGACATATCTAGTTGTTGAGTCGTTCAGTGGCTGCTCCCTGGGTGGCAATGGCTGCTCCCTGGGTGGCAGTGGCTCCTCGGGCTGTGGTTGCTTCTTGGGCGGTTGTGGTAGCAGCTGTTCCTCCGTTGGTTGCAGGTCCTCTGGTGGGTGCTGTTCACAGCTGTGGTGGTTCTCCTAGCTGGTGGAGGGAGGCTTCACACACAGTAACTGTTCCCCAGACAGAGCGTGTGGTGATCAGGAGGCCGCTGTTGCTTGGATCTGCTTTCCGTGGGGGGAAGCAGGGCTTGTTTGAGTTCATGTAGTCGTGCTGCTTGAGAGCCGTTGCCTCTGGGTTAGTAGCCGATCTCTGGATGCCGGTAACAGCTACTCAAGATGGCGCGGTCTCGCCGAAAAAAAAATCTAGAAAGAAAAAAAAGATAGTGGCTTCTGTCATAAATCTGATAAGTCAAGTGAGAGGAAGGGTGTGTTTGATTTCTTTTTCTGTTTAGTCAGGTTTGTGTTTTTTAAACTCTAATTGTCGGTGTTAGCTGTGATAATTTTGAATACAAGAATTTCAAAGTCAATAAAATATTTTTAAAAATTTTATATTTGAATATGAAGAGGAACCACCAGTTGGAGTTGGTTTCTTAGACATGATGATAGAGTTGTTCTGGGCCTATCTGACACTCCTGTCAGAGTCCTTTGTGCCACTTAGTGTAGCATCGCTCATTGGCCGTGGCATTCTGCATTGCCACAGCCATGTGAACAGGTTGGCCAGACACTCTCTGATGTCAACAACTCTATATTTGATATATTTATTAAATTGAAACTGTAAAATACCAAAATTATTTTTTAGTTATTCAAAGTAGAAAGGGGAGTAAAATATGCAAGAGAGGAAAAGGTTGGATCTATGCCCTAAGGTATAAAGAAGGATGAGAGACACTATCATGGTGTTAATGATCTTCACCTACATTTTTATAGAGAGAAAATCCTATTTTTAAAAAATGAGAAGAGAAAATTTTGAAGTGAAATGGAATGAACCAGCTGAACCATAATGTCCTTGGGTGAAGAAAAGTATGTAAAAAGCCACATCCTGGATATGTACCAAACACCATGGTTACGTGACATGTTTGTACACAGGGGTGGGCAAAAGTTGGCGTAAAGTTGTTCATATAAAAAAAGACATGCAGGTTATTATTGCAGTAGCTTTATTAACTCTGTTTCTAATACAACTATAAACCTACTTTTGCCAACACCTGTATAACACTTATGTAGGGAAAAAAAGTCTCATACCTGAAAAAGCATTCATTTTTATTATGTGTTTAAGCTTCTGAACAATAAAGCAACCTTTTTCTTTTACTACTAAGGCTGAACGCTTAATAAATATGGCCCTTTATTATTTTTCTTGTGCCATTGCTCATGTGTGCTTCATTTTTCAAGCAGTTGGGCTGTTCTTGGGTTTCATTGATTTCACGGAGGGGACATGATAGAAAATGAAGATCTCAGTATGGTGTATAGTGTTCATGCAAATTCACATGGAAGATGGAATGAAAGAGTGAGGCCCTGCATGCAGAGCAAGAGTTTCATTACTGTCACTGTTTAAAGCAGGGGAATCAAATCCACCTTGGTAAAAATAGATGGTTGCCTACCATGGCATGTCAGCACCTTCCACTTGGTGGCATCAGGGGAAGATTGTCATTGGTGGAAGCAGGGAAGTAGTTAGTTTAAGACGTTGTACTTTGAAATTACTGAAGCCAAAAGAACCTGTCTTCAGATCTATTTACTTAAATATGGTAGAGAGCTGAAAGGATTGTCTTAAGCATTCACTCATTCATTCATTCATTCATTTAAGAAATATGTTTTCACTCTCACTCTGTGGCAGGAGCTGGTCTAGGAGCTGGGGATACACTGGTGAATATAGCAAAAGGTCTAGCCTCTTGGAACTTACATTCTAGAATGGGAGACATAGACAAAAAAAAAATGAATGTAGACCAAATCAAGGGGGTTTTAATGATTTGAAGAATGAAACAGGAAAAGGGAATAGAGAGTGACACAGAAGAGAGCCTATTTGGTGGTCTGTGAAGGCCTCTGTCTAGAAAGGAGACACTTGGGAAGGATTCTGAATGAACTTGACAGATATCTGGAGGAAAAGTCTTCTAGTCAGAAGGAACAGCAAGAGCAAAGTCCCCGAGGCAAGAGTATGTGGCCTACTCCAGAAACAGCAAGGAAGCAGAGAGCGAGATGAACAGAGTAGGCAGTAGGAGATGAGATCATAAAGAAAGCAGGGCTGGGCCATAGGCCTCAGAGACCATGGAAGAACTTGGGTTCTTCCCTTGGTTAAGATGAAGTCACTGTTTGAGACAGCGTGGAGGGACCTGGAGAGTATTAAGCTAAGCAAAATAAGCCAATCAAAGAAAGACAAGTATCACATGATCTCACTTATATGTGAAATCTAATGAACAAAGTAAACTGATGAACAAAATAGATCCAGAGACAGTGAAGCATGCAACAGACTGATGTATTTCAGAGGGAAGGGGCAAGTGGGAAGAGATTAACCAATGAATTTATATGCATATATTCATAGCCCATGGACAGATAACAGTGAAGGGAAGGCTTGGGGAGGGGGTGGTGGGAGTCAATGGCGGGGGGGGGGGGGGAAGAGGACATCTGTAATATTGTCAACAGTAAAGATAAATTTTAAAAAAATGAAGTCGCTGAAAGCATTGAGCATCAGCCAGGCACAATCATAATTTTTATAAAGATTGCTTATAGGGTTCTTTATATGAGGATCATTCTGGCTGTCACAGGGAGAATAGACTGGGCTGGGTGAAATTGTTACAATAACTCAGGAAAGTAATGGTGGTGCTTTGGAATAGGGTGGTGGGAGTAGAGAAGGTGAGAAGTGGTTGGATCCTAGATATATATATCAGAAGTAAAGTGGACAGGATTTTCTGATGGATAATACATAAGTTGTAAGAGAAAGAGAAAAATCAACATTGACTCCAAAGCTTTTGCCCTCAACAGCCCATGGAATGGAATTGCCATTTGCTGAGATGAGAAGACTTGGAAGATATAGGAAAGCAGACTGGCAGGGAAATTAAAAGTTTGTTTTAAATTTGTTATGTTTGATAGGCCTATTAGATCACCAAGTGGTGATGTTGAGATATAATCAGAAAAGTCAACCTGGATTTCAAGCCAAAGGTTGAAGCTGCAGATATAGATTTGTAATATAAAAACCAAAAAAGGTATTTAGAGCCATGGGATTAGATGAGATCATCTGGGCATGAATAAAGATTGAGAAGAGAAGATGTTTTTAGAACTGAACCTGTGTATGGGGAGGAGAACCTAGAAAAAGTGTCTCAAAGGGAGAGTGACTAATTGTCTCAATTTGCTTGGGACCAAGTGGTTTCTTGGTATATGGACTTTTAGAAGCTGAGACACACTAGGACAAGTATTTCAAGAAAGAGGGACTGATTAACTGTATCCAGTAGTGTAGCTAAACCAGGATCTTTAAATTTGGCAATATGGAGGTCTCCAGTGACTTTTTGTTATTGTTAATCCTCACCCGAAGGTATTTTTCCATTGATTTTTAGAGATAGTGGAAGGGATGGGGAGAGACAGAGAAAGAGAGAAGGTTGAGGATCAAGCCTGCAACCAAGATACATGCCCTTGACCGGAATCAAACCTGTGACCCTTCAGCACATGAGCCAACACTTTATCCACTTAGTCAAACGGGCTAGGGCTCAGGTAACGGACACAACTTGTCTCTCATGAATAGCCTGATTTGAGAACACCCTCCATGAAGATAAACATTCATGAGGGTATGACACCAGTGTACCTGAAGACATCATTTCTCCTCCAGCCCACACAGAGCACCAGAAGCCTCCCCAGTGCTAAAACAAGGGACCCAGCCAGGTCCTCTGTGATTACTCCTGTGATTTGAGTCAAGCCATTTAGCCTCTGTTTTTCTTTCTTTTTGTTTCTCTCTTTATTGATTAAGGTATTACATATGTGTCCTTATCCCCCCATTGCCCCCCACCCCCCAACTCATGCCCTCACCCTGCCTGGTGTCTGTATCCATTGGTTAGGCTTATATACATGCATGCAAATCCTTTGGTTCATCTCTCCCTCTTACCCCCACCCTCCCCTGCCTTCCCTCTGAGGTTTGACGGTCTGATTGATGCTTCTCTGTCTATATATTTGTTTTTGTTCATCAGTTTATGTTGTTCATTATATTCCACAAATGAGTGAGATCATGTGATATTTATCTTTCTCTGCCTGGCTTATTTCGCTTAGCATGATGCTCTCCAGTTCCATCCAAGCTGTTGCAAATGGTAAGAATTCCATCTTGTTTACCAAAGCGTAGAATTCCATTGTGTAGATGTACCACTGTTTTTTAATCCACTCATCTGCTGATGAGCACTTAGGCTGTTTCCAAATCTTAGCTATGGTGAATTGTGCTGCTATGAACATAGGGATGCATATATCCTTTCTGATTGGTGTTTCTGGTTTCTTGGGATATATTCCTAGAAGTGGGATTACTGGGTCAAATGGGATTTCCATTTTTAGTTTTTTGAGGAAACTCCATACTGTTCTCCACAGTGGCTGTACCAGTCTGCATTCCCACCAGCAGTGCACGAGGGTTCCTTTTTCTCCACATCCTTGCCAGCACTTGTCATTTGTTGATTTGTTGATGATAGCCATTCTGAGAGGTGTGAGATGGTACCACATTGTCGTTTTGATAAAATAAAAATAAAAAGACTCCGAATAGCTGCAGCAATCCTGAGAAAGAAGAACAAAGTAAGAGGGATCTCAAAACCAAATACAGGCTGTATTACAAAGCCACTGTTCTCAAAACTGCCTGGTACTGGCACAAGAACAGACATATAGACCAATGGAATAGAATAGAGAACCCAGAAATCGACCCAAACCACTATGCTCAAATAACATTTGACAAAGGAGGCAAGAACATACAATGGAGTCAAGACAGTCTCTTCAATAAATGGTGTTGGGAAAATTGGACAGATACATGCAAAACAATGAAACTAGACCACCAGTTTATACCATACACAAAAATAAACTCAAAATGGATAAAGGACTTAAACATAAGATGGGAAACCATAAAAATATTAGAGGAATCCACAGACAGCAAAATCTCAGACATATGCCAAAGCAATATCTTCACTGATATAGCTCCTAGGGCAGTGGTCGGCAAACTCATTAGTCAGCAGAGCCAAGTATCAACAGTACAACGATTGAAATTTCTTTTGAGAGCCAAATTTTTTAAACTTAAACTATATAGGTAGGTACATTGTTATTAACTTAATTAGGGTCCTCCTAAGGCTTAGGAAAAGCCACACTCAAGGGGCCAAAAAGCCACATGTGGCTCGCGAGCCGCAGTTTGCCAATGGAAATTAAAGAGAAAATAAACAAATGGGACTACAGCAAAATAAAAGGCTTCTGCACAGCAAAAGAAACCATCAGCAAAACAACAAGAAAGCCCACTGCATGGGAGAACATATTTGCGAATGTTATCACCAATAAGGGTTAAATCTCCAACATTTACAGGGAACGCATACAACTTAACAAAAGGAAGATAAACAACCCAATCAAAAAATGGGCAATGGATCTAAAAAGATACTTTTCAAAAGAGGACATAAAGAAGGCCAGCTAGCCTTTGATGTGCATTAGGGGGCAAGGAAAAGCTCAAACTTCCTTAAATAGCTGTGAATAATTTAAACTTTTAAGGTATTTAAAATCTTTCTGTGTATATCTTGTATTCTGATGACCAGGCCTCTGAAAAAAGTAGCTAGAAAGAAAGTCGGCACAAGAGAAGTATTGAAAATTGCTTCAGGGCAGTGACTTTGTCCTCTCAGGCTAGTGCAGGACTGCTGTAGGATCCCAGTGAGTATTTGTTGAAGGAATGGAAGTAGGTATATTAATCCAGGTTTGGCCAGAGCAGCGGACCCAGTAGGAGTTGCATATGTATGTATATTAAAGAATTGATTATGGGGAATTGGTTACACTGGTGGTGACTGGCTAATTTCCCAGGATTGTCAGGAAGGCAAGATCACCAGAAAGCTGAAACTGCAGGGCATGAGCCGAACTTTGAGAGGGCCCCCACGCACATTGAAAAAGTATCCAATGTATTTAGACCACCCAGGATAATCTCCATTTTGATTAACTTAGGGTCAACTGATTAGGGACTGTAATTACTTTGGTAATATTCTTTCACAGCAGCACAGGTTGATTGTATCAGTAGAAGGTATGTGTATGCTACAAATAGCTGCAGCCTCCCTTCCGTCCTCCATCCCTGGCAAGAGGAAACTCTTGTAGCTCACCCTGTCTGGCAACATACTAGGAAGGGAATTTGGGGAATGTAGTTCAGCCTAGCCAAGTTGACACAGCAGAAAGCCATCGCTATAGATAAAGCCTGATTTAGGATCATTTGTATTCTTAATTATTTTCATTTTTAGAGGGTGTTTTGTTTTTATTATGATTATTTGGGTTTTTTTCTTATATCATTTTAACAAGTGATAGACACAATATGATCATGCATGGTATAAGATGACTTTGAAATTACTTTGGATTCTAACATTTAAACTAGTCTTGGGTGTCCACTGACTTAGGAGGCCATACATAGCTCAATAAGCAGAAAAAACAAAATAGTTATCACATTTTTCCGTGTATAAGATGCTATTTTTTTCTGACATTGTTAGACTGGAAATCGAGGGGCATCTTATTAAATACAGAGGTCAGCCAAGGAGGGAGCTGCATGGGTGCGTAGCTGCCCATACCTTGTCAATCAGGCTTCCTCTAACCACTAGCCTTATTGTTACTGACGTCAGCTGATGCCACAATTGGAAGTGGAAGTAGAGAGGGAACAGAGCATTCTGAGCCCATAAAGATGTCAAAAAATAAAAATATAAATACTGGTAAGTGATTGTCTTACTCTGAAAAGTTCAAACTGAATGTAATCAGCTATGAAAAAGAGCATGGAAATAGAGGTGCAGAGAGATAGTTTGGACCTCCTCCCACTGAGTGTATGATCAGACAGTGGAGAAAACAGGAAGAACAACTCCTTAAGATGCCAAAAAAGAAGAAGGCCTTAAGAGGAAAACCAGCAAAATGTTTAGAATATTGATTTCTTAATTTTGGGCTGGAAAAGTGGGAGGGGGGAGCCCATCTTGAACATGGGGGGTGTCTTATACATGGAAAAATATGGCAGTTTTCATGTTTGGCTTTTAAGCCCCCAAGAGCCCAAGTCCTGCCCTAGGGATTGACCTTAGATCAACTCCCCACCCCATCCCCAAACTTCAGCCCCCAATAAAATGCAGTACCGTTGTAACACTCTCCAGTATTTATTTTCTCCCTTTGCTTACCGCTAAATAGGCATACTGTATGTATTTGTACGTATGTGTTGATTGCCTCACAATAAATCCTACTATTGAGATTAAGATCTCAAATAGTTTAGAAAGAAAAATCTATTTTGGTTCCCAGTTATTATTTGAATTTGCAAGAGGAACAACTTGCATGGAGGCCTTGTTAACCTTAATCGGGCTCTCCACCCACTTGCCAATGGCAAGACTAGTTTACATCACATTTACAATGAACAACTTCCTTCCTTGTTAGTTTTAGTATGGAAAGGGTAGAGGAGACTTAAATACCAGCTTGTATGCAGTACTGGAACCATACTCAATAGTGCTAACATTGTGGTTTGTGTTCACAGTCTATTTAGTCGTGAAACCTATTCAGACCTCAGGAGGTTATGACTTTATGATCAGTTGTGCATATAGCACTGGGCACATTGTCACACAAGTAGTGCTCAATGGTGATACTTTTCTTTTTATCATAGCTTTTCCCTTCAAAGATAGTGATTTATACGTGCAAATGTGACAAACGGTACCACCTCATGGTTGTTGACTAAAGAGTGATGGAAACATGCATGAGAGGATCTCCCTGTACTCTTCTTCTGTGTCCCTGATGCCCAACCCAGTGGCTTGTGTTCAGTAGATGCTCAGCAGATAATTGCTGAATAAGGGACTCAGCCACCCTTTCTCCTTGGTTCTTAGAGATAATAGGAGCTGCTCTCAGCCAGGTTTTCATCAGATGTGGCTTTGAATTTCAGGGATATGACACTGAATTTTTTTCTCTTTGATGATTGCACACAAATGCCATTCTCTATGGAAGCTTCTGCTTACTAGGTATTAGTGCTAGAATCACATTGCTTCTAATTGTGCCTCACTATAATTCCAAGTATATATTTACAGTGCCTCTGCTTGAGTAATTGATATTCTTTATATTAAATTTACATTTATTACTTCTTTAATTAATTAACTTACTGTTGTTCATTTTAAGCAGCCAATCTCATGAGAAACTCTGAATGGACTTGTGGGTAGTAGTAAATGTATATTTTTTACTCCCAAACACACTTACTCTTGTCTTGTGTTTTAATTATTTCTGGAAATACACATTTCCTGAAAAGCCCACAAGAGAAAATAAAATAATAGTGGTTAAGAACATGAACCTGCCTAGGTTTGAATTGCAGATGGGCTACTTCCCAGCTGTGTGCAAATTATTATATCTCTAGCCTTTACTGTCCTCATCTGTAAAATGGGAATAATAAAAGTGTGTACCTTATAGAGTTCTAATGAGAATTAAATGGGATAATGTAAATAATGACCTAGCCCTATTTTTCGACACATAGTTAGCACTCAATAATTGTTAGTTGAATAGGTATAAACTTTACACTAATAAGGTTGGGTGTGCAATAAATGCAGTTTTCTTCACTTCAAATATAAGTCTGCTGGTTGTGGTGAGGAGTGGGAAAGTTCACTTTCCCTATTGAGGTTGGTCTTACGCAGGTTTGCAGTAGGCTTTTTTGTTGCGTGCATAGATGATGCCTGTGGTTCCCTCTGGCTGAGGTCAACAATGTTTTTCTGCAAACACTGTCCCCACCTGGCTCCTGCATAGGCTGATGATTGGCTCCCTGCGCCCTGCTGGTCCCTGTCGCTTCATTTTGAGAGGCAGCCTATAAGGACTATGGTTGTCTCCTTCGCTGACCTCCAAAGTCCCTTCCAATTAGAAGCAAGAGAAACTTCCTTGTCCTCTCTCACACCACGTGAGAGCCAGGGGGAGCTAGGGAGAGAGTCTTCGCTCTGTGTTCTATTGAAGGATGTCTGTTGCCTTCTCTGCTGCCCCTTCTGCCCCTTCTGGCATTGTGTAAGTCCTCCACCTTGAAGCATCTCAGACAAAAAGGAGGGCAAAAAAGCTGCTCAATTTTCAGCTTTGTCCTCACTCCCCAGCATGTCATCCATGTCTCCCCCACCAGCAGGGACAACAGGGGTGGGGAGGGACAGGGCAAGGCCCATTTACTTTCTCTGACCTTGTTTCTTTTTGCCTCTTCAATAACACTCTGTTCCTCCTCTCCAGCTTGGAACCCATACATCTAGTCTGATGGACAGTTTCAGGGCGATGAAAAACCGGTTTTATTAGCACTTCCTTTGGATCTGTCCCTGTTTCATATCGAGGTAGTACAAGTCAAGAATCTGGGATGTTTGTTTTGTTCATCTACAGAGAGGGGGTCAGAGGTAGAGAACAGTACTTCCTTGGGCAGATGACTCCAGATAGTCTGCCATAAATGAACACCATAGAGCTGCTATTGTATTATTATTATTATTATTATTATTACACAAATCTACTGATCTAAGTGATTCTTTTACTCCCTTAAGGCAGTGGTTCCTAAGTCTTTGGACTTCACAGACAAGAATATATATTTGTTGAATTGCCAACTTTTTATTTTATCAACTAAAGAAAGTTATTTTTTTTATTACCACCACTTCTATCACTTCTTTTATCCTCTCCCCTGTGGAAAGACATGAGTGAAGAGCAAAAACGCCATCATTTTAAAGCAAGTACAGTAGCTATATGAAACCTCAGCCCATTGCCCGTAGTTTTGCTCATTCAACAGCAGGCAGTGAAAATGTCTCGCCGACCAGCACAGTCAGCCCAGCAGCGTCTGGAAGTCACTGCCTTGGGGATGTTTCAGCCCCCAAGTCTGGTTCCCTATGGGCTGTGATTGCGAGTGCAGAGTTTCAAGGACCCATGTAGAGGATAACCCAGGCCAAAGGAAACACCAATGCTGAAATAGTCAAAGGAATGTTGTTGAGTTTGCCTGCATTTCTGGAAAATTGCCTCTTTTCTACTTCACTGTATGGCCTCAGAGAGTGTTTGCAGGAGAAATTGTAAAAATGCAGCAAAGCCTTATGATCTCATTTTGGATCTCCTCAGGATTTCTCATCAAGGTGCAATTAAGCAGAGAAAAATTCTGCCTTGGGGTATGATTTTAATTACTCACCGTGTTCTGACTCGACTTTCCGAGCTGCGTTTCTTTTCCATATCGCTGCCTCTGTGTGTGACAGCTCCTCTGAGCTAAGAGTAAAGCACTTGTACTGAGTGGAAAGGGGTAGGGGGACCAACACCTACTGTCGCCTTAGTGCTTCTATCTGAAAACCGAGAGGGAACCTCCTTTTCCTTTTTCCTGCCTCTGCAGCCTCAGTTTTATGACCCAGTGGAGCCGGTGGACTTCGAAGGACTTCTGATGACACACCTGAACAACCTGGATGTGGAGCTGGCCCAGGAGCTGGGAGACTTCACGGAAGACAACTTGGACGTGGTGTTCACGCCAAAGGAATGTCGGACTTTGCAGCCCTCTTTGCCGGAGGAAGGGTAAATCGTTTTCTTAAACTGTACATGGGATTGTGACTGTCTGGCCTGTTCTTGGTAAGGGGAAAGGTGCTCTAATTTTGGACTTCTTTTAAAAATAAACTAAATTACTCAGCTCTGTTGAGATGTGCAGGATGACTACGATAACCCAAAGACCTACATGTAGACAGGTTTTGAGTTGGTTTGAACAGAGGCTTTGAAAAGTCATGTAAGAGCTAAGCCAGTTAAAGTGGTGCATGGGACAAAACAGAATGCTCCATCAGAGGTGAAGAGTGCAGGATCTGGAGTCAGACTGCCTGGGTGTCAGCTCAGTGACCTTGGGCGGGTCATGTGAGCTCAGGAAGCCTCAGTTTCTCCATTTGTAAATATGTCAAGATTTTTCATAAATTTTTTTCAACTTCCATTAAGAAGCATTTTAATTGGTTAATCACTGAATCAAGTTATAAACATAAGTTGGACCCACATTTGTTGAGCATCTACTATGTGTTGGGCAGTGGGATAAAAAGATGAATAAGGCAAATTTCCCTTCCCTTGAAGAAACTTTTGCCAAGTGGAAAAGCAATGGAGAAAGCTCTGTTGAGTGAATATGTGAATAGCTGTTTAGGGCTTGCGTTTCCACAGTGGGTTAGTCTATGTGTTTATAGGTATGGGCGTTAGCTCTTGTTATCAAACAATGGAATTATATCTAAATGAAACTCGTTACTTCTGTAGTGTAAAAAGCAATGTCTCTTTGGAGATTTTGGATGAACTTTGATTTGCATTCATTTTCAAAACAAAGTTAACATTCACATCCTCCTGGACATTTTCAACCTCCTCCTCTTCCCCAAAAAGTCCCAGAAAAAAGATCATGAAACATGGCCCCTGCCCTCATTACTCTGGGCTATTCTGATTCTAGTTTGGATTTCATTTTATTACAGTTTAAGGAAGTTGGATGACAGTGAACAGTGACATGGTATTTTTTACCCTTTGCTCTGTTGTTTAGCTAGTTCTCATTCGCATAGAGCTGACCACATGCTCAGTTCTTAATGTTTTGAAAATACTTCCCACAAAATAAAAACTCCGTGATCCTTTGGAAACATTTTCCCCTAAGGATCAGTCCATCTATTCAGGTTTGACTTTAACGTAGGTAGTGTCTATTATTTTTACTCTTAGGAGAATCATTTAATTTGATTTCTTTGTGTAAAATTTATGGTTAATTATCTTCAAGTGAGTTAGGATCTTGGAAGAACCTGTTTAAAATATTTTAGGGGTAGGAGGATTTTTATTTCTTGAGATTTGATAGAGGAGGTAATATTTTTCTTAGCCTTATTTTTTAGTGTAATACTACCTTGTTACTGAAATTTATAGCTAACACTGTCTGTCTGATGACTTGAAAACAACCGGTACTATTTCAATCTTTGCCCCAAAGACTTCTGTGTCATTAAAGCCCAACAAGGTACCATGGTCATCATCAGAGTCAACAGCTGATCCTGTTGAGCCCCCTGTGCCTAGCCCAGAAACTTTGTGCTGAGCAGTGATCGGTGGTCATTATAAGCCTGCACTCCAAAGGTGAGCTGTCTGGGTTCTGGCCCCTGCTCTACCACCTCCTGGGTGACTTTAAGCCAGATCCTTCTCACCTCATTTTTTTGCAAAATGAGAATAATGATAGCACCTGTCCTGTGGGGGCTGATAGAAAATTAACTGAATTACTACCTTTACGGTGATTACATCAGTGCCTAATGCATAGTAAATGGTACTTAAGTATGAACTATCATCTGTAGGTCTTATGTGCTAGACACTCTTCTAAGCACTTCACATGCCAACTTATTTAAACTTCATCACAGCTCTCTAAAGGACACGCTCCACTATTAATAGCACCAATTTAAGGTGAAGAAACTGAGGCACAGAAGGGTTGAGTGACTGGCCCAAGGTCACATAGCTGATAAGGGGTGGGGCTTAGATATAGACACGCAGAACCCAGGTACCACGTGGCTAATATTTAGAATACTTCATCTGATACTAACAGCAAGCCTACACAGTAAGTACTGTTTCTATCTCCTTTTTACAAACAAGAAAATTAAAACTTGCAGTACTTGGACTTACTTATCTCTAATACCAAAACATTGGGGGAAATAGCAAAACAACTTTGTTGCTGTGGGAAATCGATTATTTCTGATTTCAAGACTCTGGAGCATTTGAAGAGTCTCTCTCGTGACGTGCAAGACCCACCCCAATCAATGATCACCAACCAAAGCCAGTGTCTGTCAACTTCTTTTTTCACTTTTTATTTTTAAATTTTATTTTATTGTTTAAAGTATTACAAATAGTACATAGTATATATGTCTCCTTTTTCCTGTCAACTTCTCAAAGCGTAAGAACACTGTTCTCCATGGCTTTCAAAAAGAAAGACATGCATGTTCTAACAAGGTTACACGTGAGCAAAAACTATGCCCTCTGAAAAAATGGTACTTATACTTATTTTTCCTGTTTTGTATGTGATCACAGCTAGTTCTACCTGTCTTGTGTCAGAATGCCTTTAGGGATAAGTATGGTTGAACACAATTCTCTGTAACAAAGAAAACCCACAAAGCATAAAATGCCAACATATCTTTCATCAAAGTAAAAATGTTATAGCTTGAGGAATTCACTTGGAATGACTGGGTAAGGACTGCCCCAAGCATTCTCATTTGACATGGATTTGAAACCGTGCTGCTCTCTCCGTAGTTATGATAAGGCCTTGCTTTGTTGTTTTTGCACAGTAACAACATGTTTTTATTTCATTACCCATCTCATTAGGGTTGAACTGGACCCTCATGTCAAGGACTGTGTTCAGACCTATGTTCGGGAGTGGCTAATTTTAAACCAGAAGTAAGTTCTTTTTTTCTCTCTCTCTCTCTCTTTACATATTTATTTGTTTTCTATTTTTAGCTTTTTAATTGTTTTTTAAACTCATAGATTTCTTTCAAGAGCACTTTTAGGTTTACAGAAAAATTGGGTAGAAAGTACTGACAGTTCTCATGTATCCCCTGGCCCCGATCTCCCAATAGTTTCTCCTATTATTAGCATCTTGGGTTTACATTTTATTTTTTAAAATTTTTTGCACACCGCCGAAACCGGTTTGGCTCAGTGGATAGAGCATCGGCCTGCGGACTGAAAGGTCCCAGGTTTGATTCTGGTCAAGGGCATGTACCTGGGTTGCGGGCACATCCCCAGTAGGAGATGTGCAGGAGGCGGCTGATCGATGTTTCTCTCTCATCGATGTTTCTGGCTCTCTATCTCTCTCCCTTCCTCTCTGTAAAAAATCAATAAAATATATTTAAAAAAAAAAAAATTAAAAAAAAAAATAAATAAATAAAATTTTTTGCACATGTCCTAAAATGATCATGAATATTGATTTGGGGGTTTCAATACATTTTAATGAATATGCAAATTTGCAAATACAAAATTCATGAGTAATGAGGATGACTGTATCTTGTATTACTCCCCTGCTCAGACACCTGCTAAGGCTCCCTACTGCCTACTAAGTCAGATATAAACTTCATCTGCTTGCTTCTCAGGGGCTTTGATAACCTAGTCTCATTCTGTCTATTAAAACTCACTTTCCTTAAGTCCTGGGGTCATTTCCTTTCTCTGGGCCTGTCTCTCTTCCTCACTAGTCCACCTCTACCCCCTTGCTCTTGTTTCCCCTCTGGGCATGCCCTCCCTCCCCTCACCTGCCTACTAGATCAGCGGTTCTCAACCTGTGGGTCACGACCCCTTTGGGGGTCAAATGACCCTTTCACAGGGGTCGCCTAAGACCATCGGAAAACACATATATAATTACATATTATTTTTGTGATTAATCACTATGCTTTAATTCTGTTCAATTTGTAACAATGAAATTGGGGGTCACCACAATATGAGGAACCGTATTAAAGGGTCTCGGCATTAGGAAGGTTGAGAACCACTGTACTAGATCCTTCCTAAGGATTAAAGGTCAGATAAAATCTCTTTTACTTTTTGTAGCTATCTCTGATAGATTTATCCTTTCTTGGATGGATCTTAAGTGTGGTACATTTCGTGCAATTGATGAGCCAATATTGATAAATGAATAATAACTAAAGTCCATAGTTTACATAAGGGCTCATTTTTGTGTGTGTGTTGTATATTTTATGGTGTTGACAAGTGAATAATGACATGTATCTGCCATTATAGACTCGTACAGAATAGTCTAAAAATCCCCTGTGCTCCACTTAGTCAGCCCTCCCTAGCAACCACTTATCTTTTTATTGTCTCCATAGTCTGGCCTTGTTTCTCCATCTTTTTTTGCGGCTTGATAGCCAATTTCTTTTTTTGCTGACTAATATTGCACTACGTGGATTTACAACAGCTTTTCTATTCACCTACTGAAGGAGAATAGAGTCTCTCTGTTTTGTTTCCATTCTGATGAATTCCTGGGGTGGGGGAGGGGGGTAAATAAATGAACTGAAACTTGGCCTGAGATTCAGAGATAACATTTAAACAGTGACCAAGAAATAAACTGTTGCTAGCCTTTTAGTCAGAAAGGCTAAGCTCTCTCCTGGGTTAAGCAAGTATTTTGTGACATTGTCCTGAGCTTTATGTCTCCATGCCACCGACCTGGACAGCATTCTGCAGATTGGGGGGGGTGGGGGGTGCCCTACTAGAGAAACATCAGAGAACCTGTGGCAACAGTCCTTTTTCACCTGCAGTTTTGCCTTCTGCACTTGTGCTTTCTGCAGTTTCAGTCACCAGCAGTGAACCACTTGTCCACAAATATTAAGTGACAAATTGCAGAAGTAATTCATAAGTTTTAAGTGGCTCACCACTTTGCAATGCCCTGCTCCAGGCCTGGATGTGAACCATCCTTTGTCCAGCATCTCCACGCTGTATACGCTCCCCATACGTTAGTCACTTAGTAGCCACCATCTTGGTTATCAGATCAACTCATGGAAATGCTTGTGATACCCTCCGAGTAGCCTAATGCTCCGTCACAATGCCTACATCATTCACCCCCCTTCATCTCATCATGCAGGCATTATGTCATCTCACATCATCACAAGAAGGGTGAGTATAGTACAATGTTAGGAGAGAGAGGCAGCACACTCACAGAACTTTTATTGTAGTATATTGTTATAATTGTTCTATTTTATTATTCGTTATCGTTAATTTAATTTATAAATTAAACTGTATCATAAGTATGTATGTATAGGAAAGAACATAGTATATATAGGGTTTGGTACTGTCTGAGGTTTCAGGCATCCATTGGGGTTCTTAGAAAGTATGCCCCTCGGATAAGGGGGGATGACTAACTTTAAGTTCTGATACCCTCCATTGCCTATACTTCAGTAAGAATTACTGCTCTATGGGATAAATGATGAAAGACTTTGGGGGTTGGGTTTTATCTAGTTCCTGGAAGTGTGCCATTGAATTTGTGCTGGTGTTTTTTTGAAGTCATGTCAGTATGCATAGTATTTTTAATAGCTGAAAAAGAGAAAGCTTTGCTTCTATAAAGTAATTAAGAGAAAGTTAGATGTTAATCCATCATCTGTTCTAATGCGAATTGAAAACCAAGTTTGCCAGGCAATAAAATAAGATTATGCTTTGCTGGTAATAAATAAAAGATTTCAGGACAAGTTGTTCTCAAGTTTTTATGTTATAATCAGAGATACTTTCCAATATTAAGGTCCTGAAAAAAAATCTAAGAAATGATAAATGGAAAAGTCCATTTCACTTCATTTGGGTTTTATTTGCTGTTTAGGACATTGCACTTTTTCATTCCTGCTCATTTTATTCATGAAGTTGAATTTCATGGTAATTCCCATTGGAATATTTCTTTTCTCTATCTTGTACAAACTTAAAAGAAAAAATGACTCTTTAGAGTGCTCATTGTAGAAATTTTAGAGATTGCTGCACAAGGAAATAAAAGGAGAAAACAGAAATCACTCAATTTCACTATAGACAGATAATCGTCTATAAAAATTAAATCAAATTATAATATGATTTGTTAGAATGGTGGCTTCTCTGGAGCAAGAGTAAATGAACTCAAGTCATGGTTCCACCTCTTGCTAGCTGAGTGACTAAGACAAATTATTTCTTTGTACCTCAATCTTCTCATTAGGAAATAGACATTAGAATAGTACCTGCCTCATAAACTTTTGTTGTATGCAAAAAATAAAGTAACATGTAAAGCACTTAGAAGATTTTTGGCATATGGCAATTATTCCATAAATATTAGTTACTATTTATGATACTTACTAAAGAGCCTTACAGAATAAGATTTATTTGTTTTTGCCCAATTGACAAATTATGTATATTAGACCAATTAGTAAGATGTTATATGAAAAGGAAAAAACAAGGGACAACTCAATGTTGTTAAAGCTTAATTCAGTGATCCAAGGTAGATGTCACATCATAGGCACTATAGTTTAAATATTCACTAGAGGTCCAGTGCAAGAATTCATGCCAGCCTGCCCCGATCAGGGCCGGCTGGGCTGGCCTGGGGGAGGGGATGCAGGAGGTTGGCCGGCCAGCCTGCCCCTGATCAATTGGGGGCAGACCTGGCTAGGGGGAGGAGCCTCGGGCGGTTGGCCAACCATGCCCCCTGGTCAAACTCCTGGACAAACTCTGGGTCGAGGGGACAATTTGCGTATTAACCTTTTATTATATAGGATGTAATAAAATGGAATAAAGATAAGATTCGGAATATCATAAGGTTTATACTTTAGAGCTTACCTAGTTCCAATTCAACTCATCTAAAATATTCCTCTCAAGTAAAATAAGATTTTCTGAAGACTTCAGAAAAAGCACTTATATTAGCATTTCAAAGGAATGAACCCAAAACTCTATCCCATGTATTTTAATGCACCACAGAGGGAGAAACTCCCTTCCTCTAAAGAGCCATGCTTAATGAAGCCGGTTCGCCTTCTATCGATATATCTTTGTCATCCATTACCATGCAGTCAAACACTGGTTTAGTTAGCGCCTTTATTCCCCAATTATCTCCTTGCTGATATTACATTTCTCTGTGATATCTGGGGTTAGTCTTTTATGTTCTTGCTGTCTGTGATAATGGCTTTGAATCCCACTTAGGGGGCAAAGGAGTGGAGTTATGGCCACTTCTGTTCCCTCCCACTCTCATAATTCTATAGAGCGTTTGCCACTCAAGTTCTATAATTGAGACCCTTAAATCAGACAAATAGTACTGCCCATGAAGGGTAGAGGACATTTCAGATTTTCTTTTTAACTTAATAGAGAAAGATTAAACTATACGGAAACATCAAATACATAATCTCTTGGGGGTGGGGTAAATATATTTTTCTACTTGAAATGTTTGTGTTTCTTACACTGGAAGATGCCTTGAATGAATTCCACTCTATCTTTCATGGATAGAGCAAGTTTGGTGTCCTTGCTCAAAAAAAAAAGTTTTTCTCTTTAGGATTTTTGAAAATGATCGTTGATCGAATGATTAGAACGGTGCCCTGGTTACTTGTTTATCCCATCTTACTTTCAGATATTTTGATAATTTTGTATGGATTAATGTTTGCTGGCATCCTTTGGGTGACATTAAACACTTTAAGCATTATATCCTGTGCCATTTTCTCTAAATGAGCTAAAGTGATTAACTGAAGAATGTGTTTGATGGAGGAGAGTCAAACTCTTAAGTAATTAAACTTATTCGCATGCTGTTTATTCTTGGTGTATTATCCATAGCGACAGTGAAACATTGCATGAGTGCTATGAGCAGCATCATAAAAGTCCTTATACTTTGCCTTTCATCTTAGGTGATTAAGGTTGTTTGGGAGGAAGGTCATACTCAAGGAGAGTTGGGATATCAAGGAATGGGGTATCATCTGTTTTATTATGCCATATTTTACTCCCAGTGAACTGGTAAACAATTAAAATTCAAACACATCAGTGCATATAATTCAGTTACTCCCCAAACACCATCAGAATGTCTCCCCGATCAACAATTGCTTATTATGACATGCATTTGTTGTGCTGGCTGTCAAGGTGTTTAGCTATTAGCTTTCTAAATGTGTGGAAAGCAAGCCAGGCTTGTCAGCCCATGCAGTTACAAAGAGCAGTCCAGGTGCAGGTATCACGGAGCCACTCTCTTGACCCGTTACTAGTATGTGCAGACACCTTGACCCTCAAAGCTACACCCGCTAAAGCCCACTTCAAAGGCCATGGCTTTCACAAAGCCTTCCCTTCTCTGCAATTTCAAAGCATGTTGCTTGTATTTCTCTTGGAACAGTGGTTCTCAACCTTCCTAATGCTGCGACCCTTTAATACAGTTCCTCATGTTGTGGTGACCCCCCAACCATAAAATTATTTTCGTTGCTACTTCATAACTATAATTTTGCTACTGTTATGAATCGTAATGTAAATATCTGATATGCAGGATGTATTTTCATTGTTACAAATTGAACATAATTAAAGCATAGTGATTAATCACAAAAACAATATGTAATTATATATGTGTTTTCTGATGGTCTTAGGCGACCCCGGTGAAAGGGTCGTTCAACCCCCAAAGAGGTCGAGACCCACAGGTTGAGAATCGCTGTCTTAGAAGCTTTTGTCATACTCAGCATTACATTCTAGTTACTTGACTAAAATTTTATCTCCCCTGCTAAATATGTGATCTTTCTCACCAAACTATCACTTCACTGAGCACAGGGACTCCTTTAGAGCAGGTCTTCTTGTGTCTTCCTCTCTGCATCCTCTTTGGTGCCTTATTCTCAGGAGATACTTTAATAAACATTTGTTGAATGGAAGAATGAATGAAACTTTAACAACCAAGTATCCATATTGTGGTGCTCTAAGGCAAGTGTTCTCAGATCTATCAGACCTAACACCATCTTTCTGTAACAAGTATTTTATAATACTACCTTTGTAACCCACAAGCTTTCTTGTTTTCAGAGGTCAATAAAATGTCCCAACTGTTATATAGAGGGCAGATAAAAGGAACATAATATCTAAAATAGCATGCATGCAAATACATAGATGCTTGGGCACAACTGCACCAGAGAACACAAATAACATAGCTGTTGGCACTTGCAGGAAGAATCATTGTAAAAAATAACACCTACAAAAACAGACTGCAGCAAGTGTGTTGTATGGGTGATTCAACTACCACAAACAGCATTGCTGCTGTCAGAAATGTGGTTTTCTAAAATGGGGGAAAACTCGTGGCAGAACTCGAATCAACACAAAGTTTAATCTCCCCTTCATTTACATGGTAGTGGTTTTCCTGGAAAACAAAGTACAAAAATACTTTATATTTATTTGCAAGATGCTAGAGGGCCTTGGCTCAGATATTTACAGACTGGTTTTCCCACCTCCATAAATGTCCAACAGGACATTTGATAGATGTGTTGGATGCTGAATTTGGAGTGATCCTTCATAACGTATGATGCCCCATGCATGCAGAATATGAAATATAGTAACACAACCCAGTCATTGCGACAATCAAAAGGGGAAAGAAATACTATTTACCCTCATTGGGAACCATTGCTACTAAGACGTCAGAAAATTGGAATCCCAAAATCTGTGGTTTTAGCAGTACATTAATCCACAAAGACTCCCTGGAAGGGGTGGAATGGAATAGGTTTAATCAGGACAATAGTTTCATTCTGGTGGTGGTGTTGTTTGGGGGGTGGGGAGCGCAGAGAAGTCTACAAGTGGAGTCTTAAAATGAGCACTTTTCAGAGTTCTACTTTTGTTTTTTGATATGAAATTAAATATCCCATCCTATATAAAAGCATAGTATGCAAAGTGTCCCCTCGACCGGGAGTTTGTCTGGGAATTCAACGAGGGGGTGGGGCTGGCCAACAGCCTGCACCCCCCTCACCCCCCCCCCCCCACCCGTGGCAAGGCCAGCAGCCGCTAGGGACTCTACCAGTGCACGAATATTGTGCACTGGGCCTCTAGTATAAAAATAATACAGTCCAGCAGCAATAAGGTGTTAGAAGGCTTTAAATTCAGGATATCCATAAAATGTGAGTCTTTAGACCTATAATACATGCAGTGGTATCGCATGTGATTGTATTGATTTTTATTTTAAAAATAATCTCATTTATTGAGCTGGTGAGATTTCTGAGACGCTAAGCCAGAGACAGGGTTTCGGGTGCATGTGATTTTCAAGAGCATGCTCCTTAGAAGAAGCCTGTAAGGGAGTGGGGGAAGCAAGATAGAGAAGTACCAACTAAGATGGTAGTGCAGTAAATTCTCAGCCTGATCCACAGGGTGCTCTGGAAGGATCACACACCAAAGTTGCCCAACTGTCCCACTCTGAGTCAAGGGGTGGGGCTGTTGTACCCTAAACCAGTCGGGCATTGGAAGCCACCAACCAAGCCAAAGATGAGATTAGGGGACTGGGCGGTAGAGTGGATTGTTCAGAGGTCTCTCCTACACTCATAGGAGCTGCACAATCAACGCATGGTTGGTAAATAGGACCGACTACCAGTTTTCATTTCAATGCCTGACACCTAGCATATATTGTTTTCCTTTTATTTTGAGATGATCTCAAATTTACAGAAAACTTGCAAGTATAGTACAAAGACCTTCGCCTCTCTTCCCCCAAACCACTGGAGAGTAAATTGCTGACCTAATTCTCCATTCATTACCCCTGAATACTTCAGTGTGTAATTCTTACAAACAAGGACATTTTCCTTCATAATTACTATAAAACCATCACATTCAAAAAAATCAGTATTGATACATTATTACAATCGAAGGCCCATTAGAGCAAAAGGATCCAGTTTAAAGTCATGAATTGCATTAGGTTTTGCACGTCTTTAGTCCTGTTTACTCAGGGACAGATAGTTTCTCAGTAGTTCCTTGACTTTCCATGATCTTGACATGACATGCCAGTTATTTTTTAGAAAGTCCTTCCATTTTGGGGTTTATTATAAATGCCCCATTCCTTAACTAGCTTTCATTTTATTTGTATCAAAATGGAGTTATAGTTTCCTATGTTTTAATCAATTTCTATTATTTCTTTTCGTGCTCGAATTGTCCTCAAAGTGACCTGTGTGAATCTCTTCAGCTGGTTCTTAGGTCCTTTCTCCATGTCCCCGCAGTCGCTGATCACATTCTTGCTTTCTGCCACAAGATATTCCAGGCTGATCTCACGCTTTCCTTTTCCTCACCCCGGATCATTTCTCCAAAAGCTCTTATTCCTTTTAGTGGGAAAGGGTACTTAGAAGGCAAGATGTAGATGTTGGCTGTGCTCATTGCTATTAAGGTGTTGCTCTTTCTATGTCTTCTTAGTGGATAGAGCTGTGTGAGCTGAAAGCTATGAGTTCATGTCAATATGTGCTACCCCAATCCAACATCACAATATTCATTCATTCTGGTTTTCTTTTACTCTATAGTTTTAACTTGCTTCTCAGACAGTGAACAGTCTGACTCTGATTATCCTTATACTAGAGGCCCAGTGCACGAATTTGTGCACAGGTAGGGTCTGGCCAGCCCAGCCCCAGTCGGCAGATCAGGGCCAGGCCTGTCGGAGGAGGAGACAGCGTGATGTTGGCCAGCTGGCCCGCCCTGATCCAGCCCAATCAGGGCTGGGCCAGCTGTGGGGAGAGGCCATGGGCAATTGGCTAGTGGGCCCTGCCCCTGATTGGGATGGGGAGGCTGATTGGGGGTGGGGGCGGCATGGGGAGGGGCTGTGGGCAGTGGGCTGGTTGGCCCCGCCCCCAAATGGGGGAATGATTGGGGGTCAGCGGCTGGGGGAGGGGCCGTGGGAGGTTGGCCAAATGGCCCCATCCCCTCTTGGGGTTGTGGGGGTGATCAGGGGTGGGTCCAGCCAGGGGAGGGGCTGCAGGCCGATCAGGGTGGTGGGGGCCCACCCCCCGATCTGGCCGGTTTGCTGACCACAGTGGGTGTCATAGCACCCAGTCATTATGGTCGTTATGGTGTTCTGGTGGCTGGCTTTTTATATATATAGGTATATATAGATCTTTACTTACTTGATTAATTTTCCAATCTGTAACCATTGCCAACACCCCTCCATCCCCATACAGTTGCCCTCTTCCTCATAATCTGACACCCCTACCCCAGGCTTGCCCTCTTCAGCCTTTCCTGACACTGAGTGCCAGGCCATTCCTCTACAGGGACACCCTTGGCACCTTGCCTTGGCCCTGACACCTGTGGCAGGTCTCTCCTCCAGGTACATGCCCTCCTCATTCCACTCAGGCTCTATTATCCTGTGCCAGGCTGCCCCAGGTTTGGATGCCCTCCCCACACCATATGGGTTCTGATTCTCCATGCCAGGCAGCCCTTTTAAATCTTTTAAATGTATAGTCTTCAGCTTCCCACTCTGTGCTTCCTCAGCACCCCCAGTATGGATGGCTACCTTGTTCTGATGGCTTTTAGTGCCACATTGTACAAGAAGGGAGGGAAGAGAAAGGGAAAAGGTATGGGAAAGGGAAGAGAGAAAGATGAAGAGGCACATAATTATTTTCCAGTCCTCACAGTAAGCCTTCCAAAAAGCAGTGTTTCCCCCTAGTTTACACTTGAGGGGACTATAGTTCTGAGAGATGAAGCCACTTGCCCAAGGTCTCAGAGCCAGTAGTAGGTAAGGAGCCAGCATCTGAACAAGGTCCTCAGGTTCCGTCTATCCCACCACACTGGCTCTAAAGAGAATGCTCTCAAAATGTGTTTGGTCTTTGGATGGTCCTCAAATGTGTAACATGGTGTTTGAAGAAAAGGGATGCAGTTCTCTTGAGAAGCAATAGGTTGTGTTCATTGCATGAAGACAATCTTGCCACCACTTGGCCTACTTCCCTGTCTCAACTACAGTTAGACTCAACAGGAACATGGCTTTATTTGGCTTTGTTGTCTGGGTGGAGCCATGAGGCTGGGACTCTGGTTGCCAGTGGCACTCGGCCAGAAGTCTCACTACCTACCCAGTGGTGGTGTCTGCCTTCTGTGGTGGGCACTTCTGAAATGAGTCATCTTTACATGCTTGCCAACCCTAATCCTCTCCTCCCCAGCTGGCCTCGCCCTTACTGCCACAAGGGAGCTTCGCAACTTTCTGAAATTTTAAATGGGGAAATAAATGCTAAATCCAGAATGAGGAAGGGAAAAAGTTTGCTCTGGTTCCGCACACACAGCTACAGAATGCACTAGCCTTAATGCTCTTCATACCCAAATCCTGAGGGCTGGCATAGACATAGGATTAGAGTGTATATATTGTGAAATGAACGTCTAGCACTATTCTGTAACTTGTTGTCTTAAATGCTCATTTGTTGGTGTCTTTGGGGTCCATGCAAAGAACTCCAGAAAACATTCTATCAAAACCAAGGACAAAAAGAAAGCCTCTATTTGCATAAAAGAGCAAAAGAACAATTGGCAAATCAATTTCATTTTCCCCAGACTTGAGCATACTTTGAGAAGAAAATTGGATTTGAATTTTTTAGTTATAGTGTAGGAACTGTCACAAAATCTTCAAGCTGGGAGAAATATCCTAGAATTCATGTTATGCCCATGCCTCACCTTATGAAGCAACAGAGAGGCGACTTGAGGATGATGGATGGAGGCACAGTCTGTAATTGTGTGAGTCTGCGTCTGTGTGTGTCTGTGTGTGTTGCACACATGTAAGTAAACACTCTTGGAGACAAGAGACAAAGCTAAAACAGATATTGTTCTGGTTACCAAGGCTTAACCTACGGTCTTAAACGAGGCTGCTTCCTGGCTTTCGTTTTGGTGGCCCACACAGGTTTCCCTGGAAGAGGCATGTGACTGAGCTCTGACATCAATTCCCTTTGCAGTGTACAAGTCCTGAGAAAGGCAAACGGCAGGTACTACAGTGAGACATTTGAATTTAATTCAGTTTGCTTCCATCTTAGAATGAATTAATATTAGTTAGTTCTTTGGGGAAGGTTTTCACTTAAAATTGGCTTTTCCACTGGTTCAGCATGTTGTCACTTGGGGTAGTATAAGCAGGATACAACTTGAAACTTTCCTGTATTTGTCACTCTCTGAGTTGGGTGGCTTTTGCCCTCAGGACATTAGGTCATATGATACTATTTCTTTTCACCCTTAGGGAAAGTCCCAAAAATTCATTTTCTGTACTAGAAAAGCCCAGCCATCCAGCACCCACGTACATATTGCTGCCAAAATTTATATTGGCGAGAATAACTTTTGAGAAGCTAGCGTGTTTATGAAATTCCCTGGGAAACTCTCTCTTTTCAAAGGATCTGTGTTAGAAAATAGAAGATCAATATTATAGTATAAAATAGAGCTTGGTCCCAATTGTATCTACTCCTTTTTTACTACTACCTTCTACTACCTAGAGCAACTGGAACCAAAATCATTTTCTTAAATATTTCAATTAGTTACTACTTCTGAGGAGTTGTTTGCACAGGATCTTCAAAAAGCTGTTTGTTAATTGATGATTATGAGCAATATGATTAACATTTTAAAGTTTCTTTATTGTGTTGGTGTTTAGGGATCTCAAACCAAAAGTTATGCTGGCTATTTCTCTTAAAATCCTTTCTAAATATTTAGCCTCATTTCCTTTTTCAGAGTACACCTTTTTCATTTCCTTGTTTGTTTGTCTTCGGTTCCCCATTTTGGCCTGTTGTTCACCCAGCCCGGTCGGTGCAGGTTGGGTCACGGCGATGTAAGTGGCCAGTAGACACTGACAATGGGTGGCCGTTTACAGTAAACCATGACCTGAACTAGTCACCAAGCTCATCATGGCTCTCTTTTAGGCTATTTCTTATCTCCTTTTACTCAAAACAAATAGCTCATCTTTAGAGCATAATACAATCCAATGAGAGTCATATTCTCCATTCTCCCTGCAGATGACACTGGGACGTCTCATTTTTCTTTAATTAACTCAACTAGAATGCACGGAATACTTGTTCTGTGTATGCCACTGCGCATAACCCAACACTTCGCCCCTCCCAAAGAGTTATAAACTCTGTATTTGGGTCATTGCTAGTAGCCCTCCTACACCCCCTGCTTTATCTGCCTGCCATTTGATCTGCCACTAACTCAGTTCGTGCTCCTCTGCCAACTTACTCGGTGGTTTTTCTAATAGTGTGGGAAATCAAACAACATGGGTGCGTGCTCGCGCTGTTGACTTGGCAGCATGTTTTCCAGGAAGTCTTTGAGTCATAAAACTGGGGAATATACACATTGGTTTCTATGGTTATTATTTGACAATTTATACCTGTTGATTTTCTTGTTATGAAATTATGGTCTGATTTCTTTCCCCAGGGATAGTCCTAGACCAGTGATGGCGAACCTATGGCACGCGTGTCAGAGGTGACACGCGAATTCATTTTTTTGGTTGATTTTTCTTTGTTAAATGGCATTTAAATATATAAAATAAATATCAAAAATGTAAGTCTTTGTTTTACTATGGTTGCAAATATCAAAAAATTTCTATATGTGACACGGCACCAGAGTTAAGTTAGGGTTTTTCAAAATGCTGACACGCCGAGCTCAAAAGGTTCGCCATCACTGTCCTAGACATTATATTTTAAGCCCTGTCCACGGATACACATTTCTTAAGACACCATTTTAATGGAGATTGAGAATGCTAGCAAAGATTTTCAGTATATAAGTCATTTATTTCTATTTTTTCAAAATCATGCCCTGCCTTTTTAATTCTTAAGAACATTGATATGGAGATTAAATGTTTTCCTCTATTTTTATCTTCAAATGACCTTTATTTGCTGCTTCTGCACTTTGCTAGATTTATTCCAGCTGCTTACACTAGAGTCATAGTTTAGCTTCAACTTGGAGCCAAATGCCCCACAGCTGAAATGACCGCACCTCCAAGGTGGCATTTTCCCAGGCCAACCCTGCCTTTAATAAGGAGCCAGCCAGGAGGCAAGTTTGTGTCTCATTACAAGAGAGCCTTGTTTTAGGCCTGGCGCATAATTAGACGTGAGGAATTACAATTGGTCCTCTCTTTGCAAGACCTTTCAGCACCAAGTCTATGCTTAATCCATTACTTTTATTTTTAATCTAATGATTTTGCCTCTCTCTCTCTCTCTCTCTCCCTCTATCTCCTCTCGCCCCCCATAATAACAACAATAAAGACACCAAGGAAATTCGGAGATTTGCCGTTTTAAAAAGATTGGATCCCGAAAAGATTTTCACAAGACGCTTCAGAAACAGACGTTTGAGTCAGAAATCTTGGAGTGCAGTGAACCCAGAGTTCAGGTATTTCCTATCAACAAACACGGTTACCAGGTTACTGGCTGCTCTGCCCACGGCAGGCTGTGGGGTTTTAGTAACAACTAAAAAGGCGAAATTCGTAGAATGTTAGAATAGGAGGAACTCTACCATCTGAGTCAGTGATTTTTTTCCAGACTTGTTTGTAGCCACAGACATTAGTGTGCAAATGAAAACCCAGATGCTCAGTAATTAAAATAGATGAAAGTGGCGGGGGGCTCTACTTGCTGGGGGAGGCCACTGGGCCCTATGCCTATAACATTCCTGTGGAGACTAGAGGTGCCCCTAAGGCAGGCTGCAGACTGATTAAAACAGCGGTTCTCAACCTGTGGGTGGCGACCCCTTTGGCGGTCAAACGACCCTTTCACAGGGGTCGCCTAAGACCATCCTGCATATCAGATATTTATATTACGATTCATAACAGTAGCAACATTACAGTTAGGAAGTAGCAACGAAAATAATTTTATGGTTGGGTCACAACATGAGGAACTGTATTTAAAGGGCCAGAAGATTGAGAACCACTGGATTAAAAGCTCCACACTGAAGCACACTGCCTGGGTCCCCTGTGATTCTACCACATCTAACTCTGCAACCTCAGATAGGATAACTAAACTCTCTGGGCTTCCGTTTCCTTCCCTGGAAAACAAGAGTGGTAATAGTAACTAACTCATGAAGTTGTTTGAGTATTAAATGAGTTAATATATGTAAAGCATTTAGAACCATGTCTCTTCTGACACTTAGTCCCAATAAATATTGGCTACTGTTATTATTGTTGTTACTATTATTATTATTACAGAGTAGTTACAGTTTAAAAGTCAGCTCTGTACATCTATGTTTATATAACAGCAGTATTCACACTAGCCCAGAGGTGGGAACAGCCATGTATCCATGGTCAGATAAATGGATGAACAAATGTGGCATACACATACAACGAATTGTTCAATCTTAAAAAGGAGGGGAATTCTGACAAACACCACAACATGTATAAACCTCGAAGCCATTATAAGTGAAATAAGCCAGTCACAAAACTACCGACACTATACTTTCACTTATACGAGGTACCTGGAGTAGTCAAATCCATAGAGACAAAAGTAGAATGGTGGTTGCCAGGGACTGGGAGAAGGGGTAATGGGCAGTTACTGTTTCATGGGTAAAGTGCTTGAGTTTTGCAAGATGAAAAGAGTTCTGGAGATTGGTTGCACAACAGTGTGACTATACTTAGCACTACTGACTGAACACTAAATTTTGTCATGTATATTTTACCACAATTAAAAATAAACTTTGAACCAGTGCTCTAGTCCAACATGCTCATTTTATAATTAAGAAAAATAAAACAAATAGGAAGGGATTTGTCCAAGCTTGCATAGGACTTCTTCTTCAACCAGTATAATTTTTAGCTTTCAGGTGCTGTCCTAGCCCAAGCATCTCACCCTGCTGAATAGTACTGGAGGGTTTTTAAATAGTGCCCATTTTTCTAACAACACAGTCTCTCCAGTCCTGCCAGCTACCTACTCTGAGCTCTGCAGAGGAATCAGCCATCAATTCTAGTGCTGAATGTGGTGGGCTTCCTGAGGCCTAGAACATCTGTGTGCTGTACTCTGTGGGAGATTGAAGGGACTTTTTCATTGGTAATTTTGACTAAATTCAGTTTTTACCATACACGATGACAAAGTGAATCATTCCTTGTATCAGTCAGATGGCAGCCACACTAGGTATTTCCACAGAAGAAATTTAACGTAGGGAATTGGTTAAAGAGATTTTGGATGGCTGAGAGCGCCAAAAGGGAACATTGAAGTTATGTGGGAGTCATTACTGCAAACCACAGCACACCACCTGGGACTGGGGTCTAGGGCAGCGCCTCCCAAACTTTAGCTTCCTCAGAATGGCCTGAAGGGCCTGTTCAAATACAGATTGCTGGGCCCCATTCCAGAGTTTCTGACTCACTAAGTCTGGAGCGGGGCTTGAGAATTTTCATTCCTAATTAGCATTTCCCAGGAGATGCTGATGCTGCTGGTCTCAGGAACCATGGGTCGAATGGGAAGAGCCTGGAGATCGGAACCTAGGAGCTCAGAAGAGGGGCCGCAGAGCTAGGATTCAAATCTCTGAGGAGGGGGTGTGGTCTAGCCAGTGCTGGTACCTCAGGATCTCAGAAGAAAGACCTTATAGAGGCCAGAAGTCTGGATTCAGATTTCCTAGGAGGCGGAATTGCTCAGCTGGTTCTGGTACCTCCAAGGAGGTAAGATGAGGATGGTTCTGGAAGCGCCAAAAGAAGCCAAGGCTAGAATAACTGCCACTACCATGGCAAGAACTGTAAGCAAAGCGGAAGGGGCCAGTCTCTTCTCCCAGCCCCTTGTAGCGCCCCCTATTGGCATAACTTAAAAGGAGCAGCAGGTAAAGCAGAAATGTGATTTACCGAATGCAGACCTAGCATCACAGATTGTATAAAAGGGTGAATTTGGAACTGAGAGACAGTAGGTGAATGACCAGCACCCCCATAAAGCACACTCATTCCTCCAGCAGGCTAACAGAATGTTCAATGAAGTCATTGGCTGGGTTTCAGAGGCAAGTTATTAACTAACTATGTTTTTAAGTGTTGGACTAATACTCATTATGGAGTGATACACCATGAAATGACCAGCAACATCTTCCCTTTCATTCTCATTCTTATTTACCTTATTAAGTAGAATGGTGAGGCCAGATGCCTGAATTTATGTAAGTTAAATACCTATGTGATATGACTTCATGGTACTCAGATATTTCATAAAATTGGGTCATATTATTCATAATATTATATAACTTTCTTTTTCATATTAACAATACAATATAATGAATATATGTCCTTTCTTTTTTATTGGCTGCACAACATTTCATTATATAAAAGTTCTAAAATTTCTTAATGCTTCCTCTTTTAGGGGGCATTTAGATTATTTCTGTCATTTTGTTATTAAAAACGATGTTTCAGATATGCTCTTGTGTTTTTATCTTTGCTTACTTGTCCAGTGGTACTCTTAGGCTAAATTCTGGAGAGATATATATATCTCTTGATATCCTTTTGAAGAAATTGAAAATCCACTTCATTTTCCCAAGGCTTTTATAAATTCTAAAACAAACAAAAATATTAATAATTAAAGTGTTAATATTGATTATTGCTAGCACATTCATTTTAGGTAAAATTTAAGATCTAGCAAAGTAGCATTTTTTTTATGAGGTAGATAGATGTCACAAAAAGTGTACCTTATAGATAAATTGTAAAGGGTGTAATCCATTTAGTAGAACTTTAGGATAACATTTTACCATCAATTTTATAGATGTTTATAACAGATCCATCTATATTCTTACAACATATTATTGATTATGGTTATATAGTCCTTGCCAAGTCTTTGGTTAGATATGCATTCCAAATTTCCAAGACATTTCTAGTGGAATAAAGCATTCACTTCATGATTGATTTAAGAGTTTTTTCAAACACACTGCAGCTAAACGTGGATACTACTTGAATAGCAAACACTTTTTCTTTTTTTCTGGTGCTTATTCCTGTAACTGTTACTAAAATCTGTTCCCATGCCCACAGCTCTGTCTCCAGAAACATAGATTCAGCTTTGGAGTTTAGATAAGGTTTAATGTTGAAGGCTCTTCACAGGTCATCTTATTTGCCAGTTTCAAAAGCCAGGTTCTGGAGTTGAGATTAGGATGAGGTCTCTCTCTTCCCTAGGCCAGTCTCCTTTCTGTTACACCTTGTTCCCGTCTGTTCTGCTTGAACATGAGACGTGAGCATGGTTCATAAGAGGCGTGGGCTTCCAATCTCCAGAAAAGAACACACCAAAAACCGATAGGAACACCGTGCTGTTTTCAAACCTTTCCGCAAGTTCAGGTTTACCTACCTAATGAGTAATTACCTATTTCCAGGTGGGGAGGAGAGATTTCATTTTAGGATGCTCAGGGTAGGAAGCGAAGATGTGATTCTTGTCAAGCCCCCAGTTGGCTCAGAAACTCCTTGAGGCCTGATGCTGTAATCGCACCTGGGAGCAGTGCTGAGACGTCCCAGATGGTTTCGTTCTCATTTTAGATCCACAGTCTCTCTCACAAGGATGTGTCTCTTCTCACAGGCAGGCCCCCGCCCCTTAAAGGTGCTGTGTGATGTGTCTGGGAAAGGCCCCCTCACTGCTTTCGACTTCAACCTGCGCAGCCTGCAGCCTGACCAGCGGCTGGAAAACCTCCTGGAGCACGTGAGTGCCGAGGACTTTGAGAAGCAGAACGAGGAGGCCCGGAGGACCAACCGGCAGGCTGAGCTCTTTGCCCTCTACCCATCAGTGGACGAGGTGGGTGCGACCATCCCCATGCGGGAGAATTTCAGTGAAGACACAGGGAGGCTCCGGGATAATATTATTGTTCATTATTACTGTGTAGCAGCGTCAGGATGTTTAATCATATGATTTCAAGGGCTTTTTATATAGATATAATCTTATTTTCCAGTTTAAAAATTACATATATATATATTAATTGTTACATATAACAATTAATATATATATATGTATGTGTATGCATATATATATATATATATATACACTGAGTGGACAGATTATTATGACCACCCTATCAGTACTTCGTTGGGCCACCCTTTGCCTTCAATACTGCGGCGATTCTTCTTGGCATTGACTCTACGAGATGTTGAAAGGTGATGCGAGGAATCTGCAACTATGACTGATGAATAGCACTGTCCAGTTCTATGAGATTGGATGGTTGTGGAACCAGCTGCCTGATGGCTCCTTTAACTTCATCCCACAAATGCTCAATTGGATTGAGATCTGGTGATTGTGGGGGCCACCTAAGCAAGGTAAAGTCTCCCTCATGTTCTTGAAACCACTCCTGCACAATACGAGCACCGTGGCATGGCACATTGTCTTGGAAGAAGCCATTTCCATTGGGATACGCCATCAACATGATAGAATGAACTTGATCAGCAACGATACTTAGGTATGTTGTGCTGTTCAGACATTTATAATGATCTGGCCCTCTAGCAACTTCAGTGCGAAATTATAGCTAATTTGCCTACAAATGTCCGGTGGCCATAATAATCTGGCCACTCAGTGTATATATATATATGTGTGTGTGTGTGTGTGTGTGTGTCTGTGTGTGTGTATAATAATACATATACACACCAGCTTGGCTGGGGCTGTTTATTTTACTAAGGCAAGCTTGTATAATAGCAGAACCCATTATTGATCAATTACACAAATGAGATTCCAATAATAGCTAGGATTTTCATAAGCGCTCTACAAAATATTTTCACTGGTATTATCTCATTTAGTCTTCAAAACATTCTGAGCCTGATCAGCATGGCTCAGTGGTTGAGTGTCCACCTATGAACCAGGAGGTCATGGTTTGATTCCCAGTCAGAGCACATGCCCAGGTTGTAGGCATAATCCCCATTGGGGGGGGGGGGGGTGTTCTCTCTCATCATTGATGTTTCTATCTCTCTCCCTCTCCCTTACTCTCTGAAATCGATAAAAATATATTTATAAAAAAACCCACATTTTGAGGATCCACATGCAGTAATCCCACTCAGCCAGTCAAACCATTCAGTTACATGGGGGTATGTTTTGCAGTTAATCCATCAAGATGTATTACTTAAACCTTGATGTTCCTTAGTGCTTGGTTCAGATTTTTCTTTTTAAATCTCTGAAAGCATTCAAGCCTGAAATGTCACAGCCATGCTCCCAAGGCATAGACCGTTAGGATCTTGTTTGTTCACGTCTCTCTATATTGGACCAGGCCAACAACAATTTGATAATTTAGGCTTTGGTCATTCCCCAGGGCACTTCAGATGGGACGAGGGGTGACCATTGTTCAAGACTGTTTCAGCTCCTTATTCTTCATATTAGGCTCCCAAGCTTCCCTTCTGCATGTTAGAATACCTGCACTCTGGGTCTTGCCAGGTCAGCTTACCATAATCTCTCTGCTGTCCATATTTTATTAAAAGTTCAGTTGCGCCGAAACCGGTTTGGCTCAGTGGATAGAGCGTCGGCCTGCGGACTGAAAGGCCCCAGGTTTGATTCAGGTCAAGGGCATGTACCTGGGTTGCGGGCACATCTCCAGTGGGGGATGTGCAGGAGGCAGCTGATCGGTGTTTCTCTCTCATCGATGTTTCTGACTATCTCTCTCCCTTCCTCTCTGTAAAAAATCAATAAAATATACATATATATATAAAAAGTTCAGTTGCAAGGAATATGATTTGGGGCAATTTTGCATAAAAGATATGTCTTCCATCTACTCTCTATCTGCAATTTGATTTTTGGATCAAGCAAGACCATCAGGGAGCCTGATTCTTGCACCTTGTGGCACCCCCATCGCTGAGAATTGTGTTAGCTGACTGGCCTTTCGATGAGTTCACCACAGGTCAGCAAAAAAGGACAATAAGGGAAATAGTAGTCATGAGATGTGATATTGTGTCCTCTATGCAAATACGATAGAGGACATTGACCTACATCTCACCCAGCACCCACCTCAATAGGGATCCACAGGGAAATTGTCCCTCAAACCCTCAGACAAAGAAGAATTGTGCTTCCACTGAGAAAACTTATATACTTAGAGATTGTGCATATCTTGTAATCTCCTCTTCTACATTCTTTACTTAGTTCACCTCTACTAAGTCTAGCAGCTTATTTATTGGTGGTCTGAATTTACTTCAACTTCCTTTTTTTCCTTATTCTTAGTTTCCAACTACCTTGGTTTTCTCATCTATTTGTAGACTTGTCAGTGGACTCAAATCCTTTTCTGAATGGGGCAGATTAAAAATAAATATGAATAATGTGGACAGTGTTATCATCTCCATCTTTCACATTGCAAAGTAAGAATCAGAGAGGTTAAATAACTTGTTCAAGGTTCTACAGGTAAATTAAATTATAGGATGGAGATCCTAAACCATTAATTCTAAATTTTATGTTTGCTTGTTTATTTATTTACATATGACTACCAGGTAAATTGGCACACATAATTGAAATTCAAAGATGATGCACCATATTTTATCTCATAACTTTTTAATTTCCCATCTACAACTTTAAAATTTTGTACCAAATTTGTCCAAGAAACATTAAGTTTGGCTGATTTGACCTTCACTTGCATTCTTCTTCCTCCCAGTTACATGATGGAGGTGCCAGTATGTAATAAGGAGACCCAGAGTGGGCACCAGAAGAGAGAAAACAATTAAAGGATGAGGAGAATACTTCCAGTGAGACACCAACTCATTAAAGTTTCCCTCAATGGAGAATATCCCGTATGAACTGATTAAAAGAGTGAATCATAGACTATTTTAAAGGAACTTTGTTTTATGGTCTTTGAACAATGCTGAAACTCAGTTGAGATTGAAAGTTATAATCTAGCAGAGGTCCTAATGGGACCCACTTTATTGGAATGCTTTGTAATTAGGGTACTAGTTATTTGTAAATTGGTATGTATAAAATGCTTGAGTGCTCCTACACCAGCCCTTTAATGTGTTGTAGGTGGACACACAGAAATTGCATTTATATTTGTAATTTGTACTTGCTTTAAATAAAGCCCTGTGGAAGAAAGGTAAATTTTTGGCCTACCATGAAATGATTACAAATGCTGTTTTTTTTGATAATACATTAATGAAATTGTTTTATACTATCATTAATTTATTTCCTAGTGAGGACAGTTAGAAAAGAGGTGAACCATTACATTCAAATTATGACTGAGTCCATAGGAGAGGTAAAAGTAGAATTCAACCACCAACATAGACAAAGATGAGTTCTTTCCCTGATTCACTGAGTCTATAAAAGGTGTTCTGTGTGTTGATCCATGAGAAAGTTGCCTCTGTACTCCAAATATGTGAAGAATTTGCATTTTGGTTGCAAGTGACAGAACCCAACAAAAAATAATTAAGAAAAATGGGATTTATTGGCTCACATAATGAAATTACAGGTAGGCAGTTGTAGAGTTGGCCTTAAGATCCATTGGGTCAACTGATGGAAGCATGTAATCTCTCTCATTTTCTATTTTCTTTCTCTCTTTCTCTCTCTCATCCACTAAAATTTTATATTTCCTCTTCTGCTTCTTTGGGAATTCATTCTGATTTCAGATAACTATAAAGGCTCAAGAAACTCATACAGATTAGAAGAAACTTAGGAAATACATTAATATGTAGACCCTGTTTGGATTCTAATTTTTAAAACTAACTATTAAAAAATTAAGACGGTTGGGAAAATTTGTAACTGATTACATATTTAGTGACAACAAGAAATTTTTGTTAAATTTTTAAGAGTCATAATGGTATTACAGTTATGTGCTTTTATAAGTCCTTACCTTTTAAGAGTTGTACAGAAATATTTACAGATGAGATGATATGATGTTTGGAGCTTTTCTTCTAAGTAATCCAATATTGAATAGGGGAAGGTAGTAAGTGGCATTAAACTCAAGTTGCCCATGAGTTGAAATTGTTGAAGCTAGATGATGGGTAAAAGTGGTTCAGTATGTTATACTCTCTACTTGTATCCTATATAATAAAAGGGTAATATGCAAACTGGCCCTAACAGCAGAAAGACTGAGAATGACTGGTCACTATGACACACACTGACCACCAGGGGGCAGACGCTCAATGCCCCCTGGTGGTCATTGTGCTCCCACAAGGGGAGCTCTGCTCAGCCACAAGCCAGGCTGAAGGCTGCCAGTACAGCGGTGGTGGCGGGAGCCTCTCCTGCCTCCTCAGCAGCACTAAGGATGTCCAACTGCAGCTTAAGCCTGCTCCCCGCTGGCAAGTAGACATCCCCCAAGGGCTCCCAGGCTGCCAGAGGTATGTCTGATTGCCAGCTTAGGCCCAATCCCCCAGGGAGCGGGCCTAAGCCAGCAGGTGGTCATCCCCCGAGGGGTCCCAGACTGTGAGAGGGCACAGGCCGGGCTGAGGGACCCTCCCGCCCCCGAGTGCACAAATTTTTGTGCACCGAGCCTCTAGTATGTTTATAATTTCCCAAATGAAAAGCTTTTTTAAAAAGATTGAATCCAGGCCAAATATAGTCTTAGAAACCCATGAGTGTCTTTATGTTGAGGTTGTTTTCCAATAAGGGGGATCTTCCCTCTTGGATGTGTCTGTTCTGAGCACCCTAAAAGTTCCAGCTTGTTCTGAGGGAGTTCCACTCCGTGTAGACATCAGAACAGCATCTTTCTGAAAGAAACTCAGCAGCTCCACCCCACAAGACGGCCAACTGGTAAACCCAGGATTGGGCTTTAAAGGAGAGCAAAGGTTAGAGTGGATGTGAGTTTACGACTTTGACTATTCCACCAAACTAGGCACAGCTTTGCCAAGAAGGTGACTTTTCTGCTATTTGTAAGAATGCTATGGTTGCTGTTGGGTATTTGGTGGGGAGCGCCCATCCTTTATAGCCCAGCAAAATGCCATTAGATATGACTCTATTCTTAGACCCGTGTGAGCTGCAGACCACTGACCAGGGTTTGGATAGCCAAGCGTAAGAGCAGAAATTAAAGTTTTCAGGGATTTGCACTCTTTATGGTTGCCTACATGAATGTAATTAGGATACTATAATAGTTTGGATTTAAACGCTAAAAGTTGCAATAGGGATTTGATATCTCTCTCTAAGTCTTGAGTCCCAGTGTGGTAAAATATAGGTATGTATCTTAATTTGTCATCACTAAGCCTTTCTGTACATAAAACTTTAGCAACTTTTAGCTGGACCTTTTTTTGTAGAATGTATAAATTCATCCCCAAATCTCAATCATCTGGTTATGAACTGAGAAAGATGCTGTATTATAGTATGGTTTTCAGCCTTCAGTGAGCTATTCTGACTCAGATCTCAAGTCTGAAGCACACATATTTACTAGTAAAGTCCTAGGCAGGAGAAATATTCTGAATGTGTACTTAGAGCAGCCAAAAACAAAAAACAAAAAACAAAAAACCCAACAATAGGCACAAGATTTTGCAATGCCATCTGGTGGATGTTACTAAGTCATATCCATGTTCACATTTCCTTCCTTCCTCCCTCAGTCTCTTTGTCTTCAATGCTTGGCTTTCTGCAAGGAGAAGATATTTGCTGTAAATGCTGACTCAGAAGCTTAGGGGTTGGATAACAAACTCTTGTAAATGTCAGTGTTATTCTGCTTGCTATTGGAAATAAAGCAAATGCAAGTTGAATTGAGCAGTGGATGGCAGCCTTCCCTTCCCTGGGTTAACTCCAGCTGGAACTCCTCTGGTGGAAATTCACTAAAGATTTCTTTACCATGTGATTAATAACAGGAGGATGCTGTGGAAATACGTCCGGTGCCAGAATGCCCTAAGGAACATCTGGGCAACAGAATATGGGTCAAGTTGCTGACCCTAAAGTAAGTATGAGCAATGAGTAACTACACTGAGGTTTATATTGCCTCTTAGAGGCAAACTGTGTCTTTAACCTCAGAGCTTGAATTAGGGAGCATCTCCCAACATATATAACAGTGGGCAGCTCTGAGGTCATGGAAAGAGCAGAGTCTGAAGTCAGCTGGATTTTAATTCTATTCCTACCAAGCCTTTGCCAGTCTTTCTTCTACAACGGGGAAGGCACACACGAGGGTTAGGCACGTAGGGAGATGGAGTGAGATGGCCTACATTAAACAACAGCGAGAGCCACTGGTGTGCTGGGCTCAGCTCTGACTCATGACAGTGGATCATGCTCTTCTCTTCCCAACTCTTTACTCAGTGAAGTCACATTGATGGCTTGATATTGGCCTTGGTGGAAATATTGACATCAAAACCAGGAAATGCTACAAATTAAAACCTTTTTTTTTTTCAGAGACATGTTTTTTAAACATTTGCCAGCATACCACTGTTGAAACACAATGATAAATGCAACTAAAACCCAGTTTCAGTGCACTGAACAAACAGCTCAATGCAACTTAATTTCTGTTTTGACAGTTGGGGGGAAAAGTCATTAGAAACTACACTTCACAGTTTTCATCAAGAGAAATCCAAGTGACTCAGTTTGGTTTTTGTTTGTTTGTTTGTTTGTTTAATAATGCACGTCTATCTTAGTGGCCATGTTTTCCCACCTGTGAGAACAGCTGTCGTTTATTGGAAAGTTCTAGGCGGCTTGGTGATAAGCATCATAGGAGAGAATTCCTTCCGTCCTAAACGGCAAAGTCACTGCATCTGAAGTGCATCCTGGCATCCTGTGGGGGTGGGCGAGAGCCTCAGACAATAGGGCGGACTTCCTGAACGATGATGCAGAGGGGAACGGAACAGCTACTTCCACTCTGTCCTCCCGCTGAAAGACTAGGAGACTCCCCCCTCCGGTCCGCCTGTCAGGGCTAGAGCGTGCCTTTCTGGACCCCTTCCCTGGTGGAATTGGCTAGGGTGGGGAGGGGGCTACAACATCAAGGAGACATGCCCAAGAGGGTGAGCAGTCATGCTGACTGGGTTCAAGGAGGGGAACTGGGAGACTATGCATTAGAGTTAGGAGTTTGTGACAGGTGGGAACTTTAAGACTATCTGGTCTAACAACTTCATTTTCAAAGTCCCAGAGAAGTTCTCAAGGCTGAAACAAAGCCTTGCATCCAGTATCCAGATGCCCTAGTTGCAAACTTGGTGCTGCTTAAGGGGTCCATGAACTGATTTTAAGAGATGGATGACCCTCCTAATAGGATATAATAGAATATGCTCATGTACTTTTGCCTAGGTAGAGCATTTTTTCAAAAGGGTCTGTGATTTGAAGAAATTGATGATCTAATTCTCTAAAGTAGCAGCTTGCAAAGAGGAAAGAGAGGTGCACGAGCACCCCAGGGGGCTCCCAAGACAATCCACTGGAGTGCGGAAAGCAAATGCTCTAATACTGTGATTTATTTTGAATTATTTAGTTCAGCCTTTAAAATGTCTGGATTATGTATGTTTTATAATGTATTTAATATTTTAATATGCAAGTACAAAATTAATACACATATATAGAGGATAAGTGATTTATTTTTTTACTATAAAAGTAAACAATGAAGTAACTTGGAGACAGTTGCTTTATAGTAGATGCAGCAAATAGATGCCCACATGATGAATCCAGACTGCAGACATGCTTTGTTTGAATTGTGTGGCATTTAAAAAGGAAATGAGAAAAATCTTAAGAAGTCAGAAAGTTATGCAGAAAAATCTGGATTTTCAGCTTCAGGCACTTTCAGAAAATTTGCAATTATCTAAGTTAAATCCATACAGATTTTCTCTCTTGCTCTCACAGGTTTGAGATAGAAATTGAGCCTCTGTTTGCCAGCATTGCTCTCTACGATGTTAAAGAAAGGAAGAAGGTAAGGAATTGAAAATAATAGCCCATCCCTGAGGGCACACATACTGTTGATGGGTCTTTGGGCTCACATGTTTAAATCTCACTTCTATTCAGCAAACACACATCAGATTTGGAAGCAAACGACCTTTGATACACCCAGTTCTGTTGCCTTTGCAGTTTGTGAAGGGGTGATCAGGGAATGTTAGTCATTTATATTCTTTGAAGAATATTTAAGGAAAAGCCTGCTGGAGGTTGGCCAGAGGATGGCTGGAGGCCTGGCTGGGTAGCGGGTGCTGGGTCAGCAGTGGTCTGAGCCCCTCAGCCATTCACGACCCTAAGCTGTCTGTGGCTCCTCCATCTTCAATATGTGTTCTCCCAAAGTCATTTTTGTCACTGCCATTGCACCTCCCGAAAAAGGGGAAAGATGGGTGAAAGTGGCCTGGAGGTTTGACGCATCACTTGTGCACACAATTCACTACTAACTGCCATGGAAGAGGGTAAATGTAGTCTTTGCCTGGGCAGCCAGTTCTCAGCTATCACTCTATTAGTGACGAAGGGGAGACCCAGCCACACAGTGGTCCTAAGTAACACTACACTGTGAGCCAAGGAGTCATGCTCTTGCTCAAAATCTTTAATGGATCCTCACTACCTGTAACATTAAAAAACAAATTTTATAGGCTGGCCGGAGTGGCACAGTTGATTAAGAGTTGTCCTGTGAGCCCTAACCAGTTTGGCTCAGTGGATAGAGCGTCAGCCTATGGACTGAAAGGTCCCAGGTTCGATTCCAGTCAAGGGCATGTACCTTGGTTGTGGGCACATCCCTAGTCGGGGGTGTGCAGGAGGCAGCTGATCGATGTTTATCCCTCATCGATGTTTCTAACTCTCTATCCCTTTCCCTTCCTCTCTGTAAAAAAATCAATAAAATATTTTTTTTAAAAAAAGAGTTGTCCTGTGAACAGAAAGGTTATGGGTTTGATCCCTGATCAGGGAGGGAGCTTACAGTAGGCAGCCAATCAATGTTTCTCTCTCGCTCGCTCTCTTTCTTTCTCTAAGCATGTCTTCAGATGAGGATTAAAAAATGATAATAAATAAAAAATAATTTTTAAAAAATTATAAAACTCTTTAGCTTCCATGCCTGGCTTTCTCCATATGGCTCTCATTTATTCTTCCCCTCTTAGCCTGCCTATGCAGTCAAGCTGGACTACTCTCTGTGAAGTGAATTCACTCCAGGTTTTCTGGCCTCTGAGCGATTCCTGTGCTGTACTCTCCCCTGGCACTCGGTCACCCTCCAGCTCTGCTGGCAGGATCTTCTTCCAAGGCCCATCTGTCTCACTCTAATGGAAGCATCCTGTTCACCCCAGTGAATGGGGTCCCTCACCCTTATAACTCCAACAGTGCTCTTTGTCTGAACGTGGTCACTTAATATTTTGCTCTTCCTGTATTAGTTACATATTTAACTTATCCCTCATTTTTTAATTTAAGCTAATTGAGGGCAGAGGCAGTGTCCTGCTCTTATTCAGGGCAGTACAGAGCACATCACATCACTACTATTCAGAAATTATTGGTGGTTTAAGAAAAATTTAAATGTCTCCTGGAACATCTCTCAAACGACTCCAAAATACCTAGAGATTGTGACAAAATATAGGGTATCCCCCCAAAAATGTATACACACGCTTTGAATAATATGAAGGCAGTGTTTATTAAAATACACTTCATTTTTGCCTTATCTGGTTTGGCTCAGTGGATAGAGCATCGGCCTGCAGGGTCCCGGGTTCGATTCTAGTCAAGGGAACGTACTTCAGTTGCAGGCTCCTCCCCGACCTGGCCCCTGATCAGGGCTCGTGCAAGAGGCAACCAATCGACGTGTTTCTCTCACATTGATATTTCTCTCTGTCTTTCCCTCTCTTCCACTCTAAAAATGAATGGAAAAATATCCTTGGGTGAGGATTAAAAATAAATACATAAACAAACAAACAAATAAAATGTATTTCATTTAAAAAATTGAGCTATCAGCTGTTAAAGTGTGTATACATTTTTGGGGGACACCCTGTATGTAGCAGATTTCCCAACAGCCACTAGTTATGAACTATGTCTATAATTATATTTACTCCTCTGGAGAAATTTCTTTGTGGTTTTTCATTCCTTTTTAGCATGCTTAGACCATGAGAGCAACAAGTCTAACTTATTTTCCATTTTTCTACTCATTTACAGATCTCAGAAAATTTTCACTGTGACCTGAACTCTGACCAGTTCAAAGGATTTCTCCGTGCCCACACGCCCTCTGTTGCCCCATCGAGTCAGGCGAGATCTGCAGTGTTCTCCGTCACCTATCCATCCTCAGACATCTACCTAGTAGTCAAGGTAGTTAAACACAATCTGATTTGCTCATTCTGATGTTCCCATTTTTGCATTAGACTCAGTGCATGTGTCAGGTAAGAGAGGTGTCAGAACGTATCTCTATGTCTTCTGTGAGATTCACTTTGTTTCCTTCTCAACTGATCCCTTTTCCTTGACAAGCAAATTCTGTGTTGAATGCTAGAACAACTATGGGTTTGAGAGTCATACCGTCCTCGTTTTGAATCCTGGCTTTGCATCCTAGTTATTACATGACTTTTGGGGCAATTGCCTAACCTTTCTGAGACTTAATTTGCTCATCTGTAAAATGGGGCTAATAACACCACTTTCAATGGGTAGTTGTGATTACAAAATAAAGTCTGGCACATTAAAGACACCTTTCCTCCTAATCAAGGAAAGCACCCTCAGCTATTCCATCTGGGAGGCTGCCGCTATCTCAGAGTTTCCTAATGATGTTCATGTTTTTCTAGAGGCCCGTAGTTAAATGACCACAAGTGCAGGCTCTGACAGTTTGAGGTATAGGCTATATTTTGCAAGTTTAATTCTCTCTTTTTATCACCATCTCACAGCATAAGTACTATGTCTGGTGGGGCAATTATATGTAAAAGAACCTTTCATTCTAGGCTGTACTCTTTGCTGGTATAAGAAAACCAGAGACTTTCTCTACACACCCAAATGACTGGTTGGAAATTAGCAACAAACATTGAGTATTTTACCTACCTTAAGTAAAATAATTCATTTAATTGATTCTTTACTGCAAAATTGTATTAAAAAATAAAAGAATTAGATGATTTGATTTCATGTACACCCAGAAGTCCAAGTTTGATGTTTGTAATCTCATGAGTTCCCCATGATCCCATGGGAGTAGGATAAAGATTTCAAAGAATTTAGGTGGCTTGAAAGACACTTAACAAGTGGCATATGTCTTTCCATTCTAGCTTTCTTTCCTCCATTTCACCAGACTCTGAAGGCTTCTATAGCTTGAAGGGAACTTATTTAAGTTCATGGAAACTATAATTAAAATTCTGTCACTACAAAGACATATCTTTTGTTGTCAAACTTTAGTGTGTGTCCTTTATCTTGCAGTAATACTTAGACACATAGGAAAATTAGCTTACAGCTCACTCTAGAAGCCCTGTAGTTAAATTCAGAATTCTCTCCCAGCCTGGGAAACCAACGCTAGTTCTGTAAAGCCAAATTTTACTTCACTTCTCAGAGGATGACTTTATTTTGGTTAATCCATAATCATGTGCTAAATATCAGCAGTTACCTATGGACTACTACTACTAAATATATCCAAAAGTCTTCAAATGTATTAATGCATTCATTTGGCAATAACAAACTTTCTCTTAAATGTCTGGATTTAGTTAAAGAACTTAAATCTATTCATATAGTCCCTGGTTTGCTTCTGACCTGTTTTTCTTTTCTGAATGCCATCCTGTAGCTTCCTCCTCTCTACATATATAGTGAATGGTGTTGTAACATTGATCACATCTATCCACCCAGTTGCCATTCAATAAAGAGAACCTTTTTTCTTACTTTTATTGTCAGGCTGAGCATCAGGATATTAACTGTATTTTAACAGGATATTAGCTGTATTTAGAGTTACCTAGTTTAGTATTGTATAGGATATTGTTGTAAGGGGTTATTTCAGGCTTAAAGGTTTTGTTTCTCAACTGGAGGTTGGAGAGTAAGGATGAGTGAATCTGGTATAAAAATTTTAAAATACACATGGAAGGCATTGCACCAGCCCCTCCTGAGTAGAGCAGAGGGTAGCCTTTTACCTTCAAAAATGTCCCAGGTAATGCTGGTATGTGCCTTTCCCCTACCTACCATAGTTATGAGGACTCACTCATTTCTTTCACCCATAAATCACGAAGGACCATATAGTGGGCTCGCATATCAGCCTGCAGCATCTTCTTACCAAGTAGCTGGAGTTGCCCTGTCCAGCTCGGTGAAGGGAGTAGTATCTGCTGGTCTGGTTGAATCTGAATGTTTCCATGTCCAGATTCTGGAGCTCCCTCTCCCGTGGGTTCCACGCGGTACTAATGCGTGAACCCATGGATCCCATTCCTCACCTCAAGAGTCCTCATGAAAGAGTTCTTTATTTCTGTTCAAAGTCTATTTTTATCCATTGACTTCATGGAAAAACTAGCTTCCTTCCAGTTTTCTCTGCAAGCTCCCATGAGCTTCAGGAGCCTGGCGACCAGATGTATTGTATTCACCCCCTTACCTCCCCAGCAGCCACCACAGGGAAGGTACCCAACAAATGCTTTTAGAGTTAATGAATAAGCGAATGTTGGCTGACTAACAGGAATGCCAGCCTCCAGCTCGAGTGTTATGTGTCTGTGTTCTCAACCTGGGGTATCGTGGGGATCAGCCTGTCTTCATCCTCTGGCAATGGGGAGGGATTTGAGACTTCTTTTGTGAGAAGACAGGCTTCTTGCTTGCAGTGTCCCTGAGATGGATGTCCATTGAGCAGTCCCATGTCACTTCCCTTGAACTCCGTCAAACACCCTCCATCACTAGGGTCTTTCTGGTTTAAACGAGGGTATTTCTGCACCTCACTGATAATACCTATTAAGAATGTGTGCCTATTGGAATATGTTAACCTGCATATCTTTAAGAATCCTCTCAACTAATGATACAGACGAATGGGACTAAATCATTTGTTTTTCTTCTCAACATCCGAGTTAAATTAAATTTTCTCTGAACAGAGGGTTAGGAAGTTATAGTTTTCTCCTTTTCTGTCTCCTAAATATTCTGCTCAAATTTATGGTCAGCCAGATCCTTTACCTGAAGCAAAACTGAAGAAGATATTGGACAGTAGCGGCATTCCCATATTACCAGTGGCGGCATTCCCATATTACCAACCAGTTAGCAAAGTGGAAAGCTGCACTATCTCGCTGTTTTTGGTTCCTGTCCAAGTCCGTTAAAGCCAGAGAAGCAGCCCTAATAGGCAATACAAGGGAGACAATTACAGATAATTTATTCTGTTCATTTATTCATTTTGTGGAAGGTTTGAGTCCCCAACCTGACTTTTACAGAGGTCATATCTCCTTTTTACATTGTAAGCAATAATAAAGAAAATGAGCTTTTCACTTCCTACATATGTCTCATGGGTTTTGTTTTATAAAATAACTTTTATTGCATTTTTTTATTGTAGGCATAATACATGTTTATTGTTTAAAAGTAGCAAATACACGTAAGCAATAGGAATAAAATCAACACAGCACATAATCCCATCATACAAAGATAACTATTACCATTTGCTGTGTATCTGCTATCATTTTTTTAATATGCCTTTATGATGTTTTTACAAAAACTATACAGTACTTTTGACACTCATTTTTAAATCAAAAAATATAATCCCAGACATATTCCCATATCATTAAATATTGTCACAAAATCTAATTTTGATGGTTGCATAGATTCCGTTATGTGGATGTGATTTATGTGCTTTGTTTTCCTGTTATTTTTGCTGGTAGATTGAAAAAGTCCTTCAGCAGGGAGAGATTGGAGACTGTGCGGAACCCTACATGGTTATCAAAGAAAGTGATGGTGGAAAGGTATGATATTTTGAATACTGCTAAATGGTAACATCTTAGAATAAGGAAATATTTCTATAGAAGTGTTCCACAATATAGTTAATAGGGTTTAGTCCTTCATATGTTTTCATATGAGATCCTAATAAATTATATATAAACCAAAGAAGGACGAGAAATTGGTCATTGATGATAACTTTTGAAAGAAGTAAACTATTAAACTCAACAAATGATGATATGTACATGAATGTCTAATTCTAAAATGAAACTAGTGCAAAGCCGCGGCCTGTTGCCTTGGTTCTGAGGCTCTGACCCAGCTGTGGGGGGAGGGCCACAGACCCCATGGAACCAAGCAGAGCTAGAGCGCCCTGGCTTATCTCCACAGCAAGGGCGCCAGCCTTTCAGGCGTGGATGTTTGGAAATTGGCTGAGGTTGCTGCACATCATAAATTCACTAGCACAACCCCGGTACTGAGCCCATGGAGAGGACATCTTTCCTCAGCACCCAGCAAGATTTTGAAAGCATGGCCTTTCTGGACTAACACTTGCCTAATCAGCATCACTTAAAAATTTCAAATAAGATGTATTGAACTCAAGACATTTATTTTATTTTATTTTCCCCATCGCCATTTATCCCCCCTATGCCCTCTTCCACCTCTACCTACCCTTACCCCCTGCAATCATCACACTGTTGTCCATGTCCATGTCTCTCTCCTTTTTTCTCTTTTTAAAAAAATCTTTCCACTTCAAGACATTTTTAGCCGTAACCGGTTTGGCTCAGTGGATAGAGCGTCGACCTGCGGACTGAAAGGTCCCAGGTTCGATTCCGGTCAAGGGCATGTACCTTGGTTGCGGGCACATCCCCAGTAGGGGGTGTGCAGGAGGCAGCTGATCGATGTTTCTCTCTCATTGATGTTTCTAACTCTCTATCCCTCTCCCTTCCTCTCTGTAAAAAATCAATAAAATACATATTTTTTAAAAAGACATTAAAAAAATCTACCTTTTATTCTGAATTTAGAAAGAACTCCTTGGAAGTATTGTCAACCTAATAAGGAAATTATTAAGAACCTTTATAGATCTTTCTGGAGTTTTCTAAGGCAACTTTTGAAGAAACAGGCTCTCTTGAGAGCTTGGTAGATGATGAATAAAACTTTTTATCCCAAGATGCTCTCATGCGAATTCAAGTCAAGTTACTAGCCCCTAAAACTGACACTTGTGGATTAGCTTGTATAGGAAGACTTGGACCGTTTTTTTTTTTTTTTTAAGCTGGTGTATTTAATAGTTGAATGTAGCCTTTTTGTAAACTTCTCCTTTTCTAATCTGTATTTTCCTAGACTTCTGGCCTTCGTTGAGTGCGTCCCTTTTTTTGCCTACTCACTCGTTTTAATCAGTAGGGTAGGGATTTGGAGATGCCTGTCCTATCCATGGCAGGACAGCTGACTGGGTGCTGGTGCCCTATTGTTTGTCCCTGCTTGTCTCTTTCCATTTTTCTCTAGAGTAAAGACAAGATTGAAAAACTGAAACTTCAAGCTGAATCTTTCTGCCAGCGTTTGGGGAAATACCGGATGCCCTTTGCCTGGGCTCCTATAAGCTTAGCAAGCTTCTTCAATGTCTCCACCCTGGAGAGGGAGGTAACCGATGCAGAGTCCGTGGTTGGTAAGATTTTCAGCTGCCGTGGGAAGAGGTGGGCTCCCCAGTGCACCAACTCTGAGGTCAACTACTTATTAGTGGGGGCTTGGGGTACAGTAAGGCGTGGGAAATGGGAAAGAAGAAGGAGATTAATAGATTGAAACACTCTTATGGCTTGATTACAAATGCATGATTATAATAGAGAACGATTCCCCAAAATTATCATGAATGTTTGTGGAATTTAAATATACTCTTATAGTAAGATTTTTTGTTAGAATTTTCTGGACAGTTTGACACATTAAAAACTTAATTTTAAGAAGCTACTTCCTCTTTAAATTATTGAAAATAACAAGAAAATATAATAACTATCTATAGCGTGTTAAAATAAAGGCACCATGATTGGTTCCAAAACACAAGGGGTAAAGTCATGGAGGTTTTGAAAAGCAAAACTCAGGTTTCTCAGCAAAATTTCCAGCCCCTGAAAGTTTCTTTTGCCAAGAGCAATGAAAAAGTGGATGCCAATAGAATATCTAGTTACTGTTCAATTTATTTAGCGTGTTTCTTTTTCATCGCCTCACCCTTGGTCTGAATCATTAATTTTTAAAGCAGGTTGGATATGAAACTGTTCAAGAGGCTATAGAATTTTCAAGTAGACCCACCCCTACTTGTGGCAGAGTTTCTGTTTTCCTAAATGTCTTTGGATCCAGCAAATATTTAAGTCTAGAGTCACATTTCTCGTGACTTTTCTCTTGCATTCCTTAGCTCTGCCACTTCTGAAATGTTGCCTTTAGCAGAGGAGTGGAGGAAAGGGTACTTTGTTATTACTGCTGCTATTCTGGAGTTATGGTTGCATAATTTCTGGTCAGAATTCCTGGATTATTTCTGATTTATCAGTAACAAACCTCACTTTAGTGCATCTTGATCTTCACACCACAATGTTTTTGTTTTTGTTTTTGTTAATCCTCACCTGAGGATATTTTTTTTCATTGATTTTTAGAGAGAGTGGAAGGGAGGGAGGGAGGGAGAAACATTTATGTGAGAGAGACACATTTATTGGTTGCCTCCCACATGCTAAGCCAGGGATCAAACCTGCAACCCAGGTACATGCCTTTTGACTGGGAATCGAATCCAAGACCCTTTAATATTCAGGCTGACCCTCTAACCACTTAGCAACACTGGGGAGGCCACAATTCTTTTTTAAATGCCAACCTCTATGTAGACCTAGGCAGCCTTATTTGAAAGAGTTATGCATAGAACCTAGAGGACACCCTAAGTGAGGTGAACCCATAAATTCGGGCATAGGGCTTGCCGAGGCTTTCATAGTCTCTAGGTCAAGGATAAATTAACCTGACCACAGAGGCTGATTCTTGAGAAGCAACCAGAAGAGGCAGTGTGGCAAGTGTAGATGGGCAGTGGTAGCAAGAAGTTCCAATTCAGCATCACGGCAAGAATTAAGGGTAAGGGAATCTTCAAAGACAGGGTTGGCCATTTTAGAGTTCTAAGCAATTTGACTATTCACGACAGAACCCCTGAGTGTTGCAGCAGAAAAGCAATAAAATTTTCACCTAAATGTCAAACGGGGATAAGAAACAACAAAGCAGAGTATTAGGGTCCCAGCCCAGGGCAGGGTGTGACTCGGTTCTAATCCCCATTAGGCAGGTCAGCAGAGAGCACAAGAAAAATGGGATTCAGAATATACTCAGGCTGACCCTAGCATATTTGGGTCACATTCCCAAATGCCTTCAAGGGCATTTGAGTACATGCCTCTCCCAATGGAATGAAAATGTAAAAATAAAACAAAAACAAACACTGTTGGCTAAATAAAGCTTATCTGCAGACCCCGTTCTGGCTGCAGTTCTGGACTCCGCAGGGTGGCATCTGGCCTACCCTCCACGTGGGAGGGCAGCTGCTCACGGCCTCTCAGCTCTGGTCAGAGGAGGATTAGGGGCTCCAAGAGGGGGGCTAAGAAAGGTAGGGGTCAGTGGAGGGACATTTTTATTCAAGACTAGAATGGCCACATTCAGTGTTCTTGTTCAGTGACTTTCCACATAGCTTATATACGGTAAAGTTAATAACTGCTGTGTCTTCAAACAGAAAGGCAAGCTTTAGAATGACAATTGTTTTCCATAAAGGAAGAAGCTCTGTAGGTGAGCGGAGAACCTTATCCCAATCTAGAAGGCTTTCTGAAAGAGCCCTCTCCTTGGAGGAAAATGGGGTCGGATCCAACTTCAAGACCACCAGCATGACCATTAATAGCTTCTTCAAGCAGGTATCTCTCCATGTTAGTGTGTTTGGGTTTGTCTCATAACGTTATGGGTTTTGGAGCCCAAAGTGGTAGTATATGTAATGAATAAGGGAACAAGTTAGTTAACCTTGCCAAGCCTAAATCTCATTATCCACAGAACAAGGATGATGGTGCTTGCTTCATGTGGCTTTTGGGGAGATTAGATGACATGAGGCAGGTAAAACTGTGCTCAGAGTGCCTGGGATAGAGCAAGTGCTCATTGAGTGTTAGCTCTTTCCATTGAGGGCTAACTGTCCCAATACAAACTGTCCTGTTGGAACACTCATGGTCAGTTCATTAGCAGGCTATGAGAGCTGTCTGGCTGAAGCATTGTCCCCCTTGGTCTAGGGGTTTCCTGACCGGGCTGTTGTCCTTCTCACCATTGTTCCATGTGCACACTGCAGGGCTGCCCTACTTGCTCAGAGAAGGTGACCATTGCACATGGCGCTCTGCGTTGGCTCAGTGAACATTTCTTTAAAAAACAAAAAATTTCCTAGAGTAGAATGATGGTTGCCAGGGTGAAGAGAGTTGTTTAAAGGGCACAGAGTTTCAGTTTTGCAATATGAAAGAGCCCTGGAGATCAGTTGCACAACAATGTAAATGTACTTAACACTAGGGAACTGAACACTCAGAATGGCTAAGATGGCAAATGTTATATTATGTGTATTTTTACCACACAAAGAAAACCTTAGGCTTGGTTTGACTTTGTTTTAGAAAATTTCCAGAGCTCAATCTTCATGGGGGCATTTCAAGGTGTTATGTTAATAATCTGAAATGCAGAAGGGATATTGAAGGGTCTGTGCACTGTACCCATAATAGCATGGGGCTGAAGGGGTTTCTATTCCAGATGTACTTCCAATTGTATTAACTTGGGGGGCAAAGTACTTAACTAAGTCTGAGTTTTCTCGTCTGTACTTGGGAATAAGTTACACCTACCTACCTTACCAGGCTACCTTACCTTGCAAGGATTAGAGCTCTTGCCTGTGACTCCCTTGGTAAAGTACGTGTCCCATGTAGGCACATAGAGAACCGTATTGATGCTTAGCCTGCTTAGTCAAGACAAATATGAAAAAAGTGAGGACAGGGAAAAAATGGAAAGATGCTGTCGCCATCTTCAAATCTTTGAAGAAGGAAGTACACTTATTCTGTATTATTCCAGGAGTAAAACAAGCATCAGTGGCCTTAAGTTATAGGGTGGAGATGCTGTTGGCCTAGATTTCTAATGGTCAAATAGACTTCCTTAGAATGCATAGAAGCCCCATCCCCAGAAGGGTTAATGAGAGGCTGAATGACAATAAGTCCAAGAGTAGTAGAGAAGAAATACTAGTATTTGATAAGGGGCTGAACGAAATGACTTCACCATTGCCTATAATCTTAATTTCTAAGAATTAAATAAAATTTAAAGATAAAAATCTTCCCATAAATCATCGGTCCCTACCCCAGGAGTCAATGGTGCATCTGTACTAACCCTGACTTCTCTCTTGGCAGGAGGGAGATCGCCTTAGTGATGAAGACTTATTCAAGTTTTTAGCGGACTACAAAAGATCTTCTTCCTTACAGAGAAGAGTCAAGTCCATTCCAGGTGTGGATGGCTTGTCTTTATCCTCTTAAGCTGTGCCAAAGCCATTTGTGATTAGACACATTATTTGTCTACTGCGGCAATTTATAAAATTATGTGTACCAAATGAGATGTGTGGGATTTTACACCAGGAGTTGAGTCTGAATTGGTCTACTTTTTTTGAAACTCTATTAGTATTTTCTATTCTATTAAATAATTGATTCTTTAAATAAACATGCTTTTAGATCTGGTTTCTTAGACAATCAGATCATTGTTGGAATAGAAGAGTCTTTTTCATCATATACAATAGTATTTGGAACTTTTAGTATACAAAGAAAAATGAAAGTAAGATGCTTTGATAGAAGGCGAGAACATCTTCCTTATCCTCAGCTTAATCGCTTCTGAGGCACTTCTGCAGCACCCTAAAGTACCAGAGAACCCAGTTCAAGAACCACCAGTGTTTACTTAAATATATACTATTATAGTGTGGTAGTTCTGGAAGGGACTTTAAAAATCCTCCTATCTATTTCTACTCATTCTACAATTTCTTGCTTTTTAATTTCTAGAAATGGAATCTCAAGAGTTGTCATGACATGCTTTTTTCTCCAGCTACAGGAAATTAGCTGGGAATTTCAGAACTCTCACACTCCCACAACTTCTTATTTTCATAAAAGAAATATGCTACAACAATTTTTCTCGATTCCTCTTAACATGACAGTATCTTTCTTAAAACACTCGTTTTCTTTCTTTAGGCTTGCTCAGACTGGAGATTTCTCTGGCTCCAGAGATAATCAATTGTTGTCTGACTCCTGAACTACTGCCAGTGAAACCCTTTTCTGAAAACCGGACACGTCCACACAAAGAGATTTTGGAATTTCCAATCCGGGAAGTGTATGTCCCTCATACTGTGTACAGGTGAGAAACAAAGGCTCTTGGTAAACCATTGAGCCCACATTTACAGTTTTGTTTGGACAATGCCTTCATCGTCCTTTGATCTACCTTCCTAGTTACTAAGTTTTGGAAAAAATGAAATATGTTTACAAAACTATAGATAATTGCTAGATTATGTTCTAAAAATTATTATCTAATTTTTTCAGTCATAATTGTAGTGGGCATATTCTTTTTTTTAATATATTTTATTGATTTTTTACAGAGAGGAAGGGAGAGAGATAGAGAGTTAGAAACATCGATGAGAGAGAAACATCGACCAGCTGCCTCCTGCACATCTCCCACTGGGGATGTGCCCGCAACCCAGGTACATGCCCTTGACCGGAATCGAACCTGGGACCTTTCAGTCTGCAGGCCGACGCTCTATCCACTGAGCCAAACCGGTTTCAGCGGCATAGTATTTCCAGAAATGAAAAATTCCTCACCATCATTACCTTGGTTTTCCTATGTGCAGAAGGATGTAGTAGGGAAAGAGCAGTGTGACCAAAAAATGTTCTCAGTGTTTACTAGACAGGTTTTTACCTTGAAACCAGCTCTGTCCCATGGAATTTACAGCAATGACAGAAATGTTCTACATGTGTGCTGCCCAGTACAATCGATACTAACCACATGTGGCTATTCAGCATTTGAAATGTGGCTAGGGCAGTGGATGAACTGAAATTTTCATTTTATTTAACTTTAATTAATTTGAATTTAAATTTGTATCTGTAAGTGGTTGGTGGCCACCATATTGAACAGCATGGAGCTAGACAGTGAGGGCCTAAAGGTTAGGCTGCCTCGGTTTCTTGGAGGCTTGACTCGGGACTGGGCGGGAACTTGTCAACACACATTTGCCAAAGCCATTGCTGCTCACATTTTTAGTTTTTATTTTGAGAAGATGTTTTTAATGCGGAGAAGAATGCTGTAACAAGCACCTTTTCTCCACCATCTGGAAATGACATTGTGAGTGTGTGTGTGTGTGTGTGAAATCATACCGATTAAGTTGAAGTCTCCTCTAGTCATAGACTTCTGCCTTGCTGCCCAAGCATCAATGATGAACTTATGTGTGTCTTTTCTTCCATTCTCTCCTGTTTCACACACATGTGTATGTGTGTGCGTGTGCACACACATATATATGTATGTATGTATCTGTGAACAACAAGTAGTAGTATTTTTACATTCATTTTAAATGTCCATAAGTGGCTGCACACTCTATGTATTATACTGTACTTTTCATCCAACAGTATGATTTTTTTCTTTTTTGTTTAACTATTACTGTGGATTTTATTGATTCAGTGTGTTACACTCAAAGGATATTTTAATTAATTAGATTTTCACAAATTTAATGAAGGAGAATTACTTGACAGCTTGTATTTTAGAAATATTAATATTGATTTACATAGCACTTTGTCATCATTTTTAACTGCTGTATAGTATTCCTTTGTATAAAGAGGGATTATTTTTCCATTTCTTTTTTTTTTAATTAATAGACATTTATGTTTTTTTTTTCCAATTTGGGGTTCTTATACTGTGCAATGAGAAGTTTGTCTTGGTCTCTCTGTGCACATGTGTGAATGTTTTCCTAAGGAATATGCCTAAAAGTGAAATCACTGGGTCACAAGTGATATACATTTTAAGTTCTATCTATACTGCCACTTTTTCCCCCCAAAATTGTACCAGTTTGCAATCCTTTCCATAGAGTAAGAGAATTCTGATTCCCCCAGACCCTCACCTATACTGTCCAATATGACATGTATATGTGGGACTGAATGCCAAGAACTTCAGAACTCACCTAACCCAAACACACCCACCCCACATTTCCAGATGTACAAAAGTGAGACCCAGACAGGATAAATGAGCCGTTCACTGAAGTCAAAAACTACAGTGAAAAAATCAAGCAACCATCCACACAATTAGAAATGGACCTCTTCCTTTTAATGTTGGTGTGGTACACACGTCTTTCCCCATTTAATCCTTTCTGAAGCAGCTCTTTGTTTTCTAACTTCATTCCTTCCATATAAACTCAACCCAAGTCCCCCTCCTAGATAAATGAGCATTCCTAAGATGAAGTAGTTTCAGTTCTCCGTTCTGTTAGGGAAATGAAGGCATGAAAATGTTTGCTTATGGATGCCGTGTTTGTATCTTTAGAAACCCTATCCTATGATTGGAAAAAAATGATTGTGGAATTGAAATAAACGTGCACCAAATGAATTCTATAGTTATTCAACTTCCCCTCAGCATTTAATTACCCATGGGAAGCACTTACAACTCTCTGTACTCCCTGCTGCAAACATTACCCTTAATTACATCACAGCGGGACTCAGAATGCATTAGTGTGCTGATGACTCAGAAATGTAGGCGTGCGAAGGAGAACAAGTCTGGAGGACTACTATGGACCCAACTTGGCTTCATGAGAAACGGACCTTGAGTGCAAAGTGAATATTCTTTAAGCTGTTCTATACACTCTGGAAATGCAAGGCCACGCCATTAAAACCAGGTCGCTACCCTTGGGAATGATAGAAGAAAACACTTCCCTCCATTTTGCTCATAGTGCCTTTTCTTGGCTCCTAGCCCACCACTGTTTCTAGCTTGTTTAAGAAACAAGAGATGTAATAAACTTGTTTAAGAATTTTACTACGTGAAAACATCAAGGAATTTAGAGATCATCTTGTCTGATCTCCCGGGCTGCTGTTAAATTGTTAATAGTTCTTCTCCAGTCCTCACATGCTTTATAGTGGTTTTGTTTAGTTTGGTCTCGACAGTAACCAGTCCTGGACTAATTCTCCCCTTCCCTTCACTTCCACTGCCATGTCACAAAATGGAATGGAAGACTCAAGTCAGGACTGAATGCCAGGTCAAATTGGTGGGGTGACTAATTTTGCTGTTGGTGACCTAATTTTCTCATTTCTGTCATTTATCCCTTCTTTTTGTTTCTTGTCATCTCCCTGTACCTCAAAAAATTTAGAACCTCATAGCTTTTCTACCCCCTCCTGCCTGAAAATCAAAGTCTGTATTCAAGCAAAGGTCTCCTAATTTATGTACATTATGGTATCAGTAAGAAGTATGGCCCAATGTCTTATCTCTCCCAAGACTATTTTTTCAGTAGAGACAACAGTTCCTATTTCAGTTAAAAATGTTTTCCCTCGACTTAGTTGAATCCTGGATATCTTTCTAAGAATTTGTTAAATAGGGTAACTTTCCATGTTGACATTGCTATTTCCATGACTAATCCTGGTTACAGCTATGTCCCTTTAAGAAAATGAAACAAAAATTAAGATTTACAGAGCAGATAAATTCAGGGATAATTCTTTATAGAGGATTCTCCTAATGAATATAAAATATGATCTGACATAAAAATTTTGATCTATCCAGAACTTATGAAGAATATGTCTGTTAGTGCCCTAGCCAGATTTGGCTCAGTGGATAGGTTCAATTCCTCTCAGGGCACATGCCCAGATTGCAGGCTTGATCCCCAGTAGGGGGCGTGCAGTAGGCAGCCCATCAATGATTCTTTCTCATCATTATGTTTCTATCTCTCTCTCCCTTCCTCTCTGAAATCAATAAAAATATTTTTAATATATATTTATTTAAAAAAAGAATATATCTATTGGGCGAAGGATTCAAATTTCAAATTTGTGTCCTTTTAACATAAATGGCAGAACTCCCTTGGGTGGAGGGAACTATTACATGGCTCTAATGGCAGATGTTGTCTGGCCTTGAGTGTGAGTGGTGGCCAGAGTCACACATTACAGGATTCTAATATGGGTGTAGTTTCCATTGAACACCAATTGAGTAGAACTCAGGTTACTCGTATCTCTCTTAAAGGAGCAGCTGCCATGGAACTTCACATAAAACTGGCTTAGGCCTAACAGGTTTGGCTCAGTGGATAGAGCGTCGGCCTGCGGACTGAAGGGTCGATTCCGGTCAGGGGCATGTACTTGGTTGTGGGCACATCCCCAGTAGGGGGTGTGCAGGAGGCAGCTGATCAATGTTTCTCTCTCATCGATGTTTTTAACTCTCTGTCCCTCTCCCTTCCTCTCTTTAAAAAGTCAATAAAAAATATATTTTAAAAAAAACTGGCTTAGGATAGCCTGAAGTTGCCTTCCGGCCCTCGGTCTCCCCATTCTCCTACCTCTTCAGGTACCTCCTCTGATTGCCCTCCCCCTTCTGATGCACTCAGTCAGGGTCACTGTGTTGTACCACAGAGGGCACCATTCATATCGTATTCTCTGTGGATGCTGTCCCTGGTGCCTCCACCTTATTCTTATTGCTTAAAGGAGCAGTCATAGGAGAACTATGCTGGACTCAGAAACATCCCATGAGCCCGCCAGGGTTGGCCACTGATAAAATGAACACCTTCTCTAAGGAAAGAGGTGAACTTCTAGAGCCAGAGTGCTGATCCCAGGAATAGTCAGCGTCTCCTAGACCAGTGCCGTGTGCCACCTCTATGGGTTAGCAGCCGTGGGCAAACTACGGCCTGCAGGCCGGATCCGGCCCGTTTGAAATGAATAAAACTAAAAAAAAAGACCATACCCTTTTATGTAATGATGTTTACTTTGAATTTATATTAGTTCACACAAACACTCCATCCATGCTTTTGTTCCGGCCCTCCGGTCCAGTTTAAGAACCCATTGTGGCCCTCGAGTCAAAAAGTTTGCCCACCCCTGGGTTAGAGGCATGGAGCCCAACAAGTGTTCCCTGAAACAGACCCAGGCAAGATCTTTTGCAAAATCACAGAGGACAGCCATTCTGAAAGTGGCGAACAGCTGGAAAAATTAGGTTGATAAATAGGATTACCCAAATCTGAATTTAGCATTCCTTTCTTCACGCCCAGATTAAGAAAACACTACTTCTTAGCCCAGAAACACATTTGGACCAACTCCTGGCTTATTTTCCATGTGGCCCAGCAGCTGGTAATAGAGATGCCAGCTGCCTTCTGGTGGGAGCGGAATGAAAACAGCATGGGCTGGGGCCAAGGCCTAGTGCGACCTTGAAGGGTATTTTATCCTGTGGCCACGGGGGCATGTACAGAGATCACAGGCGCTGAAGTTGTAATGAGCTTGTTAAGCTCCTTGCCATCCCTTTAACTGGTGATTACATTAGGGAAGTCACATAAAGTGCGTTTTCATTTCTCATCCCGGCCCCCGAGAGCCTCTGAGGTCATTTTATCCAATTATCAGGCTGCTGCGGAGGACTGTGCTGGCCGAGAACAAGCCTATCAGTTAGAACACGATTTCTTTGGTGGGTAATTAGCTGTTTCCAGGCCTCCTCCTATTCAGCCGAATGTTCTGCGACCAGAAGCCTACATTCCCAAAGCTTGCCTGATAACTGGTCTGAAAGGGAGGTGTCTCCATGTCACAGTGGAGTTTTGAGGAATACTACCAGCCTCGTACCCCACAGGGCCAGAAGGAATGGCGTGGGATAATTGTGCAAGCCCATCTCGCATGCATGCCTGGAAGTTGTAATTGAGAGAATAGGACTTCTAAGGAAAGGAATGAACCAGAAATAATTCTGGATGAGGTGGCTATGAAGGACTTGGGGCATAGAGAATAGAAGCTGTCCTTGAGAGGGATTTTATTTTGTCCAAGGAAATGGATTCCCAAGCTGAGCCCAGTGGAGCTTCTCCCTGCCGTGGGTGACGGGGTGGGGAGAAGGTGGTTGTGCCTCAGTCTATTGTGGAGCTTTATAATAACACAAGTGTCCACTTGTCCATCTTACCTGCCTGGAGACTCCCATTCAGGAGGTCTGGGGCGGGGCCTTGGGCCTCCTTTAAGAATCAAAGTTCCCCCTCCCTTTTATGGAGTTCCTCTCAATGAGTTCTTCAGTCTATGGCAGGGGTCCTCAAACTTTTTAAACAGGGGGCCAGTTCATTGTCCCTCAGACCGTTGGAGGGCCGGACTGTAGTTTAAAAAGAAACTATGAACAAATTCCTATGCACACTGCACATATTTTATTTTGAAGTAAAAAAAACAAAACGGGAACAAATACAATATTTGTATTTGCATGTGGCCCGCAGGCCGTAGTTTGAGGACCCCTGGTCTATGGAGTCACGCAAAGGTCCACAGTGACATCAGCTGCTGGAAACACTGCTCTGAAGCCCACTCGTTGGTTTTACTAAACTTAGCAAGCAAATGCTTGTGGGACACAAAGCTTATTGTGAACAAACACTTAATTTAAGAACAGCAGTGCAGCCCAGGCAAAATACAACCATTTGAATTAGCCAAGTAGTGGAGACAAAGGCAAAGTGATTCCTGTTGCCTGAATTATCCAGATAATTAAGTCCCTGTACTTAACTTTGCTGTGGCAAGCTTGTCTCAATAAATCAGGAGCGCAATCCCCACGTACCTAATGTCCGCTCCAAAACTTGGCCAACCTCCTTTTTTTTCCTGAAAAAATGAAAAAATTCGGGAGAAGCCGGTTACCTAAAATTACTTAGCAACAATTGCAGGTTTTGCAAAGCTATCTTTTCAGCCACTTGAGGGCACAATTCGCTCACTTTCTAGATTCAGCTGCAATTTGCTATCTTTCCTATTACAAAGGGAATTATTATGATTTTATTAAAGGAAAACACACATTTTACTTTTTGCCTTTGAAGTGTAGGAGCAAAAACAAAACAAAACAAACAAACAAACAAAATCACGGGAAAGTGTTCCGGTGTTCCAAGAGATTGCTGTTGTCATTTTTTGCAAAGCATTTTATGTTGACCTGTCAGCTTCTGCCTTCATTCATTAGTAAGTCATGACCTTAGAAATCTGGAAATTTTTGGAAGATATAGTAGGGATACACATTGAGATCTGTATCCTGTGGTTAGAGAGAGAGTGAAACCTCATCTGTGAGAGGTGTCGTTCACTATACATATTTACACATTGACCGATCCTAACTCACATACAGAGAACTAAAAGAATGTGGTTGAGGCAGTAATGAAATCATGTTAAGGAGGTTCCATGTACATTAATGTCACTGACTCCACAAGTCACAACTCCACATTATACTCATTCATTTTGAGTCGACCATGCTTTTGTGTTACTGCCTATTAACAACTGTCCTAACAAAAAATCCTGCTCTGTCTATTTAATGATGGCAAATACGTTCTTCACAGAGCCTTTACAGAGAATTCAGCATGAAGGTTCACGAAACATCTTATTTTTTTTTCATGTGTTTGGAGTATGAGGTTGGGGGCAGACGCAATAGAAATGGTGATGAACGTAAGGCAAATCTGGGCTTGCATTTGATTGCGATGAGGCATAGTTTGCCTAGATTATAAGGAGCCTCCTAAAGTCCAAAAAAAGCCTTCTTTCTTTGATTTCTATGGTTTTGTTAGTTTTTTAATTATTATTTTAAAATTAGTTCTTTGAAGTGGCTTGTCTTCTGGTGAGATAGCCTTCAGGGAATTGTTCTCTCTTATTTCTTTCGTTATTGGGGGTGGGGAGGGTAAATATCTTTTCTACTTTTTTAGCTTTTTCATCCTTAGTTTTGTCTTTCCTGTGTACTCTATTGGTGGCCCAAAGATCAGCATCCACCCACTCCTCCCAAGAAGTGTTTGGCCATCTCTAAAGCAGAGGCATTTTAACAGCTCTCTGTTAATGGATGTCCTGTGGTTTCAAGGCCTCAGACAAGCTTGCCCTTGACCCCTTTCAGCAGAAGTCAGAATGCTCTGGGTGAAATATTACATGCTGTGTCACCGCCACCAGCTTCCCAGGGAAAGAGTGGGTTTGGGTGGAGGCAATGCTGGCTAGCCCCGCAGCGCAAAGCAAAATAGAACTATGAGTAGGGAAGGACTGAGTTTTGACAATGTAACAAGATCATTTTTTAGACACCATGGCTAACCAGTTGTATGTCATGAATTTTTTATCATTAAAAATGAATTTCATTTATCCACTGGCCTAAACCCCAGAAAGGTAATAAAACTTCCAAAACTGTGCGGTGCCAACTCATTTGTTTTATCTTCTTTGTTTGACAACCTTCAAAATGTAAGCTGAGATCCATGCAACAGGGTGGGAATATAAATATTATGGTTTTAATAAAGATAAAAGTAGAGAAACTCAACTTAGTGGCTAATTTTAATGATTTTTTTTACCCGATCTCCATGCCTAAGCTAAAAATTATGCATTTAGCAACAAGAATATCATTTCTCAGCATTTCCTAGACTTATAGTTTTTACTAGTAAAACCAAGCCTGTGGTTGCTTTTGTATCGATCCACTTGCTTGATGGGGGTGAGTGACATGGGCGGTGTTTTCTCTCCTGTCAAAATTTCCTCCATGAGTTCACAGATAGGAAGCAGACCAGTTTCTTTATCTTATTAATAGATTTCCATTTCTGTTAATGCCAAGGCACCAGTTGATGTCCTCAAAGATGACATACACAAATACACCATGGACTATGTCTCACTTTTGAGAAAATAAGAAAGGAGTCACACTTAGACACCTTAGAATTCTGACTCATTTTCCAGCTGAGGATTGGGTGAATTTGCCGCCCAGAGCAGGAACAGGGGAATTCTTCTCCAGTTAATTGTATCCTATCCCTTTCCCCCCTGATACAGATCTTCTGAGCTTGCTTGTCCTTCCCTTCGCTCCCATGATTGTCAAGGTGAGAACTTGGCATCCCTCAGTGCATCTTTGCAGAAAGCTCCCTGTGCTCCTCAGGCTAGACTCATCTCAAGCTCAGGGTTCTGTCCAGTTCTTGCATCATTGGCCTTTATGTTTCCTGGTTGAAAAACTTTTTATGTCACAGATGTCGAGCCAAATGCTACCAATGAACACACCATCCAGGACATTTAGAGGCTACCGTGATTCTTTCATACCATGAATGAGATATTCTTACTGGGGAGAGGAGAAGAGAGGGGGGATGATTCATTTTCCTCGGGCAGGTTTTCTTTCACTCTAATGGTCACCCAACCCGAATGAAGAGATTGATCAATGGCTGCTTCCTTTTTTGGAGAGAACAAACATCAAGTTAGTGGTCTGTCCTTACTTTGTAAAAAAGCAAAATGATAACAATTATCCCCAAACCCCCTCCCTACAATAGTTTGAAACCACCTGCAAAACCCAAGCAAGCCTTCTCTCCCACCCAGTATCCAAAGCAAGTATATGTTTCTAGATGGAGGTAGTGGGGGCATCTGGACAATTTATTCTTATTTATTCAAATAATGCAGCTGTTTCCTCCAATTCCAATACTTTCTCCTCCAACCCAAACTGAGGCAACTAACAATATTAAAAACATCAGGAATGATCAGGCAAGCATTTTAATGAATAATACTGATTTATTCGTTGTTTGTTTTTAATGGATAGAGGACCAATGAAGGCTCTGCCCCAAACCAAAAGAAAAACAAAGGTCAGCTTCAGCAACAGCAGAAATGGGAAATTTTCTGGTATGTGTATGTGCTTTCATTAGCTGGCAGATTTGTTTTAGGAAACTATTTGCAAAGCCTGGAAAAAATGTGCTCCCTCCGTCCCTTAAAAGAGCATGCAGGTTGGTTCATGTTAGTCATTCACGTGACAATTCTGACTGGTGGTCTTTTAAAATATGCAACCCCATCTAGATTTGGCATTGAAATGATATCTCCAAACTTGAATTTTTGCTTTTTTATAAAACCAAATATTGAAACGTATGTGTTGTTTTTACTTGGAGTAGATTTTCATTAAAAATTTGTTGTTTTAGTCCAGCTAGCTTGGTTCAGTGGTTGAACTTCAGCCCAGGAACCAAGAGATCACTGGTTCGACTCCCAGTCAGGGCACATGCCTCGGTTGCAGGCTCGATCCTGATTAGAGGGCCTGTAGGAGCAGCCAATTGATGATGTTTCTCTGTCATCAATGTTTCTATCTCTCTATCTCTCTCCTTTCCTCTTTCTCTAAAAATCAAGAAAAACGTGTTTTTAAAAAATAAAGTAATTTTTTATTTTTTTAAAAAAAGGACACTGAAAATAGGGTTCTAATAAACCAAGCTCGACGTGTTTAACAAATTCGGAGCCTTCCCCATGTGGGAATCACAAGGAATATCCAGACAACCCATACCATGGGTTCCATGGGGAGAGCTGAGAGTTGGAAGAAAGGCAATTATCCAGTGAGCCTTTTGACTATTTTGTCAATGCCAAGTTTTTAAAAGCTTTAGAAAAAAAATTGTGGAATAAAAACTTTGGGTTTTGGTACCTTCCCATCTGCCCTTGCTTTGTCACTCTCCTTGTCACCTTAAGCATCCAGATCTTCCCCGGATCAGTGCTTCGTGATTAATAATCACCCTTTCTTCACTCATACCTGCAGTCCATAACCCATCCTCTTTGTAAGAAGAACAGGAACTGAGTAAACTAATTCATACAAAGATGGGAGGGAATGATATGTAAACCACTTAATACATTAAATCTGGTAAGCAGTGTTTCAAAAGAATATTTAGTAATATGGATACCTTATTTCATAAAATGTCAGTTCCACAAAGTATGGTTTAATTTCTTTTTTTAATTACAGTTTACATTCAATATTATTTTGTATTAGTTCCAGGTGTACAGCATAGTGGTCAACAAAGTATTGTTTTTAAAAAATTTCAAGCAAAATTAGATTTTTAAAGAATGTCATTTCATTGATTTTAGAGAGAGAGGCAGACAGATCGACATCAACTTGTTGTTCCACTTATTTATACATTTACTGGTTTCTTGCATGTGCCCTAACTGGGGGTTGAACCTGCAACCTTGGTGTATCTGGACGATGCACTAACCAACTGAGCTACACCGGCAGGGCCTAGAGATTTACTTTTTCTTAAAGTAGTCAGTTTTCCACAGCAGGTTTCAAATGTTTATGTATTTGTGATTCTTTTCACTGTGAGTCTGATCCAGATAAGACCTAAAAACATCCCAACTTTCCTGTTGGGTCTTTTGCTATTGAAAAGTAGTTGGACTTTTCTTAAACAAGTGAGTGGATTTTTAAGGAGAGTTCAGGTACTTTTACCTGTTTCTAAAAGGGAACATTCTCTTTGCCCCAGCTTGAGGTCCTGCTTTAGTTAACAGGAGGAATGCTGATTTTCCAAGCCCTTTCTTAGGAGGAATTGTTACCTTTCTCATAAGAAGAAGGGGTGGGAATTGAGGTAATAGAAGAGGTACTCTGAAAATATAGGATATGTGAGCATGTAGTCCATGTTCAAAGACAAATTATTATTAGTAATAATAGTTCAATATCCATAGTTGTTCAAGACACCGTATCCGATGTTCAAATTGTAGTTCATCAATTGGGAAAGAATGGATTATTTTTCCCTTCAAAATCTTTAAAAAGTGGTGTAATAACAAGTATAAGAGTTTGCTGGCTTTCTATTTGTTTCTCTTGCTCTCATTTGATTTCTGTTTTAGAGTGCATTTTTAAAAACATAACATGACTAGAGAGAGAGAATATTGGGTCATTTATTGTAGTGTTTCTAAACAATTTGGGTAACATTTTGTCTCTAGCTACTTAACTGCATTTGCTTGTTGCGGGGGCGGGGTTAGAGGTCCCCGATGTTCAGAATACAGTGCCAGCATTTACACAAAACATTGCAGCCTGGCCCACAGAGCAGAGGTTACTAATGGGCAAGCTGCTGCTCGGGACAACACCCCAGCGCCTCCTTCTAATCTTGTGCCATTTCCCCGGGCAGGCGGCCTTGTGTGGACTCTGACTTGTGCCCTAGAACAGGATTCATGCTCCGTTTTCCTTGCTGATTCCTGAAGACGGAACATTCTCTTCACCCTACACATCAGGGGTTTTCTTTCCATTTTTCACTGTTTCCTTTGTGAGTTTGTGCTTCGATTTAACCTAAAGTATTAGAAATAGGAATAAACACAAGACATGGCATTAGACCATGGAATAACAAGACAGGATATGGCAAATGTTTTATGTTTGTGCATTTATTTATAAACTTTCCCATTCTAAAAGGTATCTGAGGCAGCTTATGGAGATTGTAAAACAAGGCATAAGATTTCTGGGTGAAAAGAAAATAAGGAGAGGGAAATCAATCTAAACCTGGATAAGGTTAATACGCAGAATATATCTTAAGGTTCTTGACCAGGGGTCCTCAAACTTTTTAAACAGGGGGCCAGTTCACTGTCCCTCAGACCGTTGGAGGGCCAGACTATAGTTTTAAAAAAACTATGAGCAAATTCCTATGCACACTGCACATATCTTATTTTGAAGTAAAAAAACAAAACAGGAACAAATACAATATTTGTGTTTGCATGTGGCCCGCGGGCCGTAGTTTGAGGACCCCTGCTCTTGACAGTTCCTTAAAAAGTGGTTGTGCCCTAGCTGGTTTGGCTCAGTGGATACAACATCGGCCTGCAGACTGAAGGGTCCCAGGTTCAATTCTGGTCAAGAGCACATGTCCAGGTTACAGGCTCGATCCTCAGTAGGGAGCATGCAAGAGGCAGCCAATCAATGATTCTCTCTCATCATTGATGTTTCTCTTTCTCTCTCCCTTTCCCTTCCTCTCTGAAATTAATAAAAAATATATTTTTTAAGAAGTCGGTTGCAAATTTGCCTTTGAGCTTCCTAGCAGCCAAGCAAACAAAAGGAAACACAATAAATGACAAGATTCATGTGTCCATCGAAGAGACCAGGTCTCAAACTTGACTGTGCATTTGAAATCACCTGGGGTGTTGTTAAAATGCAGGTTCTGATTCAGCAAGTCACTGGTGAGTCCTAACTGGCCCAGGTGGTTCTGATGCTGACACTGCTCCTCCCTGGGCCATTCTTAGAGTACCAAAGTCTCAGCTCTGCGTAAGTGTGCATTTACAACGCCTGCTCCCACCTAATACATATAGCCATGTTTGGCTTGCAGGTTTCCCAGGTAATTCCAGAATGTACCAAATATTGAGCTCTAATATTTCTAACTTCACTTGCTCTTGATGTATTGAAAATATCAAAACCTCTACCACCAAGGGACAGTAGTTATTCTCATCTTCTAAGTTAACTATGTTATTTAAACCTTTTTTAAAAAAATATTTGTTTGAGGAAACATTCTTTAGCCCTTGTAAATAATACAATAAAAGGCCACATTATAATGTTCTTGTGAGTCTGATTGTTGACCAAAGATACTGTTTACGGTTGTTCTTAGAAATAGCAATGATTATGGGCAACAGATCTAATATTAGCTTCAGAGCAACCAGATCTGAATTGCATCGTGCTAGCTGTGTTACCTCCTGCGAGTTATGCATCCTCTCTGTGCTTCAGTTTTATCATCTACCTAATGAGGCTCATTGTAGTACCTGTCAAAGGTACTATTAGCTACTAGTAGAATAGTGTCTTCACATAGTAAGAATTAAAAAACCTTAGCCATTTTTATTACATTTAAAATAAATTTTCCTTAAGAAATAAAATAAATTTTCCTGGCAGTGAGTGTGAATGATAAGTAAAAAACACCTCCTCAGTTGCTCACCTTGCATAAGTACCATAAAATAATATATCGAGATCTGCAATTTTCTTTGGAATGCTTGAATAAAAGACACCAGATAAAGGTAAGATATTGTTGATATTAATAGGCATTTGAATTTTGTCCGGTTGGACTCAAAGCCTGCTGTTAACAAATCACTAAAGGGAGTAAGAGGCACCAACCTGCCCTAACCGGTTTTGCTCAGTGGATAGAGCGTCAGCCTGCAGACTGAAGGTTCGATTCCCGTCAAGGGCATGTACCTTGGTTGCAGGACATACCCAGTAGGGAGTGTGCAAGAGGCAGCTGATAGATGTTTCTCTCATCGATGTTTCTAACTCTCTATCCCTCTCCCTTCCTCTCTGTAAAAAAATCAATAAAATATATTTTAAAAGAAAAAAGAGGTACCAACCTTTTCCCGTAGCCTTTTAATGAGGGTATCTCGTTTGTGCAGTTGGTTTTGCTGCATTTCCACTTCCGCAAATAGCTCATCAATTCTTTGGCTCTGTCTTTGCAAAAAGGGCTAGAGAGGGAGAGTTTTAAAGCACAAGGAAAGGAAAAGAAATTACTTTGAAATTGCCAGAAGAGGTTGGCGAGCTTTTTCTATATAAAGCTGTTTCAGCAGTTCCAGCAGAGAGCCAGGTGCTAATTGCCTAGCTAGTCTACTTCACCCCAGTGCATATTGCTAGTGGTCGCTATAAAACCATCAAACTAGAAGAAAACTAATAAAATATAAAAACCGATTTCTTGGTATTTTATCCTTTCCCTTCCTGATATCTATACCCAAGAACCTTTTTAAGACCCCCCCCCGCAAAAGCACCTGACCACATCATTTAAAACATTAGGATGCACCCACCTTCTCATTTGTTATATACAGTATACTTTAATATAACTTTATAGCAGTCTGCAAAGTAGGAGGAAGTAATTTTCACCTGTAGGTTAAATTCAGTAGAGTTGTTGTTGACTAAGTGAGAAAATGTTGCAGCTGGTAAGCATTTAATGTAAAATGCATTAGTTTTGGTTTTGAGCTTTTACTTTCTGTATTTTGGAGCTGATTACTTTTCAATGCACAGACATTTTTGTGGAACCCTAAAATGTTCATAGATATTAGGCTCTGTGCTTATCATCCTGAGAGAACTAAGGCCCTGCTCACAACCCAGCCCCAGATCACAGCAGGAAATCATCAAACACTCACACGCTTGTAAGGAAACGGATTTTAGTGATTAGATGGAACTAGTCAAAAAAGACTGGTGAAAAAGAGCATTTTGTCATTTTTCTGAGGGGCTGTGAGGAGGGGGAGAGGGTGTATCAGAGAAAAAGAGAGACTGGAGGGAGACAGAAAGAGAGAGACACACACACGCACAGATTAAAGGCAGGCAGACATAGAGAGACAGAGACAGAAAGAGCCTGAAAGATGGAGAGAGAAACCCAGAGAGACTGATGGGTTCCCTAAGTGACATATATTGAGATCTCATAGTCCTGTAGACTGTTTAGAGTTGTATTTTGAAGTTCACTCAGCTGTTTCACACAATCCTGATAAGTAGATAATCTTCATGGGTGTCATATTTTTGCAGTTTACAGCAAAGCACTTATCAGGTATCATTGAATTGAAACTTAACTCCAATCTTTTTATTATAGGTGAGGAAATTGATTTGTCCACCACATTTGTAGAGAATTTTGTGATTTTTTTAAAGGTCTGTTCCACTTATTAATTTATTTGGTAAGGGCCGCTAATCACAGGTCTCCATATAAGCCCATCTTCCCTGGGATAACAGTAGCTTAAATTACGGGCATTACTGTCATTCAAAGGACTGTAGAGATACCCTAAGCTGCAGAATCAGCAATTTTTTGTTTTGTCTTTTAAAAAGTACATATTTGGTATTAGTACCCTATTACAGCTTTTGTATTGAAATAAAAGAAAGAAAACCAAAATTGACACCAACTTCATTCAAAAATCATATTTACTTTTTTCATTTCTCCATATCATCTTCTAGCTCTAACCCTTTCATGCATATTTAATTTTTGAATATTTGCAGCCCTGTCATAGATAACATTTTATATCCTGAATTTTCACTCAACATTCTGAGTACAAGCCATTTGATTCACTTCAGTCTCACTTTCAAAAAGATATATAAGAAGCACCAAGGATTGTGTGACTTTGAACAACTACTGTTACTCCTTTGGCTCTCTGGGAATCCCAAGGCCGTGTACATAAAATGTTCTCAGAGAATAGGAAGCTAGCTTTTTGCTTTATTACATGATTGAGTGTTCCACCACCCACTCCTTGGGAGCAAGTGACACAAATATATATTTTTTTTAATTCTAAACATGGTTTAGGTTGCCATTGCCAGCAATGGCAGATACATTAGCATTTACATCAATAGAGTTAATCTGCACCATCATTCTTCTTACCCAGGCTTTCTCACAGCAAAATTATTCCAACTTTATGAGTCTTACTTTGGGGGTCTATTTTCCAATAGAATAATATTTCTACTTAAAATAATAATAATAGTGTTAAAATCATATTTTATTTCCAGTAAAATAATGGTCAATTAAAATGACCAACAATGATCTACTCACCATAATGTCGTCCATCACTTCTGTCAGAGGAAGCCCACCTGCCTTGAAGAACACAGCATCCTCCATCTTCTGCTCCAGCAAGTTTAGCCTCTCATTGAAATTCTCTCTGTCCTTTATCCCGGCAACCATCTGCTGCTGGAGCTCAGCAACCAGCTGATGGAGGTCTTCATTCCTCTTGTCGAGCTGCTCAGCTCTCCTCTCCAGGTCCTCTTTCTTTCTCTCCTGCTGGCTGACTTGAGTTAGAAGCTCAACTAAAGAAGTATTCAGAGAGTCCAGTTGTTTAAACAGGTGGCCAATGTGATTTTTGCTGTAGCTCACTTGCATCTTGAGCTCCACTCCAAGCTGTAGAAGCCCCTGAGAGAGGACATTGATGTCATCTTGGAAATAGGGAACAGGGGCGTGTCTTTCTCCTTGTCTCCTTGCACTGGATAAAGAACAGGCTAAACTGAGGAGAAGCCACACTGATGTTTTTTGCATTGTGGCTTTGAAAGATTTCAAGGTCCCTTGGGGGAACCTGTTTTCAGCAAAGAAAGTAGAAGACGGTCCCAAGACAGTAAAGAGCAGAAAGAGTTTGCTCTAAGAATGAGCAAATTCCACAACATTATCCTCTAACTTCCTGGAGCTGCTAAATCACAGCGGTTTATAAATTAGTTAAGAGGCTATGCTGAATCAGTGGAAAGAATTTGGAGTTTCCAAAACAGTTTGTAATCGAGAGAAGCCATCTGAAGGAGCTCTGGAAGAACGTCCTTGAGGAATACCAAATGTCCTGTTCTTTGTTGTGACGCATATGACTGAAGAAAACCATTCCTTTTGGGGAACGATGAGATTAAACTAAATGCCTTGCACCTACACTGGGCCTATAGGTACTAAAGGAGTTTTCAAGATAATTTTGCTATACGAAGTGATTCCTATTTTGGTTATGGGCTATCCTCTCAAAAATCATTATATAATTCTCAGGATTTTCTCTAGGTAATCTGAGACAATTTACCACATATATATTATATGCACCTGTTTATCAGTTTGTTAATAATTACTCTTATCTGGTTTAGGCTCTGTGGGTTATTGACCATGCAGGCAGATCTTCCTTCCCAATAGAAAACATTTATTTTTTAATATTCATTTCTTTAAAAGCATGCAGATTTAACAGAACATGTCACTTGATATATTTGCCATTAAGAAATAGGACGAACGTTGGAAAATGCATCTTCTTAAAAAAATGTTTAGACAAAGTTATTTAACCTCCCTGAGAGTCTAGCCTTGCAGAAAGGGATGTTGGACTAAATTCTCTCAGTTTCCCTTAGCTCTGTACTCTGTGGGAAGTGTATTCAGTACCAGGCAGGACACTGAATGCCCATGGTGATGTTGTTTACACATAGGGGTCAGCAACCCCTTTGAAAGCAACGTGCAAAATTGTTGACCAGTGTTGGGGGATGTGTGAGACAGGTGGGTGGTGGCCCTATATTGGAATGTAGGAGAGGAGTGTAGTGACAGCTAACTTGCTTAACCAGTCTGGCAGGGTTATTACTGTTGTGATTTACACAGACCCTTTCATCTAGCTTCTTCAAAGCATTTTACAAACTTGGGCTCATTATTTCTTCAAGCACAGCATAAAGAAAGGTTGATCGGTGTCTCTCTAATTAATTCAAAGATGAAGAACTATATAGAACTAAAAGGGATTCTTCTCAAAGTACACTACATTGCAGAAGGGCAATACATATATGTATACATACATACATACATACATACATATATAAAGGGTTTATCATCGCTTTATAATATTAAAAAAAGGAAATCATCTAAATGATTATTCTTGGAGACTAATATAAGTTATGGCACATTCATAATAAGGTATATCATGTATCCATTAAAATCAGGTTTATTAAGAGTATTTGCTCTTCCCATAAGCGGCCTGAGGTGATCTCTGAAAATGGTTCTCTATTCACTTGACCTGGAAAACCCCACAAAATTATGCAAATCAGGCGATTCAGATCTTCGTGTTCATTTTAAGAACACTCATGAAACTTCCCAGGCCATCAAGGGTACGCATCTCTGAAAAGCCACCAAGTATGTGAAGGCTGTCACTTTACAGAAGCAATGTGTGCCATTCCATTGTTACGATGGTGGAGCTGGGGTTGGGGAGGGGTGCCCAGTCCAAACTGTGGGGGTGGATGCAGGGTCAGTGACCCAGAAAGAGTGCTGAATTTTTGCTTCGCATGCTTAAAAATGCAGAATGTAGTGCTGAACTTCAGGGTTTAGATGTCAATTCTCTGGTCATTGAGCACATCCAAGTGAACAAAGCTCCCAGGATGTGGCACAGAACTCAGAGCTCAAGGGCAGATTAACCCACACACCAGCTCTCCCTGCCACATGGAGATGGTCTTTCCCAAAAAAGAGCTGATTGAGGACCCAGAGTTTCCACTTCTGGGAATATATCCGAAGAAACCTGAAATACACCCAGGACCTTAAGACTCTCTCAGCTGCAGCAGACACATCTTTATAGGTAACCAAAGAAGAACACTGTTGGTTATTAGCAGATGACTGTAGCTGAGGAGGAAGAAGCAGCAGTATCTCACTCACTCCTCCAAAAATAATTCACTTCTGAAAGGAAAACCTCCTTCAGAAACGTCTCCTCTTGATTGGTTAAAACAAGCTCTAGATCTTATTCACTGGTTCTCGGTCTTCTTTTTTCCAGAAACCTTCTCTATGTCTACCCACAGAGGCTGAACTTCACTAACAAGCTAACATCTGCCCGGAACATTACAATCAAGATCCAGTTCATGTGTGGAGAGGATCCGAGCAACGCTATGCCGGTAAAGACAGAAGTAAACATTTGCCTCAAACCAGGGTGTGCTGAACTTCCCTTGTCCATTCACGCGGACAGAACCCAGGGCTCATGAACATGCCGAGTATCTCTGTCTGTTCAGGACAGCGCTACTCAGCATGTGCAGAGGCCTTAGTGGCTAGTCCATTATTGGTCCCAGCACGCTGTTGGGGAAACAAGGTCAGTCTACATTGCAAGTCTCTTTCGTAACTTATTCCATAAGGAGCTATGAAAGTTGGGCATGCAGATTATATTAGAGGACTGAAAAATACCATAAAGTCCATGCTACCCTCACAGCATGAGAAGTAGACAGATGGGCCCAGTGTGTGTGCCGTGTTTGCTACACTTCCAGATGTGCACTGCAGCATGCAGCTGCGCACATCCAATCCACCTCGAGAGAGATGTGAAGCATGCCTACGAATAATAAACACATGCCACCTCAACACCTTCTGGGTCTGGATCTTCATTTTGAGGCAAAATATAAATCCAGTAATAAATATATAATGCAGTGTTCTCTAAGAAAACTAAAATGCCAGAATTTGTATTTTTTTAATCATCTGCTGCGAGTGCTGTTAGATGTTTCTATTTTCTATAAGTCATAGAATTCAATTACTAAACCTTTCTACTGAAATAATTTTTTTCAGGGCTTCCATTCTCCAAATATTTTCTTCTTTATTTTTTAACCATCCTCCTAATGCCTCACCTACCTTCCCAATGCAAGGCCTTCTCTTGCAATGGTGGTAGGAGAGAAATCCTAGAGGAGGACTCCCCTGATTCTCTCTGCTCTGGCTCATGGCAGGTCCACCAGAGCTGCTGGTTATGGCTATGCAAATCCTGAATGGAACCAAATGCCCAGCCAGAGATGAGTGGGGGCCAAACTCCAGCCTGTTCTCTAATCACCAAGGGATTATTGCATCTAATAAAAAGGGCCCTTTTTTCTTTGTCCGGAAGTGAATCCACTTGACAAATCATGTACCGTTAAGGCTGAATGAAGCTCAAAAGGTGTCTCTTTCTAAATAGCCCAAACATGTGAACAGGGAAGGTCCTGATCACCCCAGTGACCAGGCCCATGTCTTTGGAGGGAAAAGAGCAGGGATCTTTAACTGATGTGACTTTGCCCAAAAATGTAGACCTCTAGGCAAGTCAGGCAGAGTGGACAGGGCACTGGTTTCCCAGTCTCACAAACCTGTGGCCTTGGGGCCTCACTTTATCCTTCATAGCCAGTTATTTTGCATCCGTGTGGTTGGGCTGGTCTTAGAACTCGGCACTCTTAACTTACACAGTATAGCTGTATGAGAACAGAACTTCCTATTGGGCTGATGATGGTTGGTTTCATATACCCAAATATCACAGTTAATTTGGTCCTTTTTATATTGGTCAATAGGTCATCTTTGGAAAATCCAGTGGGCCTGAATTTCTGCAGGAAGTGTACACAGCTGTCACATACCACAATAAGTAAGTGTATTGCAGAGTTCTAAACATACGTCAAGATTGTTTCATTATTTGGTGGCTTTTCTGAATCCCCAAGGCGATTCCTTCCGATGGTTCTTATAATTCAGGGACAGAGGAAATCATGCTAGTTACATGGTTCTGTGTTGCAGATACACAATTTTTGCCATTAACTAAGATTGAGAGAAGAACATATGCTCAAGAACTTCATAGCGTTTTGATTTTCTGGAGCCTTCTATCTTGTATGATACAGAGAAGTTTCATGGTGTTAAATAAATACATTTCTTAACTTGCTTTGAAATACTGGAGGAGGCCAGAAACAAAATCAAGCTCTTGTCTCCTTGTCTACACCACTCCACAGCTACTCCACTACCTAGTTTAAGAAAAATTAAGTTGACGAAAGGGGAAATGGAGCACTCATTATTATCTGGGTAAATTGAGTTCCAAAATAGTGTGTAAATTATTCCATTTTACAGGTAGGAGAGGGAAATCTGTACAGGGTCAAACGGACTTGACCCATTTAAGTCTTCCTCTAAACCCTCATTGCTGGGTTGGGATGAGGAGTAAGTGAGTAAGGTACACGAAGCTCTTGGTAAAGTATCTGGGACATTGTAATTCAGCAAAATCAGGTTCCTTTTCCTCCTGCTTCATTCATTTATTTCTCCAAAATCCTTTGATGTGCCTGTCTCTGTTCTTAGGGTATAGACAGAAAATGAGGTCACAACAGGGCATTGAACCTCATCCCCTTTTCAAAATAAGTTGTTGGATTTTTCCATTGTGTGTGGAAATCCCCCACCTCCGAAGTCTTCAGTTTCTAAGTGCCCTTATGTAAGTGAAGTGTATCTAGTGACATAAGCTTGGTCTCAAGGACTTCCAGCCAAGGAGCAGAATGCTGTAAAATGAAAAGCAAAACACCAAGCAGACAAATTCTGAGAAGTAAAGCGTCTGTTGCATTATAATTTATAGTCAGAGAAGTCGTCATTCTTGCTAAAAGTTATGTGTGTATAATGTGCTTTTGAAACAGGTCTCCAGACTTCTATGAAGAAGTGAAAATTAAGCTCCCTGCTAAGCTTACAGTAAATCACCACCTCCTGTTCACCTTCTATCATATCAGCTGTCAGCAGAAGCAAGGAGCCTCCATAGAAAGTCTCCTGGGATATTCAGTGAGTCGTTTTCAACTTGCCAATTCACACTGCAGTCCTTGGTGCATCCAAGGTCCCTGCAGAGATAAACAACTAAATTCTATTCAATTGCTTTTTTCCTGTCACAAGTAACAGAATGTACCAAAACAGATTATAGTAAAGAGCAGAGATGACTCGACTTAGCAAATGACAAATTTCAGGAACGGAAAGCTAGTGGGAGATAGATATGAAAGAACACACATTTATCTAAAAAATAAAATAAAATAAAAAGCATTGCGACATCAAAATTACAACTAAACTACAGAACAGTCATCATTCAGAATTGCCTAAAGTCTAGCTGAATGAATACAACTAGGGATTTAAAGAAGAAGCCACATTGAGATTAAAAGGGGGGGGGGGTGGGTGGAGATGCAAAATGGGCTGTTCCCACACCCATATGTGGCAGGTAAAAATCAGGAGGAATATCTTGGCTGGGAAAGTTCCCTCCTGAGGAGTGAGAGGTCCCAGCCCCAAAGGAGGCCCCTCCAAGCCCAGGGTTCCAGTGCCAGCAAGAGAAGTTCCCATGACTTCTGGTTGTAAAAGCCAACAGGATTGTGGCTGAGTAAGACTGAGGGCTCATAGGGTCCTAGGCATTCCTCTTAAACGGCCCATGCATGTCTTTTTTTTTAAATATATATATATATTTTTTATTGATTTTTTACAGAGAGGAAGGGAGAGGGATAGAGAGTTAGAAACATCGATGAGAGAGAAACATCGATCAGCTGCCTCCTGCACACCTCCCACTGAGGATGTGCCCGCAACCAAGGTACATGCCCTTGACCGGAATCGAACCCGGGACCCTTCGGTCCGCAGGCCGACGCTCTATCCACTGAGCCAAACTGGTTAGGGCGGCCCATGCATGTCTTACTTGGACTTAGTCCCTCTGAGCTCATGCAATTGGGAAGCAGCTCAAAAGGCACCAGGAACACCAGGGAGGAACTGAATTGTCTGGCATCAGGGTGAGAGCTGGAGGGGCAGCTCTCTCCAAGACAGAAGTGCTGGAAGAAGCCATTGTTCCTTTTCTGAGCCCTCCCCACACAGAGCCAGCAGGCTGGCTCCATATCAACCTTGCTATCACTGTTTACTGCACCCCAGTGGTTCCCCTGAAGACCCCAACCCACCCAACTTGTGGATTCATCCAAGCTGTTTCCAATTGCTTTTCCATACAAATGGCCTGTCTTGGCTCATGCTTTATATTTTCCCAAAATCTCTCAAACAAGCATCATCTGGCCAAAGTGTGCCTTGTATCTCTAGTAAATTGGCCCCAGGCCCAGCATTAGCAGCAGTTGGCCTTGGTTCACAGCTTGGCCTTACTGGGCACCTCCAAACCTAGTCCAAGTAGCAGCCATCTGAAGATCACTTTGTGACTCATGATAGATGGTCCTGGGCAGAACACAGGTGGTAGTTGACCTTGGTCTGCAACTCCCAGGTCCCGGGTTCGATTCTGGTCAAGGGCATGTACCTTGGTTGCGGGCACATCCTCAGTGGGAGGTGTGCAGGAGGCAGCTTATTGATGTTTCTCTCTCATCGATGTTTCTAACTCTCTATCCCTCTCCCTTCCTCTCTGTAAAAAACCAGCGAACTTAGTAGACAGCTTCTGGCCACATCGAAGTATCCCCTAACCACTTCCACAGGCTACACACTAAAGAAGTCAGCAGGTACCAGAGACCTGCTGAAGTAAGTCCTCCTCTATAGGGTGGGCCCTTACACAGCTGATCCTCCTGACTGCCCTAGACATAAATCCCTCTCAATGACATGCCAATAGCAATCAAGGTTCAAATACAACAGAAGGGTGTACACAGCCCATACATTGGGGGTGTACCTCAAATGCCCAGCTTGGGTGATCGAGGAGGGTGTGCCACTGGATCCAACAGACATCTAATACATAAGGCCACTCTATCAAGCCTGGGAGCCATAGCAGCTCTACCTAATACATAGAAACAAAAACAGGGAGATTGCCAAAATGAAAAGACAAAGAAACACGTCCCAAATGAAAGAACAGAATAAAACTCCAGAAAAAGAACTAAACAAAATGGAAATAAGTAATCTACTAGATGCAGAGTTCAAAACACTGGTTATAAGGATGCATAATGAACTTAGTGAGAACCTCAACTGCATAAAAAAGGACCAGTCAGAAATGAAAGATACACTAACTGATATGAAGAATAATTCATAGAGAATCAACAGTAGAGTATATGAAGCTGAAAATCAAAACAGAAATTTGAAATATAAGGAAGCAAAATAACACCTAATCAGAACAGCAAAAAGAAAAAAGGATTTTAAAAATTGAGGATAGTGTAAGGAGCCTCCAGGACAACTTCAGTTGTACTGACATTCACATCATGGCGGTGCTAGAAGGAGAAGAGAGAGAGTAAGAAATTGAAAACCTATTTGAAAAAAATGACAGAAAACTTCCCTAACCTGGTGAAATAAATAGACATATAAGCCCAGGAAGCACAGAGAGTCCCAAACAAGATGACACAGAGGCCCACACCAAGACACAGCATAATTAAAATGCAAAAGTTTAAAGACAAAGAAAGAATCTTAAAAGCAGCAAGAGAAAAGCAGTTAGTTACCTACAAGGGAGCTCCCATAAAACTGTCTGCTGATTTCTCAATAGAAACTTTGCAGGCCAGAAATAGTCAAAGTGATGAAAAGCAAGGACCTACAGCCAAGATTACTCTACCCAGCAAAGCTATCATTTAGAATCAAAGGACAGATAAAGCTTCTCAGACAAGAAAAAGCTAAAGGAGTTCATCATCACCAAACCAGTATAACATGAAATGTGAAAGGGTTTTTTTTTAAGAAGAAGAAAAAGATAAAAATATGAATATTAAAAATGGCCATAAAGACATATCTATCAACAATTGAATCTAAAAACAAAATAAAAGAAGAAGTAAAACAGAAACAGGCTCATAGATACAGAGAACATTTTGATAGTTGACAGATGGGAAGTAGGTAGGGAAATGGGTGAAAAAAATGAAGGGATTAAGAAGCACAAATTGGTTGTTACAAAATAGTCATGAGATGTAAAGGAAAGCATATGGAATATAGTCAATAATATTCTAATAACTATGCATGATGTCAGATGGGTATGAGATTTATCAGGATGATCATTTAGTAAGTTATATAATACCTAATCACTGGGGTGTACACTGAATCTAAGATAATATTGTATGCAAACTGTAATTGAAAAATAAAAAATAATTTATATTAAAAAATTTTAAGTTAAAGAAATAAAACCTATTAATTCAGTGATATTTCAAAATCTGTTAAAATTGGCCATTGAAGTACTGGGTATGTTGTATTGTTGTATTTATAGTTTTAGTATCCATTTGCAAGTTTTGTATGTCTCTAAATATATTATTTGAAGATATTATTATTTTTTAAATTACAGAGGGTATTTTAATACCAAAATGTATCATTGGGAAATATATATATGTATATATATAATATATATATTATGACTGTATACTTGTTTACCATGCGTTTAGAATAAACAATAGTAAGTAAAAACATTTTAAAGCATTGCAATATCTATTATTTCTAAATTTTATATATATGCTTTATATGGAGGGTGGGCAAAAATAGGCTTACAGTTGTTCATATGGAAAATTATACAATAATTAATAAGTAATAATACAAAAATAAACTCTGGTTCGCACACTCACGACTATAAACCTACTTTTGCTCCACCTGGTATAAAACTAGCTCTTTTTTTCTCCAAGGAGAAAAAAGTTGTTTCTTTAAAAAATATAAAAGTTAACATAAGCATTGATGTTGTTCAGGGACACACAAACATTACCTTTAAAGAAAAATGCTACTACTTTGGCTCTGAAAGCAGTAAATCATTGATATTACCACCTCAGGAGCTCTCACAGAATTTAAAATGCAAAGAACTTGACAGAAATTACTGCCAAAAAGAGTCCTGGTCAATATCTAATCATCGTTTAGTTGCATTTGATTATTGTGAGCTAGATAAATTGCCAGAGTTATATGTAGTAATAAATTCCACTTTATTCTCTACATCATCTATTTCAGTGGCTGCCAATTCTCTTAAATGAACGTCTTCAAACTGGATCCTACTGTCTCCCAGTTGCCTTGGAAAAGCTGCCACCCAACTACTCCATGCATTCTGCAGAGGTAACCAGCAAGCTGGCCATCAGCTGTTTCTTGTCCAGCCATGATCTTAGACCACCTTCCCAGATCCACTTCCCAGTGTCTTCAACAGGACTGAGGATGTTCAGCATGTGTTGCGAACAGTCATCTGTCAGCATACAGTGTTTTCTGGGAACACATGGGTCTGATAGGATGGGAAAAACAACTAGCCATGAAAAAACATTCATTTAGACATCACCAATTCAGAACGTTTAGTAAATGCAGCCTGCGCCAGAGGCAGTATTGCCTTGCAAAAAGGGATTCACAAATAATGTAATGTGAAAGGGGAGGCAAATGGAGCCCACTTCGGATAACAGCTGCTCTCAGCAGGGATCCTTATAAAAGGTTCCTGGGCGAGATTCCATCAGTTTCTCCTATGGGCCAATTGTCACTGTCCCCAGATGGATAGTGGGGTTTTTATTCCTTTGCCAATGCCAGTAGCCTTCCCCTCCTCCTGTTTCCTGCACTGCCTCTTGCCCCATTAGAAGGGAGCCCAGTGGACTCGCCATTCTGACCACACCAGCACTGCTCTCATATTCTCAGTCTGGTTGGTGGAGGTTTATTTCAATAGTAGTATTTTAAAGAAAATCCCAGACATCATAGCATTTCATCCTATATAATAAAACCCTAATATGCAAATCGACCGAACAGCAGAATGACTGGTCGCTATGACATGCACTGACCCTCAGGGGCCAGACACTCCAGGAGCTGCCCCCCGGTGGTCAGTGCGCTCCCACAGGGGGAGCACTGCTCAGCCAGAAGCTGGGATCATGACTGGTGAGTGCAGCAGCGGCAGTGCTAAGGACCCCTCGGGGGATGTTCACGGGAGCAGGCCTAAGCCAGCAGTTGGACATCCCCCAAGGGGTCCCAGACTGCAAGAAGGCGCAGGCTGGGCTGAGGGACGCCCCTCCCCACCCCCACAGTGCACAAATGTTGTGCACCAGTCCTCTAGTTTATACATATTCTAGTATGTATCTTCAAAGATAAGGGCTCTTTTTTTAACCATTGTTGTATTTTAAAATTAATAATGCCTTAATATCTTCAAATATCCAGTTAGTAATCAAATTTTCAATGATCTCATTAATGCCATATTTTTATTTACAGTTGTTTGTTTGAATCAGGATCCAAATAAGGTCCATACATTACTATTGGTTGACTTGTCTTTAAGACTCTTAATCTACGGATCCCCCTTCATCTCTTTTGGGTTATTTATTTATTTATTTATTTTTTTAATATATTTTATTGATTTTTCACAGAGTGGAAGGGAGAGAGATAGAGAGTTAGAAACATCGATGAGAGAGAAACATCGATCAGCTGCCTCCTGCACATCTCCCACTGGGGATGTGCCCGCAACCCACGTACATGCCCTTGACCGGAATCGAACCTGGGACCTTTCAGTCCGCAGGCCGACGCTCTATCCACTGAGCCAAACCGGTTTCGGCTTGGGTTATTTATTATAATAATTTTCAGGTTGAAGAATTTCCCAGGAATTTTAATTTAGTTCCAACCTTAATAGTCAACTTTCTTTCCTACTCTGACTACCCATCTATCATTCTCAGGCTATTCCGTTTTTCTCTTATTTCTCTTTTTCTCTGGAGAGAGAATCTTTCTTTGCCCTGGGCCACAGTCGTGTGCCCGGCTTTAGACCAAAACTGCTCTCCTCAGAACCACCTGAGATCACCCTGAGTGTGTTCACAGACATGCCCTGATTTCTCTTATGATTTGGATACACAGGCTCTTCTGATGCCCTCACCGCCGCCTTTTCATCATGCACATTCTAATTTCTTGGAACCCTTAATTATCTTCTTAATGCTGCAGAGCAAACCTGGGTTTTAGGAACAAACAAATTTGGATCCAAAATCCAGACTCTGCCACTCCCTAGCCGTGTGAACATACATGGGTGAATTGCTTACCCTCTCTGTGTCTTAGCAATGAAACCTCACCCATACCTGTCCATAAGGTTGCTGTGAACATTAAATGAAATAATGCATATCAAGAAACAAACTCTATGCTGAAGTAAATATTATTTTTTTTCTTCTTGCCCCAAACTATCTTTATAGATATACCCTCAGCCTGAAGACTTAATATTGTCCAATACAGTTGCCACTAGTCATGTGTGGCTATTAAAATGTGGCTTGTCCAGCTCAGCTGGTGTGGCTCAGTGGTTCAGAATCAACCTGTGAATCAGGAGGTGACAGTTCTATTCCTAGTCAGGCCACAGGCCCAGGTTGCGGGCTTGATCCCCAGTGGGGGCGGTGGGGGGGCATGTAGGAGGCAGCCGATCAATGATTCTCTCCCATCATTGATGTTTTTACCTCTCTCTCCCTCTCCCTTCCTCTCTGAAATCAATAAATATGTATACATTTTTAAAAATAGGGCTTGTCTAAACTGGAATGTAATGTAAGTATAAAATACAAACCCAGTTTCAAAGGCTTAGTAGAAAAAAAAGTATGTAAAATATATCATTCATAATTTTTATAGTGATTACATATTGAAACAATATTTAGGCTATATATTTAATAATACATGATTAGATATAATAATCAATACTCTTTAGGCTATATTTAGGCTATATATTTAAGCTATCTATATTAAAATTACTATCATATGTTCCTTTAAATTTTTTAAATATGGCTACTAGAATATTTTAAGTGACATGTGGCTCACAATATATTTTTTAGTGGACAGTGCTGCTTAAGGTCGTAGGAGGCAGACTCCAGTGTCCCCAGGAGTTGGACTCACTGACAGTGAGTGCGGGTCCTGGTGGACTTGTTCCCTCTGGAGATTGCCCACTGAAGGTCACAGCTGCTCCTCCGCCCCACAGATCAGTGGCATTCTGGGACGCACGCCCAGTGTCTTCATATCTTCTGGTTCTCAAAAGAAGTTAGAAAAATAGGCTTTCATGTGAAATTTTCTGACTTTTAAATGTTGGCAACAAATTCGAAAAAGTTTCCAACACTGAGCCAACCGGAATTTGTCCGTGGGCTGGGTTCAGCTTTGACCCGTTTGTGACTCTATCTTAGATATTTCCAAAAGTACTCACCCCATCCACACAATCTGCCCTTGTAAATACAGCATTCCTGCCGTTAAAATGCAAGAGATGCCCTGGCCACATTGCTCAGTGGTTAGAGTGTCGGCCTGCTCACCTAAGGGTCAAAGGTTTGATTCCTGGTCAAGGGCACATACCTGGGTTGCAGGAGGCAACCAATCTATGTATGTCTCTCTCTCTTTCTCTGTGTGTCTCTCTCTGTCTCTCTCTTTCTCTGTGTCTCTCTGTCTGTCTCTCTACCTCCCTCCCTCCCTTCCATTCTCTCTAAAAATCAATGGAAAAAATATCCTCGGGTGAGAATTAACAAAAAAAAATAATGCAAGAGATGCAAAATCCACACACATGTGGCTGTGTCAGACTAGGCCCTCCTCACCCCATGCTGTATGATGTCTCCTGAGGAAGATAATTCCATGGGAATTTAAGGCAAAAAATTGCCTCTTAGGATTACAGAGCTATTAATACATAAATGACATAAGAGAGTCACTTAAAGTAATTAAAGCAGGAGCCTAGCAGGACTACTACTTGGAAATGTTTTGTTAAAAGGGAAAGTAATTGTAGGTGCTCAAAAGCATTAAAATTTTATGTTGTGTAAAGATACTCTAGGCTTTGTCTTGATATTCCTGATTAATGGGGAAATCACCAACATATTACTCTATTTCAATTCCTAGAATCAAGGATTTATCAATGCTGGGTGGGAGCTTAAAGACAGATCACTCAGTTCAAACCCATCATTTCAGCAAAGAAAACAAAGGCCCAAAGAGTTTAATTGAGTTGGCAAAGTAAAAGTAACTAGTTCGGGACAGAACAGAACTTGAACCCAGAGCTTCTAACTCCAAGGCCAATTCTATTCGTTTTCTGGGGAATTTTATATTTGAACTAGAGGCCCGGTGCACAAAATTTGTGCAGGGGGGGGGGGGTCCCTTCAGCCCGGCCTGCACCCTCTCACAATCTGGGACCCCTCAGGGGATGTCCGACTGCTAGTTTAGGCCCAACACCGCAATCTGGGACTGTTGGCACCTAACCACTTGCCTGCCTGCCTGCCTGATCACCCCTAACCATTCACCTGCCTGCCTGCCTGATCACCCCTAACTGCCTCTGCCTCGGCCCCCGCTACCACAGCTTCATCCAGAAGGATGTCCAGAATGACATCCGGAAGGTCGTTCAGCTGTCTGGTCTAATTAGCAATTACAGTTTTATTATTATAGATAACCCTGACATTTACAGTCAAGTTGCTTCGTGCTGCTTGCTAGTATTCAGAAAAAGGGATTGAATTGCTAATCTCTTTTTTTTCTTTAACACAGAAAGTCCCTTTACAGAATCCTCCTATTAAGTGGGCTGAAGGACATAAGGGAGTATTTAATATTGAAGTGCAAGCTGTTTCCTCCGTTCACACCCAGGTAAGGAACACTTTATCAGGTGATGTCCGCTTCACCTCAGCCAGGAGGCCAATAGTGACGATGGGGCGCAGCAGAGAACCTTCTAAGGACAGCCCAGTAACCGACCAATGAAAATCATTGTGCACAAATAAAACAAAAATAACCTTTAATTCTTTATGGGGACTTTCCAAGCCTGTTCAGGTTTAATTTTCATTTGAATAGAAAGACCTTATCAAAAGGTTGAGCACCTAAATGAAGGAACCCAGTCCCTGCACAGTTGGCTGAGAAATTATGTGGAGAGACTTCATTTGAAGTCTCTATCTCATTCCCCTCTGCGATTCTGCCACTTCACCAGCCTTTCTCCCACTTCTACATTCCCTCCTTTTCGTGCCTGTTAGAGTTTTGCACCCTGTAGACCCATTTTGGGCTGTGTATGCTCACCTGGTGTGCTTGCCTCTGCTTACAGAATATGTCAGAGTCCAAATTATTTTCTTCGTCAGTTAATAGTTAATGGAGAGGATCTATTTTGTGCACACCCCTCTACAAAGCGGTTCATAACCTTGGTCTGAAACATCCATGTCTTAGAACTTGTGGTCTAAGACCTGGGATAAAGGGCTCTGCCTACGAGGAGCCATTTGATTGTGTTGATGAATTCACTGGTGAGCCTGGATGGGATAAGACCCTGAGGCCTGCTGTCTGCCTTCCCAGGACAACCACCTGGAGAAGTTCTTCACTCTCTGCCACTCCTTGGAGAGCCAGGTGACCTTCCCCATCCGCGTGCTGGACCAGAAGATCAGTGAGACGACGCTGGAGCATGAGCTGAAACTCAGCATCATCTGGCTCAACTCCTCCCGCCTGGAGCCCCTCGTGCTCTTCCTGCACCTGGTGCTGGACAAGCTCTTCCAGCTGTCCGTGCAGCCCATGGTCATCGCCGGCCAGACAGGTAGGAGGCTGGGAGGAGGTGGGAAGAGGCAGGCAGTGCCTTGTGTTAGGAGACATGATTTTCCAGAAATCCTGGGAGCAGGGAAAGTGTGATCTTCTTTTCTGTTGATGATGTGAGTCCAAGGCAGGCCAGGTCCATTGCTATTTCTTACTCTCCCTGGATGTTAAAAAAGAAATTAAGATTGGGTGCTTAAAATCATAGTTTTTAAAATAAAGTTTTAAAACTATTAGAAGCAGTCTTTCAAACTCCATTCCTTGTGGTGGATAGAATTCTTGTACTACTAAGATATTTTTGTTTTCTGGACCAACAGGGAAATAAAATATCTCAAAAGAATAAGACAATTCATATTAAGTAGAGGGAAAGGAATTCTAAATTGAAATGCAATGTGATCATGTTTTATATTGATCCTCTTAGCCCCTGGCAACCACTCATCTATTGGCTGACTGATAGTGTATTTTAAATGTTTGCTTTTAACAAGTGAACATTAAATACAATGTGTAAAACTTCCGTTGGAAATAATGTCATGTAAGACGTGGGTCCCGTGGTTCTCCTGACTCCTGCTGGGGCAGATTGGCTGGTGTAGGGCATTTTTGTCTGACACTGTTTTTGGCTGGGCTTATGTTATCCCATGCTAGCGAGTCCAGCGGATGTCTTTTAGGCATCATCAGTGCTAGCAGTTGTAGGCTTCGCAATAATCGAAAGCATAGCTGACTGGAGAGGATTTACCATAAATACAGTGAAGAGCAGCAGCATAGAACAAGAATCCTCGAAAGGACACAGCCAAAAATACAGGGGGGAGAGGAGGCGCTAGAACATCCACCTGGGAGGATGTTGGAGGCTCTAGGAAGAAGGTGTTTGCGATGACCTTGAGGGAGGTGGAGAGAGAAAGCAGCCCAAATGGAGACAGTGAAAGAGAGTGGCAAAAGCAGAGACTCAGAAAAGCACGGGAGTGCGAGGAAAGAAGGAAATAGCACAGTTGGGCTATGGAATCTGAGTAAATTGATTGGGGGGAGTGGGGATACTTGCTTAACTCGTAGACCAGGGAAGAGCATGTTTTCTTAACCCCTTGTTTGCACTGTATCCTGGTGGTGTGTCTTTTGTGGTTCCACAGATAAGACATCCTGTGTTATAGGCTACATTTCAGACGTGCAGCTGACACCTCTCCAGCAAGATTCCTGCAGAGCAGTGACCTCTCCCCTCCCTGGATTTCTTTCTATGCCCCCACCTATGTGGCACACTGCTTTCCATGTTTCAGCTATTTAATATAGACTTGTGTGTTAGACAAAAATATTCATTCACACGTCTTCTCCTTAGCAAGTTGCTGCCTTGTCATGGGGACAGCAGGGTGTTGGGACAGGCAGAATAAGTAGAGGTGTTTAGACAACAAGCCTTTATTCAGACCTGTTGTTGTCAGACACAATGAAAGGCACTTGAGAGACAAGAAAGTATGAGAAATGCACTTTGCCCTGGAAGGGCTTCCAGCCTGCTTAGAAGGACAGGACTTACCACCAGAAATAGCCAACGCATGTTGGGACTTGGTGTCACTTAAGCCCTGTACTGAGTGGAACCAAAGGCTTTGTGGAAGAGATAGGATTGTGTTGAGCATTGAAAGGTTGGTGTGATTTTGTGAGTGGGAAGAGGGCTTTCTAGGTGAGGACAACAGTATCAGCAAAGTCGCAGAGATGAGAAAGAGCAGACATGTGATGGGGATAATACAAGCAGTGCCTCGTTTTAAGAGAAGTGGAGGTTGAGCAGAAAAGGGTCCAAAGTTGGGTAAGTAAGGTGGAGCCGAACTGTGGAGGCTGGAGCTCCAGAACAAGATAGTGGATGTGCTAAATCAATCCTTTGTAAAGGTCCATTGTAGGGAATCACCTCAATACACACATTTTTAGAGCAATCTGTACACCAAGATGCAACAGTGCATCTCAGACCACAGGGTGCATGAGAATCCCGGGGCATCCTGTGAAAATGCAGATTCTGACTTAGCTAGTCTGTGGCGGGGCCTGAGATTCTGCATTTCTAGCAGGCTCCTGGGTGACGCTAACCATGTCAGTGCAGATCCCACTGAGTAGCCCCAGTTCACATCATGGTTTAGAAAGGGAGGTTGTCTGGATAGTCTCATGGTTTTGTCATGAAAAAGCGCAGTGCTGGTGGGAGGGCGAGAATGAGGGAGGAAGCCTGACGCTGTTGACAGCATGCAGAGCCAGCAGGCCATCATCCTGACCGCCTAGCTCTCTAGGCTGGTGGTCAGGCTCCCTGTCACTGCCCTGGAGAACACTTTACTTTGGGTTCATTAAGGACCGACTGTGAGGCTTCCCATTTTTATCTTGGTTCCTCAGCCAACTTCTCCCAGTTTGCCTTTGAGTCCGTGGTGGCCATCGCCAACAGTCTGCACAACAGCAAGGACCTGAGCAAAGACCAGCACGGGAGGAACTGCCTGCTGGCCTCCTACGTGCACTACGTCTTCCGCCTGCCCGAGCTGCAGAAGGACCTGCCCAAGTCAGGTAGCATGGCGTCGAGGGTGGAGTCTGGTGGCCGGGGACCCTCACCCCCACTCCACTGCCACGTCATTCAAATAAAATAAAAAGCGTGACCATTACATTTTATTTTACAGAATGACACAAATATGACATGAATACTAAAATTAAGAGTTTATTTCTAGATTTTCCTCTTGCTTTCTTCCTGCCTCCATCCTTCTTTATATACTCTAAGCAATTACTTTCTCTGCCTGTTTGATAATCCCTCACTGGTCTTTACCCGGGGGTAACTTTGGATTCAGTTAGGATCTCTTTTGTAAAATATGGAGAAATGACAACAGACACCTAGGAGTCTAGAAAATTAATGATAAGGAGAATAATATATATTTGATAGTCATGATAAGCAGTGTTTCCTAGATTTGTCATTATGGAAAATTAAATCCCTTTTCTCATTTCTCTCTTTAGCCTTTTGAAATAATAATATTTCATTTCTCCATTCTTTATTATTTACATAGGTAATACTCAAACAGACCTACTGGTCAGCATGATAACCAACAAGTTCACAGAGTCCTAGGCCCCAGCAAAGAAACTGCGCCTTCTCATTAGTCCACCCAGCCTTATTTCAAGTAAACCTGCCATTTCAATTGAGTTTTTTTAAATACTGGTCTATGTCATGGACCAGTGATGGCGAACCTTTTGAGCTTGGCATGCCAGCATTTTGAAAAACCCTAACTTAACTCTGGTGCCGTGTCACATATAGAAATTTTTTTGATATTTGCAACCATAGTAAAACAAAGACTTACATTTTTAATATTTATTTTATATATTTAAATGCCATTTAACAAAGAAAAATCAACCAAAAAAATGAGTTCGCGTGTCAGAGGTATGATAGGTTCTCCATCACTGTCATAGACTCACATAATCACTTTTGAAGACAAGTAAATACTGACAGGTGAAAAACATCGAAATATAGTATACACTTATCCTCCTAAGGTTCAGATGATTCCTGGGATCCTGAAATCTCAGAAAACTTTACTTACAAAGTTGTCATCGTTTAAATATTAATAAACAAATACATACATCCATGTTTCCAGCTTATATTGAGAAATCAGAAGCTCCATCAACCCAGAGGGCAGGCTCTCCGTGACAATAACAGGCAGGAGCTGAGTAGCAGCCCCTGCCTTGGGATGAGGCCCGTGTTTCCAGTCTACCACAGTTCTCACCACTCCCTACTGCCTTACATCCTATCTACTTCCCCCCAAATCATTGTCTTCCCTAAGGCATTTGATAATAAGACCCTAATTCTAAGGCCTAGTCTAGAAGGTTTTCATTCCACTATCTACCCCATCCCTCTTCAGTTCCTTCTCAAGTCCAGGAAGTGACTCTGACCCACTTTCTATTGACATGTCTGTACCTGATGGGATGCAGGCGGCCCCACTGCTCTCCCGGACCCTCGCTACCACACATATGGACGCACCTCTGCGGCTGCCGTGAGCTCGAAGCTGCTGCAGGCCCGGGTGATGAGCAGCAGTAACCCGGACCTCACCGGGACACACTCTGCCGCTGACGAGGAAGTGAAGAACATCATGTCCTCAAAGGTAGGGGAGAGGCCAAACCCTGGAGAGTGATGCGGGCTTTCTATTTTTAACTAACACTTGGGGAAACAACACAACATCAGCCACGACAGCTGCCCATGGTGTTGGTCAAATGCTTTCCTGCTCAGAGTAGGAATTGTCTTTTCTTTGGAAGTGATTGCGGCCATTCAGAAAGGTGCAGGGGCATTTGAGCATCTGCTCAGTTCACTCTGGCGGGACGTTTTTAGGGCATTGCTGGTTTAGCCACAAGGAGCCAAGAATATCATGAATCTTATTTTCAAGGGAAAAAAAATTAGCTCTAACTATTTTTGATACCTAGTAAGGTTGTTTTTTATTTTGTTTTGTTCTTTTATATTTACCTTTTGCATTCATTAACATCTATAGCTTCATTATCCCATATTCTAATCCCAAAGAGCAAAGCCGCATTTTATAGAGAAATAAAAACTGAGAGGTTTGGTGACCTGCCCTGTTGCTTTTTCTTGATAACGTTTTTTATTATTTCAGAACAGTTTTAGATTTATAGAATTATTGTGAGTACAGTACAGAAAGTTTTTGTATACCACATACCCAGTTTCCCTGCACATTATAATGGTACATTTGTCACAATTACTGAACCAACATTGATATGTTATTGTTAGTAACTAAAGTTCATATTTTCTCAGATTTTCCCTAATGTCCTTTCTCTGTCCAGGGTCCCGTCCAGGGCACCACATTATATTTTGTACTCGTGTCTCTTTAGGCTCCCACTGGCTGTGACAGTTTCTTAGGCTTTCCTTGAGGTATTTTGTAGAATGTCTCTCATTTGAAATTTTTAAAAGTTGTGATATAATTTACATACCATAAAATTCACGCTTTTAAAGTATATAATTCAGTGGGTGTGTTTTTTTAATTTGTTTGTTTTCACAAAGCAAGCATGAATTCTTAGTCTGAATTTTATTTCCAGTTATCTGTGGCCTCAAAGTGGCTAAGCTTTTAGAGTAGGATCGTTTCCCCTAAGGACGATAAATCAAACTCTCTAGGTTTTGGCACAATTTTCCTTACAAAATCCACCCATTTGAGACAGTATGTTTTGATAAAGGGAATCTGGACGCCAGGGTTGGGTCGACTCTGACACCAGCTAGCCTTGTGGTGATAGGCAAGTCAGTGCCTGCCCTGGGCCTTATTGTCCTCATCTCTGTGGAGGTTTTGAACCCTGGCTGAACTTAAGAATCCTCTATGCATCTTTTAAAAACACTGGATCCGCCCTGGTTGGTGTGGCTCAGTTGGTTGGGCGTCGCCCATGCACCAAAAGTTTGCTGGTACGATTACTGGTCAGGGCACATGCCCAGGTTTCGGGCTTGATCCTTGGTAGAGGTGTGCTGGCAGTAACCAAGCCAATTGATGTTCAGCTCTCTCATAGTTGTTTATCTCTGTCCCTCTTCCTTCCTCTCTCTCTCAAAAAAATCTTAAAATAAAATAAAAAACACTGGATCCACCCCCAGAGTTTCTGATAAGATATAAGTGTACCATAGATGATATTCTACCCTTTTATTACTTACAAAAAAACCCCAAAGAGGTATTGAAGCTGGCTCATACCAGTTTTTAAGAGCTGATTGTTAAATTTTTAGGATTTAAAAAAATATATATTTTATTGATTTTTTGCAGAGAGGAAGGGAGAGGGATAGAGATTTAGAAACATGGATGAGAGAGAAACATCGATCAGCTGCCTCCTGCACACCCCCCACTGGGGATGTGCCCACAACCAAGGTACATGCCCTTGACCAGAATTGAACCTGGGACCCTTTAGTCCCTAGGCTGACGCTCTATCCACTGAGCCAAACCGGTCAGGGCAAATTTTTAGGATTTTTTAAAACGTGTTATTAAACACAGACATTATTAAAAATTAAATTATAGCCCTGACCGGTTTGGCTCAGTGGATAGAACGTTGGCCTGTGGACTCAAGGGTCCCGGGTTCGATTCCAGTCAAGGGCATGTACCTTGGTTGCGGGCACATCCCCAGTGGAGGGTATGCAGGAGGCAACTGATTGATGTTTCTCTCTCATCCATGTTTCTAACTCTCTATCCCTCTCCCTTCCTCTCTGTAAAAAATCAATAAAATATATTTTTTTAAAAATTAAATTATATAAAATAACAATTAAATAAGTTATAGTAAAAACAGAGGTAACCTAAATACAGTGTGGTATCCTGGATTGTATCTTGGAATAGAAACAGGACATTAGTAAAAAAGCTGAAGAAATCCAAATAAAATCTGTGGGTTAGTTAATAGTAATGTGCCAAGGTTAATTTCTTAGTTTTGACAAACGTACCATAGTTATGTAAGATATTAACATTAATGGAACCTGGCGAAGGGTGTACTAGAACTCTGTACCACGCTTGCAACTTGTCCATAAATCTAAAATTATTCCACTTTACAAATGTAGTACTCAACCTTATCCCTTCCTGATTATTCTACTGCATTTTACTATTATCTGTGTTCTTGAGGTTATGACTATTGTATCTGTTTGGTGGAAATACTATATAATGGTTTGCTACTGCACACCTCTTCTCAATGTTATGCTCAAAGCCATTGTGTTAACTTGAAATCAGCCACAATGGAAGAAGTTACAGCACAGAAATTGGCAAATACTATAATTCAGGCCCCCCTTCTCCACACCTGAGAGCTGGTGGCTAAACATTTGCCAGCACACCATGGTTCAACCTCATATTTAAGGTCCCTCTGATTGCCCACTGGAGATGTGATCTATAGTTATCACTGACAGCCTTACTCATAACGGTTTTCTGTAATAAAAGTGAAAATATTAAATTCTATGTAGAGTAGGTTATGACTTTTCTAATTTTTTGTAGTAAGGGGAGAAAAGTTTGTCCGAAGTGGTTTTTGACAATTTCTTACAGTGCTGAGGAGGTTAGTTACAGTACCATCCTAACCCACAGAGAGGCACTGTTCCCATACATTTTTTTTTCCTGCTCTCCCAACAAAGTCACAGACTGAGACTGTTGAAGGGACTGTTACTAGTAAGCACCCCTGGTACTTAACTAGGTTTCACTGTAAGTAACTACACACCAAACTGTGGTCAGTGGTTGTCTCAGGCGCAAGTTGAACTAGGTGTAACTTTACCTTCTTTTGCTTTGTTTTCTATTTATGTAAACAATCGTTTTACCTTTGTAACCAGGATAAAAGTAGAAAATACATTAAAAAGGAATTTGGAGGTGGTGACTTCCCGGCCCCTGGCTCATCTTGCCAGTGAACCACTGTTGGTTGCCTGTTGAGTGGTGGTTTGTGTATTTCAGATTGCTGATCGCAACTGCAACCGGATGTCTTGCTATAGCTCTGGCAATAATGATGTTCCGAGTGCAACTGGAGCCCCAAGGCCAACCAGCAAAAAGGTACTGAGCAGGGCAGTGTGAGGACAATATTTCCCACCCTTCACACACACACACACACACACACACACACACGCACACACACACAGATGTTTGGGGCCCTGTCGCTATCCCCCATTTTTTGACCAGGTAATTACCTACTAACTCAATGGTTCTCCAACTTACCATGCATCAGATATGCCTGGGAGACCTGTTAAAACTGATAGCTGGGCCCTCTCCCCAGAGCTTCTGATTGGGTAGATCTGAAGTGGGGCCCAAGAATTTGCATTTCTAATAAGCTCCTAGCTGATGCTGGTCCAGGGACCACACTTTGAGAACCACTGCATTAGCTTTTTTAATTTTTTTTAAGAGAAGGAGAAATGGGGACAGTTCATCCTTGACCAAAGTGCATGGCAATAATGTGGCATCAGTTATTTTAACAGTACTTATATTAAGGAACTATGAAATGCTTTCTCATAATTCTTTCTAATCAGCCTTTCCTGTGAGTTCAGAGACTTTACAAGCAGTTAAACTGCTCACCAGAGCTCCTTATATTAACCAAATTCTCTGATCGTAGTCCCTGACTGTGGCCCAGAGGTGGAGGGGGAAAACTGTCTGTCCCAGCTTTCCTCCTCTGCCATGCACCCAGGATTCTCATGTTTATAGTAGCTACTTATGTTAAGGCAGTGGTTCTCAACCTTCCTAATGCCGCGATCCTTTAATACAGTTCCTCATGTTGTGGTGACCCCCAACCATAAAATTATTTTCGTTGCTACTTCATAACTGTAATGTTGCTACTGTTATGAATCGTAATGTAAATATCTGATATGCAGGATGTATTTAGGCGACTCCTGTGAAAGGGTCGTTCGACCCCCAAAGGGGTCGCGACCCACAGGTTGCGAACCGCTGCGTTAAGGTCTTGAGTGTTTGTTAAGACCTCTAGTAAAAGGGAAGCCATTCGCAACAGCTGACACCTCAGGGAAATGTCTATTAAACAGGCGAGGAGGAAATGAACTCAGCGTAACTCACTTGGGACTAGGTGAGGGAAATATGAAGCAAGCGGGAGCCCTGCAGGGCTCATGCGACACTAACCCAGGCCCCATAAATCTGGGGAGAGGTACCAGAGTTCATGGTAAAAGAAGTGAAAGGAGATATGGGTAGGTACTGAAAATAAACTTTTCACTTACTCTAAAACTTAGCTTTGAGCTTTGCAGTGACTGGTGACAGGGACCATTTTCCTCCTTGAAACCATGATTTTCCTACAGCCTGACAACCTCAAGGCAGGGCTGGTTTCTCCCAGGCGCAGTCATTATCTGGTTTTGTACTTGCTTCGTTTTAACTTGGCTCCTGGTCAATGAGATAATTTCATTTCCGAGGGAAGTTTAGCCGGTGTGTTTCCTTAGGAGCTGAGCAAACAGGGTCCAGCTGCTTGGCTACTTCCTGTAACCTCTTGAGCAAGGTGTCCTTGCAATACTGTTGCCCGGTGAGCAGCATCAGTTCTTTAAGAAGCAGTAATCCCTCTTAATATGTTCTTGCCATAAGACTCAGCCAGTCAAGCTGACCTACTTTCTGGAGGTTCCCTTTAAAGCCGGTAGAGTGTTCTCTCTCCTACAGTGGGAAGATCGTGTGTAACCACGTTACATCGTGTGCGCACTTAGACCACCTGCCAGACTAACACTCACCTCATGCCTCTCCAGGTGGGAAAGCTTCCCTTAACACTCCCAACAGCAAACAAATGTATTAACGTGTATTAAAATTGTAAAGGTTTGACTCGCCTGGCAGAATGAGAGGAACCCACTGACTAGCTTCATTCAGCATTCTCCATTCATCACCAGAACCAGCCAGGGATGTAAATAGTTAGAATCCCCAGACATCTGCACATGGATTTTCCATTTGTCTCCTTTTAGTATAGCTGAGTAACTCTCAGATTTCAGTGTCCATGAGAATTAATAAATTGGGTTACATGCATTCTGTACTTTGTGGGTAATTTAAGGCTTAGTCAAGGGCGATCTTTGCTATAATCAGCTTTTTACTTTAGGTGTTGAACTTAAAACTTACCTTCGACATAAGCCAGTGCTCTAGGGTGTGGTATTAGGGTATTCAAATTTTATCTTTCTTACCCACAAAATGATAAACAGTAACTTCATCTGCCTTTCTTCTAGGTTTTATGGTCATTAGATAAATGAAATCCATAGAAAATGCCTATTTTTGTCATTAGTTAGGTTGACCAACCATCCCAGTTTGCCCAGGACTGAGGGGGGTCCCTGGGACTTTCATTTTAAGACCGTGACAGGCTCAGGCAAACTGAGGTGAATTGGTCACCTACCTTTACTTTTGAACTTCGTTCCATCAAAACTTGTCAAAAGCATTAACAAGTAGCCAGATAAATGAGGGAATGGGAAAGGCACAAAAGGTATAAAAATTACCATTTGCTCTCGAGCAGTCAGGTGACTTGAAGGGAAGTGTGGACATAAAGTGGAGCTGAGGACTTTTCAAGCATCTGACCCTGGAACGTCAGAATTTAGAAGTTGTGAGTTCAGGCTGATGCCACTATGCCTTTTACTGCCACTGGTTTAAGGAAACCTTTGGAGCAGCGGTTGTCAACCGGTGGTCCGCGGACCACGATTGGTTCGTGAGGTCTGAAAGGTTGGCGACCGCTGGTCTAGGACATGTAGGACACATGTGTCAGTAACTAACAAGCTATTACAATTGGTAAGAAAGAAAAGAGGTGTTGGAATACGAAGCATTTGTCCTCACAGACAGTCATTACATGAATGTAATGTTTCTTTGGGTGTTTATCGTCTAGCATTTCCATGAGGAGCTTGCCCTGCAGATGGTGGTCAGCACTGGAATGGTGAGAGAAACAGTCTTCAAGTACGCCTGGTTCTTCTTCGAGCTCCTGGTGAGATTCTCGCATGTTTCTGTCTGTGCTCAGTAGGGCATGAAAAGCACATGACAGAAAGGCAGTGATGTGTCCCATAACAGGAACTGACATTTTATGCACCAAGTTGCTCCCGCTGAAAACCTGAGATCATTCCTTAAAATCTTACTCTCCTTCACCCCTCCACCCAACCTCCACCAAATCTTGTTTTTTTTCTGTTTTGAAAATCTACCTCCAACACCTTGGTTCTCACCATCTTCACCACCCACCACCAGGCCAAGCCACCATCATCTCTCTGGTGCCTCTTGCAATAACTTCCTCTTTGGCTGCCTGCATTCATTTTTGCCTGAGCCCATCCATTCTGCACAGGGCCCCCCAATATTAAACAGATAACATCATTCTCCTCTTTAAAAACCTTCAATGATTTTCGGAGTATCAGAAATAAAGCACACATCTTTGTCATGGCCCCCAAAGCCCTCGTAATTCTATTTGCCTCCATCTCTAACCGACTCATCTCCTGAGTGGCTCCACATGGCATCCTGGAGCTCTCTTTGCAGGCGTGTTGGCTTCTCTGCATATAACAGTGGTTCTGTCCTTCATGTAATTCTACTAACGGCTGGCACCCCTGAGAAAGGAAAAATAATAGCATTAAAAATGGGTTGTACATCTTACTATGTTTGTGCCGGGCACAGTTTTAAGCACTATCTCATTTAATCCTCAAACAGCCTTGAGACGGGAGTTTTCTGTGGGGTCCAGGGAGGGTGGCAGTCACGAGGAGGAGTCTCCAGGTCCACCAAGGCTTCCTCAGTCCCTCTTTGCTGTCCCTCACTGCAGGGAGCTAAAAACCATGGGAAAGGTACAAGTTGCTTTTGATCTTGCCCATTTATTTACTGGGACTTGGTGGGCCCAGGAGAGAAAGCAAAAACTAAAGCGCTGGGAGGGAGGGAAGGAGGACTATCCCTTATGCTAAACAGATGCTGGAAAGAAAGCTCTTGGTGATCCCAGCACATGGAGGAGGTTGGTCAACATGCAGGTCATCCAAGACACGGTTACCCAGGGCTCTACATGTTATAACCTAATAAGTCTGTCAAGGTCCTAGCAGGACAGCGTTGGCATTACTCAAAGGGGTCAACTGAAAAGCATTTATCGGAGGGACTCTGCCCAGGGTGTACCCAAGTTACAGAAGCAGATAAGGGTTGGTGAGGCACCCAGGGAGCTGCAAATGCTGGAGGTGTTGGAGGTAGATTTTCACTCTAAAGAAACCAGGGTGGGGAGCACTATAACAGTGCCTAGAGAACACTAAGGCAGAGGAGAAGGTCTCCAGACAGCAGCTGGAGTCTTAGGGAAATGTTGCCACTGCCAGAACCATGCTGTGGCAGGAATGAGGGCATGGAGAGGATAAATACCAGGACCTCTCCATTCTCCCGTCCACTGGTCCCTTGCTGGTGCCTCCCTTGGCCACTTCCAACCAGAAGCCAAGGAGAGGTGTAGTCCACAGAGATCAGCTTCCCAAGGTTCGGAGATAGACAGAAAGGGGGAAGGGATGGATCTAAGTCAGGGCTGGGTGGAAACAAATGGAAACTATCAGCCCCAGCTAGAACTTTGCAAGGAAACTGGCCTCAGACTCAGACAGGGTGCCCAGTCCTCCGTGCATTGTTTGTGCATTTGCTTTTAAGATGCCCAGGAAGTTATTTCAAAGCCAAGACAGTTTTTTGCCCAAGAAGCTTGATGAGAAAGAAAGCGCAGCCTTCTTGAACTTAGCCAACAACCTGGGAGATTTAACACCTTTCGGTTGTGTTAATGCCCAAGCAGTAATGAACAACCACTTTGGCATGAGAGCTGCCGAACACCCTCCTTTTGGGAATTGCACACTTGCTGATGAACAAATCCCCGTGCCTCTGTAAGCCGCTGAGCCAGACTTTGGGGACCCAGAGGTAAATGGGTGACCTAGTTTGCTCAGGACAGGAACGTCTGCACCAAGGCGTTCTTTAGAGGTACACTTGTTCTGAATGGGTCACAAAGGCTATAGGAGGAAAAATATTTTCCTGCCTTACCCGACACACAAATAATGGGCCAAGCACCCACTAATATTTCTACGGGGTGCTCCTCTCTAGCCATACAGAGGACACAGTAGCTGGCAAGTTGCTGACCGCCTGGAAAGAGGCCATCAGCTGGAAGTGTGGTATTGTGAGAATTATTTATTTGGTTGTAGGATGGCCAGACGCAGCAGGCAGTAGCCTAACACCGCAATGAGCTCCAAAAGCCGGGTGCGGGGTAGGGAGCCAGCAGAGAATCAGGACTAGGGTAGCCCAGAACAAAGAGGCCTTGTGTTCCCAGGTCCTTGGTTAGCACATTGAGAGACACTCTGCCAGACAAAAATGGGGTCCAGTTCCCACCCCTCCTCCAGGTCCTCTCACCAAGAGTGTGAAACTCTGTGGGGTGCAGATCTGTCTGTGGGCCCTGAACCACAAAGGACTTGACAGTGAAGAAAAACTATGGTTCTTGCACTGGGCTTTCAGATTCTGTGTTCTTAGGTCTTCCCCAAGCTGGCCATGGCATTATCTTTTTTTTTTTTTTTTTGTAAATCCTTAACTGAGGATATTTTTCCATTGATTTTTTAAAAATATATATTTTATTGATTTTTTTACAGAGAGGAAGGGAGATGGATAGAGAGAAACATCGATGAGAGAGAAACATCGATCAGCTGCCTCCTGCACACCTCCTACTGTGTATGTGCCCGCAACCAAGGTACATGCCCTTGACTGGAATTGAACCTGGGATCCTTTAGTCCGCAGGTCGACGCTCTATCCATTGAGCCAAACTGGTTAGGGTGATTTTCTTTTATTTATTTTTATTTTTTTAGAGAGAGAGTGGAAGGGAGCAGGAGAGACAGAAAGAGAGAAACACTGATATGAGAGAGACACATTGATTGGTTGCCTTCTGCACAAGCCCCAACTGGGGCCGGGGATTGAGCCTGCAACCGAGGTACATGCCCTTGACTGGAATCAAACCCAGGACCCTTCAGTCTGCAGGCCAATGCTCTACCCACTGAGCCAAACAGGCTAGGGCCATTGCATTATCATAAAACATGAAACACAGAAAGCCTGTCTGCTGTTTTTCTCTTCTTAATTCACCTTCTCCTTATTGTTTTATCTGTTTGTCTCAGTGCTGATGAAAATTGCCAATCCTGCATTCTTAGACACTGAAAATTGCCCTTAGTGCAAAGCAGTTCTCCCATATAGCTCTTGGGGGGAGGGGTCATTTTCCCCATACAACTGTATTTCCTCTTCTTCCAGCCCTGACCTATGCAGTCATCTTCAGGCAAATGTCGGCAGTCTAACTTCCAGGGCCATTTATTTTTGCCACAATTCTCTGACTAGCCTGGACACATTCATGAAAATGACCTCAGAGGATAGACACCCAACCACCAGAATCCCCAGTCTTTCCCCATCAGTCTATTCCTAATTGCTCCAAGCAACTTCCAACAAGGACAAAGTGCAACCTCAGACTGTATCAAAGGGAGGTGTATGGACCCACAAATCTCCTGGCCCCAAGAAAAAGTTCCCCAGATAAGGATGATCTAGATTTAAAATTGTGGTAGGCATTGAGCTGGTGGTGGATAGTTACAATACAATCACCAATTGACACAAAGGTTTTTATTTTTATACTAGAGGCCCGGTGCATGACATTGGTACACTGGGGGTGGGGGAGTACCTCAACCCAGCCTGCACCCTCTTGCAGTCCGGGACCCCTTGGGGGATGTCCGACTGCCAACTTTGGCCCGCTCCCCTGGGCCTAAGCCAGCAGTCAGACATCCCCAAGGGGTCCTTAGTGCTGCGGCAGAGGCGAGAGAGGTTCCTGCTACCGCCACTGTGCTCACCAGCTGTGAGCCAGCTTCTGGCTGAGTGGTGCTCCTCCTGCGGGAGAACATCTGCCCCCTGGTGGTCAGTGTGCGACTGGTCATTCCACCATTCAGTCGATTTGCATATTAGCCTTTTATTATATAGAATATATACATATATGTATATATATTTTTAATTTAAGTATATGTTTAAATATTTAAAATATAGATAAAAAGAGATCATTCTTATAGAACTCAAAACATAATTTCTCTTAGAAGCAATGTTTAAAGTAGTGGTCAAGATTCCAGCTAGCCTGCTACAGAACTGCTTCTGGGGAAAACTGTGCTCTTCATTTCAACTTGAGATCCCAATAGGAGGAACGTTTCTTTCCATTTCTCCTTACTGTAGTTTCAGGGATAGCAGGGACTTCAGTTCACATCACAAGCAGTTTCATAAACAGTCCCCCTTCCGGTGGTGTGCTGTGTGCTATGGAAGACTGGTGGCTAAGTGGCTCTGGGAGCCGCACGGTTCTGCCTTCCTGGACACAGGCAGTTGAGTGAAGGGGAGTCTCATGACACGGTGGCTAAAAATTAAGCTCCCTGGCTTTGTCAGCAGCAAGGAGGAAGCCCCCTGACTTGGGGTCAAAAAGAGGACACCCTCCCACCTCCTGCCACCATGGTAACCATCCGTGTATCAGGAGCATTTTTAGTCCCCAGCCTGCTCGGGCAACTACCAGCACAGATCAAGTGTTAGAAAGTCTATTGTTAATGAGCTTTTCTTCCAGCCTTTTCCCCTTTTCCACAGTGTACATGCAGGTCACCAGTTTCCATGTTGACATTTCCCCCATCCCTCTATAGGTGAAAAGCATGGCCCAGTATGTACACAACATGGACAAACAGGACAATTTTCGGAGGACTCGTTTTTCCGACCGTTTCAAAGATGACATAACTACCATTGTTAATGTGGTCACCTCGGAGATTGCAGCCCTTTTAGTAAAGCCTCAGAAGGTAACTGTGTCGTGTGACTCTTTATGTTCTAAATTTTTTACCTTGAACATGTTATTTTCATAATCAGAGAAAAATAAGCATCACCTTAAAGCAATAATTTGAATGTAACTAACTATACCTGACAAGCAAATGCTGGGTTTTTTTTATACTGAATTTGGACCTTAGAGTGGGACAGGAGGTTTGCTCTAAAGAAATTGCAACATCTAATTACAATAGTTTTGAATTATTATATCAATGTAGAAATGAGAGAGAATATTCTTGTTCTTAGGAAAAATACCCTGAAGTATTATGGGGTAAATGGGCATGATATTTGTGACCTCCTTTTTTAATGGTTCAGAAAAAAAAAATTGTATAAAGAGAACGATTAATGTAGCAAAATGTCAAATATTTACGAACCTGGTTGAAGGGTATACAGGAGTTTTTGTACTATTTTTGCACCTTTTCAGTAAGCTTAAAATTACTTTAAAATAGAAAGTTAAATATATAAAATGCAATGAAACAAAAATTTTAAAGGCAACTATAAAATTTGAAGCAGCAGTGATCATTATTAATACCTTTATCATTATAAAGAACGTGTATAGCACCAAGTGCTCAGGAGAAATAACCACTTTTTCTCATGGCAAACTTTCTGAGAATGGCAATGATATCTCCATTTTGGCAGGCATGAAAAATGAGGCACAGTGAGGTTGAGATTTTTAAAAGTCACACAGCTAGCAGCAAAACCAGGACTGACAATTCCATGCCAGAATATGTATACTACCCAGGGGTGACCCATAAGGATGCTGAGAGTGTGATGACTTGGTGCTCCGTGAGATTGTGGAAACTTCTTTATCAGGTCTACATCCATGCCAGTGGCTGGTCAGCTTGGCCTGAATAACAAGAGGAACATAACATAACAAGAGGAAAATATTTTCAAGATATATTTTCAATAGTGTCAGAGAAAACTGATTCATCATTCTGGGACTAGAAGGCATGACCATGCACAAGTGCATCTCGATTGCTCTGAAATCCTGTAAAACCCCTCATGCACATGAGCCCTGTGAAGTAATAAAAAACCCCGGTCTCACTTTATGCAATAATTCACCCTACCATGAGTGACTATGGATTCTTTTAGGGTGGGCCTGCTGCCTGATTGGAGAGAAAAAAATCCTTAGGTAAAAATGGATTCTTTTATCCTGATTTGATTTTCTGCAACAATACTTATAAGAATCTGTCTCATTGAAGATAGTGAATACATTTCAAGTTACTTTTGCCAAAACAGTACTTACCAGAATCAAATAAATTATGATAAAGCCATCTGAAGAAATATGAGAGACTAGGATGTAGGAAAATGTTTATTATATAACTAGAGGCCCAGTGCATAAGATTCGTGCACTGGAGGGGGAGGGAAGGGGGCAAGGTGGGTCCCTCAGCCTGGCCTGTGCCTTCTCATAGTCCAGGACCCCTCAGGGGATGTCTGCCTCCCGGCAGTCAGACAGCCCTCTCGCAGTCTGGGACCCCTTGCTCCTTACCGCCTGTCTGCAGTGGAGGCAGGAGAGGCTCCCACCACTGCCACTGCGCTTGCCAGCCTTGAGCCCAGCTTCTGGCTGAGCAGTGCTCCCCCTGTGGGAGTGCACTGACCACCGGGGGCAGCTCCTACATTGAGCATCTGTCCCTTGGTGGTCAGTGTGCATCATAGCGACTGGTTTTTCCTCTGTTTGGTCAATTTGCATATTACGTTTTTATTATATAGGATGTTGAATGAAAAAATTCAAGACCCAGCATTGTATATAGAGAATAAGCTCACTTATATACATATAAATATACACATAGGGGGAAAAATAAGAAGGAAATGTACCTTAATATCAGCAGTAGATAAAGAATTACTTGATTCAACCTCATGGCATCAGTTAAGTTTTAAACTATATTTGCTCTAATTGTGCAGGGTTACTTGCTTAGCCCAGTGTCTCCTAGAGGAAGGAACACTGATTATAAAAATAGGACCTGCCTCTCCCAGCTTTCCCACCAGGGACCAGGGGGTTCATGACCAGGGTTTACCACAAAGTGACTTGAGTGTTTATATGTTTGTTTTTAAGGAAACCGAACAGGCGGAGAAGATCAACATCAGCCTGGCTTTCTTCTTGTATGACCTTCTCTCACTTATGGACCGTAGCTTTGTGTTTAACCTCATCAAACACTATTGCAACCAGGTGAGTGTTCCCTCGGACACAGCCGTGTTGTCCCTGGTTCCTTCTGGTCTGTATGATGCTCGTTGTCATGGTGAGCTGTCTTATCCACTGCCAAGTTAGACAGCTTGGCTCTTGTACATTCGGAGTCTTATGCCGTAGATATCTCTAGACACACTGGTTTGCATGGAGTCCTAAAGCATTTACCAACCCAATACAGAAGGGTTAATCTAAGGAAACTGAAATTTGTTACGGATATGGTCAGCTTTCTTCAATTTACATTTAACAGAAATTACATGACCGTAGCATTTTATCTTTGACCAGGCATAGAATTCAAAGTATGAGGTCTCTTTTCACATATTAGGATAATTCATTAAAGTGCATGAGGAGGAGGCACGTCCATTGGCAAGGATGAGACATTGGTTTCCTGTGCCAAGGCGAGAGGGTGTTTATGATGATATATTGAGCCTTTAAAGGTCCATCAAAACCCTTCTTTCTGTGCTTTGCCTTAAGAGAAGCTGCCTCTCATTGGCAGCCTATGGAGTCTGGATCCTTCAGTTGTCACTTTCCCCAAGAGAAGCACGAGATCTCTTCCAGACTGTCACCTGTGTCAGCTTTTCGTTGCTAATTTCATGGTTGGTTTGTTCAAGGGAAGATTTTTTTTTCTGAAAACTCTTCCAGTTTTCTGTTTCTTTCTCTTCTCCCTCTTTGAAGCAAACTCTTTGGCTTTTTTTTTTTTTTCAAAGTAATTTGATGCTCTCATCCAGGGAACTGGCTTGAGAACTTCGCGTTGGGGTCTTTAATTAGAAACTACAAAAGAACACTTGTGGCATTAAAGCCACCCAGTCATATTCCATTAGTTTTGTGTGGCCCCATGTGGGGGCAACTCCTTTCATTTAGTTTCTTGGACACAGTAGGGTTTTGTAGAATTAATTTTATTCTGTTACACTGAAGACATACTTCCAGATTATGAACAGAGGCTTGCCTTGGTATTACAGATTTGACAAGACTGGGGTTTGGGGCAAGAGTCCTCGCTTTGGGCAGTTTTTAGGCTAGGAATCATGAGAGTACACAGGTAGTGGATGAAAACCTTTTGGGCCTCCTTGTAATACAGTTTGCCATCTGTGGTACTGCCCCATTCATTTTTATTAATCTGGGGTGAAAGGATATTTTTGTGTCTGTCAACCTCAACTCCATTCACCTTCTAATAAATGCTTCTTTCCTTTCCCCATTGTTCTCCCCAGCTGTCAGCCAAGCTGAACAACCTCGCGACGCTCATCTCCATGAGGCTAGAGTTCCTGAGAATCCTCTGCAGCCATGAACATTACCTCAACCTGAACCTCTTCTTTATGAGCGCGGACACTGCTCCAGCATCTCCCTGCCCCTCCATATCTTCCCAGGTAACCCGTTACCTGAAAGAGTTATACACACGATTTCATTTAATTAGCTTAATTTAGTAATTTGTTCTCTAAAGGTTGGCATTATTAATTTTTAAAGAATCAAGCTTGGTTGGTGTGGCTCAGTAGTTGAACCAGGAGGTCACAGTTCAATTTCTGGTCAGGGCATATGTCTGGGTTTTGAGCTGGATCCCCAGTAGGGGGTGTGCAGGAGACAGCTGATCAATGATTCTCTCTCATCATTGATGTTTCTATCTTTCTCTTCTTCTCCCTTCCTCTCTTAAATCAATAAAAATATATTTTAAGAAAGAAAAATCAAGCTATTGAAACAGATCAATTGATTCAGATACATATAAATATGCTTCCCAAAGTTGTACCACCTAACTAATCATTTACATACTGAGTGATTGATTTCTCTCTAGGCTCTAGGCCAGGGGTGGGCAAACTTTTTGACTCGAGGGCCACAATGGGTTCTTAAACTGGACCGGAGGGCCGGAACAAAAGCATGGATGGAGTATTTGTGTGAACTAATATAAATTCAAAGTAAACATCATTACATAAAAGGGTACGGTCTTTTTTTTTTTTAGTTTTATTCATTTCAAACGGGCCGGATCCGGCCCTCGGGCCGTAGTTTGCCCACAGCTGCTCTAGGCTCTAGAACAAGAAACCCATATATACTATGAAAAATCAGAAATTTGTAGAAAAGTCACGTCTTCTTTTGTCTCACATTAATCATCTTTCTACTTCAGCTTGACAGTCTCCTCTACTCACTTCACTTTTCTGAAACCCAGCACCATGAAATTTATGAAGTTGCAGGTTCCTTTATATTGATTCCAAAATGATCTAATAGTGTTTTTTTAAATATATTTTTATTGATTTCAGAGAGGGAGAGAGAGAGAGAAACATCAATGACGAGAGAGAATCATCAATCAGCTGCCTCTAATAGTGGTTTTTAATGTGGATATTATATCCTTGATCTTTCTCAGAACTTTTTGCTGGTACTGTTATAGAATGGAATTCAGCACAAGATGAGTCCACCTTGAATCACATTCCAGATCATTTGGCTCATGAAACACTGAAAAGATGGCACCATAAACTAAGCAAATGGCCTGTTGTATAGGGAATATATTTCTAACAAGTTTTGTTCATGATCAGTTAGAAAGAGGAAAACTTGTATTAATATTTATACACGGGAGTTCCACCAATCATTTTTTGTAGAACAGTATTTTTCAAGTTAGGCTCAGTGGGCCCCGGATTCTATAGGATGTGGAGAGGTATTATGCAAATACAGGATTCCAAAGTCTAATCCAGCGGTTCTCAAACTACGGCCCGCGGGCCATATGCAAATACAAATATTGTATTTGTTCCCGTTTTGTTTTTTTACTTCAAAATAAGATATGTGCAGCGTGCATAGGAATTTGTTCATAGTTTTTTTTAAACTATAGTCCGGCCCTCCAACGGTCTGAGGGACAGTGAACTGGCCCCTTGTTTAAAAAGTTTGAGGTACCCTGGTCTAATCAGTTTGGAAACCCTGTGTTAGCAGGTTTCTTTGCAGAAGGCCAACTAAGAGTCTCTGACTTGGTGTAAATTGTAAATGCCCCAGGGGCGGAGGAGGCAATGGGAAGGAGGTGTATGATGAGCAGTGATTCCCAAAATGATCTGACTCCAGAAACTTTTGTTTTTCCTCCATGGATTTCTCAAGGGGCTAGTGTCCTCTAGAAAAGCTTTAAGGAAATGCTATTTTTATAGTCACATTTCATTTACAGGGAACAAATCAGTAGCTCAGAGAAGCAGGTATGATTTCTCAATATTGGGTTCTATTTTTGTTGCATATTTCTTGATAGTAGCACAAAGGTGAAGGTCTGTCTTATTAATTAAAAAGTAATAATCTTGGCCATTCATGCCCAAAGACATGATCTAGATATTGGCTATGCGACCATCTGAGTGAGAACTGGGAACGGTGTCTTACAAGCTGCAATTCCAAATGTGCTCACTTTGCCCCAGGTCCTTGCCCACATTCCCTCTGACTACCCCAGGGAGTCAGCAAACCCAGGGGCCAGCCGAGTCCCACCAAACATCAAGGATTCCATTTTAGATTCTCTTAGTGAAATATAAAGTGTGCCGCAGGATAAGAGCACAGGAATTACCTGGGACTGGTCCATCTGACACTTCCCTGCCTTGACACCGCTTTTAGTTTCCCGGCCAGCAACATTCAGACACTGTGTGTAAACCATGTTTAGAAGTGCAGCTCAGTATACAAGCCCTGTTCACTATAAAGGGGGCAGTTTGTTAGAGAGGAATTGCCTGCTCACAGCTACAGCGTTGGGTCCCGTTCCCATTTCCCTGTCCAAGTGTTGTCCTGGGATTTTCGTCTTCAACTTTTGATTGCTTGTGAGGAAGGGAGTGTTCCACGAAATGTGACAGAACCTGAGTGCTTTATTTTCATCTTTCCCCATGGGCAGTTTTCCATCTGTGGAGATGGGAAAGCTAAGGGACTACTCTAGTCTCATCTGTCCCATAGGGAGAGTAGTGATGATCCTGCCTCACTGGGTCGTGCTTACCAAGCTTGGCCATACTCATGCTCAATAAATACCAGCTCTTGTGGTCTTAGTCCCAGTTCTTGTTACTCAGACAGCTGCTCCTTGCATTTCTGTAGAACTCGAGCTCCTGCTCCAGTTTCCAGGACCAGAAGATCGCCAACATGTTCGACCTGACTCCTGAGTTCCGCCAGCAGCACTTCCTCACCGGCCTTCTCTTCACGGAACTGGCTGCTGCCCTGGATGCGGAAGGGGAAGGGTATGTTTCTGACATTAATAATGGGATATGAAGCACACACAAAAATGCTACCTGCTACTGTTTGCAGTTCAACATTCAGTCCCTAGCACCTTTATACCCACTAGGATGGCAATAATAAAAAAGACTGATAATAGCAAGTGTTGGCAAATGGAATACGGAAACTTCATGCTCTCCTGCTAGGAATGTAAAGTGGTGTAGCCACTGTTGAAAACAGTTTGGCAGTTCCCCTAAACGTTAAACATAGAGTTACCATATGACCCAGTAATTCTACTCTGTGGTATATACTCAAGAGAAGTAAAACTTATACCACACAAAAACATAAACAGAAATATTCATAGCAGCATTCACAATTTATAATAGTCAAAAAGTGGAAAGAGTCCAAATGTCCACCAGTTGATGACTGGATGAATAAAATGTAATATATTCATCCTGGCCATTATGGCTCAGTAGGTAAGCATCGATCTATGAACCAATAGGTCATAGTTCAATTCTTGGTCAGGGCACATGCCCAAGTTGTGGGCTCAATCCCCAGTGTGGGCCATGCAAGAGGCAGCCAATCAATAATTCTCTCTCATCATTGGTGTTTTTATCTCTCTCCTTCTCCCTTCCTCTCTGAAATCAATAAAAATATATTTTAAAATAAATAAAATAAAGTGTGATATACTCATACAATATTATCCAACAATAAAAAGGAATGAAAGACTTGATGCTACACTATGATGAATTTTAAAATATCATGCTAACAGTGACCCAGGACTAGAACACAGGTAGTCTGTGTCTGAGCCATAAATACTTCTACCCAATTTTTCTTGATTTTCACATTGTCACCCCATTGTTTAGGAACATGCTGGTCACTCCTTATTGTTTAAGAGCATTTCGGTCCATCTCCCTTCATCATAACCTCTAGCCTTCTGTGTTGTGCCAACAGGATCAGCAAAGTGCAAAGGAAAGCTGTCAGTGCCATTCACAGCCTGTTAAGTTCTCACGACCTTGACCCGCGCTGTGTCAAACCGGAAGTGAAGGTCAAAGTCGCTGCCCTTTACTTGCCTTTGGTTGGCATCATCTTGGATGCTTTGCCGCAGCTCTACGACTTTACAGGTAACAATTCCTTCTGTTTCCTCCTCTGGATTGACGGGGACCCTGCCCAGTGCTCCACTAGAATGAGGTTTCTGTCATTGGCTCCAGGGCGGATATGCTTAAGGGAACAGGTCTCCACACCATGCTCTCCACACCGTGCTCTCCAGACCTTCTTAAGGCCCCAATAAGTTTTATTTTCTTAAGGTACATAACCCTGTCTATGTTTTTATTTAAATATTATTTATTTGTTCATTCATTCCTTCATTCATTGGTCTGATGGTGTATAATAACCTTTATAGACCATACACCACAAAGGACGAGATAATAACAAGATCACCCAACTTTGGAGATTCCTGCTTTAATGCCTTGAAATAAAGGTGTTCCTTACCTTCTGAGCAAAGAAGCAGCCTCAAATGAACCTAAACAATTGTTACATGCAAACAATATCCTGGTGTCTATCAGGATTAGGAAAGTCTGCTATGGGGGAGGAATTTTGCCTTTGGCACTAAGAAGTTGATTCTGAGGTCAAAAGTCAGTATCTCTCACATAGGAAGGGGAGAAAGGATAAATTATCTCAAAGGTTGGAGCATATTATAGTGTGGATTTGGAATGTAGGTGAACAAAACTACCCTATACCTGAGAAAAGCAATCCCATTGCCTACCCTCCCCACAACACACACACACACATATTTCTGATCACTTCAGAGTGGTGCTTGCTTTTCCCCAAATTCAAGGGAAGTTCTTAGAAATGACCATGCTGCTCTCTTGACTGATGAAGGATCCTGGGGTCTGAGGAATGCTTAAATCAGCCCGGCATTCTTGTGGGCAATCATCCTTGGAATCTTAGAACCACCAAAGTTCTTGCTTCCTCTAAATGCAAAGTGTCGTGTGTGATTTAATTATTTCTAAGATCATTATGGTGATAATTATTTAGCTCAGAAAATGAGCAAAAGAATAACGGGCAAGGAAATTACAGAAGCAAGCTTGGCACACAGGGTGAGTGGGCGGCAGGAGGACGTAGAGCTTCCTCTGGGTGTGCCTGACTGGAGGGCAGATAGAGAACAGAGTCATCTTCAAAATTTGAAGATGTGGCTCAGAGCAGGGCAGGTGTCTTGCAGACCATTTCTAGAATTTTGTGTGAAAGTTTCTAGAAAGTTTCATTTGAAGACCCATGATTGGTTTGTTTCCAAAGCAGGGAACCACTTTATCACACATTCTCCAGAGATTCCTTGTTGATTAGAATTTTCCAAATTAGTTATTTGGAATCAAAACTTTTTAGCAATTCGCTTTTGAATCTTTTATGTCTTGACTATTTCTTTACATATGCATTGAACTTTATGGTCATAATGAGCTGACAAGTGGGAAAACAATAAAAAGTATTCTATTATTAATATGGTATAGTATCTATTGTATATGTAATCTTTAAATTGATAAACTAATAAGAATATAGTCTTTAGAAAGAGATACAGCTGAATTCAGGCTGCAGCCCATTTATTACTATATGTGATCTTTGATGAGATCCTCAACCTTTTCTCAGATGTAAAAACTATAATGGTGCCCACAACACGGATGGAGTGAGAGAACATTTTGTATAGCAAGTGTTTAGATCCTTCCTTCCTTGTCTTATAACTATGAAACTGTGCATATTTAGAGGGAGAAAGAATGTATCCTCAAATATCCCTATATTACCAGATCTTGTATCATTTCCATGTGCTATTCATTTTACCATTTGTTTAAAGACCCAATTGCCTTAAAATACAATAGTGAATTATTATTTTTAAAAATTGAGTTCTTAATCTGCATCCTTTTTTCAGAATGTTAGCAGATGAAAATACTGTTCTCACTGTACTTTAAAAAAAATTGAAGGTCCAATACTGATAATGTTGACTGGTCTAATAAAATGAGTTTTTAATGGATCAATCAGGTGCAAGTGTTTTAATACACTTTTCTAAGAATTTTCTAAATACTTTATGTGTGATTGGTAGTGTTTTTAAAAACCAACCTTTTTTTACTTGCCTATATCTAGACCTATGTATAAATATAGATATGTCTATATTACATAGATACAATAAATTAACATTCATTTCAAAACATTTAAAAATAAAGTATTGCTGAATTTGTGGTAATAGCTTGTTATTCTATAAGGTATTAATTAATTCTGTAATTATAGGCTCCTTTCTATTTAGTTATTATTTAAAATATATGAATACATTTTTAAATGTTATAGAAAAGTGTTATGAAAGTTCTGAAAATTTTTATTTTAACAACTAGAAAAAATAATTTCTAGCATAATCTTGAACTGGATGTTCTGTCTTTTTTATTATAAGCCTCCCCCCTTTCCCCTATAGACAGTAGCAGATAAATAATGTAAACATCAGGTTTAAAATTACTGTGATGACCTTAGTGACTGATAAGGATCAGGTACACATTGGATATTGGGTTTAGGACATAAGAAATCACCATCTTTGACTTGACATTACCAAAGATATTTTTTAAATTAGTGTTTTGGGTTGTTTTTTTTAAATTTAAATCCTTTATTGTTTAAAATATTACATACGCCTCCTTTTTCCCCCATTGACCTCTCCCCGGCCACTCCCACCCCCCAGCACATGCCCTCACCCCCACCCCCCCCACTATCTGTGTCCTTTGGTTATGCTTATATGGATGCATACAAGTAACCCCCCTCTTACCCTCCCCTGCCTTCCCTCTGAGGTTTGAGAGTCTGTTCAATGCTTCTGTGTCTCTGGATCTATTTTTGTTCATCAGTTTCTGTTGTTCATTGTATTCTACAAATGAGTGAGATTATGTGATATTTATCTTTCTCTGACTGGCTTATTTCGCTTAGCATAATGCTCTCCAGTTCCATCTATGCTGTTGCGAATGGTAAAAGTTCTTTCTTTTTTTTATAGCAGTGTAGTATTCCATTGTGTAGATGTACCACAGTTTTTAATCCACTCATCTACTAATGGGCACTTAGGCTGTTTCCAAATCTAGCTATTGTACCAAAGATTTTTTTAAGACAAATTATTAGAGCAGTTTTCAGTTTACAGCACAATTGAGAGACGGGTATAGAGATTTCCCATATACCTTCTGCCCCAACACATACATAGCCTCCCCATTAGCAGCATCCCCCACTAGAATGGTACATATCTTACAATTGGTGAACTACATCAACACATCATTATCGCCTAAAGTTCATAGTTCACATTGGGGTTCCCTCTTGGTGTTGCACATTCTAAGGGTTTGGATAAATGTGTAATATTTATTCATTACTGTAGTATTATAAGGAGTTTCTCTGCCCTAAAACTCCTCTGTACTCTACCTGTTCATCCCTCCCTTCTCCCAGTCCCTGACAACCATTGAACTTTTTACTGTCTCTGTAGTTTTGCCTTTTTCAGAATGTCATGTAGTTAAAATCATATAGTATGTAGCCTTTATAAATCAGCTTCATTCCCCGGGATTACCCGGCATCAGTTGGAACCTGAGGGCAGCTTTCTCTCCGAGGTTTGCAGCGGCTGCCGGGGTTCTGAGAAGCAGAGCCTCTGGGAACGGGACTGAGCGTGGCCATAACTGCTCCCTCCGCCCGCCCTGCTGATCCCGCCCCGCCCAAAGCCTGCGCACAGCCATTTGCCGATCGCCTCAGGCAAAGGCTGGATTAGCGCCTCCCCAGAAGACAGACGTTTTCCGCACAGCTGATTCCTATAGCCAGTCGGCCTGAGGGTCAAATCCCTCTAGTGTTAACTACAACAATTAAGGCTTGGCTAGAACAAGACTGCGCACAGAGACCACAAGGGGGTGCACCAAGAAAGCATAAAAGATGCGGAGACAAAAAAACATGACAGAAATGGAGGATATGGAGCTAAGAATCGCAATTTTGAGGGCTTGCCATAAATTTGTGCAGAACCTCACGAAAACTAATGAGACCCTCGATGCTACGATAAAGAAATTAGAAAGTAAGCATACACGGACTGAAATAAAGAATATTATACCCAATAGCAGACCAGAGGAGTACAATAATCAAACCAAAGATTCGACAAAAAACACCCAATTGGAAAAGCAAAATGAAAAAAGAATCCGAAAGTGTGAAGATAGTGTAAGGAGCCTCTGGGACAGCTTTAAGCGGTCTAATATCAGAGTCATTGGAGTGCCAGAAGATGAGAGACAGCAAGATATTGAAAACCTATTTCAAGAAATAATGGCAGAAAACTTCCCCCACCTGGTGAAAGAAATGGACTTACAGGTCCAAGAAGCGCAGAGAACCCCAAACAAAAGGAATCCAAAGAGGACCACACCAAGACACATCATCATTAAAATGCCAAGAGCAAAAGACAAAGAGAAAATCTTAAAAGCAGCAAGAGAAAGAGGCTCAATTACCTACAAGGGAATACCCATACGACTGTCAGCTGATTTCTCAACAGAAACTTTGCAGGCCAGAAGGGAATGGCAAGAAATATTCAAAGTGCTGAATACCAAGAACCTACAACCAAGATTACTTTATCCAGCAAAGCTATCATTCAGAATTGAAGGTCAGATAAAGAGCTTCACAGATAAGGAAAAGCTAAAGGAGTTCATCACCGCCAAACCAGTATTATATGAAATGCTGAAAGGTATCCTTTAAGAAGAGGAAGAAGAAGAAAAAGGTAAAGATACAAATTATGAACAACAAACATGCATCTATCAACAAATGAATCTAAGAATCAAGTGAATAAATAACCTGATGTACAGAATGAACTGGTGATTATAATAGAATCAGGGACATAGAAAGGGAATAGACTGACTATTCTTGGGGGAAAAAGGGGTGTGGGAGATGCGGGAAGTGACTGGACAAAAATCATGCACCTATGGATGAACACAGTGGGTGGGGAGTGAGGGTGGAGGGTGGGGTGGGAGCTGGAAGGAGGGGAGTTATGGGGGGAAAAAAGAGGAACAAATGTAATAATCTGAACAATAAAGATTTAATTTAAAAAAAAAAAAAAAAAAAAATCAGCTTCATTCCCTTAACAATATGCATTTAAGGTTCCTTCATATATTTTCATGGCTTGCTAGCTCATTTCTTTTTAGCACTGAATAATTTTCCATTGTATGGATGTACCAGTTTTTTCACCCATTCACCTACTGAAGGACATCTTGGCTACTTTCAGGTTTGGGTAATTATTAATGAAGCTGCTAAAACACCTACATGCAGGTTTTGATGTGGACATGTTTTCAACTCCTTTGGGTAAATACCCAGGAGCACAATTGCATTGATAAGACCAATAATGTTTGACTTGCAGCTGCAGATGCCCGTAGTGGAAAAAACCGTGCAAGTGGTTCGGATGAAGAACAAGATGGGACCAGTGGAATTAACCAGAATGTGGCCCTGGCCATAGCTGGGAATCACTTTAATTTGAAGACAAATGGACCCATGCTGTCTTCCTTGGTATGTTGCACATTTTTCTAGTTTGTTTTTTGTTTTGAGTCTTTTCCCATCTTCTGATGGGTTCATTCTTATATTCACCTACCAGAACCCTCCCTAGAGTAGGCAGTGAGATTTCTGCCTCTTTGCTCGATGCTGGAACGAGTCACTGTGAGGCTGGCAGCTGTGGAGGGAAATGGTGCAGATGAGGCTACACACAGTCAGACGGGGTGCTGGCAACAGCAAGAGAATCCCAAGTCCAGTTCAGACCATCTCAAGTTCAAGACTCAGAAAACCAGGAAAGAGATGAAACTTGGGAAACCTGAGATTATTGCAGAGGATCAAACCAAGGCTCTCTCAGTGGGAGGCTTGAGCTATGTTTATTCTGTATATTTATTATTCATACTGTGTCTGCCTCTGAAAAAAGATTGAAGGTCACTTGATAGAGTGCTTATTAAGCAAAAGACTTCAGCTTTTCAAGGTCCCCGGAGAGCCTAAGCAGAGTTATCTGGCTCAGTCCCTATGCACAGACTTGGGTTTAAAGAGGGGCTCTCCCTGGAATAAAACCTCTGACTCATGGAGGTGTGATCCCTCTCTGTTTCTTGATGAGCTCTGAATATCCCTATGTCAAGTGGACTCTATATCATCCTGCTAATGGAGCTGAGCCTTTCATTTCAGAGTAGAGTGTATCTGTAAAGGACTCAACTAGGTTCTCTCCTGGAAAGGCAGTATTGAGACCTAACTCATCCATGCTAGATGACTTTCTTCTCATCCCTCCAGCATTTTTAATCTCACATTTCCCCTCCCCAACCCCACCCCCATCCCCAGTAAACCTCCATGAGGTTTGGAAGACGGAGATAAGAAAGAGAATAGACATTTGAGAGTTGACATTACTCATCCTACAGTTTGATAAATATTGTGTTTTATGACCTCCTCCACCTTTCTAATAGCCATTTAGCAAAGTGAGATGCATGAGGTGGTGTATGCCTTTTACATTGTTATTTGATCTAAGGGCAAAAGTTCAAATGCCCAAAGCTCATCTATTAGAAGATATTCCCTGTGAGGTTATATCTAAAGACTTCATGTCTTCTTTTCACTGTACTCAGAAAAACTAAAGTTAAAGTAACTTCATAAGCCCTATCATTCCCATCCAAAACCAACATTTCCTTCTGGTACTTACAAATAGCTCATTGCAAATTCACCACTACAGTCCATTGGATATTAGCTACGTCACATGAACCAAGGGTGCAGCCACATATTGTTCTCTCTGTTGATCTGATGAGTAACAGAAAGTATGCTCAGCACTCTAAAATGAACTCTTATGGCCCGTATACTCAAGCAAGTAGCCTGAGTTCCCACACCCATACCCAGAAAAACATAAATTGTGGTTAAAGTCACATTAGAGGACTCCACTAAATTATGGCTTTGATTAATTGGTTGAGCATATTATGCTTTAGTTCTCTGCTATAAGACTGCTTTAAGTTGCCTAGTGTCCAGATTGAAGGAGAAATACTTGGATATCTTAGCATGGGAGTCCCTTGTTATCACTGAGATTGGGGAGGGGTGGTCAAGGTCCAGGGCAGACCACCAGACCACAATGCTCCTGAGACAGAGAGTGCCCAAAGTTATGTGGCTAAAAGCCTGGCTCAGATACAGCCCCAGGTGAGCCCGTTGGCCGATGAACCTGGCGGTGAAAGGCCGAGTTCCTGGAGACAGACCCCAGCCAAGTTAGAAGTACAGTTACTGTGTTCTAAGAGATTAATGTCCCTTAAGACTTTCAGTGTTTCTGCTGCTTAACTTCTTCCTCTGCATTTGTCTCCCCATCTGCCTGCTTCCAGCCCTACAAGCAGTACAACGTGCTGAATGCCGACACTACCCGAAACCTCATGATCTGCTTCCTCTGGATCATGAAAAATGCAGACCAGAGCCTCATCAGGAAGTGGATTGCTGACCTGCCCTCCATGCAGCTCAGCAGGATTTTGGATCTCCTTTTCATCTGTGTCTCATGTTTTGAGTACAAGGTAGGTGTGGGGTGGCTCCGTTTTAAACTAGTTCTCATCTCTCAAGGTCCATCCTGTCTTGTCACTGTTCCCCTTTGTTTGGGCAATGGAGGCATCAGTACTTTTTCTTATTTCTGTATTAAAATCCATAACCTATTTGCATATGCAACACCTATCTGGATATGGTAATTCCTCAGGGAAAGGGCCCTTGCCTTCTGCAGAGAGAACTCCATTCCTGTTAACAGGCTTTCAGCCACGGGATCCCCCAGAACAGTGTCGCTGTAGAGCACATGTCTGTACTGGCCGACCTCACCTCGGAGTGTTCTGTTGTGAAGAGTGTCCCCGTAGACAGAGATCTCACCAAACAAAACGTCCTTCTTCCTCTGTCCTGTCCAGGGAAAGCCGAGTTCTGACAAAGTCAGTACCCAAGTCCTGCAGAAGTCGAGGGATGTCAAGGCAAGGCTGGAAGAGGCTTTGCTCCGTGGAGAAGGGGCCAGAGGGGAGATGATGCGGCGCCGGGTCCCAGGTGTGTTGGATCCGCCCTTCCCTGTTTTCTCTCAGAGACTTCTGCACCCTTTATGGGAGGAATGCCCTCCCTCCATGAGTAGACACCATCACTTTAGTAAGACACTATGATAGTAAAGACAAGCAGGTTCTGGGATTCTGTGCCTGATGTGTGTCATGTCAGCCCTGTGTCTCTCGAGGGAATGTTGCTTTCCTTCGATCACAGGAACCCCAGAAATGTCCCCAAATGGCATCTTCAGCCTAAAACGTGTCTGTGGTAAAAGATCACCTTCAAGAATGTGAGTCATCGTATGAGACAAATGGTGTCTCTCTCAAGGCTGAAGCCTCTCCACGGGATGCTTGACTTGTCTCCTCGGAGCGTGGTCAATACACGGGGTAGTTCTGGTTTCAAGATCATCTGGCCAAGTCACTCAGGCCACTGTTAGAATGGAACAAATCCTCTCAGGGGCCTCTGAGTGTCCTAGTCCTCCAGAGACCCCACAATACCAGGAATGATCTCAAAGTGGCTGAGCTCATCGCTGTAGAATAGAGCGAAGTGCTCCGGTAGCCTCCATCTGCTTTACTGAGCTCAAAGTAAAACAGAGCAACCGCTCATCCGATGCGACGACGGGACACAGTGGTCAGGAACTTGAAGGGAGCTCAGCATTTACATGTGTAATTGGTTACCTTCATTTGACACCCATCCTGTCCTTTCAATAACTTAGTGAGAAGACCTAGAGTTTCACTGGAAACCTGTGTTCCTGGAAACATGCTCACCGACACTCCAGAAAGGCAGGGGTTCTACTATAGCTCTAGCTTGTCAATCAAAGAGCAAGCCAGCCCAGACAGGAACATGGCCTTTGTCTCTTACCAGTATTCAGCATAGACTCTAACCGAGAAGCGGCGCTGAGTCCTCTTAGTTGACCTTGTTACAGAACTTCTGGTTATCTTGGAGGGTTTCGTGCTAATCACATTCCTGTCATGCATTTAACTCCTAGGGAATGACCGATTTTCATGCCTAAATGAAAATTTGAGATGGAAGAAGGAGCAGACAAATTGGCGGCAAGCTAATGAGAAGCTAGATAAGTGAGTCACTCAGCAACTTTGTGCTACTTTTACCTAAAGTTCCAAACTGTTTTTCCCAGGCTACTTGTATTACTACATCCTTTGAAGGGTAAGAAAATAAATCGTTATGATCTGTGTAAATTCAGTTCATCCAGGGACTCGGTATAATCAAAGGTATAAGGAGTTATGATTTCCAGGTCTTAAACATTTATCACATTGATAAGCATTTAAAGAAAACAACTATTTAGCTTAACAACAGCTGCTGATGGGGATAGCACAAGGTACCAAGACCACATAATTTCAATTTATATTTCCTCTCCAGAAATGTGCACAAAAATGTCTATTCAGGGATATTTATATCAGCATTACATAAATTTATTTTTTAATGAGAAACACTCTAAATGCTCAAGAATAGGGAAATATTAGGTTGGCATTAAAATGTTTTGAAATCATTTTAATGATACAGGAAATGCTTATGATATAGTTCAGTAAACAAAAGAAGGATAGACACTTGATTTTAGAGTAGAATCTTAAATCTCTAATTACATATTGTAAATACATTTTTGAAATATTGGAAAAAAATTTATCAAAATATTTTTAAATATGTTTTTATTGATTTTTAGAGAGAGAGGAAAGGATAGGGATAGAGAGATAGAAACATTGATGAGAGAGAAACATCATCAATCGGCTGCCTCCTGCATGCCCCCTTCTGGGGATCGAGCCCGCAACCTGGGCATGTGCTCTGACCAGGAATCAAACCAGTGACCTCTTGGTTCATGAGTCAATATTCAACCACATGAGACACATCTGAGGGGGGGAAATTTATCAAAATATTAACAGTGATTTTCTTCAGGTGATTTTCTTTTAGAAATAATTGATGTTTTCTTCTTTATGCTTTGCTGTATTTCCTACAATGGATGTATTATGGTGTATATTATCGAAAAAAAATACAAAGTAATGAAAGAAGAAAAATCCTGCTTAGATTGCAATATATATATATATATATATATGCGCAATAATCTGGATATATGAGGACATTAAAGTAAATATGTTGAATATATAGCACATGTCTGCTATTCCTCTTAGCAGCAGGTAGCCCAATGAACCCCTGGGTTTGATGAGGGTTCACTCAGCAAAACATTGCACAGCTAAAGACACCCCTCACTTGACAAGGCCTAGGAAGGGTAACCCCATGATGTGTGAAGCCCCCAACATAAGGGAGTGGAGGGTGGGGCAGACTTGAGTAGCAAGGTTATTTTGTAAGCAAATATAAGTTACTAGCTTTATTGCTGCCACAAGAATGCATCATTCTGGTCCACTTATAGGACTTCTGGGGACCTAATTTATTTTAAAACATTGAACACATTTTTGTTATAGATGTTACTTGGAAAGCCCAGTTATTTGGTCTTATTAATGACATCTATTTGTTCTAGGATTTTTATTCTTGCTCTGTGTCCCCTGAACTGGTTTATAAGATATTTGGTTCTGAGAGTCCATAAGTTCTAGCTCAGGCAATGAACAAACCAAAAAATAGTTTTTTAAACATGCATGCAATACAGACTGCACAGGTGGTTAAGGCATCTACTGTATGCAATTAAAAGAAGAGCTTAATGAGGCATGTTTTGCTTGGGCTGTGTAAATCGATGTTTTGGGCAACTTCCCCTTTTGCTTGCAGAAACAACACCATATGGAGCCTTCCCGTGCAGGGCCCTCCAATTTTCTCTAGGTCGGTTCTCAGCCCTGAGCTCCCTGGTGGGCTGCTTGCTCACTGTCAGAGCGAACGATTCACCTCTGCAGATTGGGGTGGGATCTTTTTTTCTTTTCTTTTAAGAAACCATAGTAAAATTGAGCAGCTCGATATAGAAAACTTTTTTGGAAAACTTTTTGTAATTATGAATAGTGGTGTCTCGCACCATTTTCTTTCAGATCACTTTTCAGTTATTTGGCTCTGTTCCTTTTAGAGCAGTGATTTTCAGCCAGGGCTGTATGTTGGAACCACCAGGGAGCTTTTAAAGCTTCCAGTGCCCAGATGTACCCACGGCCAATTAATTCGGAATCTACAGTGGTGGGGCCCAGAAATAAGTATTTGGTAAAACTCCCAGGTGATTCCCTTGTGCAGTCAAATTTGAGAAACACCATTTTAAAGGAATAGTTAATAGGCTTAAAAAAAACAGATGTGTGGTGGTGATGGTTGCATAGCAATATGAATGTATTTAATACCACCAAACAGTACACTTAAAAATGGTTAAGATGATAAATTTTATGTTATGTGTATTTTACCACAATAAAAAATTGGGGAAGAAGGACTAGGATACTCTAGACCTGCAGGTCCAATATAGTAGCCACAGTAGTAGTGTAAGGGAAAAGTACCAGATTTTGAAGATTTGGTACAAGTAAAATAATGTAAAATATCTCATTAGTAAACTTGATATTAGATTTTGAAGACAGTACAAAAAGATGTAAACTATCTCATCAGTAATATTTCTAGTGATTATACATTGACAATATTATTTGATATATTGAGTTAAACAAAATATATTATAATTAATTTCACCTTGCTTTTTTGTGTGTGTGGCTACTGCAAAGTAGAAAATGACATATGTGGTCCCCGTTATGTTTCTGTTGGATAGCGTTGCTCTAAATCTAAACCTATGAGTAAATTTGTAAAAAGTGGTATTTCTATTTCACTTATTTTACACAAATATTATCACTCAGAGAATGAGAAAAACAAAACAACGTAGGGCAGCTTGGGACCAAAGAGCCTCTCCTAAATGTGAAAAACAAGGAAAATATTTATTCTGAGGCCTGATGGCATGTGAACAACGGCGCTGCCCCTATTGAGTGATGGGGACTCATGAGCAGCTGTGGATCCAGGGCAAGACTTTTGGGTTCACATCATGACCCGCCTCCCCACCCCCCACCCCTGTGCTAACATTTTGGCCCCTGGGACACCTTGGGAAAATCCATTCTTTACACTTCCCTTTCCTGGCAATTAAATTTAGATGAGGCAAAATCTCCTTTCCCAGCTTCACTTGGATTTTATGAAAATGGATGAACTAATGCGTACAATGCTCAGAGTCCTTTAAATGAAACCTAGTAGAGAAGGAGCACTAGGCAATTTCCCATTCCCTAGTGCAGTGGTTCTCAACCTTGGCTGTACATTAGACTCACCTGGGAATCTTTTTAAAATCCTCCGAGATGAGGCCCAGAAATCAGGATTTTAAAAAGATTCCCAGGTGATTCTAATGTGCAGCCAAGGTCGAGAACCACTCCCCTCATGGATAATAACCAGTAACGAACATCTGGGAGGATGTTAGATGGCCCGCCCCACAGGAATGCAATCCTGCTTCCCATTGGAAAAGGACAAAAGGCCCGCACTTGACTATGCAACCCCAAGGCAGTCTCAGGGAGGTCAAGAGACAGCCTCTTCCCTGACCCCTTTCCTAATCCAGCAGCATCATTGCCAGATTCACATCACACCCAGTCTCCTCCCTCCCTCCAATTCCTTGCAGAGGCTGCCCTTGGCTCAGATCTGGAGATGGTTATTCTGTGTGAAATGTAGGAATGGCCCCCAAGGCCTTACGCAGCAGTCTGATTGGCTAGCCTCATTGCTAGTAGCAACCAATAATTGCCTTTCTACCCATCTTGTTATTTCTGTAATTGCCATCATTACTTATAATAATGGGGATGAGGATGGCCTGGAGACTCCACCTAGAAAACCTTTTTAACCAGACACCAACCACAAAAGGCATCCTGCACTCCTTCGTTACCCGTGTTGCCGTTGCTCTGTATTCACTCCAATCCGACTCGTTGCATAGATTGCTATCGCTGTGATACAGCCAGGTTTGACATGTGCTCGAATTTGACCTCTTTTTTATTTCTTAGAACAAAGGCAGAGTTAGATCAAGAAGCTTTGATCAGTGGCAATCTAGCGACAGAAGCAAATTTAATCATCTTGGACATGCAGGAAAACATTATCCAGGTGAGGACAACAAACACTTGCTCTATTCAGCATGAACATACTGAAATTTAATAAAGAATTCTTTATAGAAACTTGTAAGAGCAATAAACATGATCCCTAAATGCCTTTTTTGAAAAAATGAAGTTAGGCAGTTTACAATAGTGTCCGACTTACAAATTCCAGAGATAATGAAAATTCTTCAGGCTTCTTTGAACTTGCTATTCACCTGGAGGAGTTAGATGCTTTATAAGCTGACCCTTGTAGTTAAATCTGCCGGAATGTATCAAATTTATAATGTGAATGCTGGGTTTATCATCCAGTATCCAGAATAAGGATGGTAGCTAGGGGTGTTTTTTGGTGGGTCAAATCCACTTGAGTTATTGATATCTGGTAGAGAAGCTAAGATTATGACTGGGTTAGATGTAAAAAAGAGTGTGTCTGTTTTGCATACAAATTGGAAAGTAATTTATTTGTGCCATAAACTTGCCGTTTCTGCTGTAGAAAAGTGTAGCATCACTGTGAACAGTAATATAATTCATCACACTCACTTCATCTTCTAAGTGAATGTTTCCCCAAATTACCAAGACATCTAGGTGACAGTGGGTTTTTAGTTAACCTGAAAAATGAGTCCTGACATGTTTCCAGTGAGAAGTCATTAGAGTAGAACTAGTATTGCCTTTTGGAGGCCAGAAGAAGAAAACTTGTTGAAATACAGTGGCACTTTAAATATCCAACTCTTTTTTAAAAAAATATATTTTATTGATTTTTTACAGAGAGGAAAGAAGAGAGATAGAGAGTTAGAAACATCGATCAGCTGCCTCCTGCACACCTCCTACTGGGGATGTGCCCGCAACCCAGGTACATGCCCTTGACCGGAATCGAACCTGGGACCTTTCAGTCCACAGGCCGACGCTCTATCCACTGAGCCAAACCGGTTTTGGCATTAAATATCCAACTCTTAAGTTGTCTAAAATCAAGGCAATCATTGTACAAAAATAAAAAGTATATGGCATCTTTGATAACTTAAGTGCTTGGCATCACATTGATTATATCCTTACATAACACAACTTTGAGTGCTATATACTTAACGCCAGTCCTCACAATGTATTTGCAATTTTCAAAGAAAGCTGAAACTTGTCATTATCTTTGGTGGTTTTGATCTTACTGTAGCTGATAAACAAGTTCCTTCAGCCCCTATTGTTCTGGGAAGCCCACAACTGTGTTTTGAAGCTCAAAGGAAGGCTGTACCTTGTATACAAAGCAAGAACATTGCAAAAGCTATTGCCCGGGATTATAACTTAGTTTAACAACCCAGATATAAACCCCAAATCAATGGGGAGTTTGGGGATAGTTATTTAGATGATATGTGTGGTGCTTTACCAAACCCATAAGCTCTTAGATCAAGAGGAATGGAACTTCGGGTCCCCGTGCTGCTTGTCAGAAGCATCTACTTGTGTCTTCACCCCTCAGTTCACAACTCAGGGATTCAGTGATACTGTTCTGTTCCCCCAGGCAAGCTCGGCTCTGGACTGCAAAGACAGCCTGCTGGGAGGTGTTCTAAGGGTTCTGGTGAATTCTCTGAGCTGTGATCAGAGCACCACCTACCTGACTCACTGCTTTGCAACACTCCGTGCTCTCATTGCCAAGGTAAACGCAGAATGCTTGTTTTCTTACTCCTAATTAAGAGTTAAGATTCTCGTCTAGCGTCAGACTTCTCCCTTCAGGTACACAAACCCCACAGCGTCCTGTCTTAAGTGACGCTGCAGTCAAGGTCTTAAGTCTCCCCAGGAAGAGAGCAGATGCACCATGGCGAGGAAAAGAATGGGCTCTCAAACTTGAAACGTGGGCTGAACTGTAGAAATATGGAATGGCCACTCACTGGAGACATCAGAGGAAAAGTCCATTAAGCAACGTTGCCTTTCACCCCTTTTCTTTAATAGTGCCTCTGACTGAGATTGAAGTCCTGTGTATGACACCCAGCAGTAAGCCTTTCAAAATGTCATGCCATAAAACAAGAGAAAGTTTCATCCAGGGAGAGGTCACTGGGGGAAAAAGAAGACACATGTAATACTTTAAACAATAATTTTAAAAAATAACAGAAAGTTTAGAAATAGATTTCTCTTTCTCGCAGCCTGAAGACTATAGATGTTCCTTACGATGGTCTAAGGCAGTTGGCGTTCTCCGGCTTTACTGCGAGTCTCAGTTGGTGCCTTCCACATGGGATCTTTTCCATTTAGAAAGTGAAACTCTGCTCTCCCTAGCAGGGTCATTTTCTCTTTCTTAGTCACCAGTAATTTTTAGGGAACCCAGTAAGTCAGGATCATCCCTTCAGAGTTGTGACTTTGCCAGTGAATGCAACCTGGCTAGCAATGCAATTAATTACGCAGCCCTATTCCTTGTGGTACGGTTCATAATTAAATCTCAACTCCATCATTTCATTTCATCTTCTGACTCAAGTAGCTCATTATCTTTATGGAGCGATGCATGAACTCTTCCGGGCTTTTTGCTTGTCCAAGCAGATATTTGCATATTTCAACAAGCATCCAGTCCAGAAAGTATATGAAAGTGCCTAATAGCCCCTGTGTCTCTCCTAGTTCGGTGACCTGCTGTTTGAGGAGGAGGTGGAGCAGTGTGCGGACCTGTGTCAGCGAGTGCTGCATCACTGCAGCAGCAGCATGGACGTCACCCGGAGCCAAGCCTGTGCCACCCTCTACCTCCTCATGAGATTCAGTTTTGGAGCCATCAGTGTAAGAGCTCAGACCAGCTGGGTGACCCAGAATCAATAGAGAAAGTCAGTGCAAGACATTGGTTGAGGAAATGTTTGCAGGATTGCAATTTACTTCTTCCTATGCAAAGAAAACAATTGACTATGCAGAGGGAGAGCAGCCTTTGTTTAAATTTGCATCCAAAAATGAACATCAAGACCGATGAATGCAGTGTTTTCTACATGGGTGTTTCAATAAAAAATGAATGAATAGATGTAGATTCAAAGCTGTCCTCTGTGGGGGTTGGGGGAAATACAACAGGCAGAATAGAGATTCTGAAGAGGTTGTTTTATTTATAAATTCTGATTGACTGGTTCCATAATGACCTGTGGAAGAGAATTTGAAACTACACCTGAGTTTTCATTGAAGCTTAGCAGCCTTTGGTGCTATTTTATTGCAAAAGAGTCAACTTTTGCTTTAGCTGGTCTAGATATTGATATGTTCTTTTGGAATTTACATTTGTGGTCATGTTCATGAGCATGCTCAAGTGATATTAAAAGATAAATTGGCTCATGGAAGAAAGGCAGGATCCTCAGACTATGTTAGGCATAACTATTAAAAAACCATTAGAACATTCCTCGGGGGCCCTTAGAATAGTCATATTTCCCCCATGGGCCTAGAAGGGAAGGAGAAACAGAAAGTGGCGGCCTACCCAGGGTCCAGAATCTCAGAAATCCTGACCCTGGAGATCGTGTTCTTCTGTGCAGTTTAAATAAAGTTCCAAGAAGAATCTTGGCATGAAAGGAGACATCCTGTGACCCACTTTGCAGGAATCTGCCAGCCTGGCAACAGGGAGGCTGCTCAGGCCTCCATGAAAATTTAATGTCAGAGAAATCCTATTAAGCCATTTAAACAATAATATGAATCTTGTGCAGAGTACACCTCACATTTTATTGAGAGAAAAGGAGATGATAGTTTCAATGATGAGAGTTATTGGTGCCTGGCTCTACTGCCTTCAATGATCTACTAGCTGAGTGCCTCTTACTGTTCCATCTTTTCTTTTAACTGACGCAGAACTTTGCAAGAGTAAAGATGCAGGTAACCATGTCTCTGGCATCTTTGGTGGGCAAAGCACAAGACTTTAACGAGGAGCACCTGAGAAAATCCTTGAGGACAATTTTGGCCTATGCAGAAGAGGACAAAGCCATGCAGACCACTCTTTTCCCCACCCAGGTAGGCTGAAGAGCATGCCTTGTCTCATACATGAATTGGCGATCAGCCAATAATAATAAATTCATATATATGTGTATGTCTGTGTGTATATGCATATATACATACACTGCAATATATTATATATAAGTATACAGTTATACATTATATACTTATATATGTAATATATAAATGTTATATAATATCTATATATATCTATATATATATATATATATATACTAGAGGCCCAGTGCACAAATTCGTGCACAGGTGGGGTTCGGCCAGCCCGCCCCATCGGGGTTGGGGGATGCCGATCAGGGGGCAGGGGCTGGCCCAACACCCTGGTCGAACTCCAGGTTGAACTCCTGGTCAAATTCCTGCTTGAGGGGACAATTTGCCTTTTATTATATAGAATATGTATGTATATATATATGAAGTGCTCAGGTAGCCTCAGTCTCATTTATGTGGGTAGTGAACATTAAGGATCACAGTTGCCAGTCTGTCTTCCTCTGCTAAGGAAGTTTCTGGAATAAAGCATGCTGATTAATGACAGTGTTGCTGTATGTTATAGATAGATAGATAGATAGATAGATAGAGATATAGAGATATAGAGATATAGAGATATATAATGTAGAACCTAAGTTGATGTCCTAAGCTGTCTCCTACTTGGTATAAACAGCCCTGATGTTCTGGATTATACTTTAGGACTCTTCAGGTTGCAAATAACTGGAACTAGTTCACACTAAATTCTTTTTCACCTACAAAGTTGAAGGCCACAGAGGATCCAGTCTAGACTCCCCTCCACTCGCAACCTCTCCTCTCCTAGAGAAGCCTGCTCCTGCTACCCTTGCACTTTCAGTGCAATTCTAACTCATTACCCTGGGCTACAAAGCGAAGATTACTTTTTCTACACTTTTTTGCAGGTCGAGGAACTTCTCTGCAATCTGAATAGCATCCTATATGACACAGTGAAAATGAGGGAATTTCAGGAAGATCCTGAGATGCTTATGGATCTCATGTACAGGTAACCTTCTCTGATGAAATCAAAAGGGTGTCACTTGAGGGTCTAAGGCAGCGGTTCTCAACCTGTGGGTCGGGACCCCTTTGGGGTTGAATGACCCTTTCACAGGGGTCGCCTAAGACCATCGGAAAACACATATATAATTACATATTGTTTTTGTGATTAATCACTATGCTTTAATTATGTTCAGTTTGTAACAATGAAAATACATCTGCATATCAGATACTTACATTACGATTCATAACAGTAACAAAATTACAGTTTTGAAGTAGCAATGAAAATAATTTTATGGTTGGGGGTCACCACAACATGAGGAACTGTATTAAAGGGTCGCGGCATTAGGAAGGTTGAGAACCACTGGTCTAAGGTTTGTCACGGTGGAGTTCTTATTAATGTTATTATCACAGGCCATGTGGGCACACTGTTTTGGATGATACATCCAAAACTGTTTATAGACACTGGTAGAAATTAATTATTCAGAGAGAATTGATTCATGTACAAGTTATCAGGAAGATCTCCCTAATTTAAAGTAAGATGCCCATTTTATAACACTATCTTCCACTTAGTATAGAGTGAGAGAAAAGAACTAGATCAACTGTTATATGAATTATTTCTTATGTGTTTTTACTATTATATTCAGACATACAGGTACAGTTTTATTTTAAAAAATCATATTTTACTCTGTAGCTTAAAATTTTGCTTCGCAGCACTGCCTCGGGAGAAACTACTTACAAAGACAAAATCATTCTGCTATGATGAAATAAGAATGGTAGTACTGCCCTGACCTGTTTGGCTCAGTGGATAGAGCATCGGCCTGGGGACTGAAGGGTCCTGGGTTCGATTCCGGTCAAGGGCATGTACCTTGGTTGCGTTGCGGGCATATCCCCAGTGAGGGGTGTGCAGGAGGCAGCTGATCGATGTTTCTCTCTCATCGATGTTTCTGGCTCTCTAGCCCTCTTCCTTTCTCTCTGTAGAAAATCAATAAAATATATTTTTTTAAAAAAGAATGGTAGTACTTTTCTCTTCTGTTTTTTTGAGAGAAAGGAAAGAAAAGGAAGAAAACTGCTAGAGATTCATTAACATAAATATCATTTTATCAGGTCTCTTTTTTCCCATAAAGCTTTAATTAAATGCTGTTCCTTGGGGTCCAAAACATCTTAGACATGGAGTGAAACCAGCTGGACTGCTAAATGTTGGCCTTTTCTCTCATATTCTGAATGTGTAGGTAAACTCTGGGAGGGGAATTTCTTGGGGAGAAAAAGAAAGTGGCCACACACAGTAGAAAAACAGTGTCATTAACCAGTTGTCCTTGAAACGTTCTCACTCTGTCCTCAGAATTGCCAAGAGTTACCAGACATCTCCCGACCTGCGGCTGACCTGGCTCCAGAACATGGCAGAGAAACACTCCAAGAAGAAGTGCTACACGGAGGCCGCCATGTGCCTGGTGCACGCGGCTGCCTTGGTGGCGGAATATCTGAGCATGCTAGAGGACCACAGCTACCTCCCCGTGGGCAGCGTCAGCTTTCAGGTGTGGGGCACGTTCAGCTTTTCCTGCAGGGTAGTGCTTCTCAACTGGGGGCAATCCCCCCTCTCACCCGCCCCACCCCAGTCCAGAGGCATTTGACAATGTCTGGAGACACTTTTTGATATTACCATTGGGGAGAGGAGGGAAGGTGCTACTAGCATCTAATAGGTATTAGGGAGGGATGCTGCTAAACACGCTACAATGCTTAGGATAGCTCCCCCGACAAAGAAGTATCTTGCTCCAAATATCAATAGTGCCAAAGCTGAAAAACCTTCTTTAGTGTATTCTATTTGCCTCTTCTCATTGCTGTGCCATCTTGGTTTGTTTGGTTTATTAAATTATTGATTACAATAAGTGCAGAGGCACTTTAGACATTACCAAACACTTTCACATCTGTGACTTCATTTGACCTCCCCACCAACCAGTGAAGCAGGCAGACAGATAAAGAAACTGAGAGAGCATTTTTTCTAAGGTTATTTAAACGCTTTCTCAGAGACTCATAGTTGGCACGGTATACTGACAACCATGAGAGAATTTTCCAAACATTGTAGAAACGATTTCCCTCATGGCCCATTCCTTGGATTACACTCCCCAACTCTGTAGTATTCCACTCCCTAACCCAAAAATCAAGGAAGAACCAAACTGACATGATAAGGGAAAAGGGGGGCTGAATTAATATTTTCTCATGATAGGCTGAATATTGCCCATAGTCAGAAAAGGGAGCTTGTCTGCCAGGCTGAAGATTGGTTCAGGGTAGGATGCTAAGAGGCCACTGGGACTGCTTTTGCTAAATGGTTTAACACAGTATTTAGAGGAAACAAAAGTGTTATGAGTACTTTTCTTTTAAGAAACATAATCTGTAGGATTGACCAACCCTAAAACCATGAACAATATAACGAGTACAGTAATTGAGCCCTTTGCAAGCCAGACTCACAAAGTCATTTACAAGTGTTTGCATTATTCTTGTTTGAACTTACATGATTGGTTTTATAAAAGGCTTTGTTCTCATTATTGTTTTTCAACGTAATTTTGTGATGCCATGTGAACCAGAAAGAGGGGGCAATTGAGAGTAGCTTTCACAGGCAGAGAAAATAAGTCACTGAGTCTGTTGCTGGTGGAGCCAGGAGTTTCTGTTTCCCAGAATACTGTCCACCTGCTAAGCTGGGTATTGCCTCATATTAGTAACTCCTCTTTTCTTATGGTCTTCAATAACAGAAATATTCTATTTTTTTCATTCTCTGCAAGTAAATTACATTCTCAATTCAGAAATACTTCTTATAAAAGTCAAACATTTAATTCTCATCCCATAAAAAAATCACATTAGGTTTTTGAATCACAGAAAAGTAAAGAAAGTTATAAAAATCATTTTAGATGTATCTACTTCTTTCGTCCAATTTATTTTGGCCACTTGTTATTATCAAGGGTAAATAATTATCAGTGATAGGCTTTCAGTGCCCCGAAATCTTTAGATCTATCACTTAGTTTTGAATTGTATTGTCCTCTTTTCTTGTTTCATTAGCTGAACTATTATTCTTTTATACTTTTTCTCAGTTGTTCTATTTTATGTTTATCACTTTAATAATTGGTAATCCTTACCATTTTAATTTCACCAAGAATTTGGTTGATTTGCTTATAATAAGTCAGGCCAAGGTGAGATAGAATAGTTATTCTAGAACCAACAGAAAACTTCACATTGTTCCTGCATTGAGGGGTGTATATAGCTGTATTTTTTAATATTCTTTATCCATTCATTCACTTAGATGATATTTATTAAGCACCTGTTTTGTCCCCATGAACTTTACATTCTCACCAGGGAAAGTGACATCATATAACTATTTCATTCCTTACTTACTTATAATCATAGTTAATGCAATAATAAAGTTGCTATGAATGTTTATAATGTGACCCAGCCTGGAGGTAAAGGAAAAACTCAGAAGAACAAGGAAGGCAAAGGGGAGGGCAGAAGGAACTGAGAAGTGCGAGGTCTTCGTGATACACAGAACACGGTGAATTAGGTGTTCTCAGCTACAGAAGAGAAGCCAAATTATGTTGATGCTTTTGAGCCAATTTTCTCTCAAATGAGACATACCACATCCATTTGGAAATATATGCTTGCAGGGGATGGAACACCTAACCCACAGTGACAGAAGGAAAAAATGGAATTTATCAGCTAGCATGAGGCTGTAGCACCTGCCAAACTGAACCTAAGGACCCAAACAATGTCATCAGAACTCAGTGTCAAAACCATTTCCTGTCTCTGCTTTCTATTATGTCATCTTCATTCTTCACAGGCTTCCCACACTCATTGAGAAACACTTAGGCTTACATCTTCCCAGGTTCAAGTCCAGGAGAATAGACAGATGCCTCATTTCTAGCAGTTGCTGAGAAAGCCTCAGTGCATCTTATTGGTTCTGACGGGGTCGTGTTCTCATGCCTGAACCAATCAGAATGGCCAGAGGAATGGAATGAGAAGTGGAATTGGCTGGGCCAGAGTTGAGGTCCACACCTGAAGTTATGGATGGTTCTCCAGGAGGCTTTACTGTGTAGAAGGATGAAGGAATTCTGGCAGCATTAACAACAGATGTTCAGTGTTGAGTTCTTAGATGCTTTGTGCTTTAGTTTTCAACCTTGTTATGCTCCAATAAAATTGAATTTGGGGGGAGGTGGGGGCAGTTAGAGATCAACCAAAGGACTTGTATGCATGCATATTAGCATAACGAATGGACACAGACACTGGGGCGGTGGGTGCTTGCCCTCGGGGGTGGGAATGGCTGAGGGGGGACGATCGGGAAAAAAAGACACATGTAAAACTTTAGGCAATAAAAAAAAATTTAAAAAATTGAATTTTTGGAAAAGAATTGTAAACTAGAGATAAATAAATCTGTGAAAGAGAAATAACTTTGACACCACTGAATTCTATAAAACTGAGATCATTGAAATGCTATGCCCCAGAGTACAATATTTACTCCACAAATGTAGATATGGATGCAGTCTCAGATACTGCTGTTACTGTTACCTCCTAATTCTGAAGCCAGGAAAGTCTGCCCAGAATCTTTTTCCTATGACTACAGTTAATAAAGCTATATAACTTCAAATCTGTTCCTCTGCATGTAGGAAATTGCATACAGTTCTAATAGTATTTGCTTTGGGGGTTATTAGATTCTTTCAAATGAATCTTTTGGACCTTCTGTTATCTCCAATCCAGAAACATCATAATAGACCAGGTTTGGAAGAAAGATTGGCTACAAAAGATTCTGAAAGCCTCCTATATTCCTAAAACCACATTACAATATTGGAGGTGAAGACATAGGACCGTAACAACTCTCTTTTCCTAGATTGCTAAGGTAGATTCACTTGATCCTGCTAGCCAAGCCAGGAGGCAGACTTATATTACTCCAAAAGCCAACTCTGATCCATTGGAAGTGGCTGATAGAGTACTATGCTGAGAAGACTTTTGAGACTATATCTAAGCTTCAGGGGAAAGAGTGCTATGATTGATTAGTTATGCCTGCCATGAGTGCAGGAATAGGAAGGGGCATGTATGCTGTTTGCAATTCCTTAAGCTAGAAAGATTTCCCATTTCTTTCATGCTCCATATGCATTTCTTCCACAGCTGGAAGACAGGTTGAAGAAAATGATTCTTGACCTCTCAGGTCCAGAGCTGGGAAGAGGCATTTGAGGCAGTAAGGCAGAGATTTAAGGAAGTACTCTGAGGGTCAAGCAATTTCAGGGTTAGCACTTCCACAGCCCCGAGAGTAAGTGCCGCCCTGTGTTTCTCGGGGGTTCACCCTAAACCTGGCCTCAGCCACTGCATTCTTTGCCAGAGACTTCAAACTCTACAGTTTAAGTAAAGGAAAGGCATGTAGAAAGTAACAAAATGTTTGGAGTAAAAAGGATAACTGCTACAGTACCATAAAATTTTCCATGGAGAAGACATTCTAATTTGCTACTGTCATATAATATTGTGGTTCTTCATCTGAAAGTCAAGTTAGGAGGAGCAATGTTCAGAAAAACACCCCAAAAAAGTAAGAGGTTCATTCAGCTGGTGAAACGAGAAGTCTGGTCACCTGTTATTTGGCCTTTGCCTTTTAAAAACCATGACCCCAGCTGGATGTCCCTTATGGTTATTTCCCTAAATGTTGTTCAACTGTTGTTATATTGAGGTAGGTATCCTTCCTATAGCTCCTAATGGTTATTAAAAAAAAAAGAAAATTGTGAGTTTTGAAGGCCTGTTGCTCATATGTTCTCTCAGAATGATGAATCGCCAGGGCCTCTTCCCGGGGGAATCACAGGCCTGGACGGGACAATTACAGGCTTGCTGCAGATCTTTGAGTGTGGCTCTCATCGCGACATTTGGGTCCCCGTGGTGCCTTTTGTTAGCAGGGTTTCCCTGTTCTCCAAGCTTATACTTTCATTTCTTTCAGAATATTTCTTCCAATGTGCTGGAGGAATCTGCAGTCTCTGAAGATACCCTGTCGCCGGATGAGGATGGCGTGTGCTCAGGCCGCTACTTCACGGAGAGCGGCCTGGTGGGCCTCCTGGAGCAGGCGGCCGAGCTGTTCAGCACGGTGAGTGCACACGGGAGCCTGGCCTCACGCTGTGTTGAATTCCGGGTGCTGTGAATGTGGCCTTAATGGCCAAGCCAGTCCCACTTTGTGAGGACATATGCAGGGGTGTGCAGGACAAGGGATGGCCAGGACAACTTTGATGGCTGCAAATTGCACCAGCTCTCCAGGGAGGTGAGAAAGCCTTTCACCACTGCAACAGTCTGCTTTCACCGCATGCTCATTGGCTGGGCAGCAGTTTCACAGCATTATTTCCTTTTAATAGGGCTGGAAGCGAAGCCACAGAGAGGTGGAATGGCTTGCCCAGGGCTACACAATAAATGATGAGGCATGTTCTCCCTGCCTCATTTTCCCTCTCAGAGAGGAGAATATTGGGGGAGAGGGAAGGAATAAATAGGCAGTGTCTTCCTTCCTAATAACTGAGGATCGCCCTCAGGATCTTCACGGCCAGGTCCAGCTCGCAGAATGTGGGAGCGGAAACCACTACGGCTCCCTTCATTGACCTAATCTGGGTCTAAACACTCCTAACAAAGGAAATATATGTAGATTAAGTCAGCGATTTTCAACCTTTTTCATCTCTCATGGCACATAAACTAATTACTAAAGTTCTGCAGCACACCAAAAAATATATTTTTTGCTGATCTGACAAAAAATGTAATTCTGATTCATTTACACCAGACAGCTATTGTTGTGTTGACTGTTTTTTTGTGTTGTTGTTTTGGTTTTATTTTTTGACAATCTAAGGAAAAAGAGGTCAATGCCCCTGACCAGATAGTCATGTACTGCATGTTTTAAAAATTCTTGTGTCCTACCAGTTGAAAGTCTCAGGGGATTAAGTCACTGAGATTCAGGGCAGGGGAGAAAGTCTCTTTCCCATTTTCATTGTAATAATCTTCCTCTTCCTTAAATATTTAATACTCCACTATATCTAGGTGATTAATTTTTATTTCATACTTATGTTTTTTTCTTTTCTACTTTTCAATTCCAAGTTTCCAACCAACAACTTCTATGTGTTTTAATTATTGTTTTAACTATATTCTTATTTCTTTTTTCCTGACTTCTTTTTCAGGATTCAGAAAAAAAGTCCAATGTACTCCTATTTTTTCTGAAATTTAAGAAAATAAACTATTAGACTCCTACTAACTCCTTTCAGGCATACATTGAACATCTGGTCATGAGGGGGCCCCTGATGACATTTAAGTATGCTAAATCTGCCTTCCTAAATTGCTCTTATTTTCTGCTCCAAATCTCCTGTTCTTTTTTTCAGTGAAAACCCCTTTCCTTGCTTAACATCAGCGTAAAGAACTATTTAGCATGTGTCTAGTTCAGTTTGAGTGCTATATAGCCATGCCAAAGATGCTCAGACATCACTTCTGCTCTGTAAAATACCCTGGTGCCCATAATAAACCCATTCTTCAGCACTGGCAGGTGTCACTCAGTGGTTAGAGCATTGGCCCACACACCAAAGGGTCATGGGTTCAATTCCGGGTCAAGGGCACGTACCTGAGTTGCAGGCTCCAACCCTGTCCCAGTAGGGGCACATGCAGGAGGCAACCAATCGATGTGTCTCTCTCACATCAATGTTTCTCTCCCCCCCCCCCCCCCCCCACTTCTACTTTCTCTAAAAATCAATGGAAAAAATATCTTCAGATGAGGATTAAGAAAAACAAAGAAAAAAATTCTCCAGTACATAATGAATTCTGGTTTCTCTTCTTAAGTTTCCAAGGATTAAACTCTCTTTGATTTTCTTCTCTTTCCAAGGGAGGATTGTATGAAACAGTGAATGAGGTGTACAAACTGGTCATCCCTATCCTGGAAGCGCATCGAGACTTCCGGAAGCTGACCTGCACTCATGACAAGCTGCAGAAGGCCTTTGACAGCATCATTAGCAAGGTAGCTGGGGATCCTGGCCAACACAGTTCCCTAGCAGCAGGTGACCCTGACCTAGAGATGTTTAGTCCTCCTTCCTCTCTAGGGAGTGATCTACCTTGAGCACATCATGACTCTAGTTCTCACCTTCCAAACAGAAAAGGGCTGGGAACAAACAAGAGCACTGACCCCAATTCAAAGTATGAAAGAAAGCTGCTCAAATTACTTCACAAGCCGGCAATGTGAGAATCTTTTAGATTCACTTAAAAGAAGTCCTAGAAATTTTTCATGGGATTTCTTTTGTTATTATTTCCAAAATTCATTTTATAAACATTAAAATTTTTAAGGCATGATTTGTGTTTATACTTTCCATAGGAATGAACTGCTTTATAACACAACAGTGAAAGACTCCCATCCTTTGCAATGCAATGAATCCTCTTGAAGTACATAACTTAGGAGAGGTTTTCTTATTTTGCTCATTAGGGTCATAAGAGAATGTTTGGAACCTACTTCCGAGTTGGTTTCTATGGATCCAAATTTGGGGATTTGGATGAGCAAGAATTTGTTTACAAAGAGCCTGCGATTACCAAGCTTCCTGAGATCTCTCATAGACTAGAGGTAAGAAAAGTGACTCTGTGTGCATGGCCTTGTATACTTTACCAAAAAAGTTAGAGTTGGTCATTATGAAAAAAGACAGTCATGGATTTATCTTTGATCTCTATATACATTTTCCCACATTGCATTTATAATATGAAGGTATTAGGTGAGATCATGAGGTAAAGCAAGATTTGGATACTTTTCTCCTAAGATTCTGTGTATGCTTGTCAATGTTTGTATATTTATAGGGTGAATATTTATTTTCCAGACTACCCAAAACTCAAAGTCATGTACTTTCTTGTAACCCTTGCCAAATTTTAGTAAGAGATTTTCAGATTGAAGATTATTACCTTGACTTTGAAGTAATCCGGCCAAATGACTAAATTACCCTTTGAAAATGCTATGGCCATCCTTTTGGTGTCACTGGACAACACATCCCACTTCTGACACAGAGATGCTCATAGTAGCCACACCATGGACTGTGGCATAACGAGCTCTTCCTGCTGATCCAAGGAAAATAAGAGTCAGTATCACAACCTATGGGCTGGCAGCCCCAAGTTCAACCAGCTGGTACTACATATGACCCAGCATGTAGCAGAAGGGAGCAACATGTTCCTGGAGGAAAGGCTGAAGAAAAAGGGAAACAGCATAAAGAAAAGTGAGGGAGAAAAAGGAAGCAAACATTGAAAGAGCCAAGCACCAAGAACTTAGGAGGAGAGTCAAGGAGTGCCCCCCAAAACAAAACTCTCTCAGGGTGAATAACTGGGGTCCCCTGAAATGCTGACAGCCATTAACCAGAGATTCACTCCTCGCTATTGCTTTGCATTTAGGTCCCACTATGACTATAAAACTTAAAACACCTTTGTTGCCAAGTTTCTTCTCACTCTATCTATTCATGCCAACTAAGGCAAGGGACTTTAATCCTTACGTGGCTCAAAGAAGCAACGGCCCAGAGTAGTCAGGTGACTTACCCAGTCATTGAGCTCATGAGGAGAACTAGCAGTTGACCCCAGGATACTTGGCTTCTTAATATTTCCCCAACTTAGGGCTAGAGGTATATATTTGGTCTTCTTGTGCGCTGTAGTTTGTCACATTATGGAAAGGCTAGTGACCTCCAAGTTCCTAGGGCACAACAGGCAAGAAGTGAATAGTGCCATACCCCTGGAGCCGCTTCAGGAAATAGGATGGCGCTGGTTGCATTTGAGGTGAAGCATGCATACTGTACGGAAGCATGTATCGGTTTGCAATGCTGCACTTCCTTGTGTTTTTACTTTTGTCTCAGGAAAGGCTGAACTTGCCTCATTAGATCAGAGGGACTTTCAGTGATCAGTAAGCAAGTTGTTCCTTACACTTGTTCCAACCTTATTCTACTTCTGAGAGATGAAGACTTGCATTACATTAAAATAACCTTTCTAATCTGTCCGTTTCTCTTACCTAGGGATTTTATAGTCAATGCTTTGGTGCAGAATCTGTGGAAGTGATAAAAGACTCTGCTCCTGTAGACAAAACCAAGCTGGATCCTAACAAGGTATGGGGATGTTTGCAAAATATAGCCACCAGGCTCTGATTCCCTTTGCTCTACCCCAAGAACATAAAATGACCTTCTCTGGTGGGCTCTCCAAGTCATTTCAGTGCAGCCAAGTCTTTCTGTCTAGGGTTCAACTACTATTTGTTTAGATTTTAAGAGAAACGACACTCAAAGGTAGGAATCACAATAAAAGCTACTGCTCATTAAACACCAGCTCTGTACCTGGGACTGCATTAGGCCCTTTACATACATCATTGCATTCTCCGATGACCCTTTGAAGTAGGTGTAGTTATTCCTATTGTACAGGCAAGAGAACTGAGGTGTGAAGTGGTTAAGCAACTCTCCATGGTCACTCGAGTGCCGAAGCCAGTACTCAAACTTAGAGCCCTTCATTCTCAAAACCGTACTATTAATAAAACCCTCAATTTAAAACATGTTAAGAAGGTGCACCCATTCTGGCTGGGTGGCTCAGTTGGTTTGAGCATCATCCTGGATACCAAAAGGTTGCAGGTTGGATTCCCGGTCAGGTCACATACATGGGTTGCAGGTTCAATTTCTGGTCTGGGCATGTACGGGAGTCAACCAATCAATATTTCTCTCTCACATTGATGTTTCTCTATCTCTGTCCCTCCCTCTCTCCCTCACCCCTTTTCTATCTTCCCTTCCTCCTTCCCTTTCTTCTTCCCTTCTTTTCTCCTCCCTCTTACACCCCCCCTTCTCTCTCCCTTCTCGTCTCTAAAATCAATAAACATGTCCTCAGGTAAGGATTTTTAAAAAATGATGCAACCTTCTCACTGACAACTTTTTCAGGCTGCAGGTAGTCCTTCCAGGCAAGTGCAGGCGAATGTGCTATTGGGGAATGATGCAAAGGGCTTGGCGTTCAGTTTCCTCACTTCTCATGTGAGGGTGTGTCCTGTCTCACCCCTAACTAGGTGGACTACAGTACACTCTGACACTCACCACAGGAGTTCGCATCACACACCACCAGTGACAGGCTCAGTCCTCCATAGGACTGCTCTCACTTGAGATACCAGCCTCAAATAGGGCCCCTGAGCTACCCTCACTTCTATCTAGATGGGTACAAACCTGGACATTCCTGTTCACCCCTCAGATTAGATAATTCACTAGAATGGCACAAAACTCTGAAAAGTACTACAGTGGGCCCTTGACTTACGAGTTTAAGGAGCTCGTTAACTCAAATTACTCTATCAACTCAATGCAAAAAATTTGGCCAAGAGACAACTGGTATCTCAAAAAACTCGTTAGTTGGGACACTTGTAAGTCAAGGCCCCACAGTATACTGACACTGTGCCTAGAAATGCAAAGATCAGATATATTCTTTACTAGAGGCCCGGTGCACAAAATTCATGCACAGGTAGGGTCCCTAGGCCAGGCCGGCAATCAGGGCTGATCTGTGGGGCGACCAGCAGGACAATTGGGGAGGAGGGGGCTGGCACCCACCTTGGCTGGCCTGGGGCCTGTGGGCTGGGGGCAGTTCCTGCATTAAGCGTCTGCCCCCTGGTGGTCAGTCAGCATCACAACAACCGGTTGATCCACTGGTCGTTCTGCCATTCGGTCAATTTGCATATTGGGCTTTTATTATATAAGGTTACACCACAGAAGGTTGCCTTCTGCCCAGCCCATAGACATATGTTAATGAGAGAGTGTTCTAAACTGTTGGAAATAATGCAAGGCCAAGGAATTATTAAGGGTTGGGGACAGAGGAGTAGTTGCAATCTGGCAGGGCTACACGATGAAGAGTCCATACTCTTCTCCCAGCACTGTCCTCCAGGATATTAAGAAGATGATGCAAGTAGGGAGGAATGGGCCAAATGTAATAGTTTGTTTTTCTGCATATTTCAGAAGACTTGCTCATTTTAGACACACCCCCTAGTCTAGGTTTGAAGCATTAACTGGTCAGACCTGAGCTAAGCTTCAGACAGAAATGTTTGAGGTCTTTGAAAGTGGGAAAGTGCCCACAATGATCTGTGCACAGCACATGCTCTGGAGAGTCACTGGTGACACCCCTGACACAAGGTGCTCTTCTTCCCTCTTTTAAAATGCCCTGAGTAGGTTGTGAGAGTTTAAATAAGAAACTGAACCCAGAATTATGACCAGATTTCATCACACTAAATAGTGATTTATGCTCTGAGATCAGTGACCTCACCCATCCATTTCAGTGAGCGGATGTTGTAAACGCTATGGTCATCGTCATTGTTGTAGTTTTTTAAAGAGACCTTCTTTCTTAGTTAAGTGCCCTCATTCACTCTGCGTGTGTGTGTGTGTGTGTGTGTGTGTGTGTGTGTGTGTGTGTGTTTTAATGGGGTACATGCAATAAAAATTGGCTCTTTTGGTGTTCTATGAGTTTTGACAAACACATGTAACCACCACCATGATCAAGATATGTAAAAGTTGCATCACCCCAAAGTATTTCCCTCTGCACCTCTGTGGCCATTTCCTCCCTTTGCTTTAAGCCCCTGCCAGTCACTGATCTGTATTCTGTCTCTGCAGTTGTTCCTTTTCCAGAACGTCATGTCAATGACATTCTACAGGAAATCCATGGAATCCCACGATAGCCTTTTGAGTCTGGTTTCTTTCACTTAGCACAGTGCACTTGAGACTCATCCATGCTGTGGTAGTTTGATTCTTTGTATTGCCGAGTAGTATCCCATTGCCTGGATGTGCCACCATTTGATTATCCATTCCCCACTTGAGGAACATTTGGGTTGTTTTTAGTTTTGTCTATTCTGAATAATGCTGCTGCAGACATTTGTGTACAGGTTTTCACTTGAACATATGTTTCCATTTCTCTTGGGGATGCACGTGCAGTGGGATTGCTGGGTCGTGTGGTCAGTGTAATCTAACTGTTTGGTAAAGTGACTGTACCGTTCTGCAGACCCACTGTCAGTGTATGAAAGTTTCAGCTGCTCCCCATCTTTGTCAGCACTTGGTGTTGTCAATTTCATTTCGTTTGGCCATGCTACCAAATGTGCAGCAGTCATGGTTGTTCTGGGAAGGAAAGTTTGTCTCTTTGGACTAGCAGTTTGCAAACTCTCATACCAAGTTCCAGTTGGATCAGTCACGAGGGGTGGCTTGTGGGTGTGACTTTACAGAGACACACTGCCCTCTCCTTCTCGCTGTGCTCTCTCTCCCTGGGGTGGAGAGGAGGCCTGGCTGATTGCTGAAGTTTCCCTGATGCACTCAGCTTCTGTGGCCGTAGGGAACTCAGAGGGTGGTGCCTCGGCGCTGGTTCCAGCATGCCTCTCCAGTGCGTCCTGGCTGGCTGTTTGCAGAATCGCTCATCTCCTCCTTCCCCTACCTTTTCTCCCTCAGGCCTACATACAAATCACTTTTGTGGAGCCTTACTTTGATGAGTATGAGATGAAAGACAGGGTAACCTACTTTGAGAAGAATTTCAATCTGCGGAGGTTCATGTACACCACCCCCTTCACCCTGGAGGGGCGGCCGCGGGGAGAGCTGCATGAGCAGTACCGGCGGAATACCGTGCTGACCACCATGCACGCCTTCCCCTACATCAAGACCCGCATCAGCGTCATCCAGAAGGAGGAGGTAATGGTCCCCGCTGGGGATGGGCTCTGGACTGAAGCTGTCACTGAATGAGTGGGCAACACAACCCTCCTTCATGGCAGACTGGAGTAAAGTCTAAAAAGGGACACACTGGAAATACCATTTTAGTGGCTGTTCTCATTCTTGTGGTGCCAGGGAATTCCATTGAGGCAGCTACGTATTTCATAGCACTACTTTATATTTAAGTAGTTTCTATTTTAAAGTTCTATCTTTAATATAAATGTTTACAGAATTATAATTTAAATATGTATTTTAATGATACATTTGTATGAACTGTATATATTTACATTTTAAACACTTTGTGTTAAGTCTTTATATCTGTAAAGGCTTACAGGTGAGTTAGGCGCAGTCGGGTGGTTAGTTATTAGAGACAGGAACGGCAGGCAAGCAGCCCCAGGGCCAAGGGGTGAAGCTGGAGGAAGGGCTCCACGCAAAGTGGATAAGGAGGCCCACGGCCTCCCAGGCCCAGCTTCCTCCTGCGACATTGCTCAGCCCCCTGTCTTCATTCAGTTTCCTCATCTGCACACTGACAGGAAGGACCCCTCTCTCTTCTGGGGTTCTGTGTACGGGAGACGTCTCATCCATGGGACTGATCAAGAAAGTATCTCAGGCCACAGATTGTTCAAAATTAACCGTATTTTAAACATTTTAGTTTTACTTTGAAACACATCCATGTACACTTATTTGTCATTTATTTTATACAGGGCCAAACCTTCTCTGTGATTTGGGGTTGGGCTATCACAATTCAGCATTGTCTTATGTAAACCCCACCCATAATGCACTGTCTATAACTTTCAGTTTTTATTTACATAAAGCAGAGTGAGAGTTTAAAGATACTTGCTGGCAGAATCCTCCTGGATTTTTATGAATTTTTTTTTAACCCTAGCCTTTTATAGTTGTCTTGTGCACACCTAATATGGCAGGAATTTTTATAGCAACTACTTTTCATAATGCTTTGCCCAAGCAATCAGCTTGGTTTTCATAGAAACAACTCTTGCCCTTTCCACACCCATAGTTTGAGCATTATTAGATTAGGTCATTCAAATAACAAGTATAACAGGCATAATCAAGTTGGTTAATAAACACAGGTGAATTGTGATGACTACACACCTCACTGGGCAGAAGCAGAAGTGACTGAGCTCACTGGAGAGTGGCCCACATGCTCAGGTGTTCAGCAAGCGCGTCAGATAGTGGGTTTCACAAGGGCAAGGAAAGCCTGAACTAGTGACTCCGTTAAGAGGAGGATGGGTTCAAAGGCATCTGCTGTATTTCTTATTGTTTTGGACTTTGGAACACTAGGACATAAAGGCATAGCACAAAAATAAACCCATGGTCCCAAGAGGAGCCTTTATAATTTTTCTTGGCCATCTGTTGTTCTCTGAGAACTTTAATATATTCATTTGTTAGGGCTGTTTTAACAAAGTCCCACATTGCGTGGCTCAAATAACAGAAGGCATCTGCTGTATTTATTGCCTCCTAGTTCTGAAGGCCAGAAGTCAAAATTCAAAGTATTGGCAGGGTTGGTTCCTTGTGAGGGCTGTGAGGGAAGGATCTGTTTGAGGCCTCTCTCCTTGACTTGTAGATGGCCACCTTCTCCCTGTGTCTTCATATTATCTTCCCTCTATGCATGTCTCTGGGTCCTGATGTCCTCTTCTTATAGGGACATAGGTCATACTGGATTAGGGCCCTTTTTAATGACCACCTTTAACTTGGTTACCTCTGTAAAGACCTTATCTCAAATAAGGCCACATTCTGAAGTACTAGGGCTTAAGACTTTGATATAGGAACTTAGGGGGACATGAATTCACTCATAACATTCAGGAAGGATCATATCCTTAACCAGCAGAGCTTAGCAGCCAGCAGATTGACCCTTAAGAGAATTCTGTTTACTAGGAATGCACCTTCAGGGTAGTTGGGGAAGGCACACCTGATGCCAAAATCTTGAGTTATAGTGGGAAAGAAAATCTTGAGTGCTCTATTTTTAATAGCATGGATTTTAAATGTAGACATTATTACGATCAGATTCTGGCCTTCTCACTTACTACCTGTGTCATTTTTATGGCACTGTCTTCACCTTACAACTCCCTCTTGGACTATAAAATGGAGAAAATAAGGAGGTTGTTTAAAGGAGTAAATAATAAGCGTATGCAAAGTTCTTGGAACATAATAAGCACTCAAAAAATGTTAGGCCCTTCCTTCCTTTTAACCTTTCCAGATTATTTTAAATTACTCTGAAAGCCTCTTTAGTTTCTCTTCAAACCCAGGTGCCCTCTGTCATAGCTCCAGGTTTTCCATGGCTTATAAGATCTGAAAGTGACTTTCCTACATTTCTGTCTTATGTTCAGTTTGTTTTGACACCAATCGAAGTTGCCATTGAAGATATGAAGAAGAAGACCCTGCAGCTGGCAGTTGCCATTCACCAAGAGCCCCCTGACGCCAAGATGCTTCAGATGGTGCTGCAGGGCTCCGTTGGAGCTACCGTGAATCAGGTCAGCAAAATGAGCTAGTGACAGCTCCTCTGGTTCTTATTATTTTGATTTTCATATGTTTGCACCTTCCTTCCTTGAGGTTCATGGGGAGTCTGATCAGCACACAAATAATGTTCCTCAATTTGGGCTGAAGACTTGTGAGGTTCAGAACACTTTGAGTGACCTCTTCTGCTTATGCAACAATCCAAGGTAGAAAAGAAATCCTGGAGATTGAGTGGACCATCTAAGGCAGTGGTTCTCAACCTTCCTAATCTCAACCTTCCTAATGCCGCGACCCTTTAATACAGTTCCTCATGTTGTAGTGACCCCCAATTTCATTGTTACAAATTGAACATAATTAAAGCATAGTGATTAATCACAAAAACAACATGTAATTATATATGTGTTTTCCGATGATCTTAGGTGACCCCTGTGAAAGGGTCGTTCAACACCCAAAGGGGTCGTGACCCACAGGTTGAGAACTGCTTATCTAAGGAGTAGCATTTTCTGACTTGGGACCAGACTCAGCAATATGATTGAGACCTGGGGTCCTATTGAAGAATGCTTAGTCGTGACCAATTTAGCCAGAGTTGTTGCAGGGCTTGAGGCTAATCTAAGAAACCTATAGGAGAATGAGGAAAGGGTCTGGAACATGCAACTTCTGGGTCAGTCATCAGATGAAGCCAGCATGCCAGGAACCTTGCTAACCAGGAGTGACCTGGGACCAGGCTTCTTGGGCCACGTTAGATCAGACTGGATCTTCTCAGACCCATTAGAATCCTGACTCCCAAATTCAGCATGGATTAATTAACCCAGTCTCAGATGGAGGAAGATGCCAGCTTAGTACTCTGTCCACTGGACCAGTTTAATTTCAGACCTAAATCCGCTCTTGTCCACACCTCCACACTCAGAAACTCTTGAGCACTGTGACTCTTTCCTCACTCAGCACAATTGGACTCCCCTGCAAAATTCTGTGTCCACATAACGTCAAGGGAACAAAACTAGCAGAGAAGAGAAATGACTATTATATTTCCAAGATCAGAAAATATTAGGAAGCTTTTGCTTTTGTAAGTCCCAATCCTTTGATGAAAATAGAAGACTGTATCAGCCCACAACCGTGGACTACATATGTATTCTACATTCCCCTCTAGGGCAACTGAGCAAATGAATCTGAATGGAAGGAGCAAGACAATCTCCATTTTTATAAAAGCAACTCAAAGCACATACCCTTCGATGTAGTATCGTTATCTTTATATGTTCAAAGAAACCTATTATTAGTAGCATTTGATTAAGAAAATACATTTATGCTTCTGAGTATTCTCTGAAAACTCCAGACTCCTCCTTGAGGATCAAAGATCCCTGAAGAGTTTAAGACCTCCCTTTATATTTTTATTTGTTTTGATCAAACCAACTACAAAATTAAATGTTCAAATTAAGAAATCGTGCCAAGATTTTCTTCCAAGTAATGTCGTTTTATTTCCAATGTGAGTATTATTTTCCTACTTTCTCCTTCAGGGACCACTGGAAGTAGCCCAAGTGTTTTTGGCCGAAATTCCAGCTGACCCAAAACTCTATCGACATCACAACAAGTTGAGATTATGCTTTAAGGAATTCATCATGCGGTAAGAAGGGAAATGGCCAGGAGTTCAGTAGAGCAGAGGTTCCCAAAGCGTGGTCCCCCGGCCAGCAGTGTCAGCAGCACCTGAGAACTTGCAGCAAAGGCAAATTCTCAGGCACCAGTCAGACCTACTGAATCAGAATCTCCAGTAAAACTCACCCAATTCAGTAAAACTCATCAACATGTACATTTACAATTGTTAAATGTTATGATCTGTCAGTTGCAACCTCAATACTAGTGGTAGGTGTGGAGCCTTCCTTTCCCCTCATTGCTTAATTGCTTCTCAGGTCCAATCTGCGGGTGACAGCTTTTTAATGAATAGAGTAACGATTTTGTCCAGTGGTTTGGATCTTGTTATTTCTCTCTCCGCCCCCCCCCCCCCCCCCCCACCTGCTTTCAGGCAGCAGAGGTGAGCAGGAGTGGAAAATGTCTGGGGCAGTGAACAGCACTCGGGTTTTCCCTCGAGTGAGCCCCAGCTTCTCCGCAGACTTGGGCTGCAGGTCGATGAGCCCAGATATGCAGGGTGAATATAAGTGCACCTTCCGACACTGACTACTAATAGCGGAAATGTACTCGGGCCAGGCGCACTGCAGCAGGTCCTGGCCTTTCTGACTCAGCCATAAAGAAGCTGGCAGGCCCACTGCTGCAGCCCACTCTGCAGCTCTTCAGATGGCTGCCAAGTTGGGACTTCGATTCCCTCCTACCTTTTCCTACGATAAGAAAAAAACACCTCAGGGTTTCAGGACCCAAGATGGAGAGATACAACATTCTGTTTCCGCCCTTTCTGCTCCCCAAAGCACCAGAACCCTTTTAGACACTGCAATTGGTGCCAATCTGTGTTTAAATTTTCTTCTTATATTTCTGTCTTGGTCAGCTCCGGCTGGTCTGACAAAATGCCATAGATCGAGTGACTTGAACAATAGCCATTGATTTCTCACAGTGCTGGAGGCTGGGAGGCCAGGATGAAGGTGTCGGCAGATTCAGTACCTGGTGGGGACCCTCTTGCCGTCTTATAAATGGCCACCTTCTCCCTGCATCCTCACGTGGTGGAGACAGGAAGAGGGAAAAAGCTCTCTGGCATTTCTTCTCCTAAGGCCATTCATCCATCATGTGGATCTCACCCTCATGGCTTATTCTTCTCGCATCTATAATAATAAAAGCATAATATGCTAATTAGTCCAGACAGCCGAACGACCTTCCAGACATCCTTCCAGATGAAGCTGTGGCAGCAGGGCCGAGGCAGAGGCAGTTAGGGGCGATCAGGCAGGCAGGCAAGCAGTTAGGGGCGATCAGGCAGGCAGGCAGAGTGGTTAGGGGTGATCAGGCAGGCAGGCAAGCAGCTAGGGGTGATCAGGCAGGCAGGCAGGCAAGCAGTTAGGAGCCAGCAGGTCCCGGATTTCGAGAGGGATTTCCGACTGCCCATGGGATCGGGCCTAAACTGGCAGTCGGACATTCCCCAAGGGGTCCCGGATTGCGAGAGGGTGCAGGCTGGGCTGAGGGACTCCCCCCACCCCATGTACAAATTTTGTGCATTGGGCCTCTAGTATATATATAAACTTACACTATTCTAGAAACCAGCAAATCATTAAAGATTTTCAGTAGTAGAATAACATGTTGTACTACATCATTTCCTTTTCCAGTTAGAAAAAAGAACATCCCATCCCTAAGGCTTGTAATTTACAGCATACAATTGACTGGCAATGTTACTTAACCATCCTGACTAGATTTTAGCAGTTTTCAAACCCAAAAGAAAAGTTCTGAAAATGTGAGGGTGTGAAGAAAAAGGACCCCTCTTGCACTGCTGGTGGGAATGCAGACTGGTGCAGCCACTGTGGAGAACAGTATGGAGTTTCCTCAAAAAATTAAAAATGGAACTCCCATTTGACCCAGTAATCCCACTTCTAGGAATATATCCCAAGAAATCAGAAACACCAATCAGAAAGGATATATGCACCCCTATGTTCATAGCAGCACAATTTACAATAGCTAAGATTTGGAAACAGTTTAAGTGCCCATCAGCAGATGAGTGGATTAGAAAACTGTGGTACATCTACACAATGGAATACTATGCTGCTGCTGCAAAAAAGAAGGAACTCTTACCATTTGGAACAGTATGGATGGACCTGGAGAGCATTATGCTAAGCGAAATAAGCCAGTTGCAGAAAGACAAATATCACATGATCTCACTCATTTGTGGAATATAATGAACAAAATAAATTGATGAAAAAAAATAGAGCCAGAGTCATAGAAGCATCGAACAGACTGTCCAATCTAAGAGGGAAGGCAGGGTGGGGGTGGGGGGCAGGGAGGGAGGTAAGAGATCAACCAAAGGACTTGTATGCATGCATATGAGCATAATCAATGGGCACAGACAGTAGGGGGGTGAGGGCATGTGCTGGAGGGTGGGAGTGGCTGGGGAAGGTCAATGGGGGGAAAAAGAGATTTATGTAATACTTTAAACAATAAAGAATTTTTTTAAAAGTCTGTTCCTCAATACCTACAGTAAAAAGAGGATATGGTAAATAAACTTCCATAATTACTAAGAGCTAAATTTTAAGTTTCAAAATGTACCCTTTCTGATGCATTTAATGTATTTCACCTTTAGCCTAAAGTGAATGCTAATTTTTCCACACATTAAATCCTCCCTTGATTTGCTCTTCCATAACAAATTAATTTTTTTGATCTGTGAACAGCCTGAGAGAAGTTATTGTCCATGTATTTATAGACAGTTCATCAAACAGGAGATTTTGGCACTTTGGGAAATACAATATCTTAGTTTAAGGATTTAAACTAAGCATTTAAAGATGAGAAAACAGGATTCCAATGGCTGTCATTGCGCTGAGGAGTAGCGACTGGGTTTCAACCCCATCTCTGACGGCATGTAAAGCATTTAGCCCAGGCTAGGGCAGAGAGTACATAGTATATGTTAGCTAGCTATTGTTCCTTTTGGTAACACAGACTACAGAGGATTTAGTTAATTCTACCTTTGTGTTAGAGTAGATATCCTCAAGTTAGCAGTCAGCTCCCGCCGGCCTCTTGTAGTCCTCCTGTGCTACAAACCTGGGCCTCAGAGTCACCCTGAAACTGACTGTATTTTACATATGTAGTAGCTCCTAACTGTCCGGTAAGAAGCCATAAAAAATAACAAGGGCGATGTCGATTTCTCAGGATTCAAAGACTATATGCCCTTCCTTCCCCTTCCTTGAAATCTTTGATCTATAACCTTAGATATCCTACAATTTGCTTCAATTAATGTCAAACTTAAAAGATGAATGAAAATCCAGTTAAGGAAGTTCTTTTAGCTCCTGGCTGAGTTAAATCAACTTCATGTTCCACAGTAGGCTAATTCTGTGATGAAGCTACGGCCATAGACTTATTTTTGCCTAAGCCAGGTAGCTTTCCCCTGCCCCACTGTCATCCTGAAAATGTGTGCAGTGGTAACAGGAAGAATTTGATAATCAGGTCTGAGTATCCCCATAACTTAAGTGAAATTTAGCAACACTGTTAGGAAAACAGTTTAAACCACGTTGATCACCGGAATCCTAGTCATCTGAAGGATGACTAAATTTCACCCATTATGTTGTCCCTTCAAGGTTTGTCGATTTGTAAATTCCCTCGAGTAGAACAGTATAAAGGGCAAGATTTATTATGTTTAAATAATATGAGTTTCTTCCTTGGTATATACCATACTGTGGGAACCATGAAAAAACTAGGCTTGACTATCCACAAGTTCGATAAACACAAGTTTGTGTTTTTTATGTTTTATTGATTTTTTTTAGAGAGAGAGGGAGAAGGAGAGAGAGCTAGAAACATCAATGAGACAGAAAAATCGATCAGCTGCCTCCTGCACACCCCCTCCTGCACACACCTCCGGCAACTCGGGCATGTGCCCTCACTGGGAATCAAACTGGTGACTTCTTGATGCAATGGGTTTGATGCTCAATCCACTGAGCCATACTGGCCAGGCAATAAACCCAAGTTTTTAATATTTTTTCTTTAATGCTCTGCAGGTTCACCATGGTGGGGCTAGGTATCGGTCTGCTTTTGTTGATTAGAGAATTTCTGTCTCTTTTTAATTCTGGAAAATTATCAGCTGTTATCTTGGAATATTGCCTCTTACTCGTTTTGCATTCTTTTAAACATTCTTTTAGATGTGGATCGGGCATCTCCATGGTATCTCCAGATTTTTCAACCATTTTTTTCACATTTAAAATTTTTTTTTATCTCTTTTATGGTTTCCTTAGATCTGTCACATAGTTCATGAGTTCTCCAGTTGTGTCTAGTTTATTGTTTAACCTGTCCATTGAGATTTTTCTCTTTATTTTAGTGACTACATTTTTATTTCTAGAAGTTCTATTTGGTTCTTTTCTGAAATTTTCCTGGTCTCTTTTTTCATACTCGTCCACTTTTTATTTTTTTATTTTTAAATATATTTTATTGATTTTTTACAGATAGGAAGGAAGAGAGATAGAGAGTTAGAAACATCGATGAGAGAGAAACATCGATCAGCCGTCTCCTGCACATCTCCTACTGGAGATGTGCCCGCAACCCAGGTACATGCCCTTGACCGGAATCGAACCTGGGACCTTTCAGTCCACAGGCCAACACTCTATCCACTGAGCCAAACCGGTTTCGGCATCTTCCACTTTTTAAATCATGGATTTTATACCTCTGCTTAGACATCTATATTAACTTTGGTTTTTCTACATTATTCCATTGTCTCTGGTTCTTATTGGGGTAATTCTCCTCCTTGTTGCAGCTGTTGGTTCTCCCTCATGGTAGTTGGTTTCCTCGGGTGGTTTGTAATTTTTTATTGCGAGTTCATCTTTGGTAAGGGTTGTTCTATCGAGGGTAGCCCATGGGCCCTGATTGAGAAACTGTTCCTCCAAAGCAGCCTTACATCTATTCCCATCTGAGCCTTAGGTATTTTAATAATCTTGGTCTGGTTTTATAGTTAATGGGAGCACCCACAAGAGAGGAATGTAAATTAGTAACTCATACCCACATGTGGTGCAAGCCTAGAATTTCAGATTCTTTAGGTGACTTTCTTTCCTATTAATGGCCCCAAACTGATAATAAACTTTCATTCCACCTCTCTGGACAGTTTGCAGCCTTTTTCTAGACCCTTTTTCACAGATGGGGTAGCTTTTCAGGGCTCTGAACTATAAGCATGCGGCATATGCAGAATCCCACTTTGCCCTGGCCAAGGCTTCCTCACTTACCTTGTGTGGACTCTGAAATCCACCCCCTGCTCCAGCCTCCATGCCCTATAGGCAATTTTAGCATCCTAACAGGCGGTCCTCCTTGCGTCTGCCATGGTACCAGCTTCTGCTGTCTCTTTGATTTTGCTTTTTCTCTTCCTTTCTGGCACCTGGGGTTTCCCCTTCTCTTTCAACAAATGTTTGCTGTGCTTTCTCAGCATTTCCATGTGTAGGTAGCAGGGGGGGCCTGAATGGCACCTGCTGTGTCTGCCCTGTCACCATAAATCACGGGGACCTTTTTGTGAGCATAAGAGGTTCCATTCTTCAGTGACCTGAGTTTGAATCTTGAATCCACCACTTCCTCACAGTGTTATCTTCGGCAAGAACCTAACATTTTTGAGCTTCAGGGACAACATAGAGATAAACATAGACTTCCCAGGTTTGCTGAAAAAATTAACCAGATAATGGATGTGAAGTTCCTTGAATAGCGCCTAGCACATAGTGAATCAGAGCATCAGTATCACCTGGGCAACGTTTCAAAAATACAGATTCCTGGGTGCTGCCCCTGAGAGATTCTGATTCATCAAGTCTGAGGTGGGGCCAGAAATCTGCATTTTTAAAAGCTACCCAGATGATCCTGATAGGCTGTCAAGTTTGCAAACACTCCGAGGGTTACTCAAGAAATGTTAATTGAGCCCTAGCAGGTTTGGCTCAGTGGATAGAGCATCGGCCTGCGGACTGAAGAGTCCTGGGTTTGATTCCAGTCAAGGGCACATACCTTGGTTGCAGACTGGATCCCTGGCCCTGGTCAGGACATGTATGGGAGGCAACGAATCGATGTGTCTCTCTTACATCGATGTTTCTCTCTCTGTCTCTCTCCCTTCCACTCTCTCTAAAGATCAGTGGGAAAATATCCTCAGGTGAGAATTAACAGCGACAACAACAAAAAAGTTAATCATATCGTCATCCCTTATTTCTAAATGCTTCAAACACCTATGAAATGAAACCTCATTTTCTCCCCACCCTGATATGTGTATCTCAGATGTGGTGAGGCCGTGGAGAAAAACAAGCGTCTCATCACAGCTGACCAGAGGGAATATCAGCAGGAACTCAAAAAGAACTACAACAAGCTGAAAGAGAACCTCAGGCCCATGATCGAGCGGAAAATTCCAGATCTCTACAAGCCGATATTCAGAGTTGAAAGTCAAAAGAGGTAAGAGCTGGCGGAGAAGGCCTCTTCCTGGGGTAAAGGATAAGGGCCTGGGGCCCAGCAACAGGGCACGCTCCACTGCACACGGGCTCAGAGGGAGGGCTGGGAATGGGCTAGAGTCAGGGGAGCTGCCTGAGCTCAGTCTGTTCTGCTTCCATCCTGATGCCCCCTGTCCCTTCTCCTAACCTCACTGGGACCCCTCCTGCTGGCCATTGGCCAGCCATCTTCCCAGGCTGACTTACCGCCCGCCCGTGTATTTTCTGGCACAGTGTGAAGGGATCTCACACCTTCTCTTATTAGTTACTGAGTACCCCGTGATTGATGTCCTTTTCTAGTGGGTGATTTCCCCTTCCCTCTCTTTCAAAAGCGAATTGATCTTTCTTACCTCTGTTTTCTTTCTCTCTCTCTCTCTCCTTAATTTCAGAGACTCCTTCCACAGATCGAGTTTCAGGAAATGTGAAACCCAGTTGTCACAAGGCAGCTAAGAAAGGCTGTCTACACCCACAGAGACTGAGGCTCTGCGACCCCAGAGAAGGACTCACCGGTACTGAAACCACTGGACGTTGGCCATGCAGGACAGACTCATGTTCCCTGGCCAGACAGCAATCTAGAAGATTTGGGGTCCAAGTGACCCCATGGGGTATTTTTTCCATTTGGGAGGGGGCGGTGAGGGTAGCTGAGGGTGGTTAATCAGAATGCCTGTGTATTTATTAAAGAATCGTTTTCCACAGTGTTGAACAAAACAAGTCATAAACACGTCTCCTGCTGAGTGGTCAGTTACTGTCTACCTGGAAGGTGACTTTCCTCTGGCCCGTATTAGGATTTAGAGGATCAATCCAAATTTCCCAAGGGAAAATGGAAAAGTTGCCCACCAGCCTATTCAAAGTGAACCTCATGCATCCCCTCTTTATGGGAAAAGAGGGTGAGCGTGCAGGGGTGCAAACCATGTTCAACAAATCTGTGAGGGCCTTAAGGATCTAAGAATCATGATGGTTGGAAACTTGGGGACAGATTAATTATTTGTGACCTCGTTACCCTTTTGGTAGCGGTGAACTATTGTTATACAGTTGTTTTTGCTTTATTGTTACTGGTAAGTTAATTTAACCTGTGTTTCTAGAGGAACACACTTGCACTGATTTAGGAGATACATGGTACTCTGAGCGGCATTCCCTTAAATTGAAACCATTTTCCCGGTGCTTTGCATTTTTTCTTCTCCTCCTCAGTGGGACCAAGTTTATCTTTATAAAAGGGAAATATCTCTGCTTTCATATCAGCACACTGTGCTGTACGCTAGCATATGCATATCACATACAGTCTTCTTTGACTTCTTGTGACAATGTACTTTAGGAGAAAGATGAACAAAATTATTATTTGAGAATTAAATTATATATTTTTAATATGACTGATTACCTTGACTGGTATTAAAAATGTACTAAGAGTTGTAAACAAAAAGTTTCCCCTTGCAACTTGTGCTTTTTGTACTGACAACGCGTAATGCTTTGCACAGCACTTCAGAGAAGAAGAAACATGGGTGACTGTGGCCTTGGCCAATCAGTGCTGTCCAGGGTCGGACCTCTTCTGCAATATTTATTCTTGGTGCTCCTGAGACAGAATTTAATTTGGATATGCCAGAACTTTTTGTTTATATCATCAGGTCTGCATGAATTTATATCGGGAGAGGGACTTTTTTTTGTTTTTAATTACTAAAGCTTAAGTTTAAGTGACAAACTTTGTTTTTTAAGCATTCAGGGCAGAACTCTTTTTAAACTATATTATATACTTAATTGCTTTCTTAAATGAGTATACATGATGTATATTTCATATCATTACATATGTTGTTTAGTATCTTCTGTGTGGGAACTGCTGAGTGAGATGAAGGTTAAATACCATTGTCACTACCCTCCAAAGTGTCTCCGTTTAGTGAGGAAGAGGCTCTGTATGCGCATAGCCGTAACACACAGCAGTCTACAACAGGCCTATGGAATATAACGTTTCCTGGGGGATTCGGGATGGCCATCATTATCAGCACCTATTCTATTCTGCTCTCAAACAACAGGGTTAGGTGCTAAGTTATAGGGGGCTGGCTTTTAATGCTGCAGGCCCTAATAATCCTAATAACCTAGGATATTCCTGACTAAATGTCCCTGCTTTAAGATACCTGTTGGTATCTTTTTTCACACAGTTGGTGCCACAAGCTGCCCAAGTGCAGGAACTGTGTTCACTGCTGCATTGCTGTTCCCTGGCCCAGTGCTCATCACACAGAAGATCCTCAATAAATATTGGTTGAATGACTAAGTGAATAAGTGAGTGTAAGGAGGCCTGCTTCTAGAACAGCACTGTCCAATGAAACATAGTGCAAGCCACATGAAAAATAATCATAAAAAGAAATAAGTGAAATGAGTGTTAATACTATGTTCTATTTAATCTCATCTATGCAAAATATTGTCATTTCAAAATGCAATCAATATAAAAATTATTGATGAAGTATTTTACATTCTTTCATACCAAGTCTTTGAAATATGTATGTATATATTTTACACTTACAGATTTTACATCTAACGCTTAATATCAATTAAGGCTAGCCACATTTCAAGTGCTTAAGAGCCACATGTGGCAGGTGGCTGCTATCCTGGACAGTCCAATTTTCAAAGCTTTAATTTCATGCCTCCTGTCCTTCAGCAAGGTAAAGGGTGCAGTTGTCACTATCTCTTAAGAATCTCGGAAAAATGAAACATGAATATACTGCATAGACCTGATTGGACTTTCCTGACATACATTGTCTTAAAGTCTATAATTCTATTCAGTCCTATCCATGACAACAGATTTATTTTAACAAAAACCTTTTAGGGCTGGCATTGGTCCTTATGATTGCAAGTCAGTAGTCAAAGACAGGGAGCCTTCATGACATGACCACTTACTTCCCTCAGGGTGAGTCCTTCAAGAGAAGCAAAACAAAAGTGGCAATATCTTTTATGGCCTAGCCTCAGAAATCACAGTCCCTCATGTCTGCCAGAAGCAAACCACCAAGATCAGTCCACATCCCAGAGGAGGAGAATTAGGCTCTAAATTTTGAACAGAGGACTGTTAAATAACTTTAACATATTTTAAAATCACCATAATAGTGTACATTAAAATTCTGCATTTGTTGTCTCACTGGGATAAATGGACAAAACGACTTGCCGCTAGAGATGACCAGCCTTGGAGCTCTGGCTACTCTGAGTCCCTCCCAGAAGGCTGGGTGATCACCCTCAAGAAACATCTACAACCCAGACCACTGCTACACCCTTGGCAAGCCCTACCCTAAGGACAGTGATCTTTTATAAGAGACAGAAAATCAAACTTAAATCAGTATTTTAAATGGGTGGTTGAGTTCATTGGCTCACTTAGTTGAATAATCCAGAAGTAGCAATGGTTCAGACCCAGTTTGATTCGGGACCCACGCATCAACTCCTGATCCATTTCATCTCTGCTTCCTCTTGGTTGGCTTCATCCCCAGGCTTTCAGCAGAGGTCCCTGGAAATTCCAGGCTCATTCATCATAACAAATGCAGTCCTGAGCCTCACAACCTCATACCACCAACTTCCACAAAGAGGAAAAGTTCTGTATTCCAGAATTCCCAGTAAAATTCCTTGGGTTCACTCTAATTGGAGTGGTTCATGATAAGCAAGCTTCTCTCCTTGCACTAGAAGTGGGATCAATAACAACTCAATCCACAGGGCTAAGGAACTGGCAGTTCCGCAGGGAATGAGGAAGAGTGGCTAAAGCAGCGGTTCTCAACCTGTGGGTCGTGACCCCTTTGGGGGCCGAATGACTCTTTCACAGGGGTCGCCTAAGACCATCGGAAAACACATATATAATTACATATTGTTTTTGTGATTAATCACTATGCTTTAATTATGTTCAATTTGTAACAATGAAAATACATCCTGCATATCAGATATTTACATTACAATTCATAACAGTAGCAAAATTACAGTTATGAAGTAGCAACGAAAATAACTTTATGGTTGGGGGTCACCACAACATGAGGAACTGTATTAAAGGGTCGCTGCATTGGGAAGGTTGAGAACCACTGGGCTAAAGGATGGAAAACAAACCACGAGAGCTCTCTGAAGGACATTTTGCTTTAAAGAAAACGCATCCAGAAGAAGGAGCTTGTGTGGACATAAGGATTACAGTTCATTTCATATCATGTTCACAAACTCCGGCCTGGTAGGACCATCCCCTGGAAGGGGAGTAAAGGGGATCTGAAGTATATGAAGGAGAACCCTAGGGCTTATCATATCCTGAAGAAGAGTGTGGACTGGGAGAGATGGAGCAGGGTGTTTTCCCAAACCAGTAATTCATACTCTGGAGTGTTTTGCCAAAACAGTGCAAATGGTTCAGGAATCAGAACTATAGAGGTGAGGGGGAGAAAAGGGGGGGACTGGGAGGCAAATGAGGGGACTAGGGGAATGGAATAAGATTAGATCTGAGTGGGGAGAGTCAAATATCAAAATTGTCTTTTGCTCTTCATTGTATCCCCAGTACCTGGCCCATAGTGGACACGCAATGAATGCGTGCAAAAGATCAAGGTATTGAATGGAGGTGGCCCTCAGGGATGATTTCAGCAAGGCTGTTGCTTTTCTGTAGTTCTGGGTTAAAAGCTGCTCTTTAAAGAGGAGGAGGATGGTCAACTGGCCACAGAGGAATAGCCTTCCAGTTCCTGTTGACTTTACCTATTATCAATGCATGAACAAGAATTAAGAGGATTCCCCCCGCCCCTTTTTTCTGGTGCTTTCCCTTGAATCATCCTAGACCTTATCCTTAATAACCTTAAACCCAACTGCACAGAGCCTGATTCAAAAGCCAAATCTCTGCCGGTCACTAACGTCTTCAGCCTTGGAATTACTGGAGGGAATGCAGCACAGCCTCAGGTGGGATGATCACATTCCTGAGCCCTAAGGCCTTGATGCTGGAACACATCCTGGGGAGCATGGCTGTCCCTGGAATGATGCTACTGAAGCCAACCCAGTTCCTGTTTGATGACGATCTTTGTGACATTAGCTTGACAGCAGAATGGCTCCCACCTTCACTTTTCCCCCCACACATTGGAAGACAGCAAATCACCGGTAGCAAGGATAAGGGTGTGATTTTCAAGGTGGTATAGCCCTAAAGGATACAGGTGAGAAACCAGCTCCCCTGCCTCTTATCAGTTCCTTTATGCAACGAGAGAACAAGGCATGGGTGAGCAAATTTTTCTGTCATCCAACAGGTTATTAGTGAGATGAAAAAAAGAAAAGAAAAGATAAGAAAAAGATGGTGACTTCCAAAAGCCTCTGGACCAAGAACTCTGGCCAATTCCCTATACCTGTCTGAGCTTCAGGACTTTTCCCTGTGAAATAGGGATAAGTGTGTCTCTGTCTTCTTCCAACCTGCTGTGGAAATCCCGTGAGATGGTGAATTCCTGGGAACGTGTTTTGTAAATCAAAAGTGCTGTCCCAAATGTCAGGCAGCACTGTGTACAACGGATGCCTCCAGAAAGTTTCGCGAGGCCCCACACAGTTGCAGCCGCCGCGGGCAATGTTTAAGTAAAAGCAGGCCAAAGGTGCAGGCAGGACAGAGGCCTGAGGTGCCAGAAAACAAGAGCCTGGTCTATTCACCTTGCCGCGGCAGTGTATACACTGTGTGCCTGGCAAGGGCCAACAGCAAGGGCCTTCAGGAAGGAAGAAAGGCTATCAGTGGAACTGACTGGGTACGCAAGGCGCCTGGAAACCCAATCCGACCCGGCTTCCCTTCTCACCGGCCCACGTTCCCAGTGCATTCCTCTGGGAAGTCAATACACTGGTTCCACCAGCCCCGCTGCGTCCCCAGGCTGCTGGTGCTCTCTGAGGAGATCAGAGCCGACTGACTTCCACCTGAAACAAAGCACTGAGCTGCAAGTTTCCCGCAGCACAAGGAAGCAAGGACTTACAGCCATGACGGATTTGCAACAATAAGCTGACATTGCTCCTTTGGAAGCCTGGAGTTTGTCTGGGGCCTCCCAGGCCCCACTCCATTGGCTCCAACTTTGCAGCCAGGAGGAGAATGTCTCTAGGTGCCTATTAAGCAAAAAGTTTCTAAAAAAGGATTGTGCAGAGCCCAACCATTAAGAGACTCATTGGCCCTAATCCACCGATGATTGAGCGAAGGGTGCTCCAGCAAGTGCAGCGGTTTAGATCAGCGGTTCTCAACCTTGGCTGCACATTGGAATCGCCTGGGAATCTTGTTAAAATCCTGATTTCTGGGCCTCAACATTAGTAACAAACAGAATTTCCGGAGGATGAGGCCCAGAAATCAGGATTTTAACAAGATTCCCAGGTGATTCTAATGTGCAGCCAAGGTTGAGAACCACTGGTTTAGATGGAGTTTAGGAAACCACGCCTCACACCCTCCACCCGCCTCTCCACTCCCCACCCCACCCCCACCCGGGCGTGGGGCTCAATGCGCATGCGCACGTAGTGTTTTCGGCTTGGGCGCAGACGTCCACCTATGGGACACCCGAGTGGCTGGAAATTGGGAAAGGGAGATGCTATGCGGCATCAGCTGAGGATTTCACGGAGCCTCGGGGCCTTTTTCCTCAGGAGTTGCAAAGCTGCAGAAAAAGGAATTGAAGTGAGAATCAAGTAGAGTAACATCATGGCAAATGGGCATAGTCCTAACATCTCCTTCCTGGGCCCCTCCAACTGGATGAACCCGGAGGTCGCAGCTAAATGTGCACTTGGAATGAAAAGGTGAGAAGAAGCAGCGGGGAGAGGGGTGTGGTGAAGTCCCCTGAGAGGAACCTCCACCTGCGCCTGCCTGAAGGCTCACTTTCCCGCAAGCCAGCACGTTGAGTGGGCAGCGGGATGCCCTTCCTGCAGAGATGAGGAAGTAAGCGCCAGTCTGTGCCCCGAGAGAGCACCCCACAGCAGGCGGACCACATATGTGCACAGGGCTGTGAGGTTTGAAAGACTCCTCTCCTCCCTGGGCTCCAACTTGGAGCCCAGCCCCAGGCTAATCCCTCACTCCACGCTTAGTTGAAAATTTCTTCTCTTTTCCACCCACCCCTCACTGGCCTGTTATTCCTCAGTCCTATCTGTGTATAGGACTGTCCTCTCTTCACTTGATTAGAAGTTCCTTGAGGCCAGGAACGATCCCTGTTTTTATCGAAGAGATTTATCTCAGTAGACACCAGCATCCTGGGTAGGTAAGACAGAACCTTTAGTAGTTCATGTGGTGATTATTTTTTTCTTTATTTTGTTGAATGTACTGGGGTGACACTCGTTGACAAAACTCACGTGGTGATTCTTGTCGTGTAAACTAGACAATGGAAAATTTAAAATTCTCCTTCACCTACACAATGCCAAGATTATTGTTCTACGATAATGGAGGTGAGAGGGATGGCCACACAGACTTTCCACCAACATGTTCTTCGCCTCCTACACTGAACTTTGTCTTTCAGAGCTGACAGAGTTGGGCACGGGGAAAACCCCAGCACCAATGGAGGCTGTAAACATTGGAGTTTGCAAGAAGGCACCACGAAAGAATCAAGAAGGGATGTTATGTACTGGGGCAAAGAGACGAGGTTTCCCAAGAGAGAGGTAAGGGCACTGGATTGAGGGTGTGAAGGAAGGAACTGTAAGGGGTAGGACAGGAGAGACTGTGGAGAGAGAGCAAGAGATGGGGCTATTCATGTAAGAATCCTTCCTTCTTAGAGCCCAGCTCTGCCACCTTCCCTGGAGTGGGACAGAATCAAGTGATATGAAATCACAATTTCTGTTCCTTCTTCACTCCACTGTTCTATGAGGTTAATTGACATTCCAATTCATTCTCCTAAACCTCCATGGTAGGTGGGTGTTGCCACATGAGGACTTGTGAGCCAGCCAGCAAGGACCAGGACTAACTCACTGGGCATAAGGAACAATAAAAAGAAATCTGATGGCCATATCCTCCCCCTTTGCTTCAATCAGAGTAGCAAGAAATGCCCTTAGGTGACTGAAAAGAAGGGGCCCTTCTCCGCTAGGGCCAAGTTATATCCCTGTAGGTCCAGACCTGGTCTTGAACTTAATTATTGGCACTTCATAAATAAAGACAGGCCTTTCTGTCAGATTATATAGTCGTCTTTATCCACAGCCCCTTGTTGAGGGCCTGTCCTGGCCACAGTTTCTGGAAGGTACAATTGTCTGTTCTGAGTGACTAAGTTCCTGCTGCTCCCCCTGGCCCAGGGCTGACTGACCAAGGAAACCAGTGTGATCGTGAGAGGCACAGCCTCAGGCCCTGCGTTTCTCATTCTTATTTCCACTTTCTTGAGGTGTGGTTACCTTCCTTTCTGTGAGGATCTACCATAGACCCCTCTTTTTATGAGGTAGCTTGGGTGGGTTTCTGCTTCTTAGTACCTCACGGGGACCTGATTGCTCGTGGGAATGCAGAAAACAGGGAATGGAAGCAAGGTAGATCTCCACACAGACTTTTCTTGGATCTGAATGGCCCTGTGAGTTGCTTTGGCCCACAGAGTGCAGTGAAGTGATACTGTGAGAGTTCTTGTCTAGGTCTTAAGAAGCTTGCCAACTTCTTTTTTCACCTTCTTGGAGCTCTGAGCCATTGTGGAAAGAGATCTGACTACAAGGACTGGCTCTATAATTTGCAGGACCCAGTGTTTAATGAAAATGCAGGATGCCTTGTTTCAAACTTATTAAGGATTTCAAGGCAGTGGCCACAGAATATTCAACCAAGTAGGGCTGTTCTGAGTGCAGGGCCCTGTGTGATTGCACATGTTGCACAGCTGTGAAGCTGGCCCTGCTGGCCACCCTGATGGAGTGCCTGGTGGAAAGAGAGGGATCCAGGCCAGGTTCTGCTTTCCAGCCATCCCGGTCTAGGTGCTTGGCATGGGAGTAAAGGCATCCTGAATTTCTTACCCCAACTAAGCCCCCTCGTGAGAGGCATGAGTGCAGGAATGGGTCCAGGTGAGGCCAGCAGAAACACCACTCAGCTGAGCCCTACCCAGGTGCAGAACCGTGAGCAAATACCTGGTTGTTACTCAGGTAAAGCTCACTAAGGCCCTCATGGCCAATGGAATAGTCCTTAGGGTACTTACTCAGAATAGGTTGTATCCAGCCATAGCTGACTGGAGCAGGAGGACAGAATTCAGAGGCTGAACACCCACTGTGCTCCAGACCCCTGCTGGTGCTCTGCCTGTGCCAGTTCACCTGATCCTCACCACAACCTGGCTGTGGTTTCCCCTTACGGGAGAGGCCACTGCAGTTCTGTGGGCAAGAGACTGGCCCCAGTGCTCCACGGATAGATAGTAAGAGGCAGAGGCAGAATTTACACTTGAGTCTGACTGATTCCAAGACCCGTATAATATCCCTACAATGAGACAGAGAAAGATCCAGGGAAGGGGCATGGACCCCACACTCATTGGGTGGGGATCTGATGCAATCTTTTCTCTAGTTTCCTCACAAATCCCACAGCTGAAATGTCAGACAGGGCAGTGATCACCACGGGAAAGACCCCTGATGGGGGACCATCTCAGCACAGTTCCGTCATTCTCTCCCATCATTCCTGTGATCCTGGGTGACCTAGAAGTGCCCTAAAATGAGGCATTCTCTGGTCTTCTGGCAGGGATAATATTAAGAAAATGTGACATGTTTAGCGAGGGGTAGTCACCACTTATTTATATGTGTATAATCCTCCAACAAACCTCCGGCATCCGTGGTCACCTGGGAATGTGTCCAGGCAATGATCTTGCCCCCAGAAGGAACAAGAGTTGATTTCAACATCAGAGTAAGCCGGAGTTAATTAAGAAGCTGAAACAGCTGTCCCTATGTGAGGGCATCTAACAGAAAAAGACTTTCTATTTATATTAGAATTTTTTTTTACTGAGCCTTCTTGAGTGTCATCAACGGGTGAGTGAGTGTGTAGGAAGGTGCCTGTCTGTCTGCCTGTGGGTCATGAACTCATCACACCAGGTCAGCCATGAGATCAAGGTTAAATGCTAAGTCAGCCTTAAGCAAAATAGTGACATTCCACAGCACAGAGGAGATGGACAAAATGCCATAGACTGGGTGGCTTACACAACAGACATGACTTTCTCACAGTTCTGGAGGCTGGGAAGTCTATCAAGGTACCAGATGATGCAGTTCCTGGTGAGAGCTCTGTTTCTGGCTTGTAGATGGCCAACTTCTTGTGTGCTCCCATGGCCTTTCCTGGGTGTGTGCGTGCAGAGAAAGAGTAGCACCTCTCTTCTTCTTTTTTCTTTTAATCCTCACCTGAGGATGTTTTTCCATTGATTTCTAGAGAAAGTGGAAGGGAAAAGGAAAGACACACAGAGAGAAACATCAATATGAGCGAGACACATCGATTGGTTGCTTCCCGCACTGCCCCCTGACCAGGGCCAGGTACCGAGCCTGCAACTGAGGTATGTCCTTGACCAGATGAAACCCGTGGACACTTCAGTCTGTGGACCAATGCTCTATCCACTGAACCAAACCTGCTATGGCACACCTTCTTATAAAGCCACTAATCCCATTGTTAGTGGGATTAATCCACCCTCATGACCTCATCTACCCTAATTACCTCCCAAAGACCCCATCTCAAAACACCATCACATTGGGAGTTCAGGCTTCAACGTGTGAGTTGTGGGGACACAGAAATTCAGTCTATGACACCAACCCCGATCATATGTGCAAATCTAAAACTCAGTCTCTCCTATTACCACAAGGTCACACACCTGTCACCACAATACACCAAGGCATCATCTTGGAAAAAGGGCAGGAAGCAATGCAAGACTAGCCAGTTGCCTTAAAACAAAAACCAAAACAACTCTTTAAACCAAAGCTCTTTTCTAACAAAAGAGAGTAAGATACAGTTAATAATGGTCAATGCAGTAGAAGCCAATGAGGATTGGGTCATTTGCAGGAAACAAATAAACCATATTTACCTTGCACAGTGAATGTACTTTGGTAAGTTTTTGACCCCATTATATGAAGGTGGGGGGATCACCTGTAACTCTACGATGCTAAATATCCATTACACCTTTAAGGTATGTCTTGTCCACTTGTTTTGCATATGCATAGCTGCATAATTTTATATGATGCTATTTGTAAAATTCATCAAAATCCCTTTTTCTTGCTGCTATGTAATTTTCCTAAGTATCAATGTTAATGGCTGCATAAGTTGTCAGTCTAAACTCTTGCAGCTGCAACTAACATAAAGCCAACTCCAACTACCTTAGGGAAAGAGGAATTTAATGGGAAAATGCTGGGATTGCTCACTGAACTATCAGAACCAGGCTTCCCTGGGGTCCTAAGTATTGGGAGCCAGGGGCTTGATGTCACCAGAGTTCTTCATTACTCATTCTCCTAGACTTCTCCACACAGCGGGGGCTGTGCCACCTGCAAATGTGGGGTCAATTATGCAACTCTCCACCAAAAAGGGAAGACAATGGATTTTCAAACAGAAAATCTAGGGAAAGGCCTTGGACCTGGATTGGATCATGTGTCCATCCTGGACCAATCACTGTGATGACAAAGAAGAGATACAGTGGCTCTTTCTGAGTTGATTTTCCACTCATTTAGTGGGGAGAAGGGGGAAACAGGGATGTGTTAGTAGAAGAAGGGTAATATCTACAACACATATCTGATTTAAACAGCTTATTGTTTACCATTTAGATTGTATCTGGTTATTTTGCTAGTTGAAATTATGCTATTTTAAATTACTTGCACGTCGACTTACTTTCTTTGGGATTTCTTGCTTACAAGAGGAGGGAATTTATGTGTATTGATTACATCTGTGTCAGGTTAGTCACATTAGGTACATTTCCATTAGCCATATTGCCAAGATGGGACGGGCGAGGCTAAGGGAGTTAGATGGGCCACTTAAGCTGATTCAGTGACATTGACTTGAAAATGTGCATCTTCATTAAGATCAGTAGATTACTACAAATAGTTCTAAAAGTATATAAGGAAAGCCGCATAGGATAAAAACATTAGATTTTTGTGGGGGCTTCAGATGAAGGAGGAGAGAAAACCCCAAATAGTTTTTCATTTCCCCCCGCAATAGCAGCTCCTTTCTTCTCAGAAGGAACTGCCTGGGGTCTTTCTGACCTTTGGCTCTCCCACAAGGAAGTTCACAACAACATTGTTTTCAGAAGCCAATACTGTATCCTCCTGTCTCCACTTGCAAGAAAATAACTGGGCTCCCAGTGAGTATAGTTGGTGTTAACAATGATTTATAATACACCCAGTTCTCCAGATGGCTCTTCACATAGAGATTATTTTTCCTGAAAACAGAAAAATATGGACACCCCCCCCCCCCCATCAGGTTATAACAGGTCTACAATCCATTCTGTCAAAACTAGGACCAAAAGCTTTGAAAGAGTTCCCTTAAGACAGAGAGGAACACAAAAAACACATTCCATCTGGTAAATAATTGCTGGGCTTGCATTCCTGTGCATTCAGGCACAAGCTAACTTCTGTACAGCATAAACCTGTGAAAATGTCGAGGCTTAATGGGGCGATATAAGATAACATCTACTTAGATCTATCATAGCCTCAAATTGCAGCCTTCTGGGGTCCTGGCAGCCTAGCACTCTCAGCTCACCCAGAATCCGATGAGCTAGACAGACATAAGATTATTCCAAGATGACTGAGAAAGTTCAGTGTTAAGTACAAAAGATTGGGTAGATAAATGCAGGCAGTATTCTACAAGAGTGAAGAATCTTTGCTAAGGTCATTTTCAGATGACCGAAGTTGCAGGACAAAGTCAAATGTGGTTCTAAGTTTCCTGTCTTCTTCCTAAAGAACAGGTTGGAAAGTGTACACAATAGGCTGAATCCATCTCGTGTTGGAATGCTTGGGAATAGGAAAAGTCCTCAGCAGGAAATAGTGAGCTACCAAAAAGATTTAAAGCAGTTAATTTGTAATAGGTTAATTTCAGCTGCTGGCTCTCAGTTACGATTTCATTCAGGAAGAACTCTTTTTAGTCGAAACTTTTCACCAATGGAACAAACTTCCTACCAACTGACACAAAGAGTCAGGAGGCTTTGGCTAGAAATAAATAGCACAGATTTATTAAGGGGCGTTGGGGTTTGCAAATCATAAGCATAGCTAAGCAATACCCAGAGTGTTCCAAACCAGAGAGAAAAGCGAAGAGTTCTCAGAGTAAAAAGTACATTCTTGAGACAGATCATGCGTAGCCTCTGGATTGGTCTCAGATGATAGTCTTCCAGATGTGCAGGGGCTTGGCTAATGGATGTCAGGCGGTCTGGACACATGAACATTCTTTCCTAAGACTCCTTCAGGGAGTAATCAGAGGGTTATCTATAGAATGTGTGTATACATATATTCCCAAGCTATTTAAGAAAGAATAGGATCACTTCCTCATGCCTCAGCCAACTAAGTTTAGTAATTTAGCAGCTTAACTATAGTGACTCTGTTTTATTTCTTCATTCATTCTTTATTCCTGCCTCTGGAAGCATAGGCAAGAGAGCCATGTATTAGAGATGTTGTGGGGAAGATCCAAGAACTTGGGGGAGCTGGACTCAAATTAGGGCTCACTGCCCTAGCTGGTTTAGCTCAGTGAATTGAGCTTTGGCCCTCACACTAAAGGGTCCCGAGTTCTATTCTAGTCCAGGGCACAGTACTCGGTTGCAGGCTCAATCCCTGGCCTTGGTTGGGGCTTGAGCAGGAGGCAACCAATCGAGGTGTCTCTCTCACATAGATGTTTCTCTCTCTGTGTCTATCCCCCTCCCTTCCATTCTCTCTAGAAACCAATGGAAAAATATCCTTGGGTGAGGATTAACTAACAAATAAACAAAAAACAAACAAACAAAAAAGAATCAAATTAGGATTTACAGCCCTAGCTGGTTTGGCTCAGTGGATAGAGCTTCAGCCTGCGGACTGAAGGGTCTCAGGTTCGATTCCAGTAAAGGGCACATGCCCAGGGTTGTGGGCTCGATCCCCAGTAGGGGGCAAGCAAGAGGCAGCTTATTAATGATTCTCTCTCATCATTGATATTTCTGTCTCACTCTCCCTCTCCCTTCCTATCTGAAATCAATAAAAATACATATTTTTAAAAAAGTAGGATTTACAGACTCAAATGCCTTTAAGGTCAGGCAGATAAATTGTGTGAAATGTTAAGGCATTATGAAATGGATTAAATGGCGGAGGACTGCACAGGCACACCCCACCTGTGTGCAGGCATGCAAACTTAATATGAAAAAGAAAAAGAAAAAGAAAAGGACTGGCCTGGCCAAATAAAACATCTCTGCAGGATGTGGCCTGTGGATCAGGAAGACGGTTTGCCATTTCTTTGACTTGCATGTGGAAATGATGCAGTTTTATCTATGAAGAGCCAAACACTTGTGTTAACCTTTGTGGTAGGAGAGGCGGGCTGGCCCAGAAGTATAAAATGTGATCTCTATCCTCTAGGTAGATCCTAGAGTCTAGGAACTCAAAAGTATTTTTAAACAAGATATGCTCTTACAACGAACAATTCTAGGCAAAATCCCATCAAGGCCTGAGGAAACACTTGGAACTTACATTTCGATTGGTCCACAAAGAGCCACAGAAAAGTTAACATTGATTTAGGCTTAAAAGGATTAACAACATTAAGATAAATGGAGAGTAGAGGTATGAGGTGGTGAGAACAGTTAAAAAAAAAAAAAAAAAAAAGGCCAAAAGGTAGGTGGGAAGAGGGGAGCTCCTTGGATCCTTGTGAAAGACCTCCCAACTTTCCCCCAGACCCTAACGCTGGCTTCCCATCCCCCGTTCTGTTCTGAACCTGGGTACTGCTCCTCCTCAGCCTCCAGCCTTCCCCTTACTTTTCCCCAGAGCCCCAGGTCCCCGAGCTGGGCCCCACCCCTGCAGTCAGAGCCTTAGAGCTCCCCTTACATTGCCTGCTCCACACCCAACACTACTACCTGTTTGCAGGCTCATCAACAGGCTGCACCTCGGCCGCCTCCAGGACATTTATCCTGATGCTAAACCACCACGCAAATGGATTCCATTTTCAAGGGAAGAGAGTCATTCTAAAATTTTGATGAGCAGAAGTGAGGAGGCAGAAACCATTTTCGGAATTTGAACTTGTCTTTGAAACTACCTGGTGTCTGTAGCGTGCACTTAGTGGTGTGGTAATTGCCATCAGCAGCTAACAGTGACTCACGGCTCACAAGGTGCCAGACTCTGTACTGAGCTCAGCACTTGCATGCCCTCGCTTGCCTCCTCACAACAGCCTCTGAGGTGGGGCCCATTATTATTCCCTCTTTAGTGATGAATAAACAGAGGCTCAGAGGTGCCCAAAGTCATACATCAGTGAGGGGTACAGATTCAAACCCAAGACTTCGTCAACCATTGACCATGACACAATACCACCTCCTGTTACTGCACCATTCCTGTGAGTGTGTAAACACACCCTCCAGGGCTCAGGGTGTCTGCTGGCCTATCACTGGATGTAAGCATCCTCTACCTCCTCCCCCAAAATACCCATATATATGCATGTAAATTTGTAACACCTGCTCTTCAAAGAGTGCCACATTCTGAGGACACTAGAGTCACTTGGGCACTTGAAAAATATTCAGCCACCATGGATGCCTCGCCTCCAGCCACTAGAGCCTCAGATGGACTTGGTTTGGATTTGAATCGGACCCTGTACCCTCTAACATCTCCCCAGGCGATCCTGTCGGGCAGGGCAGGGTGGAGAGCACAGGCGGTGAGTAGTGGTGGAGAGCCAGGGCTTGGGCCCTGATTTCGGTCGAGGCCAGTTACAGCACCTGGGCGAGCCTCCGCTTTCTCACCTGTCAAATAGGAATCGCAGACGTGAGCGCTTTATAGGGCTGATATGAGGATTAGGGTAGAGGGAGGGGGAGTGGTCCTGCCCCTAACAGCCTCATTGATCCATAATGCGCCTGAAGTTTATAGTTTCTCCTGCAGATACACCATTGGTTACAGGAGAACATGCATTCTTCCTGCTTTCCACTCAGGCCTTCTGACACCACGGGGCAGAAAAGGGGGCTGGGCAGGCCCTCCTGGGAACTTGCTAGCTCTTTGAGAGATGGAAAGGCACACGCTTTTGAGTGTCAGACAGCTAGCAGACGGTGTGAAATAACCGGGCACATGCTCTAAGGAGTGCGGGAATCAGGAGTGAAGTGGAGAGAAGATGCCCATGAAGGGCTCTCAAGTTTATTACAAATGAGAGCAGCTCCCCCTAACAGTATGGTGCTGACCAAGCAGACCCATCTGTGCCCACCTGCTGCAGGCCGGGGTCTGTCTGTGGTCCCAGGAGCCACAGCATCAGCCTCGCAGAACCAGGTCGGTGGCTCCTCATCACTTCTGCCCCAGGTGAGCTCTGAGAGGAGCCAAGGGTTCCCAGGACCCGGGCCTTGACAGTGAAGGGGCCTGCAGACCACACCAGACTTGTTAGAAGCAGAAGGGCAGCTAGCGGGGAAAAGGTCCGCCTCACGGACAGACAGCCCCCACTCCAAGCCCAGCTGCACCCCAGACTAGCTGCGCTGCCTTCATTTACACCCTGAGCCAGTTTGCTCACATAGGAAATGTGGGTGAGAGGACCCGCCTGGAGATTGCTGTAAGGACTGAAAGAACAAAGGATATAGAGCGCTCAGCACAGTGCCTCTACTCTCCGCACTCCGGATGCGTCCGCTTTTGTTTGATTTTGCCATTCTTCAGTCAAGTAAGAGGAGCCTCCAGCACTGTCTCTCCCTGTGCCCTGGAAAATCAGTTAAAATGCGAGCTCTACAGCTCATTCTAATCCATTACCTCATCCCTCCTTTGGCCCCACAGTCACAAGCATTGAGAATCAAGTTTGCAAGAGATAGTGAGAGGTGAGATAAAGGGTGTAAAATGACAAAAAAATAAAGGCGGAGGATTTGTTTCTGGCTCGTTCTCAGGGACCACGGGGCTGCTGGCTTGCTGAGCGGGGCACCGAGAGGTGACACAGGACTCCTCCCCTCGCTCTATCCCATAGCGGCCCCGGTGAGCCCTGGGCAGCGCCCAAGCCCAGTCAACACCACAGAAAATAATAAGTGTTGAGCCAGGAGAGGACTCTCTGATTTATCTGTAGACGGCTACTGGCAATGTTTCCGAGAATCAGAATCCTGCACGTGATTCATTCTACTTGGCATTTGCCATGGAGAAGTCAAGAAAAACAAAAGGTAGGCCTCACGAGGCAGGTATGTGAGTGTTTTGGCCCTGGCAGGTCTGAGTTTTAGCTCAGAGAGGCCCTGGAAGCCTGGACTAGTTCTGGATCAACTTTGGTCTTTGGGTATTTAGGAAGCAAAATCCATTAACCCAATTTTCAACCAGCAAACCACCATCTCCCACTCTCAGTTCCGGTGCTTTGGATGAAACTGACTTTGCCCAGGGTGTGCACGTGGCCTGGCCAATCTGAGCAGCACATTTCTCTGACCCAGTGAGGGGTTCAAAAATGGGCATGTGACCCTATCAGCCAAAGAGATACAAGGAAAATCTGTTTTTAATGGCTTTATTGGGGTATAACTTATATACCATAAAAGCACCCTTTTGAAGTATACAATTCAGTGATTTCTTTCTTTCTTTTTTTTTTTTTAGTATATTTACAGAGTAATCATCCCAAAAATCTGGTTTTAGAACATTTCCACAATCCCTAAAAGATCTCTCATGCCCATTTGTGGAGACTAGGAGACTTGAGCTGAGAAGTTGGGAGAGATTCCCACATGCCTTCTGACCGGGTCTGTTTTCAGTAAAGATGACAAGCGTCTGGAGCTACTAGGGATCTTCACGTAGAACCTGAGAATGAAGCAGTAACCTCAGAAGGAAGATCTAAGAGGTGGAGAAACACTGCGTCCTGACGTCACTGGTTGAGACTCTGATCGAGCCCAACCTGAAGCCAGTGCTGTCTCCTGGAATTTTCAGTAACAGGAGCCAAGAAGTTCCCTTTTACCTTAAGCCAGTTTGACCTGGCGTTTTCCATCTCTTGCAACAGGAATCAATTCAAACTCTAGTGACTCTGATGACTAGCTGAAACCTTTATCAATTGGATATTCAGATAGGAGGGCCCATCTCCAGGTCTGTAGTAATTATAGAATTGTTTTACACATGACCATAGAGCCATTTCACAGATGAGGGTTCAGTCCTGCTAGGTAAACTGCTTTCCCAGGATACACAGCAGACTCTGAAGAAGTCCTCTGCTCTGTGTAACCCAGAATTTGATACTGTTTTTCTCCCTCAAATCATCATCCCCATCATCATTATCATCATCATCATTATCATTCAGACAGGCCAGTGAGCTAGGACAAGCAGAATAGGGAAACTGAGATAGATAGTTAAATAGCAATTTGCAGGCACTTAGTAAATCCCATCCTCTCTAAACCAGGAACATTTAAGAGTAAATGGTTTGCACTTCTTCCCCAATCAGAAGGCAAATAGCTGAAATCACCCTACTCAGGATGACAGGTAACAGAAATCCAATTAGTGCCATTTGCCAACCACACCCAAGGCCAGATGAAGTTAAGAGAATAACCCTCATTTTGGCACATTAACATAAAGTTGTTGAATATTCTATTGAGACACTCCCCTGAGACCTTCCCTAAATGCCCATCCTTTAAAACCCCTCAAAACAAATCTTCCTGGCAGGACCACTCCCTCCCAAGAGCACACCCTGGCCTCCCTCACCCCCTTTCCCCACAGACATGCATCTCCTAAACTCTAAGGGACCCCATGGGGCTTGCAATCAGGGCAGCAATGGGCAGTGTCAGTTTATCCCAGGCAAGCCCGCCCCACCCCCCCCCCCCCCCCGCCCCGCCCTGCATTTTTCCCCAAGGCCCCTTTTCTCTGAATTCTTAGCGAACCAAAGCAGACCAGCCTAGGTTCATTTCCCCAGCCCTGCCTTGTTTCATGTCCCCAGCTTTAATAAACATCCCCTAAAACTCACTTGGACTCCTGTTGTGAAACTTTCCCTGCACTAAGTCAAGAACCCACACTCTACCGGCTGGCCCTAGGCAGACCCACTCAGGGCCAAGTCCTTTTTACGGTAATAATCATCATCATTGCCATTACCTCTTATAAGGTGTTTAATATGAGACAAACCTATTCTAGTAATTTGCAAACATTAACTCACTTAATCTTTACAACCACCCTATAGGGTACTATTATTATTCCCCTTTTCCAGATGAGGAAACTGAGGTCTAAAGAGATTAAGTAACTTGTCTAAGGTCGTACAGCCTAGGAGCAGCAGAGGCAGGATTTGGGATGCAGGCACACCAGCTGCAGAGGCCACCTCTTAGCGCCTCTCCTAAATCTCATTAACCAATAGCAGTTTTTAATCACAGTTTCGTTGGTCTTTTATTCAGAGGCACTACTTTTTTCCGAACTTTAATTCATGATACAAATAGAAAGCAAGCAAGAACCCCAAATATTTTCCATATTCTATAGGCTCTTCAATTACATAAAACAGTTTTCATCTCGCTAGTTTCAAGGAGTCATAAGCTCATGCTTTTTACAGCTTTATTTTGCCCTCCTCAATACATATTGCAAATAAGGACTAATCTGACCAACGTCTTATTTTTATGCCTTCTTTGTGATGAAAAACTACGTGAGTGCTCTGCCTTGTTCATTTTAATTGATATATAATGAAATAGTGTGTGATATTTAATATAATTTTATATGAAAGTTTACATTTCATATCAATCAACTGACAAAAAAGTGAGACCTGGAATTTAACAACTCACAGAAACAAAATATACACATATTGAAAGTAACTCAAATCTGGCTTCTCTCATATCTTGAAATGAGATGTAAATGCTTCAGAAGCTCTGAAATGCCATGTGAACGTCACTCACTATAGTCTTCAGCATTTTCACATACATTGTCTCCGTTGATCCTTACCTAAACTGTGTGGTTGGGCAGGGATTATCAGGTGAATAAACACGGATGTTTTTCAACGGCAGGACTGGAAGGCTTTCATTTATATAAAAGGGGAGTGAAATTATTTTTATGTAGGAGAGTGAGTTGGTCATCTAGAAAATTCAGGGGATAGATGTCTATAGGATTGTTGGGGGAGAGGGTTGGGGGAAATAAGAGCCATTTAGAAGGCTGCTCTTGCAAATACCTCAGGTATGTGTGGTTTATAAATATGTTGAGCCCTGACTGGTGTGGCTTAGTTAGTTGGGCATCATCCCATGCACTGAAAGGTTGCTGGTTTGATTCCAGGTCAAGGCTCATGCCTGGGTTGCAGGCTCCATCCCTGGTAGGGGGCATGCTGGAGGCAGCTGATCCATGTTTCACTCACATTGATGTTTCTTGCTCTCTCCCTTCCTCTCTAAAAATCAATTTTAAAATATTTTTTAAGATATATTTTTATTGATTTCTAGAGAGGAAGGGAGAGGGAGAGATAGAAACATCAGTGATGAGAGAGAATCATTGATCTGCTGCCTCCTGCATGCCCTGAGGGCATGTGCCCTGATTGGGAATAGAACTGTGTCCTCCGGGTTCATAGGTCAAAGCTCAACCATTGAGCCATGCCCAGCGGGGCTAACAGACTTTGAAAAACAAATAAATAACTACACTGAGTTCTGCACTAGTACTTGAGACTGACTTATATACTGAGGGCAACAGAACTTTGTTCCAAGTTCTAAGCCATTGTTAAAATGAATGGGTCCTCAACAGGACACTGAAAGCCTGAAGCAGAAGGGAGTGAACTGGAAATCAATGGGATGAGTGTGCTAGAGTGTGGATTGGAGGAACAGGATGGTGGAACTGATGGGCAAATTATTCTGGGCAGGTCTGTTCAGTCTTCAAATGATGGGGGTGGGCTGGAGTCTGGCTTCCAAACTCTCCCCAGCAACCCCTCACTGCTGAAGGCGCCTGTACCCAAAAGAGGTAGCGGCACGGACTTGGGCAGTTTTATTTTTTATTCTTCTTTTTGTTTGTTTTGCTTTTGGTTTTGTGGCAGTTTTATTTTTTAAATTCATGTGGAAAGGGTGTGCCTGCATTGGGAATTCAGGAAAATGGACAAGAAGTCAGCCTCTTCCCCAGCAAACCTAGGCCCCATTTTCCCCAGCTCTCATTTCCCGTTTCCTTCTTCCGTGGCCCTGCATGATTTCATATCCATCTCGTAAAATAAAAAACAAAAACAGTCCCAGTGTGCCCGCTAACTTCCTACAAATGAAGTACTAACTAGTTAATATGCTCTGTCAATCCCTAAATATGGGGGCAGAGTGGGCACAGTTCCTGGGTGCCTTGTGTGCATTTGGATGGAGGTTTTCCTGCCATCAGTAGTATGCCCTCACACCGTCCCCATGGGCTGGGATGTGAAGCTGGAGAGGAGAGGACAGAGCTGCAGGGGAGGGACAGGCTTTGCGGCAGGCGGGCAGGTTAGAGCTGCACTGGCAACAGGTTTCTCCCACCTTTGCTGTCCTTTCCTGATGAAGGAGGAAGAAAAGAAAGAAGCTAGAACTGGTATTCACCCTTAGATTATTTTATTCCAACTTGGAGAGAGAAATTCTGGACTTGAGCCCTGTTTCTGCCATTTATGAGTTGATTGAACTTGATGTGTGAGCTCATCTCAGTTACCTCAATTGTAAAGGGCAGTTATAATACCATCTTTTCTGTCTCCTTTATAGGAGACAGGGTTGTAGGGAGAATGCATGAGTTGACGCATGTGAAAAATGCTGCTTACTTGCTGGGTAAAGAATGGAGCGCCAATAATGACTGCCACTGTGCTTTGGGGTCAGGATTCTCTGTTACGGTTTTCTATTGACAACTATAATCTTGGTGCTATGGTTACAAATGAGAGCCTCAAGCAATATTAAGTGTATTATTTTAAGAATGACCTAGCGTCTGACACCATATTTTGCAAACCAAAGATGGTAATTTTAAAGAAAATCAAATACTAAAAGGGATGTATTCTGGAGAATTGAAGGCAGAGAGGTTTTGTTGTTGTTGTTTTAAAATATATATTTTTATTGATTTCAGAGAGGAAAGGAGATGGAGAGGTAGAAACATCAATGATGAGAGAGAATCACTGATTGGCTGCCTCCTGCATGCCCCACACTGGGGATTGAGCTCGCAACCCGGGCATGTGCCCTAACAGGGAATTGAACCGTGATCTCCTGGTTCATAGGTCGACGCTCAACCACTGAGCCACACCGTTTGGGCATGTTGTTGTTTTTTAAATACTGGTCTAGGAGTTAGGAGACTTGATCTCTAGTCCCTCCTCTATCAGTGATCCTGAGCCATCATGACACCATTCTGGGGCTCTGTTCCCCCAATCTGTAAAATGAGGGTGCTGGACCCATTGTTTCTAAACCGGGTTGACGTTGTGGAGTCACTGTGGAAGATTCCCAAAAGTAGAATTTTATTTTGTTTCTCGCTCTGTTTCCAAAGCATAGAAAAACACTTGATACAGGGCAGGTACTCATTACATATGTATTTTTGAAAATTCACAGGCCTGGATCCACTTCAGAAGCTTCATGCATATGGGGTAGAACCTGTGTACGTTTTGCCAAGCACCCCTGGCTGAAAGCCACTACATTCAAGAAGCCCCAAGTTTCCTTCCACATGGAGAGGCCAGAATTAGCAAATAAAAACACAAGACATTTGAATTTCAGATAAACAATGTACATTTTAGTGTAAATATGGACCACATGATATTTGGCTGTTGCAACTTATATGGAGCTAAGTAGGTAAGGCTACTGCTTAGGCTGATGGCACCTTGAAACTGGCCCAGATTTGGGAATCAGACAGATAATCTTGGTTTGAGTCTCTGCCCCGCTTGTGTGTGCTTAACAAATTGCTTACCTTCGTTGGGCTTTGTAACTGCAGTATCTATCCTGTACAATTGCTGGAAGTATCAGAGATAATATAGTCATGGTGGTTAGCACTTAACCTAATAGAACTTAGTGGTTATAACTATAGTTGATATATTTAGTTGGTTTAAGGAAAAAACTCAATATCAATGAGACCTTTATTGAATGCACTTGTCAACTAGTAAACCGGCCTTCTGAAATGACCAAGCGTACCGTTAATAGTTCTAGGTAGACCTGGGCAAGTTAGATTGAATGCTGACCTTTCATCAAACAATACCTCTGTGTCTGGGGAAAAAAAAACATACAACTAAAGGAATAAAGGAAGGAAGTTCTTTCATTTCATGCCTTATGAAATGTCATTTGCTGCCCTGTCCTTTTCTAATGTTAAAGGTAAATATTTGTCCAAGTTTTATAGGGTCACTTCACAGAGCGACAGGCTATTACGTGGGCAATGGAAATACTTCAGTCCTGACCTCGCTTATTTCTCTTCTAGGATAAAAGCATCTTTTGTTTTTAGCATTTTTGTGGTTTCTAGAAATTTCTAATACATCTTCTAAGGTTAAAAAATAAACATACATGGCAACAAATGTAGACTGTTCATTAAAAAAAAAAAATTGTCCGGCTGGTGTAGCTCAGTGGTTGAGCATCGACCTATGAACCAGGGGTTTGATTCCCAGTCAGGGCACATGCCCGGGATCCCTGATGGGGCGCGTGCAGGAGGCAGCCAATCAATGATTTTCATCATTGATGTTTCTATCTCTCCCTATCCCTTCCTCTCTCTGAGATCAATAAAATGATATTAAAAACTATATGTTGCATTTTACCAGAGTATTTCCTACAAGATTAAAAAAAAAAAAGACAGGTAACTCATATTGTCTTAATCATGATAAAGGACCTCATGAACCTAACCTCCAATTTTTAGTCTTTATTTATTTACTCTGTAGCTGCAAGGAAATCCTGAACCACTTACCTAGAATGATGGTTGTGTGCCTGTAAAGCATGGATAGGTTAGGGATTTCTTTCACAAAACTATGACTAGAGGGAATCCATGTAGCTTAGTGATGCTGTCTGTGTTTTCACTGATCAGAGTTCATATTCTGATTTCCTTACTGTGCCCTTGAGCCAGTTACTGAACCTCTCTGTGCTTCAAGTCCCATCTCTGTGAAATGGGCAACTAACAGTGCCTCCTCTGGAGTTGTGAGAGTTGGAGGAGAGGGTCCGTGGAAAATGCTTAGCATAGTGCTTGGCACATAGAAAGTACTAAATAACTACTATGATTATTTTTTGAAAAATATAATTAGGAGAATTAGGTATTTTTGAAAAAATATTCCAGTGTATACCTGAAATGTATATTTAATAACAGAAACATGCTTTTGAGCAAAAATGCCATATTATCTATATGGCATCACGACCAGAACAACCAGTCGCTATAAGGTGCATTGACCACTTCTCAGTCCCTCCCCGCAGCCCGCAGGCTCCCATCACTGGATGGCCAATGGGGAACCACAGGAACCGGCTGGGTGGCAGCGGAGCAGGACGGGGGACTGGACTTGCGGGGCTGCAGCAGCATTGCGGAGGGTCGAGGGTGACAGCAGTGTCACAGAGTGTCCTGGGGCAGCAGCAGCATCAGAGGGTCAAGGGTGACAGCAGTGTTGCAGAGTGTCCTGGGGCAGCAGCAGCATCTCGGAGGGTCAAGGGTGACAGCAGTGTCACAGAGTGTCCTGGGGCTGCAGCAGCATCAGAGGGTCAAGGGTGACAGCAGTGTTGCAGAGTGTCCTGGGGCAGCAGCAGCATCTCGGAGGGTCAAGGGTGACAGCAGTGTCACAGAGTGTCCTGGGGCAGTAGCAGCATCGCGGAGGGTCGAGGGTGACAGCAGTGTTGCAGAGTGTCCTGGAGCAGTAGCAGCATCGGAGGGTCAAGGGTGACAGCAGTGTTGCAGAGTGTCCTGGGGCAGCAGCAGCATCTCGGAGGGTCAAGGGTGACAGCAGTGTCACAGAGTGTCCTGGGGCAGCAGCAGCATCGCGGAGGGTCGAGGGTGACAGCAGTGTCACAGAGTGTCCTGGGGCTGCAGCAGCATCGCGGAGGGTCGAGGGTGACAGCAGTGTCACAGACTGTCCTGGGGCAGTAGCAGCATCGCGGAGGGTCAAGGGTGACAGCAGTGTCACAGAGTGTCCTGGGGCAGCGGCAGCATCGCGGAGGGTCAAGGGTGACAGCAGTGTCACAGAGTGTCCTGGGGCAGCAGCAGCATCAGAGGGTCGAGGGTGACAGCAGTGTCACAGAGTGTCCTGGGGCAGCAGCAGCATCAGAGGGTCGAGGGTGACAGCAGTGTCACAGAGTGTCCTGGGGCAGCAGCAGCATCGCGGAGGGTCGAGGGTGACAGCAGTGTCACAGAGTGTCCTGGGGCAGCAGCAGCATCGCGGAGGGTCGAGGGTGACAGCAGTGTCACAGAGTGTCCTGGGGCAGCGGCAGCATCGCGGAGGGTCAAGGGTGACAGCAGTGTCACAGAGTGTCCTGGGGCAGTAGCAGCATCGCGGAGGGTCAAGGGTGACAGCAGTGTCACAGAGTGTCCTGGGGCAGCGGCAGCATCGCGGAGGGTCAAGGGTGACAGCAGTGTCACAGAGTGTCCTGGGGCAGCAGCAGCATCAGAGGGTCGAGGGTGACAGCAGTGTCACAGAGTGTCCTGGGGCAGCAGCAGCATCGCGGAGGGTCGAGGGTGACAGCAGTGTCACAGAGTGTCCTGGGGCAGTAGCAGCATCGCCGAGGGTAAAGGGTGACAGCAGTGTCACAGAGTGTCCTGGGGCAGCAGCAGCATCGCGGAGGGTCAAGGGTGACAGCAGTGTCACAGAGTGTCCTGGGGCAGCAGCAGCATCAGAGGGTCGAGGGTGACAGCAGTGTCACAGAGTGTCCTGGGGCAGCAGCAGCATCAGAGGGTCGAGGGTGACAGCAGTGTCACAGAGTGTCCTGGGGCAGCAGCAGCATCAGAGGGTCGAGGGTGACAGCAGTGTCACAGAGTGTCCTGGGGCAGCAGCAGCATCGCGGAGGGTCGAGGGTGACAGCAGTGTCACAGAGTGTCCTGGGGCAGCAGCAGCATCGCGGAGGGTCGAGGGTGACAGCAGTGTCACAGAGTGTCCTGGGGCTGCAGCAGCATCAGAGGGTCGAGGGTGACAGCAGTGTCACAGAGTGTCCTGGGGCAGCAGCAGCATCGCGGAGGGTCGAGGGTGACAGCAGTGTCACAGAGTGTCCTGGGGCTGCAGCAGCATCAGAGGGTCGAGGGTGACAGCAGTGTCACAGAGTGTCCTGGGGCAGCAGCAGCATCAGAGGGTCAAGGGTGACAGCAGTGTCACAGAGTGTCCTGGGGCAGCAGCAGCATCAGAGGGTCGAGGGTGACAGCAGTGTCACAGAGTGTCCTGGGGCAGCAGCAGCATCGCGGAGGGTCGAGGGTGACAGCAGTGTCACAGAGTGTCCTGGGGCAGCAGCAGCATCGCGGAGGGTCGAGGGTGACAGCAGTGTCACAGAGTGTCCTGGGGCTGCAGCAGCATCAGAGGGTCAAGGGTGACAGCAGTGTTGCAGAGTGTCCTGGGGCAGCAGCAGCATCTCGGAGGGTCAAGGGTGACAGCAGTGTCACAGAGTGTCCTGGGGCTGCAGCAGCATCAGAGGGTCAAGGGTGACAGCAGTGTTGCAGAGTGTCCTGGGGCAGCAGCAGCATCTCGGAGGGTCAAGGGTGACAGCAGTGTCACAGTGTCCTGGGGCAGTAGCAGCATCGCGGAGGGTCGAGGGTGACAGCAGTGTTGCAGAGTGTCCTGGAGCAGTAGCAGCATCGGAGGGTCAAGGGTGACAGCAGTGTCGCAGAGTGTCCTGGGGCAGCAGCAGCATCTCGGAGGGTCAAGGGTGACAGCAGTGTCACAGAGTGTCCTGGGGCAGCAGCAGCATCGCGGAGGGTCGAGGGTGACAGCAGTGTCACAGAGTGTCCTGGGGCAGCAGCAGCATCAGAGGGTCGAGGGTGACAGCAGTGTCGCAGAGTGTCCTGGGGCAGTAGCAGCATCGGAGGGTCGAGGGTGACAGCAGTGTCACAGAGTGTCCTGGGGCAGCAGCAGCATCAGAGGGTCGAGGGTGACAGCAGTGTCACAGAGTGTCCTGGGGCAGCAGCAGCATCGCGGAGGGTCGAGGGTGACAGCAGTGTTGCAGAGTGTCCTGGGGCAGCAGCAGCATCAGAGGGCCGAGGGTGACAGCAGTGTCACAGAGTGTCCTGGGGCTGCAGCAGCATCGCGGAGGGTCGAGGGTGACAGCAGTGTCACAGAGTGTCCTGGGGCAGCAGCAGCATCGCAGAGGGTCGAGGGTGACAGCAGTGTCACAGAGTGTCCTGGGGCAGCAGAAGCATTGCGGAGGAGCGTCCCAGGGCGGTGGCGAGCAGCGTCACGGAGGGTCGCAGGGTGGTGGCAGCGTCGTGGAGCATCCTGGGGCAGCGGTGAGCAGCTTTGCAGAGTGGCAGACATGGCTCTGATTGCAGGCTAGGCCTAGGGACCCCACATGCGCATGATTTCATGTGCTGGGCCTCTAGTTGTTATCAATAATTGTGGTAGCCAGCCTCCAAGATGATCCCCAGTGATCTCTGTCTCTGAGTATTCACCCCTGTCCTTTGTTTAGTCTCCTGCCACATCGTCCCAGGGTGGGTCTATGTGACCATACAATATGGCAGAAGTGATGGTAGGTCACTTTTGAGATTAGGTTACAAAAGATATTGCAGCTATCATGGCTATTCTCTCTCTCTCTCTCTCTCTCTCTCTCTCTCTCTCTCTCTCTCTCTCTCATCACTTGCATTGGGAGGAGCAGCTGCCTGTCATGAACGGCCCTATGGAGAGGCCCTCTGTGGAGAGGAGAGGTTCCCATGATAAGGGACAGTCAGCGCCTTATTGGAAGTGGACCCACAGCCGTGGACAAGCCTTCAGGTGACAGCAGCCCGCACTGACATTTTGACTGCAACTTCATGGGGGACCCTGAGCCAGAGCCGTTCAGCTAAGCAGCTCCCAGAATCTGACCCTTAGCAACTGTGTGAGATGATAAATGTTTATGGTCTCAAGCTTCTAAGTCTTGGGGTTATTGGTTTATACAGCAATAAAATAACTAATACAATGATATATATGTTTTAATGAGCTTTTGAAGATAAAGAATTAATTAGACCTTAACCTATTTCAATCACTTTTGATCTTTGAAGATCACTGCTGATCCTTGGTAGTTCACAAGCATTTATTTTTTGACATAGTTGTTATCAGTGTTTACACTCTACCTGGTATTTGATTTTCCCCCTTAGAATTACTTCGCAAGTACCAACAGATTCAACATTCTTAGCATTTTTACTGGCTATCTAGCATTCTTCCCTATGTCATATGATCCCAAACATTCCCTATTGTAGAACATTTGTGTTATTTTCAGTTTGCAAAATATAACAAAATAATAACCGGCACAATAAAAAAATAGCTCCAATTAGCCAGGCAACATACTGAGAGTTCTTAGATACATAAAAGTTGGACAACAGAGAGAGGACCGCGCTCCTAAGGTACACAGATGGTACGGGTAGCGAATACGTACAATATGCGCATTGGTTAGATAAGTGAACTGCCCATTAGGCCAACCTAAGGTGACTGCAAAGGAGCTGGGTGAACTTATTTGTTAAAATAATAGTAAAATAATAATGATAACAGCTTTTTAGAACTCTGTATATTTCCTGTCTTACCTAGGAATGACAGTAGAAAATAAAACCTTGGAAAAATCATATAAGTACCTGTCTTGGCTCCAAGTCTCAAAGCTGAATTTCAAAGAGGGTTCTACCCCTGAACCAAAGCCATTGTCCCCAGACCCTGTGTCTGCCTCCTCCCCTTCCAGCATTATCCTCCCCACAGCCGGCTGTGCTTTGTCAGGTTGTACAATTGTGCCCGGAAGAGAAAAGTTGACTAAGCCCTTCTTTGTTGAAATTCAACACTAGCTTATACGCACCAGGTCTCCTTTGAATACAGTGTTCAGTGAACGGCTCTGTCTGTAACCGGAACCTCCAAGTAGGGAGCCATCATTTCTCCACCTTGGTCAGTCCTGGTGCTCAATCTTTGACTTTACCCACCTTCCTGACAAGGTTTTGAGGACAGCCAGGTAAGCAAGCCATCTTTAACATTCAAAAATAATTCATGGTCAAAGGGAGCTACACTTAACTTATCAAGGGACATTAAGACAGGTAGTTTCTTGGGGTTGTTTGTGTCCTTTATCAAGCTGAACTCAGTGCTTTGGGCACAGTAGGCCCTCAATAAATACTTGTTAAATAAATAAATGTTCTAAAGATAGTGGTTCTGCAGGGACAGGCTAATACACATAATCCCTCCACTCAGTGTCCTAGGAGAATGTCATATACCTTTTGAATCCTCTATAAATATTTTATAATAGTAACAATGAAATAATGAAGATTATAATTATGAATAAAGACTATTCTTAGCTCAAATTTCCTGAACTAGGGTTCTGTCCTTCAGCAGCATATAAAATGTGCTCAAACAGGGCTTTAGCTTAATGCACACTGAACAGCAACTTACTTGCAAAATACCGAAAGCAAATGAATCAACCAGTCCTTTACCTTTCCAGTGGTTATTTCCAGGAACCACAAGTGTGCGGCTATCTGTTATAGATTGAAATAAATTAGGTCCTCTTTTCTTTCTAGATTTAGATGAATTACCTTATGTGTTTTCTGATACAGGCAGCAACTGGCTTTGACATTCCCTAAGCTTCATAATGCTTATAAAGTGGAAAACCAACTAGTGAAATCTGAGGTCTGAGCTCTGGGATATAGAACTATAGGAGCAGAGCCCGCCATAGGGGCCCTTCCCTTCTGCTTCCCATTCTAGCTTTCTCCAACCAGGCAGGTGACAGCACTGTTTTGGAAGAGGAAACCAAGAGCCACTGGCAGGAGGCAAGTCTTCCAGGTTGTGAGTTACCGACTAGCATTTTGTAATATTAATATATGTTCTTAAAAAGAAGACTCCTTAGTGGCAGTAAGACTATGGCGAGAGTGAGGGAACACAGAGCTTTCCATAGTAAAATCTAGAACCCCAAGGTCGACATCGGAAAAGGATCGCAGGTGGTGAGTCCTGCTGTGGCAACTGCACAGTCCTCCCTGCTCCCCAGTTTACTTTTTCTTTGAGACTCACTTGTGACCCAGGTTTGCTCCGGTAGGAGCACACGTGCACACACACACACACACACACACACACACTCATATTCTTGCTATCACAGTTTCTCTTTCATGAAGCCAGATAAAACCCCTACCCTTACATCTCTAACATATTTGAGGATGACAAAAACTTTTAAAAAATGTCAATGATAACTGTGGAATCCACTATTAAAAAAAAAAAAAGGAGAAATGAAGAGTATGAGGAAAGAAGTTACTTTCAGAGCCTGCCCTGAAGGCCTGGTAGGACTTTGGTGGCTTCTTGCCTGGGCGTCTTCCTCACTCTCTCCTGATTGATCTCCTGGCTGCCATGGACCTTAGGGGCCTGGTATACAGGACACTGGGGGCGTCTAGATTCCTATCTGCAACATACCCAAGGCCCATTCCGGGCCCACTCTCTCTGCAAGGCTTGATCCTCACTGCAATTTGGCTAAGCAGGCACAGTGGTATTATTCCCACTTCATAGACAAGGAGCTGGCTACTGCTATTTGCACACAATTCCTAGTGTGCAGCAGATACCTAAGTGCTTTATATGAAGGTCCACCATGCAAGTAGTCTGACAGTGTATATCAAAGAACTGGAGCAGATGCTCTTTAACTGCAAATCTTGTATAATTGTGGTTAGATGTATTCTTAATGTACCAGATTAGCTTAACTCAATCCAGAGGGAATGAACACTGGCCAAATTAGGTTTGATGGGAAAAGAGGGAGAGGAGAAGGTTCTGAACACGGGGGATGCTGCCAGAAAAGACAGTCCTCATTATGACCCCACGCATAGAGAGATAGCAAATAAATAAATAATGTGTGTGAAAAAAGGGCCTGTGGCTAGAGGGAATGGGGGGGGGGGGGCGAGGGCTGGGTGTAGGTGGGCAAAGGGGGAGAGGAATGGGGACATCTGTAATAGTGTCAACAATAAAAGTTTAAAAAAGGGAAGGGGCTGAAGGAAATCTTCTATAATCTTAACAGTGGCTATACCTAGGTGATAGAGCCATAAGTGATTGTTATTTCTTCTTTATCCTGTTTTATCTTTTTCCAAAGTTTTTTTTTCTTATAATGGGTATGTATTACTATTATGGTCTGAAAAACTATTGTGTTAACTTATAACATAAGTGTTAGTGACTATCAGATAAAAAATATGTGTTTCAAAGGATACTATAAAGAAATTGAAAAGACAATCCACAGAATGGGAGAAAAATTTACAAATCATATATCAGATAAAGGACTAGTATCACTTATCAGATATAAGTAAAGACCTCTCACAACTCAACAATAAACATTTAAAAATGGGTAAAGAATTCAGCTCATCTAGTTGTGCTTTTCTAGAAAAACACCCTTTTGGGGCAGGTGGGTGGGCTAATGGGTGGGGTGGGGAGGGAACAACCCCTTCTGTGCCTTGGGATGTCAAACTGGGCTGACCTGGAACACCCATTACTGGAGCCATTTTAAAGGTACTTTAAGATAGAGCAGGGCCTAAGGAACAGTTCAGTGTTGAAGCAGCTTAGGAATAAATGTTTCTGGGACACTTTTTCCCTCATAATGTTGATTGAATATTATATGCACTTGAAAAAAAATAAAAAATAAAATAAAATAAAAATGGGTAAAGGATTGAATAGACATTTTTCCAAAGATATACAAATGGCCAGTAAGATTATGAAAAGATGCTCAACATCATTAGTCATTAGGGAAATGCAAATCGAAACCAGAAGATACCACTTCATACCTAGTAGGATATAAATAATCAAAATGATGACTGTAACAACTGCTGTCAAGAATTTGGAGAAATTAAAACCCTCATAATGAGAATGTAAAATAGTATAGCCACTTTGAAAAAATTTTACTTCCTCAAAAAGTTAATTATAGAGTTACCATTTAGCCAAGACATTCTACTCCTAGATATACACTCAAGAGAAATGAAAACAAACGTTTATACAAAACTTGTACATGAAATTTCACAGCAGCATTATTCCTAAGAGTCAAAAAGTAGGGACAATCTAAAATGTCCATCAATGCATGCATGGGTAAATAATGGTATTGTCCATACAAGGGAACATTATTCAGATATAAAAAGGAATGAAGTACCAATGCTACAGCATGAGCGAACCTGGCAAATATTGTGTTAAATTTAAGAAGCCAGACCCAAAGGATGTCTATTGTATGAAATGTGAGAACAGGCAAATCCATAGAGAGAGAAAGTAGATTACTGGTTATCTGGGACTAAAGGTGAGGGTGGAGGGACTGGGGAATGACTGTAATGGATTTCTTTATATTGGAGTGCTGACAGTGTTCTGGAATTATCGAGTTGTAAGAGATCCTTACTTCTATCTGATAAGTGGTGATGGTTGCGTAACTTTGTGAATAATTGAAAATCATGGAGTTATACCTTATAAGAGTAAATTTATGTGAATTGTATCTCAATAGAAAAATGACTGAAAAATGAAGATTTTTCAAATATAAATCCACTAAAAACTCTGGATCTGCCCTACTTTTGATGGATTAGAGTTGCCAACATTTGAAGGCCTATGAAATAAATGCTTACTGACTGTAAGGAAGAAGAAATACAGGGTGCAGGCACTTTATATATGCAGGAGTCTCCTCTCCGCCCCCCCCCCCCCCCCCGCCCGATTTTCCCCTCCCCACTCCTCACCTTGTGAAGAAGTTTCTCTCTGTGTGTTTTTCATAGACATCTGGGGAGGAGTGAGGGGGAGATTTTAGAAAGGACCTACTGAATCCATACATCCTGTTCTACAGATGAAGAAACAGAGGCCCAGAAGTTTATTTACTATTACCTGGTGAGCCGGCAGCCAGGCTAAGACTAAAATAAGATTTCCTGTCCCCAGTATCTTTGAGCTGCCCTTTGCCTGTCTTCTTAACAGGCAGGGGTCATCAATTTCAGGAATTTGCAGGTGTGCTTTGCCAAGAACAAGTAGAGAAGCACTGATTTTGCCAGCCTCTTCCCCCCAGAGGCCAGCATTTCAACTTGTGGAGTTTGGTGACTCTTCACTTTAACCTACTAGCAAAAAGCTGTGAGGGGTGTAAGGCCCAGCTGGGCGTGCGCTCTGCAGGAGAACTTGGGAGAGCCCCCCCCCCTCTGTCTCTAATCACTGACTGTCAGTGATTAGAGAGCTGGCATTAATGGTGTTTGTCTTAGTTGGTTTTCATTGGCATCCTCCCGTCCTGTTTATTCAAACCATCTTCAATTTGAAAGAAGACTCAAATCACGGCCACTTAACCCCTACTCGTCTCTCCTGCACCCAGTGAGATTGCTCTGAATCCAGTGTCAGACGTCCTGGTTCGGTAATGGGTTCCCGAGGCGGGCACTGCGTTTTCTCTGCAGCCCCTCAACACCTGCGCCCTCTGGACACGCATCCTCTGCTTTCCACGGAGGATTCCGTGCCGGGGCGGGGCAGGAGCGAACGCACGGGAGACACGAGGCCGGTTCGGGGAACGGCGGGAGGCTGCTGAGGCCCCAGAGACTGTCCCGCTCAGGCACCTGCAGGAGACGAGACCCCTGCACGCTCCACAATCCCTTTCTCACTCCCGGCCAGAAAACCACCCGACCACTGCAGAGCACATTCTCAGCGGAGTGAAAGGCTGCAGTAAAAAGGCGCAGGACGGACGGGAGTGTTAACCTGCCACCCCTGCGGCGTCCGGGGACGCCTCCCGCTCAGAGATAATAGATCTGAACTGAAGCAAGTTTCAAGGGGGCGGGGGATGGGCTCATTCCCTCCCTCGGGGTAAAAGTAAACACACGTGGGCAGAGGAAAGTGCGGAGGGAATTCCTGGGCCTGGTTCCGGCGGTGCAGAGGCTGGCGGGCCGGGTCGGGGATCTCGGAGGAGGTGAGAAGAGGTGCCTCGTGGGTTCGGTGAGCTTGGGGCCGCGCGCAGGCGCACTGAGGCCGCCCGCCCGCCGGCCGGTCCCGGGGTACAAAGCGCTCGGAGAGCCGCGGCTCCCGGAGGTTTCAGGGGCCGCCTGGGGCTCCCTCCCGCCGCGCTCCGGGAGCAGCCACAGGCATTCCTCACCCGGCGTCTGAGGTTGACCAGCCTCCCCCGACTTCTGCGCCGTAAGCCGCGTTTGCAGGGCCGGGTGGCTACCGAGCGTTTCGGTGTTTAATTCTGGCGCTGGGCAGCCGGCCGGCTCCGCCCCCTCCGCCCCGCCCTCCTCCGAGGTCCCGGAGCCGGCGGAGCCCGCGAGCGGCGCGCCCGGCTCGGCAGGACGGGAGGAGCGCGCGGAGGTGAGTGCAGCCGGGGACTCGCTGCGCCCTTTTCCCCGCGGGGTGGGCGCGGGCCACCCGGGCTCCGGCTCCTGCGCCGGCCCGGCCTCCGCCCAGCCGGGCCAAGTTGGCGCGCGCCGGGGGCGCACGGCGGCCGTGGCGGGGGCGGAGGGCAGCCCCGCGGATCCCTCTCGCCGGCTCCCTGGGCGGCCCCAGAGCGGGCCTAGGGACGGGGTCACCGGGGTTTGGCGCTCGCTGCGCCGCGGGGCTGGGTCCGTGTGGAAGGGGAGCGCGGCGCGCCCGGCTCCGGGCAGCGGGAAAGTCCGGCCGGAGCGCACGGCCTTTTGATGCCCCCGGGCCCTTTGATCCGCTCGGGATGGGGTGGGAGATTCCCTCCGAGACGTCTCCCCGAGAAGTTCTCCGCTCCACGGGAGGGCAGGCGGTCGCCCTCTTAATCTCTGTTCCGGAGCGGCAGGTGGCCTCGAGTCGCCCTCAGCCGACTCGGAGAGGACTCGGGCCGCGGTCGGAGGGGCCGGCAGGTGGGGGAGGGGTGTGGGAACTCGGCCTCGGGCCCTCGGGACTAGGTCGGGACGGCGTGGGCTTCTGGTGGGTCCGCAACGTCCGGTCGAGGGAGGGTGCGCGTGCCCTGAAGCGGACCTGGCCCCTGAGCGCCCCCTCCAACACGCCGAGTCGGCAGACGCGCAGGGAGTGCTGCGCTCGGGCAGCCACCTCCCCCCTCCTCCCCGCTCATCCTCTCCGCCGGGTCCGCGTGGAACCCCGAGGCCACTCTCCGCGGGGAGTCCGGCAGGTCAGCCCGAGCTCTGCTGCGCCGGGGTGACTGGGTGAGGGCTTTGGCCGAGTTATGAAAAACAACCTATGGCGTCCCCCAGGGCTCGCTCTCTGCACATCGTCTCCTCGGAGGTTCATCTTGTATTAAAGAAACGTTGTTTTAGGACGAGAGCGCTAGACTAACAAGGGAGGTTCGTCGTGCAGGTCTGTCATTGTGCAGTTTCTTGCCTCACTTACACCCACTCCCCCCGCCCCCTCCCGTCCCCTACCTCTGAGCTGGATTGAAATCAGAGCCGGTTTTCTCATTTTTAATTAGGAGTTTATTCAACTTGATTTTTATGTGGTACTTAGCACTTTACCTGTTAGTTCCTTTTTTCTAAAAAAGTTGGACACTCTTTCACCTTTATTTTAAAAAATGAGATATAATAAACATGCCATAAACTTATCCTTTTAAAGTGTACAATTCAGGGGTTTTTAGTATATTCACAAAGTTATGCAGTCATCATTACTACCTAATTCCAGACATTTTCCAAAAAGAAACCCTATACCCATTAGCAGTTATCCATTAGCAGTCACTCGCCATCCTCCCCGCCCCCCCGCCCAAGCCTAGTAGTCCCTCATTTTAAGGTGAAGTTTTCCCAAGATAGAGACTGAGCAAACAGAAGTTACCTTCAGTCCTTTTACACTTAATAGATTTGGGGAAAGGTGCTGCTGCCGAGGCAGTGCAAGAAAAATTAAGTATGGGCTGTCCTATGTCAAGATTAAAATGTCTGAGGAGCCTGGCAGGCGTGGCTCTGAGGTTGAGTGAGGACCTATGAACCAGGAGGTCATGGTTCCATTCCCTCTCAGGCCACATGCCCAGGTTGCTCACGTGCTCCATCTCCAGTGTGGGGCGCGTGCAGGCGGCAGCCGATCAGTGATTCTCATCATTGATGTTTCTATCTCTCCCTTCCTCTCTCTGAAATCAATAAAAATATATTTTAAAAAATGTGTAAGGATGGAGGAGAATCCCCTAGGGGAGGAGTGAATGCCTCCTTTAAGGACACACAAATTAGCCCTGGACAGTGTGGCTTAGTTGTCCCATTAATTGGTTCAATTCCAGGTCCGGGCACATACCCAGGTTGCTGGTTCCTTCCCCAGTCTAGGTGGGTATTGGAGGCAACAATGATATTTCTCACATTGATGTTTCTTTCTCTTCTCACCCTTCCCCTCTCTAAAATCAATTTAAAAAGATATATATGTAAAAATACACAAATTAGGAATGTGATTTATCCTCATAGGCCACAGGGTTGCTTTGGGACACTTTCTGCACTCTAGATTTGCCAAGTCCACAGATCACTCTAGTTGAGGTTCTGCTTCAGCCAAAGTGAGTTGGGGTGGGGGTGGGGAGGGGAGATGATAGAGGGGAAAAAGGGACTGCAAATTTAAAAATAGTTTTGTTTTAAATCATCCAAAATGGCCCCAAAGAAAGAAATCACAGGCAAAAGGCCAGTAGAAGAGGTTCATTTCAACATCTACTCACAGATAGTCACATGAACTAAACTGCTCATGCATTAATCCCCTAGTCCAGGGAGGAGGAGAATGGGAAAGGGTCTAGTTCAGTTGTTCTCAACCTTCTGGCCCTTTAAATACAGTTCCTCATGTTGTGACCCAGCCATAAAATTATTTTCGTTGCTACTTCATAACTGTAATGTTGCTACTGTTATGAATCGTAATGTAAACATCTGATATGCAGGATGGTCTTAGGGGACCCCTGTGAAAGAAAGGGTCGTTCGACCGCCAAAGGGGTCGAGACCCACAGGTTGAGAACCGCTGGTAGTTGAAGGAAATTCAAGGAATGGGGGAGGGGGCAGGAGTCTGGCTAACAGGAGCCTGTTGTGGGAGCCCAGGCCTGTTAAAGTGGAGTAGCTGTGGGATGAGCAGATTCAGAGGCAGCCAAAGGGATCTCAGTAAAAAGTAACATATATTTCACTCAGGCATTTGTTGGATTATTTGTGCATGCTTTAAAAAAATCACATTTTAGTGAGCGGAGTTGAAGCTAGGTAAATTACGCAACAGCCACCACACTTCTCTTCCGCTCTGCAGTCAAATAAAGAAGCCAACTGGTTTCAAATGTTATAGGAAATTTCATGCCTCATGTGTGGGTAGCTTGGCTTATGCCATCTCTTTTTTTTTAATGTAATTTAAAAAATTGAACTATAACATACAATATGACAAATATTTACAAAATGAACATAAACTTACAACCAGCACCAGGATCCAGGAACAGAACACTGTGTTCTGCCTATTGCAGAAGAACCCTCATGCTCCTTTCCAGTCACTATCCCCAAGGGATAGTCTAACCATAGATTAGTTTTGCCTAATATCCAAGAGTAGTGGATATATATCGTTTCTTTTTCTCAACATTGCATATGGCTATAGTTCAATAATTATCATTGCTGGCCAATACTCCATTGTGTAATCCTACCCCGATTTATTTATCCATTCTAGGGTTGATGGGCATTGAGTCATTTCCAGATTTTGTCGGTGGTGAATTGTGTGACTGAACATTCTAGTACATGTCTTGATATACCTGTACACATTTGTATTTGTATTGGGAATGTCCTCAGGAGTAGAATTGCTGAGTTCTAGTGTTCAGTTTAGCATATACAGCTAAACAGGTTGCAATATAGTTTATACTTCAAACAGCAGTATATGAGAGTTTTGTCCTATTCTTTTTTTTTTTAAGATTTTTAAATTGATTTTTAGAGAAAGAGGAAGGGAGGGGGAAGAGAGAGAGAGAGAGAGAGAGAGAGAGAGAGAGGTATGAGAAACATCATTAGATCAGCTGCCTCCTCCATGCCCCAACCAGGGATTGAACCTGCAACCCAGGCGTGTACCCTGATTGGGAATCGAACCAGCAATCTTTCAGTGCATGGGAGACGCCCAACCAACTGAGCCACGCAGGCCAGGGCTGTCGTATCCTTTTTTAAATTGCAAAAGCAGTAGACTTACTGGTAAGGAGATTTTGGCAAATGGACAAAAGGTGACCCATATTAATCGATCTCAGCAGACTGATTATTTCTCTTGTGTTTGATTCCAGTGCTTTTCCATGTCTGTTCATATTTTTATGGAGTTATAATCCTAATATTTAATTTTGTTTGTATATTAACACTATATCTTAATGTTGCTCCAGTCTTTATGACTTTTACTTCCTATACAGGTCCACAATGTCATGGTTATGTTTTCATTTAATAATTTACCCAACATTGGAAATGTGTGTTAAATTTTGTAGTATTACTGGTATACAGGGTGGGGCAAAAGTAGTTTTACAGTTGTATGTGAAACAGCTTATTCTTGTATTATTATTTATTAATTACTGTATTTTCTTTTTTTAAATCCTCATCTGAGGATATGTTGTATTGATTTGACAAAGAGAGAGAAGAGAGAGAGAGAGAGAGAGAGAGAGAGAAAAGAGAGAGAGGAAGGGAGAGAAATAGAGAGATAGAAACATTGGCAAGAGATAAACATCATGGATCAGCTGCCTCCCCTGCATGCCCTATACTGGTAATTGAGCCAGCAACCCAGGCATGTGCACAACCTGGGCTTGTCACTGCTGAACGAGCCTGGTGATCTTTGTGGAAATGGAGCTCTGGACCCAGGCTCTTGGTTCCTAGGTCACTGCTCACCACTGAGCCACACCAGCCGGGTGACCCTGATATCTTCTTGATAAATAGTGTAAAAGTGACTTTGTTGTGATCTCATTTACTACTCACGTAGTATTTTTCTTTATAGGATACTTTTTGCAAAGGTACAGAGCTAGGAGCTTTAGGTGATATAAGAAGGATCGTACAGTTAAGTGTGATCAGAAATTCTGTATAAAAATTAACAATACCACTTAGGCAGAATTCTTATATGTGACATAGGAGTGTCAAGTTTACTTAACAGATACGGAATGCTTATATGAGTTCTGAGTCAAAAGAGGCCTTTCTTGCCTGGTCGGTTAAGATTGGCTTCCATAAACATTAAGACTTGAGCTGAGCTTTAAAGCTGTCTTTAGAAAGTGGGGTGGGAGCAGTCGGGGAGAGGTCAAGGGGGAAAAAGGGAGACATATGTAATACTTTAAACAATAAGAATTTAAATTTAAAAGAAAAAGAAAGTGGCTAGAGAGCAGGTATCTCTAAAGAGAAGAGACTACTGAGCCATTCTCAAGGGGAGAGATTAATGTATTAGTTCACAGACCACTCTGGACCATGGGGTTACTGCTGTTTCCTTACCATTCTTTGTCTGGAAGATATTGAAGATAAACTAATATAAAGGTAGAAGAAGTGTTGAGAGCAAAGAATCTCACAGAGTTCATAGCAAGCGGGGAGATAGATACAGAATTGTGGTAGGAGTCAGAAGGAGGGAAGTACGTGCTGTCAATGGTTCATTCTGGAAATGTAGAGGGTGGAGAAATGAATGCTGAGTGGAGAGATTCGGTGATATTTAGGGACCTTGGGCCTTGAAAACTGTACAGGTGGAGAGTAGAGAGCACTGCAGGTTAGCTAGGCTTTGAGAAACAAGGCAGCCCAGCAGTGCTTGACGCATAGTAAGTGTGGTCAGTCACATGCTTGGAGACCCAGGTAAGTGCACTTTGAGACTGTACCTTTATCCAGTGGCTTGTGACTGCTGAACTAGCCTGGTGGGTGATCTTTGTGGAAATGCAGCTCTGGGCCCAGACTGACTGGTTTGAATCTAGGTTTTGCCATTTGATGTGTGATGTTGGTGCAGTTACTGAACCTGTCTGTGCCTTAATTTCCCATGTCTAAAATGGGCAAAATAAAGTCACCCCCCCTCTCATGGGGTTATTGTGAGAGTTAAATGAGTTAAAACACATAGAGTATTTAGAAGACTGCCTGATACACAATATGTGCTAAGCATGTTTTCTGTTGTCCCTTTGATTCTTAAAAATTTCCCCCCAGCTTTATTGAGGCATAATTGACAAATAAAATTGTAAGCTATTTAAAGTGTACATCATGATGATTTGATATATGTACACAGTTAACACATCATCACTATATATTTTGTGTGTGTTAGAAGCATTTTTAAGTTCTACTGTCTTAGCAAATTTTAGTTATATAATACCTTGTTATTAGGTTTCCGAAGTCATGTTTGCACATTGTAAGAATGAAAAAAAAAACAAAGAATGGTTTAAAATGAAAGTGAAATCCCATCACTCCTCTGATCCTAGTTCAGAGTATAGTCTCTTTTCAGGTGTCTTACTGTTGACTATGTTTTTAGGTCTTCTGATTGTTATTGTTGAACAAATTACCTTGACATTTAGTGGCTTAAACAATTTTTTCATGGTAGTATGGATTCAGGCAGGGCTTGCTGGGTGCTTTTGCTCTGCATGATGTCTGAGGTCCCTGTGGCACTTAGCTGGTGAATGGGCTGGTCTGGGTCTAAGAAGGCTTTGTAGGCCTTGGCAGGGGATGGCTAAAAGGCTGCACTCAGTGTTGACTATTGATATACATATGATAACTTAAGCATGGTGGCCATCCAGATTCCTCCATGTATAGTCATGCCCCACATAATGCAGGGGTGGGAGCGTCTGGCCCGTGGGTTATATAAGGCCCGCAAAATCATTTGGTCTGGCCCTGCCAAGGCATTAGAGGTGAGTTAATTAAATGTTTGACCAAATACAGCTGGCTAATTTTTAAGTTGATAATTTTGTATGGCCCAGGAATCCTATCTAATAAAGAGGGAATACACTAATTGACCCTCATGCCATCACAAAGATGGCAGTGCCCACAGCTAATAAGGAGGGAATATGTTAATTGACTGCCCCGTCCTAAAAGATAGTGGCACCCACAGCCAATAAGGAGGGAATATGCTAATTGACTACCACGCCCTCAAAGATGGAGGTGCCCACAGCCACAAGATGGCGGCGCCCAGTCCCCTCAGCTCCACTGGGGCGGCAGGTGCGCCGGGCCCGCCTGCCTCCAGAGACCCCCCCCCCCCCCCCCCCGCCCAGTCTCCACAGCCCCCCAGCTGCCCAGGGCCGGCTCGAGGCTCAGGTAACCAGGGCCGCCCGAGGCTTGCGCTGTCGTCAGTGGCAGCAGCAGAGGTGTGATGGGGCATCGCCTTCCCCTGATCGCCGGGTCGCCTCCCTCCCCTGAGGGCTCCCGGACTGTGAGAGGGGGCAGGCCAGGCTGAGGGGCCCCCCTCCAGTGCATGAATTTTCATGCTCTGGGCCTCTAGTGAAGTTACAAATATCCAAATGGCCCTTGGCAGAGAAACGGTTCCCTACCCCTGACATAATATAACGATGGGGGTACAGTCTGCTGGTGATTTTGTTGTGCGAACATCAAAGAGTGAACTTCACAAACCTAGATGGTGTAGCCTACTATACACCTAGACTGTTGTTCCGAGGCTACAAACACTTGAACAGCATGTTACTGTACAAAACACAAGATTCAATCAAGCACACGAGAAAGTGATGCGATAAAGAGACAAAGTATGAGGCTGCTGGCTGCGTAACATGGCATAGTTTTATAGCAAACTTTCTTTTAAAAATCCCCATCCGAGGACATGTTTTTATCGATTTTAGAGAGAGAGAGGAAGGGAAAGAAAGAGAGAGAGAAACATTGATTGGCTGTCTCCTGTATGTGCCCCATCCAGGGATTGAACCTGCAACCTGGGTATGTGCCCTGACTGGGAATGGAATCTGAAATCATTTCTGTGCATGGGATGACACCCAACCAACTGAGGCACAGCAAACTTTTTTAATAAGTAGGAAAAGTATACTCTAAAGTAATAATGAAAAATATAGTATATAAACCAGGAACATTTTTTTCATATGATTGGAAGTATGTTAGGTTTGTTTACACCAGCTTCACCACAAACACATGAATAATGCATCGCGCTATAACTTTATGACTTTATCACTAGGTGATAAGAAACTTTCAGGTCCATTATAATCTTAGGGGACCACCGCCGTATATGTGCTCTGGTGCTGACTGAACGACATTATGCAGTGAATGACTATCAGGGTTCTGTAGAGAAACAGAACCATAGAATGTGTACATGTTTATTATAGAAGCAGACTTATTATAAGGAATTGGTTCACATGATTATAGAGGCTGACAAGTCCAACATCTGCCATGTGGGCTCACAAATTGGAGGCTCGGGAGGCCAGTGGCGCAGATGAAGACCAAAGGCCGTCCGCTGGGGAATTCCTCTTGCCTGGAGAGGCCAGTTTTTGTGTCCTCACCAGGCTTCATCTGACTAGATGAGGCCCACCCAGATTATGGAGGGCAATCTGCTTTACCCAAAGTTCACCGATTAAAATGTTGATCTCCTTCCAAAACACGCTTCATGTTGACACATACAGTGAACTCAAGCTGTGGGCACCTCCCCTGAACCAGTTGGAAGCTTCATGGCCTTTTATGACCTGGCCTCAGAAGTTACCTAACTTCCCTTTTACCAAGCTCTGTTGGTTGGAGCAGTCACAAAGCCTGCTCAGACTCAAGGGGAGGGAACAGAGACCCTCTCCACTTGATGAGAAGAATGTCAAAGAATTTGCAGCCTTCATTTTAAACTGCCCCAGTCTATACTACTGGATTTTGCAGATTTGACAGTAGCTATCAATTTTCTGTTAGGGGGGTTATATTATCTGGCCCCTCTCTTTCTCTCCCCTGTGCCTTCCAGTACAGTATTTATTAGATACCCTCTTATTTCTATCTTATTATAGGTTTTCCTCTCTTTTTAGTTACCTTTATAATTTTCAGGAAAGCATTTTATACTTGACAAGGCCCTGGAGAGGTGGAAAACTCAGGTTTGTTGGCGTGTTCACGTGTGTATGTGTGTGTGTGTGTGTTCTTGTGTTTGGGAGGGGCACTGAAGGAGAAAACAGAACTGTCCTGAGTAGGGGAAGCCTGACAATGAGGCTCTTATTAAAACACTTCAGCCACTAGACATGTGAGCTGCCTGTGAGTATGTACTCTGCGTGAGCATAGCAGGTGACGTAATCCATGCTTTTTTCATTACAGAAGCAATCAGTTAATTGGAAACTGTTATATATTTCAAAGTGTCAGGAAGCCTGTAGCTCTGTTGGGTTTTTTGTTTTGTTTTAAATCCATTTAGTTAATGGAATTGAGCAGTGGGGCTTAGTTTAACTCTCAGAAGACATACTAATCCCCCTTTTTATAATTATCTGGTCCCCTGAGAAGCACACAAGAACCTCTGTTCTTGTTGGTTTACCTTCTTTTTTTTTAGAGACAGATGGTTTATTTGGTAACAAGGGGTGAAAAAGGAATTCTTCATTCCTTTCCCTTTTTCTCTGCCTGGTGGCTGCAAGAGCCAAATGACTAGCAACATGTAAGAATTCCCTTGCAGTCCTTGATCTTTTGCAGAAATGCAAAGCTGATGTGCTTTCCAGTATATCAGCAGTTCCTACATTTTCTCCCTAACTTCTGGTTTCATGGCAGGAAACAGTACTTCCTTGATTTTACTGGTATTGGAGTCTGTGAGAAACATGGTGCCTCGGTGGATGCCCGCGCCCCAGCCAGCTGTGGGGGGCAGCCCTCGACATTTGTGAACATGGCCTCATCATCGCCAGCGGCCTTGCCTTGGCCTGTTCTTCAAAAAGCAGCCGCTGCCCCAGGGGTCATTCAGCTCCTGTAGGCGTTGCATAGTTTCTTCTTTGTGACAAACAGCTCCAAGTGCTCAGTCAGACCCTCTTCAGAGCGGTGCCATGGTTTTTGGCCGAAGGGCTCATTATCTGGGGCGATCACAGATGAATATAGGATTGATGTATGTCACTTCCAAGCTTATCTGGAAGCCTGGCTGTGGTCCCAGGTTGAGGGCATTCAAAAGCTTTTGCCACACAGATATTATCAAGAATTTTGCTAGTTTCTTCAGTTTCAAAGAGTTTCTGGCAGTTTCACCCCCAAGGCTTTCTCAAACTCTTCTAGCATGCCGATTCTCCTCTCCGGAAGAGTGGGGCGAAGTGAGTCTCCTAGGCTTGGCCTTCCAGGCCATCTGGATGGTAGATGACCTTGTAGCTGCCTGTAATGTGCTTTGCAATCCCCGAAATCTGTGAGCCAGAGCTCCTGTGTGGGTTCTTGACTTGGTTCGGGAAAGATTTCACAATGAGAGTCCAGGTGACTTTTCTTTTTTTAAAGAATCCACCACCTGATTGGGAGAGGAAACTCTTTTTTTAAAAAAAATATATTTTATTGATTTTTACAGAGAGGAAGGGAGAGGGATGGAGTTAGAAACATTGATGAGAGAGAAGCATCGATTCAGCTGCCTCCTGCACACTCCCCACTGGGGATATGCCCGCAACCCAGGTACACGCCCTTGACTGGAATCGAACCCAGGACCCTTCAGTCTGCAGGCTGACGCTCTATCCAGTGAGCCAAACCAGTTAGGGCCCAGGTGACTTTTAGAGGATGTTTATTAAAGCTGGGGACAGGAAACAAGGAAGGTCCTAGGATAGAAGAAGCAACAGGCGAGGGACTAGGCGGGGAGATGAGCCTAGGCTGGGCTGCTTTGGCTCACTAAGAAGTCAGAGAAAAGGGAGCGTTGGGGACAGGGGTTTAGCCCGGGACAGGCTGCCACTGCCCATTACTGCCTGGTTGCGAGCCTTGTAGGGTCCCTTAGAGTTTAGGAGATGCATAACCTGTGGGGAGGGAGAGGAGGAAGGAAAAGGCATGGATGTGATCCTGGGAGGGAGAGCATGCTGGGAGCTGGGACCTTTGTGGGGTTTTTTGTTGTTGTTTTAAAGATTTTTAAAACTGTATTTTAGAGAGAGGCATGGGGGAGAGAAACATCCTGGAGGGAACATACATTAGCTGCCTCCTGCACGCCCTCTACTGGGATTGAGCCAGCAACCTAGGAATGTGCCCTGACTGGGAGTAGAACTGGCAACCTCCAGGTTCATGGGACAGTACCCAACCAACTGGCCACACTGGCTAGGACTGGACCTGCCGTTTTTGAGGGTTTTTAAAGGCTGAGAGTTTAGGGAAGGTCTTGGGGAGGATCTGAATGGAATATTCATCAACTTTATGCTAATGTGCCAAAATGCAATTTATTCCCTTAACTTCATCTGACCTTGGGTGTGGGGCAAATGTCACTAATTGGATTTCTGCTAACTGCCACCCTGAGTAGGGTGACTTAAGCTATTTACCCTCTGACTGGGGAGAACTATAAACCATTCACTCTTAAGTGTCCTTGGTTTAGGGAAGATAGGAATTTTGTGATTTACTAGATGGCTGTAGGCTGCTTGGCCATTTAACTGTCTGTCTCAGTTTCCCTATTCCATTTTCCTGGTTTACTAACTAGCCTGTCTCACTTTGACCTCGGGGGAAAATATGAAAAAATAGAGCAAAAGTAGAAATCAAGCTTGAATTCATTCATTCTCATTCTCTCTCACTCATTCTTCGCAACAGAGCTGCTTGTTCCTATTTAAAAAGGAAAAAAAAAACTAATTAAAAGAAGCCGTTTTTAGGGGCTGGGATTGTTCATAAAACTCACTTTTCTGCCAAATAGTCCCTCATGTCCCTTCCCCAAAATAGAGCTGTGGGTGGGCAGTTAGACAGACATGAGCAGAGCAAGGACTGTACAGAAGGCCACCAGGGTGGGAAGCCCCAGGTGCCTAGCAAGGGACACTTATAGTGTGGTCCTCGCCCCCAGGGTGGCCTTTCCTCCCCTAGCAAGTCCATGGTCACGTGGTTTGGACCCTCTCCGCCCGCCCCCCGCCCCCCCCCCCCCCCCCGACACACACACACTTTTCCTCTCTAGAGATAATATCTAGGCCTCAGTTGTATTTCAGCTCCTGGCCCAGAAAAGCAGCAAAACCAGACAAGGGACCACAGCTGACCTGAAGGGCAGCTTCATTGGATAATGACCTCCTGCCCTGGGGCTGACCAATCAGCCAGTGGAGATCCCTACCCTGAAAGGACCCACCTGGAAAGCTGATGCATATTCTATTGAGATCATGCCCTGGAACCTCCCCTAAAATCTCCACCCTTAAAACCCTTAGGATGGAGGACCCAGGGCTCTCTTCCTGGGAGCAGGGAGCATGCCTGCAGCTTTCCCTTTCCCTTTCTCCCCCCATCCCCTCCCCTCCCCCTCTCTCTCCCCCTCCCTTTCCCCCTTCACCACAGCATTACCATTGCCTTCCTCACTGGCAAGCTCCTAGGGCCCTTCCTTTGCCTCCATAACTCATTTCCTCAGCCCACTTCTACGAATTATTTCTTCTACCTCTGTGATTGTATAAATAAATGTTCTCTTATAGTTGGAGTCTTGGTTCTGATTTTTTTCCTAGCCAGAACTCAAGTACCGAGGTTGCTGAACCCAGGTCCAGTGGGACGTCCACCAGTCTAACACCCAGTGCTGTTCCTGCCCGCCTACAACAGTGGCAAGATTAAATCCTGGGGGGCATACCTAACGTGTCTTTGGGGAATCCAGGCTTCCGACCTTGAGGAAGGAATAAGATTTCTCTGCCTCCAGAGACACCACACTTTGATCTCTGTTCAGAATTAAAATTCACGCGTGGGAGTCCACTTTGCTGAATCCCTTCAAGGGGAGAGGAGGTTGGGAGAGAAATTATTGAACTTTATTTACTAAGTTTCTTAGCCTTGGCAGGGTTTCAGTAGCAAGTGGGAGAAGCGATTCAAATAGTTACTGATATGAAAGTGTTGTATATTGAAACATTTTTTTTTTTTAAGTTGAGGGGATTTATGGTTATTCCTCCAGTGAAATCACATGGACTTGTGTTCTAATAGATTTTTATTGGGTGGGGGTGGGGGAGGAAAGGGGAGCAGTTGTGGGATCTGAGAACTGTTCATAACGCTGGGAACGAAGCTATGTGTGTGGGAGGCACAGTGCAGAGACCTGAGGACTAGCCTTTGTATGGATTGGCCCGGTGGTAGTTGAGTGAATATGTGTAATTTCATCAGCAGCATATACTGAGGCTGCCACAGCCGCATGAAGGCCTCGATTCATCAGCTGTCATCGTGGTCTGGTGCCCACTGCATGGCAACCTGGCCCGTAGGTCATCAGGAATCCGATGCTTCTGTCAGCTACAGTTTACACATTTCGGTTATAAAGAGATTTGTCCTAACAAGATCTGGCCCTACCTGCCAGGTGTGTGTCTGAGCCTGGTGTGTGTTCTCCACACAGGCGTCCCCTGTTCTATGTGTGTGAACTTAGAGCCACGAGGGTGCTGTAAGTTATCCTCCCCAAATTGAGTGTATTTTTTTTTAATATATTTTATTGATTTTTTACAGAGAGGAAGGGAGAGAGATAGAGAGCTAGAAACATCGATGAGAGAGAAACATCGATCAGCTGCCTCCTGCACATCTCCCACTGGGGATGTGCCCACAACCCAGGTACATGCCCTTGACTGGAATCGAACCTGGGACCCTTCAGTCCACAGGCCGACGCTCTATCCACTGAGCCAAACTGGTTTCGGCCAGTGTATTCTTTTTTCAGGAGAGTTTTTTCTTGGTTAATCCTCCCCTGAGGATATTTTTCCCAGTGATTTTTAGAGACGGAGTGAGAGAAACATCGATGTGAGAGAGACACATGGATTGGTTGCCTCCTGCATGCGCCCCAACTGGGGCCGGGGATGGAGCCTATAACCAACATATGTGCCCTTGACTGAAATCGAACCCGGGACCCTATCTACTGAACCAAACCAGCTAGGGCAGGGATGGGCAAACTTTTTGTGAGTGCGTGCCAAAGCCAGCAAAATCTCTGACTCAAAATTCTTCTGCGTGCCAACCCTAATTTTTTGAGAACATGTTACGCCTACTTGATATCTCTTAAGGTGTACATATGTGAAGAACCTTGAAGAAATAATAAAATTCATTCGAGCGACAAAAACACAGTATATGATGATGAAAAATACATTTATTTTTTAATGTATACATATGTGTAAAATTATTTATTTATCTAAGATGCACCTACACTGAATTTATCTGAAAAATAAAAAAGTCGATATTAAGAAAAAAATTGTAAATGGAAGATTATAAGAGAGGGTTTTGCATGCCAGCAAAAGTTACTGGCGTGGCATGTTTGGCACGTGTGCCAGGGGTTGCCCACCCCTGAACTAGGGCTTCAGGAGAGTTTTAATCAATTTTTAGGCTAATAGAGAAAGAGACTGTTTCTCCTTTTCGAGGGGGCGGGGGGGGGGGCACAGGAAGGGAGTTCTTCTGGCCAATCCCAGGAAACAGAAGGCCACTGTTTGGCTCATGCAAACCAGGAAAACCTGATTGGAAAGGCCTCGGTTTTCCTTTCACAGAATCCCATGTGCTCGTAGAGCTTTTCAACACTGTCCAGAGAACCAAGGCATCTCACTCAGAAACTGTGCCACCGTGCCGGGGCTCGGGTCTGTGGTGGTTGCGAAGGGTGTGCCAACGGTTCACCTCTTGAAGTCAAGAATGAGTAAGAGGCCTTGAGGACTCTTAGTCAGCCCGTAATGATTCAGGAAAGTATTTGCTTTAGTTCAATGGAAAAAACTCACTCTTTCCTGGTTGGCCAACTTTCCTTGCAAAGGCAGGAAATACTGCTTAAGGGGCTTGAAGTTTATATAGTTTATAGTTTATGAATCATTCCTTTTCTTTAAAAAAAAAAAAAAAGGTCTTGTAAACCTCCGGCCTTACATCCTATTTGACCAGATACCTGTGCTCACCCGCTCAGAGCCCTGACGAACCGCTGTGAGTCACATGCGACGTCTGCCTTTAAGCCTGGGCTTGGGTCCCGGGCCGGGTTGAAGATGCCAAATCCAACTTAATCCTGGGCATCTCCTTTTCTCTCCTTGACCCTCAGTGACGCAGAAGAGCTTTTTCTTTCCCGTTTCTTCCCCATTTTTAACCTTTACTTTTAGTCTGGTCATATTGAAGGGAGGAGATTCAATGTAGGGCAGTGGGCAGGCTCTGGGGCTCTCGACTCTTAACTCTACTGCTTCCTGCCAGGCATGTGTTCCTTTGCTTCAGTCTGAAAAGAAACAATATCATTAAGCCATTGTGTTTGTGTCTTGGGGGGAAGGGGAGAAAGGGGACAGGGAGAGCAGGGAGGGAAGATAAAGCAAGGAACATCCAGGATATAGTATTTCCTGACTGTAAATCTCCCTGGGAGGGAAATTCTTAAAAGAGCTGTCTTGTTTGCTTACGGCCAGAGAGAGGGCTGTGATCTCAGGTAGCCCACAGTGGGTGGAAGAAGAACCCTGGGAACATGGAAAAGGGCGAAGGCAGGCTCAGGGGCCTGCCTGGGCCCAGGGGAAACCCCAGCTCCATGCAGTGCTGCCACTCTTCTGCTTTCTCTTCAAGCTCCTCCACCGTCCTGGCTGAGCATAATGCTCTTTCTCTGCCTGTAACTTGGGGATGAGGAGAGAGAGAGTGCACAGAGGAGCTGAGAGGATCAATGAGGTAATAGGTAAGTGTGTGAGCCTGACCCAAGCTTTGTTGAAATCTGCTCACTCGAAGGGGAGCTTGTTGCTCCTCCAGCCAAGGAAACTTTCATTGGTTGTTTAGAATAACGGGATCCTGGTAATTGCTGGGAAGTTGTTGAGGTGTTGGGTACTTGGCTCTGGGAGCATCTCTTCTGGGAAATGCTTTACAGAACTGCTGGTTATGCTGAGCTGTGCTGGAAGCATGCTATGGGACTTTTAAGGGCTGGTGTTGCAAACCCGTCACTATTTATAACAATGTTTCCAGGATATAATGCATAAATTCCCTTGATAAACTACAGGTCAAGTTGGTGAGTCCCTGTATCTGAAGCTTTGGGGAAGTGAGGATGGTAACATTGTAATTGTAGTCTAGGGCCTATACATAGGCCCGGTCCTATATAGTTAACTTTCCCATAAATCAGTGGCTGAATAGACCAAGAGGATTGGGTCTGTTTCTCGTAGCAACATGCACTATTTTCCATTTCCCCTATTCTCATGTTCATTACAATTAACAACTTTCATTCAGCAGTAAAAATTAAGAGTGAAAAGGCAAATCACAAAGTAGAATATATTTGTCATCCTTATATCCAACAAGCAACTTGTGCAGAATCTGTAAAGAACAGCTACCAATCAAAAAACAAACAAAAAACCTTAACTTTAAAAAGAGAAAAAATCAGGAAAATGCAAAATTAAAACGACTCTAAAATGCCAGCATGTGTGTGTGTGTGCGCACACACACACACACACACACACACACAAATAGCTAAAATAAAAACACACAACCCACCATTAATAGAGATACAGAAAAGCTCAAACTCTCATATAGTGCTGGTGGAAGTGTAAATTGTTTGAACCACTTTGAAATTTATTTGGACTAATCTATAAAGCTGAACAAATGCATATCCCATGTCCCAGTACTTAGGCTCCTAGATGCCCCACCAGAATGAGTTCGTATGTGCACCAGAAGCAGTTATAAGAATGTTCATAATAGAGACTATCCAGATATCAGTGAATGGGTAAATAAACTGTGGTATGGCTATGTAACGAAATACTAAGTGGCAATAAAAAAGAACAAATTACTGCTACATAGAACATGATGAATCTCTGAGTAAAAGAAGTAAGAAACAAGCGTACCTGTTGTATGAATCATTTATATGAAGCTCAAAAAGAGGCAAAAAATAAGCAATGGTGACAGAAGTTAGAATAGAGCAGGAGGTGGTGCAAGGAATGTTGTGACAGGGCAGGGGTATGGGGCGGGGGGCAGGGGGGTGCTGGGACCCTGATGATATTCTCTATCTTTGACTTGGTAGCTGATGACATGGATATGTTTTTTTTGTGCTTTTTTGTTATTTTGTTTTTTTTTTAAAATATATTTTATTGATTTTTTACAGAGAGGAAGGGAGAGAGATAGAGAGCTAGAAACATCGATGAGAGAGAAACATCCATCAGCTGCCTCCTGCACATCTCCCACTGCGGATGTGCCCGCAACCCAGGTACATGCCCTCGACCGGAATCTAACCTGGGACCCTTCAGTCCACAGGCCGACGCTCTATCCACTGAGCAAAACTGGTATCGGCGACATGGATATGTTTATTTTAAGAATTCATCATGATAAATATTTAAGACTTACGTATTTTACTGTATGTATGTTATTCCTAATTTAAAAAGTGTATTAAGATCAAGCATTTTAACGTAAATAAACCAATAAGGCTTATTGGCTGAAGAAAGAAAAAAGTGAGAGAGAAGTGAAGTCTCAGAAGAAGAGAAAAGACTCCTTTAAACTGGCTTAAACATACCAGCATCAACAATAAGGAATTTGTTGGAAGGAACCCAGTGAAACCCAACAGTGTGGTAGCCTGGCAGTCCTCCTGGGCATTGGGGAGTTAGGGCCCGAGTTATGATTTCTTGGGGGGCACTCATGGTGTTGCATCTCTAGCATTTGCACCATTCCTTGGCTTTTCTGTAGAGACCCTCTTTCTCCTACTTCAGCTCACGTGGTAGAAAATGGCAGGCCAGCCCTTGTTTATCATGACCTCCCATTTCAAGCCTAACTCCTTTTATATGCCTTACTGGAGGCCTGGTGCACAAAATTCATGCAAGGGGCTCGGTCCTCACAGCCTCGGCTTCGTCCGCAAGGTCGTCTGGAAGGTCGTTTGGCTGTCTGGTCTAATTAGCATATTACACTTTTATTATTATAGGTAGTTATGAACCAGGAGGTCACGGTTCATATGCCTGGGTTGCGGACTCGATCCCCAGTTGGGGGCATGCAGGAGGAAGCCAATCAATGATTCTCTCTCATCATCGATATTTCTATCTCCTCTGTCTTCCTTCCTCTCTGAAATGAATACAAATATTTTTTTAAAAAAATTTCTAGCCCTCTCTCCCTCCCTGCTGATTGGCTTCATTTCCCCCCTGTGGTCCAGTTAGCTGTGGCCAGGGAGGTTGGGATTAGGTAGCAAACAAAGCAGCCAAATTAAGGACAGGTGGATTTTTCTAGAAAGGGAAACGTGTGAGAAAAAAAGAGATTGCCATTTTACCACATGTTCTCCTGCTGAAGGTAGGCTTCCTCCTATGTTGTCCAGCTAGATTTGGATCAGGGGGTCAGGGAAGTCCCCAGAAATTCTTTGTTCCCTCCCAACCACATCAGACTCTGATGTCTACTTCCAAACAGGACACCCCAGCAGCTTGACCCTGATTTCTTGCGGAGTCTCCCTGAACTCTGGTTTTACCAAGAGCCACCACGAACTAGCCTTGTAGAGGGAGCTGCTGTTACTTTGTACCATTTTAGGGATCATGAGATAATTTCCCAGATACATGGTGAGTCACATCTCCGGGGTATAACTTTGTTTCAGATGATAGGAAATACTGTTCCTAACTTGATTGAAGCTTAACAGTGCAAATAGCCATTCTGATCTCTATTTCGGGCTTGCTAAGGCTGGTGGAGAGAGCCATGGGCCCGGATTCAAAGCAGGGTGTAGCATTCTCTCCCTCCCAGTCTCTGTAGCTTTACAGTTTCCAAGGGCTGTAAACCTTGACTTGGAGATGCCTGTATGGGATTTCTTAGCATTGCCCTTTACCTCTCGCTAGGTACCTTTCTTTTTCTTTTTAAAATCTATTTTATTGATTTTTTACAGAGAGGAAGGGAGAGGAATAGAGAGTTAGAAACATTGATGAGAGAGAAATATCAATCAGCTGCCTCCTACACGCCTCCTACTAGGGATGTGCCCGCAACCAAGGTACATGCCCTTGACCGGAATCGAACCCGGGACCCTTGAGTCCGCAGGCCTACGCTCTATCCACTGAGCCAAACCGGTTAGGGCTCTCTAGGCACCTTTCCACTGGGCCTTCCTTCCATTTGTTTCCTCCCATGGAAAACAGACTCTCACCACAGTCTCTGGATATGACAACCGTTCAGCTTAATCCTAGTAAGTTTCTGAGCTCCTCTGGACTCCAGCTTGCCAAGACCTAGCGCACGTTTGCGAGAGGTGGTGTTGAATGCTTTTCCTTCAGAAATTAACTTTTAAATGACTTTCTGTGTTTCATCAGAGTAGCTATGAGAGGAGCCTTATCTCGGGGTGTTGCTTTCCTTTGGCTTCCAGAAAAGAAATGGAGAGTTCTAGTCATTTTCATCAAGCTGTTTTAACCTATCATTTGGAAAACGATTGTATCAGATCTTATTAGTAAGACTCCCAGGCAGGGACTAATAGTAAAAAGCTAACATGAACCTCGGCTTTTTTGGGGAGATGATTTCTATATCTCATAAAATCCCAGGCAGTTACATTTCCTTGTTTTGCTGGGAGACTGGTGTACAGGTTAAATTTATAACCTTGATTCTTGTTTTATCCCCCTATCAGTTCGAGATTAATTACGGGACTGTGGAACGGTGAGCTGTTGAACTTTATCTTCTTTGAACCTACCATTGTTCTCAAGAAGGTCTCCTAAAGGTCAGTAACTTAAGTTCCCCCTTCCCCCTAAAGCATATATTTATAAGGCAAAAACCTTAAGTAGAAAAAGGGAGGTGTTTTTTACAGTTTATTAGAGTTGTTATGCAGATGGCCAGCCTGAAAATTCACTGGCAGTAAGACCTACATGTCCATCTACCTTCATTAGGCTGCTGTGGGTATTAATTACTCTGTTGAGCATGAAAACATTTTAAAAAGTAAAGTGTTGGTTTCATTTCTCAACCTAGGTGCTCAGTGGCTTAAAACAACATTTTAATTTCTTGTTCATATTACAGGATAGCTATGGCCCTGCTCCAAGAGTCTTCTTTACTCTAGCTCAGCAGTTCTCAACCTGTGGGCCTCGACCCCTTTTCGGGTCAAATGACCCTTTCACAGGGGTCGCCTAAGACCATCGGAAAACACATATATAATTACATATTGTTTTTGCGATTAATCACTATGCTTTAATTATGTTCAATTCGTAACAATGAAATTGGGGCTCACCACAACATGAGGAACTGTATTAAAGGGTCACGGCATTAGGAAGGTTGAGAACCACTGCTCTAGCTAGATCCAGGCTGAATGGGCCACTCCCATCTGGGACATAATCTCCTGGGAGTAGGAAAGGGTAAAAAGGAAAGGACCAGTGGCTGAAGCAAGTCATTTGGCTAAGCCCACCCAGCAGTGAAGTAGGGAAGTAGAATAATTCCTCCATCTGAGGACACTGTCACGTGACAGTGGGAGGTATAATCCTCTCATGGGGAGGGCATCAAATAATTGAAACAACATAATCTACCACAATGGCACCCTATATTTAATTCAGAGGTTTAATGGCCTGTATGCTGATGCAGAAACAGTTTTTAGAATTGATTAAATCTGTATTTCAGGGTTTATTTTGAAAAGGTTATGCTTCAGAAATCTGCCTAGATAATGGAAAATAGGGTCTAATTTTTGTACACAGGACTGATTAATCTTTTATGAGCTGGAAAGCTGTGCCCGCAATTTGGTAACTTTCCACTCATTGTTTCTCAAAGGTCTAGACCTGTATTTTAATCAAGAAATTACTCTTATTACTTTCTTGACTTTAGTTCTTGATTTTTCATGTATTACAGTCTATCTCATTGGTCACTGTTTTTTTGTTTAACTGCTTGAAATAGTTGGGTCTTGGCCGCCAACTAAAGGCAGATGGTTCTATCAAGAGAAGGGTAGAGAAATGGAGGTCTTTGGTGAAATGAAAATTTATTAGGGCCCAATAAATATGCCTTGGTATTTATTCTTCCAAAAGTGAAATTGCTGAGCTATTGCTAATATCCTTAATGGGAAATGTCTACCTTACCATTTAAAAAGTACAAAATCAGCCTTAGCTGGGTTGACTCATTGGATAGAGCATTGGGTCGTGGACTGAAGGTTTCCGGCTTTGATTCTAGTCAAGGACATGTACCTAAGTTGCAGCTCAATCCCTGGCCCTGGTCCGGGCATGTGCGGGAGGCAACCAATTGATGTGTCTCTCAAAATGCTGTTTCTTTCTCTGTCTCTTCCTCTCCCTTTCACTCTCTAAAAGTCAATGGAAAATATCCTCAGATAAGGATTAACAATAACAAGTACAAAATCAGAATCTTTTTAAAAAATATATTTTTATTGATTTCAGAGAAGAAGGGAAAGGGAGAGAGAGATAGAAACATCAATGATGAACGAGAATCGTTGATCGGCTGCCTCCTACGTGCCCCACACTGGGCATCAACCCCGCAACCCGGGCATGTGCCCTGACTGGGAATCTAATTGTGACCTCCTGGTTCATAGGTCGATGCTCAACCACTGAGCCACACCAGCAGGGCAGGTTCTGCAGTTTTTATGTGAATGTCAAAATTTCCGCTTGGCTGCCTTTTACAGTAGGTGGACCAAACCTCCATTTGTGATGTTGAATGCTATACTCTGGGCTCTTTCTGCACACTTGACCTGCCCCAGTTATGAACGAAAACTTGATTTGGAGAAATAGTGTTCATTCATGAAGTTCTAAAGGATTTTACACACTTGTTCCATCGAAATACTGGGTACTTGGGAAGCCATATTTCCTTTTCTCTCTAATTTCTTCTGTGGGGTTAGCTTACATGACTGAGGATAGGAAACAGTGTAAGAAGCAGCCACAGGAAACTCTCCCACTTCACAATCCCTTTGGTGTCTCTCGGCAGCCCTTTTTAGAAGAATCCTTAGAAAAGTTGCTATAGGGTGGAGTAATACTGGGACATTTCTTGGGAAAACATTTGATTGACTGAACAATGTGAGTCCTGTAAGAAATTGTGATTTCAATATTTGGCCAAATTTATATCCCACTGGTAAACAGCCATGTTGGACTTTACGGTATCTTTTTGGCTGACTAATTTAGGCCTCATTTACTATTCCATTGTATTTTCCCTTGTTCTGAATTTGATATTTTCTTTCCTGTTTTTAAAATTAAGGTAAATATAGTTCAATCTAGTTTTAAGACTTGCCTGAAACCCTTTTTGGAACAAGGCTGGATATAAGTATATATATCATGCTTACTTGGTGTATTTGAAAATTTTAAGAGGGCTGTGCTTATGTGAAGTGCAGAGAGAGAGAGAGAGAGAGAGAGAGAGAGAGAGAGAGAGAGAATATACCAGATAACACTCCTTTATGTGCTCCCCTTATCTCCTTTATTGTGTGCTCAGGGGGATGCTGGGGTCTCTGTCCCTTTTGCTCAGACTCTGGGCCCTTTTGCTAATGAGGGAGGGGCTCCTGGTGTGCCAGGGCACCTGCGCCCCAGGCCTAGGACCCAGGTGGGGTTGAACTGGCAGAAGGCAACGCTATAATGGGCACTTCTGCAGGGGCGGGTCAGGAAGGGACTGCATACTAACTGTTGGATTTGGAGTTGGTATTTCCCAGGGAGCTACTTTGGCATCTACCCCAGCTGACTCTCCAAACTCTACTCTGCTTCTTGGGCTGCAGTGTGTTGCCGGCCTGCGCTCTCCCGACCTCCAGCCTCCGGCCCGTGCTGGCCTTTCTTTTTCTACCCCTCCTTGGTGCTGATCGCTGTGGTAATCTAGGCAGAACGGACCAAAAGCTAAACACCTGGACTGCTTGCTGTGCAGTAGCTTCCCATAGAAGCATCTTTTCTGAACTTGGTTCGACTTGATGTTGTTCCTGTTGCTGTTATTGAAGGATAGCATAAAGCGTGATCATGTTAACTTTTCCTACACCTGCTGGTTCGCCGCCTGGCTCACTGGCCACTCCTCACTTTCCTTTGCTGGTTCTTCATTTCCTTGATTTTTGGAGGACCCTAGGGCACTCAGTCCTTGATTTTTTTTGGTTCTTTTCTGTAGACACTCCCTTGGTGACCTCATCCAGTCTCATGGCGTTAGTTACTATCGATTCTGGTTATTCTCACATTTATTTCTCCAGCCTGACTTCTTTCCCCAACTCCACTCTTATATGTCCAACTTCCTGCTCGTATCTTCATCTGGGTGTCTGGCAGCGCCTCAAACTCAGCATGGCCAAAACAATTCCAGGTTTCCCCAGTCTCATTCTTCCCTCAGTCTTCCCTGTCTTGATGGATGATGGAATCCAAAAACGGTACGCTCATCCTCACTCTTCTTTCTCTCACACTCCACCTCCATTGTTAGCAAATCCTGTTGACTCCGCCTTAGAAATATATCCAGAATCTGCCTCCTTCTCCCCTTTGCCACTGCCACCATCCTCTCTCACTCACCTGCATTACTGCAATAGCCTCATCATTGCTTTCCCTGCTTCTGCCCTTGCAGTCTATTCTCAACAATGATCCTTTGAAAATAGAAGTCAGATGGTGGCACTTCTCAAACCCTCTGCTGGTTTCCCGTTTCCGTCAGAGGAGAAGTTTTTACAGTGAACTCCCTGGCTTTCCTGAGCTGCTCCCTTGTTTCCTCTCTTAACTTCCTATCCTGGCCCTGTCCTCTCCCTTCTCCCTCTTGTGTTTGGCCTCCTTGCTCTTCCTCAAACATATCTGAATGCTACCCCTTCGGGCCTTTGCCTGAAGCAATCTCACCTCCATATTTACTTTTAGTCTTTACGGGGGTGTCAATTGTCTCAATACCTTAAAATTCAGAATTACCATCTGCCTTCTTACTCCTGATCTCCCTTATCCAGCCCTTCCTCTTCTTTTGTCCCATAGCATAACAATATAGTAAGTAATTTACTATTGTGTGTATTGTCCATCTACTGCAGTACCTGTGGGCTTCCCCAGGATTTGGTTTATTGGCTGATGGTTCCCAAATTCCTAGGACAGGGCCTGGCACTGACTTAATAGATATTGGGTGTTGAGTGAACAAAGGATTCATGAGGCCTTCAGAACCCCTCATGTGAGGAAGTGTATGTTTCAGTTCACCGTTAGGAAAACATTTGTTTCCCTGATGAGCAAGGACTTTTTGTTATTTTCCCCAGTTATGAAAGTTATTGAAGTCGTATTTCCTTTTCTGCTTTGGCTGTTAGGATGCAAAAAACTGTTTTATGCTCAGTTGTGATTGTGACTCTGCTTCAGTATGTCGGTAAACATACAACCCTCCCCTCCTTTCCCCTTTCCCCAGCCTCACTGGGTGGAAACGTGTTCTGTAGTTATTTTTATTTTTGACAACAGCAGTCTTTTATTGTTAGACCCTATAGGTAACCTTTGGAAGTGGTTTATGAAAGAGATTTGTTTGTCTTAGCTTATAGCTGGTTTTCTTTTGAACTTCAGCATCATTGTTTCTGGTAGTATGCAACTTACTAGTTTGATCAGTGTTCTGAAACAGTAATTTTGGGTATTCTGTTTCTCTGTAGGCTTTTATTTGATTGAATTACACTTAGACACGTATTAATATACTTGTAAACTGTTACTGTCAATCCCAAACTCTTGCTTCTTAAACCCAAGGACCCTCATTTCTGACAGAATAGCCATTGAAAGAATTTCTTGCCACTGTTCAATAAAAGGAATTGTTGGCTAAACCCCAAAAAGATCAAATTAATGGCAGGGTGTTCAGTCTGAACAAATGGATATCCTAGTGCGTGCTTTTCGGACGGGGGCAATTTTAGGGGGTTTTCAAAGCCATAGGCTTAACTGTCTTCCTGGAACTTCAATTCTGCTTGAAATTTTTGGAGAACTCTCTTTAGAATTTGAACAGTCTTAGCAAGTGCTGTCACATAGATTGTAAAAATGTGTAGAATTTCCTCTTTCTGAGTTGGCCAGCTTTGAGTTACTGACTCTAATACGTGTTGGACTTTTATGCCAGCAGCCTGTGGCGGTATTAATGTCGGGATCTAGGAGAGGAAGCGACACGGGGTTATGCCTGTTGCCCTTCTCCCCTGGCTGTGGCTCAGCCGTTAGGACTGGGATTGGGGATTTCACAGTGACCCCTTAGGAACTGCACAGCCAGTTTACTAACAAACTGAGTTTGTCACCTGAAGGAGCAGTCGGTGTCTGTTTGATCAGTTCCCGAAGGCATCCCTTTTGGACTGTCCTCAACCCTGAGGTGCTCTTCATTTCTCTTTCCTGGATCCCTTGGGGTCCTCTTTCCTTGTGGCCTCTCTGGTCTCTTACCTTGGTAGGTAGAGGGCACTGCCAGCAGCTTCGGAGAGTGGTTTAGAGGGATACACATTTTTTGAGATTTGGCATGTCTAGATTATTATTATTGTTTAAATATTTTTTATTGGTTTCAGAAAGGAAGGGAGAGGGAGAGAGAAATAGAAACATCAATGATGAGAGAGAATCATCAATTGGCTGCCTCCTGCACGCCCCCTGCTGGGGATCAAGCCCGCAACCCGGGCATGTGCCCTTGACCAGAATCGAACCTGGGACCCTTGGTCCACAGCCACTGAGCCAAACCAGCCAGGGCTAGATTATTATTTTTTTATAGAATTTTACTGACTTTAGAGAGAGGAAAGGAGATGGATAGAAAGATAGAAACATTGATTGGATGCCTCCCGCACACCCCTCCCACTGGGGATGGAGCCTGCAACCCAGGCATGTGCCCTGACCGGGAATGGAAGCGTGACCTCCCGACCCAACCACAAAGCCACACTGGCCAGGCTATTTTTATAGTTTTAAACATAGCAGCATAGTATTTCTTTTTAAAGGCTCCATATTTTGTTAAACCAGCTTCTTATTGATTCTGCTATTGGCATTAGTGCTGCAAGGGATAACTTTGTACATACATTCTTTTGTTCACATGTGATAACATCGTAAATATGGAATTACCTGGTGAAAGGCTCTGTGCATTTGTACTTGTAATAGGTGTCACCCCAAATGCCTTCCATAGAAGCTGTGCTAGTAAGTATGGGCTCACCAGCAAGGTGCAAAAGTACCTGTTACTCTCCTTCCTTGCCAACATGGGATGTTAGGCAACTTCTTAATCTTTGCCAGTCGGTTACGTGAAAAATGGTATCTCCTGTGGTGTTAATTTGCATTTCTCGCAGGAAGGTGAGCATCTTTTCATGAATCTGTTTAGACCCTTTCTGTGAACTGTTCTGTCCTTTGCTGTTGGGCTGTTAGCGATCAAGTTCTGTCACTTTATGTATAAGGAAATGTGCTTTTACCTATGATAAGAATGGGAGTTGTTTACAGTTTATTGTTCATCTTTTGACTTGGATTATGTTGCATTTCTCCATGTAGACAAATTTATCAGCTGCTTATTTTAAGGCCTTTAAATTTTATGCCATTAAATTTAAAGGCCCTGCGGACTGAAAGGTCCCAGGTTCGATTCCGGTCAAGGGCATGTACCTGGGTTGCGGGCACATCCCCAGTAGGAGATGTGCAGGAAGCGGCTGATCGATGTTTCTCTCTCATCGATGTTTCTGACTCTCTATCTCTCTCCCTTCCTCTCTGTAAAAAAAATCAATAAAATATATTAAAAAAAAAAAAAAAAAAAAAATTTAAAGGCCTTCCCCATTCTAAAATTATTTTTTTAATTGTCCAGAGTTTCTTCTGATACTTCTTTGGTTTCAGTTTTTATATTTAAACTAGTGGCCTGGTGCACGAATTTGTGCACATTGAAAGGAAATTAATTAGAAGAAATATTTTAATATCACTATTTGCCCTTTCTCTATAATAAAAGTGTCAACCAAATTCACGATTGACAATGACAGATCAAAACACATGCGTGTGATTGGCGCCAGCGAGAGCTTTATATGTATTGTGCATGTGCGAGTCAACTTAGCCTTTTATAGATATAGAATAAACTTGCTTAATTAGACCTGCTTTCTGATTTAGCTAAACTTTTTCCAGCCCAGTGAAGCACCCCAACTTCTCTTTCAGGTAATTGTCAGCAACACAGCAGTAAATATCAACATGAAGCAGATTATTATTGTAGATCACTCAGGGAGAACAAAGGGTGAACTATTTAACTGCAGCAGTGTTTGACTATATTCTGTGCAGTGAGAATACCTGAACTCATTTTCAAGGTCCACCATTTCTTACTTCTTTTCAGTCGGGTTAAGTTTCTAAGCTTTCTAAATCTCTGTTATCCAGCTAATGAGAAGAAAATAGGATTCCACCAAGTCTCCTGTCTACCTACTCCAGGACTTCTGTGAGAATCAAATGAGATGAGGCATGTGAAAACGCTTCACAGACATTTGGTTAAAGTGTAAAATGTTTGCACCTGGCTATAAAGCAAGTCGTGTTCCTGGGCTGAAGAAACTGCAAGGAGGCTAGTCGCTAGGGAGAGGAAGCTGGGTGTTGCTATGTGATGTCATTACCCAGATGGACACAGAGACCATTTCTGGGCTGGGCTGGGCTGTGGGCCACATTTTGCACCATGGGGTCTTGGTGGGCTGTTCCTCTGGGGTGGTGGTGGGGCCTGTGTCCCACTTGGGGGAAGCCGAGTGTTGCTTTGTGGGTGCCAGGTCTGTGATGCCGTTTCTCTGAAATGGCCAGTGCACATCACGGCAGCTCCTGTGTTGAGCATCTGCCCCCTGGTGGCCAGTGTGCATCATAGCAACCAGTTGGACGGTTGGATACTTAGTATATTAATATATATATACATATATATAATTAATCTATCTCAAATTAATTTTAGTAAGTAGGGATCTCAATTTACTTTTTTAAAAGATGGCCACGGGTTCTCTCAGCCACTTACTTGATCATCCATTTATCCCTTTATCATGTACCAAATCCCACAGACTTTGTTTCCATCTCCTGACTCTTCAGTTCTCTGGACATGCCCATATGTTCATGTTTTAAGTGTACAACTATTCTCATTGTTAAGGATTTTCTAACATATTTTTGTGTTCGTGAGGATCAGGTTTTTTATTTTATTGTTGGGGTTAATATTAAGCAAAAAATTTTTGCAGTGACATTTGAAAATGAACTATTCAAAATGTAAGGAAAACCAATCAGAATTTTATGTAATTTAAAAGAAGTATACTGAGCTAGGTTGGTAAAAGAGTTTTCTAACTCAAGGTTTACTATTTATTTATTTTTCCAATGAGGGGAATCAGGATGCCAGAACAGGGGTAAGAAGGACTTAATTATTCACTTTGGGGATCAAGATTGGCTTCCAGGTCAGAACATGTAACCTTGAGGGATGGGAAAAAAAGGATTAAATGGGTCAATAATGGCAAAGCAGAGCTCTTTTAAGTTTGAGAGTTGGATGAAGAGACTTGATTGTGGGACTCGGCCATTTGAGATGCAGCTCTGGCTCACTCAGGTGATGGAAGTAGAGCAGCCATCAGTAGTCGGCGGGAGTGCAGCAGCAGCGCTGATTTCTTTCAGTGAAAAGCTTTTATTTGTCTGCGATGAAAAAGGAGACTGCAGCGAACCGTGGACCATTTCCTTCTGAACCTTGACAGCCTTTTGGCGTCTCTCCTCAGTTATCCCTCGGAAATAGCCCAGAAAGTGTGCGTGTGTCTGTGTGAGCCAGGCTGTTGTCGTATTAGATTGTGACACCAGGAGAGAGAAGAGCACCTGTCTAAAGGCCCACCTGAACTGTGGTGCCCACAATGCATGCGTACGAGAGGCATTTTGGAAACTGTTTTTATCCTGAAGGTAGTGAATTTAAACTACAGTGGGGCCTTGACTTACGAGTGTCCCGACTAACGAGTTTGTCGAGATATAAGCCATCTCTCGGCCGATTTTTTGCTTTGAGTTGCGAGCTAAAATTCGGGTTACGAGCCAGCTTCAGATACCCCACCGCTAGTTGGCGCAGCGAACGTCACAATGAACGCCACAACATCAGCCCAGCATCACGTGTCATTGTAATGGTGAAAATTGATTTGACATACGAGTAATTTGAGTTACGAGCTCCGTCAGGGAACGAATTAAACTCGTAAGTCAAGGCCCCACTGTATTACCTCCCAAAGGCCAGACCTGCGGTTTCCATTACATTGGGGGTTAAGGCTTTCACATGAATTTTGGGAGGGGGACAGACACAGACATTCAGTCCGTAATCAGATTGTAAAAATAGCGAGTGGGCTGCTCTGAGCCCCTGTGGCCAGTTCTCTCAGCGGCCTCTAAGCAGAGGACTTAGGCACCACTTAGGCAGACAGTGTGTACAGATCAAAAAGTAACTTGAGAGAGAGCACTATCCTTTTTTAGGAGCTCTGAGCCTAAAACTTGTGTTTAAAGTCTTCCCGGTAGTGCCTAGAATGGGTCCAAGATCTTTCAGGGATTTATTGGTCTCATTTCCCTTCAGAAGTGAGAGATTTCAGGAAAGAAGCGAAACATCCACTTGAAAGTTACCACGATTTTGTTGTTGTTGCCATTTTAACTGTACAATTCAGTGGCATTAAGTACATTTACACTGTTGTACAACCGCCACTACCATCCATCTCCAGTTTTTTCGTCATCCCAGACAGAAACTCAGCACCCATGCCAACCGATCCCCATTTCCCCTCCCCCCCTAGCTCCTGGCAACCACCATTCTGCTTGTCTAATTGATACTCAGAAGCTAAGCCTTGCTCATTTGAGACTCTTCCCTGGCTCCTTGGCCTGGGCATCCAGCTTGCTGGTTAAGCTGGGACTAAAATGCAGCCTTAATCGCTGATGTTGGAGTATCTTGGAAGAGGGTAAAAAACGGCTTGAGTTCACAATGAAGAAATGCACTTCAGATTTCTGGAGGAGATCAGAGATTTCCTTACCAGCAGTGGCATCTCAGTTAACCGTGTTTCTCTTATCTCTTGGCCAGAAAACAAAAGCTGGGGTTGTGGTATAATAAGCCTGTGTACACAGCTGCAGGAGGGAGCAGGGAGGTGGCTGTGTTCAGAGGCCCGGGGGCCTAAGGAAGATAATGGGGCATCTGGCCCCATGCAGTCGTTGGTCACAGCAGCTTTGGAATTGGATTTTGTCCTGCAGTGATGGCGACTCTTTGAAGAAAAAGGCACTTTTGAATATTCGCATTGCTTTGAAACCAGTGCCAGGAAGATACTGGTTCTTACTGCTGGTCTGAGGCAAAGCTGGGTGTGTGAGGCTTTCATATGCAGGAACAAAGGTTGTTGGAAAAAGGAGGTAATCATTAATTTTGTGAGTGAAATTTGTTGAATTCCCAGGGCAGTTTGGAGGAGTTTTGGCTGTTTTTAAAATCCTTTGGTAATCATGGTACATCCCAAAAGTGAATCCCAGGTTAAGAGCATGAATTTGGGTTCTGAGTTTAGGTGTGCTGATGTGTGACGTTCTAAGCCTCACAAAATCACCTTAGGAATGATTAAGATAAACCAAGTGGTGAAGAATTAAATCGTTCTCTGCTAGTATGTCTATAGGACATATATGTCTGCTGCCAACACAGTCAGCATTTTCAGCTCTTACGCAGAATTTGTTTCCTCATCTGAAGAATGAACACGGAGGCAGTTTGTTACTGGGTTCTTTGTAAGGAACAGATCAAATAATGCATAACGCATTTAAAGTGGCCGGCACAGTCTGAGTACTTAATACAGGAAACCTCTTATGCCCCTAGATGAGGCATATAAAATGGAAAGTTTTGTACATACCATAAATATTTTTATCCTTCAAAACACTGACAATCTTCCAGTCCTGAATTACTTGACTGACTTGAATACCACATCGTTTCTATTGGCTTACACAGTCCGATGTCTGGACCATCCTGCCTGGAGGACCATCCTGCCTGGAGGACCATCCTGCCCAGTGAGCAGTCAGGGATAACAGAGGCCGGCTAGCCGCTTCCAGCCAGCCCACCTAACTCGGGGGCATCTCTAGTTCCTGACAGAGTGAGGGAGGCCGATGCCAACGTCATGTGATGTTGTTTTCCTCTGCAGAAAGTGGGCTGGCATTTGTTTTCAGTAGCTGAGTTCATTATCCAACTGTCTCCAAGCCATACCTCCCCTTTCCCATGTTTATGAAAAACAAAACAAAATGACTAGGCACTCACATCATCCTTTTAGAAGGGTCTGGAGATTGATTAGCTGACACTCCCTGAGTCTACAGATTTGGGTGGAGATAAGGAGAATAAAAGCCACCTGGTAGCTTCTACCACTGTGCTCTTTTATTCACAGGGGTCAGCAGGGGTTTGTGGCAGGGGGAAGGGGGAAGGGGTGGGTGAAGATACGACCCGGTTCTGTGGTCTCATGCACCCAAATAGTGCCTCCGCTCTGATAACTGCTTGTCTGGGTTTACTTGGAAAGGGCGTTGAGTAATTAATAGTGGGAGTGTGAAGAATGAGCCTTGAGACCCACCCAACGTGTGGAAATTCAGAAAATGTCATGCAGAAATGTACGTTTTCCCAGCCTGTGAGTCCAAACAATGGGATTGTGGGAAGAACTTTTGAGACTTGTTCTCTTTTTTTTGAAAGCATGATTGTCTTCAGTGGGTACATGTGCTTTGCTCATAAAAATTTGTGCTTTAACCACATTGCTGGCGGGGTTGAGCTGTGGATTTTACTACCAACAGAAAGTAATGTAAGCGGTGATATCTAACAAGCACGAAGATATTTTTTTTGGGGGGGGGGGGTGGAGGGAACAAAGGGGGAAAATCCCAGCTTTTATGCCGAAAATGCTGACTGTGTTGGCAGCAGACACATCTGTTTTTTGAACATACTAGCAGAGAATGATTTAATTCTTCACCACTTGGATTTATCTTAATCATTCCTAAGGTGATTTCCCTCCTCTTAGTTTTGCAATAACCTGCTGGCTGACATTTAACCATTGACTGTTAATCCTGGGGAATGAACCACTATGATTTATGGTCAGGGGTACAGATGTAAAGAGACAGAAAAGATATTCAAATGCTTTTAGTGCCTTTTTCCCATCCCCATGATGTCTTCTCCCAGAAACCTTAGGAAAGCACCAAAACTAAAAAAAATTTTTACAATAAGGAAAAAAAACCCTCTCCTTCTTCTTCAGTAGAAAATTCTATGAGTTTCTGTAAACTTTGGCTTTGCCTTGCTCATGTAGGAACAACTGTGGTCCTTTCATTTTCGATGTGTATTCTAATTCCCTGGACGGAGATGGGTGGAGGCGGGGAGAGGGAAGGCCTCTGAGGTGGGACGCCAGGCCGGAGAATTGATATCTTTCTTTGAGGATGCCCCCGTCCCCCTCCTGCTGGCTTCTGGACCGTGGGACCCAGCGCATCACTTCCTGTCCAAGTTGGCACTGACAGTGGCACAGTATCTCTGCCCAGTGTTCTCAAATGCAGTTGGCAAGTTTCCAGCAATGGAGTCACCCAGAGAAACAACTCACCCCCCTTTTTTCTTTCTCTGAAGTCTGGGGCAGCCTCCCCAGGCCTCAGTCCATCTGTCCCTTGCATTTTGGAATATCCCCACTGAGCCCCAAACCTTGCTGTGGATTATACAGCAGTGGCTTTCTAAACACCCCCCCGCCCCCGCCCCCTCGCCTCCCCCCAGGCTCGCTGTTTCCTTCTCAAAATGCTTTCCTGTGGGAGAAAGGAAAGATATTGTCCTCCCAGTCACTGTCCCCTCTACACTAGGTCAGAAAGATAGCTCACACTCCTGAGTGCCTGTGTCTCCTACGCGCTCTAGGGCTTTCCCTGTGGGAGCTCATTAATCCCCATAACAATCCCGGGAGGTGGGTGCTAGGGTCATTCCCAAGTGTGGTTCAGAGATTGTCTGCCCGGCTCACGTGGTGAGGAAGTGGCATTCCAGAGAGAGCCGTTGACTCACTGAACAGTGAGGTGGGCTGTGCAGTAACGCTGGGTGGCAGGGTTGTCCCATTGGGTGGCAGGGCTGGTCCCCACTTTGGGGTGTCATGTTCGTGGTGTGACATCCTCTGCTCTTAGCAATGTACTGTAGGCCTCTCCAAGATAGTACGTGCTTTGCTTACCAGGCTCTTCACTTCCTTTTGAGCCCTCCCTGGCAGTCCTCAATGTACATGCGTCTGTTAACAGTTCTGTTTAGGCAATTTAGACTTTTCTGTCATTCTCCTCAAGTCTTCCAGGCTCCACCCACCGCCCAATCCAGGGCCCCTTCCATAGTTTGTGGTATTTGTTACAGCAGCACCCCACTGCCAGGTACCAAAATCTGTATGCTTTTTATCCCATCATTAACAAAGCCGACAGGTTCAGTGCCCGAAATAACACAAGTGTATTGTCTCAGTTCTGTAGGTCAGAAGGTCAACGCAGGGCTCGCTGGAATCAAATCCAGGGATGGGCAGGGCTGGTTCCCGGAGTCCATGGCTCCTGATTCCCCTCCTCCATCCTCACAGCCACCAATGACAAGTGGAGTCCCTTTCATGCCCCAGTTTTCTCCTGCTCCTTCTTTTGTCGTCTCTATCCTTTCTCTGACCACAGCCAGAGGCTGTGTGCTTTCAAGCACTCATCTAGTTACCTGGTACCCATGCGGATAACCCAGGCAAATCTGCTCATCTTAAAGGTCCTTAACCTTACATCTTCAGAGTCCTTTCTGCCATGTAATGTAAATTACATAGGTTTGGAAATTAGGACTTGGGCCTCTTGGTGTGTGCATGTCTGTCTGCCTTGTCTGTCTGTCTCTCTGTCTGCCTGCCTGTGTCATTCTGCCTACCACACAAGGTAGGGTATACATACACAGCAAAATTCATCTCTGGTCTTTGTTTGCAGCCGGCATTCCTATAGGCCAAGCATGTGGTTACTAATACAACAAGCATTTTCTTCAGGGCTCATCTGCTCCACCTGGCTGGCGGCACACTCCTTGCGGGACAGGTGAGAGGGCAGGTGAGAGATGAGCGGGAGCTGTGGAAAGGCCGAAAGCTCCCTCCTGTCTTTCAGTGAAAACAGGCCATGGAAGCAAGGGCCCGACCACGTGGGTTGAGACTGTCCTCCTTAATGTGACATTAAGAAAGAAAACGGAAACAACAGCAAAAACCTTTCCTAACGAAATGCATACTAGTGCTGGGAGGTAAAACTGACCCTCTTCCTCACAGGCTCTTTCTCCTTCGGGCACAAAGCCACACTACATTATAGTTTGAATGCTCTTCGTGGGAACACTGGGCCCCTTGGTGGCATTTGGCATGTTACTGAGTAGGGTCCCTTTGGGAGGACAGGAGCCGTCTCCTTCCCCACCTGGAATTCGATGCTGGTTCCCCTCTGACAGCGGGTTAGCCTGGAGGGCCCTTACAAGTTAAATCTTGTCTCGGGAAATAAGTTGCTGGAAGATCAAAGCGTGGATGGGGTAAATTAATTTTTCAACAGACCACAGGTCTGGGAGAACGTAAACATTGTCTCTGAAGTGCTGCTGATGTCCTTGGTGAACGAGTAATTTTGGGGGCTCTTTTTTCCTAAGATTATAATTCTGCATTTGATTGACTCATGTCTTAATATGTTGGAAAAGAACTCTGAAATCTTGTGCCTAAGATAAGGCCCTAAAATAACCAGTTATTTCAGCACCTAACTCATTTAGAGCAATGGGTCTCCAGGGGCTTTGTGGGGGAGGGGGTGACTTGGCCCCCTGGGGCCATTTGGCAGTGTCAGAGACATTTTTGGTTGTCACGATTCAGGGGAGGGGTGCTCCTGGCAGCTAGTGGTTTGAGGCCAGGGATGCTGCTAAACATCCCCACCGCAAAGTTATCCAGCCCCAAATGTCAACAGTGCCAAGGACGAGAAACCAGAGGCACCGCCTTTTATTTTTCACTTACTTGGGTGTGTCTTTCACACGGCACATAGATTTAATTTCTCTGAGGGTCCATTTCTTTTCTCACTCATCACAGCACCTTGCCCTTCTTTGGCTCAAACATTTATTGATTGGGTTGACTTTTTCCCCCCTCCCACCTTTGTTAAGGTATCCATTCTTCTTTTCTCCTCTCAGAGCACAGTTCTTGGGGCAGAGTTGACAAGGTGACTTTGGCAGAGTCGGCACAGTATGGAGAGTTTGCCTGCACTCAGTCTCTACTTTCTGTAAAATGGAGGTAATAAACAGCTAATTGAGGGTGATTGTGTTACCGGAAAAACTGGGTTATCCTCTTCCCCACTGGGTGCTGGGGATGGAGTCCTTATGATATATTGAGAAAAAGAATTTTCTGAGACCTGCACTGGAGATGGAGTGGTTTTTATTTGCGTGGAATCGCATCTCTGAGTTTCTAAAGTCCCATTTCCCGTAGTCCAGTCACAGAGGAAGTGTAACTGGGGTTTCAGCAGAGCTAGAAGCAAAGCCAGTGTCCAGAGTTTTCTTTCCATGTTGGACCTGGGTCCAGTTCAGCGTCAGGCTAGCAGCAGTCCGTGAGTCCACGGTGTGTGGGGTCCGCATGGGCCATCTGGCTGAATACAGGGGAGCGCATCCCAAGCAGTGGGAGCCCCAAGAGCTTAAGAGGAACCAGGAGCACACAAGCAGCAAGAACGTGAGCTTCTTTGTTCAGGGAATTGACTATCCCAAATTTCCTCGCATTTGCAGTGGCCACGCTCATTTTGACCAAGGACCTTTATTCCCAGGTGTGACTGACAGGAAAGCACCTTCGCTAGTCCCCCCAGCTTTACTGGGTATGCACCTACCTTCCCTTTGCTCCTTTCCTGTTATTAATAACTAGGTAATTACAATGGTATCATACGTGTTCAAGAGAGATGGTATTGCAGAGTGTTTGGCATGTAATAAGGCTCAGTAAATGCCTTACTTGCCCAGGCAACTGATTAGGAGACCATAGCAAAGTCCAAGGGGCCTACAGGGCCCCCCCCCCCCCTTTTTGGTAAAAAGTTGCATATAAAGGAGAGGCAGAAATCTCCAGCATTCAGGGATTGTTCTCACCTCTCCAGGAAGGAGAAAGAAAGAACTTAACAGCTTTTCAGTAAAGGTTACTGAAAGTAGAGATCAACAAAACATCTGAAGTACATGAGAGGCATGACTTGCCTCAGGCTAGAGCTATTTTAAAACTAAATTGACAGCTAGTAGTTCAAGTTGGAACAATCCAGACGTAATTATAGATAACCTGCAAAAGTTCCTTCAAACAGGAGGGTTTCCCAGCCGGGGACTCTTTGGCAAAGGCTGTCTGGCCAGTTACTTGTTTGAGAGCCAGCTTAGAACAGAGACAGGAGGCAGTTGGGCAGAGAATTCTGTCTCTGTTCAGAGCAGAGCGTCAGTTGTCCCATTTGTAAAACGGACATCGTAATACTCCCCTCAGAGGATGGCTATGGAAATAAAGATGAAGGCGTTTTTGTGAGGCATCTGGCATAGTAAGTATACTTCATACACATACCTGTAAAAGTTAGTTTGAAATTTTCCCAGTTTTTTTAAAAATCTAAATTCTTTATTGTTTAAAGTATTAAATATGTCTCCTTCCCCCCCCCCACCCCCACTCCATTAACCTCCCTCTGGCCGTCCCCACCCCCCAGCACATGCTCTCACCCCCCTACTGTCTGTGTCCATGGGTTATGCTTATATGCATGCATACACGTCCTGTGGTTGATCTCTTACCCCACCCCCCATTGTCTGTACTTCATGCTGATAATGTCTCAACTTTACGTCTCCTAACTACGTGTTTTCTCAAGCTGCCTCTACTGATTTGCATTTGTAGACAGACATGCTGCTTAGTAAGTATAACCTTTCATATTGTTTCCTCTCCTTGATATTTTTCTTGAAAATTAGTTCCATGTCATGCATATGTTTTGATATCCCTCTAATACTTGACACAGAGGGGCATTCTATAGCCTTGGTACTTATATTTGCTGTTGATGATGAGCCATAACAAATTTGAGATAAGAAATTAATTAGAGGATCTGGCTAACACTGTACAGAGGATGAAGTAAGGTTGACGCTGATGGGTGGAGAGGAGGGCAGATCAGCAGACGAAGTGCTCTGAAGGAGGACAGGCTGTTATGGGCACATAATCCTGGGAACATGAGTGGAAGGTGGGAGTCGGAGGAGCTTAAGCTGAAACCTGTTGGGTGAGGTGGAGTTAGCCAGGTGAAGGGGCAGATTTGGGGAAGAGGCTGGGGGGTGCCGAGCATCCTGTGTTTAGAACCAAAGAGAGTTTATTAGTATGTGACTTCAATTAGAGGGTGGAGTTAGGTGTGTGTGTGGCGGGGGGGGGGGGGGGGGGGGGGGGTTGTGAGGCCATAGAGGGCCTGGTGAACTATGTTAATGCATTTTATTGATTGATTGATTGATTTTTTTTTTATAGAGAGGGGGGAATGGGAAAAGAGGAGTGTGAGAAACATTGATTTGTTGTTCCACTAATTTATGCGTTCATTGGTTGCTTCTTGTATGTGCCCTGACCAGGGATTGAACCTGCAACCTGGTTGTGTTGGGACGATGCTTTAATCAACTGAGCTACCTGGGCAGGCCCATGTTAATAAATTTTAAACTTCATCTTAAAGGTGGTGGGAAATCATTGGAGAGTTTTAAGCTGGTGAGTGATATAATCAGAAGTGCAGGTAGGAAGGTTCCCTGGGCTTGGGGGTGTGAGGACGGCCTAAGGACTGAGGTGCCTGCAGGGAAACCCAGGTGAGGGGCATCGGAGCCTGGGCTAGAGCAGGGGCACGGTGCTAGGGAAGGTGGAGTTTCGGATCGAGTCTCTGAGCTGACTGAATGGGGAGAGGGAAGCGTCAAGTGCAGTGCCCAGGTTTTGGGAGGTCCAGCTGCTGCTCAGTGAGAGGAAGCCCGGGAGGTTTGTGGGGGAGGACGTGGAGCTCAGTTTGGGGACAGATTTAGTTCTAGGGCCTGCGGGGTGTCAGAAGAGAAATGTGCATTTAAAGTTGAGAAAGGAGAAAGGGCACAGCGAGCTGGGTTCTGGGAGTCTCCTGCACCTTGATGATCATTGCAGCTGTGAGGTAATACGACCACTAAGATAAGATGTGTGTGTGTGTGTGTGTGTGTGTGTGGCGGGGGGGGGGGGGGGGGGGGTTAGGATATAGAGTGGGAAGGAGGGCTTAGGGCCCAGCCCTGCAGAGCAGTCCGCTGAGGAGGGTCGGCCAGGGAGGTTGGAGGAAACCTGCAAGCCCGCGTTTCAAAGAGGGGACAGCTACCAGTGTCCAGTGCTGTGGAGCCTTGGGAATTGAGACAGAGCTGTGGGTTTGGCAGTAAGAACAGTTCCAGGGGTTTGATGGCTAATGGACCCAGAGCAGAGGGGGAGGGGGGAGGGGGGTGTGAGGAAGGTGCTTCTGCTGGCCTGTGTGGCCCTTTGAGGGCATTAGAAAAAGCTGTGCCCCCTCTGGGTGGGCACAGTCCTAGGGTGCATGAGTTGGTGGGTGGACCATGAATGAGCCTTCAGCTCCCACCTGCCACCTTAGCTGGTGCCCTTGCTTAGTGTGCAAACTGCACCCCCATGCATGGTGCCTTCGGGTAGGTCGGTGGTTCTCAAGCTGAGACAGTTTTGCCCCCTTCCCTCTCCTCCCCCCAATCTTTCAGGGGACATTTGGTTATGTCTGGAGACATTTTGGAGGTTACAGCTGAACCAGGGTGGTGGGTGTTAAAATCATCTAGTGGGCAGAGGCTACGGATGCTGCTGAATATCGCACAACACACAGGTCAGCCCACACCAAAGAACTATCCCGCCCCAAGTGTCACTTGTGCAAAGGTTCAGAAGCCTTGGTGTAGGCCAGTGGTCGGCAAACTCATTAGTCAACAGAGCCATATATCAACAGTACAATGATTGAAGTTTCTTTGGAGAGCCAAATTTTTAAAATTATATAGGTAGGTACATTGTTATTAACTTAATCAGGGTACTCCTAAGGCTTAGGAAGAGCCACACTCAAGGGGCCAAAGAGCCGCGTGTGGCTCGTGAGCCGCAGTTTGCCAACCACGGGTAGGCGAATCTTTCGAGATCTTGTTCTGTGAAGAGGAGGGGATGGAGGGTGGTAGCTAAAGGTGGACCTGGGGACAGTGACACTCAGCTGCAGTCTCATTGGGGCCAGTTTTCATCTTGCCGCCTCACCTCTCTCCCACATAATTCGTACTCATCAGGTGTAGTTCTTCCACTGTTTATTCTTCGGTAGCCGTTTTCACTAGCTATCCCCCACTCCTGCCTACTGTAAGGCACGGGAACCCTGTATCCTAATTTCTGTTTCTGGGCTCTTTGTAGGACATCTGCATTTTAATACCATTGGTCAGGAAATTCTTTTGGCAACCAAGGGAGGGACATAGCTTTGGTTCATCTAAAGTAGAGTCCATGATTCAGTGTCAGGTTGACAAGGCTTTAATGCCTGGCCGGTCACCTCCTTGACTATCTGGCTTGGGAGAAAAAGACAGGAAGTAGCCCTTGTCTTTGGAAGCGAGCCTTGCTTCTGGCGTTGGGAAGAAAAGCGTACACATGGTTCTCACCAGATAGGGTTGCAGCAGCTCTCCCAGCATTTGGGGAACAAATCAAGTGATTATCTCAACAATGTCAAAACTGTGTTCCCAGATTAGTTGTTGTTTGAACATTTGGGGCTGGCTGATGAGGAGGAGGCTTAATTAGCAGGTCCTCCTTGTGGTGTCCTTTTTCAGCCTTCTCAGATTGCAGCATCAAAGTCCCCCAGACATGCTGGCTGCTCACTTGGTAATCTGTTTTACACGGTACAAAAGGTTGCTGGCTAAATTTTGTGATCCCTCTAACGCGAGGCAGACAGTGTCCTGGGTCCAATGAACAAGAAAATTTACTGTAACGTGTGATCAATGGGGAAGGACTTGAATTCACAGAACAGCTTTGGACAGTCCTGGGTAAGTTTGAAGGGCAAAGTTGCCTTTTCTGTTTTCAGAAATATCTTACCCTGCAACAGTGGGTAAATCTAAACCCTTTGGACAAATGAAAACAAGCTTAATATTAAGTTTTGGCAAAGAGTGTGTTCAAGATAAGGAGAAGGTATGGGTTAAGAACAGGAAGTGTCAAATAAAAAAATAAAAAAGAACAGGAAGTGTCCTAATTTTAAAACGATGGCTCCATCCGGTTAGTTGGTTGAGCATTGTCTTGTGCACTGAAAGGTTTCAGGTTCAATTCCCAGTTAGGGCACATTCTTAGGTTGCAGGTTTGATCTCTGGTCAGAAAGGCAACAATCAATGTTTCTTTCTCACATCAATGTTTCTCTCTCTCTCTCAAATCACTAAGCATGTCCTCGGGTGAGAATTTAAAAAAAAAAAATATTTTTAAAAGAAAAGCATGGTAGCAGAGATGAATTAAAATGAATTACTGGCCACATTGAATATGAGATATGCCTTGGTTGTGGGCATGTTCTTTCTGAATAACTTACTGTATATGGTGATGTATTTTAAACTCTTTTCTATGAAATTGTCTCAACTAGTTTAAAAGATAGGGCTGATGACAAGAATAATCCTCCTGTGTGGAACCATTATACCAGTGGTATAGGCGTGCTTGTTGTGTATCTGTATACATACAGCCTAACTACTCAGTCTACAACCCCCTAACATTGTAAAACTCACTCCAGCTTTTAAATTTTTGTAGTAGACCAGCCCATTTTATGAAAGGAGAAATGATGCTGGGCAGGAAGCAGGAAGTTTGGGGCTGAAGAATTTTGATGTAAAATCTTATTTCCAGTTATGGAAGTCTTTGGTCATACAGTTAAGAAGGAGCTTGAGATCATCTCACATTTTCACATTTTCCCTAGTCAGGGCTGTGGGAAATATTGGTAAACGTTTATCCTGTTTTTAAACTGCTCCATACTATCCTATATAATAAAAGAGTAGTAGGCAAATTGACCCTAACTGCAGAACGACTGGGAATGACTGGTCACTATGACACACACTGACCACCAGGGAGCAGACGCTTAATGCAGGAGCTGCCCCCTGGTGGTCAGTGCACTCCCATAGGGGGAGCTCTGCTCAGCCACAAGCCAGGCTGACGGCTGCCAGCACAGCGGTGGTGGCGGGAGCCTCTCCCTCCTCCTCAGCAGTGCTAAGGATGTCCGACTGCAGCTTAGGCCTGCTCCCCTCGGGCAAGTGGACATCCCCCGAGGGCTCCCAGGCTGCCAGAGGGATGTCTGACTGCCAGCTTAGGCCCATTCCCCTGGGGAGCGGGCCTAAGCCAGCAGGTGGATATCCCCCGAGGGGTTCCAGACTGCTAGAGGTCATAGGCCAGGCTGAGGGACCCCCCGAGTGTACAAATTTTTGTACACTGGGCCTCTAGTGAAATTCATAATCTTCCTTTATAACTACAATAGCATATGATTATCTATGGTTAAAGAAACTATTTCTCATTTGTCTTTTATGTTTTTTTTTAATGGGTAAGTAATTAAGGGAAACTAATTAAGATCTTTCTTATACCTTCATAATATCAGTGGTTATCCTAAACCATATTGTAAGCCCTCAGTGGAAAGGATTACTAAAGGTTTTTCTCACGTTAGGTAGCCAGAAGAAGATATGTGGGAAAGAATCCAAACTCTGTTCTTAGAGTCATTTTAGTTAACTGAGGAGGGCTTTCTAAAGGTTTGTCAGTGATATATGAGGAATTCCTGATTTTGTGATTGCTGCAGGTGAACTTGGTACTTCCTATGCTGTTAAACCTTCAGCAGCACATACAGATGCTCCTGTTTGCTCCATAGACTATTATAATAGTAAATAGCAGAGCTATTTGCCAAGACTCTTTAAAAAAAAGAATGCAAACAAATTTACATTTATTTGAACAGATATTCACAATGTCGGTGAAAAAAAAATCCAATGTGTATAGTATGAGGGAATTTTTGTAAATCAACATCTCCCTAACTAATTCACCATGTATTTATTTATGTGTCTATGTTTGCATAGAAAAAATATATATAAAACTAGAGGCCCAGTGCACGGATTCGTGCACCAGTGGGGTCCCTCGGTTTGGCCTGTGAGAATCAGCGGACTTCTGTGCCGCTACAGCACAAAGTAGTGCGTGAAGCGGCCGGCAGCTGGGGAGGAGCTTGAGCCTGGGCTGGGTGCTGTGCCTGCCTGGTGTGTAGTGGGAGTGTCTACGGGAGAGGCTTGTGCCACTGCTGCTGCTCTCACCAGCTGTCAGCCTGGCGTCTGGCGCCCATTTGTCAGCTGAGCGGCGCCCCCACTGTGGGAGTGCACTGACCACCAGGGGACAGCTCCTGCATTAAGCGTCTGCCCCCTGGTGGTCAGTGCACGTAATAGCTACCAGCTGCTCATCTGGTCGCTTAGGCTTTTATATATATAGAATATAGATGTTATTCTAAAATGTTAACAGTGGTTAAGTTTCTTTTGGAATTATAGTAATTTAATTTAAAATTTTCTGATCGGATTTTAAAACATTTTGTAATGGTCATGTTATATTTTACCCAATAAAAATAAAATAGAGGGGGAAGATAAGTAAATATATAAATGGCAGGAATTTTGTAATCTGGTTACAGAGTACACATTACATGAAATTATAGATGATATCATATAAAATTAGTATTTTTGTTTTAATTCCACCAATAATTCCGAAGAAGTTTCTTTCATTTTTCCACTTATTGCACAGAATGGAAATTCACATATGCGAAGTTTCAACTTTTCTTCTCTGCTTTTATTTTTTCCTTTCTCTTAGTTGATAGTTGTTCTCCCAGGCCCCTTGTTCCAAAGCCTTCCACGGCGAGTAGAGAGTGCCCCATCAAAACCCTTCTGCAAGATCAGTCCCCTAACTATAGCAGGTGTGACTGCGGGCCGCTTGCCACCCTAACACCCCACTCAGCCCTATGGGAAAAGAGTGCTTTGCTGAGGAAACAGCGATCCTGCCTCTCTCTGTGGTTGACTTAGTTTAGTTGCAGGTTCTCCAGTTTATCCGTGAAGAGGACTGCCAAGGACTTGTTTATGGCAGAATCGAACTAAACCGATAGAGGAAAGCTCCCAGACAGCTCTGTTTCATGTTGAGCAATGCTGGTTCCTTTAGATCAGCGGTTCTCAACCTGTGGGTTGCGACCCCTTTGGGGGGTCGAACGACCCTTTCAGAGGGGTCGCCTAAGACCATCGGAAAACACATATATAATTACATATTGTTTTTGTGATTAATCACTATGCTTTAGTTATGTTCAATTTGTAACAATGAAAATACATCCTGCATATCAGATATTTACATTATGATTCATAACAGTAGCAAAATCACAGTTATGAAGTAGCAACGAAAATAATTTTATGGTTGGGGGTCACCACAACATGAGGAACTGTATTAAAGGGTCGCGGCATGAGGGAGGTTGAGAACCACTGCCTCAGATAAAAGACGAGGCAGGCCTCAGAAAGGAGTCCTTAGGGCTGTTTTCCTTCCTCTTCCTGTCCCAGCTCAGACGGCTGCCTCAGCACGTAGCTTGAGTTGGGGAGCAACCTGGCTTCCACAAGCCCCTTGCTGCATTGTGGGGGTGTCAAAAAGAGGCCCCCCCCCCCCCCACTCCTCTGCCCCAGCCACCTGGCTCCTTTGTTTCTTTCTCCTCCGCCTGTTCTCTGGAGTACAAACGGCAGTGACTGCGTGACTCCATGACATAGGAACTCGGGGGCGGTGACTAAATCCCCAAGCAGGTGGCTGCCGATTGTCTGTCTGGAGGAAGTGACCAGGGACTGCTTTCATCTTCTGATAGCTTCTGGGGGGCAAAATGACCCTTAATTGGGGTTGGTGGATTGCGTGCTTGCACATGCGCACACACACACACACACACACACACACACTCCTAGGGTCAGCAAGTTCCCTAGGGAAAACCTCCTTGTGGGTTTTGGTCTTTTCTCTCCACATAGTGCTGAGGCCTTTTGGAGCCTGACCTTGCTTTCTGATGTGAGCATGTCTGGAATGTCAGCAGTCTCAATAACACGGGGCTGGAGGCAGATATTCAGAGTAACGAGTTCCTATTAAAAAACACACAGTGCAGGTGGGATAAATAAGCCGGCTTAAACTGTGGTAGATTCCCCTTGAGGTCCTAATTTTTAGTATCTTTTTAGTTATTGGTAATTTCAGAGAGAAGTTCCAATCTTTAATCAGGTTTTATGATAGCCATTAAGGTGTTTATTACCCAGAAAACACTCATTATTTAATAACATGGTGCTAGCCACCTGTTCCTCCCACATCTGTACGTAAGGCTGACTACAGACCTTTAACAATATATTTTTTCAGGCTGAGCGGCAAGAACAGACAGGTCATCTTCTCAAAAGCACCATTATCAGAAAGTAACCTGGACTCCTTTATCAGATTAAATGTTCTCAGAAGGGGGAGGCAGAGGCTGTACACCTGGGAAGGCCTACGAGTTCTCTACTCTTGATCTTGAGCCTCGGGTTGTGAGAGGTAGGGGCTTAATTATAAGAAACAGGCCCAGCGGTCAGCCATTCCATTTCATCTCATTCCTTTTTCCATTCTTTCCTTGAACTGTCTATCTTTTGACTTTTTTTTGAACCCTCCTTCCCCTTTTCCTAGGCTCCGGGATAATTTCCAAGAGAACGTAGCTCTAGGAGTTTGGTTAAAATCCAGGCCCCTCCCCCTGGTTTTGCCGCCATGTCACTGTGTCTGTTGCACATCTTGAGAGAAGCTGAGTGGGAAAGCTGGAAAAGAGATGAGGGCCAGGGGAGAAAGAAACACTGCAGGTGGAGGGAAATGGATAAGGAACAGGGCCTGGGGAGTGGCAGTTCATGGCTAATCCCACATGTGTGGATCTGTAGAACCAAGATTGTGATAAGAGGACCATGAAGCTTTGCCTCCTCCCCAGAGCTTTCCCCCAGTTATAATTAAGGAGGAGTGACACGGCGAGAATGAAGGCAAGCTGAGGTGGGGGGTGGGAGAAGGAAAACAGACATTTACTTATTTCCCTCTTTTATCTATCCAGAATGACTAGGTGAGAGAAAGAGTCATTACCCGTGATGGTTTTTAATGCCAAATTGAGTACACTGGTCACTTGGTCTTATCAGCCCAAGCCCCAGAATTTTGAATCTGAAGTTACCTGTCTGCTTAAACTCGGAAGGTCCAAAGTTGTTTTTCAGCTTTCACCAGCTTCTGTTTTTGGAAACCGGAAAGATATTGAAAGAATTTACTTTCTCAACTGACAATATTGCATGTCTGAACACCTAAGTGATCTGCAAGTGTGTCTACCCGAAGGACTCAGAATTGGCTGGGTGAGGATTGGGAGTAGACGCTCTGAGCGGGAGAAGAGTGGTGCAACTGCACGTGCCAAGGCCCTGCGGTAGGAAGGAGGCTTCCGCCCCCCTGAGGCACAGATGAGGATCCTGTGACTGCGGTCACAGGAGAATGGACAGGAGGACAAAAGTCGAAGCAGGACTTGAGTTAGGCAGCTCGGGATCGTGCCCAGGGTCTGTTAGCTGGTGAATGACCAAGCCTTCACTCCGACCCAGGCCTATAGGAAGGCAAGGCAGCATCTCCTCAGTGTTTGTCAAACAACGTTTGGTAACAATGTTCATGTTAACCTAGAACATATTGAAAAGACGCTTAACTGACAGGTTCCTTTTGACATGGCTTATCAATCTTTTAATTACAATGTGAAATGTGTGTTGAATTATCAACTGCAAAAAGGAAGGGCAGTACTCATTTGAATGAACCCGCAGAAACTTGAAATTTTGCCTCCTTCTTCACAGCCTTGCCAAAACGTAATTTCTTTCATTCATCCAATCACATTCTTGACTAATCTGCGCAAGTCTGTACTACGCCTTGGCTTTCCCTCTTGGGCAGCCTAGGGATCTTTTAAAGTAAATATTTTGAAATGTTTTCTCTTGATCAGAGTATTTGCGGTAAGGTATTGTGTATACTGCATTGATTGTAGAATGAGCTGTGTTTTCAGTCTTGGGATCCTTTGTGAGGAATGAATGCGGTTGTAATCTTGTCACCTTTATTTAAAAAATCATTTGTCAGGTGCTTTTCTATAGAAAGTGATTTAGATGTTTACAACCTTTACTTTCTAGAGACTTAAGTATGTTCAGAAGTATTTAAAATTGTATAGTTTTGTTAGCTAATAATACCATTACTATTGTGGAGTGAGGGCTGCTTTGTACCAGGCAGTGTGCTTTAAAATTTTTTAAATTTACATATATATATATATATATATATATATATATATATATATATCAGAGAGGAAAGGAGAGGGAGAGAAAGAGAAACATCAGTGATGAGAGAGAATCATTGATCGGACACCTCCTACATGCCCCCTCTTGGGGATCGAGCTCGCAAACCAGGCATGTGCCCTGATGGACTCGAACCATGACCTCCTGGTTCATAGGTCAGTGCTTAACCATTGAGCCGCATTGGCCAGGCTATAATCGCAATCTTAATGAATGATCACTTTATTATTTTATTTATTTTTTTAAATTCTCACACAAGGATATGTTTTTATTGACTTGAGAGAGTGGAAGGAGTGGGGGAGAGAGAGAGAAACATTGATATGTCAGAGAAACATTGATCTGTTGCCTCCTGTATGAAACCTGACCAGGGATGGAACTAGCAACCTAGGTATGTGCCCTGACCAGGCCTCAAACCTGAAACCTTTTGTTGTATGGGATGACTCTCAGGCCATCTGAGCCACCTGGCCAGGGCAATAAATGACCACTTTAAAGCAAGCATTTATAGCTGTGATTCTCTAACTGTACTGCTCACCCAAATCCCCTGAGGGCTATATTAGAACAGATTGCTGGACCCTTAACCTCAGGCTTTCTGATTCAAGAGTTCTGGAGCTCATTTGAGAATTTACATTTCTGACAAGTCCCCAGTTGACTCTGCTGTCTGGGGACCACACTTTGAGAATCACTAATATGGGGGCAGAAATAAGTGCTAATGAAAATCGATGGGCCAATAGCTAGCCCCTGAAAAAGCCACTTCCCGGTCTCAGACCACATCCACAACCCAAAGCTGAATGGTGTCCTGATGTCCACCAGGGTAAAGAGTGAGACGGTGACTCCATGGAGCCATTCCCACTTTTGGGAAATCAGTGGGGTGACCTTCCCTACCCCAGCCACCATGTACATGATGGCACATGACTTAGATATGCCAGATGTACACAGTTAACCCTGCAATGATTAAGCGCTCCCACTTTGCTAGGTGAATGACAGTTGCCCACACTGCTGAATTAAATGAGTCAATGAGGAAACATAATTCAGAACTCAGGAACCAATTAGTTAGAATATTAATTCTAATGAGTATGTTATGGAGATTGTCCTTCCTCCAGGACATTTCAGTGCCAAAAGCTTTGATGGGTTTCTCCTTCTCCCCTTGCTGCTCCTGACTATTAGCTGCAATAATCTAAAAGTTTCAGGTTCCCCTTTGGCTGGGAATTAAATCACATAGGGTGATTTAGTAAGCCTTAAGAAATTCTTCCAGATTTGATGTGCCCAGACTTGCCCTGGAATATGAAATATTTGACTTAACAAGATTTGTAGGTTCCCAGTGCATAAATGTTTTTGAAAATATGTTTCACAAAATACGATTAGGAAGCAATTCCTTTGAAATGCTGAAATTACTCGTTAGTGGTGATAAACATGCTGCCAAACCTTTCTATTTAAAAAATAACCAATAACCTTCATTATGTTACAACATTAACTTTTAACCTTCATTATGATATAACATCATTAACTTGTTTGTAGACAAACATCACTGACCATATTAAAGTAATCATTAAACCTTTTCAGAACTCTGCTTACAACTACTTTTTAATCATACTACTCTAAAGTTTGAGACATATTAGTATTTGCTATTGAGTTTATGTTCTTTAATTTTTTCTCATGTTTTCATGAATGAACATGAATTGCTTCTGTAAAATAGTCCCGTGTATGTATATGTATGTATGTATGTATCTGCTGCAGAGGGAGAAGTTTAGTGTACATTCAGTGATCCCAGTGAAGAACTGGGAACCCTGTGCTTAGGAAACAATTCCTTTGAAATTCTGAAATTACTCTTTAGTGGTGATAAAGATACTGCCAAACCTTTCTATTTAAAAAATAACGAATAACCTTCATTAATTTTTAACTTAAGATTTAAGTTAAAATTGTGCTAGTCTCTGAATGAATGTGGGTTGAGTCTTAGGCTCCAGAGTTGACTCTTAGCCAGTTTTGGAGTCCCAGTGCTTCCAGTTACTAGATGTGACCCTCACATTATCATTGAACCATGAAGTCTTAGTTTCCACAACTATAAAATAGGCATTAAAAATAGGTATTATCATGTGGTTGTAGAGTGCCTGGCTTAGTAAATAATCTGAACGTTAGCTGTCATCCGGATAAATTGCATGACATTATTATTATTATTATTATTATATTACTACTAGAGGCCTGGTGCATGAAATTCATGTGGGGGGGGGGGGCGAGGTATCTCTCAGCCCAGCCTGTGCCCTCTCGCAATCCCGGACCCCTGAGGGGATGTCCAACTGCCGGTTTAGGCCTGATCCCTGCAGTCGTACATCCCTCTCAAAATCCAGGACCACTGGCTCCTAACTGCTTGCCTGCCTGCCTGATTGTCCCTAACTGCTCGCCTATCTGCCTGCCTGCCTGATCACCCCTAACCACTCTGCCTGCCTGCCTGCCTGATCACTCCTAACTGCTTGCCTGCCTGCCTGCTCAGTGCATGTCATAGCGACCAGTTGTTCTGCCATAACGGTCACTTAGGCTTTTATTATATAGATTTTTTGCAAGAGAAATAAAGTAAGGATTCTGAATATGTTGAGTGATCTGGCAGGTTGCTACTAAAAAATGAGTTTCAAGCAAGTAGGCAAAAATGTAGGTGCAAATGGATGGCCACAGACTCATAAGACTGTTCATGAAAATGACATAATCCTTGGGTGAGAAAGGACAGGGGAAGGAAGCCCAAGAAGTCACAGAGGCCACCCAGGAACTGCTGAGGAGCTCTCTTTTATAAAGGAACCTGTGCAAAAGGTGGTGGGAATGTCCGGGAACCAAAGTGCAGAAGATGAGTTAGGTGCTGTGAAGGAGGTGGAGAAGGCCAAGTCTAGGATGGGCCAACACCTTAGGAAATATTTACAAGTCCCTCAAGGTGGAGAATAGTAAGAAAGTATCGATCCAGGACTTGGAGTTGTTCTGTAATGTAACAGGAGACCCAGAGGTAGCAAAACTACTCATTGTAGGAAATACAGAAAAATTGAGAGGAAACCCCATTTCCCCCCCACTGTTAACATAGTCCATTCGTATTATTAGCTTAGTTTTATGTTCTGTAAAGTGGCATGAGCACTGAATTAGTGAGTACTGAACCATAGCTACTAGAGATTAAAAAAAACAAAAACAAGCTAAGGTTCCTGTGAGCTTCTGGTCATAACATTTCTTTTAACATTAACTTGTCAACTGATCAAATACATAGCCTTGTTTTGTGTGTGTTTCCGTTGAAAGACACCTTATTTAATATGCATTGTTGATTCATTAACATTGAACTCACGGCCTACAGCACTATAACTCAACGCCCGAATGAGGCTTACCTAACATAACATGTTTTCTCTGCAAGGCACATCCTTGCCTTTTTACAGTTAGGAACATGGGACAGCATTTCGGCACTACTTTTGGGGGCTATTTTAAGCAACAAAATGACCAGCAAAAAGCACACAAATGCACACTGTGAAAAGGATACTTGTTTATGGGATGAGCGCTAAAACAAGAAGGCAGAGTGTTGCCTTGTCTGACCTCAGCTGGGAATGTGTGCGTAGAATGATGTGAATCTTTCCTCACTCTGCAGATGTCCACCAATGACCATGAGCATTGATTTTGGAGTTACAAATGAATTTTAGTGGGCACTCCAACTTGCAACTACAGAATACTTGAATAATAGTGAGGATCTACTGTATTTTTAGTAAGCCTTTTTTGGGTAACTTACCCATCGCTGTTGAATTTTATCCCCAAAAGATTTTTCAGCTTCTTGTAAATTATCTAGTCTGTTCTTATGGCCTTTCAGATTTATTCTAAACTCTAACAATCAAGGGTAGTGGCCATTTAGAATTTCTTGCAAATATTTTGCAGTGGTTATCCTTTACAATTTTTGTGCGCTGCAGTCAACACAGAAAACTCAAGGATGATGCTTTTTAATTGGAAAGGGCAAAATAAATGCAGGTGAAAGCGGGTGGAGGTCTAGGCTGAGGGAGGTGATGGAGTATGTAGGGAATCGAATTTGAGTGGCTAGGCCCAGTTTAATCATATCTTAGGATATTTACAAGTCTTGCCAGAGGTAATCCCTTTTAAAATGCTTTGTAAACTTAAAAATACTGTCGCAAGTCTAGGGCATTTTATGATTTGTAGACTTCTGTTGACAATCTTGGAGGACAGGAGAAAGGCCCAAAGGACTGAAACTACAAGTGGATATTCTTCAGAAATTGAAAACATTTTAATTTTCTCAAATAGAAAATGATAGATTTTCCAAGTCTGGCCGAGCAAAATTGTTGTGTTTGTTTTTTTAAAAAAATATATTTTTATTGATTTCAGAGAGGAAGGGAAAGGGAGAGATAAAAACATCAATGAGAGAGATCATTGTTTGGCTGCCTCCTGCACGCCCCCTAGTGGGGATTGAGCCACATCATGGGCAGGTGCCCTTGATGGGAATTGAACCCAGGACCCTTCAGTCCACAGGCCAACGCTCTGTCCACTGAGCCAAACCAGCTAGGGCTGGAGTCGACTTAGGTTAGATGTGTTTGTGACTATCTTCCCTGTGCCCTATTTTTACCTTTATGACTGCCCTTCACACATATTGTGGTCTAGCCAGATAGAGCTGTTCCCTCCTGCAAGATAAGTGCTTCTCTGTCCCTGGAGCAGTTTCGTCTTGTGTTGTACTTATGTGGATGTGTGTCATCTCTCTCCTTCCTGGGAGATAAGCTCTGTCTTAACTCATTGTTTTATCTCTCAAAGAACTAGTTCAGTGTCTTCTAAATAGTAAGTGTGAAACCATCTTGGGGTGAATAAATAGAGGGAAGAAGGGATGGGCTGTAATTATGAAAGAGAACCAGTGGTTGTAAAAAGTCAGCATGAGTTTTCCAAGGACAGTCTTGTTTCTTTTCAAATCAATTATTTATTAAAGAGAGAGCGTTTGAGTAATGTCATCTTGGGAGATATCAGAGTAACACGAGGTGTTTAGGACTAAGCTTTTTAGGATCTTTTTATAGATAAATTGAAAAGAAAATATGGACGCGATTATAAGATACATAGATGTGTTGCAGGTTAATAACTATATGATGTTGTGTAATTTACTACTTTGCCAATGCTATTTTCATTTTTCCATTAAAGGAGAGGGAAGGAAGTTTATACTTTTGGGGGGAGAGTGTGGTGCTGTGGTAGATTGTAGACAGGGGTGTAGGGGGACTTGGGAAGCATAACCAGGAGCTAAATGTCCTTGAAAGTGTCATGTTTTTGCACAAAGATGAATCCACTTAGTATTTTATTTTCAACATACCCATATTTGTTTTGGTTTAAAAATATTTCAAATTATTATAAAATAAAATGGTTTCAGTAGCCCTTCCAAAATGACTGGTTAGAGAAATTGGTCTTTGATAAAGAATGATGCATCAGTCAGGCCGGCAAGGCTCAGTGGTTGAGCATCGACCTATGAATCAAGAGGTCGAGGTTCATTTCCTGGCCAATGCACAGGCCCGGGTTGCGGGCTAGATCTTCATTAGGGGGCGTGCAGGAGGCAGCTGATCAACAACCCTCTCATCTATATTTCTCTCTCTCTCTCTCCCTCTTTCTCTTTCTCTCTCTCTCTCCCTCTCCCTTCCTCTCTGAAATCATGAATGGTGGATCAAATTTGTGTCTGTCCCAGTGATGGAAGGGAAGTGAACCAAATGGATGTTAGAAATCAGGATAGAAAAAGGCTTCAGAACTTGAAGAGGATCAAGTGAGCAAATATACAGTTAAGCTCCGCTGAATACCGCTTCCTTATTTATAGGATAGGGGAAGAAAGCTCTGTATTGTGGAACAGGGAGACCTGGATCAAGAGAAGCTCATGCTAAAAAAGAGGGAAGGTTTTAGCCAACCGTGTGACGAGGTTGGCACCTCCGACAGCGTTAATGCCGCAGTGTGCAGAACAAGGAGAGAATCGTCCCGTTGTTTCTGCCTTGGCCAGGCTGCCTCTGAGGGCTTGCTTTCAGCTGAGCTCTGCATTTTTAGAGGCAAGCCAGGGAGGTAACTGGACTAGAAACTCTGCCCAACAGGAATAGTTGAAAGGCCTTTGGGTGGAAAGGAGAGCAAACATTCCTCAGCCTCAGGGGCAGAATTAGAACTTTCAGATAGAAGAACATTCTTTTCTGTGTCAGTTAATTCACGATTGTTTTCTGTGTATACACACAGAAAATGGGGATCATATACGCTATTTAGTAATTGCTTTTTTTTTTTTAACCAAAAGTAATGTGTATCATTCCATGTTAACATGGATTTATATTATCATTTCTATTGGCTGCATAGCCTTTCATTTTATGAATGCACACACTTGCTTTGTTAAAACCATCTCTTACTGGTAGTCATTCTGGTTGTGTCCAGTTTCTTAATATCATCAACAACACTACAATGAACATTTTTGAAATATCTTCATCACTGTTGTACTTGTCAAGGTGTGTCCTTAGGACAAATTCTCAGAAGTGGAATGGCGAGGTCAAAGTCAGTCCCTGACAACATTTTCTGAGGCTTTGGGTTGCCTTACCAAACTGCCTTGCCAATAGAACTGGATGTATTAAAGAAGTTGCATTACCCCAAGGCAGACGTGCAGTAGAAGGGGTTGGGGCAGTGGGTTGTATGCTGGACAGCGATCTAAGATCCCTCCAAGGATGTCGCAGACACTTTACATAGGACCAGGTGATGATTTTACCCAGAGATGTCATGTTTCAGTCTTAGCATGTCAATCCTACTGTTGTAGCAAACTAGTTGTTAAGAGTCTGTAAGGAAAATAATGCAGAAGGTTTCTGCAATCAAAACACACTGTAGAGAGATGAGAGACTAATGGTTGCCAGAGGAGAAGGGAAGGGAGGTGAGGTGAAAAAGGTGACGGTGTTAAGAAGTACAAATTGGTACTTGCAAAACAGTCCCGGGGATGCAAAGTACAGCATAGGGAATATAGTCAATAGTAATATTCTAATAACTAGGCATGGTGCCAGGTGGGTCCTAGACTTCTCATGGGGAGCACTTTGTTGTTGTTGTTTTGTGGGTTGTTTTTTTTAAAAATCTTTATTATTGAAAGTATTACATTAGGTCCTCCTTTTCCCCCCATTAACCTCTTCCAGCTGCTCCCGTCCTCCCCCCAGATCACTTTGTAAGGTATGCAAATGTGTAACCACTATACTGTACACCTGAAACTAATACAAAATAGTATTGACTATCAACTGTAATTGAAAAATAAACTTAAAAATAGTTTTAAAAGTTTTTTTTTAAAAAAAGCACTATAGAAATCAACCAGTGAAGGAAGGCATAGCTCAGGCTGCAACTCAATGCTGTTAGGTTGTATGTATGATGGGAATAACAAAGGGTCATTCAGCCCTGAGATCCCATGGCAGGTAACAATTGGAAAATTACCCATTTTTTAACTTATATAGATTGAGCTTTTCCAGTCGAAGTAAATTGCATTTTCCCCACATTACCTTTGCTTCTGGGGAGGATAGAAACAGGCAGAATGCTGCTCCAGGGCATGTTCCTAATAGAAAGCTCAAAATGATTTAGCATGTGTTTTATCCTTATAACCCAAAGCCCAGCTCCCGTGAGATGAATGGTGTACTGATGCCAACCGGGTGGTGGATTCCAGAGCTGATCTAAGCCACATGATCTCTCAAGCCTTAGTTTCTTAACCTGTAAAATGAGATGAATCATTATCAACGATCAGTACTTCGCAAGGAGTTATTGTGAGGATTACATGACGTGATATGTAGGACAGTACTTTATAATCTGTAGAACGCTACACAAATGTTAGCTGTCACTATCAGCCAATGGAACGTTCAGCTTTAAATCTTTCTAATGGATGAAGGCGATAGTTAGCTTTATCAAGGAAGAAATTGGGCCTGATTTCTCTTGATTTTTGTGTTCTTTTTTTTAGGAATATATTTTTATTGATTTCAGAGAGGAAGGGACAAGGAGAGAGGGATAGAAACTTCAATGATGAGAGATAATCATTGATTGGCTGCCTTCTGCACTGGGGATCAAGCCCACAACCCGGGCATGTGCCCTGACCAGGAATCGAACCATGACCTGGTTTATAGGTCAACGTTCAACCACTGAGCCACACTATCTGGGCAATTTTTGTGTTCTTAATGCTTGGTGCACAGTTGCAACTCACTAAATATTTGTTGAAAGAATTAAGGAAATATTTGTGTAATGTAGGCTTAGCTGGTATAAAATAACATTTTTCCCCTTGAAAATGTGCTTCTCAACTTTGTGGAATAAGTACTGTTATTTCTATCTTACAAATGGGGAAGCAGATCTGTTGATCCTCAAATCACTCTGATAGCCAGATCATGCATTTTCAGGTCCTTTCCAATCAAGTACTTTCTTTGATTGTTTGAGAAAAGGTGAAACAAGCCTGTGGTACCATAGCTCTGTTGGGTAAAACCATTTAAAACAAACTGATGAAATATTTCTCAGAATTTATTATTTACTGACCATTAATAGAAAACAATTTTGTTTGTTTTATTTCTGTCCTCACCAAAGTCTCTGTTACCAGAAAGCTAATTCTGTTATCCACGTCCCTAATATGGCAACTTTGTCTGTATTTCTGTTCTTTGTGCATTGTGTTTGTTCTTAAACTGTGAATATTCTATTAACTGAGAGCTCTGAATAGCCATTGTGTCACTGGAGTGATACTCTGTCTGTCAGTTCCATGCATTGTGCTTGAGAATAAATGTGCTGTTTTATTTCTGATGGGATTTCTCTCATTGCCACTAATAATATGACATAGAAAAGATAGGCCTATGAATAAACCTTGTAAGTGCTTTCATTGCTAAAACAACAGTCGTTCATTTTAGGATTACACGATTATATATGTGTGTCTATTTCAAATAGGTAGAACGGTCCGTGACTTATCCTTAGAGTTTTAGGTAAGAAGTATCAGTGAAATTAAATCCAGAATTATTTGTATATATGCGTGCTTTGCTAGAGAGAGGTTCCATTTTTTTTTTTTTAACTCAGAATCTCAAATTAGTCGATGGTCCAGAAATGTTTAGGGACCACTGACCCAGCCAATTCAATTCAGCCTGGTAGCTTGTTTTGATTTATAGTGGCCGTGCCATTAGAAAGTGATGGGAACTACCTAGACTAGTACCGCGCACTCGTAGATGCTAAGTATTTGTTGGAGACCTGATAAAAATCACAGGTTCTCTTCTTATTTATAACTAGAGGCCCGGTGCATGAAATTTCATGCACTGGGGGAGGGGGTACCTCAGCCCGGCATGCACCCTTTTGCAGTCCGGGAGCCCTGGGAAGATGCCCAACTGATGGCTCAGGCTTGCTCCCCATGGGCCGCTGCGCTCGCAGCCATCAGCCCGGGCTTGTGGCTGAGTGGAGCTCCCCTTGTGGGGACACTGACCACCAGGGGGCATCTCCTGCATTGAGCATCTGCCCCCTGGTGGTCAGTGTATGTCATAGCGACCTGTGGTTCCTGGTCTTTCCGCTGTTAGGGTCAATTTGCATTATTACCCTTTTATTGTATAGGATACCTTATGGTCCGTGAGCTTCTAGAAGGAAGACCAGGTCTACCTTTTACTCATTCCTTGGCATCCTTACTTCTCTCACCTCTGTCTCCCACGGTAATGCAACATGTACTGTTTAGGTCAAAGTAGAAGTCTTTAAACTCTTTTGATTAGACATCCCCATTCATACAAAACAAATTGAGCACACGTGCTCAAGATAGACACGTTTATAAATTATATACATGTATATGTCTATGTTGAAGATATGTCTTCAGATTGTTTTATAATGGTAATAGAAAGTACACATAATAGCAATGCTAAAATAAGAAAGATGAAAAGATAACCATGATGGCTTCATATTCACATTAGCTAATATTTAAAAAGGCATGTGGACGAAAGGGGCCACATGCTAACCTGACAAGCTCAGGGAAGGCCTGCATGGCGGTCTTGCAAACTCAGAGACCTAAAGTAACCACAAAGGATGGTCTGAAATTAAACTTTAACTAAAAGCAGTTATGGTGGGTAGTTACATCCTAGGCTGGTATCTTCACTGACAAGGTCAACCTTTACCTTAACTGAGCCTATCTGTCTTTTTGCATCTATAATAACATACCCTTGAAATGTCTGGGTAATTTTTAACTTCCCATTTTCTGGACCCCTTGGGGCACAACCTAATGTTCCTGGGTGCCAGGACAGATACCACAAATTCCTTCATTGTTATGTTAATTGTTCCTGCACCCACCTAAGTATGTGTCTATCATTTTACTTGTTATCCAATCCCAGGGGTTTCCCTGCTTTGCTTTCTCCCGCCTCTCTAATCTGTCACCAATGGATTTCATGTAACCCACCTACGTCCCTTTCCTTTGATTGCAATGTATAAATACAGATGTAACCCGCCATTCTCCCGAGCATTATCTCAATTCATTGAGGTTCTGCTTCCCGGTGTATGTGGACAGTTTGGCTCAAATAAACTCACAAAAATTATTTACAGGTTTCAATGGGTTTTTACGTTAATAGGCACAATCTAGACTTATTTCTGCTAACTGCTACCTTTGTCCTCCTCATTCCTGGGCTTGCACCATTTCTGGTTTTCCATGGCTCTCCTCCTACCTCCTAACACTCTTTTGTAGACGCCCTCACTGTTAAGCATCCTCTATACTTAATTCAAATTCTGGAGACTCAGGATCTCATTGGTCTGGTTCACCTTATGCCAGGTCAACTCATGGAAGTCTCCTTGATAAACAGTGCTGGTTTTGACTTCATCACTTGGCACAAGCATAGCTGTTCAGGTAGCAAGGAGTGTGGGTGGGGCAGCTTTATGGATAAGGAGCCTGGTGTGGCTAGAATGGTGACTGGCCTCACCTTGCACTAATATGTCTGTGGGAGTAGAAGAGACACCACAGTCTGACTCCCTCTGTTTTTCCTTTGCAAATCCGTGCCAATATCCTCTTAAAGACCACTAGGCATATTAAGCAAAGTTTTTGTGATTTAAATAAACCAGAGACCATTTATGCCTGTGAAGATCTTCCCCACCCACACATCCACCTTTCCTATCTCATTACATTGCTACTGGGGAGGAAATGGTAGCAGCACCATCTTTAAGACTTAACCCATAGTTCTTGCCATAGGAAAGACTGGTTCCATGTTTGCTCCCATTCAGCTTTGTGCAGACAGGGGCTTAAAGATTACTTGTGCAGAACACCACTCGTTTTAAGTCCCTTCTGCATAGAGAGGAGCCAATAAGGAAAGCGTCTGCGGTATTTCCCAGTTTGGAATCGCCATATAAATGAAGCGCATGCTTGGGAATGCGAAACCTGTTTATGCATCCGTGGGAATGTTTCCTTTTGAAAGGCACACTCTTCAGTCCTTTTCTTGTAGAACTTCAGTGCAGTGTTGGCCCATTTTAAAGGCTGTTGGGCCCTGGAACAGTGCATGAGCTTGTCAGAGCCAGACCTTTTCAGAGCCAGACCTTCTCGTATGAGTATGTTCTTAATGTTCTAAGACTTTCAGTGCCCATATGTGTATTGAATTTAGAGTTAATTTTTAAAATTGGCACAAGACTATCCAGCATGGACAAAATTTATATCTTCTAAAAGAGAGACAGAAAGAGAACTAACATTTTATTGAGTGCCTAAGCTCAGCACTTGGCAATTTTTGTTTTATTTAATCTTTGCCCCTATGAGGTAACTATGCTCATTCCCACTTTACAGGAGGGAAAGCAAAGCTCAGAAGTTGTGATTTGGCTAAAGTCCTAGACTAGTAAGTCAGGTGTGAGTAGAAGGTGATCCTGTGTGATAATAGCTTTCATTTCTCTTAGGGAACTAAATGCCAGTGGTGGTAAGCTTTTAACACACATTACTTTATTCATTCTCACCACATTTACGTTTCAGAAGTTTTAAGAATCAGTCTCATTAGATTGTTTTTAGACAAAGAACAAACTATTAAGAAATCGATGTAGCCCTAACCGGTTTGGCTCAATGGATAGAGCGTCAGCCTGCAGACTCAAGGGTCCCAGGTTCGATTCTGGTCAAGGGCATGTACCTTGGTTGCGGACACATACCCAGTGGGGAGTGTGCAGGAGGCAGCTGATCGATGTTTCTCTATCATAGATGTTTCTAGCTCTCTATCCCTCTCCCATCCTCTCTGTAAAAAATCAATAAAATATATATTTTTTAAAAAGAAATCGATGTAGTTCTTTTCAATCATTTATGTATTTTTATGTCAACTCTTCAAACTGCATACCCAGTTTTCACTTAATTTTATAAACTGTTATTTCCTCATCTTAATAAACTCTTCATAAATGTTTATTGTCTGCATAATAATTTAATTACAGTTTTTAAGTTTCTGACTTTTGATACTGTAAGTTGGGCAGTGAATATATTTGTGTCTAAGTCTATGTGTTTTATTTTTAAACACTATTTTCTTAGTGTGTATAATTAGAAGTAAAATTATAGGGTCAGAAGTTACATTTATTTTTAAAACTGTAACCACCACGCTAAAGGCCCTTGATGCATTTTACCGATTTGATATCTTTTAAAAATGGGAGGGACCAGTGTCCACCCCCATGGTGGTCTGTGAGTGTCTGACTCCCTGTAGACCAGCCCATGGCGGGGGGCGGGAGGTGGGGGAATGGATGGTTCTGGTGCTCCGACACCCAGCTGCAGGCTCCATCCTGGACCCGCTCCTCTGTGGGGAGTTTGTGTGACAAGGTGGTGTCATGTGTCTACTCCACAAGAAAAGGCATTGTTACCAAGGCAAACAGTGATACTTGATACCGCTATGTGCACGCCAGAGCCAGAGCAACCAGGGCATTGTTGACAATTGCTAGAGGTTGTGGCGGTGCAGAAGTTACATAGTGTTCCTTTGGCAACACATGTTCATGGATTTGTTCTCATGTTGGAGCCCTTCTTAAATGAAAATTCTGAACACCCACACTGGGGAAATATGTGTAAAAATAACCTAAAAAGCCTTAGGAATGCATTGTTTGTTAAGATTTAAATAAAGGAGATTCCATGTTGTTGAACAAGGCAAGTTGCTTTTTTCTTTTTTTAATATGTAAGGAAACAACCATGTTTCACTTTAAAATAAAATAAAAATTTTAAAGGGAGAACACATTTCTAGTAAGGAAACAAGCAAGGCATGCATTAAAATTAAGTGAAAACCAGGCACTTGTCATCCCATGTAAATTTACAGTGAGAAACCACATAGTTCTGCTTTTTTTAAAGAAGGCTGAAATGCAGTTGGAGCACAGAGCCTCAGCTGAGAAATTTAGACACCTAAAGTGAGATGTTTCTTAATTTATCAGAAAAATTAAAGGCAATCGATTTTGTTTAAAGGCAGTACACAGATTATTCAGAGAATAAATATGGGTTTTTCTTAAAGTGCTTAATGAGCATTTGGTAAGGACGCAGATACTGGTCTTCGTCTTTTTTGGCTCATAAAATCAAGCCCTAAACTCACCACAGGAAATTCCTCCCAGTTAACCTGTGGGTATAGGTGCAGCACAACTTGGGAGCACGCGTTTGCCGTTCCGCCCAGGAGGTCGCTGGGAGGACATGTCCATTTTCTTTTGTCAGGCATTTCGGTTTAAAACAAGTTGGAACTGAAAGTCAGTGTTTTGCCTCCACTTACATATCTCTACCTTGTATTTGCAATAAATAGCGATGACAAATACATATGTAATTTTTAAAGGACGTATAGGGTATCCCAAAAAATGTATACAAACATGTGGACTAATTATAAAGGCAGTGTTTAAGCTACCAGCTGTTAAAGCGTGTATCCATTTTTTGGGGACACCTATATATGTCAAGCAGGTATTTTTAGTATGCCAGTGCATTCTTTGCATCAGTATGTTTTAACTGATGAGGTAACAATGGCTGTTTCCAGCAGAAAGATCTTCCTTTCTTTCTTTTAGAAAATTTCTGAAATATGATTCATTTTATTTCTTAATTGACTTTTTTTGAGAGAGAGAGAGAGAGAGAGAAACATTGACACGAGTGCGAAACATGGATCGGCTGCCTCCTGCTCACGCCCCAACCAGGGATCAAACCCATAACCGCAACATGTGCCCTGACTGGGAATTGAATCAGCGACCTTTTGGTGCACGGGACAGTGCCCAACTAACTGAGCCATGCAGGCCAGGACTGAGATATGATTTCTTGTTGGTCTAGGTCTAGGACAGTGATGGCGAACCTATGACACGCGTGTCAGAGGTGACACGCGAACTCATCTTTTTGGTTGATTTTTCTTTGTTAAATGGCATTTAAATATATAAAACAAATATCAAAAATATAAGTCTTTGTTTTACTATGGTTGCAGATATCAAAAAATTTCTATATGTGACACGGCACCAGAGTTAAGTTAGGGTTTTTCAAAATGCTGACATGCCGAGCTCAAAAGGTTCGCCATCACTGGTCTAGGACGTGGTGAGGTTGTATCAAGTGGCAGATCTCCTTAGGACTTGCGTTTTCATTCTTTGCCATCTTGTCTGACATGACCACAATCTGTATCCTAGTACAGTGAAGGTCGGGTTTAACAGGGAGTCGTCATTTGTTTCCAGCATGTTTTGAGAAACAATATTTGAGCTGGTACAGATTTTAATTACTGGCAGGCGGAAGAGTCTGACTCGCAGAAACCGTGATGCTGTCATACCTGGACAGGCGCTTCCTTTCCCTCCTAAGGAGTTCACGGCCATCACTAAAGGCCGTCTTCATATCAAAGAACAAGAGAGAACTTGTAAATGTGGAGGGCCTAGGTCAAGAAATTAAAATTGCCGCCTTACCAGTCTCTAAATGTATCCAATAAATAAGTCAAATTTTTTAGGCCAGAAGTAATGTAAGTTGGTGCCAGTGAGAAAAGGAAGGCGGTGAGGGAGGAGGGATTATAACGTCAAAGGCATTGTTTTCTTCTTATTTTAAAGACAATAGGAAAGTGGTCGACAGTGTTTTCCAACTCACCCCTCTCACCTGAGATTGATTGATGTTCGCCTTAAAATCCTGAATGCGAAGACAGGAATTGCTTCCTTGTGGGAGCGATTGATGGAGAAGGGTCAGGCTTCCTCCGTTACACGGTAATGGAGATGCATACGCACTGGGAGACTTTAGTATCAGCCTGGGGTAACAATAGATGGACGGCGCGCTTGTTGTTTTTGTCATTGAACCGAGCTTCAGTTAGAGGCTCAGCGGAGAACGCTGGGAGGTGCTTGGAGGGGTCAGGCAGGAGGATCAGTGGGGCTGGGCCTGTCCACCTCTGCTCTGTGCTTCCAGGGTGTTTGCCCTGGGAGCCCGGGTTGCCTTGCTAGTGGAAGGAGTCACCTTGTCCGACGGAAGTAGGACTCATGGAGGCGTAACTGGCATCATCTTGCCTTGGCCCTTGGGCTGCGCTTAGTGGAATGGCTCACCTCAGACTCACTCCTCTCTTGGGAAAGAGGACAAAGGTTCTGGGCCCAACATTCCAGGAAGGCTGAGGAGCAGGAGGATGGTGACTGGGCAGGGCGCCAGTTGTCTGTGCTGAAATACCAGAGCCTGGGCTCTGATATCTAACGAGGCTCGAGAGCACATTCCCGTGGCATACTTTACAGCCTGACCCAGTTAACTGGGGCGCTCCGGGGAGCCGGCCTCAGTTTCCTCTCTTTCTTCCCTAGAGTGGAGTGCGGCATTTCTATGATGGTTAATATTGAAATGAGCACCTGCGCCACCCCATTCTCAACAGGGAAGAGGCCCTTGTTTTAGAATTCTTTACTGGAAATACTACTACTCTCTCTTTTTAAGTGTATATATATTTTAAATGGAAGCCTGAATGTGTTGCATTCTGTCTTTATACACACGGCAGAACTTGAAGTAATTTGTTTTCACGAGGAAGAATTAAAAGCATCTTTTCAGATTATTCATAATTTTGAGATAGAAAACATTTGCTAGGTTTTATCTAGTTTATTTGTTTGTTTATTTTTAAATCTCACCGGAAGATATGCTTGGAGAGAGAGACAGAGGGGGAGAGGGAAGGAGGGAGGGAAGGGGGAAGGGAGAGGGAGGGAGGGAGGGAGAGAGAGAGAGAAAGCGAGAAACATCCATTGGTTGCCTTCTGTTCTGGGGACTGAACCCTCTACCCAGGCATGTGCCCTGCCCGGGAACCAAACCACAACCTTTTAGTGCACAGGGAAATGCTCAGCCAACTGAGCCACTCTGGCCAGGCTCTTTTTAAAAAATATATAAAGTTTTCTCCCATCTTGCCTGGTAAATGAGAGGTCTCTGGTTCTTACCTTAAATGTTACAAAGTATTTCGATGAAAGCAGTCAACAATATTCTAAAAGACAAGGCCACAGCTGATCATTTGGTGACATCCTTAAAGTTACATAGTAATAACCCTCTAATCAGATTTACAATATTTGGGAGGTAGGTATTTTCACTGTATATAGGGAAAGTTAAAGCACAGAAAAAGCTAGTACAGTACTTGCTTGAGGTAAGTCATATGGTTGATAACAAAAGCCACATTCTTAGTCCTTTAGTAAGAGACTTCTGTTTTATGTAGTAAATTAATCAGAGAAGATAGTATTCTAGATAATAGCAAAGGATAAACTTAATGAATAATTCTCAAACTATGGTGCCTGGACCAGCATCATTCATCCTCTGAAAGCTTGTTAAACATTTAAATTTTAAAAAACATACATGTTTCTATTGGTTTTTAAAGGGAGAGGGAGAGATAGAAACATCCATGAGAGAGAATCATTGATCACCTGCCTCCTGCACGCCCCCTACTAGGGATCAGGCCTAAAACTGGGGCATGTGCCTTGATGGGTAATCAAACCGAGAGCTCTTGATTCATAGGTTGATGCGCTACCACTGAGCCACAGCAGCCAGGCTAACAGTGCCTTTATAAATAATTCTCTGGGAAGGTTAAGATATTTCTCATTTAAACTTTGGGGAAAAGAACACACTGAAGGTCCTTATGGCATCTTCCAAACCAGCTGACAGCACCACCTGCTGATCATTACCTACTAGAGCGTCATTCCTCTCACTCAGAGTACAGCGAGGGGCCTCCTGCCACCTCATCCCAGGCCGCCCCCAGATGTGGTCACTTCTACAGAGAGCGGAAGGAGGAGAAACACTGGAGAATCCGGAGCTTTCTGTCCTGGGGTTTATGGTTTAAAGGGTAGATCTGAGTCAAATGGTAACCCTATCATTGGTTGCCTTCTGTTCACGCCCCAACTGGAGACCGAACCATCTACCCAGTTTCCAATCTGAACAGTAAAAAAAACAAAAAAAAAACATTGGCCTTTGTTTCCTTTGCTTTAAGTGGAAATATTCTCCCTACTTTATATATCTAGATACCAGGAAAGGAAGTTGCTTTGGATGCCCGAGTGCCCTTTATTCCCTTTGTAATCTCTCTCAAGTGTGACTTTTTTTGGCCTTTGCTAAGCAATCAAGGTTAAAAAAAAAAAGTATTAGCAGTATCATTTGCATGGGTAGCAGTCAGCCAGACATTTCATTTCTGATTTATTAATCCTAAGGGAGAAAAGCTCTTTTCTTGAGTCCTCTGTACAACATTTTAAAAATTGAGTCTATTTATTTTATTTTTTTTCTCCGGGGACCGTATAACAGTTTGAGAGTGTATCTCATAGTTGATTTTTAAAAAACATATATATATATGTATGTGTGTGTACATATATATATATATATATGTATAAATCTAGCTGTTTCTATATTGTTATCAACTTTAGTGCAAGATTTTTAAGGAAAAATTAGTGATGACATTTGAAAATACCCATTACCATGTTGGGTATTACCACATTTCTTTTTCATTTGAAGAAATTGTGCTTAGGTGTTCATGGGAGAAATTATCCCTACCCTACCGTTATCTGTCAGAAAACAGAACTCTCTCGACAACTGTTTTCTCTCCCCTCTGTATATGTAACTTGTATTTGAGATGTAGGTCTAAGCCATGCTAAGGTGACAAGCCTATCCGAGGGGAAGGACCGATAGCAGAGCACTCTGACTCCTGGAGTGTTACTGTTATATCTTGATTTAATAAAATGCCTGTAGCTGAAAACAGGTAAAGAGGGTAAAGCTTGCACACAGCATTCATTAATCCTAAAAGATGCTATCAGGGCCCGGCTGGCGTGGCTCAGTGGTTGAGGGTTGACAAATGAACCTGGTCCGGGCTTAATCCCCAGTGTGGGGCATGCAGGAGGCTGCTGATCAGTGATTCTCTCTCATCATTGATGTTTCTATCTCTCTTCTTCTCCCTTGCTCTCTGAAATCAACAAAAATAATATGTATTTTAAAATGCTACCAGGGCAACCAGCATGTTGCAGAGGATCTGTGAATGCTTCTTCATCTAGAATTTCAAGCAGTACATAAAATATTTAGACAGCACCGTGCTGCTTCACCCCTGACAAGAGCACAGGTTCAGGTGTGTACGGTTACTGCTGGCATCGCTAATGTACGAGCTGCCGAAGAACCTTGAATGGTGTTTGGAATGTTAGAAAGTCAGGTACCTGTCATGGGGTTAGGTTTGTAGTGACTGATAAAGTGGCCCTGGCTCCTAAACATAAATATTTATCTTGTTACCAAAATGGCACTGAAGAGTAAAGACACATCACAGAGGAAGGAGAAGAAGAGAGTTTTCACATGGAACTTAAAAGAGTGGATGGTACCCAGTTGGTAGGGCTCAGTGGTTGAGCATCGACCTATGAACCAGAAAGTCACGGTTCGATTCCCGGTCAGAGCACATGCCTGGGTTGCGGGCTTGATCCCCTGTAGGGGGCGTGCAGGAGGCAGCTGATCGAGATCAATGATTCTCTGTCATTGATGTTTCTGTCTCTCTCTCCCTTTCCCTTCCTCTCTGAAATCAATAAAAATATACTTTTACAAAGCTTATTTGTAAAATAAAAATCTCATTATAAATTTACTAACTGTGGATGCCTATTACATTTTACCTGGAAAAAGGAATGATACCACCTGCCCAGTGGTGCCCTGACAGGGAATCAAACCCACAGCCTTTTGGTGCAGGGGACGATGCTCCAATCAACTGAGCCGCCTGGCAGGTTTGATCCCAGGTCGAGCACATGTGGGAGGCAGTCCATCGGTGTTTCTCTCTCACATCAGTGTTTCTCTCTCTCCCAACTCTCTACCTTTCTTTCTCTCTAAAAAATCAATTTAAAAAAGCATTCTTCAGGTGAGGATTTTTTCTTTAAAGGCACCTTACTAACAACAATTTCCTGTTTGTTTTAACAGTGATTACTTCCAGGCATGACTTTACCTGCATTTTCTTTAAACCCTCAGAATAGACCAGTGAAGTAGTGGTGTTTCCATTTTAGAGATAGAATTTAAAAAAGGAGGAACACATATTTGCAACACATAAGGCAATGTTCGTATGTAGTATCCTGATACAAGGCTACCTCTGTGTCCTTATGGTAAGATGCTTTCTGACTCTGATAGGCTTGAATGGGCTTTGCTCCTTGTAGCCAAAGGTTCCCAATGAATATACCATCTTCTCTCCATTATTAGGGTACTAAGTTAAGAATATCTCTGATAGAAAAAATGGTACAACAAATGACGAGCATTCTAACAGAAAAGTAAAGGACATACACAAGAAGTACAAAAAAAGTAAAAAACGTTCAACCTCAGATATGCTAATAAAAATGAACTTTTAAAATCTATAGAATGGGGTAGTTAAAAAATAATACTACTACACTATTTTAGAGGGAGTGCGGAGAAGTGTACTCATGTTCCGCTAGAGCATAGAGTGGCTGAAACGTTGTATGGGGTGAGTTATCAACAATATCAAATCCATGTACTTTGCATACCTCTGACCCATGTCCTTATCCCTAACAAATACTTAATGGTGTTTTCCAGGATATCCGTCTCACTATTATCTATATAATAAAAAATTGCAGCATTTGACGTCACTCATCTATCTTTGGGCTAATGGGCCTCTCCACTCTCTTGGTCTTTCTCCTACCTCTGTAACCACCCCTCCATGCCTCCTTTATCTGTTCTTCCTCTGCCTCCCTCACCCTTCACTGTCTTCTGCTCAGTCCCCTTAGAATTTTCATTTAGTCTTGGGGCTTCAGCCATCTTTTTTGAGTTAAGAGTCTAAGAAACAGTCTTTCCCTGCTGTGAGTCATCCCTGCTGTTGCTGGGAGTTTGCACATAAAATGTTTGTTTGGAATGAGAACACATCCGCTTTGACACAAAATCTGCGCACATTGGACATACTGAGAGCTCATCTCCTGGCTCCAGGTAGAGGCCCCTGGATTGTGTGTGAAGGTCTACTCCTGATGGCGGAATAAGTTTCTTGTGTGAACTTGGTGCACAGCAGTGTGAATGCATGTAATATCACTGAACTGTGTACTTTAAAAAATGGTTAAGATGTTAAATTTTACATTCTCTATATTTTACCACAATACATTTTTTATTTAAAAAAGAAAAGAAAAGAAGATGGTGTAATTCATAAGAATCTTACCTTAAGGCACGAATGCTTGTAAATTTCAAAAGCATTTGCAGAGCTGTTGCAAAAAATCCCAGATTTGTAAAAATCCTAATGTTGTCCATGCTGAAGTGCAAGGCTAACTTAAAATAATCAGAATAGTCCCTTTCAAATTGGACAACCAGCTCAGTAAACACAAGACAATGGATGGTACTGTTAACCCTCTCAGTGTGAGGGTTAAGTTGTCGGAAAGGTGGGTGGGCATTGCCAGAGCTGGAGCTGGTCCTTGCCAGAAGGGATAAGAAAAGCTGTATCTTGCCTGGGGAATGAGAGCTGCAAAGGCAGGGTGTATGCATTCTTTGGAGCAAAGACTTATCTGATTAGAACAGAGGGTGTTTGTTGGAAATTGGAGGAAGATAAGATAAAGTAGATCTAGACTGAAGTTTGTGTTGTGTTTGTTTTATGGAAGAGAGATTTATTACCACCATGGGTAAGGATATAATAGAATGTTAGACTTGGAAATTAGAACAGAGAGCTTCAAAGCTGGAGATAATCCTGTAAGGTAGGGTGGGAATGACTATTTGTTGAGTACCTGCTGTATGTCAGGTGCAAGACCTCACAGCTCTTATTCCTACAGCAACCGTAAGGGTAGATGATATTATTCCCATTTTATGCAGAACACACTGAGTTTTGAGGAAATAGAATTTGTCTAAGTTCTGCGTGTGCCTGGGCCAGGATCCAAGCCCAGGGACATAGGCCTTCAAAGCCCAGTGAGGATGGAGAACACCAAAGCCAGTTTTATAGTGAAGAGAACTGAGACCCGGGAAACGGGACTGTTCGAGGTTATACAGGTCATAGGATGGAAGCAGCTGTTCTGCAAGAGAGAGAGGATAGGTGGTGATCCGCAGAGAGAGAACAGGTTAGAGCCTGCTGCTACAAACAGGTAGGGGTGCCAAAGAATTTGGTAATAGCGGTGGATTGGAATGAAAAAGAGGCAGAGAGCGGTAGGACATACAAGGGAAAGCTGTGGTGGACTGATCTTATGGAGGAAAGGATGATGGAGAGGGATGACTTGGAAATAATCCCACAGTTAATCCCAAGGGACTGCCATTTATAGAGAGTCTTCAGTGGAGCTACTTTTAAGAGAAAGGCCATGTGTTACTGATGGAGTGGTCTGACTGAAATGACAAATGTTAGAAGATAAAATTGATGGTATTGATGAGCTGACTGATGCATATTGGTAAGTACACGGAGAACAGCAATGGAAATGAAGGTGAAAGGCCATGAGGAGCAGCCCATTTCTTTGACGTGATGGTGGGAGATATACCCCAAGAGCAAGCGACTAGCTGTTACCTACAGCCAAGGAGACTTGTGTTTGCAGGACATGCTAGGTTCTCTGTTACTCTGGCCTGCCCCTTCCCAGCAGGAAAAGCACTTCACTGTACTTGGATTCCCGAACTGCATAGCCGCCTCTCACACTTGATTCCCCTTTCCTGCAGGTCTGCAACCTAGAAAGGAATATTTCTCCATCACATTTCCCTCAACCAGATTCTTTTGTCTTTTCAGAATGATTGTCACTGTACTGGACAGACTGCTGAACTACTGAAGTCCTTCCGTCTTTTGACCACACGAGGAAATTGTCCATGGAGTTGAAATATTTATTGCAGTAATTTCTGGCCTTACATAACTGAGGTAAGCTATGCTTTTTCCCATATACTTGTCATGAAGTTGCTGTGCTTGTCTCTTTTAACTGTGCTTTTTAAGGAACATTAATCCACTTTCCCCTACCTTTTGTGCCCCAGTAATCCTTCAGAGTGCTCCTAACCTGCAAATGTAGATATGGGTGCAGAAAAGACATTTATAGGATGAAATATGAGCAAGCTGTTTGACTCTGAAGAATAAAGAGGAAAATGTATTGCTCTTCATATTAAATCAATAAAATATCCCATTTCCATAAACGCAATATGCATGGAGTAGATTATGCTAGAGAAAAATCAATAGATTGAAAGGAGTATTATTAAGGCTACTTGAGAAAAATGGAGATACTTAAATATTAATATATTGCTGGATTTATTCAAGTATAGAAAACCTAGAAAATACAGAAAATTTAAAAGAAAAAAATCTGGTATTCCACATCTAGATATATAATCAAGGTTTAAATAGTACTGCATTAATTATAATGTTTGTATCACAAATACTTGTAATGATGTGTGTGTTGTGTGTGTTCATTTGCTAGATTTTTAAAAAATGAGCATCATCACATGCTTACTCAGTACTAGGCTCTGTACCAAGCATTTTACATACATTAGTTTATTAGTTCTCACTACCCTGTGAGGTTGGTACATTTTCATTCCCCATTTAAAACTTGAGGTTCAGAGAAATTTTTTTTTTTAATTTTGTTTTATTGCTTAAAGTATTACAAAGAGTAGTACATATGTCTCCTTTTGTTTTCCCATTTGACCTTCCCGTGGCCTCCCCTACCCCCCAATGTCTTGTGTCCATTGGTTATGCTTATATGCATGCATACAAGTCCTTTGGTTGATCCCTTACCACCCCGCCCCCCGGCCCCCCAAACCTCCCCGGCCTTCCCGCTGTACTTTGACAGTCTGTTCGATGCTGCTCTGCGTCTCTATCTATTTTTGTTCATCAGTTTATAATGGTCTTTATTATCCATAAATGGAATTCCTTCTTTTTTACAGCAGCATAGTATTCCATTGTGTAGATTTACCACAGTTTTCTAATCCATTCATCTGCTGATGAGAAATTAAATGACTTGTCCATGCTCACACAACTGGTAAACCCACTCAGAACTTGAAATAGTCAGGTACCAAAGTCTATAGTAATGGGATTTTTTACACACTTCCACTTCTTAATAAAATGCATATTCCTTTCCCACTATCGCATCATTTTAAATGACCACGCTGTGTTCACTATGGGAATGCAGTGGTTTCTCTACCCCCATCTCCTTTAGTTGGACATGTATTTGTTTTCCTATGCTTACGTTTAGAAATAACATTGCAGTGCACATCTTTTGTGCACAGCCATAATTCCCCCAGGACAGATTACTGTGAGTGGCATTGCTGAGTGAATGGGCATGTGGGAATGTACTGTTCAGGGTTTGATACACTCTGCTAATTGTCTCCTCAAAAAGTTGTGCCAGTTTATAGTCTCACTAGCAGCATATGGAAGTGCCTGGTGACCCTAAGTCCTCAGCAGTATTGGTAGTTAGCGACGTGGACACTTTTGTTTGCCTTTTAAAGTGGTCCCAGCTGTCCTTGTTCAGGTCCATATTCTTGCCTCTGATGCTCTACAGCAGCGGTCGCCAACCTCTCGGACCTCACGGACCACCAGTGGTCCGCGGACCACTCTTTGGCGACTGCTGCTCTAGAGCCATGGCTCCCTGACAGGTTTCCTTCTCTCTACCCTAGACCACACCTTGTCACAACAGAATTGCAGGACAGAGGGGGAAAAACCTGAACTCTAGAGCTAGGTGCCTGGGTTCAAATCCTGGGTGTACCGCTTTGCCTCAGTTTCCCCATCAATAAGATGATAGTAATGGAACCTCTCTGGTAGTGCTGCTAGTTGATGTAAAGTACTTCAGGATGGTGCCTGATTCTCGGTACCTGCTCATTCATTGTTAGCCACTACTATTGTCTTCCAGAAGTCCATGCTTGTGTCATTCAAAAACCAAAGGCTGTGCTTGTTTTGAATGAAATAGGATCATTACCAAATAGGTAATTCACAGTAGAAACATCGTGCTGACACTGTAGTATTGTGTTAGCACAGTGACCAACCTGAGGGTCACAGGTAACCGCTCCTGCCTCAGTTGATGCTGAGAGGTCAAGGATAGTGAGGAAACAGAAATAACAGGAATAACTAGAACGTTAAAGTGCCTTATAAACTCACAGAGCACTTTCACATGCATCATCTCACCCGATCCTCACAACAGAGCTGTGAGGGAGGTGGAGCAGCTATTATTAACCTCGGTTTACAGAGGAGGAAGTTGACTTGGAGGACTTAAGTGACTTGCTCACTTAAGGTCATGGATGTGGTCGGTGGCAGAACGGGGTGTCTGCAACTCTTGCCGCTTCATGACAGAGATGAACTGAGGAGGCGCAGGTGTAGATACCCAGGCCTGGGAGTCGAGTCTTTCCCCTCTGGTGTCCACATAGACTCGCCGGGACTCAGGAATGCCTTGATGGTGTTCCCCCGAATCTGTTCTTCACATAGCAGAGTGATCTCTTTGAAGTGTAATCACGGCTTGGCACACCCCGGCCTGAGCCCAGCATGACATTCTCCCTACCGAGGCCTGCAAGGCCAGGCATGATCTGGCGTCGCCTGCTCTCCAGCCTCAGCTCTGTTACTCACTCTAGAACACTATGTTCCAGCCCCACTGGCCTCCTTTCAAGTCAGGGAACAGGCCAAGCTCTTTCTTGCCCCCGGGATGCTGTTCCTTTGCTTGGAACATGTGCTTGTGCATGTGCATGCGCAGGTGCGTGCTTGCACACATGTGCTCACACACACATTTCTTATGGCTGACTCCTCCTTGTCCAGGGAGGCAACTCCCAGAGAGAGCTCTGGAGCAGGCTGCTTGGGTCCCCGTGGCTTCCCCATTCCCTAGCTCTGTTTCCTTGGGCAGGTTACTGCACCTCTATCTCACCTGTAACCGAAGAATCGTCATCATAATAGTACCTGTCTCAGAGTTTTGGAGGACCATGTGGGTTAACTCATGCAAAGCTCTTAGAAAACTGCCCTGTGCATTGAAGTGCACACCCATGGTAACTGTTAACAAGATCGTCAGCTTAAATCTCACCTCAGTCAGAGTGCCATCCAACGTTGGTTATTTCCTCAGTATTCTCTTCCTCAGAATCCTGCTATTTTCACCTTTGTGCACGTATCATTATGTAATTTTTTTTTTCAATTTCCCCCTCTAGCCTGTGACTCTACAGGCACAGGGACTGTGTCTGTGTTTTCCACAGCTAGCTCTCTGCTGCTTGGCATCTAGTGTTTCTAGAATGAATGCATGAAAATCAACATCTCCAACCATAAGATTGCATAGAAATGCTATCTACATTTTCTTACTGTAGTATGATGATGGTTTTATTTCACATTATAAAGTATTTCATCTGTATAGAAGTTAGTTTGAAGTGTGATTTGAGATATGAATGAAAACTAATTTTTTCCCCCAAATGAGTAGCCAATTGCAATTTTTGTGATTTCTTTTTTAAAAAATATGTATGTATATTTTTATGGATTTCAGAGAAGAAAGGAGAGGGGGAGAGAGAGATAGAAACATCAATGATGAGAGAGAATCATTGATCGGCTGCCTCCTGTATGTTCCCCACTAGGGATCGAGCCTGCAACCCGGGCATGTGCCCTGATGGGGAATCGAACAGTGACCTCCTGGTTCATAGGTTGACACTCAACTACTGAGCCACACCGGCTGGGCTTTTGTGATTTCTTTTAAAGAAAGCTTCAATCTAAATTACAGTCCTTAGGAACTCTGATGTTTCTTTTGTTTGTTTTTTTCTCTTCTTGAGTAATCCTTTTGCAAAAAGTAAATACAGAAACTGTTCATCCACTTGAGTTGATTTTCTCGTGAGCGTCCTGGCCCCGTACCAGGAAAGATGCTCCTGGGGTCACCTGCCACGGCCTGGCTTCCAAGAGGAGGACATAACATTACCAGCGTAGGGGCTTGTTCCGTTTGCTCAACCGATAGGTATTTTACACAAACTTGTTTTAGATATTCTGACTGTCCTTTTTTAAAAAATATATATATATTATTGATTTTTTTACAGAGGAAGAGAGAGGGATAGAGAGTTAGAAGCAGCGATGAGAGAGAAACATCAATGAGCTGCCTCCTGCACACCCCCTACTGGGAATGTGCCCGCAACCAAGGTACATGCCCTTGACCAGAATCGAACCTGGGACCCTTCACTCCACAGGCTGAGCCAAAGTGGTTAGGGCTCTGACTGTCCTTTTAAAAGCCCAATTGAAACCTAGAAACTTCACCATCCCGATGACTACGATACTTTTCCTTAACTGCTTCCTGCACTTAGATGAGGGACAAAAATGCTTTGGCAGACCATGTATTGTAGTCTGTGGTTTGGAAAAGTTGCTCACCACTCTTTTCCATATATATATATATATATATATATACACACACACACACACACATATACTAGAGGCCCGGTGCACAAAAATTTCTGCACTCGGGAGGGAGAGGGGGTCTCTCAGCCCAGCCTGTGCCCTCTCGCAGTCTGGGACCCCTCGGGAGAGAACGACCTGCTGGCTTAGGCCTGCTCCCGGGTGGCAGAGGGCAGGCTCAATCCCTAGGTGCAGCCCCTGGTCGGGCTCAGAGCAGGGCTGATTGGGGAGTTGGGGCACCGCCCCCTGTCATGCACAGAGCAGGGCAGATCGGGAGGTTGCGATGCCACCCCTAGTCATGCTCAGGGTAGGGCCGATTGGGGGGTTGGGGCACCACCCCCGTCACACTCAAGGCAGGGTCGATAGGGAGGTTGCGGCGCCACCCCCTGTCATGCACAGAGCAGGGCCCATCAGGGGGGTTGGGGCTTCGTACCCTGTCACTCACAGAGCAGGGCCGATAGGGGAGTTGGGGCACCGCCCCCTGTCACACACAGAGCCGCAGGGTGATCAGGGGGTTTGGTCGCTGCCCCCTTTCACGCTGATCCCGGTGCTGGGAGGCATATTACCCTTTTACTATATAGGATAGAAGCCTGGTGCACGGGTGGGGGCTGGCTGGTTTGCCCTGAAGGGTGTCCTGGATCAGGGTGGGGGTCCCGCTTGGGTGCCTGGCCAGCCTGGGTGAGGGGATGATGGCTGTTTGCATCTGGTCATACCCCCTTCAGGGTGGGGGTCCCGCTTGGGCGCCTGGCCAGCCTGGGTGAGGGGATGATGGCTGTTTGCATCTGGTCACACCCCCTTTAGGGTGGGGGTCCCCACTGGGGTGCCTGGCCAGCCTGGGTGAGGGGCTGAGGGCCGTTTTCAGGCTGGCGGGTGACTGAAGCTCCCAACCTGTCCTTTTTTCCTTTTTTTTTTTATTCTGGGCCAGCTTTAGCTCTGAGGCTCTGCTCCAGCTATGAGACCTCCACTGCTGAAAGCAGGTTTCTGGCCTTTGTTTACCTTCTGTATTTGAAACAATGTTGCGGTCCTGCTGGCTGAAGCCTGGGGTTTTGTTTAGCTTCTATATTTGTTACAATGTTGCTTAGAGTGCAGCTGAGAGGCCGGCAAGGCAGGCGGGGAAGCTTGGCTTCCTCAGTCACTGAAGCAAGCAAGCCTCCCTGTTCGCGTCAGCTGCCTGGCTGCCGGCCGCCATCTTGGTTGGTTGGCAGTTAATTTGCATATCTCACTGATTAGCCAATGGGAAGGGTAGCGGCTGTACGGCTGATTACCATATTTCTCTTTTATTAGATAGGATATCTATCTATATATCTATATCTATATCTATCTGTATATCTATATATCTATACCTATCTATCTATCTATATATATATCTTTATTGATTTCAGAGAGGAAGGGAGAGGGAGAGAGAGATACCAATGATGAGAGAGAATCATTGATTGGCTGCCTCCTGCAAGCCCCCCACTGGGGATTGAGCCTGCAACCTGGGCATGTGCCCTTGACTGGGAATCGAACATGGGACCCTTCAGTCCACAGACCGACGCTCTAGCTACTGAGCCAAACCGGCTGGAGCTTTTGCATATTTTAACTTTTAAAATTAAAATTAATGACAGAAATAATACATCCCCATTGTCACATATTCAAGCCATAAAAATTGTACACAGAAAAAAATTACTCTTCCCACTTTCTGGCCCACCCCCTTAAAATAACCACTGCTGAGTTTATTGTGTATTTTTTTAGACTTTTTTTTTATGCTTAGTAAATATATAAACTAGGGCAAAGGTAGGTTTACAGTCATGAGTACGTGAAACAGTTTATTGTATTATTATTTATTAATCATATTATTTTCCATACAAACAACTGTAAACCTACTTTTGCCCCACTCTTTATTAGATCTACACACACACACACTTTTTTGGAACAATGTCATAAACCCACTTTCTTATACATGTCAATGGGCCTTAGCAACACTTGCAGCCTTTGTTCTCTGGCTGGCAGCATCTTAGAGAAGTCACTAATGGATATTTTCCCAGGGCTTCAGCCACCAAGTCCTGCTTAGTGTGTTTGAAGCACTGGCTGTAATCTTCTGGAGGGCAGGGGCCCGGGCACAGTCAGGAATGCGGTGTCATCTGATCATGATTCCCCTCTCACTCCAGCGGAAGAAAGGAGGACTTACAAGGGGAGCCAGTGGAGTGGGGAAGGAGAAAATTCTCCTAAGTTCATGAGGGCATACATGTAGCGGAATGTTTTTCACTGCGTTATATAACGAGTACATAGTTTGATTTCCAGGAAAACAGAATGGCAGATAAGGTGCTGTCAGGTTATACATTTTTTCATAACACCGCCTCTCATCATCATTCTCTTGTGCCTTTTTGTGGTGGTTGTCGCTGGTCCATGAGAATAGAAGGTAAAGTTTGGGATGGAGTCAGGTGGAGGGCAGTGACTCACCGGGCTGTGCCCTTCAGACTGGCATGAGAAAACCTGCCGTTGGCTGGCCCGGCTGCTGATCTATGGCACTGCATTCCAGAGAACTAACTGTGAGGCTCTCTGTGATGATGGGGGCTCTGGACTTAGGCAGAATTGCACTTGTCAGGGTTTCCACCGTGCCCGCCTTATTACGCTGGGGAGGCAAGTTTCATTGCTTAAGGGGACAATTTACGGCAGCGGGCTTACCCCCTAGTTTCAGCTCTTTATGTCTTTCTGCCTCTTCATAAAATGGGAAGTCACAAAGCAATTAAATAGTAGTGTAGTTTTCAGGCAGAAGGTGGAGAGAGGCTAACCAGGGGAAAGGCTAACATGATTGACAGAGGCTGGCTGGAGATTTACATTGAGAATAACTCGTTCTTCAAAACTTTCTTCATTTGCTCGGAGGGAATTATGAGGTAAATCATACACCAGGAGGATGGATGATTAAAAACACAGGAGTTATGATTTCTTTTTGACTTTGTAAGTCTCTAAATCCTCCACCTTCGCATAGAGTTCTCATTTCAAGAATTCGATGGAATGATGGGAACCAGCCCTGCCATGGATTAAAGTGAAGCAGAAGTACTTTAAAATCTTAAATTGTTAATAAGCTTGAGATTATTTATATTTTGTAAAATGTCTTATGATTTAATGCAATAAACTAGAGAATTGATGAGTGACTTTTTTTTCCCCTTTAAAATCAGATTTATAAGTGTAGATATTTTTCAGAAGTCAAAAACATTGAATGGGATTTCAACTGTTAGGTTCTAGAATTTTTTTAAATAGCATTAATAATTTTTAATAATGACACTCAAAATTTGAAAAAGAAATGAAGATAAAAATTTGGAGAGTTAAGATTCCCTGTCCCTCTTCTTCCAACCTGCTTTAACATATAAAATAAATTCTTTTGATTTAGCTGCTTTGTATTGATGATGACCTACTTATTCCTATCAAGAGAATTAACAAATAAAGATATATAAGTTCTACATGTCATCCTTTCCTATTACAGAAATAATTTGACTTTAAAAAGGGTTGAAAGCTGCCTCTTGATTTGAAGTTCTTCTGTTTGTTCCCTAATAATCACATTGAAATGCTGAAACCAAATAGCGTAAATAAAAATGTGATTGTTGGTATCAGTTGAGAAAAGGATTAACTAAAAGCCCATTTATGTGACCCAGAAAATAAGTGGCTAGGAGGTCACTGCTTTTCCTGGTGTGACTTTCTGTTGCCTGGGAAGCCCTCTGAAGGGGAGACTAAATTAGGTGTTCATTTGTGTGTTTTTAATTAAAAAAACACACACACACACAAAAAGGTAGTCTCTACTGGTTATTTTAAAAAGCAAGTAAGAACTCCACTATCCCTTCAAATGTTCCCTAGCATGGTCCCTCTTAAGTTTGATATGTATCCTTACATATATTTTCTTTTTGTTGAACTTACTGAGGTGACTTATACCTGTTTCAGGTGCATAATTCCACAACACATCATCTCCCTGCTTATAAGTACAAATAAAATTTCTTCCTTTGAGTAGAATTATAATATACTTTGTCTACATTTTACCTTCTGTATTTTTTACTTCACTATAGATTATGAATATCTTCCTTTTTCAGTCCATCTAGAATTAACTAATTCCTTTTAAACACTGTCGATTGTACAGATGTACCATACTTTAAGGGTTTTTTAAAATGAGCATTTAGTGTGTTTTCAGCTTCTTTTCTCTTATAAATAATGCAACAGTGAACAATCTTGTATACTTATGTATTTCTTTAAGGTAGTTTCCTATAAGTAGAAATGATAGGGCCAGAAATATGTGCATATTACCTTTATATGGATAGCCGGAGATCTTATTTTGTTTTGTTTTAACTGCCTGTTTATTATAGATGTAGATGCTGGCCACTATTACCTAAGAACGTCACAGTGAGTAATTAAATGCTTAGAAAAAGTAGAGAAAGGGTGTATCTACCTCTTTATTGTCATACAATGTGGTAACATATAATTTAAATAGAATGTAAGTAATAAATTCCTCTTGGGTATGTTTATGAGCTGTGTAAACAAGGTGTCTTTAAATGCATTGTTAGTCTAACTTAATATTTTTAGGCGATGAAGCACCTAGTAGCACATTTGTGCCTCTTGGGCTTTTCTCTCTTCTTCCCTTTGTACAACCCACCCCACTACTAACCTATCTTTCATTGTCTCTCCCCTCCGCCCTCAATAATGCTGGCAGTCATTTCTTAAATAGCTTTGGATTTTATGCCAAAAGATCTTTTGCTGTTGACAGATTCTGTGAATACCCAGTGTTCTTTTCTTTGGCACCATCCAAGACCGGTTTGGGAATTCACTAACATAGTCTAAAGTTAATGACTTTGTTTTGTTCAGGACTAACAGGCTAAACTCCAGAAGGCAGGCTGCACTTAATTTTTGAGACAGTCGCTGTGATGTTCTGTGTATCCAAGTCTCGTGTCTCATGCCTTTCTACGCTTTTCCATGGTTGACTGAGTAAAGCAGAGGAAGGCCTTTTTAGTCAAATTCCCAAAGAAAAGGAAGCCAAATGGAAGTGAGGAGTAACGTAACCATAGTTGCTTCCCTCTGCCGTCGGTTTTTAAAATCTTTTTATTTTGAACTTGGAAAAAAAGCTGCATAGATTGTACAGAATTTACAGATACTCTTTTCCAGCTCCTGCCAGTATTAGCATCTTACATAATCAGCATAATGACCAGAATCAGGAGATTTAAATTAGTGCCGTACCTGTACCTTTAGCTAAACTACAGACCTTATTAGCATGTCATCTGGTTTTCCACTGATGTCCTCCTTCAGTTCCAGGATCTAATCCATGATCTTCATTGCGTTTAGTTCTGTCTCCTCAGACGGCGACAGCTAGTTCCTCAGTCTCTCCTTGTCTTTCATGATATTGATACTTTTGGACAGTACTGGTCAGTTATTTTGTTGAATGACACTGAGTTTGGGATTTTTGGATGTCTTCTAATAATTACTTTGAGGTTGTGTTTTGGGGAAGAATACCACAAAAGCGATGATGTGTTCTTTTTCCAAGTGGTATTAAAGGTGATGCTAACGTTGATCACTTGATTCAGGTAGTTTCCCTGGGATTTCTCCACTATAAAGTGACTATTATTCCCTCTGTAATTAGTAAATGTCTTGGGGGAAGATACTTTAAAACTATGCAAATTAAAATTTTAATTTATAATTAAAAACCTACCTTATAGGTCTGGACAGATATCCTATTTCTTCTCAAGCCCACTGATTTTAGCATCCATGGGTAGATCTTGCCTGCAGTTATTATCACTATACCACTTACCTAATAGTGATTCCATGTCTCCTTCATTCCTATACATTTATGTATTTATTGGAATTCTTCTGTAAGGAAGAGCTGCCCTTTCTTTTATACACACACACACACACACACACACACACACACACGGCAGTATGAACTCATGGATAGTTACTTTATTGTATGGGTTCTAATTCAATGCTATCATTATTTTATTTAATTGCTTAAATTGTTCCAGAGTTGGCCATTGGGAGTTCCTTTAGACTGGCCCCACTGTCTTTTGACATGTTCCCATCCTTTCTTATTTTGTGGCACCCCCAGGTATTCAGCCTTATCTTATATTTTCCTTGCCCCAGCCCTGGAGTCAGTCACTTCCTCAAGAATCCTGGATCTTTTTATTGGAGAATGGTGTTTAGAACCCAGTGTCTGTGTGTTAGGTGTGCACGTTGCAACGGGGGTGCCAGTGCTTTTAACTTCCACCAATTTTAAAGCAAACTCTTCCCTGTGAGCATGAATGTAGCAGGACTGAAAGTTGCTCTTGACACTGTTGGGTAATAAATCATTTTGATGTAAAATAATGTTGATTAGGCCACTTATTGGTGGGTTGTTAAAAAATCAGTGCACAGCCCAGCCAGTGTGGCTCAGTGGTTGAGCATTGACCTATAAACCAGGAGGTCACAGTCTAATTCCCAGTCAGGGTACATACCTGGGTTGTGGGCTCGATCCCCAGTAGGAGACATGCAGGAGGCAGCTGATCAATGATTCTCTCTCATCATTGATGTTTCTCTCTCTTTTTTCCTTTCCCTTCCTCTCTGAAATCAGTAAAAATACTTTTTAAAAAAAAAAAATCAGTGCACATTGGGAGGCCTGTAGACAAATAGGTATTTTGACTGTAAATGGAATGGGTTAACTTTTTGTGGAAAAGTGTTTTAACACAGGAAAGGCCTGTGTTAGCATTCAGATATCCCTAACATTCTTGTATTTTTGACTCTCATTTTTAGTTCATTCCCTATTTTAAGATGAGACTAACTTTTGGTCCTCCATTAGTTATAGAAGGTAAATGCTATCTGAAGGATACCTACTAGAGTGTTTTACGCATGTCTAAGTATAGACATGAGATTGCACAGCTAGTAGGTCAGAGAACGGTGTGGATTTTGTTTGAGTTCAGTGCTCATTCCATGTTATATACTATGGCTGGCCTTGTGTCATAAAGATGAGAATATCTTTATGATTGCCTTTCCTTGAGAATATTTTTAAATTTGTAAAATCCTTCAGAGTACTTTTAAATGATTTTTCAATGCTTGTTTTTGGGGGTTCAGCTATTGTCAGGCTTTTGGTTTCTAGGCTTCGAATACTTGATACGAGACGGTAATTTTGCTCCCATATGGTAAAACCATGATTTTTTCTTAAAGCTGAATATGACTTTTCTCTTGGACTTTCTTAATTTCTGTGAGTGGAAACTTCAGGCTTTGGGCTGGTGGCACATAATATTTACTGGCAGAGAAAATAAAGCAGTAAACACTACAGTAGGCAGACTGTGAGCATTAGTCAGTTATAACTGCTTTGACCTTTAGTGTGAATGCTGCTGGTCTTACCCTGTCCCCAGTGGACATTGTATGGAGTTTGGATTTAGGAAGCCAATAAAATACTGCAGTTGGGAATGTATCTGGGGTAAATAAAAAGCCCTAACTTCAACCCCTCTTCCACTTATCCTTCCTAAATCTCTAAGGTGTGAGTTTCTGTTTATACTGGGCTCATGGTGACATCTTCCTTTGGAAAAGGGGATTCTTGGGAAAAGGAGGAGAGTGGATTTTCATATCATTAAAAACCTGCCTTACGGGTCTGGATAAATGGGGTAGAGGTGTTGATCTTAAGATGCAAAACAGTTTAAGAGATTTGGATTTAAAACAATAATGTTACATTAAAGCTCTTAAGAGGATTCCCAGTTATTGGTCATTGGAGACACTTTTTGATGATTTCTGAGGTAGTGAAGCTATTTTGACTACATAATAAATGCAGGAGAATTTAAGATGAGTGTCATGTGATGCTGTGCATGTAAGCTTAAAAATGCTAATTAATGTCAAGTTTATTGATTGGACACCAAATTGCCTTGTTAATGTGCATCCATAAATTTTTAAAAATGGGGCAGTGGTTCATATGCTGTTTGTGTATTTCTCCACACAGCATTATTTTATATGAATGGCCAGAAGTCATATAATGGTCCTTTTTATTAGGAACATAATATCCTATTATGTTGATGTACCATGGTTCTTGCTAAGCTCCCCCTCTGATGTTTGATATTTGCTTATTCTAGTTCTAGTTTTTCCCTATTGTAAATACTGAGGGATATGTAGAAAGGGCCATTCTTGCTATGGCAATTGTTGAGCACCTGCTGTGTATGTGCCACACGTGGCGTCAGGTGCTGTGGTAGATGATACAAAGATGAACGAGACAAGTGCTGGAGGAGATGGAGGAATGAGGGATACTTTCTGTCGACTGATCAAGGAAGGCTCCATGGAAGAGCGGCGTTTGATTCTGGGTCATGAAGAATGAGCAGTAGTAAGAATGGCAAGTACAGGAAAATTAAACTGCAAGCAGTGGAGTAGGCAACTTCAGAGTGTTGTGGCTGGAGTATATAGGGTACCATCTGCTAAGAGTCTAAAATACATTTTACCATAAAATATCTTGCTGTAAGCATGTGTCCTGAATATGTTTTAGACAAAGTGCACCACGAGTGTATAATAAAAATGTTGCCAAAGATATGCTGTCTACAGGAAAATACATTCTTAGAGATTTAACTCCTGTTTGCCAGCTACTTTTTGACCTTCCGTGATAGTGTTTCTTTAGAGGGAGACTTGATATCTGATTTCCAAGTGATGAAAGGGAGAAATGGTAGTATGCCATTTTCCATAAAATATGAGAAGTCATCAACATCATATGTACAAGCAAACTCGAGCTCATTCCATGTTTCGTGCATGAACAAGTGTTTAGAGGATCTGTGCTTGATGGGCCAGATCTGGAATTAAAGAAGACCCCATCCCCCAAAGGAACTAATGGGTAAATTGAAGAAATAACCCAATAAACAACCACAAGGATAAAAACAAAACCTCAGTCACCAGTTTGTGAAGCTCTTTGAAGTTATGCATAAGGACTATGGAGCCACAGGAAAGGGGTATCCAAAACTGGTAGGGGGCATCAGGGAAGGCTTCCTGGGGTAGGAAAGGCCTGCACTGGGTCTTAAAGAGTGGGAGGAGAAGCACATGAGTGGGCAAAGGCATAAAGGGATAAGAGAGCATTAAACACTTGGAAGCTAGTGTTTAAACTCTTCTCTGCAGCTGAAGAGGTGGAGAGAGACCTAACAATGAATATCTGTGAATGCCATACAATTCTGAGTTTTAAAAGAAGCATAATCACATTTACCCACAAAGTGAATGGGATGGCCCAGGCTAGCAATGTTGAGCATAGTGGCAGGGAAAAGAGGCGATAGTGAAGGAGACCTCCCCCATGGACCACTCTCCCTTGGTACTTTGGTCTATGGGGAAATGAACAGCTTACTCAAGACAGCCACTGCGCCCAGAATGGTAGGCAAGCGTGGTTGTGTAAGTGAATGAACACCTGGTGAGAATTATTTTATTACTAGAGGCCTGGTGCACGAAAATCGTGTACTCAGGGGGGGTGTCCTTCAAACCTGGCCTGTGCCCTCTCACAGTCCGGGAGCCCTCAGGGGATGTCCAAATGACGGGGGAGTAGGCCTAAGCCATCAGTCAGACATCCTTAGCACTAATGCAGAGGCGGGAGAGCCTCACGCCATCACTGCTGCAGCTCCTGCATTGACGTCTGCCCCTGGTGGTCAGTGCGCATTATAGCAACTGGTCGTTCTGCTGTTTGGTCAATTTGCATATTAGCCTTTTATTATATAGGATAGGTTAGGCTGTGACCAGGATGGGAGAGAGAAATGGTAACAGGAATTAACTTGTCTCTGTACCCCACATGGAATTTGGGGGAAGCACTAGGTCCACAGCATGGGCCCCATGTGCTGACTCCTCCTAGTAGAGTGGTTGGTGGTAAAACGAAGTTTGCTACACAGTGAATTCTGGTTGTGGGTTTTAACCATTCAGCTAATTTTATCAAATTAGTATAAGTATGTTTTCCTCTTTCAAAGACCATAGTGGGAGAAACAAAAACAAAAATCAAACAAAAAGCCACGCAAAACAAAAACAAAATAAAAGACCATAGGGGGAGAAAAACTATGGAGCTTTTCCCCAGTATATAACATTGAATTTTATATAGAGAATATATATTTTTAATATACCGTATATATTATATATAAAAAGTAAAAGATGCCCTGTAAGTCATGGCTTTCATATGACCACTGCAGCTAGAACAGAGGACCAGAATCAACGAGCTTTTAAAAATCAAAGTCCCTGCTTTCATGGAATTTACATTCTAGTGGTTAGATGAGATAAGACAGATTAGTGAGTTGTTTTAAAAACTAAGAAGAAACTGGTGAAATATAGTTGTCCACTCAGATTTTAGGAAAAACATTGGGGCTACGATTTAAATTTAAATTTTATGAGTTTTCATGGGGCATTCTTTAAAACTGGGTTTTAGACCAGTAATTAATAAATGATACCCTCTTTCATCTTCCTTAATTTCTTTGCATGCTGTTGGGTCATTCAGAATGGCACTAAGGTTAAATCTGGCATATCATAAGCCACTTGAAAACAGAAGGTTAAGTCTGCTAAACACAGGTTCGATTGGGTACCTCTCCTTTGGGCTTGTTGGTTCTTGTACAGATTCCTGCTTCCACCCAATTCCAGGACCAGCTGCACATACCTGCCTCACCCCAGTCCAGGAGGGCCAGCCTGTTTTCTTCACCCAGCCCAGAGGTAGAGTTGTGCTTCCAGGATTTTAAGAACTTCTGTAACTTCTCCCCTTCCTTGTTCTCCTAACTTATTGTGCTGGGGGGAATTGTGAAGGGTGGCAAGGATTTTTAGACAAAGAATACTGAAATGGATGTGGTGCTGAATTTAGGCTCTCTAGGAAGCACCATAACAATCCTCTTTTATGATCCTGGTCCTTTACCTAGTCGTCTGTAATGTAACATTTGTTTTTCTTTTAAAAAATCTGTGTGTGTGTATATGTGTGTATGTGTGTGAGAGAGAGTGGGGTGGGGTACCTTGGAATCTTTGAGGGAAGAGTATGAAAAATTGTAATAATAATGACTTCATTTGCTGTGTATCACATTCTACGTGACAGTAGACCAAATCTCTTTTATTAATATTTGCATATTCTCTTAAAACCTACAAGAATTATTTTGGCTTTATAAAAATCTCTATTGACTGATGTTATAAATAGAAAAATGTCATTGTGTCAGAGCATATGAGATGAAGATGGTTAACCTGGGGGCCTTTGCATGTGGGCACAATCAAGAGAATTCAGGTTGAAAAGGGTGGGCTATGTCTGCAGCCTGTACGTCAGGAATAGTGCACTCATCATCCAGGCTGACTTGGTCAGTCCGTCTTTCATCAAGCCCATGGGGTAAACAGACTTGACAAATTGTTATAAAAGGTTTTCAGTTTTTAGGGCGTGGCTGTGGAACCACACCTGAGAAGCTAGCTCAATGAAGCCAACTCATAAAGTTACCTAAGCGCCTCCACCCCGGTTGATGGTCCAGATTGTCTCCAAGGGAGGTGAACTAAGCCAGTGTTAAGACTCTGAGTGGGATCAGGCTGTGGTGGTGATACATAATGGGTGCATTCATACCCATCACTTCAATACAGCCTTTTCTTGGATGGAAGCATGGGAAACAGCACATGAGCGCGCACTCACGCTTCTTGTCAGCTCTCTGGGTCGCTGCTGGCCCCCTTCTGTCCTTCCTCCCCCAGCTACCCACTGGGACTTGAGCCTTTGTAAGATCATTGAAAATACTTAAGTTCTAAGAACCCAAAGGAAAGAAAACTTGACTTCTATCCCTTCAGAAAGTTGGTTGAAACAATATTATTTTTTTTAAAGAGGCCCTCCACATATATTCAAATAGTTGTTGTTGACTAGAATAGATTTACCATGTTATGAAACTGATCATTGTGGTAGTTACTATGGCAGCATTTTAATTTAGAAAGTACTTTGATAAATTAGCTTATAAGTTAAATGGATTTGTCAATTTTTAGGGAATTTCTTAAACTTCTGATTGGTACCTCAAGTCCATTAAAAGTAGATATAATAGACATGGATCCTGAGACCCTATTTTGCCTTTTAACCCATTGGTACTTTTTCCATTTCCTTTAGTGGACTTAAGTAAAATTTAGGAAAGCTTATAAATTCCCACAAAATAAAGGAGAAGTTGGTTAATACCTTAGTTTGGAATTATGGCAAAATTAACTTTCATCAAATCACCGGTGAGCGAGTGTTTTATATTTATTTGTTAAAGGAAATCAGTAACATATTTAAATTGCATATAAATTCTAGCACTCTACACTTTTTGATCTTATATATCTTAGTTACATTTTGTTTATGTGGTGTACTTTCTATTTGGAATACTACTTTCACTGTAGTTTTTACAGTTTTCCACTCATTTTAAAAAATCCTTTACAATTATAATGATAAATAATATTCAGTCACATGCGTGTACCATAATCTATGAAACATCTTTCTCATGTTTACAATGTAGATTGTATCTAATTCTTTGCTGTGTTAGACAAGACATCATTATAGTGAAATCTTTATGCTGTAATAAATTATCTCTTCGGGATAAATTCACAAGAATAACTAGGCCACAGGTATGAACATGTTTTGGTTTGGTGGGCTTATCAAAGACTTTCTGGATTATAAAAATAATACATAATCATCCTAACACACTAGAATGGTATGGAAGTAGAGAAAATAAAATTTCTCTGTGGGACCTCAGTCCCCGCCCCCCTCCCCGCCTCGTGTGAGCAAAGGTTGTGTAGAATGGGGAAAGAAGGTTCTGAGCAGTGGAATGATGTGGAAGTGGTGACAGTGTGCTATCTAGTTAAACAATAAAATGAAGGACTGCTTTACTTGTATGATTTTAAACATGGAATCTGAGCAGTGCCCTCTTTGGACAAGACGTAGAGGTGTCCATTGTTAGTCACAAGCAGCTGGTTTGAGAAAGTGCAGTTTCCTGTGTCAGATAATGTTAAGTGATGTCTGTGCCCCCTTGACTCTGATTAAGAAGAGATGGCTGGAAGCAGCAGGCCCCAGCTTTCCTGGGTTTAAGGGTCATTGAGGAATCCTTGTAGATAAGAGAGGAAGTGTATATGCCAGGCCCTGGAGTGATGACTAGACTTGGGAAGGTGAGAGGGTCCGTGGAGGCAGTTCAAGTGTGCTATGGAGGGAGTAGGCTTCTGGCTGCGTGCCTGTGACCTGTGTGTCTTTGAAATTTGATTTCATCTTCTAGATTTCACCTTTCTAGGCAGAAATCAAGTTTTCGGTCTTTCCCATTTGCGGGGAATTGTGGCTGAGCAAAGGGAAAGAAACCAATATATAAGACCACTCTTTACAAACGTGTTCATTTCCTCCACGAGCCTTGGTTCTCCACCTTCTGGCCCTTTAAATACAGTTCCTCATGTTGTGACCCAGCCATAAAATTATTTTCGTTGCTATTTCATAACTGTCATGTTGCTACTGTTATGAATCGTAATGTAAATATCTGATATGCAGGATGGTCTTAGGCGACCCCTGTGAAAGGGTCGTTCGACTGCCAAAGGGGTCGCAACCCACATGTTGAGAACCGCTGCTTTAGAAGAATAACGCAATGATATTCTCCCATTGGGTTGTTTCATTAAATTGTTTTGAATTATTTGTCTCTAAAAGGAGGCATCTTCTGTGTCCTATGTGCTCACTTGTTACTCTGGCCTGAGTGAAATTAGGTGACCTTCTCACTCTTCCCACCAGCCCTGTCTCCATCCCCGAACCTGAAGGGAAGGTTGGCCTGACATGCATGGTGGTTTTTTGACCTTCAGAGATGTTAGCTGTTAGTCCACAGAGTCCTGTTTGCTAGCATTAGGTCCAGCTCACAGCTTTCTACCATAAAAACAACAGGCAAACTGGGGAATCTTTTGGTCAGTCACAGACATAATTGCCACTGAACCGAGATTCCCGCTAACTGGGCCAAGTTCCTCATTGACTCTGCATTAGTTTCCCGTGTTTGAAATTGGGTGTCTAGACTTATCTCCAGGATTCTGCTAGGACATAGATGAGTAGAGGTGGAGGCCTCAGGTGACAGCTGAACTTGGAATAAAAATCACGACACCCGAGTCCCCCGTCTGTCAAGCTTTTCAGACATGTCCCAGCACTTGCTGCCTGCACAGAAGCTGGATTCCAAACAAAGAAGCCACTGGGAAAGTTACGCTTCGCTGCACTTTTTAATAAAATAGAGTGACTACCTCATTAGATAGGAGTATGTCTGGAATTCAGAACCTCGGATGCCAGTTCTCTGACCTTCAGATGATGACATTGAATTTCTCAGGTATTTAAAAAAGGCCGAACATGTGATACATTTGTAGGAATAGAAGGAATGCGACCAAAGAGGAGAATTTTATAATATACATTAGATGTTTATATAAAAGATATAGTATTTTTCAGAGAAGTTTCCCTTATTCCCCTGTCTTTTCTTTCTTCCTCCCTCGGAGTAAGAAGCAGTGATGACTACTCTCAGTGACCTTCATCACCTTGATGATTTAATTTATGTGTGAAATATGATGTTTTAAAATAAAATCTGATCTTGTTTGCAAAATGAACACAGATTACCTGTATTACTTCCCACACCAACCCACCCAAACTTCCTTCACTCTATTTTGCTAATAAGAAATTGGGGGTCTTTTGTGTGTACACTTTTGGCAGTTCAGAACCAAGTGTTGTTACTCTTGGGTGTAGGATTGAGGAGATATATATATATATATATATATATATATATATATATATATTAAAATCCTCACTCAAAGACATGCTTATTGATTTTAGAGAGAGGAGAAAGGAAAGAGAGAGAAACATCAATTGGTTGCCTCTTCTATATGCCCTGACTGGGGATTGAACCCACAACCCAGGTATGTGCCCTGACCATGATTGAACCCACAGCCTTATGGTATATGGGACAACACTCCTACCCACTGAGCCACACCAACCTGGGAGAGAATATGATTTTTATAATCTGTATTTTTTAAATAGCCAGTGACTGGAGATATGAAAGGGAATTTTGGTATGCAGCCCGAGATGCCCCAGGGGTGAACTCTCACTGGGCGTGTTATCTAAACAACAGTGATTGAATGCAGTTCCACAGTGTGTGGGCAGGACTTTAGATGTTGCTCCAGTGGTGATAAGGTAGCCAGCAGTGTCCTACATACTTCTTGAGAGAGAAAGAAGAGCCTTTGGGATTTCAATTTGAGTATTGTCGTCTTCGTGCCTGTGGCCATGAATTTATATTCTGCCTTTGAACATGCCACTATTTTCTAAAATATTATATAAAAGCTTTATAATTTAAAATCATAAATCATTTATCTAAAAATGGGACAAAGTGTAGCACAGTGCGTCTCAGTGTTTTTGTGAGACAGGAAATGAAGAAGTAGTCCCTTCAGATGGAGAAGCGTCAGGCGTTTGAACAGGCATCTCAGGAGGCCATCACAAAGGTTTCCTTAAACCAGCGGTCGCCAGCCTCTTGGACCTCATGGACCACTGGTTGGCGACCGCTGATCTGGACGATGAAGAAGACAGCAGTTACAAGTGATAGTGTGCCTTTGAGATGACAGCACTTTAACCCCAGTGTAGGCCATCAGCAGTGCTGCTAATGAGGAGTTAACTGGTGGAGAGGGAACCCTAAGAGTCACCTCAGGCAGGAATCAACATAGACTGTGATATTTGTCTTCCATGTACTTGTGGTTTCATGATTGGGGGGGGGGGGGGGTGTCCCAGCAGGACCGTCATACAAATAACAGTAATGGCTGTTTTTTTAAAAACATATTTTTATTGATTTCAGAGAGGAAGGGAGAGGGAGAGAGAGAGAAACATCAGTGATGAGAGAGAATCATTGATTGGCTGCCTCCTGCATGCTCCCTACTGGGGGTCGAGCCCGCAACCTGGGCATGTGCCCTTGACTGGAATCGAACCTGGGACCCTTCAGTCCACAGGCCAAACTCTCTCCACTTAACTAAACCGGCTAGGCCTAGGGCATGGCGTTTGTTTTATATGTTCCCAATCTTGTTTCAGGGGGAAAAATATTATGGTGGCTTAAAAGGCCATACAAAGTAAAACTAAAAACCAGTGGGCGAGGATATTGGGGCAGAGGGAAGTGAGGCTGAAGATAGCATGTACTGTGTAAGGTCTTGTAAGCACACTGGAAACAGACCAGTGACGTGGCTCTGTGCTCTTCAGCAGTCAAGGCAAAGGGAATGGGGCCAGAGGCATGGCTCTCACAGGCTCTTTAAGGTTCAGTAACCTGGTTACTCAGGGAAAGCACAAGTACCCATGACACAGGGAACAAGTGGGCCATGCCGGCAACAGCACCCTGATGTAAGTTATAAAAGTATCCTCGCCCAAGGGTATCTTTTCCATTGATCTTTAGAGAGAGAGAGTGGAAGGAAGGATGAGGAAAAGGGAGGGAGGAGGAGAGAGAGACATTGATGAGAGAGAGACACATCGACTGGTTGCCTCCTGCACATGCACAGTCAAGGGCTTGTTTGACCCTATTGTGTTTATTCTTATTTCTCAGTTATGTAGAACAATACGTAGACTGCAAACTCAAGGTAACATAAGTGATACTTCTGATGAGATTAAAAACAGGATACACTGCTGCTTATACTTCTCAAACTCTACCTTAGGAAGATGGGCCCACGAGCTCTTAAATTGTTGTGACTTCTGGTGTAAAAAGGACTGGATTCACTAGATGGCAGTGTCAACAGCTTTTGGAAGTGAAACAGGACCATGAATCCCTCAAGTGCTGAAAATGTGGGAAAGCAGGAAAGCCGCTTCATCAAACACACAGGATCTCCTTTCTAGCACCCTCCACGGAAGAGAAGTTTCCATTTCCCCCTCCCCTTTGCTTTCGGAGGTGCTTACACACGGTGGCTGCCTTCATGTCTGGGTGGCCCTTCTCCCAGGAGCACACCCGCCAGCAGGTCTGTGCAGCCCGAGGCAGCAGGGTCTAGCCGCTTTCCTCTGCTGCTGCTGTGTGAGCCTTCGGGTGTGGTAGGGCCGGAGTTACTGGCAAAGTCTTGGGACCAGCTGTGGGGTCATGGTGTACTGATAAAGTGCAAAAAGGTTTAATAAGTGGGGATACTTTTGAGACCTCCAGCGTTTGCTCATTTCTAGCATCAAAGCAATGTGAGGAAATGAAGTGATTTTGTTCTGTTTATATAAAAACCTTTTGCCCATGCCCATCTTTGAGGAGAGATTACTTTTTCATACTTTTTTAAATGAAAAAGTTAAATTTGTTTTTACATCATGATGGCATGAAGTTAATGATATTTGTTGAATTGTAGGATTTCTGTAGTGCTTCTTGAGAAGTCATAGAAGAATTGATCTCTGTCCTATTCCTCCAGGCGCCTAACAGCAGCGCTGCTGGTGTTCTGAGTGGGACAGTCCTTCATTGTGTGGCACTGTACCCTGTGCTGCAGAGCATTCTGCATCCCCGGCTCCTGCTCACTTCTAAATGTCAATGTCCCTCAGTCATTATACCACCCAATAGCACATACAGCTCCAAGGTCTCCTTGGAGGTCAGTAGAGAAAGGTCGAGGCACCACCCTGGGTTGAGAGCTGCTGGGACTAGAGGTTTTGTGTAAGTAAAGGGATTTGTGGAATTTAGTGGGCATAATCTCTTTAAAAGATTGCACATTAATAACTTTATGATACCTTAAACCTCACACTTGCATTTATTTATGGGTTGTGATTTCAGTTAAGTCTACAGAAACACAATTTTTACAAAGCATAAACTTGCACACCGAATTTTAGGAGGCTACACTGTAAACAATTTTTAAAAAATATATTTTCATTGATTTCAGAGAGCAAGCGAGAAAGAGACAGAGAGAAACATCAATGATAGAGAATCATTGATTGGCTGCCTCCTGCATGCCCCACACTGGGGATCGAGCCCACATTCCCGGCATGTGCCCTGACCCGGAATTGAACCATGACCTCCTGGTTCATAGGTCTATGCTCATCCACGGAGCCACACCAGCCAGGTTCTATAAACAATACTTTAAAAATTGGTTTTAGAGAGAGAGGAAGGGAGAGGAAGAAAAGGAGAGAGAGAGAAACATCAGTGTGAGAGATACATAAATCGGCTGCCCCCTGCACGCTTCCTACCGGGGATTGAGCCTGAAACCCGGGCATGTGCCCTGACCAGGAATTGAACCTGCGACCTTTTGGTGCATGGGATGATGCTCAACCAACTAAGCCACACCGGCCAGGGTTAGGGTTTACTTTTTATATAACCTTATCAGGTGCTTTTTCTTATACTCCTTATTGTTTTTCTATTAGTCTACACATCATGTCCAGAAAATCCATTCTCCTCCACCTTGCTTCTCCCTTCCCTTTTAAAATAACTTTCTTTGAAAGGTACAACCGTTTATTTTTTTCTCCTGTGAAATTTAGTATCATTTTGAGATCTGTAAAGTCTCTTTTTGCATTTTAATTGAAGTTATTAATATACAAGCGACCTAGGGTTGAATTGTATTCTTTGCTGTTTTAGTCCGTCTGGCATCATATGTTCTCTTTTTGTCAAGTCCCCCTCTTCCCTCCCATAAATGTTTTATTCAATGGGAAGAAGTCTTACTTTTGTTCTCTGATTTCACCTGCCCTGGAGGGTGGTTTGCGTCCCCACATGCCTCTTCAATTTTAGATTGTGCTAGTTGAAAGAGGAGTAATCTGTCTCCTTTCTCTTTTTCTCTTCTCATCAACTAGACTAAAACTGCCACTTGAGCTTAAGGCCTGGAGTTTAGGATTTCTAATTGTTCACATGGTACCTAGCAGAGGGTCTGTCCATAGGTAAAGCCTTGGTTGATTGGATGTTCCCAGTTTACTTTCCCCGGTTGGTCTTTGCATTGGCACAGTGAACATCAGCTTCTAGATATAGGTTAGGTCACCATGTCCAAGACATTAGGAGCAAATTTTTTAAAAACCTGCCTGTAATTAAAATTTTAAATTATATTTTTATTTATATTTAGAGAGAGGAAGGGAGAGAGAGAGGGAGAGAAACATCAATGTGAGAGCGAAACATCAATTGGCTACCTTCCACCGGAGACCAAGCCCGCAATCCGGACACGTGCCCTGACCTAGAATCAAACCGGCAGCCTTCCAGTGCATGGCATGACACCCACACCAGCCAGGGCAGGAGCAAATTTTATATCTTGCTTTTGATGTGTAAAGATAGAAGATACGGGTAGAGGAGATCCCAAGTGGCACCTGACCTAACAAAGTATCCCTGAGTGAGAAAGGGATGAGGGAAGACAGCTGCTGAATCCAAGTGGAAGAATGCTGGCCTGCGTGGGTCCTTGGTGTGCCAAGGTCCAAAGGCAGTGCCAACTGATCATGTATGTTGTGCACCTGAGTTGATGCCACTTGCCTGCCCAGACGAGCTCTTCAGGCTCAAAAGCCCAAGGAAAGGCTCTTGTGTTAAGGAGCAGCTAGGACTCTTCTGCACCCTTCATCCCAGTGTTATCTCACCAACCACACTGGCACCCCTCCCAACCTGGCCCTCCCAGTGAAGCTCAATAAAGAAATTATGTTTAATGCTAAAGGATTCAGTCAACAAGATGGACTTTCAAAGTTTAGGTAATCTCGGGGTCTTGTTGGGTTTATTAGGCTTTCAACATCTATCCAGTCCCCAGAACTGCCTTGTTGCAAGGTATATCCATGGCACTAAAGTGAAGCTGTTTTGACAATCACTTCAGTGACTCCTCCGGGGCTGGTTGGTATTCTCCCTGCCCATGTCAGGAGCAACTGGATCAAAGAGGGCAGATCTTGTGCAGATTGTTAGACTAGATACTTTACACATTGATTATAAATTGCTATCATACTACACAACCCAGATCTTTATTTTGCTTTACAAAGACCTTTATTTTGTTTGCCACTTCTCCAAGCTGTCATTCAACCTAAAAGCTGGTGGTCTCCACACCCTGTAAGGAAATATTTGATTTATATTCAATTGATACCTACCAAATTTTATCATTGAGTACTTCCTACCATTTATCCGACCATTCACCCAGGCTTTATTAAGTGCCCTGTATAAGACACTCAATATCAGTCAAGATGGTAATGATACTTCATGACCCCAAATCTCAGTGGCTCTCTAAACAAAGACTGATTGCCCAGTTGTCCTACATGTGCCTTGTGGGGCAGCTGCAGCTCTGCTCTGTATTGACCTCAGTCTATTGATGGAGCAGCTCTGTCTGCATCATTGCTCCTCTCCAGAGCAGAGGTGGAAGAGAGAAGAGGTGAAGTTCCACACGAGCACTTCGAACTTGCCCCTGGAACTGATGCGTGGTCATTGCCCAAAGCAAATCACATGGCCGTGCTTGAGTTCAGGAGTGTGGGTATATGTAACTGCCTCTTGGGAAGAGACAGCAAATTTTGATGAATAGTGACTTGATCTACGATATGTCTAAAAATGCAATTCCCATCCTGGAAGATCTGAATATCCTGAGAGAGTAGTTTTCAAAATATAGTATCATTAAGAGACTGGTGAGTCAGGTTGATTGCCCCTCCCCCCCCATTCTTGCAAGTAATCTTGTTATTATGTTCAATAATAGTCATGATATATTTGAACTATCTTTAAAGTTATTTTACTGTGGCTTAATTTATCAGTTATCAGTGGCTTCATTTAACAATTTGTATTCTACCACTGTCAGTTGTTGGCTTTGCTGTTAAACATTTATTTTTCAAAACCAGACATCTCTTTTGCCTTCCAAAGCTAAATGGAATCAGTTGAGGGAAAGGATTGGGAAGAAGGAATGAGGGATGACAAATGTCTAATACCCTGGGTTTTCATTCCTTAATAACGCCCCTCCCTGAATAAATGTCGGCACTTGCTCAGGTGGGTCTATCTGTTTACTTTTAAAAGTTACTTTTGCTCTTGGCCAGAAGCCAGCCTGGCAGGAAGAGAGCCCAGGGTCTCCGTTACAGCGACTGGGTGGTGATAAGGAGCCAGCTACTCCTCTTTCTCTGGCTGGGGGCGGAGGGGGTGTGGCGGGGGTGGGGTGGGGTGTACAAGCAAAATGGGCTGGTCGGAAAAATTGCTTCCTGGGCTGAATTGTTCCCACCATCAACCTAGGCAGATAGGCTGACGCTCCACACCTATCTTCCTGGCAGAAACTCAGATCAGCAGGCCAGTTCCTGACACACACCTCTATACCCTTCAGATTGCCTGCTCGGTTTTCCTCTCTTCTGCTCAGGTTCCTCTCAGGAGTAGGCTCTGCTCAAGACTTATCACTTTTGTCAAAAAGAAAACACATATTTATAGGATGGAATATCATATCTTTCCGAAGGAGGGTGTGGGCAGAGCGGAGGAAGAAAAGAATCCTGGCTGTTGTCAGTCAGCAGCATTTATGGCACCACCCCTCCGGGTGCCAAGCTCACTGTGGGCAGTTATCAAAGAAGTAAGTTTGGCCCACCTGCCTGTTGTTATCCACCCCGCACACAGGACTTCATCCTGAAGATTATTTCTACTGGTTCTGCCCCTGGAGTTCAGCTTCCTGTGGATAAAGAACAACATTTCCGAGAGTAAAATAGACAAATCTGAACCCCACTTGGTGTAAAACTGTGGCATTCATTGAAAAAGGTAGAGCGTTTTTGGTTCCAGAACCCATTTTTAGCAAGAAACAGGTATTGTCTCATTGCCAAAATATTTATCAGGACATAATTCTTTTTACACAGAGTGCAGTTTTTTAAAACATGCTGACTCCTAGGCATCTGATTCACTGTTTCACACACACAGTAGGCATCATGAAATAATCTTTAAATGATAGTTAATCATAGAGCTTGCTCAACTTAAAAAATAAATCTCCAACCACTACACCCCTATTTGTCACCTGGGAAAGGATGCTTTGATTCAGTAGGAAAGCTTGTGCACAGCTGGGTGGGGAGGCAGCCTTTTATCTTCTGGCTCCTAGCATCTCCTATCTGTCCTGAGGCCAAAGCACTCCACCCTATTATCCCAAGAACAATCTGTGACTTCTCAATGTTTGAAAAAAAAAATGTACCTGCCACTTAAAATAGAGAATAAAGTTGTTGAGAAGTAGAGAATTAATGACCAAACTTTACTTAAATGTGGACTTAATATTTTCTGAACTTACATTCACTATCTGTTGCTGAAAATCCACAGCACCCTTCGGGGGAAAAATGGCCATAAGTAAATGCAGGGCTCTCTTTTAAAGAAATGCTCTTACCCTGGTTTGTTAGAACCCTCCCCCCCCCCCCCCAATTGGGTTGAATCTTAAGTTCTTTCTTCAGAGTCTGTACTTCTCTCAAAGGAGTAGGGGAGGTTTATAGTGCTTCTGAATTCAGGGTGTTGGGGGTCTTATCCATGCCTCAAGAATCGTTTTTATAAATGTTATTTTTTCAAGCCCTACAGTACTTAAAGGTATCACAATGCATAGTCTTATTTATCTAGTTGGGTGGAAGGTGAAAGAATAGGCAGGGTGGAATCAAGACAGGCATCAATGAGCTGTTGTCATAGCAACTTCTTCCTTGGGACAGGTAGCTATACGTAATTTCCCCTTTACATATCGTATTTGGTTTGGTCCAGTTGCTTTAAATTTTGAAAATGCGCAGTATTTACACAAAGAAGAGCTGACATCATTTCAGAATAGCTAAATCTACGCTTCTTTTAGAATCAAATGAGCTCTGACATACTCATCATAGCTTTCCAGCGTTCAGCGAGGGGACAGAATAATGATATTTGATGATCCACAAGTCACTTTGCCTTTAATTTATGGGGTGCACACGGACTACAGAATGCAGGTTTCCTCCAGTCAGCCTTACTGTAATTTTCATATACAGTATACTCCCATATTAAAACGTTAAAATTGATTAAAACCTGAGTAATTTGCTATAATTCTAAAATACTTTAAACAGAATCTTCCTCTGGTGGTATTGTTCTCCCAAATCTATTTAGCTGGTTGACATTCCTTTGTTGTATTCTCAGCTGTCTAGTTCAGGTCCAGGCAGGCCAGAGACTTTGCTCCGGACTAGTGTCTCCTGAAATGCCCTTAACTCTCCATTACTCAGTGTCAGCAATCACGTCCCATTCCTTCCCCACAATTCTTGGAACGGGACAGGAACTCTGTAACCACCCTTCTCCTAACACCTCTTTCACAGGCACAGGTGAGCAACAAGTATTCTTTGCAAGAAAGAAAAATGTTTTTAATTAGATAAGGGGATAGAGTAGAACTAGGGATATAAAGTTTGAAGGAATAAGAAGCCAGCATTGTCTTTTTTCAGTGACTATAGCCCTGTGAGCAATTTTACTCTTGACCTGAATATAGAGCACCAATTTGCTAATTGAATTGATCAAATTCCAAATTGAAATTAGTCATTGCTTGATTTATCAGAGTTAAGCCTCTTGGGTCAAATTTTCTCATTTGTTTCCTCCCATCTGGTCTATCTGAATCCTTATTTAAGGACCAAACTGCGAAAGTGCTGTCAGAATGCCCAATACCAGAAATCTAAGGTATTTAATTCACTCTCTCCTCTTTTCAGTCTTCTTACCTAAAGCCCACTTAAGAATTTTACTTTTGGGCCCTGCCTGGTGTGGTTCAGTTGGTTGAGCATCATCCCATGCACCTAGAGGTTGCTGGTTCGATTCCCAGTCAGGGCATATGCCCGGGTTGCGGGCTCGATCCCCAGAGTGGGGCCTGCAGGAGGCAGCTAATCAATGATTTCTCTCTCATTGTTGATGTTTCTCTCTCTCTCTCTCTCTCTCCCTCTCTGAAGCCAATAAGATCATATTTTTAAAAAAATGTTATCTTTGGGCCTCAGCTGAGAAGGGTAACTGAACAGTCACAGCTCTCAGATTACGTGTTAGCACTCTGGAAATTCTCAAGTCATGACAAAGTTCACACAGAGAATTCTGATCACGTGGCACATTATCCTGAGAAAAAGAAAGACTTAACAGCCTTAGTCCTCAGTCATTTCATACTGATGAATCGGCTCTGTTCCTAAATTTTCAAGAAACAACAATTCTAGGCAGTTAGAGGCGAAAAGTCTAAAACTTTATGATAATCTATTCCTTTCTTTCCCATGACCAATAGACATTCTTCCAGCCAGGGTTGATTTCTTCTTTCTTGTTCTTTTTTTTCCCATCAAGAGCATCTGTTGTTCTCTTCTCTTCTAAACAGTTTTTCACTTTCCAGCCCAGCCTGCTCACTGCCCTGTTCCTACTCTACCTGTGGTGGCATCTTGACCTTCACAGGTGGGCCATGCCCTCACCAGTGGAGGGGATGCAGTCCAGGCATGGGGAATGAAGAAACCCAAATCTCTGCCAGATGGCTTTGGTTTATCCTGGGGTTTACCTCTGCTGTTGCTTAAGCCTCTTGGGAAGAATGATAGAGAGAACAAACCCAAAAAACTGCCTTAGGAAACTTCTGACAAGAATAAATGATAGGCTCTCCCTATACGGCAAACGGATTATAACAAATGTTACCTGTTGGATTCGTTTGCTTTTTAATCATATAGAAGCTGCTGAAGTTAATATTAAAGCCCTTTAACTGTTTGGAGGGAGAGCCTACCAGAGAAGATTAGAAGGATATCTGGAAGAGGTTTTCTGGGTGAATTTGTCTGTTCCCAGCCGTGCACTAGTTTCTGTGGAATCCTCTCAGCATGTCACAGGGCTTTTGCACTATTCTGTCTCCAGTCACATTAGCCTAATTACTTAGTGTTCTCTCTCCCCAGAATGGAAACGTGAACCCATTGGTTGACTAGCATCTTGCCTCTTTAGTTCTAAGGAGCACAGAGATTACCATGGTAGGCTAGGTTAGTGGACTCACACCAATATTTCTTAGAAAATAGAGCCAGCTTTTGGCTCCCTTTCACTGCCTTTTGTAAGGCGCTTGTTCTTGCCAACCACCATGGTGCAGCTCAGAGAGCCAAAAGCTGGTTTATTATTGTAATTTTCAAAAGCTGAAATTCACTCATTTTTTATATGAAATTTATTTTTCATTAAAATTGCTTTCAAACTTTCTTTAAACTTATAGGTACAGTTTGTTTTTAAAGCTTTTGTTGTCCTGCTGTATCACGGGAGTTTACCAAGTATGGGAAGAAGTGGGGGAAGGGAGTAGTCTAATTTGCTCCAGTTGAGGAATCCCTGAAACCTGGTTATATTGATTTGGAATTGATGACTTGTGTTTTCAGTCTCTCTAACAGGCTTCCCTTGGATCAAAAAAGAGGCTAGTCATCGGTCTATCTCATTGTTTCATGCCCCTCTCAGGTTCTGTGTGATGGGGCACTGCTCTAGGTGTGAGAGACAGCTATAAGGAGACATACGGCATGAGGTCCTTTCCTGGAAAAAGCTTAAATCCATTAGGAGCAGTGAGCAATGTGTAAATAACCATTTAAATCTCAAATGAATCTAGTATGTACCTGGAGAGCTGCCAAAAGGCATCCTAAAAGTTGCATTAAAAAACAACAAACCAGTATCTTCTTTAAAAATGCAACTAAAAACAAACAAAATAAACTTTTTACCAGTGAGAGCCCGTCTCTAAGTAGGAGTTGAATTAAGACAATCCTAAGTTTAAAGCTTCAGTCTTGACATGGACTGATTTTATGCCCTTGACCAAACTACTTAACTTTTATATTCCTTAATTTCTGAATTATAAACTGGCAATGGAGCCTAACATGAAGGTGTCCTGGGTCTGAAATGCGCTACTACGGTTATACACGATGAGGGTCATTAATGTCCAGGGCAGACCCCATAAGCCCACAGGGGTGTCTCTTTGACAGCAAACTCCTACAGATTAGCAATTAAAAGCCAGATTTCCTCTGTCACGAGAAAGATTTTTTTAAACATTTTTTAGTACATTTTCCTAAGTCTTTATCAAGGAGGGCCCCCAGATAAAAACCCTTAAGGATTTAGCTGTAAGCCAAGAGTTGAGAATAGGAAACATTTAATCTTAAAGAAGCCGAGTCCAACAAAAATGCTGCCTGACAGCCCGACTGAGGTGACATAAGCCTTGTTTCCAAGTTTCCTAGAAAAAAAAAGGTTTATTATTGGGCAAAGCCCGGGCCTCCATGGTTTTGTTTTTCTTCTCTCTTTTAATCCACAGGAAACTTGTGGGTTGGGTCTTTTGATAGTTATCCGCTGTTAAAAGTTTTCTATTTCTACAGTGCGTGTTTCTGTAAGGCATATCTAGAAAAGACCAGAAGTTGAGATTGTTTAATCACTCTTTGAAAATTAGTGTCTTGGACAGGAATCTACCTTTACCTGGTTTGTAACTAAAATAGCCCTTATAGAAACATCCTGAAATAGAGCCACATAAACAGGTGTTCGTGGCGCCTTGCCATCCTTTTCTGCATGGCAGGCCTATTTCTTTGTGGCCTTTTGGGGCCCCAGCTTCATGTGGGGCTCCCTGCTCAACTCCCCATCTCAGGTGCTTTTGCTTCCTCAGAGGTACATACAAACTGTTCATCTTGTGATGACAAATCAGAGTTGATGAAATGTGACTTTAAGTGGCTAGAGTAGCCCTGGGTGGCTGTTTGCGTTGCCTCGCTTAGTTGGTTTTTTTTTTTTTTGGCTTTAGGGGAGTAAGTGGGTGTTCTCTGCTCCCCTTCTAAGACATTCACTCTCCCTCCCCCCAGCCTTCCGGGCCACTGCCTAACTTGGTTTCTTGCTGGGTGCACACATGTGACAGAAATACAATGTTAATATATATTTCTACATGTAATAGAGAACAAGCTGTAAAAATAATCATTTGCCATCTGCTCAGATGAGTTGCTAGGAAAAACAATGACATTTTCTGATTCAGTAACTTAATTATTCTTGTGCCTCCTGTAATCACATCATAGACAGACAGATTATACATATCCAAACACTTGTCCTACAGAAAATGCACTGGTCATTGAAGCAAACATGAATAGCAAAGGATGTCTGATTCTCCCTTCTCAGGGAAGGTCCAGAATAGCTATTCTCAGTTCTCACTTGCTCATTGTGTCTCACAGTTGCAATCTACAGTCAAAACATGTCCGTGATACACCTCCTATGTGTCTGTGGAAAGAATGGGTATAGCAAAGTGGAGAGGAGAATTGGCCTGATGGACTCCCAAGGCCTATGATGAGGGAGAAGAAAGTGTTGTAAACAGCAGACAGTAATAATAACTTCTTTACTGAGTGCCTGCTATATGTCAGGCACTGTACTAGGTATTTCACATACGTTAGCTCATCTGTTGGTGGACTACAAATGCTCATTAACAACAAAGGGAATAATCATATCTAATAAAGATGGAATATGCAAATTGACCATCACTTCACAACAAAGATGGTGGTGCCCATAGCCAATAAGGAGGCAATATGCAAACTGACACGACAAAGATGCAGCGGCCGGGATGCTTGCGTCGACACCATGGCAATGACGCAGGCATTTCGCCCCGCCCTGGCTGCTCCGGGCCTCTGGGCAGCACGCAAAGGCAGAAGGCAGCTCTGGGCTGGAGCAAAGGTGGAAAGGCGGCTCCGGGCCGGAGCGAAGGCATACCGGCAGCCAGGGGAAGGAAGGCCTATTCTTGCACGAATCTTCATGCATCGGGCCTCTAGTGGTAGGAATAAAAGGTAATAACTAATTGAAAGCGTAGACAGTTTTAGGTGAAAGGTGATAAAAGGAACTGAGAGGCTGCCAAAAGCTTAGTGCAAAAACAATTGCTTAGTAATTGTATTGTTAATCTTGAAAGGAGAGTTGAATGGGAAATATTTTAAAAACTGGTTAGAGAAGATAATTATTGGGATGGAGAAGATAATTGCTTATTACATGTACTCCAACTGGTGTGGATGGATGTTTCATGTAAAATAAAGCAGCTTGTTGCGCAATGGATAGCGCATTGGACTTCTAGCTGTTGAAGGTTGTGTCACAAAAAGGCAAACTCCGGGTGTGACCGGTTGGTGGGAACAAATATCTTGATATAAGCAGTTCTAGGAATGACAGGGGTCTGTTGTTGTTTCTGCTCAGTGTTAATATGTTTGCATACCATCTGCAAATATTTCCTTACTCCTTCACTTTGAGACAAAGGGGGTGAATTCACAAGTTAGCTGGAAACATTAAATACACAATACAGTTTATGCCCAGCAAACAGAATTATTGATGAAAGTCATATGGCCCACACAGAAATGGCCCCATTAGCACCCCAGGTTTCATGGGGCTTCTCTCCTGGGCAGCCTTAACCAGAAGAGTCTCATGGTCTCCACAGTATTCCACCCCAAGATTCAAGATTTATCTTTTCCTCTTTCTTAGAGGATTGTCATCTCTACTCCTAGGCTCAGCCATTCCACACTGCTCTGCTCCTTGTCTGCACCTCCAGCCCAGACCTCCCTCAGACCCCCCCCACTACTGTACACCTCTACTGGGCAAGACATTTCCCTCGCTTCCGCCAGGAGATGTTGGAATTCCTAAGAACTTAACCCCGTGCGGTGGCTTCAAAGCTCAGGTGACTCAGTGACTCCCCTTGCTTTCAGAAGAAATTCCAGACTCCTTGGCTTGGCATACAAAGCCCTTAGTCATGCAGCCTTGGCATATTTACTTTCCCACGATTCCCTGCTGCACACCCCGTCCTGTGGTCTCCTCTTGCCTGTGCATCTGCTGCATGTCTTCTCTGAGCACTTCCTCCCGCTCAGGGCCAACTTACCCACCTTCAAAACTCTCTTCAAGGGTGATGTCCTCCAGTAACCCTTTTCCACACTCCAGTTTGGGGTGTCTGCCTCTCCTCTGTGTTTCTGTAGCTCTCAGCTCGCATCAGTGGGATAACTAACATACAGTTAAACTACAGAATTATAATAACTTCCCTTCCATCACTCCGTGTTCCATGAGGGCAGAGGCTGTCGCACTGATCCTCTCCTCTCTGGAACAAGCACTATATCTGGCCTTTAATAGTCCCTTCATAAAAATTTGAATAAAAAGGAAGGGATATTTGGCCTTCAAGTTAAGGATGACAGGTCATTGATCCAGCCTTAGAAAGGAGCAATGAAATTCTGTTAAAGTTAGATTACACATTTTCCTTTAACGTCAGATACCACCAGCCACCTATTCCAGATTTTCTTGGCCAAAAATATTACTAAAATTCCATACTTCCAGATTTTGGTCTCTGGGATGATACATTCACAGCATGAAACTATTTGTCTGGATAATTGTGCTTTACCTTGGGATTCTAAGAGAGGAGGTTAAAGGAATCACTGGTTTAGTAATTGTATTGTTAATCTTGAAAGGAGAGTTGAATGGGAAATATTTTAAAAACTGGTTAGAGAAGATAATTATTGGGATGGAGAAGATAATTGCTTATTACATGTACTCCAACTGGTGTGGATGGATGTTTCATGTAAAATAAAGCAGCTTGTTGCGCAATGGATAGCGCATTGGACTTCTAAAATAAAGCAGCTTATGTGTGTGGTGTTTTTGTTTTGTTTTGTTTTGTTTTTGCTTTTGTTTTTTACAATTGCTGTCCTGTGTAGGTTTCACAGAGCATGTGTGAGGCACAGAGCATGGCCTTCCTTGTGGATGGGGCTTTAAAATTAATTCAGTAGCTTGGCTGTGTGTGTGTGTGTGTGTGTGTGTGTGTGTGTTTAGGGAGAGGGATATCTCCATTCTGATGAACTATGTTGAGTGTTTAACTTTGATTAGCACAGGGCGGGGGCCTGGGTGCCTCATCAAAGAAGATAATGAAAGTGAGTGTTTTAGCAAAGCCAACAGGCCGAGGCCACGTGGCTCTTTCCATCCATAGGTTATGAGTTTCTGTACCATTTTCTGTCCAGTCTTGTCTTTTTTTACACACTAATTTTTTAGTGTCCCATAAAACAATAAGGGAATAAAAGATTTTATGGACTATTAAGTAATAATACTTATTATGCTTTCCCCTTCTATTCAGGTTACTACCAACAGTGCCACCCTTACTCATAAGACTCCTAATTATTAATGCCTCTGCTCATATTGCAAAATCCAGATTGCTAAACCGGACCTATGAGCCCTCAAGAATTCAGTCCAACTCATCTTTCCAGTCTTAATGTTTGAATAGTTTTAGGTACAAGTAAAAACCCCAGAACACCCCGAGTCAAATTGCCATATAAGGAAAGGAAAGGTCATCTTTTTCCTAGCAGAAGTCCAGAGAGCAGCTCTTGAGACTGGCTCAGTGACCTAATGATGTCATCAGAAGCCCAGCTTGTTATGGTCGCTCCACTCTGCTGTGCACTCCACCACCTGCTGGTGTGTCCTCTGCCTGGTGGCAGGATGGCTGCAGAACTGCTAGGTATCACATCCGGACAATGTTGTGTGCCTCGCTCAGGAGTGAGGAAACCTTTCCCAGAAGTGCCCTGGAGAACGTCTCCTTGTGTCACTGACCAGAATGGAGTCACATGGCTTTTCCTGAACCAATCACTGGCAAGGGGAATGAGGCTACGATGGGAACCAACCTTTGTGGAACAGAAGTGGAGAGTCAACCATTAGGACTGGATTACAGGGCTTCCTTACTTCCCTGTGTATCCTACCTTCCCATACCTACCTCAGCCATTTTGGCCTTTCTGTGGTGGCCCTACAAAGCCTTATACCTGCCTCCCACCACTCCTCCTCTCTGTCCCTCCAGATCCTAGCCCTCCACCCTCACCACCACACCCTCCCCAGTCCTCTCCCAGGTTCCCTCTGCTTCATGGGACTGTCCTTGTGGTGCTCATTTGGCACCTGTGTGAAGGCCACATCTCTGTAGCTAGCTTTGTAGGTCCTTGGGGCGTGCCTGTGCATCTCTCTATTCCCTAGTGTCCTTTTCAGAGAGCCATAGACCCTGACTTTATTCATGCAAAGGTTTCCCCTAAATGTAATTAAGACGAATATAACCCACGGAAGAAAATGTTCTTAGATCCTATTCATAACAAACCCTTTTAAGACTAGAGGCAGTTCTTAAAATAGAATATGCATTCCTTCTGTTACTGGAAGAGAAAGAATTCCATATTAGTGGAACAGGAAAATGTAAAACTAGCATTCATAATTTATTAATACTCTCTTTTCATCCACCCACATCCCTTCTTGTTGAACTTGACTTCTGCCACTGAAGTGCTTGATTCCTTAGAATTCTCTCATAGATCCCCTATAGATTCCTATAATTCTCGAATCAACATGAGCCCTGAAATGTCCTGTTCTGACTCTTCCATGGAGTGACTCTGCCATTCACTTTGACTGCCACTGCCAGGAACAGATAGAACAGGGAACATAATGATGTCCACAATGTAGGGACAATCTGCTCCTTCTAACCTAAGGCTGAGCAAATGGATGTAACTGTATTTAATTTTACAATATACTAGAGGCCTGGTGCATGAATTTGTGCACTGGTGGGGTCCGGCTGGCCCTCCCCGATTGGGGCCAGGTCGGGTGGTGGTGGTGGGGGGGGGGAATTAGGGGAGGGACCGTGGGTGGTTGGCCAGCCAGCCCCGCCCCTGATGTGGGCGGGGGTGGGGGTGATTGGGGCCACAGTGCACATCAAAGCAACCGGTTGTTCTGGTCGCTTGGCTTTTATTTATATATATATATATATATATATATATATATATATTCACCTAAACAAGGGTAATGATTTAGAAGATTCATAAAATACATATGTAAAAAGCCATACCTCAGTGTAAGTCCTGTGTTCCTTAAGGCAGCAGTTGCCAACTGGTGGTCCATGAGGTCCAAAAGGTTGGTAACTGTTGCCTTAAGGAGCCCCATAAAAACTCTCTAAAGATGCGCTTTCACCCCACAGATCTGACAGTAAATACTTTGTTTCACCAGCTTCAAGGCTTATCTCCAAGTTGTCATTGTACTTGAGCTAGGAATATATGCCACTATTTAACTTAAATATACACCTCCCTTATAATTTTCTCTCCTTATCTTGGCAGGAATCAGTTTCTCTAGATCCCACCTTCTTTCCAAATGCAGGTTTGATCTTGGATGAGTTTACCAAACAGTGCCCCTGCCTTCTGCCTTTTGAGTCTGTGTGTGTGTGTGTGTGTGTTTGTGTGTGTGTGTGTGTGTTTGTGTGTCTGTCTGTCTGTCTGAGGCTCCAGGTGTGAGGTCTCCATATCTCATTGTACACTGCTTCATTTTAGAATGACTCCACACCTGAGTTAGGGACCCAAAAGCTCTCATCCCCAATCCTGTGCTTTGTGAAATATAAAGTGAAGTTCATTTGAATGAAATTCCTCTCTGGGATACACATCAACGTTTTAAAATGTCTGTCTGTGCTGCAGTGAACTTTGAAAAGGGAGAGCTCAGTTTTGATGTCAGGTTTTTAATAGATGTTGCCCAGAGCTGTGTTGCTAGCCCAAACCCATTTCCTGTTTACCACCAATGATACTTCCCCGCCTGACACATGTAGACCCATGTGGGGGAAAGTCCTGCAGGGGTGAGAATTCAGCTGTAAGAAACCAGGTTCCCCTGGAAGTGTAATTAATGCAATTAGGTGTGTGCTGTAGTGTGGTTTGGGGTAGTCTGGGCATGTATGTGTATGTTCTGTCTTTATCAGATAAACAAATGAAAGTCTTTTACCTAATTGTTTCCTGTGTTAGAATCCACCTCTTCACATGTTGGCTGTGGTCAATGAGGTAGGGCAGAGCATCCATCTCGGTAATCCTCCCTTTTTGCTAGGACTCCTCACATTCCTGTCCAGAACATGGGCTTGTTTTGTGAAATGGCTAATGAGAGCATCGCCACCACCATCCTTAGCACACAAAAGGAGCAGCTTTCTGGGTGTTCTAAGCATTGAGATTCCAAAGAATTTTAAGGCTCAAGGCAGCACTTAAAGAACTTGGAACAGAGGCATCCTCAAAGCCACCTCAGATTTGCTTTACAAAGGGAGGGAGAGAATAACTTTTCTCTTTGAGGGTAACATGCACAGACCCATGCCCTTTTTCTCTCTCACCTTAAAAACTTGATATTATTTTTACATCAGCTTCTATGAATGAATTTACATTTGGACAAAACTAAAAAACTGGAAAGAAGATGGTGGAGTTTAGGTGTTTAATTAGTGAAATTTAATTAGTGGTGCTTAAGCTTGCTTTTGTAAATTTCCTACCCCAAATTTCAACTTCATGGACCTACCCACTCTCCAGAACTGAGAGATGGTTTGCATTCCCATGAATGGCTAGCTGGCAGAATTAGCCATCTTCAAGAGGGAGAAAAAGTCAAGCTAGACAGAACTGTGTGTGTGTGATTTATGACTTGAAATTTATTTGTATTTCTAAGGAGAAATTAATTTCTCTATGTCCTTTACAGTAAATAGGTACTAGTCATCTTTTCTCTCTTCCATCTGACGAGCTTCTACTATAGATGGAAGAAAGCTAGTGCTTCCTTTTGGTATTTTGAGAGTTTTATTTTTGTGTCTCTCCTTGGCAGCCTATTCTCTCTGTAAGCCAGTGTCGACGTGATGGCGAGGGTAAGTATCCATGGTGTTCTAGAACGTCTTTTTGTTGCAGGTTTACATGAGTAAGTTTATATTTTTTTTCACCTACTTTAACTCCATATTTAATATGTTATGAACCTTTTTATAAACAAAAAAGAGAAAAGTCTATCTGGAGACACATAAGAACAGTGAAGGCAGGGTCATTTTTAAGCATCTGATTAGGTCACAATTTGGGAAAGATCTGACACTTTAAAACAAAAGTTTTGAACCACAGATTCGTTGAGGGTGGAGGGGGGGTCCTCCATCTTCTTCTTTCTTTGAAATTGCATTTAGATTTGTATGTGTGTTTGTGTGTCTGTACATATTTGAATTCTCTAATGAAAGCGTCCATCACTTTCATAAGCTTTTAAAGCCACTGCCTTAAAATATCTTCTTGATTTTTACTGTAGTTGTTTTAAGATCTGCTTTTTACTATTTATAAACAACTTTCAATATTCATTAATTCTGTAAATGTTTCTTTTGCAGAATAAAATCCTTCTTGCAATATATATTTTTTGTTGTTTAATTTATTGTTCACTCAAAATTGATCCAAATTCTAGGAGGCTTCTCCCAAGAGAATTTAGTTTAAAAGCAAAGGATTTTACCATAGATGAACTAGGCTTAGCTTGGCTTTGTTTTGCATGTGGGAAAATATATATTCCAGTGCAGTCTGTATCGCTCTTCACCACGGTTGCATTGGTTCTTCCTCATGAGGTGTCTGTGGGAAAGCCAGTCTTTTTTTAACCTCTGAAATAGAGGGAACACAAGTAGAATAGATCCTGACTTGCTACATCTGGAGACTGAACTATATTGTCCTCTGGGAAACAGTTAAACAAAGCACAGATTTAGAAATCAGTGTGGTCAGCATGGTTTCAACCAAGATGATAAGTACTATGATTTTATTGGGCTTGCTAATGTTTTGAAAAGAAGCATCAATTACTATCAACTTGGGTAAAAAGGAGCCGAGTTCTACTGTGATATTTTTAGGAGTTTAAGAATTAGGCTGTAAGTTAATAATCAGTGAAATAAGAGAGATCCCATTTTTAAGAAATGAAAATCCCTCACATTTAAAAATTCACATGTGTACATTGATCTGTGCAATGAAAACAAGATAAAGGGTTAAAGTATTTCATGATTTGACCACAGCTTACATTTTTGGCCTTAATGATAAGACTTGGCCACACAATTATTTATGTCAATAAGCATTTGTTGAATGCTTCATCTGTGCTGAGCACTAGACCAAACTTGTGCAGGAATAACAAGAGGACTTAAAGCCGGAGGTCTACCCAGGCGCTACCAGCACAGGGCAGGGCAGACACCCAATAACACCATTCCTTGCCCCTTTGTTTTATGTTTTCCTAAGTTTGTACAGGGTACCTATTTTGACAATCATACAGATCTTTGGAAAATATGACTATTACCAGGCTCCACAAGGAAATATTTTTTTAAATATTTAAAAATAAATTATAGTGAAAATACAGGAGCTGCCTCTCCTTGAGAGAATAAGCTATTCTGGACAATTGAGCTTTCCAAGTGGCCCAGGATTTGTCCCTCTAATTTTGTCTTCTCTGTTCCTCTCTCACTTTAACCACTTTAGTTTGAAAACTTTGTACAATTGATTATACACTTGTAGACTTTTTAAAATACATATTGAACAGATTTAAGCTTCCCTTAGTAAGTCAGGTCTGTCCTTGTCCATTATAATGATTGCATCATGCTGTAAGAGTCAGTGTCCCTAGGAACTGTACCTTGTATAGGGCTGTTTGCCCCAACTTTTCTGCTTTGTAAGCATCATTTTTTAATGTGTTCCCTTGCGATAGGACTTTTTCTTTGAGTTCCTAGACTTTCTAAAACAATCCCACGGCTTTATAATCTGACCATATGTGAAAGAAGAGTGAGTGAGTTGGCCATGGGCTTAGGGTTTCTGTGTAAGCTAAGTTCATGGATATAATTTTCCTGATAATATTATCTATTTACTTGATTATTTTCTGTTCTTGTTAGTGATCCAAACAGAGTGGCCAGACAAGTCCTGGGTGGATATGATGTTTTATAATATTTCTTGGCATTGTAAACAAGTGTGCTGTATTTTACTTTTATTGATGACATAGGAGGCAAGCAACTACAGAAGCTTCAGTGTAAGAAGACTGTCCCTTTGTACCTCTTTGGATTTTTCTCTGCCTTCTCATGCAACTTAATCAACTCGTTCTGTTTATCCTGGGCACTGGTGAGATCTCAAAGTAATGAAAACCACAGAAAACAAGTGTAGTGTTTTAGTGTCGATACTCTCTTCCCATTAAAGGTGTACTTAATCCCTAAACTCTTTTTAAAAAAAATCAGTTTGCTTTAAGGCAGTGGTCTTGAGGCTTAAACAAGACCTGTGGTGTCAAATGAGGAGAAGCACCCAAAGGGGAGTGTCAGGAGCAGAGGTTTTTGCCGTGATCTCGTGAAGTGTTCTGAGCTATTTTTTCCTTGTTGACTCAAAAGAACAAATACCGAAGAAGGCACTGAGTAACCTCCGTTTTCCTGCTGGCCCACACGTCTGTGGCGGGGCGTGAAATACCAGCTCCGATCCAGGACCTTCAGTGGGTAGTTTGAGGAAAGTGTTTTTCATAGAGCCATTGTTGAAGTCCAAGGAAATCGGGCCTAAAACTCCAGGATCTCAGTAGATCTAGTGCATTTCAGCCTTCTGCTTTCATATACTCCTCACACAGCTAATCTGCCTATCAGAGACCTCCATTTCTGGATGTTCCTTCTCCTTTAAGCTGTATTAACTACACGAGAGTGGTAAGTTCCTGGTTTCTCTTATCCCTCTCTGACAGTTCTATCTCATATTAAAAAAAATAACCTGTGTATATGATTTGCCTAGACTGGGTCATCAAGTGAGAATTTATACACAGAAATAGAAAGGTACCAATTCCTTTTCTTACGGAATTAATATAGCCATTCAAAAAATAATCTTTAGTTAATGAAAAAGAATTTTGAGCATTGGCTGTCCTAGACTCTGTGAGCCGGATACTCAGAAACCTGTACATCGTTGCACTTGTGAAGCCCAGTGGGGAAGAGTGGCATGCTGGGAAGGAAAGCCCAGTCCAGGAAGTGTTGACTCAGAGCCACATGCCATGTGAGGCTCACTTCTCTGAACTTCAGTCTCCTTATCTGTTACTGGGGAAGGGTATCTCACGAAGCTGCTTGGACACTTAGCTAAGATAATGCATGTGAAATGGTAAAGCTGTGGACGTGTCTGTTCGGTTTAAAATAGAAGCTAGGAGAATTTTATTCTGCAATCATCTGGGTAAAGGGAGTGCTGCAGCTCCCGGGCGCATGTTTGAGATTATATTATTAGGAGCCTCTCGTTCTAGAAATCATTGCATTGGCATTCATGCTAAAGTGTTGATGGCATTGGGAATAACACAGACACACTTGACATCACACATTACTGTCAGCCTTTCTTCGCACCCACAGCGCATTTTTGCTGCCTCTCATTAATAAGAATGTATTGCGTCTCATGGTGCCTGTTTGCTAGTCTGTTCTAGGGTGTCTTTATAGCAGTATCCCAGTGTTTCTACTTACTGTTCTTCCTCTCCCTCACCCTTTTTTTCTGTTAGTTCTTTAAAGGTAGGGAGATCATATACGCCTCAGTTTGCCTGGGATGGGCCTGGTTTATACCTGTTGTCCCAACAGCCCATCTATTTCGCATTTTAGCGCTCTCAAAAGTGTCCCCGTTTGGACCATAAGTTGTCTATAGTCACCCTGGCTCAAGGCATTACGAAAATGAAAGAAGGAGCTAGCAAATTAGTGGAGTTAGAAAGATCTGTGATAACTGACCTCAGCCACTGCGCTGACTGTTACACGGTGCGGATTTGGTCCAATAATACCCTGGAATGCAGCTCTCAGACTGAAGTGCATGGTGTCTGATGATCAGTACACATCCCAGCAGGTTTCCTGGGGAGCTGATAAGACTAAAACATGTGTTGAGCTGGTAAGACTAAAACATGTTTTGCTCACTCTCGCTCAGAACAGTAGCGTTGACACTTCAACAGTGTGCACTCCGGCCGGGCTTGTTGGAGCTTGAAGGCTGACATTCCTTCCTAAAGGCTCGTCGGGGTTTTCATTCAGTGTGAGCAGATGCATTCATATGGTATCGATCCTGGTTTGGCCATCTTCTACCCACGGCAGCCAACCAAGGGGGGTGTACGTAAAACATGTCGTGGCCCCCTCCCCACCCGTGCAGCTCTGGCAGTGGGACCAAGGGGATGAGTGAGATCAAGGGGATGTTTTACTGGTTTAGTATGTGCAGTCTTAGCATTTTCACAGCAGGGCAGTTTAAATAAAGTTTCAGTGCAGGTTATGCCTGGTCAAGAGCAAATGTGTGACGAACGGCCTTTCTCTGTGGTCAGCTCTGTTGGAGTTGGGGGTTGGCCTCTGAGCTCCTGAGCTCTAAGGAAATGACTTACATCTGTAAAGTGAAAGTGGACGGTCAGGAAATAAAGAGAAATCAATGGCATGGGTCATCTTAGGGCTATCCCCGTTTCACTTTCCCAGAGGCGCCAAAGTGGGGTAAAGATCTCTGTTGAAACAGTGCTTCTCACACTTGAACACGAGGCCTTGTGGGAATGCAGATTCTGAGACGGTAGGTCTGGGGCGAGGGCCTGTGGTTCTGCATTTCTGACCAGCTGCAGGGGTGCCGGTGCTGCGGGACCTTGGGCCACATCTGGAGGGGAGAGTTGTGGGGGAAGCCTGAGCTTCAGCCTGCTCTGACTCTGGATGGCACTGTTGTACCACAGGCAAGTCAGAGTGACACCCAGGAGACCCTCGCTGCCGGGAGCTCTGTTTCAGCGAGAGGGTAGAGCAAGAGGAGCTATCTTAATGTTCCTGCTCATGAAAAGAATGCAAAAATATATATCTCATGGACTTGCACTTCCAGTCACTCGCTCCTTTTCTATCAGTTAAGGGCTTTGAGGAAGGGGGAGATTAAGGAAATACATAGGAAACTAGAAGAAATTGAGAAAAGAAAGTTTTATTTGCTCCTGCTTCCATCATAGGAGAAAAAGTTGCGCTGTGCCTTCCTCTCTCCTGGCTACTTCACTTCTGTTATTTCAGGAAATGTCCTCATCCACCAAAGAAGGTTTGGAATGTGGGTGGTTTTCAGAACCGTTTAGATCAGCAGTTCTCAACCTGTGGGTTTTGACCCTTTGGGGGTCGAACGACCCTTTCACAGGGGTTGCCTAAGACCATCGGAAAACATATATAATTACATATTGTTTTTGTAATTAATCACTATGCTTTAATTATGTTTAATTTGTAACAATGAAATCGGGGGTCACCACAACATGAGGAACTGTATTAATGGGTCGCGGCATTAGGAAGGTTGAGAACCACTGGTTTAGATTGTTAAAGCATAGCAACTGAGAGGTTCATGATTGTACGGCACTATATGTCGTATAGTTTTGTCTTTAAGAATGTGGTTTTATTTCTGTAAGGGCACCTCCAAAATAAGTATATGCATTAGACAGGGGTGGGCAAAAGTAGGCTTACAGTTGTTTGTGTGGAAAAAGGCATGCCGGTTATGATTATTGCAGTAGCTTTATGAACTCTGTGTTTCGCGTACTCACAACTGGTAAACCTACTTTTTGCTCACCCCTGTATATATAAATTTGGCATTTCCCCCTGTATACCTGGTTCTCTTTCTTTGAAAATAATCTACTTTGTTTTGAGGAGGACCAAAGTTATGCCGCCCCATGATATGCCTTTTGGGATATTGACTTTTGCTGGTTATGAAGAAACAAAAAACTTAGCATCTTCGACTCTCACCCTTTACCTGCCTGGAGGAATTCAGATGGAAAAACCTGTTTAGCGGAAGGGAGCATAATCTTAGCATCATATTCTAAACTAAATGTGGCAGATGGGGAAAATCTAGCAAAGCCTGTTTGTTGGACTTCCCTCTGCGTCCCGTTGTTTCTGGGGGGCCCAGCAAGAGTTCATTTACCACATGTTTGCTTTTTCATCTACCTGCGAATTACCTGCCTTCCCTTTAAAGTCCCAGGCCCCTGTCCCCCTTCCCATTGTTCAAAATGACCTATAATCCTCAACTTCCCAATGTCTCCTGGGGTCCCACATTCTACGGCACCAGCATGTACAGCCCAAATACATTTTGGACATTTTCCCCTGTGAATCTGTGACATGTTAATTTGGTTATTCTCCCAGCTACAAGAACTTGGAAAGTGTGAGGAAAATTTCAGTTTCCTCCAGTTTCATAGCTTCAAAAATTTTTAAATATAACCTGTAGTTAGCTGTGTTAACTTCTGCTTCTGTAATACTAATAAATAGGAAACTAATTTGAGGAATCCAGCCTCACAGTGGCAGCAATCGCTAGAAATGTTTATTAGCACTTATTCTAAGCACCTGCTTGTTTTTGTTTTTTTTTGGGGGGGGGGGTGTATGTGTAATAGATGCCTCTTTTGAGAGGATTAAGGAGTGCTTCTTTCAAACGGTACGGTGGGTCCAACTGTGTGCACTCCACATGTGTCCTCTCGACACAGTGACCTCTTCAGTCTTAGGACAGAAGCCTGGAATTTATTCCCATCTCCGTTCTGGCTAACTGGTGACACATCAAACCCTATATAGTGTAGTGAGTAATGGAGTAATCCACGTCAGTCAAGGATTCCTCACTCTCAGACCTCTGGATGAGAAAATTAAAATTTTTCTATAAATTTACCCTCAGAAGAAATCTTCAGATTATACACAGGAGTTGAGTTTTATAAAATATAAATTATTCTGAACCAACGATGAAGAGTAGACGTAGAATCCCATGTTGAACACCTAAAATGGCTATATTGGATTCACAATGAAAGCATATTAATTGTCTACAGAGAGATTTCCATGCATTGTTTTGAGGGTGTGTTTACTGTATTAAAGGCAGTGAACCTCGGCATGGATTCCAGGCTCATTGGCCCTCCCAATGGTTTAGGTGAGTTTAAATCCGTGCCTTCTGCAGGGCGTCCTGACATTATCCATCAGACTGCTTGGGCTCTATCTCCTTATTTCATAGCTCTACTTCTTTGAGTTGGTCCATGGCAAATTATTGGACAAGTACACAACGCTCTATGTAAAAGTTTGTCCCTCACCGTGTTTGTGACATGAAAAAATTGGAAATAACCTAAATATTTCAATAATAAAGTAAGGTCCAAATATGGCACAAATGTGAAAGGGAACACGATGCAGGCATTAAAAAGAAGAGATATTGGTATTATCTTAGAAAGGTGGCGATAATAATAATGTTACAAGGCATAAAATAACATATTTAGAAAAAAGTATATGTATACAAATGTGTACATAAGAACAGGGAAGAGCCCTGGCTGGTTTGGCTCAGTGGATAGAGTGACAGCTTGTGGACTGAAGGTCCTGGGCTCAATTCCTTTCAAGGGCACATGCCTGGATTGCAAGCTCAATCCCCGGTAGGTGGCGTGCAGGAGGCAGACAATCAATGATTCTCTCTCATTATTGATGATAATTCTATCTCTCTTCCTCTCCCTTCCTCTCTTGAAATTAAAAAAAAAAAAAAAGGACAGGGAAGAATTAGAAGATACACACCAAAATGTTGATAGTAGTGGAAGGATAGCTGATTTTCACTTTCTTTCTTAACACTTTATTGTTGAAGATTTAGTGCTATCCCATTGAGGGGGAGGAGATAACTTAGTTAGAAAAGGGTCAGAAAAAAGCAGCCATCCTGCGAGCTGGGTTGGAGGAGAAGTCAGAGCTCTACTGTTTCAGCGTCTCTCCGGTGGGAATTCTCTGGTCTCCGCTGTGCCAGGAGGACCTTCCAGAGGCAGGGGACTGTGAGGCAAGACCTGCCCTGCTGACTCATACACAGTGTTCCATACGGTCTTACTTTATTTGCCAATGTGGGCCCTAGGGAGCCTTGTAGTTCCCCTGGGGCCTGGGATGTAGACAAGCAGAACCAGAGATCGCCTGTCAGGCCTGGAAGTGTCTTCAGGGCTGTCCTAGTCCAGCAACAAGGAATTGGAGGCCCAGAGCATTGAAGGCACTTTCCCAGAAACCTGGAGGGAGTTCAAGGCCATGTTGAAATGAACACATGGTTCTTAGGCTGCTGCTTTGTGTGTCCCAGATTTCTGCCGTCGTGGATGAGCCCCAGTTACAACGAGCAGCTTTTAAGGCCAGAGAAAAAGAGGGTTCCAGGCAAGGCAGTGCCTTTTCTCTCAGATCGTTGACTATGATGTTGTTAGGCCTTTTGTCCTGATCTGTTTCCAGTGAAATATGTAGAAATTCAGAGGTTCTTGACTTCCCTTGGGTCCTGGCCTCTTTGGAGTATCTGACAAAGGCTGCAGAACCTCGTCCTTGAACAATGTGTGTTTCCTAAAAACCACAAAACTATGCATTTGATTTTGCAGGTTTGGGGAACCTTCTGGCACCTGTCCCTATTTCGTAAATGTTTCTTGTCTTGTGTTCCTCGAGTTTTCACATAGTTCTCTTGTATGTGGACATAGTGGAACTGTGAACTCGTTTTCATATCTTTGTGGTAGATGTTCCTTGCCAAAACAATAGAATGGAAAGAGAGAAGCAAAGGACGGAAACTTAGGAAGAAGAACACGCCTTACCGCATCAGTGCGACCTTTGTTTCCTATTGCTGTTAGATTATCTATCCAATAAGGGTAGATTCTTATGATATTTTCTAAATGCCCACCATACTAGCATTTGGCAGAGTGCTCAGCTCTGTTCCTAGCCATATGAATGCTTTATGATTGCATCCAAAGACTGTCTTCAGCATCTTCCAAAGGACAGGGCAACCCCTTCCGTAAGAAAGACACTGGCCAAGGCCCAGGATGAGGCCAGCGTTTCTCTGTGCTTCTCACCAAAAACTAGGTGTCTGAATAAGAGCGAGGAGCTTCCAATTTAACAGTGGAAGATGGCCTGCTGCGCTGCCATGGCTTTCAGACCAACTGAGGACTTGGGAACACACTGATCTCTGGCCCACCTGCAGTTTCTGACCCAGTGCTCCAGGGTGGGGCCCAAGAATGTGCATTTCTAACACGTTCCCAGGTAGTGCCGACACTACCGGTCCAGGGCCACACTTTGAGAAACAGCGACCGCGAGGGAATAGGATTCCTGTCAGGCAAAGTGTTTTTCAGACTCTGATAACAAGAATCACTTGGGGTTGTGTGTGAAAAATGTAAATGCCAACTCCATGCCAGACTCACTGAATCAGAATCTCTGTGAGAGTCTTGGGATGCTGTGTGGTCAGATTTGGGGAAGCATGATTGCTGTTGGGATGGTAGAATTCATTTGCTGCTCTAAACCACAGTCTCCATCTACTGCATGCTTTGCCCCTATGAACCTCTCAGCCCCTGAAGTCTATCTTCCTGGCTTCATCCTCATTTTAGAATGAATTTTAAGCTATTGTTATGAAACATAATTTTTAAAAAAAATTCCAGGTGCCTAATTGTGCAAAATTGATATCAAGAATGCCTGCCTTCTGAGAACTAACTTAAAAAAATTGTATTTATTGATTTTAGAGAGGGGGTGGGGAAGGAGAGGGAGAGAGGCAGAGGGAGGGAGAGTGGGAGAGAGGGTGAAAATATGGCAGGGAGGGGGGAAGAATGGAAGAATGAATGTGCATTCTAGCAAGTTCCAGGTGATGCTGATGTTGCTGGTTTAGGGAGCACACTTTGAAAATTACAGAATAGACCAATGACTCTCAAGCAAAGTGCAGTAGAATCTCCTGGGGGAGATTTAAAAAATACTTCGGTCTGAGTCCCACCCCAGAGAGTGATTTAATTGGTCCGCAGTGGGGTCTGGGCTGTAATTCAGTGATAGGCCCAGGTAGTGAGCCACTGCTGTGGGCCCTCAGGACAGAAGGTAACCGGTTAGGAAGCATAAGGCCTGATGAGGCAAATAGGGCTAAGCCTATGGCCTCTGAAACGTTGCTGTGTCTATATATTACCTGGGCATCTCCTTAGGCTGAAGATTCTGACTCAGTAGGTCTGGAGTGGGACCCAGGATTCTGCTTTTTAAACAAGTCAGCACCAAGTAGATGCTGCTGTCAGCCTAGGTACCACACTTTGCATAGCAAGGGGCTTAGAAGGTGCCTATCAACAGTTTTTATGTTAGTTTTTTAAAGTGCAGAACAAATAAGAACAATGTCAATGAGATGTCAGATACCTTAAACTGGAAATAATAGTTTTCCATTAGTGAACATTTACCTTCCTTTGGTGGCTATAAATTTTTGTTTTTGCTTCTCCCTACCCCCTTTACCTATAGTTTCAAACAAATGCTTGTGGATTAATTTAGTGTGATACACATATACTAACCCCCCCCCTGCCCCCCCTTATCTAGATCTCACTATTCACTCTGAGTTTGGGATCTTGCCTTCCAGCTTCCTCATCGCCTGAGACCCAGCCCGTTGGGTGTTATCACCCAGGGGCCAAGGGTTCTGTAATGCCCAAGGCCCTCAGTTCAGGAGCTGGTGGCACCTGGCTCTGTGCTGGCCGATTGCACACTCAGGGAGCCAGCCTTCTTGGGACCTGGCTTCAGCCCATGTTTCTGGCTTAAGCCCAACCTTTCTGTCCTGGGTTAGGGGTGAAGCTTTTCCTCTGGCAGGTTCCACCCTCTGGCACTTTCCTAGGGAGCTGGAGTTGAGACATTGCCATCAGAGCCTTTCCAAGGGGGAAGGGAAGTGGGGCAAGGGAGAGGCAGGACCTCCGGGGGAGCGGGGAGCGGGGAGGGATTGAAGTCCCAGCTGCTGAGTTGGCTCCCCAGCCTGTTGAATTTCCCAGCAGAAGGGTCAGGTGGTTGATGGCAATTGAAATTGGTGTGACCCACCCCAGGGGTCCTCCCTTCCGATGCTGACCAAGGGGACAAGGCTCTCCCTCCTGGGTGTGGCCTCATCGGTCAGGTTGTCACCAAACTGCTATTCATGTCCCCAGGGAGATGAGACTCTGGCAGGAAATAGGGTTTTTAGTCATTTCCTCTTTCTAAATGAAATCTTTGTGGCAGATGCCAATGCCCCCACCCCAGCCCGCGCCCTGAAATTGGCCCGCCTAGCAAGGGTAGACGGGACATGAAACAGCACGACTTTTGCGGAGTCATGAAAGCAGTGTGCTTGTCCCAGGAGGGAAGCCCTTGACAGTAAAAAAAAAAAAAAAAAAAAAAAAAAAAAGCACAGAATGTTCTGAGTCTTCTCTATGAAAAAGGGGAAAGCTTAAGTGCGATTTATTACAACTAAAGGAGAGCGCCGTTCAGGATTTGCTTGAACAGCTTGTATGACGTGTGAAGGGCCACTTGCACTTGAGTGCGGCTGGGACACAGTGGACACAGCTTCTGCCCTTTTCAGTCTCTGCATTCAGTGTCTGGTCTCAGCTTTTCCCATAACCTAACTGTTTGCAGGTGCAGTGCATTTGCTGTATTGATAACACTGTTTAACATTTGGGAACTTCTGCTGGGCAGCACATTGCAGAGTACCTCTTGGGCTGGGCATTTGCCCCCTTTCAATTTTCCATTAAATAACTAGGAACTTAGAAGTTATGGGGAAACACAAGAACATCTAGGAAGTTTCTGTTTAGGAATGGGTGGGCCTTTCTGCTGTAAATTGTGGAAAATAAAATTTTTAAAGCTCTTCAGCCCTGACCTACCTCTCCGTAAAGATGGTAAGAAGCCTAAGCAAAACATTGAGAAATACGGCCATTTGTCTTATGTTACTCATTGGCTTTGAAACCCTCCCTGACTTTACTTTGCACCTAGAATAAAACCCCTTCTCCTTCTTGTGGCCAAGAGGCCTGCAAATTTCATAATGGTGCCTCTGTTCCCCTCTCCTCTCAGCCCAAGGTGCTCTGTCCGTTTCTTAGTAAACTCAGTTGCTCAAATGCATAGAGCTTTATCCTGCCCCAGAGCTTCCAGGCCATTCTTTCACACACACAAAAAAAGAAAAAGATTTTAATTTTGATGAAGACCATCTGATCTATTTTTACTTTTATCCATCTTCCTTTCAGTATTATGTCTAGAATTCTTTTCCAAGAATTGGAGATCTCTGTTTTCTTCTAAAAGCTTTATGTATCTTTTGTTTTTCATTCAAGACTATGATTTCTTTGGACTTAATTTTTGTGTAAGGTGAAAGGATAAGATCAAGTTTCATTATTTTGCCTTTACATGGCCAATTGCTGCAGCACCATTTTTTTATAAAAAGACTTTCCTTCTATTGAGTTGTTTTATATGCCATTGGAGAAAACCATGTGGAAGCGTTGTTTCTGAGCTCCATTCTGTTCCTGGACTATTCTCATCTCCCACATCCTGCAGCTCACTTCTAGGCATCTCTCGGGCCTCATCTTCAGTGTTATTTCCTAGAGAAGCCTTTAAAGACCACCCATCGCATTCATCTGCATATCCTCTACTTCAGTCCCAAGAAAATTGGCCTCCATTATTCTCATTCAACCCTGTTTTCCGCCCTCATGGTATTTAGCATGATTTGCTAATAATGTGCTGGGGTGTATGTGTGTAATTTCTGTCTACAAGCCCCAAGGAGCTGGAACTGAGTTCATTTTGTTTAGCACTATAGTGCCCAGCAGGGTCCCTGCTACATGCTAAGTGCCAGGTCAATATGTTTTCAATAAATTAATGGGGGGAAAAATTAAGGCTTCTTAAGGGATATTTTCTAAACCACTGGGTACCATTTCATAAAATCAAAGGACATTCCTGGCTCTAGGTGCCTTATGACTTCATCTCCCCGCCCCCCGCCCCCCCCCCCCTGCCGCCCCAATTAACCAATTAATATTTACAGGCAGTGGTTTTGAGAACCTTTGGCCTGCATCAGAGTCACCTGGAGGACTTACTGAACTGCAGACTGCTGGGCCCACCCCCAGAGTTCATGATTCGGTAGGTCTGGGATGGTGTGAGAATTTGCATTTTTAACAAGTTTCCAGAAGACCTTACCAATGCTGCTGGTCTGGGGACCACACTTTGAGAACCCCCATTTGAAGGTTATGATCTCTTTTATCTACTGATAGTTCCAGGCACCCTTGAACTTGTCATTAATAGTATTAATTAATTTAAGAGCAATCACAGAGAATATACAAGAATCCAATCCTAGAGGAATGAAAGGGAAAATGTCCATGATAGCAGTAAATAATATTAATAACTGCATATTTTAAATAATTTAAATAGGAAATGAACAAAAGCCTTCAACTACCCTGAACTAATTCTCTTACATCTGTGTCTGTTACATTTTGGTTCTTCAATATTTGAATAGGCAAAAGCACTGATGTTTTAATTCATAAAGTTCTACCAGGGATGCTTACTAAGTAAGAGCAAGACTTCACTAATATGGACAAATTTATAAAATCAAGGATGAGGTTTCTGCTATGACCTGTTTTTAAACTATTTACAGATGAATCAAAGCAAGTCAATAAAGACTATTTTACGTGCTTACACTGAACTGAGTCATAAAATTACTTTCCTCTAAAGCAGGGCTGGGGGACTTTTTCTGCCAAGGGCCATTTGGATATTTATAACATCATTCGTGGACCATACAAATTATCAACTTAAAAATTAGCCTGCTGTATTTGGTCAAACATTTAATTAACTCGCCCCTAATTTCTTGGCAGGGCCAGACCAAATGATTTTGTGGGCCTTATACAGCCTGTGGGCCAGATGTTCCCCACCCCTACTCTAAAGTCAACAAAAAATGGGAAGGTGGCACCCTAGCCCCTGAACCCAGATACATGCCCTTGACTGGAATGGAACCTTCGATCTTTTGGTGCCTGCGCCGACACTCTAACACTAGTCAGGGCAATAATTCTAATCTTCATTTGTCTCCTCTTCTCCAGTTTGTCCCCTATTTCTTTTGAGAAAAGCAGTTCGTTTTCAGCCTAGGTTGTTATGATCTGATAAACTTTCATCAGAGAAAATTTCCTGGAAAGAAAATCTGCCAGCATCAGTTCTTTTTAAGTGTTCAGGAAGCTATGTGGATCCCAGCAACCCACGTGGAGCAGAGCCAGTGCAGGGCTCGGAAAGTATTTACAGGCTCTGAGATGGTTTTAACCCGTTTGTTAACAGCATTGCCCTTAGGCACACTCTTGGGGAGATACTAATGTGCTTCCATGGTGTCGAGTGCATGTGGGCACACTCTTGCCCACTCCTGTGCATGGGGAGGCAGAGCTTAACATAGGAATTCTTTTCAAATAAGGCCAAAAAGCTAAGTAAGGAATTGGCTTTTCGTACAGCTAATCTGTGAAGTGCACTGTGACCTAAATTATCTTTGGGCCCAAAGCACAGATCTTTGGTGAGATTATTTTGGGAAAGGAATGAGGTGGGTGTCTGCTCTGTTCATTGCTATATCCTCAGTGCCAAAAACAGTATCCGGTACATCGTAGGCACTCATTTGTTAAATGAATGAACTTATTTACTCTTCCTTCTTCATATTTTGTCTTTATTTTAAATTGTTTCTGTGGCTTAAGTACTTCCTTCAGCCTCTTAAATATGTTACTGCAAGGCATAAGTTTTAAAATATAACCAAACAAACATAGCATAAAATTTCTCTCATGGGTAAAACCCAACCATTTTCCTACATTATCAATGCAAACAAGTATCCAGGTAAAATTTTAATTTAGATCTGGATTGATAATTGAGATTTCCCTTTACCTATACCCCACCCATACCAAGAAAACTGCTCTGTTTGAGGAAACCAAATGGGATTGGGTCATAATTAGGCAATTTGGTTGCAAAATAACCAAGAGCTGGTTAATATTACTCACCACAATTCTTCTAGTAGGAGCCAATATTCAAAATCAACGGAAGGTAACCTGATGATGAGCTGTGGCCAGAATTTCTTCACAAAACATACTTTTAAATAAATTACCTTTAATTAAATTCTTGACAGCCATATGTGGACATTCATAGATGGTATATTATACGTTAGATAGGCGTTTGAATGTCTGTTTGAAAGTCTGGCTTCTTTAAAGAAAGAAATGAACTTTGCATTTTTTAAAATTAGGGTAAAAGTGTGTGTGTGTGTGTGTGTGTGATTTTCGGTTTGTTGTTTTTTGTAGCACCCACTTCCTTCAGATTTCTCTCTAGCACCCCATCTCCTGACATCACTTCCTCTCTGGCAGTTCACTTTATTTACAGCTGAGCCCTCGTGGACGTGGACGTGGATGTGCTCTAGCCACTGTACTTCTCCTTGCCATGCACTTTCTCTTCTTCTGCCTTTGCATGTGCTGTTCCTTCTGCCTAGAATGACCTTCCATCTTTCTCACCCTGAAAAACACTCAATTATCCTTTATGACTTAGGCCTAGTGGTCTCTTGTGAATACATTTTTTGGCCACTCTCATTCTTTTTGGGCAAAGTAAGGCCATACTATGGCTTGGAATCGAATGGTGTACACAGCTGTTCTAGGCTTTCTCCTTTCATTGTGTCTCTGTCTGCTTCACAGTGCTAGTGTCTGAACTTCTGGGAATGGCTCAGCACTTTAGTTTTTCTCGTATCTCAGAAAAAAATGGCTGGTGCACATTCTGGAATGTTATAGGTCTTTAAAACATGTTAAGGTCATTAAAATATACAGTCAACCAATATATTGAAAAGAAATAGCCTCAGGTGGTCACAATGGCTACATTAGGATTGTGAGGTAATAAATTATTGTTTTTTGTATGTTCTATCCTTTCCAGATTTTAGGTAAAACTATATTGCTTCTTTAATTTCATTAAATGAAGAAAAAATACTATGACACGTTATAAAGGAGATTCTTGAACTTTCGCATCAAAATTGTTTCTCCTGTCATAATTGTCCTTTTGAGCATCAAGGTTCTTATTCTAATTATATTGCCATAATTCTATCCATTTTCTTTTGATTTATTTTAGAGAGAGAGGAAGGGAGAGGAGAGCAAAACAATCGATTTGTTGTTCCACTTATTTATGCATTCATTGGTTGCCTCTTGTCTGTGCCCTTCCTGGGGATCGAACCCGTAACCTTGGCATACGGGGATGATGCTTTAACCAACTGAGCTACCCAGCCAGGTCTAATTCTATCCATTTTTTGAAACTACCATGATTCCACTGAGAGCCTCCCGCCTGTCCTCAGTGGTGGACAATGTTTTCAGTTGAAAAAGTACTTAATTTTTTTGAAAGTGTCAGATGACATTCATAGCAGAATCTAAGGAACAAGGCCGATACTCAAGCTGACTAAATGTGGAGTCTAGAAGGAAGTGTGATGGTTAAGTGCTGAGACATTTCCTGTGTGCCATATAAGTGCCTCTTTAAGTTCTTAAACATGTAACCCCAAGGAAGAAAATTGGAAATTCAATCGCTTTAAAAACAATTACATAAATTTTGAAACGTAACTTTCTATCTAAAAAAAAATTGAGCAAAGCATCCTTGCAATAGGCATATACATCCGTCAGGTGACTACCTTGAAAAGGACCTCACTGACCTATGCGTCTAAGTTCTTACTTGTTAAAGCAATAGTGTCCTCACTCTAAATCTCATACTCACAGGGGCTGGAGCATGAGCTCTAGGGCTCATTTAGCCCCGAATGTAGCTCTCTCACTTACTAGCTGTGTGACCTCGGCAAGTTCTAAACCTCCCTATGCCTCAGTTTCCTATCTATAAAATGGGAAAAGAGGACCCTAATACTTCATAGGGTTGTTTTGAGGTTTAAATAGATGCCTTAAAAAGTGCCTTGAATGTAACATAATTTTACCAATTCTCAGATGCACAAATTTCACACTGTAACACTTCTGAAATGAGGATGTGTCTTATAATTAATGTAATTTTTAAAAAAGCATTTTGTCATCATGTAATCACCAGTAACTTTTTTTTTTTACCTTAAATAATGGAGCACCTTAAAGTGGATTATGTTTCAGATCCCAATAACTAATAGCAGCAAGAGCACAATATATACTGGCTGTCATCAACAGTGGCGTCAGTGTTGTCATCGCCATCATTACCGTGGTTCTAACCAAGACATGGCATTTGATTGGTTGGCAGTGCTAGCCTAGAGTACATAGCAAACCTCAGTTTCATCTATTTGTTTTTATTGATGTGTTCTTAGAAAAGATCTAGTGAGCTGATTTTTATATTTATTATATTAAGCTAATAATGGAAAGTATTTAGGGGTTAATTCGTATAATCTCTGCATTATTTTCTGCACTGTACTTGGGGAGCCACTAACATGTTCTTCAATGCAGATCAGTCTCTTGAAATAAATAGAGAAGACAAATTCTTTATTTTCTCTATTGATGTATTTTCCCAAATCCTTTCAAAGAAGTGCTCTTTCTTAGTAAGCAGAACTAAGCCACCATTGTACCACTTAAGATTTACTGGTTTGAATCTTCTCTGAGGGAGAAAAGAAGCAGTTTATTGATCTGTAACAGAGAGTGGATCCTGGCCAAAGCTTTTCTGGCTTATACAATAACACTGACCTAAGAATCTGCATGTCATTAAGAAGACGGAGTCCTCCCAATTTGAGGCCACCTGTCAGGCATGAGCAATACCTGAGGAAAATCGATACACAATATAAAACTTGTTTTTGCACAAACACTGCCAGGATCCACGCCCAGTGACAGGCGTGTCTTGTTATTTTACCACTGATATGCTTGTAGTTCCTAATTTTAAGCTCCCCCTCATTTTGATTTTATTGTTCAGTTGTGGGAGGGCGGGAGGGGGGGGGGGGGCTCATTTGAATCTGAGATAAAGATCTTCTGCCGGATGAAAGGGGTCCAATAACGTGAGCAAACCTTGGACCACAGTTTATGAAGCTCGATTAGGAAGATCCTGGGCACTCCTCCATCCACATACCTTGACACATACTTCATGCATCCATAACCCATGCAGCTTGTTCCTTCTTGCCTTCTGCTCGCCCTCGAGAGTTTAAATGGTGGTATTTACAAGCCACCATGAAGCAAGAGTACAAACACACCAGGCTCCACAGGGGCCAGGAAAGAGGGATTTCACTTAGGTTTTTGTTGTTGGCTTTTAAAAGTAAAATTCGTTGAATAATTCCAGAAGCTGGGTTTCTTTTCTTTGCCCCCTTATCTCCCCACTCCCCTTCCTTCAGTCCGCCCAGTCCCCATTTGTTTATTTTCTTTCTTTCCTATTTTTTTTTTACACAGGTACATTTGTCAGACATGTATAGTCATTCCTGTTCTTAAAGATGATGCTCACTCTACCCCTAAAGCCTGCTCTGATCCAGCTAGCTCTGCTTGTGCACAGAGGTTACTCTCCAAGTTCAATGCCCTGGGCCTGATCCAGTGTCCCTTTCCAGCAGAATGTCCGGGTGATTGCCACAGAGTCCGAGAGCTTTCAGCTCCTCTCCCCTCCTGGTGTGCTGCCAGGCAGACACGGGGGGCCGGCGAGGACCTGGAGGCCTCCGGTGGAAGGTCCAGCTTTGGGTCCTGTGCCGGAGCTGAGCCGTAGTCATTGTAGCTGGAAAAGCCGTGCAGGGGGCACTCCTGTCAGCAGCAGCCATTCCTTCGCGTTTGCACTGAGTCGCTTTCACAGTAGTTAGCTCCGAACTGTACAAATCCATCAAACAATGAGGGAAATTTCACAAGCTAAGTGATCGGCCATTTCTTCTTCTTTCCTTTTTTATTTACTTACATTTCTGACCTCTTAGAATCTCCATGATTGGAGTCTGATAGCTGCTTTTTGCATAGCGTTTTTAAAGCAAATAAAAACAAAGTTCACAGGAAGTATCTAATGCTTCTTTTTAATAATAATTATTATTACAAAAGCAGTAAAGGAGCTAACATTGTAATTGCACAGCATCCTGGGGCAATGAACATTTTGGTGTATTTACTTCTAATTGTTTTAAATAAATGTCTAAATGTGTACATACCGTACTGGTACATGTTTTTAATGAAATTATGTTTGTGATAGGGTAGTTTTAAAATCAATGTCCTTTGAATGTTTTTCGGTATGATTAAAAACTTGTAAATGATTTCAATGGCTGCATTAGATTCCAGTATATATGGATATGTTGTTATTTTAACATTCTATTGTTGGGAGTCATATGGTAGATTTTTAAATTGACACTTCAGTTCTGAGCTTGGAATTTGTTAAGCTCAATTTCTTCTGATTTCGTGGGCCTGGCGTTAAAACAGTGGACTATTTCTGTCTGTATCGTGGTTTGCTTTGCAAAGGTTGGAGTAATGTTTTCTTCTATTCTTGTTCTTGTTTTCTCCCCCATTTGTTTTAAATTCTATGATTGTAACATAAGTAACTTTACGGTAATCTCAGTTAACTTTTACTAGAGAATCAGTGTAAAATAAATACCAGTATGTTGCTCAACCTGAACCCTAATATTTCAAAACTGCCATTTGGAAAATAAAAAACTGCCATTTGAAATTTACCCAACAGGACAGTGGGAAATATTGAAGATTTTTTGTTTTTAAGAGGGGGGGTTAACTAGATTACATTTGTGCTTTAGGTGAAAGACTTGAGATATCTCAAAAAATTGCCATGAAGTTCATCTTTTTTAAGAAATGTGACCATGTGGTGTAACAACTGCTTTCAAGTTGAACTTGAGTAAATTAAACCAACTGAACCAACATTTCGAAAGGAGGATAAGCTTAAAAACCAAAAGTTTGTGAAGCGCTACAGAATGATACACATTAGGAGGTCATTTGTATTTGGAGACCACCTTCCTACAAAGTCTCGTTTCTGGATAGCCAGTCTTGTTTCCCGTCAGAGTATTAACTGAAGACCTGCTTTCAGTGCCTGTCCGCCCGGGCACCTGTCGGCCTGTTACTACTCCCTTAGCACCGAGTGGCGGGTCCAGGGCCGCCACCCCCTGGAGCCACAGGCTCTCTGCCCCTTTTCAGATTTGCTCTCTCCACAAGCAGTCATCCTTGTAAACGGAAGTCTAAGATTTAGTGTTGTACATACTTTTAAATGATCCTTTTTGATGGGGCTCTCTTTATTGTTTCAGGTTGAATGCATTTGGGAACTTGGTGCATAAATTTGCATGACTCCTCACTCCTTTCTAGACCTGTCGTTGGACTCAAGCCAGCATGGCTCACACCACAAAGGTTAACGGCTGTGCCTCAGGTAACTGTGTCCTAGAGTGTGTGTGTGTGTGTGTGTGTGTGTGTGTGTATCTATGTTCAAACCAATTTCTAATTTCTCTTTCACTAAATGGGTAGATAACAGCAAGTTGCCTAGATAACTAGAATTTCAAAGCGATTTTCTATCCATTAAAATTGGGGGAGGCATTGTTTTGATTTTTAATCTCTTAGAGAATTTGCTTTTATCTTTAGAGTCTTTATGTACAGAAATCAGTGAGGTAAATTATGACCTAAGTCAATTCTATTGAAGTGTTGAAAGATAGTAAAGCCCTGAATGCTGATGCATGTGTAATGTACACTCCCCTGGTACTTCTTTATGAGGGACTGAAGGATAGGAGAGGAAATGAGTTTGGATGCTTAAAACCAGTCCCTAGTATCTGCTCCTGAGCAGTTGTGTTTGATGTTGCTGCACAAAGGGAAAGGGAGGGGGCAAGAGAAGGGTATGTTCTCCAAAGTGACTTTCCCAGGGGAATAGGCAGCAAGCCATGTTCTGAATCATAAAGACTCACACTCTACTTCTCGCCGTGGTTACAGTGGAGACCTATATAGTTTGCATATCCCAATATTGCTTACATGAAATTTGGGGGAAATTTATAGAGCAAATGCAGTATGTAAACTGTAAAACAAAGAGGGGTCCTTTTACAGGTAACAGCAGAAAGAAGAGACCTGAAGTGGGCACATCCAGCCCACGTATGTGACTTTTTTCCCCCAAAAGCAATCATTATTTTATTGTAGTCGGCAGACACTATTACATTAGTTTCAGGTGTACAACTTAGTGATTCAACGTTTATACATCTTACGATGTGCTCACCACACTGTCTAGTAACCATCTGTCACTGTGCAAGTTTATCACAGTGTTATTGACTATTTCCCCTTCACCTTTTTCACCCATCTCTCCACCCCACACTGCATTATTGGGAAGGGAGAATCATTGATGGGCTGCCTCCTGTTCACAGCAGTGAACAAAACAGGCAGAAACACCACCATCAGTTTATTCCTTATTTGTATAAGTCTGTTTCTTGTCTTGATTTTTTTTAAAATTCCACATATAAGTGAAATCATGCTGTGTTTTTCTTTCTTTGACTTCTTTCACTTAGCATAATACCCTCTAGGTCCATCTATGTGGTTGCAAGTTGGGGGGGGGGGGTCATTCCTTTTTATTGATGCGTAATATTTCATTGTAAATATGTACCATATCTTCACTACCCATTCATCTATTGACAGACACCTCAGTTGCTTCCATATCTTGACTATTGTAAATAATGTTGCAGTGAACATAGGGGAGCATATATCTTTTCAAATTAGTGTTTTCCTTTTTTTTTGTAAATCCCCAAAAGTGGAATTGCTGGATCATATGGTAGTTCTGTTTTAGTTTTTGAGAATCTCCATAATGTTTTCCACCGTGGCTGCTCCAATTTCTGGTCCCTCCAGCAGGACACCTCTCGCCAACACTTGTTACTTATTGACTTTTTGGTCTGAGGTGGAATCTCATTGTGATTTTCATTTTCATTTCCCTGACGATTAGTGATGTTGAGCATCTTTCATATGTCTGTTGGCCATCTGTACGTCCTCTTTGGAGAACTGTCTCTTCAGGTTCTCGGCCCATTTTTTGATAGGATTGCTTATTTTTTCATTATTGAGTTGTGTGAGTTCCTTACATGTTTTGGATATCAACCTCTTACCGGCTCTATCATTTGCGAATATATTCTCCTGTTTGGTAGGTTGTCTTCTTGTTTTGTTGATTTCCTTTGCTGTGTAGAAGCTTCTTAGATGAAGTCCCATTTGTTTATTTTTGCTTTTGTTTACCTTGCTCGTGGAGACATACCCAAAAATATGTTACTAAGACTGATATCAAATAGTTTACTGCCTATGTTTTCTTCTGGGAGTTTTGTGGGTTAAGGTCTTACAATTAAGACCTTAGTCTATTTTGAGTTTTATTTTTGTATGCGGTATACATATGTGACTTTTTATTCCAGCAATCTGAGCTGGAAGTATCTGCTCTGTCAAGAATGCTTAGTTTGCTGAAAACCAAACCCAAATAAAGCTAGTTGTTTATTCTGCCCATTCTTTTGCTTGTCCTTTCTACTGCCCAACTTCTTGGAATTTCTCTAAATTTTGCTCAGGACTGCTGTCAGCAATAAATATGAATGACAGTATCTAACATGTAATGAACACTACAGTGACCAAGATGCTTTGCCTGCGTTATCATACTTAATCCTCGCAGGGACGCTGTGCGATTACATTGTTCTCATCATCGCCAGCACAATCACCCCTACGTGATAGCTCTGCGAAGCTCAGTAAGTTACCTAAGTGAAGTGAGAAAAGTCAGGATTATTACTGGTTTCTCTAGTGAAATATCTGATAAGGAAGGAGACTGAAACATGTAGAATTTCTTTTTTTTCTTTTTCCTTTTAATTTAGGGCTGGTGGGGAGTGTAGCTCTGGGGCGATGCCTTCTCTGAAGAATCCAGAGCCCTGGGGATGGGGGTGGGGGTGGGTGGGGTGGTAGAGGGTGGAGGGTGGGGGTCCATTGTGAAATTTCTTGAGAGTTGTGGGCAGGTTTCAATCTAGCGATGCTGTTATCTTCCTTCCCTGCCCTCACTTCCATTCCCACGCTCAGAGGAAGGTGGGGCTTGGAGATGAGGGAGGGGAGGGGAGGGGAGGGGAGGGGGGATTCCAACATCCACCCTCTGGAGTCTCTGACAATATCTGTCTTCAAGGGTTTAGACATCTGCTCCATTTGTCCCTAATTCATTGTCCAACTTGACTTCTCTTGAGATTTCTCTTTTCTTTTGTTCCCGAAATCTGACCATCCAGCTATAACCTTTCCTCTTCCCCTGTATCCTGCCTATGGGCCTGGGCACTGAGTTTGAATGCGAAGGAAAGCTCTCTAATTGCGGCTTCTGGGTTTCAGGGTATGGATTGTTCATGTACACAGGTATCTGGACCAGGCAAGGGAAGGCTTTTGTTTATTCTCGTCACCATGACCTCAGCAAGCCTCTAAGCAAATCTGATTAGAGGCTCAGTCGTACACAATTACTTTAATCACACTTACAGCTATCAAAACATATATGCATTGTATCTGCATATACATGGCAGCACATATACATATATATGATGCTCAGTGTAGAACCTTTAAAAATATAGATGTATAGCAATGTCTAAAAAAATAAAGCAGGAATTACTAGTAGTAATTTCATATAGTCTTTAAATTTTATATACAGGGTGTCCCCCCCAAAAATGTATACACAGTGTATACTTTAACAGCTAATAGCTCAATTTTGAAAATGAAATATATTTTAATAAACACTGCCTTTATAATTATTCTAAGTTTGTGTATACATTTTTGGGGGGAACACCCTATATTTCACATAGCTAAGATTGTGCTTATAAAAATAATTTTACCTTTTCCTTTCCCATTTTGTATTATAAAACAAATACCCACTGTTGTTGGTTGTTTTTTAAGGCAAATTCAAGCAATGCAAAAGTGTATGCTCCTTATAAATATACTATTTTGAAATGAAATTTACAGGCCTCAGATTAAGATGGGATGAAGAGGGCTTTATGGCAGCTAGTGAAGGCCTGTTACTAATCTTTCCCCTGAGAAAAAGATAAATTATTTGGGTAGTTTAGTAGGAGTTTTAAATGTGGAGTAATTGGTATGATTTTTATTTTTATTTTTCAAAGATACAGTATAATATTAAATATGTTATGCCCAAAAGAGGTCCTCCCACCCATCCCCCTGAAAAATCACTGCTTTGGGCTCCATAGAACTTGAGAAGAAATCCCATGAGAAGTTGAGGTCAGGGCACTGGCAAAGGAAACACTGTTCATGGTTTTAAGAATAAAACCAAAAAAAGTAGAGCAGCTGAAAAAAAACACCAGCTGGCCACACCGCGCCCTCGGCTGCAAAGCCATCTGACGACTGATCACCCCACGTTCAGGTCTCTGCTTAGAGCTGCAGTTGGGTAAGGGACGAGTCACAAGTCCTTTTATATTCTGACTTCCCCAGTGTGTCCTTCAGTTAGATTGGATAAAAGGTGCTGATTTGAAAGTAAGAGCAGTTAGTTAATACTGTAATCTGTAAAATTTATTAGGATCCATTTCCGACATGCAAAATGGGTAGAGGTTAGTTACATAGCAAGCACCCATGCCCATACCACCTCGCCTAATCGATATGGATAATATCACTCAGCACCTACCACGTGCCAGGCATCGTTCTGTGCACTGGGGACACAACAGTGAACAAAACAGGCAGAAAGAATCTTATCTTCGAAGGGAAGTTGAGGTTTTCTGTGGACAGAGTCTGTAAAAGTGTTTTGTTTACCTGAAATTCAAATTGAACTGCGTGTCCTCTGTTTATTTGCTGAGCCTGGCAACCTGACCTGTTGCATCTTTTTCCTTCCTGCCCACCCTGTCACTGTCAGTCGTTTGTCAGTGGTACCTCCTTTTCACCAGATCCTTCATCGGACTTCTGATGACTGACGCAGTTTTGTTTTTATTAATTTAAAACATTTTATTATGGTATCACTAAGAGTACCCTAAAGGCATTTTTTTAAAAATATATTTTTATTAATTTCCGAGAGGAAGGGAGAGGGATAGGGAGAGAGAGAGAGAAACATCAATGATGAGAGAGAATCATTGATGGGCTGCCTCCTGCACGCCTCCTACCAGGGATCGAGCCTGCATCCTGGGCATGTGCCCTTGGCTGGAATCGAACTCAGGACCCTTCAGTGGGCAGGCCGACGCTCTATCCACGGAGCCAAACCAGCTAGGGCCCTAATGTCATTTTTTAATGTGATGAGAATGAGCATCATAATGGATTATGACTGTTCTCTTATAGCTAATTAGGAAGTACATGGGGGAGGGGGGTCTTTGATTAGGAAAATTGCTGTATTTCTGCAGATTTTTCAGATGGGGACAGTCCACTTTTCCCCGAGTTTCTGAATCATGTAAACTGGAGGCACTGATTGATACCTCTCTAAACACTAATTAATGTTGTGAAACGTTAATTAAGAGTTTAGAATCTCTTCAGAAGCCAAATAATAAGTAGCTTATTTGTCAGATGAAGATAATAATACCCGTCCTGCCTTCTTCACAGGATTGTTGTGAGAAAAAAAAAAAAATGAAACAATAGCCATAAAAAACACTTTTTAAGTTGCAAGGTGCAGGTCCGATGTCAGAGGACATCACTGCCCCCCTGCCGCCTCTGCTGTGCGCTCCTGATCTAATAAACACCCGGGCAGGTGCCATCGTGCCAGGGTTGCTGTGGCACTGGGGCAGGATCTGTGCTACTGTCCTGAGTCCAGCAGTTACAGGAAACAAGTAGAGGAGCGCTATGGAGCGGTTTTTTATGCCTGCCCTCACCATCTTTTATTTTTGCGAATATACTTGCCTTTACTAGTTTATTTGCCGTTTTGCCCTCTTTTGCTGTTTCTCCCTCTTTCACAGCCTAAATATATACGTTTCCCCCCGAGACAGATAACATTATTTATTAAAGTCTTTATTGAATTGCACGGAAATGCGGTTGTCACTTTAAATTAATAGAATACATTTCATGCGTGAGCCTGTCAGTCACTCGGCTCCAGGCTTTGTCTCCACGCTGATCTTCAAGGAGGTACAAAGGCCGCTGGTACCCCCGGTCGCTCGGAGCCAGAGGCTCCTGGCAGCGCAGGTGGAACGCCGGCAGCCCACTCTCGTTGTGTAAATATTTTTTCTGGGCAGGAGTATTTCTCAAACAGAACTCTGAGCCCACTGCGGTGACCCTGACAGCAGGAACTGCCTGCTGTTTGTCAAGTGCAAGACCAGTTTGCACTGACTGGTCTGGCTGGAACCACCCTGGTGTTTTCTGAGGCCGCCCGTGGAGAGAGTCTCCGGACACAGCAGAGGCGGTGTGTTCCTCGTGGCGAGTCCCCGGCGTGTCGTCCGCCTCGGCGCTGGTTCAGAGGCAGAGGGTGAGCTGATTAGAAACCGGGGCTGCTTCGGTTTGTGGGTAGCTGGCATGACCTTCCGGGGTCTCCTGGTTCCATGTGCAAAAGGAGCCAGTGTGTGTTGCTACTTGTGCTTTGCATTCTCCTATCAGTGGTGTGTTCAGTGGCGTATCGGGTGCGCTGAGAGGGTGGAACAAAGACCTGTGAGCGCTAGAGGAGGGAGGGCGTCTTTTAGATTCTACCTGTCCCATCTCCCTGCCCGACTTTTAGGTGACAAAACAGGACTTGTCCAGCTCACACAGTTAATGGCTAAGCCAGACGTTCAATATGGAGAGTCTCTTTTCTTTGCTAACGGCATTCTGTTGACATTAAAATGAGAAGTGTGGTGTCCGTGAAGTTCTGATTAAACAGATCCAGGGGGAAGTATGTAATTTCAGAAAATGTATAAAACCCAGAAGTAGCATGGTTCAGAATAAAATGTCCTTCCTGATAGGGGTTATACTGCTAAGTTATTTTCTCTTAGTGTGAATTATTTTAGAGAGGCAAATTAAAATATATCTAATATCTTATATGCATTTAATAATTGAATTTAGTTAGATTGTGCATTTCAACTTTAAAAGAAACTGTTCGTTGTTCGTTTATTGAAGGCTAATTTCACACTGAAGTTTATCAGTGGAATAATTCATTTTCTCGCAGTGATGGTAGACGAGAAGACAGTTACATTTTTTTTTAAAAAAAATATTTTATTGATCTTCCACAGAGAGGAAGGGAGAGAGATAGAGAGCTAGAAACATCGATGAGAGAAACATCAATCAGCCGCCTCCTGCACATCCCCCACTGGGGATGTGCCCGCAACCCAGGCACATGCCCCTGACTGGAATTGAACCTGGGACCCCTCAGTCCACAGGCCGACGCTCCATCCACTGAGCCAAACCGGTTTTGGCAAGTTACATTTTTTAAGTAAAAAGCCGTTATCCTTGAATTTCCTAGTGGTGGAAATGCCGAGACTACCTACAAACAGGAGACCTGGGTTTCGGTGCCCTGCCTGTCTGGTTAAAGAAAACCCCAGGATGCATGCAGCCCCTTCAGAGGTTCTCAAGAGTCCCTGCCTGCTCGGGGCTTGCCTGTTTACAGGGCTTGAGTTTTAATGCAAGCCATAGGCCAGCTTCACCTAATACGCTTTCTTGCTCCAAACCTTGAGCGAGTCGTAATGGGTTAAGCGTCTGATTTCAGGCAGGTGATTATCTCTCCGGCCAGGCGGAGGCAGGTACTTCCAGCGAGTGTAGGAAGTATAGGAAGGGTAGGTGCCAGGCAAAGATACCCTCTGGTTGGAGACGTCTTCCTTGATGTTTGGTGGGTGCCAACAAGAAAGAAAGAACACCAAATGAAAACCCCGCAGGGAGGTCCACTGTGTTGAGGACTTGAGCTGCTGCTGTCACTCTAAGCTTGCATCGTGGGGCAAAGGATTAGAACAGCCCTTCCTCCAAGGACGTGCGTGTCCTGTGCCTGCTCACCCACAGACTTCCCATCGTGAGTATTGGCGTTGGCTTCTGGTTATGCACTTCCCCTCTTTCTTGAAGGACTTGGGTGAGCCAGCTCAGCCCATCAGAGTGTAACTCACCAGCTTCCTTTTCCAGGGTTTGCGTTCTTCCTGTGTGCTGGATAATTCCAGCTCGTCTCCTCTGTGTCGTTTCCAAGAAAGGTTTGTATGGGCTCAGGGAATGAGTGACCGAAGCTCTCGATTTCTGCTCAGGGGTCCTTTTCTATTTTTTTTAAAAAAAAGCTGTTTGTTTTGATCTGGCACAAAAAATACTAGCAGAGTTCCCAAATTCAGAGGAGTAGTGAATTCTTGCTCTTTTCTGGCAACAGATTTTAATTAAAATTGCATTGAGGAGACTTCTCTAATAAAAACCTCCAGGAAGACCCAGTCAGGAAATCAGATTTGATAAGAGCCATTCCAACACGTCTCGAAATTCTAATTAAAAATAAATTGGTGTTTCCCTTTTTCCTCTCCTGGCTTCTCTGCGGGATGTTTTCGGAGTGAGCTGTAACTGGCTTACTCATTTCCATATGCTTTAGGACTATGCTCGTGTTCTGGAGGCAAAGCCTGGTTCTGCTTTGGGGTTGTAGTTCCTTATGAAGCCTGAAAATGAGAAGTTTTTAAACTGTGCGGCCCATTTGTATATATAACCTTCGTGATCTCACAACTTAAAAATAATAAGCATGCTGCTATTTTGAGGATTTGGAAAAAAAAAATTGTGACTAGATTTCTAATCCTAGCAGTTCTTGGAGCAAGCCATGGCTGAAAATTCAGGTTAAATAATATTCTATAATATTCAGAAGGCCTTTCTAACCAACAGGTAGAAAAGCAGAACTGTTGACATGTGGGAGAGCTGGGCCAAGGGACACGCTGTTGGAGTCATGAGATTTGTTCTTATCCTGAAAGTTAAACCTTTGTACTACTCTTGCTCCGTCCTGTTTGTGACAAGCCCCGTTTGAGTGGTCTGGGACATTTCTCCCAGCTGGATCAAAGGTTGTGGCCGTGGTTGCAATTTGACATGTGAATCTTTACTTTATTAAGGAGCTGGTACTAGAGTAATAGTTCATGGAAGTCATTAGCTGTTACAATAGTCACAAGTCAATAGTCACAAGTACTGAGATTATTTTAGGTTCTTTTTCACAATTTTACTTACTTGGAAAAGTTTTCTCTCGAAGGGGGTCTTTTATATTTTGGACGAGATTTCTGTTAGGTAGCATCAAGAGACAGTCATGCGATTCTCTAAATTTAGTCTCACCGTGTTTGGTTTAGTTGATAAACTAAACCATCAGCTTTGCAGATAAGTTTGGGAAAACATTGATTCAGCTTGTCCTGCCCGGTTTTCCCCTCCCTGCCCATGTCTGGTGTCCTTTCCTCTGGCATCCACCGCCCATCAGGCTAAGGCACTAGGAGTGCTTCTCTCCGGGAGGCACATTTAAGAGTCTCCTGGAAGAAGAAAGGGAGACTATTCCCAGACTAGAAATAGAAAAAGGGGAGACAGATGTGACAGTTCTAATAATCCATAATCCAGCTGCTTCATACCTTTAAAACCTTAGTCCGTGTGCATCAGCGCTGGCGTTTTAATAACTAACACCCAAAATAGTTCACTCTCTCTCTCTGCTCTCAGTATCCACTCATCTCATTCTACATACCCTCCAAGGTACGGCAATTTTATTTCCTTTCCCCCAGCATTTCAGATCCAGTGGCTGGGATGCTTTATTCAGATCAGGAGCGCACCAGGGACATGTTTTTGAGGCAGCCCGTTTGGCGTGGTCCCCTCCGACTGTGAGGACAAAGACGGGTTTGTCTTCTCTGGCCCTGGCAGAGGAGGCAGAAGACCTGCCGGCTCCAAGCAGCATGTACCCTCACCGGGACTCCGCCCCTTCCAGGGGTGAATCATCCCGATGAGACACTGGTTTTTATAGCACTCGGGGTGGAGACCTGGACGTCTGTAGGCCGGGAGGGGAGGAGGGAATGGTTTGCATGTCAGACCAATGCAGCGGCAGCCTACAGGAAAACATTGCAAAACACCCAAGTCCTGTGCCACCAGATTTTTCCATTAGCACCACGCTTTCCACGTCTGCCCCAGGGACAGCTGTTTGGCCGTGTGAGGGGAAGCGGTCACATCACAAGCTCTGCCAGCCTGTCCCGTAAGGAATCCCAGCAGACCCTGAGCACTGCCTTCTGCACTCTCCTGCATCACACACACACACACACACACACACACACAGTGTGATCTCTGAGGAAGGGTGCACAGACGTTCTTTGGACACTAGAAAGCTGCTGGAACTTACGCCACCTCTGGATACTGCTTTTAAGTGAAGAAACCCAAGACCAGAACATCTTCAGAAAGGTAGAGGGGACCCAGAGCCGGGGGCTTTTCCTCTGGAGTGTTATTCTTTGGTGGTCTGTCTTCTGGACACTTGGATGATGACAAAGTAAACTTCCCAAATAGTGGTGCATTTAAATCGGGGTGTCATTTGGGGACTCCCAGGAGGAATAACTCAGAACTCGGGAGAAATACTTAAGTTCAGCCAGTTCATTCACTCAGTAGCTGGCTTTTCAGTGACTGCACGTACATGTGTGTGGCAGTAAAGGCAGTGTTTCCCTCTGGTGGAACGCTCTCGTCCTCAGGGCCTGCGAAAGTTGGTCTGTCTTTGCCTCATTCTCACTGCTTTGTGATTTTGTTTTGCTAAGGATGGCTGGCAAGATTAAGGATCATCCAGCTTTCTATACTTTTGTTATTTTTTCTTTCTCTCCAACCATTTTATCTTTCACTCATTTAATCTCTGTTCCCTTCTCTTAACTCTGAGCTGTTGGTTTTGGCCTTATTTTGATAGCATCCAGGGTCTATTTCTGTCTCTCCCGTCCTCGTGTGTGCAGAAATCATGGTGAGCCTTTCAAGCTTCCACGGCTCCAAGTTGCAAGACACCAGGTCTGTCCAAAGAGCTGTGAAAGAGGTGCAGTTCCCCTGCACCCTCCCAGCTGCCGTTCCCCAGTCCCACTCTGTCCTTTTCCCCTCTCAGTGGCTTTGCTCAGAGCACTGTTCTCTTCCTCTGCACGTCTTTCCCTTACCTATTAATATAAGCTCTTCTTGTCCTTCACGACCTGCTTCTTCTCTTAACCTTTTCCAACAGGTGTTCTCAGATACTCCCAATGGAAAGTCACCCTTCCTCTTCCTTATTCCCAGGGAGCTTTGCACTCTATTAAGTAGTTGTCGTCACTTGCTTTTAGGTAAGAGTTATGGTTGTGTACCTCACGAATATGTCGGCTTTGAGGTCTTGTGAGGCAGGATTCCGTGTCATCTTCATCTTGGTGTGCCCATCGTGGCTTGCGTAGTGCTGAGCATAGAGTCAACATGCTCAGTGTTCAGCAGGTATTTGCAGCACACCGGCTGTGTGCTGGCAGAATGCTGGGCACCTGATACAGAGCAAAGCGCAGGACAGTGCCTACTTCCGAATCTGGGATTGAGCCCTGCCGGTTGCCAGCCTTATATTGTCATGCCCTTTGCCGTTTTCTCCCGCCTGAATGAACAGGCGGCTCTCACTTTGTCACACACACGTGCTTGCTTCTTCCTCTGACTAAGTGGAGGTCTTGGTATCTGCCTTCTTCCCATCACGTACTCTAGGGAGGCTTACAATGATAGTGTCTGTTAGATGCTTTGGGTTCCAGGGAGAGGTGACCTGATATAATGTGGTTGTCCAGGGAGGCTTATTGTCACAGGCCATTTGGAAAGTTCTTTCATGGCCTCTCTCCTGTCTCCTTTCTCTGCTTGTTAGCAACCCAACCAGGGAGAGAGGAGGTGGGACCCTGGTCGGTTTCTTTTGTCCCAGGCCTAGTATCTAGTCTGGTTTGGTGGCTGGTTGAAACTGGATGAGGACCTGAGTTGGTGACCTCTCAGGTGGGAGTGTGGCTGGTTGGTCTACCTTCCTTCTCTGCCACCGTTTTCTTGGGAAGGTCTCTGCAGGTCTGTCACCCCTTTGAGATGAGAAGAACTGTCCTTATCATCACTGATTACTTACAGCCTTCATAGTCTTTGTGGCAATCTAATTTAAAGTTTTAATTGCCTTATTTGGTTTTGTGCTTCAGTTAATTTCGTCATTTGACCTTTTTTTTTTTAATTTTATTGATTTCAGAGTGGAAGGGAGAGGGAGAGAGAGATAGAAACATCAGTGATGAGAGAATCATTGATCGGCTGCCTCCTGCACGCCCCCTTCTGGGGATCGAGCTCACAACCCGGGCATGTGCCCTTGGTCGGAATCGAACCTGGGACCTCTGAGCCAAACCGGCTAGGGCCGTTTGACTTTTTTAAATGTTGATTTTAAATCTCAAGATGAAAGCATATTGCGTGACAGTCTCTTGTTTAAATTGGATGAAAGTAATATTCCTGGGGCAACCCAGACTGAAAAGGAAGCCTAATGTGTATGAATTCATTGCAACTCCAGTGTTAAGGCTCAAATACGTGTGGGGAAATGCACTTGGTTGAGTAGGGTATAATGAAGAAATGGACTTTTTCTGGCCTTTTAAGATAGGCCCATCTTCCGCAGCATCCTCTTCCTAATTTCACTCTCCTGAGTAGACTGGCACACCTCCACGGGGCACACACACCCTCCTCATGTTGATTGTGGCCTCTCCTGGGAAAATCTCCCCTTGCATTCAGTTGTAGGAGCAGATCCTTCTAATCCCTGTCCCACACAGAGGAGTCAGTCCTCTTCCAACACCCAACATTGTTCACACTTCACGGGGCAAGAGAGAGCTGGGAGCCCTTGCTGGACCTGTCCTTGTAATCCCTTCAAGTCCTGACAGTCCCTTGGGCTTTGGTGGATGTGGGTGGAGAAGCAGCTGTGGTGACATGGAAAGGAACTACGCCCGCTTTTCTCCTTCACCGTGGTTTCCTTAGGCACCCAGCTTTTGGTGTCACACCCCATCACAGTCTGAGAAAAGATGGGTAAAGTAGCTCATAAGGTATTTGAATTCTTTAGGGGTTGGGAAGAAGTCTCAAATACAGCAGAAATAACTCAGGCCCCCGTTAAAAGTGATAACAGCATCTTGCCTTCAATCTGTTTCTTTTTAAGATGATTTCTTACAGGTAGGCTTATCAATCAGGATTTTGCACATCAAGTTTACCTGTGAGAGAATTGGTGCAAGGGATCCTGGACTGTTGCTTTGATTGTTGCCTTTGTATTTAGTTATTTATTTATCTTTTATATATATTTTTATATCACCATTTATCCCCCCCGCCCTCTTTCACCTCCACCCACCCACCTCTGCAATCACTCCACTGTTCTCTGTATCCATGAGTTTTTTTCTCTTTTAACATCTTAGTAGTAAAAGAGCTAAATTTAAACATAAGCAATTAAGTTAATATGCACCAGAATTAAAATTGTTTTCTAATTTGTTATAGCTTGTTCCAACAAGGACTCTTGCAATATAAAATGAGAAAAAGTTGGCCACTTAGAAAGTGGGAAAAGAAAAGGGATGGGAACAGGAATGAAATTGGATCCCAAATGAATACCGGGAAGTCCTTGCTGGGCGCCACACGGAGGCCTGGGAGCATGTTCTGTTTGACCAACTCAAAGCTTTTTTAAAATTGCCCCCAATTTTTTTTTTTACTTTATTATGTTATTTATTGATAAATATAGTTTTACTCCCCATCAATTGTCAAAGTTTTTTAAATTAGGCAGTTTCATATAAAAATACCGATTTCTTCAGCTTCTCTTGAAAAGTCAAAAGATCTGGCACATCCCTGGGGTGTATTTCCATTGGTCCACAGGCAACTGGAGAGGACAGGGACTGTCTGGTCTCCCCCAATACCCCCCCCCCCCCCCCGACCTCTTCCTTTCCGTTGCTGGCCTGGACTCTAAAGGTACTTGAACTTGTGATCTGGACTCTGAAGGTACTGGAATTGCTTGAAGGGCTGCCCGCAATTTGGCTCTCAGCTTCTTTTTAGCCTAAAGGAAGAGCACACTTTGAGTTTCAGATTTTGCTTGATTTCTAGCCCAGTTTCTCATCCCAGGCTGTGGCATAGACTCATCTGGGGAGCTTCTAAACTTGCTGATGCCTCTGGTCCCACCCCAGGAGATGCTGATTCATTGAGGTGGAAGTGGGAGGGTGACTCGGCATTTTTAGAAACAGCCCAGGCCCTTTGATTGCAGGGCGGGTTGAGAACTTGTGGCACTGACATGCTTGCTCTGGGAGGTTCCAGCAAAGGTGATGTTAGTCCCATCACCCATTGTCCTGCCTCAGCTGTAAAGTGAGGACCTGGGCTCAGAGTCCTTGACATTTTCACGCAGCTCTTTAAAAGGAAATACTCCAAGTTTGGCTCCTCACGAAGGAATTAAATTGGCCGAATGCGTCCTGGGCACCTGCAGTGCCGGGGCACAGCTGTGGTTGAGATGAAAAGCACAAAGCTCCTGTAAGTTTGTAGGAATGTAAGGTGTGTGCACAGATTGGAACGGGGAAAACAAGCTACTCTGAGAGCCTGGCTGCAGAGGAGGCTGGGAAGATGAGACAGCTGCAGGCAGAACCGATATTTTAGCTGATCCTTGCAAACTAGAAATACTTTGTCCGAGAAGGTTTGGTGTGGGGCCGTGGTCGGCAAACTGCGGCTCGTGAGCCACATGCGGCTCTTTGGCCCCTTGAGTGTGGCTCTTCCTAAGCCTTAGGAGTACCCTAATTAACTTAATAACAGTGTACCTGCCTATATAGTTTAAGTTTAAAAAATTTGGCTCTCAAAAGAAATTTCAATCGTTGTACTGTTGATATTTGGCTCTGTTGACTAATGAGTTTGCCGACCACCCGTGTGGGGTGTACATCAGAAGGGGAAGGAAAGGTACAAGCAAAAGCATTGAAACACCATCCACCAGAAATGTCAGCTCCCCTCCGCTTCCCCAGCTTGCTTTGCCCTCTAAGGGCTACAGGAAAGAATGTGCTTGGTGTTAGAATGTGGCTTTTCAGTGCAGTGTAGCATTAATACAGCAGTCGAGTAGGCGGGGGCAGTAGAGTAGCAACATGGATGACATGAGTTTCACCTGTGAACTGCCGACAACCATAGGGTTGTTGTGAAGATTAAACGAGTTCCTGTAAATGTTTGACACACTTGGAGCAGTGCGGTCAAGAAGAATTGTGCGCAGTGCATGGTGGGGAGAGATGGGGGCAAGGAGACTGTTGTGAGACTGATAACCCAGGTGCATTTGTGCTGTGGCTCTGAGACTGGGAAGGTGGGAAGAAATCAAGGAGAGGAGGAGGAAGGTAAATTCAGGGCATGTCAGGATATATGCATCTTAAAATGTCCAAAATAGAATTCATTGTTACTGGTCAATACTTCATTTGATTTTGGCTTTATCTCCAGACCTGGGGTCAGGCCCTCTGGAGAAAGACCTTGCTGCAGTAATCCTGTTAAGTAAGCGTAGAAGAAACACAGGCTCAGGTAATGCCTGATTGCAGGCTCAGCCCTCTGCAGCCACCCTCCTGGGAAGACTGTCAATGCACTCCCTCAGCCAGCCGGGAAACACAGAAGTCTTTTGTCTACGGCCCATTGCCCTTCCCACTGGGAGTCATCTTTTCTGCCTACTCTCCACCTATCCGAGGAAAAGCCTTGAGTACATCTTCATCCTCCCAGACTGCATTTGGCTTCTTCTTTTGTACATAAATTAAGAGAGAGGAAAGGCAGACAGGTGTGCCTTTGCCACTACAATGGGAACCGTTGTGACTCTCCCATTTTTAATTCTATCAGAGGACTAGAGACTTATTTGCATACAATGACTTTTTCTGCTAGACCTGCCTTCATAGAAGCACACATGCGAGATAATTACCTTCAGCTGCTTTGTAGTGTAAGCTCTATTCTTACCAGAACACAATATAAAAGAAAATAAAAACGTAGCAGGATATTTTTGCTTTGCAGGATTAAGAAATACTACATTCTGTTGCTTTCCTCAGTTTAATTCTTAAAAACAAGACTTTTGATATTAACATCTAGTTGGGACAATACTAATGTGACTAAATAATACCAGGCTTTCTTCAAAAGCACAGAGAAGAAAAATTACCTGTTAAAAGCAAATGATAAAACAAACCCGAGGATAGCTTTAAGGATGATGGATATTTTCTACAACTGGATTGTGGTGTTAGATGCACAACGGTATATACATTCACTAAAACTCACCGAACAGTACACTTAAAATGGGTGAGTTTTATGATATGTAAATAGCTCCATAAAGTTTTCTGAAGTCCCCCAAAAACATAAGAATAGGCCTAACTCAGATCTCTGATGTTGGAGGTATTGGGTAACATAATTTGGAATTATTTGGACCCTGTATTTCAAAGTATATGCCACTGGAAGCTGTGTTCTTGGCTTGTAATTTCCCTTTCGGTCAGTTTGTTTGTTTTGTGTAAAACAAACCTCAACGAGTCCCACATCATCTTTAAAAAGTTTAATCTTTGTAGCTTCACACAGAAAAACGTCTGTGCCAAAGAGAATCCCTTGAAGTATCCAGCCCCCAGATGTGGGCTGGGAGAATGGAAGGAGCAGATGAATGGAGTGATGCGGGGAGGGAGCAGACACCAAAACTGAACCAGTCAAAAGAGGCAAATGCAGTGTGGGCTCTTGAAAACTTCGCCTTTCTCCTGTTTTGAACTTTACAAAGCAGGCCATTTAGAGCCATCCCTAATCTTTGGTAATCTCTGCTTTATTGTTTAGAACTGGCTTTGCTTGTTTGTCCTGTAGAGAAAATTCTGTAAATCTCTTCCTCTCGATTCACTTATACCCAGTGTATTTAGGCATAGGTGACGAGAACGGTTTAAAAGAAACTTTTCTTTCTCATTTTTTAAAGGTGGTGAATTGAAATAAAATCATTAGAGGGACATATCATCCTTTAACTTTTTAAACAGAAACCAAAGGTTGCTTAAATATATGATCACCCTAAAACAGAATGCATTTTTAGGGGCAACAAATTCTTTGTCTTAGAAAGTCACGTGGTCTAATTTGGGTAAAAATGTTTAAGGGAACAAAACAAAACAAAAAAAGATTTGGGTGTGTGGTTTACAAATGGGAGTGTTTTTAGCCTTCAAATTGCATCCTGCATTAAATAAAAATACACCAAGGAAAGGAACCACTTGCCTCCAGGCCAGCCTGGGCTCAGCATTACACTGAATCATTTCCTTCATAAGAGGGCTGCTGAGCCAGGGCTCAGATTATAGCAGGGAGCCTTGCTCAGCCCTGGAGGCTTTGGCGGGGGAGTGGGGGGCGGGAGGGACAGGCAGGGGGAGTTTTGGAAACATTTGCTGCCTGTCTAAGTTCTTCCTAGAATGAGCAGGTCCACAGCTGCATTTCTAGGTTAGGGTTTCATGGAGGATAGTTTGTTTGGACACTCAGAAGGGGCATGGGAGAGAGAGGTCTGTCTTCACCTCTTGTGTTAAGATCCTCCCTAGCAGTTTCGTTTGTGGGCAGTTTTTGCTGTCTCACTGACGCCCCAGCGTCCTGGAATTAAACCCGTGGCCTGCAGGAGGCTGCTGGTTAGTCAGGAAATTCCAAATGGGTATAAATAAATTCTCGGCAGCCTCTCCTGGGCCCTTTGCCTGCCCATGTGTGTAGTCCCTTTAATGCCGAGGGAGGCATGCCTCAGACTTAGCTTCCTGCTTGCTGAAAATCAGTTATTTTGTTTCTGGGTGGGTAAGTAAGAAAGCCCCAATAAAGACCAGGAGGACAGTGCGCCGTTCCCGGTGGGTGTTGGTGGGATAGAAACGCAGGCTCCGCATGTTATGTAAAGTATTTGCTCCGATTAACAAGCCGGGAAGGATCACTCAGAGCTTGATTTTTGGTTCAGTGAAAATTTCAGCTTGGCTAGGGCTTTAACATAAAGCCATCATTGTTGCAGGAGTGAAAGGTTGTACTGTATGCTAAGGCTTGAGTTTTTGAGTTTATGGTTTAATTAAATTCCAGAGTTTCCCTTTTTGTTGCTAAATCCATTTTTGGTCATTTGTTTTCAGCTCGGTTTTTCTAATGGGAACTGCTCAGTGTGCTTTTAAAGCTGGTTTCTTTCTCTTATATAAACACTATAAAACAAAGTGAGGGCCGAGAGTCATACAGTTACTCCAGCCCCCCCTCAACCCCTCCCTGGTTTCTGTCTGTTGTGTTAGAAAAGCCCTTTCTGTCCCAAAGTCCAAGTTTATGCTTCTTCTCAGCTCGTCAACAATCACCCTTTGAACTGGCACATTTTCCTATTTATGCTTCGAGCAGCATTGTTATTTTATGTAAGTTTAAATTTTAACCCTCACCCCAGGATATGTTTATTGATTTAGAGAGAGAGGAAGGGAGAGAGAGAAACATCAACCTTTTGCCTCCTGTATGCGCCCCAACCTGGGATCGAGCCCACAACCTAGGTATGTGCCCTGCTCTAGAGTCTAACCCACAACCTTTCGGTGTACGGTACAACGCTCCAACCAACTGTGCCACACCCGCCAGGGAGAGCAACGTGTTATTTTTAAAGAAAGTTGGGAGAATAGAATCTAGTTCCCGAGCTGGTTCTCTTGGGTGCAGGCATGAACATCCGGGCTGTGTTTCAGCAATAGCTTTTTAAATTAGACAGTGGGCCTTGAAGAGCAACACTGCCTAAGCTGGCAAAGGGCAAGTACTGAAGACTGGCGTCTTGGCTATTTCAGACAGATTTGGGGTTAAGAGTCACTGCATCTTGTGGTTGACACTGAACCCTGGAGATGAGGGCCACTGTGTAAACCTCGGGGCCTCTGTAACAGAATGCACCTTAGTGTAATGTCCCGGGCCTCCTTAATGTCATGCACCCTTTATGAAGGCACAGCCCGTTCCATTCCCAGGAGCAGCAACTCTTTCCACTTCCTTCCCTCGCAACCGCTCACCTGCAGCCTGGCTTCTGGACGCCTCAGACACGCCCTGAGTAGAACCGGTGATACTGCAAAGGGAAGTGGCATGTGGGGAACCTGAGCTGGTGCCAGGTGTGGTGGTGCAACTGGAAAGGTGCTGCGAAATGGCCTGGGAAGAGAGCAAGGCCAGGGGCTCTGCCCGCCTGCACATCTGGTCTGACAGCTGCTGCAATTAACTTCTGTCCTCGCTCGATCACATAGCATGAGGTGTTAGGAAGTTTTGTGCAACGTGCAGTCAGAGTCACAGGCTGGAAGCAGCCTTTGGAAATCACCGAGTCCCACCAACCCCCTCATTTCACACATACAGACCTAACTGCGGCAGGGAGCAATTCCAGATTCCTGCTTCCCCTTGCGTGTGTGTGGACTGGGAGATATTGACAGCTCCTGTTCTTGTGTTATGAAAAGAATTATACCTCCACCCTGGCCAGTGTTTCTCAGTGGTTAGAACATCAGCCTACAAACCAATGGGTTGCAGGCTCGATTTCCCGGTCAAGGGCACATACCTTGGTTACAGGTTTGTTCCCCGTTCCTGGTCGGGGCCCATGCCAGAGGCAACCAATGGATGTGTCTCACATCAATTTTTTTTCTCTCTCTCCCCCTTCCTCCCTCCCTTTCATTCTCTCTAAAAACCAATGGGAAAAAATATCCTCAGGTGAGTGTTAACAACAATACGAAAAAGAATTATACCCCTCACCCCCCTATTTAGGCAGCCATTCTGGCTGGATGGGAAGGTGCCCCTTGGGTCTAAGGCACACGCCTCTGCATTGTGTTAAAGAACGCTTTACTCCTATGACTTTGGTAGAGGTACGAGAATGAGGTTGTTCAGAAACATCAGTGCCTCCCTTTGTCCTCTTACTGTGACAAGGGAATATTTTAACTCAGGCCATAAGAATACTTTTAAAGGTTGGAGGACATTTGCCTACTTCTTCTTAGTTTTATTTTGCCTCCTTCCAGTGCCTAATTGATGCTATAGCCTCGATCACTCTCTCTGCCTGACCAGCTCCAGCACCCCACTGTCCCTGAGCCTAGTGAGTACCCTCGTGCACAGGCACAGTCTCCTGCAGGCCCCACAGCATCCCCCTCATCCACTCTGGGAAGCAGAAGCCAACTTAGACCTCAAGAGTTTAGTAAACCCAATTGATTTGGAATAAATGTTTCAACACTTCAAACTTTACCTTCTCAGGAGGCCAGTAGCGGGGTGCAGGGCAGGGTGGAGGGAGGAGAGTTCTGGATCATCTTGGGATGCCAGGGCCATAAGCGTCACCATACTACAGAGTGGTCCAATAATAGTGGACAGTAGGCATCCTTCTCAGTGGTCCACAGCAGGACTGCGAAGCAGGCCATTGTTTTTCCCACCTGCACCACTGGGGTAGAATCTGTCTTGCCAACAGCTGGAAAGTGGCAAAGCCAGGATTCAAACTCAGTCAGTCTGGCCCTGGAGTGTCTGATTTTAATCATTATACTCTCTCTCCACCACACTTATTAATCGGCACGTGCCTAGACATGGGAGTTTACATTTCAACAAACATTGAACATGCTGTGTGCCAAGCACCATGTTATGTGGTGAGGGATAGAGAAGTAAATACTGCGTGGTTCCTGCCCCCAAGATGCCTGTAGTCTGTTAGGGGAAGGCAGTCATGTTCCTGCTAACTATAACATGTGTCCGTAAGTGTAGGCAAAGTTTTAGGAGAATGGAGGGAAGGAGGGACCCAGTTCTTCCCAGAACAGAGCAGTTGGAGGTAAGTGAAGACTTTACAAAGGATGGGCCCTAAGGTGGATACAGCCAATTCTGACAGGTGGCAGAGGCTGGGCAAGGGTGTGTGTGCTGGTAGAGGAAACAGGATTAGCAAAGGCAGATAGGCTTGCAAGTCGCTCCAGTGGACTGAGGCTCAGGGTGGGGAGGAAACGGGGAAGAGCTGGACTGGGGCTAAATCGTTGAAGACTTTTAATGCCACAGAAAGGATCTTTCAGACTGCATTCTCTCTAAGGGGGCTCCTGGCACATCAGTCTGCAAGATTAATAATTGAGAAGCTCTACAAGTTTACAAGGATACCTCAAACAAATGTAAAGTTCCTCAAAGAATACGTAATACTGGAGACCAGAGACATCAGCCCATGGTTTTTTTTTGTGTGTGTTTTTTAAAGCTGCTTTTCTGACATCTGAGCAACAGTGGAGTGTTGGCTGTGCTCCCTGGTGACTGGCTGACTGCACTCATGTACCCCAGAGACACTGCCGGCACAGTGAAGGCAGGTTTTACACACAGGGCGGGGCACATGGACGTTTACAGTTGTTCATGTGAATGTGTGTGCCTCACACACACACACACTGATTAACATTGTTATTTTGATGCTCAAATTATCCCAGATTTGAACAGCAAGATCCCAAAAGACAGTTTCTGAGCCAGATAGATGCCTGGCCTGTCTTTAAATAGCTGCTATGATTCAGATTCCCCAGTGGGTAACATTTTACCACATTTGCTCCATCGTTTCTGCATCTGTGTGTGCGTACGTGCATGCGGTGCATCTGTCACATCTCTTTGATCCCCTTCAATCTAGACAGGTCTCAGCCTAACCTTCCCTTTCTTTCATGACCTTGGCAGTTTAAAAAGAGACACCCGCTACTTTGTAGGATATTTTTTAAGTAGAATCCCATCAGTGTTTCTAGACTCAGGCCATGCCTTCCAGGCAGGAACACCACAGCCATGATGCTGTGCTCTTCTCAGAGCATGACATTCGGGGCACGTGATGCTATAGCCTCAATCACCTGGTCCAGGTGGTTATCCATCAGCTTTCTATACTGAGAGTCACCACGTTTCCCTTTGGGATTGATAAGTATTTTGTGGGGGAGGTATTCTGAGGCCAAACCAATCAATATCTTCTTCTTAAGTAGGCAGTCTCTACCCACTAGCCTTAGTGTGCATTCATCATCCCTGCATGAATCAACCATTGTTATAATGGTTGTTAAATGGTGGTTTCTGTTTCCACAATTCCTTCATTATTTATTAGTTGGCACACTACTGTATTTATTATAACGTTATCAACTCAAGATACCTACTTTGCTCACTGAATTGTAATCTATTACTGTCGTTGACCATATTAGTTTGATGCTCTAATTATTCCACATTTGGACAGTGAGAGCCCAAAAGAGAGTCTCTGAGCCAAATAGACTCCTGACACTGTCTTAAATAAATAGCTAATGCGACGTGCGCTGACGACCGAGAATAACAACTGGCAGGCAGCATATGTCGTCCGAGTTCTGGATCACACATGTAACGCAGACTGTCAGGGTCACCCACAGCAAGATCCTTACAAGGCAGGCAGATAGGAACACTCAGGTGACTCCAGAGGGAAGCCACCTTGAAATTCAGCTGGCCAGAGACCTCCTACTGGGTAGAAGTCTTAGCTGCCCCCCAGGCCCTGTCCTCTGTCTTTAGCCGTCCTTCCCTGATGGGTAAATCAGCCTCGTCAGATGTGGGCAGAGGAGTAAGGACAAGGCCCGGGAGCACTGAGAGTTGGCAGCCGCCCCTTTGTCTCTTCCTCCTCCAGGGAGACACTTGCTGGCTGCCAGGGTCAGTATTGTTTGCTTCACAGACATTTTCAGTCCCTGCTGTTCCCATCCCAGTTTCAAATATGGAGCAAGTTTGCACTCTGCCCGTCAACGTGCTCAGTCAGAGCACGCCTTCCCTAAAATGCCCCCTTGTCTTCCTTCCTGCCCTCACGCATGCCACACTTATCCCTTTCCGGTTAGGTTTATCATGCTTTAATGACCTTCAGAAAGGGAAATCTCATCATTTTGCTCTGCAGTGAGTCATCCTTTAGAAAAATATTTTCTTTTTTGTTGGCAGGAAGAGGTCATGGACAGAGCCCTGAAGGACGAGTGCAAAGGCCTGCTCCTGGGCTCCAGCTCGGCCCTGAGAATCTCAGATGTCTCAGGCCTTCCCAGGCTCCCCTTCAGTATTTTGGGGAAGGTGTAGACCACACTACAGGGCGTCCCAAATTCAGCCAGGCTCTACCTCCTGGTGGTTTTAACACTACGGCTAAAATCAATAAAACTCATGTGGTGCAAAGGAATTTTTGACACCTAGAGAAAAATTCATGGGGACTTGAACAATTCATGGAAAACCAAATGGAGGACACTGAAGAGAACCTTAATGCAAACTCCAGCACGTAGCCAGAGCAGTCTTACTAAAATGCAAATTTGATCATTTCACTCCCTTGCTTAGAACCTTTCAATAGCCAACCTGACTCCAGGGGCCCTGTGTGATGGGGGCTTTGTCCCCTCTCTGAATCATTGAAGGGGGTCCTTATTATCAGGCAAAGCCCCCTTTTCAATTCCTAAAAGTGGCAGGTTTTGTATGTGCTATTTCCTCTGCCTAGAATTTCCACCTGCACACTTTGCCTGGTGGACTCCGAAATACAGCACTGGCCAGCCCCGTGGGTCCCTGCTCTCTCCTAGCATACCTCCTGTATTTTACTGTAACAGCACTTACCACAGTTGTTACTTATTTCTGCAGCTGCTTGTCTGGCTACTCCTAAAGGTCGCAAGTTTGTCCAGGCAGGCTCTGTGTCCGATTTGCTTACCTCTTGGCAGTGTTTGGCACATGGAAGCTACTTAATCAATATTTCCTGAATGAAAGACTACACCCATCTTGCAGTCTGATAATTGCATCTCCCCCGGATCGGCATTCCCTCTGTGGGGTGTGGGAATGGGTAGACTTAGAACGTGGAGCCAGTTTGGAAAGGGTAGTGATGGGAGACAGTGGAAGTGTAGGGAGAGTGTGCAAAGTAAAGTCTGTGGAGACAGGTTAAGGAAGCAGAGATAAGATCAGCTGTGAGAGGAAATCTAAAGATGTAGAGGGAGAAGCTAAAAGGAGTTCTGAAGAGTTATACCTATAAGAAATAATACCACATGATAACTTAGCCTTTTAAACAAACCATGCAGGTAGGGAACATATGACATGTCAATTGACCTGGTATTTCCTACGCACTTCCGTCTTACACTTTTGCTTTCCTTAATGTTGTCATTTTATTTGCACAAAACATGTAGATGCCTGAAGCAGCTGCAACCCTAGCTGAGGTCCAGGTGAAATCAGGTGGGTAGGTAGGTAAACTCCATGGAACAGGGATGCAGGCTTCATAGAGCTGGCCCTCGCACCTAGTGGGTGCTCAGCATTTGCGTGGATGATTGGATGGGTTTGTTGGCTGGGTGGGGTAAGAGCCCGTTTAAAAAGACTGGTTGGCACATGCAAGAGCAATCTAGGGAAATCTCACCTGCCACACATTATTTTAAAACAGAGTGAAGAACACTTACTCCGTCCTCCTTTTCATTGCGTGTTCTCTAACAGATGGAGTTTCTCACGTAGATTTGGTACAAGGAAGCTCCTTGGTCTACAGGTCCTAATGCTAACAGTGTCGTCCAGGGAACTTTCCAGTTAAACCTGTTCACTAGGTCCTGTTCCTCATCTCTGTCTTCTTATCCCACTGGTCCGTGTCTAGAAAAGTTGATTTGCTAGCTCAGTTACTTTCACGCTGTGAGTAATTAACTTCATGGGAATTTATCTCGCTCACGGAGTCAACCCACTGGTGTTTTCCCCTCTGCTTCTCAGCCTTCGCGGGTCTGGAGTCTTCTTTGACTGCTTCCAACAGCAAGACGCTTGCACTCTGCTGGTTTTAAATATGGCAACCTATGGCAAGTATGTGATTCTCAGGACTGACTCAGCTCTTTAAGCCGAGTCCCCATGCTTCTTGTGAGAGGAGACGATACAGTTATGGGGGTTAGCAGTGTTCTTCGGTTTCACCAGTCAGGTAGAATAGCTGGCGGAGAAAAACACAGAGAGAGCGTGTGGAAGTTTCGGCACATGGGCGTAATTATTTTTCATGGCGCCATTAGTCGGTAGTAATTGGGTCTGGAGTGTACAGCAGTGAGGCCAGAACAAAGTAGTCATTGTATCCTAATTAACAGCCAAAGTAATAATATCAAAGTTGTGTCCATTTAAAAGTCCACCAGGACACACTATTTCAGAAACTTCCAGCGTGTTTGCTCATATGAAAGAATGGCCCATTGTGGTAGAGTGTGTAGAAGACAGTTCAGTGTTTACTTACTCAGAGGTGGCATTTTTATCACCCTGTCACTTGAACATGAAGTGGAAGACTTGAAGCCCACAGCTTACATGGCCACATTCTCCATTGCTGTATGTGGGTTTTTTACTTTGCTCGTTGTCTTCGGTGCAGGCATTCTCAGCAGAGACATTTGCACTGGATAATCCTTTGTTGGGGAGGGTGGGAAGTCAATAGCAGGATCCTGGCCTCTACCCACTAGATGTCAGCAGCAGCCCCCATTCCAGTTGTGACAAGCAACCATGTCTCCAAACGTTGTCCAATGGCCCCTGGAGGAAAACAGGTGTGAATCCTACTAGCAGGTTAGTACCCTTGCTCCTTTCCACCATCTAATCTTTCACCCCCAGTGAGTACATTAATTTGTATGTCTTTCCAAACCAAATGTTGTCTGGACAGTTAAGTTTAGTTTCCTTGAAAAGTTAAAATCATATAATACCTGATGAACTTAAATGACATGGTTTTTGATATATTCATATCTCCATTTCACTTGGTTCATGCAAGGAAATTTCAAATTGTTCTTGAGTCTATAAAAGTGCAGTAAGTTGTACCAGGTAGTAAATATATGAGTAAAGAGTAGAATTGCCATCCGTTTGTTGATTTCACCTTCTTTCTGAACACGTGGGAATTTGGTCTGCACGTGGGAAGTTGTTTCTAGTTGCTCCTGCCACGTGTGGTGTTTGGTTACCCCACATTGCAGACTGTGCAAACTGGGTCGGGAGAGAGAAGTGGGTAAGAGGGACTCTGAGACCCTTGGCGTCTAGGAAGTAGGTCAGTTTGAGGATGACATCAACCCCAGAAGCCATGTGGCCCACTGTTAGCAGCCCATTCACTTACACACTGGTATAAATTCTGGTGATTCTACCTTTTGCTTCACTTCTGCCATCTACACTAATAAAAGAGAAACATGGTAATTAGCGTACGACCGCTACCCTTTTCATTGGCTAATCAGTGAGTATATGCAAATTAACTGTCAGCCAAGATGGCGGCCGGCAGCCAGGCAGCTGGAAGCTAACAGGAGGCTTGCTTTCTCCAGTGACTGCAAACTCCAACGTTCCCTGCCTCACTTTCCGGCCTCTCATTTGCAACTCTAAGCAACTATGTACTATGTTGCAAATAAGAAGCTAAACAAAAGCCCAGAAACCGGCTTTCAGTCAGCCGAGCTTTAGCAACATTGTATCGATGTTTTCGCGAGGCCTCAGAGCTAAAGCTGGCCCAGAATAAAAAAAAAAAAGAAAACAAGGAGCAGTTGGAAGCTTCAGTCACTCGCTTCCGGAAAACGGCCCTCAGCCCCTCACCCAGACTGGCCAGGAACCCCAGTGGGGACCCCCACCCTGATCCAGGACACCCTTCAGGGCAAACCAGCCGGCTCCCACCCGTGCACCAGGCCTCTATCCTATATAGTAAAAGGGTAATATGGCTCCCGGCACCGGGATCAGCGTGACAGGGGGCAGCGCCCAAACCCCCTGATCACCCTGTGGCTCTGTGTGTGACAGGGGGCGGGGCCACAACCTCCCTATCTGCCCTGCTCTGTTCATGACAGGGGAAGGCGCCCCAACCCCCTGATCAGCCCTGCTCTGTGGGTGATAGAGGGTGGCGCCCCAACCCCCCTCCAAGGGCCTTGCTCTGTGTGTGACAGGGTAGAGCCATAACCTCCCCATTGGCCCTGCCCTGAGTGTGACAGGGTGCAGCGCCCCAACCCCCTGATCCGCCCTGCTCTGTGTGTGACAGGGGGCGGTGCCCCAACTCCCCTATCGGCCCTACTCTGTGAGTGACAGCGGGGAGCTCCTCAACCCCCTGATCAGCCCTGCTCTGTGCGTGACAGGGTACGGAGCCCCAACACCCCTGATGGGCCCTGCTCTGTGCGTGACAGGGGGCAGCACCCCAACCCCCTGATGGGCCCTGCTCTGTGTGTGACAGGGGGCAGCACCCCAACCCCCTGATGGGCCCTGCTCTGTGCGTGACAGGGGGCAGCACCCCAACCCCCTGATGGGCCCTGCTCTGTGCGTGACAGGGGGCAGCACCCCAACCCCCTGATGGGCCCTGCTCTGTGCGTGACAGTGGGTGGCGCCGCAACCTCCCCATCGACCCTGCCTTGAGTGTGACAGGGGGTGGTGCCCCAACCCCCCAATCGGCCCTACCCTGAGCGTGACTGAGGGTGGCATTGCAACCTCCCGATCCGCCCTGCTCTGTGCATGATGGGGTGGCGCCCCAACTCCCCAATCGGCCCTGCTCTGAGCCTGACCAGGGGCTGCACTTAGGAATTGGGCCTGCCCTCTGCCACCCGGGAGCAGGCCTAAGCCAGCAGGTCGTTATCTCCCGAGGGGGCCCAGACTTCAAGAGGGCACAGGCTGGGCTGGGGGAACCCCCCCCCCCCCCACCCCGAGTGCACAAATTTTTGTGCACCGGGCCTCTAGTATATTATATTTGGCTTTTTTTTTTCATGCACCCCAGCCTTCACAAGACTGTGAGCCTTGTGAGAGTGGGGACCTTGTCCCTTTGGTTCACACTGTGTCCCCAGCTCCTAGAACAGTGCCTGGTAAAGAAGAAAGGATAGGAAGGCGAAGGATGGACGGAAGGAAGGAAGGAAGGAAGGAAGGAAGGAAAGAAGGAAGGAGAGAGATTGCTTTTTTATCAATAGCTCTAAATACAAGTTGAATGCATTAATTAATAAATTTTTTATTTGGTTCTCACTTCATACATGGGGATTATAACATTTTAACTAGTCCCCTTGAATTTAATCTCTTTCCTTACCTCAGTCTAATGCACACACAGTTATCAAGACAGTCTTCCTTGCTACCTTTGAGCCCCTAACACAGGGCCGGGTGTGCCAGGTAACAGTGACTCAGTGGACAAGACTCCCCTGGCCCAGGACCCAAGTCTGGTGGCCTCTTCTGTACTCAGCTATCCCCATCTCTTCTAACCTCATCTTTCTTTGAGCTTCACCACAGGCCCCGCCCTGGCTCTTCTCCACCATTTACCTGTCTTTTCCTTTTAGTCTATCATCACTTACTTACCTTCTCTTCAGAACTCATCTCCTGGTTAACTCCATTATGTTTTGATCACTCATTCGCATACTGTCACATTGTTCTTGTTGATAATATGCCTTTGTAACTGATCTCAATTAGTGTTTCGTTTAGGGTGTTTGGCATTTATCTTCCAGCTAGACTCTACCTCATTTTATTTCTTATAAACCCTCCCGCCTACTCCTCCCACTGAATAGGACCATTTTCTGCACCCAATTAAGCTTTCTGTAAATGCTATATAATGAAGGTGGAGGTGGTGCCAGGCGCAGTCTCCACCACTGGATTTCCAGACATTCAGAAAATTCTTGTAAACACCAGAGACAGCCCTCTGATTCCAGAATATTTACTTGGAAGCTGTTACTTTCAGGAGTCTAGTTGCAGACATGGCCAGTGGTTTTTGGCTGTGTATGGGCAGGCATAGCTCTGTTAGTCCAAAATAAGGCTTTTTCATCAGTTAAGAATCTCCTTATAACCTACTTAGAGATTTTTTAAACTGTTGCGTTTTACATTTCTGTAATTCTTAATCAAAATGTTTGTCATAAAAAAGTTTTACTGTAGCATCTCCCCAGGATATTATTTAGCATTTTTCTTCTTTTCAAGATCTGTCTTAAATTTTTTTGTGGGGGAGTAGACACATGGAATTCAGTTTAGCTATAAGTAACAGAGACCTAAAACATACAATGACTAAACAAAAAAGAAGTTTCTCTCTTTCACATAAAAGTATGGAGGTATACGCTTTCTAGAAGTAGCAGAGCAGCTTTGTTCCACAAAGCTTTTAGAGACCTAGGCTCCATCTGGCACATTGTTCCTGTATCCCTGTGTATGAACTCATGGTCCAAGACAGCAGCTAGAGTTCCAGTCATCACATCTGCATCCCTGGCAGCAGGATGGAAGAAGGACCAAAGAAGAAAGGAGGTCATAGACTTACTCCTGTGTCTTTTAAGGGTGTTTGCTACATGACATTTCTGCTATGGCCATACGAACAGTAAAGGGGGCTAGAGAAATAGTCTTTATATTTGCCCAGGTAAACATAATTCTGTTAGTGTAGAAGAATGGGATAAGACATACTGAGGAACATCTAGCTATCTTTGCCATGGCTGCCTCCTTCATCCACCTTCCAAATGAACTTATTTAGCATTTCTTGTCGTTTCTTTCGGTTCATTTCTCTTGCTTTCCAAATAGTGACTTCTTGGGATCATATTTTTAAAAGACAAACACCTATGTGTTATAAAAATTTATAAAACATAAATATCGACATTAAAACCACCTATGATTCCACAACCTAAAGGTAACTACTGAAACAGTGTTTTGAACAGTGTTGTGCAAGAAATGTCCTTAACACTAATACAGAGCAAGCAAGTCTCTCGACAGAGCAGTAAGAGCATTTAAAGCTCGTTATGTTATACTGTATATTCAGTTAATTCCTTCAGGAAACATTTTTAAACATCTTCTTTGTTCCCGGTATCTTGTTAATTGATGTGTGTGGTTGGGGGAACATATTTTATTTTTTTAAATATATTTTTATTTATTTCAGAGAGGAAGAGAGAGAGAGAAACATCAATGATGAGAGAGAATGATTGATTGGCTGCCTCCTGCACACCCCCTACTGGGGATCAAGCCCGCAACCAAGGCATGTGCCCTTGACCAGAAATGAACCCAGGTCCCTTCAGTCCACAGGCCGTCAGCTCTATCCAAGCATGTCAAACTCGCAGCTGGTGGGCTGCATGCAGGCCGCAAGTTCATGCTTGCTCCATCCACTGAGCCAAACCAGCTAGGGTGGGGGAATATATTTTAAATATTATATTATTGCTCTGAAGATAATTACAGTCTAGTATAGGGAGATAAGACTACCTACATGAAAAGTTGGGAAATCAGTCAGGGCCCTAGAAGTGCCATATTTGTGTTAATGTTTGTAAAGGTACACTAGAAAGCAAGAGATAAAAAAAAAGCAATGACACTGGATATCTCTAATTGTAGAACAATTCATACCGTGGACATCGTTTGTAAAAATGACATATTGAGAACACAGCTTGTAGTTTTTAGTTGCCTGAGCATGAAATTTGAAATTACAAAGCTGTAGGATAGTCTGATTCAAGCAGTATTCGCAAATCATCAATCCTAACCTGGTAAAATTCTAACCTCTACTGATTCCCAGATTTAGGAGCCTTGAGTCCATTTGAGGGTAATTCATTGTGACCATGCCTTTTGTAAACTTCAGTATGTAAACTTCAGTGTGACAGCTAAAGTTCACTGAAAACATGTGATGTAGTTTGTTGTGTTTTAAACCCTGATGTTAAATCAGTGCATTAAATTTTTTTTGGAGGAAAACAAAAAAAAGTTAACCTTTCCTATTGAAAATGCTTAAGTGGGAAAAGTAAGTATGTTAAGAAATAGAAAAATCTAGGAGTAACAACGAAATATTAACAGTTGCCGCTAGATGGCCAGGTGAGTGACTTTCTGTCTTAAATAGTTTCTACCTGACTTTTTTTTTTTTTTTAAACAAACATGTACTACTTTCGTAAATGGAAAAGGGTGTTTACATTTTTTTTTAAAAAGAAACGTTCAACAGTGGCCCAAGCTGAGTGGAGATGCTCGTTAAAGGATAACTTCTTGTCACTGGTTGAGCACCAAGTGCTGGTGCCAGTTCCGCCGGGCTCTGCACCCACCCACCCACCGGGCATGGCCGGCTCGGAGCCTGCAGGGAACAGTGGGGCCGATTGTGCCTCACTTTCGCAGGTGACCGAGCGTCGAGGCCGCCGAGCTTCCACACAAGAACACACACTCGTTCACGGAGAAGGGGCTGGCCCTGCAGACAGAGCCTCTCTGTGGCCCTGGTGAAACTGCTGGCTTTATGTTTTACTTCTGGCAGCCCTGGGAAGAAGCACACACGTTTTCAAAAGCTCCCGGTTTCCTGTTTCCATTAAGAAAGCAGGGAATGCCGAACCCCTGAGGGTGCTGGGGGTGGCGCCACCGAGGCGGAGGGAGCCTTCATTGGTGAACGCTCGGCCTATGGTATCTGCGCGTGGCCGGCTAAGTTTACGCGAATGTGGAACCTCCTTTCCTTATGGGGTGAAGACCCGTGGCCTCGGAGCAACAGAGCGGGGTGTGCAGTGCAGCGGGGCGGGCCTGCGGGGAGCGCAGCGGGCGCCTGGTAGGTGCGCGGAGAGCGGGCTAGCCTGCGGGGCTGGCGGGCCAGCAAATCCGGCCGCCTGGGGGCCTCATCTCGGGGGAATGGGGCTGGATTCCCTGGATTCCCCGGAGCCAGGACCCTGCGGGGGGGGGGGGGGGGGGGGCGGGGAGAAGTGGGGAGTTGAGAGCCACCAGGCTGGTGGTGTCTGAGATCTGTCTGCCTCTGCCTGACACCGGAGCCTGCAGTTTCTCTTCGCTTGTGGAATTTCAGACAGCGCTAGAAACAGGTCCGGCTGCATATTTGGAATGACGCGTTGTCCATGTGGAGTTAAAAGAGAAGGAGAGAGGGATGGAAAGACGCGGTCTTGCTAGCGTGAGCACAGATTTCCAGGCGCGGGCGCCCTGCATCAACTCACCCTTCTTTGGTTAGAAAATGCTGGGCGCTGTGCACCCCTTAAAGTGCTTTCCCTGCGTGGTTTAGAATTGAAAGGTAGGGCCTGAGTTCCAACAGCTGGGACAGTCTGATATTGTTTTAAATCGGGGCACAAAGGACACACAACGTTGTACTCCTCTGCTTGGCAGTCTTCTTGGTGTGCTTTCCTTTCCAGCGTTTCAGAGGAAAGAGGGCGAGCAGGGGCAGGAGGTTTGCTCAGAGCATTCCCATATCGGGTAGAAGTGTTCAGCAGTGGTGGGGTGGGGAAGGGCAGGCTGGCAGCCCAAACTGCTGGGAGTACTGGGCCCTCCACAGGCCTCCGTCGGGGTTTGTATTCCCATGGCTTGTGTGTTTTCACTCACTGCGTTTGGGTCCTTCCCGTAGCTCCGAAAATGCAGCGCTTCTCATTACGACTCTAGGAAGATCCAACAATTTAAACAAACAAAAATGGCCTTGCCTTTCAGCTTGAAATGCATAGCTCGGGCCAGCAGCACGCTCTGTGCCTTGAAAAGCTCTTGTGTTTCCTTTGCGAAATGTCTGGTTTAGGCAGAAGTAGCATTTACCAAATGCCACATGATCCCGGGTTTGGACGGAGGCTTGCCCTTGTTTCCATCCTCCTTTGCATCTGTTTGCATACACCACCGCCACAAAACAGGGTGTTCTTGGGACAGTGGATGTTTTGTCCAACAGAAGTCCAAGTTGGAGAAACTGTTTCCTCTGGCTGGCACGGGGTTTGCTTTTGTGTTTCAACGGGAACACACAAGGTAGAGGTGAAGTCTGTGCTCTGCGTCCTTGCACCCCTGCTGCTGGAGTTCATCACTCGGCTCTCTCAGCGAGGAAGGCTCTCAGGGAGGAAGGCGGCAAGGCCAGTTGTGATCTTTGCAGGTGATGAGGCACTGGGACCCCGTTCAGTAAGGCGGCATGATCTGCACTGGGAGGTCAGTTATGCTAAGTGTGTGTGGTTTTTTGCCTTTTGTGCCTCAGAGTGTACTTTATGAACTAGGAGTGTCAGTGACTGCTATCCTACTTCAAGGGACTGTATACAAAAAAATAAATTATCTACTTGAAAATGCTTTTAAGTCTTTTAATGATTCTTTTAAAAAATAACAATATTTAGTAAGGACTTGCTGTGTTCTTGGCTCTTTAAAATCATTATCTCATTACATTCTTTTTAACAGCTTTATGAGTTAAATGCTGGTATTTTCATCTTTTTGCTGGGGGGGGGGGTAGTGCAGGGGAGGGGAAACTGAAGTTCCCAACGGTTTATTAGCTCGCCCAGCTGTAAAGTTATAGATCCAGGATTCGAACATAGGTCTGTCAACTCTTAACCATTTGTATACCATAAGCGTCTATAGACGCAAGCAGCAGACCTTTTTTACTTAAATTCAAAATACCGTGGCAGTTAACTGGTTAAATAATACCAGCTCGCCACACTGCAACACACACACACACACACACACACACACACGTTAGCTTTTGCATTATGTGTATCCCATAGCATTAAAAGATTGTCTTCTCTTTCTCCCACAGGAAAAGCAGATGATGTTCTAAATGGGGACCATGACAAGGAACAGAGAGATCCTTATTTTGTGGAGACTCCCTATGGTTATCAACTAGATTTAGATTTCCTCAAATACGTGGATGACATACAGAAAGGAAACACCATCAAGAAACTGAACATCCAGAAGAGGCGGAAGCCGTCTGTGCCATGCCCAGAAAGCAGGCCCCCACCTGGCCAGCAGGGTGTGTGGACTTCCACCGAATCTCTGTCATCTTCCAATAGCGATGACAACAGGCAGTGCCCCAGCTTCCTCCTAGCCAGAAGCCAAGTTACATCGACTCCCGTCGCAAGGCTACCCACCCCTCTGGACATCTCACCCACTTTCCTTACCATCCCAGAAAGTCGACAGCTGCCACCACCCTCACCACAACTCCCGAAGCACAATCTTCATGTCACCAAGACACTGATGGAGACCCGAAGAAGGCTGGAGCAGGAGAGAGTCACCATGCAGGCGATGCCAGGTGACTTCCGAAGGCCCAGGTTGGCCAGTTTTGGAGGCATGGGCTCCACAGGCTCTCTCTCCTCCTTCATGGGTTCTGGAAACCACATTCCTGTCATGCACCAGCTTCAGAATGGTTACCAAGGCAACGGGGATTATAGTGGCTATGCCCCAGCTGCAGCCACCACCTCTTCCATGGGGAGCTCTATCCGCCACAGCCCCCTGAGCTCAGGGATCTCCACTCCTGTGACCAACGTGAGCCCCGTGCACCTGCAGCACATCCGGGAGCAGATGGCCATTGCCCTGAAGCGCCTGAAGGAGCTTGAGGAACAGGTACGAACAATCCCTGTGCTCCAGGTAAAGATCTCTGTGTTGCAAGAGGAGAAAAGGCAGTTGGCCTCAAAGCTGAAAAACCAAAGAGCTGCATCCCAGAACGACATCAGTGGTGTGAGGAAGCGGTCCTATAGTGCTGGGAATGCGTCCCAGCTGGAACGGCTCGCCAAGGGCCCGAGAAGTGGCGGGGAATTATACATTGACTATGAAGAGGAAGAGATAGAGAGTGTAGAGCAGAGCACACAGAGGATAAGAGAGTTCCGGCAGCTCACAGCAGACATGCAGGCCCTGGAGCAGAAGATCCAGAGCAGTAGCTATGAGGCCCCCTCGGAGCTCAGGGAGAACGGGGAGTGTCGGCCTCGAGAGCATCGGTCCGTGGCTGCGGGTGCCGACGAGAACATGCATGACATTGTTGTGTACCACAGAGGCTCCAGGTCCTGGAAGGATGCTGCTGTGGGGACAGTCACGGAGACGAGGGATTCTGGGGTGAGTGTGACAGAGGCCATGCTTGGGGTGACTACCGAAGCTGACAAAGAAATTGAGCTGCAACAGCAGACCATAGAAGCCTTAAAGGAAAAGATCTACCGCCTGGAAGTACAACTCAAAGAAACCACCCATGACCGAGAGATGACTAAGCTCAAGCAAGAGCTGCAGGCTGCTGGATCGAGGAAAAAAATCGATAAAGCCATGATGGCCCAGCCGCTTGTCTTCAGCAAGATGGTGGAGGCCGTCGTGCCGACGAGAGACCAGATGGTTGGCCGTCACGTGGACGTCGTTGACTCGTGTGTTGGGACCTCTGTGCAAACAAGTAGCGTAGGCATCTCCTGCCGGCCCCACTGTGAGAATAAAGTCACGGGGCCGGAGCTGCCCATGAATTGGTGGATTGTCAAAGAAAGGGTGGAAATGCGTGACCAGTGCACTGGAAGGGCTGTGGAGACGCGCGATAAGAGCGTGGGTGTGGAAATCAGCGTCTGTGAAACAGGCAGCAACACGGAAGAATCTGTAAACGACTTGACGCTGCTCAAGACCAACCTGAATCTCAAAGAAGTGCGATCGATCGGCTGTGGAGACTGTTCCATCGATGTGATTGTCTGCCCGCCGAAGGAGTGCACCTCCCGGAGCGTGAGCACGGAGCCCGCGGGCCAGGCCGAAGCTGCTGTCATGGCAGTGCCTCATACCACCAGCCAGCACACCAGCACGGCTTTGGAACAGCTGAACCAGTCCACCAACACCGAGACGGCCACCCTCGTCGAGTCCTGCACCAACACTTCCCTCAGCACTTTGGACAAGCAGACCAGCACCGGGACTGTGGAAACGCGGACCGTGGCTGTAGGAGAAGGCCGTGTCAGGGACATTAACCCCTCCACCAAGACTCGGTCCATCGGAGTTGGCACGGTGCTCTCTGGCAGTTCCGGGCTTGACCGGCCATCAGCTGTGAAGACCAAAGAGTCCGGCGTGGGCCAGATAAATATTAATGACAACTACCTGGTGGGTCTCAAAATGAGGACCATCGCATGTGGGCCTCCCCAGTTGACTGTGGGGCCGATGGCCAGCAGGAGGAGCGTAGGTGTTGGGGATGAGCCTGTAGGAGAGTTCTTGGAGGGCCCGCAGCCTCAGGCTCCTTCCGGAATGATGACCGGCTTGGATCACTACATTGAGCGCGTCCAGAAGCTGCTGGCGGAACAGCAGACGCTGCTGGCTGAGAACTATAGTGAACTGGCAGAAGCTTTTGGGGAACCTCACTCGCAGATTGGCTCTCTCAACTCGCAGCTCATCAGCACCCTGTCATCCATCAATTCTGTCATGAAGTCTGCAAGCACCGAAGAGCTGAGGATCCCCGACTTCCCCAAAATGAGTCTGGGTAAAGTCGCAGGTAGGTAGCACTCTGCAGGACCCAGGGATGAGGAAGGGTGGGGACTATACTTCTAGAACCATTCTAAAATGCTAGAACCCTGGAGAAAGCTTTAGAGTGGTCATTTGGTAGAATGATGGAAAACCGTGGCTAAATGTGCTATTTCTCATTGTCTGGTAGCTTCTTTGGCCTCTGCCTGAGGACTCAGGCTAGAAGAAGAAAAGTAAACTAATGCTGGCTGGCCTAGGGGCTGTCTCCTGGGACTGCTGGTTTGATATGATGTCTTCCAGTTATTTATTTAGTTGTTCATTTAATTTAGGCAGGCTTAAAAAGGTCCTTTCATGTTTGTAACACCAATTACCAGTATATTATTTTTTTTTTTTTACCAGTATATTATTGATAAAAAAAACTGGTAGAAAATGTTGTCAATTAAAACTTTTTATGAGGGGAAGGAGACTCCATTAATTCATATTAATCCAGCAAATAATAGATTGAGTTCCTGCTCTGTTTCAAGCATAGGTGTCAGCTCCTGTCCTGACATTCCAGTTGGGGGCACAGGCACTAAACAATAGACCTAGCCCATGTCAGGTGGTGATATGTGCTATGAAGAAAAGAACTCCAGTTACAGGAATAGTGAGTGGTGGTGGTCTGAGTGGGGGCTGTTTGAGGTGGGGTGGCCCAGGAAGGCCTCTCTGATAAGCCAGAACTCTGAGAGAAGGGAGGCCTAGCCCACTGTTTGTTTTGATCGGTGCTTACATTTTTGTCTTCCTCAGCCTTGCCCTTATTCATTGGGATTCCTGCTCACCTCCTGATTTTTTTTTTAATTGACGTTAATAATTGAGAAATTACCCTGGAAGATTTTGTGGCATAATACTTCCCTGGACGCCTCACTAAAATGACTTCCCTTGTTGTTAGTGTTGTGTGTCTCTAAGAATGCATCCTATCCGCCCAGGACGGGGCTTCATTCCTGGCTGCCCTGGTCTCACGAACCAGCGTGACCTGGGGAGGCAAAGTCAGCCTTCCTTACAGGGCATTGTAAAGTGGGGACTGGAAGGGCTCCCATCCTAGAAGGTTGTCACTGTGTTGGTCACTGGCATGTGGTGAGCACAGGGTCACTGTTGTTGTCATTGGTGGTTGTGCTAGTGGCATGTTGAATGTGGTTTCCTTTGTTGATGTGCTAAACCGTAGTGTGAGGTTTGGGAGGCCACTGCAAAGATATTCTCAACTCTGACCAAAGGCTACATGCAAAACGAATGTAAATGCTTCGTGTGATTTGTGTGATGTAGATTAAATTTAAATTTATTTTGATTGATTGATTTTAGAGAGAAAGGAAAAGGGAGAAAGAGACACATTGATTTGTTGTTCTACTTATTTATTCATTCATTGATTGATTCTTGTATGTGCCCTGGCCGGGGATCGAACCTGCAACCTTGGCATATAGGGATGACACTTTAACCAACCGAGTTACCCGGTCAGGGCCCTAATATGCATTAAATTTAATTGTAATGTGAAAATGTCCAATGTTTTAGACTTAACTGTAAGTAAGCCATTAACAAGAATTTCAAAGTCTTTCTGTTTCTCTTTATACGTAGTGCTTCTCAACCTTCTGGCCCTTTAAATACAGTTCCTCATGTTGTGACCCAACCATAAAATTATTTTCGTTGCTACTTCATAACTGTAATGTTGCTACTGTTATGAATCGTAATGTAAATATCTGATATGCAGGATGGTCTTAGGCGACCCCTGTGAAAGGGTCGTTCGACCGCCAAAGGGGTCGCGACCCATAGGTTGAGAACCGCTGCTTTATGGCCTAAAAGTAGTAGTGGCTGACATGGACTGAAATATCTTTTATATCTCCCTAGGTTTCCACTTTCAATACTGAATTAATATTAGCTTTTAGTAACCATGCTGTGGAACAGACAGCTTATTGTAGGGAAAAAAAATGGACATGACCATGACAGCTGATGTGTGTGTTTTTGCCTTTTAGAATCAAAGGAGTCTAATAAATGTTCAGGGGAGTCATTGTAGAGTAAACAGGATTAAAATGATATGTGGACTGAAGCAAGAGTCTTAAGTAACTAATAATATGTCTGTTTCCACGTCTTTTTTAAAAATCATGATGTCAAATGTTGAAGTCAAAATAAAACCCTTAAATACCTCCAGACACAGATGGTACAGTAGGTCATACATTATAAAGGCGTTTTCCTGCCAGCCTTCCTCCCTCTTCCCCAAACTGGGGCTTCTATTTCACATTCTTGCCAAAAATATTCAGCTGAACCGTTAGAGTAATCTGCCTGACACCCCGAACAGCAAGAGGGGGGATAAAGTTGTGTCTGGCTGTGTGACAGTGTGTTTGGGTCTATTTCCAGTCACACCGATGCTCCACACGTCTCTGCTTAGATCTGACCCTGCACAGGAACGCCTAATTAATCAGCTAAAATGCACACGCACCACAGCATTGGTGAACAAACAGTATAAATATATTTAATAATACTTATTGGGTCATAGTGGCAGCTCCCTCGCAGAACGCACAAGAACAGCTTCAAACTATTTCTGTAATCCACATCACGTTTGTATTTTAGACGTTTTGCTTTTAAACTTCCAATGAAGAAGGAATTCGGTCAGGAACTCAACCCAGGGTGTTAAATATTTGTTATCTGGTGTTTGTTATATGAACTGAAAATGAGAGCAGTTTGATCTCTGGTCTAGAGAGAGTGTCAGTACCTGCAAGCTGTGAAGATTAAAGGTGTGTCAAAATGCACTGTGGCTGACTGTGCACACCATATAATAGAGAGTGTTGCTCACACACAACGTTTCATGCCTTTCTCTACCAAAAGGCATAGTGGAGTATAGGAAGGTATTCATTTCAGACTTTGTCTTCCAAATGAAATGATAGGGTATTTGGGTTTGACATCTACCAAAAGGATCATATAAATGATTATGTATGTTATGTCAACCTAATACTTGAGTGCGAAGGAGCTGTTGAGTTTGGGCTCCAAAGCCAGACATTCTGGGATCAAATTCTTTCTCTGCCACTAGGACAACTTGTCTTCATTCCCTCACAGGGTTGAAATGAAGATTTAATGAGTTAATAAGAGTAAAGCATTTGGAACAGCCTGCAGCACTGAGTATATAAATGCTCAATATATGCTGGCTGTCGTTGCAGTTACTATTTTTAGTACTTCCAGAAATGGAAATGTGGACATAGAACAAATTGCCAAACAGAAATTGTGCAAATGATCTTTTGTTTTTAATCCAAATTTTCATCTTCATCATTCTGGCTGGCCATTGCCTTCGTCCCCCAATTATATTATGCCTCCCCAACTAACAATTTTATCAAAATAAAAAAATATATATAGAAAAAAATGGGAAAATACCAAGTAGGAAGAATAAATTTTCAGTTCAGCCTCATTCAGAATCTGTGTGAAAGCCCAAAACGAAGCCAAAATTAAATTAAGTATATTAGTGTCCAGTCTAGGAAATTCTCTTAAACTTGCCTAGGGTTGAAGATTTGAGGGTATAACTTGTTGTATGCACAAGAGCATTCTTTTTAGCAGCATTATTATGCCTAAACTATCATTTTCTTAAAATTATAACAAGTATATGCTCATAACAAATAGCGGTTCAGAAGGCCATAAATAAAGAATGACAGCCTCTCCCTCACGCCCCCAGGGGGTAACCTCGTGTGTGCTTGGTGTACACAAGTGTGTATGTGAGTGGGGCTGTATTTTGGATGCATACTTTTTTAAACAAAAGTTGAATCATACATATTCTATGCATTTGTCACGTAAAAGATCACAAACATTTTTCCTGAATTTGGTGCTGACCAAAGATGTTCTATAAAACATCTTTTTATAGACATGTTTTATAAAACATGTTTTTCATTCCTAGCAATTGAACTTCCATGTATTATTTCTATAGGTAGATAAGTAGGTTGTAATTAAGAATTTAAGAAGAAATAAGTTTCTGTTATCAAAGAAACCTTAGGAAAAGAATGCTTATGCTTCCTGTAAATCAATTGGATTGTTTTGGTTTGAGGAGTGGGTTAATATTTCTTTTCATTTTTTTCTTTCTCTCTGGAAGAGGAAACAGGAGAGAAAATTCTAGACAAATGACGTGCAGTTACAAATACTCTAAATATATTATAGCTGTCTCTGAGGAAACACAAACAAAACTATCTATAATGGTGGAACTGAACTGCCTGCCACATGAGTTATAGAAAATTCATCTCTCATACTCAAACAAAAGAACTGTGTTTTAAATCAGCTTCCACATTTGCTCTGTTCATTATCTCAAGTTTGTTAAAAAGTTTATGAACTTGAAGTCATTCCCATAATTGTGAAAGCAGTTTTGTAGACAGAGAGATGTGAGCCAAAGCAAAGCAGGGAAATAAATTGTTACAAAATACCATTTCTAGTTAGTTTTCTCCTAGTTCAAATAATTACCAGTTACTTGTCCTGGTACCTATTTTTTTAAAATAATAATTGTCTTTTAATTAGTGCTACAATAGCATCAGAATAAGCCAAACAAAATATTGTTGGCACCCTGCAGTATATGTATACTGGCATGAGGTAGTTAGCTGACTTCTGGTACCGGCTGTACAGGAACTTGGAGAATCACTGTAGAAAGGGAGAGACTGGGCTTCCATGTCCTTCTGTGTCATGAGAAGGATGCATTAGATTTTTCATGCAAGGGGCTCTTTCAGCAGAATTTTTTTTTAAATATATTTTTTATTGATTAAGATATTACATATGTGTCCTTATCCCCACGTTATCCCCTACCCACCCCACCCCCACCCCCGCTCATGCCCTCACCCCCACCCCCACCCCCGTTGTCCGTGTCTATTGGTTGGGCCTATATGCTTGCATATAAGTCCTTTGGTTGATCTCTCGCCCTTACCCCCACCCTCCCCTATCTTCCCTCCAAGGCCCGACAATCCAATCAGTGCCTTTCCGTCTCTGGATCAGTCCTTGTTCATCAGTTTATGTTGTTCATTATATTCCACAAATGAGTGTGATCATGTGGTATTTATCCTTCTCTGACTGGCTTATATAGCTAAGATTTGGAAACAGCCTAAGTGCTCATCAACAGATGAATGGATTAGAAAACTGTGGTACATCTACACCATGGAATACTACGCTGCTGTAAAAAAGAAGGAACTCTTACCATTTGCCACAGCATGGATGGAACTGGAGAGCATTATGCTAAATGAAATAAGCCAGTCAGCAGAATCTTTATGCGAAACTAGCTCTTCACCAGACTGCCTATCAGATTCAGCTGGGGAACTTTTCCAAAATTCATGGGTTTCCTGCTGTCATCCACCACCACCATCACCAACCCTATAGGCACACCCAGGCCCTATTTCAGGGAAATATTGTTGGAATAAACAGCCTTAGAGTGAGGCTTCTTAACCTGGGGTCCATAGCTTCATGAACATTTTTGTGTTTGGAATTTTTATGAAGAAAGTGCATAATTTTCATCAGAGTCTCAAAGGGGATAGTGACCCTCAGAAGGATTGAAATTTTAGATCGGTTTCAAACCTTGGGGAAAAGTACTCCAGTCCTGAGAAAAATCCTTTACAGAGTTTAAAATCTGTTCACCCTGTTGGTGAGCCCTTTAGTTGACACATTTCAAAATCTTCCTCTTAAAAAAAAAATTATATATGTATATGTGTATACATATATATATATATATATTTTTTTTTTTCAGAGAAGAAGGGAGGAAGGGAGAGAGGGAGGGATGGAAAGATGAGAGAGAATCATTGATGGGCTGCCTCCTGCACGCCCCTTACTGAGGACGGAGCCTGCAACCCCGGGCCTGAGGGGGAATCAAACCGTGACCTCCTGGTTTCTAAACTGATGCTTTATCGTGTTCAGTGGGTACTAGTGAAATGCACGTGCAGCCTGGGGAAAAGATGCAGGTTTACTTTGACGCCTATACTGTGAATGAATCCTAAAATGTGCAGTTCATTTCTGGCCAAAGCACAGAGATTAGTGGTTTGTGAGAACAAAATGGCTTTGAATCCCTGACGTCCATTCATAAATGACAAAGGGGATTGTTGAGTGAGGATGATGGCTACCGCTGTTTATTCTTCTTCTAAACAGCAAGTTACTCATATCTCAATAAAGATGTCCCAAGTCTGCTCTGTACCCTTCTCCTTTGGGGTCAATTGATAATTATGCAGTCAGCGTCGACTATATGCAAAGTGTGGCACTGCAACAAAGAGAGCAAGTGGTCCCATACCTTGAAGGACTTGGGAAGCCAAGACATATAGCAGAAATATGAATGATTACCTCTGGTGGTATATGTTAGCCCCTAAATAGTGTGCACGTACACAGCGCTGGAATTGTTCAGCTGGCATCCAGCTCTCTGAGGCAAGGGAGGGGACGAGCTTAGGGAGCAGAGGAGGACCTTAGCTGTATCTGAGGAACAGAGCACATCTGCTCAACCCAACTTCAGTTACTGCAGCTTGTCAGTGTGGGTTTTCTGGGTTGCCTTGGGTTGTGTGTAATTAGATGTGGGTGGGGTTGTGGTGAGGAAGAATCTGATTCTTAATCTACTCTAACGTTTTAATTTCTGAGTACCCACTTTTAGATACATTCATAACAGCTGTCTGGCATTTTCTCAAGAAAATATTAAAGTGGCCCTAGAAATTATTAAACTGCAGCTCTGGCCATGTAAGTTTTCATCTCCAGTTCGAGTTGACTATGTTGGTGACCACCTGTAGTAGCATTCAGGTAGTGCTTGAGAGGTGATCCTGGAAACAGAAAGGGATTGTCTCTTCTCCACCAAAGCTACATACTCCCCCCCCCCCCAAAAAAAAAGTCATAAAAGGTACCCAAAATAAGTGATCCTTCATAAATAATCTCTGTCTATTCCCCAAACCCACATGTGGGCTGACAAGGGTGAATTCATGTTCAAGCTCTTTTCTTCTTGGAAAAACTAGAAGTACTATTTCAAATTCCTCTGAATTCTTATACTTTGTGAAAATACCTAAATCATTGAGTGGCCTCTGTAATGATTCAGAAATTTCAGTCCTACCTCTTCTTGACAAGTAAGCTAAATGTTCTTTAAAAATCATATCACAGTGTCTAGCTCAAAATTGGCACCGTAACATGGTTAATTTTCCTTAGCTGTGTTTTCAGAAAGCACTCGACATTGAAAATAAAAATATGAGTTAGCATGCCAGAAGAGCTGGAATGTGTGAACAGAGCAACTTTTAAAATCTATTTTAGTAAATTTTTAAAAATCAACAGATCTAGAAACAAAACACTGCTCTTTACTAGCATTAATACCCATTCTGGGTGAATAAACATCTCAGAGGAAACTGGAGAAGGTGATCTCTTTAAAACTCCTCCAGTTCTATTTTTCATTGAATTATTTTTCTTCCAAATAAGTTTGCTTTTAACATTTCTAAAAAAAGTAAAAAAAAAAAAAAAATGTTTTCAGGTTACTTATTTTTCATTATAGTTTGCCTGAGCTAGTATAACTATCCATACATTCATCACTAAGTATACTTGAGAATACGAATTAATGTTTCAAAGTGGTTCTTATTTTCAAGAAGAAAATCACATTTTCTATCACTTGCTCTCTTAGTCATTACATCTGGTCAAGTCATAAAATGAGGCTAGTGCTTTATTGGCCTTTGTGGCAATTTTGAGTTCATGATCAAAGTTGCCCACTCCCCAGCTCACTCACTTCCCGGGTGAAAACCATTGCCACTTGGTGGGAGTTTGGAGCATCTAGGCCAGAATTCTGAGGGTGCTTCGTGTTACTTCTGTTGTTTTGCCCGTATTGTTTGGTCGTATTTACTGCTTGTCATGGGTTCCTACCATTAGGGGTCCAGGCCTGTTAATAACTAAATTACCAGTAATTCCTAAGAATTCACATGATCCCAGTTGATGGATTGAAACCAGATGGAAGTCTAAACTCTTGTTTTTAGCAGCCGAGTTGTGTTTTTATACTGGCTAATTTAATCCAGTGCTTCTCAGTCCTGGGTGCTCATTAGAATCACTTGGGGAGCTGTTAAAAAACAAACTAACTAATATTTAGGCCCACCTGCAGATAGTTCATTACATCTGTATTTTTAAAGGTGCCACCTCCAACTCAGGTGATTTTGAAAGGCGGCTGAGGTTGAGGCCATTGAATTTTCTTGGCCGCTTTATTTCTGGCTTTCTTGGCTGCACTTTCCCTGTGTTTTACTTAAACACATCAGTCATCTGTCACAGTCTCATGCTAGTGCACGTGTGATCTTAGTGTGCCCTATAACTACAATGGGTCTTATGAGTCCAGACTGCTGTTTGTGGACCATTTAAGATCAGTCAGAGTTTCAGTACCATCTGAGAAACATTTTCTGTCAATAAGGTTATAAATTCCCTCTGATTTCAGTGAATGGGAATTGGTTTAATATTTAATGTTGTTCTTTGCCTTTGCTAGTCAGCCTATACAGAATCCTCGTGACTTTCAGTTGAATTACATAGGCACTTACCAAAGGCTTTCTATTGTCCGGTGCTATTTTAAGCACTGAAGAGCACACCAGATATGAACATGGCACGAAGAGACTCAAGCTTACATTCTCAAGGAGGAGACTCACATGAAACAGAGAAAACGGAGGGCAGGATATATTTTGGTCAGGACAAGGAGGGGAGAAAAGAGGTGTCAGTGGAATCGTGTCATAGGAAAAAACTATAGAGGAGAGAGAATTGGGGCCAAGTCTTGGTTAGAGTGTGGGTAGAATTTAACTGGCAAAGGCAGCCGAAATTGCAGGCCTGTAGAACAATCTAGTAGAGAAGGTCACTGAAGTGGGAGTAATTAAGTCACTAGACCACTCTGAATGAGTAGGCGGTAGTAGCTGAGCAGGAAAAAAATCCCACAGGCAAGAAGAATCTATCCACACTCATCAAGAAGTATCCTCCAGTGCCTGCTTGAGCAGTTGGGCCTTGATTGGAAAAGGCTTAGAAAGCCCTAGTTTACAAAGGTAAGCTGTGTAGAGAAGCGTTGCCTTGGCTAGGGAGATTATCTGGAAGGAAGGGGAGTTGTGGGTTTACTGGGTGGTTAGAAGTGTTCTGTGTCTTAATTTGGGGGGAGGTTACACAGACATTTACCAAAACTCACCAACTCTACACTTAAAGTTTTTTCATTCTATTGTATATAAATTATACTTCCATTTTAAAACATTTTTAAAAGCTGTATTTAAAAAGAAAGAGAACCTATGGATTAAAATGCTTAAAAACCATAGCAGCCAATGGATGTATAGGACTGGGATTCTGATTTAAACACTATTAAAATTTATAAGAGACCATTGGACAGATTTGAATACTGACCAGATAATGTGGTAATTTTAAGAAATTATCCTTTTTTTTTTTAGGTTTGATAGTTTTAGCATTATAATTATTTTGAGAGCTCTTTGTTTTAGGAATATATACTAAAATATTTATGGATGCAAGTGATAGGATCTCTAGCTCTTGCTTCAGAATAATTCTGAGTGGGTGGAGGAAGTAAAGATGAGACCAGATAGCTCTGATCATTGTTGAAGCTGGTGATGTGAACACAGGGATTTCTTTTTTTATAAATAATTTTTTTATTTTTCAATTGCAGTTGATGTACAATATTATATTAGTTTTAGATGTACAAACCAGTGATTAGACATTTATTATGTATCTTATGAAGTGATCACCCTCAATAAATCTAGTTCCCATCTAACACCATACATAGTTATTACAGTATTATTAACTATATTCCCTACACTCTACTTTACATCCCCATAACTATGCTGTAACTCCCAGTTTGTACTTCTTAATCCCTTCACTTTTTCACCTAGCCCCACCCAACCCCTCTCCCATCTGGGAAATGACAATATGTTCTCCATATCTACCCTATGAGCCTGTTACTGTTCTGCTTATATACTTTGTTTAGATTCCATATATAAGTGAAATCATATGGCATTTGTCTTTCTTTGTCTGCACAGTACAATGCCCTCTAGGTTTATTCATGTTGATGCAAATGGCAAGATTTCTTTTTTTTTTTTTTTTATGGCTGAGTCCTATTTCATTGAATATATGCACAACTTCTTTATCCATTCATCTTTTTTTTTTTTAATATTTTATTGATTTTTTACAGAGAGGAAGGGAGAGAGATAGAGAGCCAGAAACATCGATGAGAGAGAAACATCGATCAGCTGCCTCCTGCACATCTCCCACTGGGGATGTGCCTGCAACCCAGGTACATGCCCTTGACCGGAATCGAACCTGGGACCCTTCAGTCCGCAGGCCGACGCTCCATCCACTGAGCCAAACCGGCCTCGGCATCCATTCATCTTTTGATAGGCTGCTTCCCTATCATGGCTATTGTAAATAATGCTTCAGAGAACATATAGATGTCTTTTCGATTTAGTGTTTGGGGATTCTTTGGATAAATACCCAGCAGTGGACTTGCTGGGTCCTTTGTTGTCTCTTGTTATAGCCTTTGTTTTAAAGTATGTTTTGTCTGGTATAAGTATTGCTACCTCAGCTTTCGTTTGTTTGTATCCATTTTCATGAAATATCTTGTTCCATCCCTTTAATTTCAGTTTTTATGCGTCTTGTCTTTCGTTCTGAAGTGGGTCTCTTGTAGGCAGCATATGTAAGGATCTTGTTTTGTTATCCATTCAGCCACCATATATCTTTTGATTGGAGCATTTAATCCATTTGCATTTAAAGTAATTGTTGATAGGTTTTTATTGTCATTTTATTCATATTTTTATCCTTTTTTTTTTCTTCCTCTTATAGAAGACCCTTTAATATTTCATGTAATATTAGTTTGGTAGTGGTGAACTCCTTTACCTTTTTCTTGTCTGAGCAGCTCTTTATCTGTCCTTTGATTCTAAATGATAGCTTTGCTGGGTAGAGTAATTTTGGTTTTAGGTCCTTGCTTTTCATCACTTTAAATATTTCGTGCTAATCCCCTCTGGCCTGTAAAGTTGCTGTTGAGGAATCAGCTAACAGTCTTATGGGAGCTGTCTTGTAAGTAACTAACTGCTTTTCTCTTGCTGCTTTTAAGACTCTCTTTGTCTTTAATCTTTGGCATTCTAATTATGATGTGACCTGGTGTGGGCCTGTTTGGGTTTATCTTGTTTTGAACCCTCTGTGCTTCCTGGACTTATATGTCTGTTTCCTTCACCAGGTTAGGGAAATTTTCCATCTTTTTTTTTTTTTTAAATAGGTTTTCAGTTCCTTACTCTCTCTCTTCTCCTCCTGGCACCCCCATGATGTGAATGTTTGAAGTTGTCCCCAGAGGCTCCTTACATTGTTCCCTTTTTGGGGGGGTAGGGGGAAGGTGTTTGTTTTTAATATTTTTATTGATTTTTAAACAGAGGGGAAGGGAGAGGGAGAGAGAAAGAGAAACATCGATGTGAGAGCAGAACATCGATCTGCTATCTCCTGCATGCTCTCTACCAGGGATCAAGCCAGCATCCTGGACATGTGCCCTGACTGGGAATTGAACCAGCAACATTTTGGTACACAGGACGATGACTAACCAACTGAGCCACACTGGCCAGGGCCTCTTTTTGGAGGGGATTCTTTTTTCTTTTTGCTGCTCTGATTGGGGTTTTCCGATTCTTTGGCTTCCAAATTGCTGATTTGATCCTCTCTTTCATCTACTCTACTGTTGATTTCAGCTTAGTGTATCCTTCGTTTCTGACTGATTCTTTTTTTATGTTTTCTACCTCCATTATTATGTTAACTCTTTGTTGAGGTTCTCGCCAAGTTCATCTATTCTTCCTCTAAGTTCATTGAACATCCTTATAACCAGTGTTTTGAACTCTGCATCTGGTAGATTGCTTCTCTCCATTTTATGTATTTCTTTTCTGGAGTTTTTCCCCTCTTCTTTCATTTGGGACATGTTTCTTTGTCTCTCATTATGGCTGTCTTGTTGTGTTTGTTTCTATGTATTAGATAGAGCTGCTATGTCTTCCAATCTTGGTAAAGTGGCCTATGGGCTCTGTAGGTATCCTGTATGCCCAATGGTGTAGCCTTCTTGGTCACCCAAGGTAGGTATTCCACTTGTGCTCCCAAGCCCGCCCCCCCCCCCCCCCATGTGGGCTTTATGCATACTCCTGTTGTAGTTGAGCCTTGATTGCTGCTGGCATGCCAAGAGAAGGGCTCACTTCAGCAGAGCTCTGATTCCCAATGAGTCCTCCCATTTGGAGTCTGCCCCTTGAATGTGTCGCTCATGGAGGTGGTTGGGTGGTACTTCAGCATGGTCTGAAGCTGTCCACCAGGTGTGCTGGCTCTGGTCTCCCGAGAGGTGCCAGGCCAAGGTCAGCCGCTTCCTGTGCCCTGCCTGGAGCCACCTGGCATGAGCTACAAAGCGATCTGCAGATGGCTGCTACATGTGCTGGGATTGGAGGTGCCCAGGTAAGGCCAAACTATGAACTGAGGCTGGCTGCCAGCATGCCGGGTGTGGGCTGTTTAGCAAGAGTTTGGGGGCACTCCAAAGCCAGATGCTGCTTATTTGGGGTTTGTGAACCTTTGAGAGATTTTAAGAAAGTCTGTAGCATGTGAACTGAGACAGGCCATTTGTATGGAAAAGCCACTGGAATTGGCTTGGTGGGCCCGCAAGTTGGATGGAGCATGGTCTCACCAGGACAGGGGTAACAGTGTTAGGCAGGTTAATAGAGAGACACTCAGACGTGGTGCCCTCCTGCCAGCTGTAGGGGGAGGGCTCAGCAAAGGAACAGTGGCTTCTGCCAGGAGTTCTGTCTGGAAAAAAGCTGCCCTTCCAACCCTCCCCCCAGACAGTCCAGTTTCTCCCTAGATGTTTCTGGCACCTTTCCAGCTGCTGCCCCAGTGCTGCATGAACATGGGGATTTCTTGTACCATCTACTTTTATGTTTAAGATTTCAATAATAATAATAATGATAAATGTATTTGCATGTTAAAAATCATTGTTCTTGATTATGAAAATGCTTATTGAAGGTGTTTCTTTAGGAAGAGTGTTCTGGCCCTGAGGGTTTACTATGGAGACTTTAGAGGTTACTGTAGTAATTTCAAAGTAATGATGAATGTACTTGGAGGAGGAATGAAGATAAATGATGATAAATCCCCTGTTTTGTTTATTTGCTTAAAATAAGTCAAAGGCATTTTAGACATCTTATATTTGCTGCAGGGAGACACATCAGGTTATGGGGCATTAAATAACATTTGGAGAGCTGCATTCAGTATTGTATGTGTGTGCTGAGGAGGGAGGTGGGTTTGTAAAGGAATTACCAGGAGGTACCTTCAGAGCTAGAGGAGGGAACATTGTGTTGTTGATTAGTGGACAAAGTGCTGTTCACAGAATTACAAAAGGTGACTTCAAGTCACTGAACCTCCCTGGCCTTCAGAATTCATAATCTCTCACACTGAACATTTTTCCTCCCTCTACCCCTTTTTTTTAATTACAGTATTGTTTTAAACTAGTAGTTTCCAAAGTGGGGCATCTGCATCAAAATCTCTTGTGAATGTGTCAGTGTGTGTGTGTGTGTGTGTGAGGGGGGTAGGGGGTGGTCAGAAATGCCCAGATCTATAGAATGATTTTCTGGCAGCAAGTGCCTGGGAATCAGCATTTAACAAATACCCCAGATGAACCTATGAACAATGGAGTTTGACAAGAACGGATTTATAGGCTATCATGGTTCTTTTTCTTCTGATTGCATCAAAATGCAATCAGTACTTAAATTTCTTCTAAGAATCTACGGTAAGGGATTTCAAAGCTTTTCTTTTCAAGAATGTTGTGATCAAATTCTTATCATGTGACGTTATTGTGCGTAGATTTCAATTTTGTGGTTGTACTAGTAGCTTATGTTTGTAATGCATAATTGAGAAAATAGAGACACAAAGAAGAAAAGATTATAAAAACCCATAATTCTTTAGCCTTACAAAAACAGTGTTAAATAGGTTTGTTGCATATCCTTCCAGACTTTTTCTAATATGTATTCATATAAATATAATTATTTACCAAAATAGCCTATTTTATTAAATTTTTATTAGTTTTATTCTCATGTAATCTTAATCTTTATAGCCTATTTTTAAAACTCATTAACACATTATGCTCATCTTTCTATGTTAATAAATGTCCACCTACATCAACATTTTGAATGGCTGCATGACATTTCTTTGTATAAATGTACCAGACTTATCGCATCTGTTTCTTACTGGCGCTCTGTGATATTCACCTCTTTTTATTGTTTTCCCCATGGAAATTGGGACTATCCTATTTTTTTTGTACATCTTCAGTATAAAGTTTCTAGAAATGAAATTGCTAAGTCATTTGATAAAAGTGCACAGTGAATCAATGTTCACTGTAGGAAAAATAATGACACAGGGAAAAGTTAAAATCATCATAGCTTTCAGATAACTTTTCTGTTTTTGTGTGAAAATATATTAACATGTTTTAATAGGATTATACCATACATAGAATTTTAATATCTGCTTTTCTCATTTAACCATATATTGTAAATATTTTCCCATGTTAGCCATATTGAAAATTCTGTGATGTACCTATATATATTAATTGCATAATACTTCATCCAATTTTTCTGCTTCAGTCAGAAAAAAATATTAAGTACCTAACATACACAAAAGCAATCTGGTAGATGTGGTGAGAGAAACAAAGTTGATTAGAATTGTTTGGTGTCCTTAAAATATTTACAGACTAGAGGGGAGTCTAACTCGGTCACACAAATCACCCAGTACCTTGTGTTATAGATCCTGTAAGAGGGTATGAAGGATGGGCTGTGAGAGTTCAGAGAAAGACAAGTTATTTTTCTTTAGGGAGGTGAGGGAAGGCTCAGAAGAGGACATGATGCCGGGGGGGGGGGGGCTTGACCATGTGGAGGTGGGGAAGAGGAGCATGCCAGGTGGAAGAAGAGCCTATCGGAAGTAGTTCCATCTATTGGGATGCAGTTCCCATCCCAGAAAGGACCACAGGTATAGAGGGAAGTAAACTTGGAGAGGAACCTTGGTGCCAGGTTGCAGATGATCTAGAATATCTGGCTCTGTGTTTCCTGAGTGATGGGGAACTTTTTAGGTTTCGTTTTAGCTGAGGTAACGATGGGATTTGAGCTGAGCGGGAGTGTTGCTCTCAGCGGCATGCGGGAGGGGGCGGGGGGGGGGGAGGAAGTGGGCCTGTCAGGATGCTATGCCGGTGGCCCAGCATAAGGCTAGGTGTAGCAGCCCGAGCAGAGAGAATGACAAGCTTCGGATACACTAATAAAGGAAAAGATTTAGAGTCAAGAAGGCCTTGGGGGTTTGCGTGTGGGTGGCTTGGATATAGTTCCACTTATGCAAAAAGAAATTGCGGGGGGAGGGGTGGTGGGAGGGGGCGGGGGGTGGTGCACTTAAGAAAATGATGAGTTGCAAGAATCTTTTTATTTTTCAACCGTTTAGCCCATTTTGTTTGGTTCCAGCATTACACACTTCTCTACCCTTCTCCTTCCTGACAGGAAGTAATTTGGAATACACCTGTAGGTGTGGAGGCCTACAGTCAGGAGGACCGTTAAATACGCAGACATCCCGACATGGACGGGAGGTGGGGTTCACAGAAGGAGAGCCCGTCTGCAGCCAGGACACCTTCCCCGCTCAGGAAAACACGCTGTCTGCAGTGAACCTGACAGATGACCAGATAGCTGCTGGCCTCTACGGTAACCTTCCTCCCGCCCAGTCCTTCCCAGCATCAGCATTCCAGGCCGGCGGCGCCCGCGTTCCAACCTGGTGTCCCTGTGCCTTATAAACTCACCTGGAGGCAGACCTAGCAGAGCTTTAGGATTACTAAAGAAAGAGCTCTGTGGTCCCTTTAAGAAAACTCACCTGATGTTATGAAGTAGAAAATATTTTAAACAGTGTTTCACTCTTTCACAGTCTGGAAGGCATATATTTTCCCCAGGTTATTTCAGCTGAAGAAAAGTTATAATAATAACCCTTATTTTAGTGCCGAAGTGGTTTTTGAAGATCAAATGAGACACGACATCACTTTATAAACAGTGAAGTCTGATACACACGCTAGTTGTCGCTGCTTTTGTTATGTCTGGAAGTACTAATGGTTTTTCTTTTCCATAAAGAACATTATTAAATGGAACTTTGAATTTTTTTTTGCATGCACACAGTTTTCCAATGAGTTGTGCAGGCTTCTCATATATAGATGCCAAGGTCTGTATTTACATGAATGAGGGGGGAAAAACTAAGTGTATGTGAAGAAAGATTACCTATTCACTGAACTTGTATGGGTATGAGTTACGTAAATTTTTATCGCCTTGATTTATGTTTTCACAGTATGTGCAAGTAATGAAAGTACGCTGAAGTCCATCATGAAGAAGAAAGATGGCAACAGAGATTCGAATGGAGCGAAAAAGAATCTCCAGTTTGTTGGCATTAATGGAGGGTAAGGAAAGATGGTGGTACCAGCATTTATACGTGGTCTTTCTGTCTCCTTTGCCTCCTGCCTACTCGAGTCATATCCAAAGGCGCCCAGCCTGGGATGCCGCCGCGTCTTGGTGATGGAAGACTCCCTCCTAAGAAGGGGGCACTCGGGCTTCTCTCCTCTCCCCCTCTTGCTATCTTTTTAGGATATGTCACTCTTGAAAGGAAACCTGATGAAGCTGAGCCATTTACATCTTCTCACCTTTGACCTGAAAAAAAAAAAGAATAGTCTTCAAACAAAAGTAGCAGGTTTCCTGCACTGTTGGACACCTTGTACTTACCCGTATCTGAACTCAGACACAAACAGAAAGAGACTGAGGGCGTCACTCCGTGGCCAGCGAGAGTTGCCCACTCCTTCAAAATGGGTGGTTTTCGCTTGGCGCTCCGTGTTTGCAGACAAAACTGTAGGGCCTCGCCCCCGAAGAGCAAACCAGTCCTGCTGTCAGTTCTTTGCTTTCTCAATAGAATGTTTACTAGTTGTTTGTTCCTTCTCTTCTAATTGGCACAAGTAAATAGCTAAGCCTCTTTGTCTTCCAACCATTAAATCAAATCAATCTATAGTGAAAGGATAGAAAAAATGAACAACTGCAGACCTAGTTCTTATATGATAAAGTTTCCTGAGATTTATACTAAGCAAGAGGTGCTCTCTATCTATAGTAACAAAAGTGTAATATGCAAATTAGACCGGACAGCGGAACGACCTTCCGGACAAAGCCAGGGCTGCGAGGGCCGAAGCCCCTTGCATGAATTTCGTGCATCGGGCCTCTGGTGTGTGTGTATGTGTGTATATATATATATAACATATTTTTCCTACAAGTGGTATACCAGTTGGTAATGCAGGTTATCCCTCTTAAGTCAGAACCTATTCAGAACTACCAGGCTTTTAAATAGACCTTACTTTGGACTGCTCAGTGTAGGGCAAGCATGTTAAATAAACGAGGCATGCGGCCCACCGGTTGCAAGTTTGACATGCTTGGTATAGGGTCTAAACACACTGGTGAGACTTCTGGAGTCAGTCCGCAGCGTTCCCTTCATAGACGTTTCTGTCACTGGGTCTTGATGGGCACACCTTGCATCTCCTGAACTCCCGATTGCCACCTAGGTATGAGACAACTTCAAGTGATGATTCCAGCTCAGAGGAAAGCTCTTCTTCCGAGTCAGAGGATGAGTGTGATGTCATTGAGTACCCTCCCGAGGAAGAGGAGGAGGACGAGGAGGACGAAGACACTCGGGGAACGGCGGCAGGGCACCATGCAGTTGATGTGGAAGGTTGCAGGTCCGCCAGGGTGGAAGATGAAATGCAGGTTCAAGAATGTGAACCTGAGAAGGTGGAAATCAGAGAGAGGTGTGGTACATTCCCCTCCCCTCCCTTCACCCCTCCCACGTTTAATGTACTTTGGCAATAGAGTTGGCCGTTTAGGAGATTTTGCAGTTGTATCCATTTGTTTATTAGTCTTTTCAATCTCCAAAGGAAAGCTAAACTTGATCTGTTCCTCAGAGATGCATACATCTTGTCGTGATATTGATAAGTACCAGTGTAGAAGAAGGTGATCACTCTCAGATCTCTTACAGTAGCAAAGAGAACGACTTGATGTTTTTGGTCACCTTTATTTCCTTCAACTTTAAGTATTTGTCATCTAATGGTGTACTTGGAGCCACCATCCACAGAGCTATTAGCGCCTCTAAGGTTTCCATTGTTTGAACAACTCGCCTTGTATTTAAAAGCATGTTAGAATGCTTTGTGTCAGCACATTTCTTTTAAGGTTTTAGATTTTACCATTAGTCATTTATCTTTTTTAAAAATATATATTTTATTGATTTTTTTACAGAAAGGAAGGGAGAGGGATAGAGAGTTAGAAACATCGATGAGAGAGAAACATCGATCAGCTGCCTCCTGCACACCTCCTACCCGGGATGTGCCCTCAACCAAGGTACATGCCCTTGACCGGAATCGAACCTGGGACCCCTCAGTCCGCAGGCCAACGCTCTATCCACTGAGCCAAACCGGTTATGGCTAGTCATTTATCCTGATACACTTCTCAGTACTGTTCTCACAGGAGCGTTGTGTGTGAGAGGGACAGTTTCTTGGCCTCAACCAAAGATCACATTTACTGTAAAGGTGATGTAACCGGTCACATGGCTATTTTTGGTTGTGCACTGAGTGATCGGGAACACTGCAAGAATGGTTTTTGGAAATATCATAAACAGCAGCTGAAATATCAAGTAAACACTGGTTGGCTGAAACATGCACACAAAATGTAGTAAATTTTAAAGACTTAGTAAATACAGCATCAGTGCCTATAAAACAAGAGAGAATGAACAGATGGAAATTTCAGTGTGGTTTTTCACTATGTGATGCAATAAATAGAACATTTTAGAAAGCTTGCCTTTTTTTAAATTTGGCAAGTGAAAGCTTAACTGTATTAAGACAAGGTAAGTACTTTTAGTTTATATGTCCAAGTATTTTCAAATGGCGCGATGTCTTGTCATCTGATTTTTTAACAGCTTTATTGAGATATAATGTATATATCATATGTCCTCTGATTTTTAAGTTTACACTTCACGTGGGTTCAACAAACACATCCTGGGTCACCAAATGTGAGTTCAGACGTGTGGTTTACTGGTCGGTGTAATGGGTATGTGGTAATTCAGGCCTCTTCAACCCCATAAGAATAAGAAATACTTTTAAGAACTCAGAACAAAAGGAGTGAAAAATATCCAAATGTTCTTCCACAGTAATGTCATACAATTCAAACTGATGAGGCCTAAAGCTACTCTCATGAAAAGCCATGCTCTCTGGTGATCTCTGGTTGGAGGCGTTAGCTCTGTATCATAGCATCAGCCCTTGGCCAGCTAGGGACGCCTGGACTACCTCCAGGGAAGCACCTTGTACCGAGCAGTGAGCTTGGCTCGGCGTGGGGCCTCTTGTCTGTTAAAGTGTTACAGAGTCTGAGATAAAAATGCCTTTCCTTTCATGGCCAATTGTGAGCTGCTTTCTTTTTATTTTTCCCCCCTTTCAGGTATGAATTAAGTGAAAAGATGTTGTCCGCATGCAACTTACTGAAAAATAACATAAATGACCCCAAAGCTTTGACCAGCAAGGATATGGTGAGTCTGATCTACAGTCACTGTCCCCAGTCTGTGCACAGTGCTGCGTGGACACGCTGGTCACGGCAGCTGTGGCCTGTCCCTGAGTTGTTGTTGTTGCCAGCATGCTTGCCTCCAGACTATCTCTAGCCTGTGTGGGCAGGGCGAGCATCCTGCTGCCCCGCTCCCTGGGTCACACTGTGAGCCGTTCCCGGAGGCCCAATCTCACATCTCCTCCTCGACCCTGTACTTTTCCCGGGGGCGGTGCATCTGTGAGGCATACTTGCACGTGGAAGGCAGGGCTGATTGCAGTCACTCGGCACCTTTCTGCGAGTTCTGCTTCTACTTACAAAACCTTGTGATCCAGGTAGCAGCATCCCAGATGTTTTTTTTTATGTTAGCATATGTGTGGGTTTGTTTTTTTTTGTTGTTTTTTTTTTAAAGAAAAAACCTATCTGGGCCAAGGTCAGCATTCCTTTCAATTATGAAACTGCATATTATGTTCCGGTGTGGAATGCAGGCTGCCACTATTTTTAAACTTAGAAATAACTGCACTGTCGTCATCCCACAGTCTGAGAGATTCAGAAGCAAACAGCAGAGAGGCTGATGGTTGCCGTAGTCAGCGCGAGTGGCAGATGTGGGACAGAGCCGCGTTCCCGTGGCAGTGGTGAATCCGACCCATTGCCAAGTCTGTCGCCCTCTCCTGCGTTGGTGAGGTCGATGTGTGGCTGCTTTCCTAGGTCAGACCAGCCCTCGTGTTGACAGCTCTGTTCAGTGTGCTGAGAAAATGTAGTTTTTTGTGTTGTTTTAGATAGTAATGCGCAGCTGAATCTTTGCATTTTAGCATTAGATTTAATAGGAAATTTTATGCTGGTTAACTTAAGTCAGCAGCTAGTGAGAGAGTTGATTTATAAGCCTCACAGCATTAGAGAGTTATGAAACCAAAATGTTTAGGGCTAGAAGGGATTTAAGGAATGATCTAACCCTGGAGAGGCAACTAGATTTCCTTCCTGTACAACAAGCACAATCTGAAGAACTGGTGGTGACTGTCACAGGCGTGAGAAGTGCATGGGCGTGTGCCTACGAGGCCTCTATTCTGGTTCATCCTGCTTTAACCAAAGCCCAAAAGATTATAAGTCTTGTCTAGAGTGGCAGCTACTAGTTAGTGCTGGGGCTAGATTATACCTGTCTTGAGTACTGGTTCATGTTTTTTTGTTTTGTTTTTTTAATAGGATATTGAAATATTTGTTTCTTTTTTTCTTTAATATATTTTATTGATTTTTTACAGAGGGGAAGGGAGAGGGACAGAGAGTTAGAAACATCGATGAGAGAGAAACATCGATCAGCTGCCTCATGCACACCCCCTACTGGGGATGTGCCTGCAACCAAGGTACATGCCCTTGACCAGAATCCAACCTGGGACCCTTCAGTCTGCAGTCTGACACTCTATCCACTGAGCCAAACCAGTTAGGGCTTTTGTTTTTATCCAAACTAAATCACATAACCTTAGTATATGGTATTTAAAAAAAAAAAAAAGGATGGTGTCTCATATTTGTGTATGCTGCTACGGAGACTTAAACTTCATCAGAGCCAGCCAAGTCCTGACATTCAGTCAGTGTCCTGAGAGGAGTGTGGCAGTGACGTTTACGGAAGGAAATACTCCATAAAATTCCTGGCCAAGGGGCGGACATTGACTACATGCTGGACTCTATCAGTGATGCACTAAATGCCGGTCTGAACCTTTGTCACAAATAGCGAAACCATGAAACATCACTACAGTGTTACTATTTCCCACTACATTTAAATTGAACTTAAAACTGGTGCTTTCAGGCCCCTGATTTTTTAGCCATAATATATTTTTTCTTTAATCTGGCTCAGCATACTAGGCCATGTGGTCTTCCGGGAAGTTTTCACATTTCTATGACCCCAGATTGCCAAGCATAGTGTCGGGCGCACATTCCGTGATCAGTACATTTTTGTTCATTGAATATTTCTTTAGTGCAAAAGTGTTTAAAGTATTGTGCTGTGAAAAGTAGTGGACATATGAATGGTCACAATGTCAGGGGCCATATAACCCTATAGGACACTGGATATTTAGCAGTAACAGAGCTAGGATAACCAGAGGACATAATTCCCCTTCCTTTCGTGTTATAATGCCAAGGAAATAGAAATCTGAATATGTAAAAGAGGGAGGGGGGGAGGGGAAGGAAAAAGCGGGAGCAGAAAAATAGAAAAAAAAATAGAATAATTCTTTCTTGGCCAGGACCCCTTTCAATGAGTGACCAAAAATGTGGTTGAATGGGCTAAAACTGAATCATCAGTGGCAAGAAGATAGAGGTGGAAGCTCTACAATCTCAACCTGCCTATAGAAAGAGGACTTCTTGGATTCTGTTTCTTTTGACATAGACTTTCCATCTTTCTTTGATATATTTTTAATCTTGTAAAGAGAAGCAAAGCACAGATGAATGGTACACTCGTATGAAAGAGGGCCCGTGAAAAAAGTGTAGTTATCCCTATCACCAGGACTGGCTGTGACCCGTCTACCTTGAACTTCATGCGGTGCAAGTTTGACCTGCTCATCCATGAAGAACATGTCATGTGTCCACACCCAAAGCGGGGAGGCGAGTGGGGCTGATGACCAAAAGCAGATGAACCTCCTGGGAAATGTAATTTGTCCCAGATCTGCTTTTTCCTCGCTTTCCGTGGCTGAACATGTCTTTAATATTGGCGTGGGGATTGAGCTGGCTACGTACTTATGGTCTCCCAGCCTCACGCTGTGGAGATGTTGAAGGAGCTGAGCAGCATAATTAAGTGTGGGTTAAGTAATTCCTTCTGTCCCAATTACTATGAAAGTCATTTGCACGGCCAGCATAACTGCATAATGTTCATAGTTCCGTAATAACTAGAGCCAGGCCTCAGAGTTTTACCTGTATTGCTTCAGTCATTCTCGCCACCAACACTGTGGAGGGGAGGTATGTTTATTGTTCCCATTTTGCAGACGAGGACACTGAGGCACAGGATGAGTGTCTTCCCCAGGGTCTTAAACAGCCCCTAAGGAGCAGAGCCAGAATGTGAACTCTTGTACAGGGCTCTGTGGCCTCTTAGAGAAGTCAGAATATGTTTGAGTTTAGAATCAGGAGGGATGACAATCCATGTGGAAGTTGAGGCCTCTCTTGGGGCTCTGGGTTTTGCTGCTGTTTCTACAGCCAGTGCTAACAGCATGGGCTTTGGCCATACAAGGCTGGTTCCTTGGGCTTCCAGCTGGGTCCCAGGGAGTCTATAAATAGAAGCACTAACGGCCTCGCCTGGTGTTTTGGCAGCGGTTCTGCCTGAACACCCTGCAGCACGAGTGGTTCCGCGTGTCCAGCCAGAAGTCGGCGGTCCCGGCCATGGTGGGGGACTACCTGGCGGCCTTCGCGGCCGTGTCCCCCGAGGTCCTGCGCCATGTCATCAACATGGCAGACGGCAACGGTAACACGGCCCTGCACTACAGCGTGTCGCACTCCAACTTCGAGATCGTCAAGCTGCTCCTGGACGCAGGTACGTGGCTGCGGGCTCCTCTCTAAGGGCGCCCGTCCAGGGTGCTTGGTCAGCGCCTCCATGCTGTGCCATCCTGCAATCCTCCCCATTGCTCCTCCACATGGTGAGGCAGGGAGCGCCTGACTCCGCGTGGGAGGCGTGGCGCGGAAACGAAACAGGGTGACGGACTCCAGATCGGTGTCGCGAGGAGGTTTGGAGGATATTCTTGCTGCAGTTCAGCTGCATGTGAGCGAGTGGTGAGCGAAGGGCATTCCTGGGCCGCCGTTCCCGCTGCTGGAGTCGTGCAAGGGTAGCCGGTTGGCTCCCAGGAGGCTGGGCTGCTCCCTCTGGCATTGCTCCACGACCTCCAGCCAACTGGCTCAGGGCGGTGTGTGGGGACCAAGCAAAGGCACTGTGATAGATTATGTAGAATCATCCGCGTTTCCGCCAAAATACACCCAGTTATTGGAAAATCAGCATAGAATGAAGGAAGTGTCACTCCTGAATCTGAACCATAGTCGTGAGAATTGTGGAGATTCTGGTTTATAACCGGAACTTGCCATCTCAAACTATTGCCAATGGATGTATTAAAGAGGAAGCGAGGGGGTGCTGCTACATAGAAGGGTCCCCTTTGAGAAATGCTGAGCTTTCAACTTATTCAAATGGAGCAGCCCAGAGGTGCATGTAGTTCCCAAAGCATTTTGATGTATCTGTTTGTTATTTATTTTATTGTTGACACTATTGCAGATTTCCCCCCATTTTGTCCCCTGCCCCCCACCCCCAGGCTCATTTTGATTTATTTTTGAAATCCCTATTTCCACTTCTGTGATGTGGCTGACAGAGTTCACAGTGCCTCGGTGTCGTTAATGGACACACAGTGTGGACAGCTGATTTAGAAAATGGCTGTAAAGTTGCCCGGTTTTCCTATGCTTCTGCTTGACCCAGCAGCCCAACTTTTTCTGCTCTGTTTTGTGGATGTTGGATTAATGCAGGGAAGAAACCAGGCAGATTTGTCCATTTTTCTCTTCTAAGCTTGCTTGTTCCCGGCATAGGGGCCACGTTAGGATACAACTGCTTCCGTGTTTCAGGGAGGAATTCCAAGCCGCCTTCCCTTCAGGCTTTCCAGACCGTAAACAGAGCTGGTGATACTGTCAGCCCTAGTTATTGTTTAAACAGAGAAGTGGACAATATCCAGGAAAGCAAAAAACAGGATTACTCCTGAAAGTGATGATTTAACCTAGCCGTGGATATTTTGTGTGGACAAGATATTTTGGTAAATTAAATGATTTTAGTTAATTCCATTGTTGGATGCCTTTGGTTAATCGCATATATATGTTTTTATTGATTTTAGAGAGAGAGGGAGGGAAAAGGATAGAATCATCGATCAGCTGCCTCCTGCAGGCCCCCTACTGGGGATGCAGCCTTCAACCTGGGCATGTGACCGGGAATCAAACCAGGGACCTCTGGGTTCATGGGTTGACGCTCAACCACTGAACCACACCGTGTGGCTGGGCTGGATTTAGTTTTCACTGATCACCATTATAGACAGAGATTGTGGCTCCGTAAAGTGTGTTTGAACTGAACGTCACAGATGCTGAGGAGCCTCGCAGAGCACGTCTGCTCACCTGCTTCTCCATCACACAGCCTTTTCCTTTCTTTCCTCCATTAAAAAATATGCACTATTGTAGATGCCAGATGTCCCTGGTGTACAGTTGTTTCAGAACTCGGGGAACCTTCTCATGGTACCTCCTCCCTGTGATGGAAACAGCCTACCATTTTAACTGCATTTGGTCACACACAAGTGTCTTTCCTGCATCCTCCATCCCTTTCATTTTATTAGTGCGGAAGGAATTTAAAAGGCCTGGAGGATAATGTCGCCCCAGAAGACCTCTTAGTAATTATAGAAATAGGAAAGGTCTGGTTTATAGGGTCTCTTAGTCCCTGGCAGTTTGGGACTTGACTGCATTTGCTCTCAGACCACAATTCCCGGAGTAGGTGTCCTGTGATTGAAATTATGCTTCTAAGGGCCTCACACACGTCTGATGAGTGAAGCCCGGGCCGCAGAATGAGTCGTGGTTTCATATTCAGATTCTGTGCACAAGCCTTTACAGATCCTTGTCAGTTGTAGCTCTCACTGCCTTCTTCACTCCACAGCAGTGATTTCCTAAACACAGATCAATGTCCAGTCGCCACATTATTGTTTATCCTTCACAGCAACCATTCCTTAGAATAACCTCCCAGACAGCCGCGCGATTCCAGTTCGGCCGCCAGTCGCAAACAAGACGTGTTCTGAAAGCTCATTGTAGCTCCTGGCCTCATGAAATAAAAATAATAATTTTTTTGTGTGACGTAAAAACACCCCTCGCATTTCCTTCCAAGTCACTCCTGTACTTGGACCTCCTGAGGCCATGTCATTGGGTTCTTCCAAACACCATGCCTTCAGTTCCTATTAGGAGATGAATTATCCCTAAACAAGACTCCTGTCGCTGCAGACGTGTGCAACGTGGATCACCAGAACAAGGCGGGCTACACCCCCATCATGCTGGCAGCCCTGGCCGCCGTGGAAGCGGAGAAGGACATGCGGGTGGTGGAAGAACTCTTTGGCTGTGGGGATGTGAACGCCAAAGCCAGCCAGGTGAGCGCACTTTCTTCCCAGGCTCGTTCGTGTCCGTGCTTGCTAGCACAGCTCTGACCTGCACGGCTTCCCACACCCCCTCCCACCACTGAGCACTCACTCACTGGCCCAGCCCCGAGTCCACGTGGCCACCTGGCAGCCCTAGACGACCCCTGGACAACCAAGCGCACAATGAAATACTGGCCTAAACTTCCCACTGGAAACTTCTCCGTCCTTTGCCTCTGTTTGGAGCCGTGTGCATGTAAACTGTAGGTCAGCCTGCGTATCGGTGACTGCGAGTCCCTGCATCGACCAGGTGACTAGTGTCTGCATGCCGGGTGCCCCTAGTTCAGATGTGTTCATAGTGGTTAACCATCTGCTGACTTTCCAGCTCCTGGATATAATGAGACAGAGCCTCCAAGCTAAAGGGAAAAACTGACTCGATACGTTATGATCTAACATATTAACTTAGCTCATCGCTCATGAGAAGCTGATTGCTCCATGCCTGCCTCCACCCGCATGCTCCCACGTCCATTTTTTCCCCTCTGTCACCACACTCCCTCCCCCCCCCCCCCCCCCCGCCATAGGCCACACCCTGCCAGCCCGGTATGCACTTCTGAAGTTCACTGCCATTTCTCTGCACAGGCAGGACAGACAGCCCTCATGCTGGCGGTCAGCCATGGGCGGATAGACATGGTGAAGGGCCTGCTGGCCTGTGGTGCTGACGTGAACATCCAGGACGACGAGGGTTCCACCGCCCTGATGTGTGCCAGCGAGCACGGGCACGTGGAGATCGTCAAGCTGCTGCTGGCCCAGCCCGGCTGCAACGGCCATCTGGAGGACAACGTGAGCATCTCCCTGGGGCCCGGGGCCCACAAGGCCACGGGGGGGGCGGGGGGGGGGGGCAGGCAGGGGAGCTCTGTGAGTGCTGCTTGGCCGGGGGCAGAAAACAAATCCTCCTTGATTCTCCTTGAGGATTTGTGTTGCCACCCAGGCCACCTCGCTTCATGGCCCAGCTTGGCAGCATTTATTGTGTGCCAACTAATACTCCATTAACTAAAGCCAAAGGCCGAGTGGTAAATGGACCTCACCCCCAAATTTACTAAAGGAAGGAGGTGCTGGGCAGGCACGAGAACCAGCCTATTAAAGGGGAATGAACAGATTTACATACAGAATCAGATGTAGGCAACTTCTAAGTCCACTGAGAGGACCAGGTCCCCGGCCTGGTTGGAAATCCGGATTCCCAGCCACTACCAGTTGGGGTTATTGGGTGACTAGAACCGATATTACTATAGTGAAACACTTCCCCAGGGAAATGAAGTAAAGGCAGGTGTGCCCGTCACCAGGGCCCACGGGAGTGACGTTGCATCAGCCGGGGGAGCTGGCCGGTCTTGGCCCCCTTAACATCTTTCCACTCCTGCTTGGGCTGGTCCACCATCACTGTTCTAATCTCCTCTCGCAGGTGCTAAGCTGTCCCCACTTCCAGATAAACCTTGACTGGGAGCCTCCTAAGGAAAGCTGCTTCTCTCATAGGAACTAACATTTGGGTGGTGACAGGGTTGAAAGGTCCAGGGGTCATAGAGGTCGGGCTGGGTTGGCTCTGTTTTGAAAAGTTTATCTCTGTGGAGCACAGGTTGGGGCCAGAGCTTCCTCTAACTGGAAACACTAAAAAGTGAGAGGGGAAAAAACATCCTTCTTTGCACTGAACCTCAGGTCCCGGTGGGCCCCAGGCAGCAGGAAGAGCAGCCAGTGCGGGGATTGGCAGGCGCGGTGGCTGCACAGGAGCGGAACCGCAGTCCCACCTCATTCCCTCACCTCCACCCGAGCAGAGGGAGCGTTTCCAACCTGTTCCCTCAAGAACACTGTGTTCCGTGTGTCTTGGTTTTTGTTGGTTGGCTTTTGCTTCTACTCTCTTTCAGCAAAGAACAGCTTGTGGATGTAGTAATACGAGGCCCTAGAGCCACAGTGACTTCCAGACATCCTGGTCACCAGCTAATCGTCTACTTCCTCATCCTTGAGGGAGTGGGAGGCATCTTTATTCCAATCCTAGACAGAAACTAAGTTGTGGTGTTTTTTGCCTTGATGCTCTTTTATATCCATCTAAATGTTTAATAGAAACCAAACATTTTACTGACAATTTTTCTTTCCCATATGTAGTGTTTTCCACATATTTCCATAAGATACATTTCTTTTATAAAAATTACTTTTGAGTTTCGATAGTGGGGAAGGAGGAAGAGGGGAGGGAGGGAGGGAGGGAGGGAGGGAGGGAGGGAGGGAGGGAGAGAGAGAGAGAGCCATCAACTTGCTATTCCACTTATTTGTGCATTCATTGGTTAATTCTTGTATGTGCCCTGACCAGGAATCAAACCTGCAATCTTGGCATATCTGGATGTCACTCTAACCACTTGAGCCACACAGCCAGGACCCCATAAGATACATGGCTTGCAAGCCAGCAGGATTCAGTGCTTCTGCATTGATGTTACTCACACATCCCACAGGGTGGTTAGGGATGCAGGACCAGCTCTCTCCCCAAGAGGAAAATTAAGAGACCTTAGGCAAGATGTCAAAACATACACCATGGTACATGCCTGCTGCTCATTTGTAATTACAAGGGGGAAAAAATTAAAATATGTTTCTACCTCCATCTCCTACTGTCCCCCACTGGTGGGCACAGTGGTTGAATGAGACTTCTCCACGGGCAGCCTGCATTGTCCAGGGCCCACAGTGTGCAGGCCTGTACACTAACCACTGTGAGGCCAAGACAGGGGAACGGGTGACGGTCCTGTTGACTGTGATTTCCTTAGGGTGCGGCCTGTGCCTCATTCGTCCTTGTATTTGTAGAGCTTAGCGCGTCGAGGTCGAGAAGTTCCCTTTTAAAGGACTGAACCAATGGCTAGATTTGGGGGACCATGTCAGTTACTGGAGGGTGTTTTGTTTTGTTACCTCTGGCTGTCTGGACGTCTGAGAAATCCAACCTGGCTCGTTCTTTTCATCTTTAAGGATGGCAGCACCGCGCTTTCGATCGCTCTGGAAGCAGGACACAAGGACATCGCCGTCCTCCTCTATGCCCACGTCAACTTCGCCAAAGCCCAGTCTCCGGTCAGTGTTGTGCGTTTGGCATTTGTTAGGAGGCTGAAATCCACCAGACAGGTGGGCCCCTTCCTCTGGGAGTTGACGAGAGGGAGTTTTCTGAGGATTCTGAAAATGGAAGTTTTAGTCTGGAACTTAAGACTCCATCACTTTTACCCCAAACCGAAAGGCCAGGAGTGCTAATGGTTAGCACAGCGGAGAAGGGACTCCTGCTTGTCCTCAGGGGACACACACTCTCACACCCTCATATGAAGGACTTATTCTGGGCGGAATTATTCAAATGGCACATCCCCAGCCAGCTAACACATACCGCCATGTTCCCGCCATTTCTTGTAATGCAGATAGTGTGAATAGCAGCCTGTGGTCCCAGAGTCCACTCTTAGCAGGAAGTCGACTTCCCAGGGACAGCTGGTCACAGCACTGCTGAGCGCAGCTGGCTCCTGAGCGCCTCCTGCTGGCGGACCTGTGTTCTGTGTTCCAGCTTCCGCTCTGGCTCACCAGTGGTTGTCAGCTATGGTGGACCGAGTTCCTATGTCACAGAGGACACACCTGCCTGAGGTCACATACTAACCCCCATTTTTTTCCTTTCCTGGTCTCTAGGGCACCCCTCGGCTTGGAAGGAAGACATCTCCTGGTCCCACCCACCGAGGTTCTTTTGATTGATTTCTGTACAAATAGCCATCCATTTACATGCCACCATTAAGCTGCTAACTGTTCCTGTTGGGGTGACAGATACTGAATGTATGCATGTTGTGCCTGAGCTCACCAGCAAACAGGACGCAAAAGGCCAAGGACCGAAGGCTGGAGCTGTCACGGTGGAAGCTGAGCCAGCGAGAGATTGCCGGCGGGCACTCACCACCTCCCTCCTGGCCATCTTCCCTCTGTGGAGGGCACACTTGACCCCAGTCGCTGTTGCTGTTGAGTCTCTGCTCCGTTATGAACAGTCGTAGGAAACTGTCACCTGACCTGAGCGGGCAACTTCTGCGCCTTCTCTCCACCCGCCCCCACAACCCCTGCTGAGAGTGTCAGGTTCTCACTGGCACAGTGTTTCCAATTTCTCCTCCAGTGTTTATATTGACTGGCGTGGAACGATTGGAAAGCTCTTCAGAAATTCCATTCCAGGATGGTTTTGTTGATGTTTTTTTTGTCTTCATTATTCTAAAGCAAGTTGAGGTGACTTTGGTCATCAGCAACTTGGGCCTGGGCTGGTAGGTTTCTGGGTTAAAATGAAAAGATGGAACTCTTTAAAAAGTATAACACGTACAAAAGGAAAGCTTTTCAGTTGGTTTTATCTTGGTGGATGTATTATATGACTTTTTATATAAAAGGTATCTATATGAAAGTGACACAGTATTTTCAACTTTTATATTCCATGGTAATAAAAGACATGAAGAACTACATGTAACAGTACCATATTTTTTTATTAATAATTGCACAACTCTATTACCTGATGATAAAGGTTGAATTGTGTTAGAGGAATTGGCTACATATTCGCCTCTAGAGAAACATGGCGTAGTTCTCCACGTATTTATGGATTCCTTTATACCATGTCACACTTACCATGGTCTTATATGTATTTAAATGTTTGAAGTGCCTTAGACTCTTGCCATATTTTCAAAATAAAATTTCATTAAGCTCTCTGCTCGTCCCTGCTTCATCTCTGACAGCTGTGTGCCTGATGCTATTGACTTGCAGCAGTGGCAGCACCAGCTGACGGATTGCTCGGGGAGGCCGAGCGCCCGGCCCGCCGGTCCGGTCGTGCACTCCGACAACAGAAGACACCTTATGAGAGCGCCACAGCTCTGCTCAGCACTCAGGTTGCACGTCACGAGTCTGAAATTTAAGACCTTGTTAGGCAAGCAGTTCACCAGACAGGTAATCTCTGAGGGGAGCCGGTGAGCTCGCTCTTCTCACGTGCAGAAGCAGCACACCTTGGTTCCGAGTCCGGGTGCACCTACCGGTGCTGGTGGAAACCCGTGATGATAGGAAAGGAGAGACGGAGCCAGGCGGGCTTTATATTTCAGACAGCTGATGGCCCGGCAACACCTGTTTCCAAGTCCTTTCTAAAAGGTCCATCTGATTAGAACAGCGGTTCTCAACCTGTGGGTCGTGACCCCTTTGGCGGTCGAGCGACCCTTTCACAGGGGTCGCCTAAGACCATCCTGCATATCAGATATTTACATTACGATTCATAACAGTAGCAACATTACAGTTAGGAAGTAGCAACGAAAATAATTTTATGGTTGGGTCACAACATGAGGAACTGTATTTAAAGGGCCAGAAGGTTGAGAACCACTGAATTAGAATGAAGAGGCGCGGTGGCCAGAATGCACACGAGGTATTTGGGCAGAGTGGCTGGTGGTGGGTTTTTTTAACCCAGGTCATCGTGAGAGCCAGGTGCATCCCAAAAAGGTCACTGAGGCTTTTCTTCAACCTTCATTTTCCTTCTTCCTTTCCTTCCTTTTTTTTGTTCATTCATCACTGAGCTCAAGAATAAGGCCAGAGACTAGAGTTTTCCAACAGGTGTGTGTCATCACAGTGCTTGCACTGGACAGCCTGTTTTCATGAGCTCAGGCGTTGGCACTTTGAAGAATTTTGGAGGCGCTGGAGAAACATTGCTGGCAATTCAGGCTAACTCGGGGCAGTAACAGGGACGGCTCAGTTCACGCTGGGGCCTCTGGGCAGAAGGGCCGTTCTCTTCCATGCAGCGTGAAAATGAGGCCACAGGTGCCGGGGTCACAAGCATCTCTTTCCCTCCTGGGACAGATCCGCCAGCTCTGGGATTTGGGCTAAACTTCGGTTCAGATAGTTATTTAAGGCCAAGTTCCATCAGATCTGAAGTCGCACAGCAAATTAAAGCAGGAGAGTGTGTTTGAAGAAAAGTGGGGCTGTGAGTTTCCTGCCTCTTAACGGCCTGGCCTGCCTTTTGAGCAAGGAGGGCTGTATCTCAGGTGGTTTGTGACCCTGAGAATTTTCTCTGTTGCATTTGAGAAAGGAAGGCGATTTTGTCGGTGCTGGAGAAAATGAATTCCTACGTCTGCGTGCTGCAATTCAGACTTCTTGTGCTAAATTTTGCAAAAAGAAAACGAGTGCTTGTTTTGCCGCGGAGTGAGGTCTTCTTCAGTACACATCTAGCTTCTGGGTAATGTCTGCTGCCTGTCTGCTGCCTTGGGCCTTGTTTGCTCTGCTAACACTGGGCACTTTGAATGCTTTTTATCTTGGGATCTTGGCACACTGTATTAACCAGCCTGAGTCTCCCCGTTGGCACAGCTGCAATTTATTGAGGCACAAATACAGAAAGGGGTTTGGGGGGGGACGCTTGGGCAAGGTCCCCAAGAGAGGCTGGCAGAGGGCTGGCGAGACCTGGTTTTATTTTCCAGCTTTACGGAAAAGCCAGTTTTCCAGACACCCTTGCCCTGGAAATTAAGAAGCTGAAGGCCAGCCCTGGCTGGGTAGCTCAGTTGGTTGGAGTGTCATTCCATGCACCGAGGGTTTGCAGGTTCAATTCCCAGTCAGGGCACTTACCTAAGTTATGAGTTCAATCCCCTGTCCGGGGGGTACAGGAGGCAACCAGTCGATGTTTCTCTCTCTCACTGATGTTTCCCCACCCTCTCTAAAATCAATAAACATACCCTCAAGTGAGGGTTTTAAAAAAAAGAAGCTGAAGGCCAGAGTCCACCCCAAGACTAAAGGAATAGAGCAATGGGAACTTTGAGACTTTAATGTTAAGTAAAACTGACAACTTGTCCTGCTGTTAGGACTAAACCCTATACTTGTCGCAGTGGTGGGCCTTGCTTATAGAGAAAGTTACCCCCAACACACTATCTAGCACTAACCCCCACAATAAATGACATGTTGGGTCCCTGTCAGTAATTTTTAGATACTCCCATGAGCACAGTTTTACCCCTGACTTATATAACACTGAAATACTGCAGATATGTGATAACGCAGACAGAATCAGGTAAGAAAACTGCAGTTTTCCCCTCAAGGGAAATAATGAACAGACGAGCCATAATCTTTCTTTAAATGCTCATGGGTCCCTTTGAGGGGGAAGCCTGTTGCAAGCGGAGATACCTTTATTTCCGTGATACTTGGTGTGAGCTTCCCCCTTCACAGCGTGCATAGGAGTCTCCGGAGGGAGCTGGTGGGCATACAAATTCCGGGCCCCACCCTGCAGAACTGCTTCTTTAGGTCTGGGAATCTTTAAAGAGCATCCCTGGTGTTTCTCAGTGTGACCTTTGGTGCACGCTGAGAATTTTATTACTCCTGAATTATGAGAACACTACCCTTAAGTTCTTTTCTAAACAAGGTAGGCAGGGTGGGGCCTGGAGAAGCCATTTCTAAAAGGCCGGGAACCTGCTGCCACGGATCCATCTGTGTGTGTTTATGGGGGAGGGAGGTGGGGGCAGCTCAGTACATGAGTGACAGCAGCTGAGCAGGCAGTCAGCTCTGGGAATATTTTCCTGTTAATCTTTTCCTTCCCCACTTCCTTGTGAAGCAGCAATGTTCCTGCACAGGAAGAAGGCCGTGACCTGTTACTCTGGCTTTGGAATAAAGACAGTTTTCTTTTTTTTTTTTTTTTTTTACTGAAAGCGCAGTTTTGGGGTTTTTTTTAAAGCCCCGGCCTTAGCCAGAGACTATTTCGTTCTCCTTTGTGCCATGAGGAAATTACTAATCATATGGTAACTCCGTGCTTACTTAGCATGGCTGTCATTTGGAAGCCAGCTGACTATAAAAGTATATTTAAGGCACATCTTGCTGAAGATGATGACCACAAAGGATGTGGCCGAGTGGTTGGCCACAGTGTTCCAGAGCTGCACACACTCTGCCCACCCACCAGAGTCCCTGGCCATTTCCTAGGGGGCTGGGGGGTGGGAAGGGACAGTCAGCCCTTCAATGTGACAGATGGACTTACACTCCTAATGGTGTCCCAGGACATGGGGCCCGAATGCCAGCAGGGACTTTATAGAGGCAGGAAAGCAAAGCACCATGTTTATGGGCGCGTGCCTGCACTGATGTGTCTGATTTTGAAGACATTTGGGGAGAAGCCGGCATTTTAGGAAACCAACTGCCCACTGTCTCTCCATGAAGACCTTTGTTTGATCAGTTAATAGTCAAGAAATTGGCCGAAACCGGTTTGGCTCAGTGGATAGAGCGTCGGCCTGCGGACTGGAAGGTCTCAGGTTCGATTCCGGTCAAGGGCATGTACCTGGGCTGCGGGCACATCCCCAGGGGATGTGCAGGAGGCAGCTGATCGATGTTTCTCTCTCATCGATGTTTCTGACTCTCTATCTCTCTCCTTTCCTCTCTGTAAAAAATCAATAAAATATATTTTTAAAAAAAAATAGTCATAAATTGGGAACTATATTCCTGATTTTCAGATCATGGAAGCTGCATAGGAATATCCCTAAAACCAAATGCCAATCTTGTATTTGGGCCAAAATAAATTTCACTTGTTCCTCATTCCCCAACCAGTTAACCCAGCCCTAGACCCACCTGGAAGGGCGAGGCTATACAAAAGGGAGAGAGAAAACAACTTGTGTTCAACGCTGGGAAGGTTGGCTGTGGGAGACCCAGTGGCGACTGGGCGGGTCACTTATTCGTCATCTGTCAGGCGGCAGCGATTCTGGCTATGATGGCATCTGCCCTGGTGTGAAATACGGAATGTGCGCAAGTAAACAGGTAATAAAGATAATATTCATTAAATTGGTTGAGTCCCTGAGAGTTCAGAGAGCTCATGGCCCAACCCTGTCCAAAACGTGTTACCCCACCCCCCACCCCCGAAAGCCAGTCTTCCTCCGGGCAGCTCACAGAGATCGGCTCCTGTGCTTGGGTTTGTCACACCACCTGCCAGGGCTGGGAAGTCTAGTGCTGCCTGGCTGATACCTGCTAGTTGAATGCATGTGCGTGAAAAAATAATTGAAGCGTGATGTTGGAAATCAGGAGAGTGTTACCGTTAGGAAAGGGGGAGGAGATGGCTGGGAGGGAACCTGATGGGGTTGCTGAGTGCCCGATGACCGTCCATTTCTTAGCCTTGAGGTGGCTATACTGCCATGTTCACTTTGTGGTCACTCATCAGGCTGTATCCTCAGGATTTGTGCACTTTCCTGTGTGTATATTAACTTCATTTTTTAAAATATAAAGAATGAAAAAGTTTGGTCAAAAAAGACCGTGGGGGGAGGTATAGATTTTGTTGATTTGAAGATCAGTGGGAACAAAGAGGCAGTGACTATAAAACGGAGAAGCCGTGGCCTTGCCTTTTCTTTACTGTTAACATGCAGCGATGCATCCGATGGCTACCGGGGCCCAGGCGTAACCTTGTACAGTGGTCATTCGGGCTGTTCTCAGGCACTCCGTCCTCTTCTGGGTGCTGCTCCCCTGCTTTGGAAGTTAGGCCTGGCATCTCCTCTTCCCCATCAGCCTGGGTGCCTGAGTGATGAGTAGAGTTCCCTTGCTGACCTGTGTTACCAGCTGTATTGGGGGCAAGAAATAAACCTTTATCATGATAAGGTAGGGACGTCTGCAAGAGGTTTGTTGCCACAGCAGAGCTTAGGTTTTCTTTATTGGTATAGAAAGTGGGTGCTGCTGTAACCAGGTGGCTTAGATGGTGATTCGTGGCCAGCCAGGGCGTGGCCAGTGGGGACTCAGTCACAGAACACGGAAGAGTATTTGAATAATGCTGTTCTTTTTTAAAAGATATTTTTAATGCTATCAGAGAGGAAGGGAGACAGAGAGGGAGATAGAAACATCAATGATGAGAAAGAATCATTGATCAGCTGCCTCCTGCACACCCACTACAGGGAATCAAGTCTGCAACCCTGGGCATGTGTCCTGACCGGGAATGGAACTGTACCTCCTAGTTCATAGGTTGGTGCTCAATCACTGAGCCACACTGGCTGGGCGAATGATGCTTTTCTTAATTTTCCCGAGGATGGTCTGTGTCAGTTCCATCCTAGATGCCCAGAAGAGAAGGTAATATGTTACATAGATGCCTTAAGGCACTAAAAACTAAATCTCTTTGGGAAGGATAGCCATGTCCTATGTACCTTCTGACGCAGATTGTATCTCATAAACTTGCAGTTCTCAAACTTGAGTTCACACCAGAATCCCCCGGGGGTGTGTGACAACACAGACCGCAAAGTGTCTGATTCAGTAGGCCTGGGAAGAGGCCCAAGCACTGGTATTCCCCACAAGTTCCCAGGTGTGACCCTGATGCTGCTGGTGCAGATGCCGCACTTTGAGAACCATTGCTCAAGGGGAAGGAGTATGAAGTATTACAAGGAGACTTTCCTTATCCCAACCGCAGTACCTGCTGGCATCCTTGGTGTTTGTATTCTTTGTGGGGTTTCGTTTGCCGTTTCCAGTGAGGAAGACTTACAGTGAGCCAGTTTCCTGTGGACCCTTTGCTCCTCAATCTAAAAACGAAATTTTACAAAGGTGCACTTGTTTCATGGCAGATTGGTCTTTCTGCAGCTTGTATAATATATCCAGTGTTTCTAATCCTGTACTTATCCAGAGTTGGGTTTTAGCATTTGGCTAGAGGACATGACTTTAATCACAACTGCCATGTAAGAAAAATGACACACATATTATACTTAGAAAGAAAATCTTTCTTCGTGCTAATCCCACTGGGCCTCCCTCTGCGCCGGCTCCCTCCCTCGTGAATCCTCATTTAAGAATCACCCTCTGGTTCTGAAAGCCCGGGGGCGGGGGGGGGGGGGGGGGGGGGGGAGCGTGCTGCATCGAGCCGCCCTCAGCTGCTGCCTCTGAATTCCATCTCTGTTCTCATGCTGCCACCGGGCAGAGGCACACAGTGCGTCCCTGTACAGAGCCAGGGCAGCAGTCCTCCTGGATGCTCACGCCAAGGCCGGAGAGACAGAGGCATCTGTGAGGGAGCCACAGGGGCCCATGGGAGCAGGAACCCACCCGAGGGAGCTCCTGCCTAGAGGCGTGCAGTGTCTGTCCGTAGCTCTGGGGCCAGAGACTGAATTGAGAGGAGTAAGAAGAGGGTGGAGAAATCAGTGTGTCCCTGAGAAACTGGAGGCCACTTGTTTACGTGCTCCCCCGCCTCTAAGTTCATCTCCGAGAGACAAGGCTCACTTTCAGGAAGTACGCTTGCTGACCCTGATTGACAGCCGGTGTTGAATGACCAAGGAACACGAATGAAGTCCTCCCACAAGCTCCATTCAGTCATCGTTAGGATATATGACCAAGTATATCACCAACAGCCAGAAGCTTGGTGACGGCCATTAAACCCCTGCTGTGTGGTCTGGTCTGTGTCACGTTTAAACAGGGCAGTCAGAGCTTACCTTCCTGTGTCAGAGTTCAGTGACTCCAGTTTGGGAGGCCAGTAACCCTGCCGTTGCTGGAGCACAAGAGACGTTGACTGATGAACTTGCTCTGCTAGAATTTTACCTGTGCTTCTAATCCGCATTGAAATCAGGGAAGCCACACGCTGCCATTGCCCGCCAATAAGTTTCATAAAGATGACCTGTCAGTGATAGTGTTATACTCTGACCTCTGCATGCACAGGAGTTTTCCAGATGCCAACATGAGGGATATTAACTGGTTCAAACAACCCACCCAACCCCACCTGGGTAGGCAAGTCCCGCATTAGCCGGCGTCCATGCAAACATAAGTGAGCATCATTTTTCTTGGCTTTGCTTCTCCCACGTGTGTTTGTTTGATGTCTAATAAAAAATGACTTGATTATGGTGCTCATTCTCTGGTTTCTGCCACGATATTAAACACATCTAGAGTTGAGACCAGTGAAAGATATTCAGCTGTCAGCTCCAAGCAATGCAAGGGAGGAAGCAATCTGCAGGAATCCATTTTATTTGAAGGTGAAAGTTGCTTCTAATACATATGATTTCTTCAAGGGGTGCCTCATTCTCTAATTTCTAGGTGGGGATGTTAGCTGACTATGGCCACAGTAATGCTGTGTAGCACGCTGCCCTGAAAGCCTCCGTGACACACAATAAGCATTTATTGCTACATGTCTGGGTGGTCAGTGAGGTGTCCGCTGTTCCAGGTTGGCTTTGGTCAGGGAGCTGAGGCAATTCGGTTCCATTCCACGTGACTCTGATCTTGCAGCCGAGCAGCCCAAGCATGGTCTCACAACTCTCACAAAGACACAAGGAGGACAACTGGATAAGGCTCCTTGAGACTTAAGCTCGGAACTGGCACCTCATCATTTCTATGGCCCAAGCAAGTTCAAGGCCAGTCATGATTCAAGGAGCTTGGAAAACAAACCCTGCCTCTCTAATCAGTGAGAAGAATTGCAAAGCCACGTGCTAGAGTGTTGGCTATACACAAGAAGTTTGGAGCAATAACTTCATCAGAGTGAGGCCCTCCCCTAAGAGTAGTTCTCACCAGGATTTGGGAGGGTGCTCAAGAGCCATCCTTCCATTAACCTCCTCCAATACCTGTGGGAAGGGTGAAGACATTACATCGGCAGAGCCTCTTCCACGGTGGAGGCCTCATTGTCACCAGGGGGGAGCCCCTACCTGGAGTTACCTGCCTCAGAGCACCTGTGGCGGTGAACTTAAGCAGTGGACAGAAGATGGTAACCTGAGATTCATGGGGGTGGTAGCTCCCAGCAGCTGGAAGTGGAGCGCGTTATAAGAGTCTTGGGAGTGCGTTTCAAAGGCTGTTTTGGAGGAGGGTCAGGGTGAGGCCCACTGAGGGAGGGAGGATAGATTGCTCCAGCCAGTCCTCACTGAGGAGCCTTCTTCCCTGGAGAGCAGGAAAACTTGACCTTCACAGCGTTGACTTCCTGCCGGCAGAATCAGAGAGGACCGTGGCAGGGGCTGTGTTAGAATCCCCCCAAGCTCTTAGCAGACAAGCATGACCTTCAAGCATGATTTTCACCACAGGCTTCTTCCTGTGGCCAACAGGGAGAGGCCCCACGGTCATTTCCGAGTCCTAGTCCATGGAATTGCTCTGAGGCAGTCTTCCAGGTCCATCTGGCTCAGTCTCTGGGCAGTTACTAAAAGGCTAACCCCTACCACTTCGATAGCTGATCCCAGCCTCGCGGAGCACATGGAGCCTGGACATTGTGGTGTGCCGGGGTGGGTGAATGTTGAGGGAAGGGGGAGCAGGGAATTGGCAGAGAGGAGCACTTTACTACTTGCTAATGAAGTGAGAAGAATTCTCCCTTGCTTAAGGACATTATAACCCTCTGGCTTGCTCTAGATATAAGCTGTCTACTGAAGTCTCAAAATATTGAGGCACGTACTCCGCGTCCTCCTGGAAAGATGGAGCAGGCTGCGGTCATCACTTTAGTCAAACCCGAGAGCCATGCTGATAGGAGGAAAGTGAAGCTAATGGGAGGAGGAAGGAGAAGAACAACGATACCCAGCTAGCACCTTGTGAGGCACTGGAGACAGGCGGTTCACCAGCCTGTGGCTGCCCCTCCCTGTGCTCACAGAAGAAGGCTAAGATGCCTAGTGGCCCGTGGTTCCTCGCTGCAGACAGACGCTGAAGCTGTGCTGGAGCTGAGCTAGATGTTTCCTTTCATTTGCTCCAGGGACAGCGCCCAGGGCAGGCCAGGGTGTCCTCGGAGCATCTGGCTTTTGATGTCACGGAGTTCTCCTCTGGGTTCCAGGATCACCTGGGTCAGGTTGTGCTGTGGCCTCGGCTCCCTCCCAGGGATCCCTCATGCCCCACAACCTCATTCCTCCAGCCTCACTGTGTCATAGCTACCGGTCAGATGGTTGCTTAGGCTTTTATAGATATAGATAATAATATGCCATGACACCCTCTTATTTCACATTCTGCTCTGGATTCAAATAGCGAAAAAATAACAATCCTTGAACTAGTATAGCACAGAACAGTACATACCAGGTACTGTTCTGAGGGCTTTATATATGTTAACTGATTTTTTTCCTCACCACAAACCTACTGACTGAGGGAGTGGACGGTTCCTGGCACAGCAGGGTATTCTGTACAGTGAGGCAGATTCCACTTGGTGTTCACGACAAGTCTCAAGGCAGCCGGTCACACATCTGAAGGACAGAAAGGGATGAGCTGAGTTCTGTGCTGCTTCACAAGAAAGAGGGTCTGAGTGCTGAGCCAAAAATCCAACAAGCAGCACACACACTACATTTAAATGGTTCCCTGAGGAGGGAAGGAACCAGGAAAAGTTCACTCAACTAAATCCACTAGAGAGATGTTTGTTCAACTAAATAAATTCTGACTGAGCACCTCTGGTATCTCTGTGAGGGGCTTGCTAAGGGGTGTGGGAGCTTGCATGGGCTTCCTGAGGTCCCCACTAGCACTGAGACCACTCCCTCCAATTCCTCCAAACCCTTTGCCAGTTTTAGGATTCCTCTGTGCAGCCTGACCTATCAGCTCCCTCTAGTGGCCAGCAGTGGGCACACCCAAGCATGAGTCAGTCTTCAAATAATGGTATTTTTTCAAACAAGGTTTCATGGGTACAAAAATCAACCTCATGTTATCTCCACTAATCCCACTGTGCTGTAGGGATGTTGAGACAGAAAGCTGGGCCTATGGCCCTCAGCAAGACTCACATGCCGTAGTCAGTGCCGAGGGATTCCATAGAGAGTGATGACGCATTGGATTGAATCATAAGGAAACTTGGACAGTTATTGGAAAATGTAAGTGTAACTTTGGTTCTCCAAGTAGGTTAGTCAGTCTTTTTTCATTTTTAATGGACAATTTAAAGAAGCAAAATGTTACAGACACACACAAAAATCAATGTAACTACAAGCATTTTTTTAAAACCTAATCAGAAATCTAAGATTTAACCACAAAATGGTGTCATTTCATGAAACTACGTGTGTGTGTGTGTGTGTGTGTGTGTGTGTGTGTGTGTGTGTGTTTTCTGGGTTGCAAGGTAAGATGTATGTGTTAGTGAGTAAAGTAGAAGTTTTAAAAGTTTGGAAAACCTAGGTCCAGAACGTGGTGCAACCAGGCCCTTTGTACTTTTAGTTCCTAGTGGCAAGGACTTCTGGGGGGATCATCTTCAGGCACCCATTCGGACTCATTCTGAGTCTAGGACTTGAATGGAGGGAGCAGCATAAAAGCGAGAGAAGATACAGTCCCTGGTCGTCAAGGGGTTAAGACATAGTTGACAAACAGCCGCACACAAGTATATTGTAGGGCAGCAGGCACCTGAGAAAGACTGAGGCAGGTAGCACCAAGGGTAGGAGGAGAGCTGTGGGAACAGAAAGGGGGTTGGGGGGGGGGGGCCGGGGCGGAGATTTGTCCCAAGATGTGTCATGAAGGAAACAAAGGGCATGGAAGTGCTGGAGGGAAAGGAGGCTAAGACTGGAAAGGACTTTTCAGACCAAGGTCATTACAGCTCAGTGTTTTCCTGATAAACCATGTCTACAGCAAGCGCCTTCTCTTTCAAAGTTAGCTGATTTCTCCCTCTGTTGTCATTTTTAATTTTTTTGTTGTAAAATACACATAACATGAAGTGTGCCATTTTAACTCGTTTTACGTGTACAGTTCAGTGGCGTTAAGTGCATTCACATTGTTGTATAACCATCACCACTACCGCTTTCCAAATCGTTTTCATCTGTAACTATAACAGAAACGGTAACCATCAAGCAATACCTATCCATTTCCCACGCCCCCTCCCCTGACAGCCTCAATGCTATTTTCTGTCTCTGATTTTGACTTTCTAGAAAGCTCACATATGTGAAATCATGCAATATGTGTCCTTCTGTGTCTGGGTTATTTCATTTAGCATAAGGTCTTCAAGGTTCATCCATTAAGTAGCACGTGTCAGCACTTCATTCCTTTTATGACTGAACTAGAGGCCTGGTGCACGGATTTGTGCACTGGTGGGGTCCCTCAACCTGACCTACAGGGATCTGGCCAAAACCAGCTCTCCAACATCCCCCGAGGGGTCCCAGATTGCGAGAGGGCGGTTCTCGGGTGACATACCCTGAAATAGGGCTCCTTCTTCTCTGGTTCTGGGTGCATCACCTGAGAACCACAGCTGCCAAGTCACTGCAGCTCGGCAGCTTCTGCATTGAGCATCATAGCTACCGGTCGGACAGTCATATATATATATATATATATATATATATATATATATATATATTCATTCCATTGTGTGCATATGCTACATTTCTTCATCCATCTGTTGATGGACACTTGGGTTGGTATCACCACCTCATTTTAAAATGGAGAAATGGAAGCTCTGAGTGGCTTTTGCCATGACACCCTTTTATTTCACATTCTGTTCTGGATTCAAATAGCGAAAAAATAACAATTTTTGTACTAGTATAGCACAGAATAGTACATACCAGGTACTGTTCTGAGAGCTTTATATATGTTAACTGATTTTTTCCTCACCACAAACGTATGAGGTAGTTGTACATCATTACTTTCTACTTTTTAATGATGAGGACACTGAAGTATAGCAAGGTTAAGTAATTTGGTCAAGGCCACACAGTTAAGGCAAGGCCAGGCCAAAGCGACAGGTCTCACTGGGAATATATATATATTAACTTTAGAGAGGAAGGGAGAGGGAGAGATAGAAACAACAATGATGAGAGAGAATCATCATTGCCTCCCACATGCCCTCCACTGGGGATCAAGACCACAACCAGGTATGTGCCCTGACCAGGAATTGAACCATGACCTCCTGGTTCATAGGTCAACGCTCAACCACTGAGCCACGCCAGTTGGACTGGGATTATATTTTTAATGTTAGATATTTGATCCCAAAAGGAAATCAATTAAGGTGCCCTTTATCTGAGATGAACTCAAGAAGGCAAGTTTGTTTCAGACACAAGACTGGAAGTTGAGTGACACCTGTCTTTTACACAAGCATCCATGGCCCCAAACTCTGCCTGGGTCTCAGGGACAGTCTCCTCCCCTAACCAGGGTGACCTAGGAACTACATGGCAAATAAAAGTCCTTCAGGCCCAAAATTGGTTCCCTAAAACATTCTAGAATGCTCGGTTAAAGACACACCAATCAGCCGAAACCAGTTTGGCTCAGTGGATAGAGCGTCGGCCTGCGGACTGAAGGGTCCCAGGTTCGATTCCCGTCAAGGGCATGTACCTGGGTTGCAGGCACATGCCCAGTAGGAGATGTGCAGGAGGCACCTGATCGATGTTTCTCTCTCATCGATGTTTCTAACTCTCTATATCTCTCCCTTCCGCTCTGTAAAAAAATCAATAAAATATAAAATAAAATAAAAAAGACACACCAATCTGAAAGTGTAAGTATTCAGTTACCCATATGCCTCACAGTCTCAACCTCAGTTACCCATATTCCTCACAGTCTCGAACTCCAGGCCACCACAGCCACTATAGTTAGGGGTAGGCCAGCAATCTGCAGGCCTCAGAAGAGCCACACAAGCACCAACAACCCTGCCCCTGCCATGTGTAGGTCATGTGGCTCACTGACTAGGAAGACAGAAACTACTAGAAAAAAGCAGTTAGTTACACTGGGAAAAGCAAGTGATGAGGAAATCACTCCCACCCTAAGGCGAGGGGAATAGGAAGGCAGTCAGCTGTCTCCAGTGAAAAACACAAGGACACTTACTTAACAGGCTCCGCTGAGAAACTATTCTTAGAAAGCCTGAGCCCCAGGGGACTCCGTGTCCCTGGAGTGTGGCTGCCTCAGTTCTCCCGGCTGTGGGTTCAGCCAGGAAGGCTAAGGACTTCAGTAGTGGGGTCAACAAGAACAGAACGTATTTACCTGCCACAACACGTGGAGCTGTAGCTCTGACAAGACTCCCCCAAGATGTCCTTCCAAAGCGACCTGTTTGCTGGCCCCTGCCATTGCTGGGGGAAGCCACGGCCTACTAAAAAGCAAGGAAGGGCAAACATGCACTGCTCTGTTATGCACCCAGCCACTTCTTCCCTTCGGCTTCAACACACCAGTGTTAACCAACGTCTCCTACCTCCAAAGTCAGGTACCACAGAAATCAGGGTGATATAGCCCACAGAAGGAACTGTTTTTCCTGCCATAGATTGGAGACGACAGTTCCAGAACCAGACTCAATAAAACCCCATCCAACCCCAGCTCTGTAAATAACTCCTGTGACTCCTCCTCTGGCCCAGAAGTCTTCACAGAAGGGTACCCTCTGTTCTAAAGAAGCCCAAGACCCTGTCCAGAGCCAGGGCAAGAAAATCCATGGAAGCAGGAACCCAGCAAAACTGACAGGCTACACAGCACTCTGCCACTCATGTGCAGACCTCAGAAGAGTCACACAACCACCCAAACTGCCCCAGTTACATTTAGGTCATGGGACTTGCTGACCAGGAAGAGAGGAACTTGCAGAGTGAGAGCCAAAGAGAATCCACAGCTGCTTTCCAAGCCTGCGATACTGGAAAAAGCAGGTGATGAGGAACTCACATGAGCCCATGCTTGTGAAAGCACCGTGTGAACTTGCACAGGCCCGCTAGAAGTAGTAGCTGTCCTGCTAGGGGTCAGATCGTTTCTTTCTCTTGAGGTCAGGTGGTTTGCAGCCCAAGTTTCACTCTCTGGCATCCCTCCCCAGAGCACACAGGCACTCACACAAAAACAGTGTCTCCCAAGTTGCCCTGTGAGCATGAAACACAGCTGGGCCATGGGTGACGATGTGAGCTACAGATGTCCATGTCCAGATTGGGTTGTTCGCTGCGGTGCTGAGCCCAGGCAAGCTGCTCTGGTGGGTGAAAAAGAAAAAAGAGCCCACTGGGCAGTGGGAAGGTTTTTCTGAGGAATCTGCAGCTTGTCTTTGTGGGGTGCGAGGTGGAGAGGTCTTCTCTGCCATCAGGGTGTGCTGTGAGGCAGTGCCTGGGCTTCATTCGCTCCTGGAGGCAGTGAGTATAGTTTTCTACGCTCTTTAGTCCTTGATGACCCCTCCCCTGAGGGTTCAGAAGTCTTTTTGTAAAACGAACAAAACATGGGTCTTACCTTTTCTGTTAGTTTTATTGAACACATTTCAATTTTAGAAAGCACAATCAGAACACAGATTAACTTAAATTCTTTTCACAAAGAAATGAATACCTTTTAGAGCCACTGTAAATGTTTCTCCATTCGTTTTCAAGGTTTTCGAAATCAATACAATACTTTTTATTTATTTTTATTGAATTTATTGGGGTAACACTGGTTAATAAAATTATATAGGTTTCCAGTGTACAACCCTATAATACATATTGTATTGTGTGTTCCCCACCCAAAGTCAAATCTTCTGTCATCATTTAGCCTTCCTTTACCTTCTTCTACCTCTCCTACCCCCCCCCCCCCCCCCGTTTCCCTCTGGTAATCACCATACTGTTGTCTGTGTCTATGAGGTTTGTTTTGTTTTATTTTTGCTTAATCCCTTCACCTTTTTCACACACACACACACACACACACACCCCAATGCCCCTCTCCTGACAGCTGTCAGTCTGTTATCTTTATCTGTGAGTCTGTTTCTATTTTGTTTGTTATTTTGTTCATTAGATTACACATATAAATGAAATCATATGGTATTTGTCTTCCTTTGACTGGCTTATTCAGGTTCATTCAGGCTGTTGCAAAATGTAAGATTTCCTTCTTTTTTATGGCTGAGTAGTATTCCACTGTGAAAATGTACCACAGCTTTTTTATCTACTCATCTACTGATGGGCACTTGGGCTGCTTCCAAGTCTTGGCTAGTGTAAATAACTTTACAATTAACATGGGGGTGCATGTATTCTTTTGAATTAGTGTTTTAGGGTTCGTTGCATAAATTCCCAAATGTGGAATCAGGTCATAAGGCAGTTCCATTTTTTATTTTTTGAGGTAACTCCATACTGTTTTCCACAGTGGCTGCACCAATCTGCATTCCCACCAACAGTGCACCAAGGTTCCCTTTCTCCACATCCTTGCCAATACTGTTGTTTGTTGATTTATTGATAATAATCATTCTAATAGGTATGAGATGATTTCTCATTGTGGTTTTTTTTTTATGTGCCCCAGCCATGAAACAGCTGTAGCCACCAACACAGGCATCAAGCTAGAATAAAGTAAGGACTGTACATCTGCTTTGCCCTAACTGATAGAAGGGCAACACCACCAATCAGGTGTCTCCTTGCCCTTTGCCAGGGAGTTCATTGTGGTTTTAACCTGCATTTCCTGATGATTAGTGACACCGAACACCTTTTCATATGTCTATTGGCCATCTGAATGTCCTCTTCGGAGAAATGTATATTCAGGTCCGCTGCACATTTTTTAATTGGATTGTTTGTTGGATGTTGAGTTGTATAAGTTCTCTATAAATTTTGATTATTAACTCATCAGATGTCTCAGTGGTGAGTATGTTCTTCCATTTAGTGATTGTCTTTGCATTTTGTTGATGGTTTCTTTTGCTGTACTCCTGTTTGTTCAATTTCTTTTTTGTTTCCGTTGTCCAAATAAATATATCAGAAAAAATATCGCTATGAGAAATATCGGTGATTTTACTGCCTATGTTTTCTTCTAGGATTTTTATGATTATGAGTCTTACATCTAAAGCTTTGATACATTTTTAGTTTTTTTCTTGTGTATGATGAAAGAAAGTGGTCTAGTTTCATTTTTTGCACACATCTGTCCATTTTTTCCAACACCATTTTTTGAATAGACTGTCTTTACTCCATTATATATTCCTACCTCCTTTGTCAAATATTAATTGACCATAAATGTGTAGGTTTATTTCTGGGCTTTCTATTCTGGTTCATTGACTTATATATCTGTTTTTGTGTCAGTACCCTGCTGTTTTGATTACTGTAAACTTGTAGGATGATCTGTTTTCAGGTAGTGTGATTCATTTAACTTTGTTCTTCTTTCTCAAGATTTCTGTGACTATTTGGAGTCTTTTGTGGTTGAATATAATTTTATGGAATATTTGTTGTAGTTCTGTGAAATATACCATTGGTATCTTGATAGGAATTGTGTTTGATCTATAGATTTCTTTGGGTAATATGGACATTTTAAAGGTGTTAATTCTTCCTATCCATAAACACAGTATATGCTTCTACTTACTTGTATCTTCTACAATTTCTTTCTTTTTTAAATATATTTTTATTGATTTCAGAGAGGAAGGGAGAGGAAAAGAGATAGAAACATCAATGTTGAGAGAGAATCATTGATCATCTGCTTCCTGCAGGTCCCCTACTGGGGATAGAGCCCCCAACCCGGGCAGATGCCCTGACCAGGAATCCAACCTTGACCTCCTGGTTCATAGGTTGATGCTCAACTGTTGAGCCATGCTGGTCCAGCTCTTCTTCGATTTCTTTCTTCAGTGTCTTATAATTCTCTCAGTATAGGTCTTTTACATCCACGATTAAATTTATTCCTAGGTATGTTTTATATGTAATTGTAAATGATATTATTTTCTCAGTTTCCCTTTCTGATCATTATTGGTCTACATAAATGCAACTGATTTCTGGATTTTTGTTTTGTATCCTGCTACTTTATTGAATTCAGTTATCAGTTCTAGTAGTATTTTGGTGGAATCTTTTGAGTTCTCTACATAGAGTGTCATGTTGTTTTCATATATGACGGTCTGTGTGTTGAAACCACATGTATGTGGTCTAACAGGTGGGATCGGATCCACGCGTCTCACATGAGAGGACCCCCCGGGGTCTTTATCTCTGGGCACATAGAGACCCCTGCACCCACTTGAGCAGCTGCTCAGCTTCCCTCCTCCACATGGACCAGGATTGGTGGATCCCATGCCCTCTCCACAGACATTAGTGGTCTCTCCAATTCCAGGCTATTTCATCACTGCTCTGATGGACAGTTTCAAAATCCAACTCTGACCAATTGTGCAAGAATTTCTGTGGAGTAACCCCTAGCGGGGGCACTGCCAGGTGCAGGTGTGCCCCTGTGGAGCTTTGGCAGGTCCTGCTCACTGTTCTCCCAGAGGAGGGGCCCTTCCCCTTCTCCCCAGAAGACCTGCTGGGGCCTCTGCAGCCTCACTTTGTCCCCAGGGTGCTCGCCACCAGCCCAGAAGCCCGCCAGTCTGACGGTGACAGTGCTCTCCCCCCAGTGCCCACTGTGGGTGTGTCCCCATCGGGGAGGTGGGGCATCTCTGACAGGTAGAGGAGTGTGCACTGTCTCTTTGGAAGTGCATGTGTTTGCCCTTTGTCCCTTTAGAAAACGACTTTCCAGAGTTCTCTGACCACAGGGAGGTCACACCTTTCTCTGGCCTTGGGTTGTGAGGAATGCTTTGCAGCTGGAGGTCTGTCTTCCCAGATTTCTGCATTTTTCTTGTTTTTGTTTTGGGCACAGGAAGAGCCAGCCTTGGCCTGACTGGCTTCTGGCCCTGAGGCCACACTGAGCACAGAGCCTCTACCTGGAGATAATGCACACACTTACTAAAAGGGCTTCTTTTTTTCCACCTGATCTCTAATCCATGTGGGATTTCCCTTTCAAATTACAAAAATGCTATTTCAGATAAAAAGCAAACAAAAATATGTGAGCAGACACAAAATGGCACTAAGATTCTATGTGTAGGGAACATCCAGAACAGGTAACAGAGCAGAGACAGAAAGCAGACCAGGAGTCTCCAGGGGCAGGAGGAGTGGGGAGTGAGAACTGTCGGTACAGGGTTCCTTTTGGGGGATGGAACATCCTGCAACTAGACGGTGGTGATGCTTGCCCAGCATCGTGACTGAACTTCAGGCTCAGCAATGGCACCATTTAAATACAAACAATAATTTTATTTATTTATGAAATTGAATCACCCCCAGGGAGAAACAAAGCATAAAAGAAGAAAGAAGAATAGAGAGAGAAAAAAAGACCCCAAAATTCCCCAAATAGTAAAACCTAAAAAATAAACAATTGAATAACCCCAAGAAGAAAAATAAAACATAAAAAAGAAGGAAAATAGAAGGAAAAGGTCAAGAAGGGGGGGTAGCACAACTGTTTCTGAGGGGACACGCCGAGCAGTCTCAGCCAGCAGCTCTGGAGCTGGCCCTGCTAGGTTTTCAGGAGGCAGCTCCTCCTCTGAGGCAGGTTCCAGGGAGGGCTCCTCACCCAGGGGTGGTGGGGCCTCAGTCATGTCTGCAGGTGCCTCCCAGGCCGGCCCCGGCTCCACAGCTGCCACCAGAGAGGCTGCTGCAGGTGGCAGGACCTCTGGAGGTGCCCACTCCTCCAGCTCTTCATCAGACTCCTCATCAGACTCCTCATCCGACTCCTCATCAGACTCCTCATCAGACTCCTCATCAGACTCCTCATCCGACTCCTCTGTATAGACTTCAGGAGTCTCCTCTGCCTCTGGTGCCGGTGCTGGGGTTGTGAGAGGAGAAAAGATCACCCCTGTGCCTGACTTTCTATGTGCCCATCCTCCCACCAAGGACATAACAGAAGCCAGAGCCTTCCAGAGAAGCCACAGCCCAGGACCAACCACAGAACGTGCTCCCCAGCTGCAGTCCAGCAGGTGGGTGGTCTGGAGCCAGGCTTTGTCCCTGGCCAGTCTCTGGGGGTGCTCCCTGTGTGCCTGGCCCTGAGCCCTCCCCATGAGCTCAGATGCATCACCTCCCCAACCCACTCCCACCTCCCCCTCCTTCTCACCCTCCTGGGGCTCTGCCTCGTGGGGCTGCAGGTCCTCTGGCCCAGTGTGATTCACGTGGGCCTGGTGCTCCAGGTAGGCATCACACATTGGGAACCTCTTGCGGAACCTGGGCGACTGCAGGAATGAGTTGCAAAGTGCGATCCGCCTTTGCTGATTGAGCAGCTTCCAGGACGGAGGTCTGCAGAACCTGATGGCCTTCTGGGGAGGACTCCATCTCCGGGCACTAAAGGGCCCTGGTTCTCCAGTACCACAGCTGGCCGTATGCACTGCGGGCCTGCTCTGGCCTTTAGTATGGCCCAACTGCCCCTCAGTGGTGAAGGCGGGGCTGGGGTCTTCATTGACCAGCTGCTGTTCCTCTATGACCCGAGTTGAGCTCTGCAATGACAGTGACCAGCAACCGGTTCAGAGGCTTCAAGCCCTGCCTGGCCCTAGTCGCTGCTGCTTCTGCCCACTGGACCTTCTGCTCCCGGATCAGGCCCAGCCCTGTGTCTGCACAGACCTCCACCCAGGGGAAATGAGAGTCACCTCCAGGGCTCGGGATAGACCTCGGGCAGAGGGCGCCACCACACTCCACGTCCACCCAGCCAGCCTTGACCCGGGGTGTGAACATGACTGGTCCACCAGGCTTCTGACCACTCCTCAGCCTGTTCTTGCTCAGGGCAGGCCCTTTCTATGTGAACCCCCCTTTTACACACACACACACACACACACACACACACACACACACGGAGGGGACATCGGGCTGCTCAGGTGGGGTCAGAGTAGTGGCCCGGCCCGCACACAACCACCCTGGGCCTCCCTGTGTTACCTCTGGCTCCAACCGTGTTGAGGGCGACAGGGGTCTGCGCTGAGTCCTGAACCATCGGCGACTGCTGAGGAACCTACTCTCATCTCTGCCTCTCTTGTGGCCTCGGCCTCGGGACACGGGGAGACAACAGGAAAACATGGTGTCCTCTCCAATGTCTCTGTCCGAGTGAGCCGGGAAGGGGCAGTTATAGAATGTGGTGCGTGGTTACCAGGTTCTGTTGGGCTCCATCGTCAGGAAGTGAGGTCACTGCTCATGTCTGAGGAGATGCTCAGGGTAGGGGACTCAGGGGTGACCTCACTTCCTGACGATGGAGCCCAACAGAACCTGGTAACCACGCACCACATTCTATAACTGCCCCTTCCCGGCTCACTCGGACAGAGACATTGGAGAGGACACCATGTTTTCCTGTTGTCTCCCCGTGTCCCGAGGCCGAGGCCACAAGAGAGGCAGAGATGAGAGTAGGTTCCTCAGCAGTCGCCGATGGTTCAGGACTCAGCGCAGACCCCTGTCGCCCTCAACACGGTTGGAGCCAGAGGTAACACAGGGAGGCCCAGGGTGGTTGTGTGCGGGCCGGGCCACTACTCTGACCCCACCTGAGCAGCCCGATGTCCCCTCTGTGTGTGTGTGTGTGTGTGTGTGTGTGTGTGTGTAAAAGGGGGGTTCACATAGAAAGGGCCTGCCCTGAGCAAGAACAGGCTGAGGAGTGGTCAGAAGCCTAGTGGACCAGTCATGTTCACACCCCGGGTCAAGGCTGGCTGGGTGGACGTGGAGTGTGGTGGCGCCCTCTGCCCGAGGTCTATCCCGAGCCCTGGAGGTGACTCTCATTTCCCCTGGGTGGAGGTCTGTGCAGACACAGGGCTGGGCCTGATCCGGGAGCAGAAGGTCCAGTGGGCAGAAGCAGCAGCGACTAGGGCCAGGCAGGGCTTGAAGCCTCTGAACCGGTTGCTGGTCACTGTCATTGCAGAGCTCAACTCGGGTCATAGAGGAACAGCAGCTGGTCAATGAAGACCCCAGCCCCGCCTTCACCACTGAGGGGCAGTTGGGCCATACTAAAGGCCAGAGCAGGCCCGCAGTGCATACGGCCAGCTGTGGTACTGGAGAACCAGGGCCCTTTAGTGCCCGGAGATGGAGTCCTCCCCAGAAGGCCATCAGGTTCTGCAGACCTCCGTCCTGGAAGCTGCTCAATCAGCAAAGGCGGATCGCACTTTGCAACTCATTCCTGCAGTCGCCCAGGTTCCGCAAGAGGTTCCCAATGTGTGATGCCTACCTGGAGCACCAGGCCCACGTGAATCACACTGGGCCAGAGGACCTGCAGCCCCACGAGGCAGAGCCCCAGGAGGGTGAGAAGGAGGGGGAGGTGGGAGTGGGTTGGGGAGGTGATGCATCTGAGCTCATGGGGAGGGCTCAGGGCCAGGCACACAGGGGAGCACCCCCAGAGACTGGCCAGGGACAAAGCCTGGCTCCAGACCACCCACCTGCTGGACTGTCAGTGGGGAGCACGTCTTGTGGTGGGTGCTGGGCTGTGGCTTCTCTAGAAGGCTCTGGCTTCTGTTATGTCCTAGGGAAGGGGGAAGAGATAGGGGTACAGAAAAATGCAGGCATGTGGGTGATCTTTTCTCCTCTCACAACCCCAGCACTGGCACCGGAGGCAGAGGAGGCTCCTGAAGTTTATACAGAGGAGTCTGATGAGGAGTCGGATGAGGAGTCTGATGAGGAGTTGGATGAGGAGTCGGATGAGGAGTCGGATGAAGAGCTGGAGGCGTGGGCACCTCCAGAGGTCCTGCCACCTGCAGCAGCCTCTCTGGTGGCAGCTGTGGAGCCGGGGCCGGCCTGGGAGGCACCTGCAGACATGACTGAGGCCCCACCACCCATGGATGAGGGGCCCTCCCTAGAACCCGCCATAGGTCCTGCCTCAGGGGAGGAGCTGCCTCCTGAAAACCTAGCAGGGCCAGCTCCAGAGCCGCTGGCTGAGACTGCTCGGCGTGTCCCCTCAGAAACAGTTGTGCTACCCCCCCTCCTTGACCTTTTCCTTCTATTTTCCTTCTTTTTTATGTTTTATTTTTCTTCTTGGGGTTATTCAATTGTTTATTTTTTAATTGTTATTATTTGGAGTATTTTAGGGTCTTGTTGTTTTTCTCTATTCTTCTTTCTTATTTTATGCATTGTTTCTCCCTGGGGTGATTCAATTTAATAATAATAAAAATATATTGTATTTTAAACGGTGCCATTGCTGAGCATGAAGGATATTCATGATGCCCATCTAGTTGCAGGATGTTCCATCCCCCAAAGGAAACCCTGCACCAACAGTACTCACTCCCCACTCCTCCTGCCCCTGGAGACCCCTGGGCTGCTTTCTGTGTCTGCTCTGTTACCTGTTCTGGATGTTCTCTATGCATGAAATCTTACAATAGGTGCCTTTTTGTGTCTGCTCACAGATTTTTGTTTGCTTTTTATCTGAAACTAGAGGCCCAGTGCCTGAATTTGTGCACGGGTGAGGTCTGGCCAGCCTGCCCCAATCAGTGCCAATCAGGCCAGTCAGGGGGAGGGGCTGCAGGCGGTTGGCTGGCCGGCCTTGCCCTCCAGTCAAACTCCCTGTGGAACTCTCGGTGGAGGGGGCAATTTGCATATTAGCCTTTTATTATATAGGATAGCATTTTTGTTATTTGAAAGGGAAATCCCACATGGATTAGAGATCAGATGTAAAAAAAAAAAAAGAAGAAGAAGAAGAAGCCCTTTTAGTAAGTGTGTGCATTATCTCCAGGTAGAGGCTCTGTGCTCAGTGTGGCCTCAGGGCCAGAAGCCAGTCAGGCAAAGGCTGGCTCTTCCTGTGCCCAAAACAAAAACAAGAAAAATGCAGAAATCTGGGAAGACAAACCTCCAGCTGCAAAGCATTCCTCACAACCCAAGGCCAGAGAAAGGTGTGACCTCCCTGTGGTCAGAGAACTCTGGAAAGTCGTTTTCTAAAGGGACAAAGGGCAAACACATGCACTTCCAAAGAGACAGTGCACACTCCTCTACCTGTCAGAGATGCCCCACCTCCCCGATGGGGACACACCCACAGTGGGCACTGGGGGGAGAGCACTGTCACCGTCAGACTGGCGGGCTTCTGGGCTGGTGGCGAGCACCCTGGGGACAAAGTGAGGCTGCAGAGGCCCCAGCAGGTCTTCTGGGGAGAAGGGGAAGGGCCCCTCCTCTGGGAGAACAGTGAGCAGGACCTGCCAAAGCTCCACAGGGGCACACCTGCACCTGGCAGTGCCCCCGCTAGGGGTTACTCCACAGAAATTCTTGCACAATTGGTCAGAGTTGGATTTTGAAACTGTCCATCAGAGCAGTGATGAAATAGCCTGGAATTGGAGAGACCACTAATGTCTGTGGAGAGGGCATGGGATCCACCAATCCTGGTCCACGTGGAGGAGGGAAGCTGAGCAGCTGCTCAAGTGGGTGCAGGGGTCTCTATGTGCCCAGAGATAAAGACCCCGGGGGTCTTCTCATGTAAGACATGTGGACCAAGTCTCTGCATCCAGGATCCCACCTGTTAGATCATACACATGTGATTTCCACAGGCAGAGCCATACATGTGAGAATGAGTCTGCCTGTGACAGAGACAGCCAAACAGAATGAGAGAGGCAGAGCCTGAGAGGGACCGGTAAGGCACTCCTGATGGTCACCTCTGTGGCGGGACTTGCAAATCTCTCATCTTCTGGTTGAGATGATGTCTGATTTTTTTTATAATGCATGTGTGACTGATAGTTCTAAACATATTAAAGTCCTGTTTTCAATGTTATCCATTGATCAGTCATCTATGGAGTAAAGTACATTATTTGGTTTTTGTTTTTAAAGTATTTCTGACCAAAATAAAAAGGCTTATTATGGTACAAAAAATGAACTTGAAAGCAATTCCGAATCAAGTAAAGAACAATGCCCTCCCAGGGAGAAGAGCTCTGACAGGGGTGCTCCCTGTTCCAGTCCCTTCCCTGTGTGTGCACATTGTGTTTGCATGTGCACGTGTGTGTACCTATGTTCCCTCACTCACGCATACATGTGTGGGTGCCTGTGTTCCCATGCTTATGCATGTATGTATGGGTGCCTCTGCATGTTCATATGTGCACACGTGTGTGTGCACTTGGGGTGGTGGGCAGGGCGGATTCTGGTCATGTGCCCTTCTGGAGCCTCATTTCCCAAGGGGTGGACACTGCCAGTCAGTCCTCTCCCTCCTTGGCATTGTCTGTGTCCCCACATCAGAATTTCCAAAGCCCCTGCCGTGGACCATGAGCCTTTTCTGATGCTTCACTCCCATCGTCGTGCTAAAGGGGACTTCTACATCCGTAAATCTTTATTTAGCTCGGGTCTCCAGAAGTGGAGATTCTCGGTCTAATGTAAACACGATTTTAAGGTGTTGGGGACAGCTCCCTACATTCGAGGTCACATTGTCCACTTCGAGCCTTGTTTGGGAAAGCAAGGGTGAGGAGACCTGGGGCTGAGACCTCAGGGAGGGAGAAAGAGGAGGGGTGGGAGTGGAGGAGATGAAGGTACCTGAGAGTGACAAACCCAGCTGGAAGTCATCCAACTTACCTTTGCCTGCCCCATGACCCACCACATATCCCCTCTCCCCTACCCCTGCCCCTAGCTCGCACCAGTCCCCCCTGCTCCATAACCCAGCTGAGCTGAGCAGCCTGGCCCTGCTGTCCAGGACACTGGAGGGTGGGGCCTGCACATTCTGGCCTGCTCCCTTTCCCCTTCCTCTCTGTCAGGAAAACAGATCTAGGGAGGCTCAGCTGGTCAGGGACCACCGTGAAAGTGCTCTATCCAGGGGGTAGTTCTCAGTTGCAACAGCAGGACCCACTTGACCTTGTGTGAGCAGAAGGGATCTTTTTTTTTTTTTAAATATATTTTATTGATTTTTTACAGAGAGGAAGGGAGAGAGATGGAAAGTTAGAAACATTGATGAGAGAGAAACATCGATCAGCTGCCTCCTGCACACCTCCTACTGGGGATGTGCCCGCAACCAAGGTACATGCCCTTGCCCGGAATCAAACCTGGGACCTTTCAGTCCGCAGGCCGACGCTCTATCCACTGAGCCAAACCGGTTTCGGCGCAGAAGGGATCTTATAAGGGGCCACATGGGAGGTGCCAGAAGGTGAGAGTATCAAGCTCGAGGTTTCGGGGCAGATCATAGCACCCAAACCACAGAGGTCCCCCAGCGGTGACCTCTGCCCCAGTCCTGTGCCAGCGCAGCCCACACACCCAGCACATCCAGCTTCTGTGAGTGGGGCTCTGCTCCGTGGGGAGGAGGCAGAGAGCTGTCACCTCATTCAAAGTCAGGTCAGGTGGAGTCCACTGGTGTGAGGCTGCCAGGTGAGGCCACCGTCAGCGACGTATCTCTTGTCTGCCCAGAAATGGGAGCTGTCTGAGCAGAGAACATATATCCTCTCTAGATGCGCTCTCCCTGGAGAAAGAGAGCGAGAAGCCCCTGGTGGTAGGGGTAGCAGGAGAGAAGAGAGAGGAGGCTATTTTTGCAGATCTCAGTCTTCTAACTGATTTTAACATAAGCCACGGAATCGGAGAAAGTGTTTTCAAAATGGATCTGATAAAAAACTGGTATCTAAGTATTTTTTTAAAAAGCCACTTAATCCTCAATAATAAGAAAACAAACAACCCCGTTAGAAACGGGGCATAAGCTCGGGACAGACACCTCAGCACAGAAGATGCAGAGAGGGTGGGGGATACAAGTTGTTCGTGAAGCAGGTGGAAGGTAAACGCAGCTCCTCACAGGACCAAATGCGAATGACAACCAAATTATAGACCAGTCTACCTGAATAACCAAACGAGGACTAGCTGAACAGAAGTCTTATAACTAAGGGTTACAGAAGAAGTCCCAGCCGGAGTGCTAGGCAGGATGGAGACCTGGGTCTGTGGTGCAGAGGTTCTTGGAAGGCTCTTGAGGACGTCTGAGCAGACTCAGGGGTGACAGAGATGGACAGGGAGAGACTAAGCATTTCCTTCTATACCTCACTGACACCACCATTTCTGTGCAGAGCCCTCCCTCCACATAGCCAAATCTTAGTCTGTTTTAGCCTGATGAACTCCACTGGCCTCACCCTGCGGACTCCCTGAGACCCGCCCCACCACAAAGGTCTACAGGCCCCCAAAAGGTCACTGATGGCTTTGTTGTACCTCTAAGATGTTTGCTGAGTGTCCTCAGCCCAGCACTGGCCAAGTTTGAATCTGTGAACAGCATTGGTGAACACCACTTGCCTACCTGGTGACTTACGGAGGACCTGCTCACACAACTCGCTTACTGCCAGAGGCTCTTTCAGTGACTGAGCCTAACAGGCAGCCAGCAAACAGAGGCAGATCTTGAGGTAACAAACTTTTTGCTGACCTACTCCCAGGCTAGGTCCTGGTGGTACGCAGCCTGGCTCCTTCCAAGTACACTCAGGCCCAGCAGAGGCCACCACAAACTGTGGATCGCCTTGTAGCTCCAAAAAAGGTTGCTCAAGACTGGTCACAGGTGGCATATGACATTGACCTGAACTGGAGTGCCTCTCAAGAGACCCCAGAAATAATACACCTGGTGGTGGGCATCAGACCACATCAGAGCACCACTCAATTAGCTCCACCAGCGGCATACCCAAAAGGACATCTCGGCAGGCACCAGACCCTGCTGAGCCAAATTCTTCTTTGTGAGGTTAGCCCCATATAAAAGCTCCTACACTGTGATGGGGTCGATGCTCATAGTCTGCCAGCCTGAGGGTCAATTACACCCATGGATGGGCCAACAGCAAGCAAAACTCAACTACAACAAAGAGCGCACATAACCCACATAAGGGACATTCCTGGAGTACCTAGCTCAGGTGATTAGGGAGACTGCACCACTGAACCACACAGGCCACCAACTATATAAGGCTACTAAACCAAGACTGGCAGACATAGCAGATCTACCTAACACAGAGAAATAAATACAGAGAAGCAGCCAAAATTAAAAGACAAAAAAATTAAACATGTCCCAAATGAAAGAATAGGAGAAATCTCCATAAAAAGAATGAAATAAAATGGAGATAAGCACTCTATCAGGTACAGAATTCAAAACAATGGTCATAAGGATGCTCAGGGAACTAAATGAAAGAATGGATAAACTTAGTGAGAACTTTAAGAGATGACAAGCATAAAAAGGACATAGAAATCACCAAAAAGAACCGTCCAATATGAAGAACATAACATTTGAAATGAAGGTTACACTAGCAGGTTAGACGAAGCAGAAGATTAGATAAGCAATTTAGAGAACACGATAACAGAAAACACCCAAGCAGGACAACAAAAGACAAAAAGAATTTTTAAAAAAATGGAAGTCTAAGGGACCTCGGGGATATCAAGCATAACAACAGCCACATCATAGGGGTACCAGGAGGAGAAGAGGAGTAAGGGGATCAAGAAACTGTTTGAAGCCCATTGGTATGGCTCAGTTGGTTGAACATCATCCCATGCACCAGGAGGTCGCTGATTCAATTCCCAGGCAGGGCACATACCTGGGTTGTGGACTTGATCCCAGTGCAGTGTGTGCAGAAGACAGCCGATTGATGTTTCTCTCTCATCAATGGTTGTTTTTTTTTAAAGAACCACTAGCCTAGCCTAAAAAACGTCTGTGACTGCTTGATATTTTAAGTGACCCTTGGTCCCCTCAACCACCTTTGGGCCTGGCCTGCAAGCAGGCTGAGAAAGCTATTCATCTGCCAGGAGGTCATTTACTAATGTCCTATCCAGATAATATCAAAACGAGTGATGAAAAAGCAAAGCAGAGCCACGTGCAAAGGAGAACACAGACAAGGGAAGGACCTCCAGGGCGCTGAATCAGGGCCAATTCAAGAAATGTGCCATCCCTGTAGGAGTGGAGGGGTGGAGGCTTCTTGGAGTGCCTGCCTACTCTTAGTCTATTTCCAAATTGCTATGGACCAGTGACTGCTGAGTGTCTCCCATTTGTCCCTTTCCCAGTGGGAGTGTTTAGCCACTGCATAATGGGGGAACAGTAGGGAATGCAAATAGCTCATCTTTCTAGTTCACTGGTTTCCAGATAAAGAGAGCCATACTCAAGAATGATCAATGATGAGGCTACCTCATTCACTAAAGTAGAGACTGTCATGAGATCCTGAACTTTTTGTTTGATACTGAAACTGGATAGGACTTTTGAGCTCGAAGGGGAATGAAAGAAGGATGAGTACATTTGTGTATAGAAGGAGGGTGAACTGAATTCTGGGTTAGCAGGTGGGCAGACTGCTGTAGCCTGTAGTGCTATTCACCAAGTATTACGGTTCTCTTCTGATCTGGTACACAGTAATATTGTACTTCTGTCCCCACCCCCTTGTAGTTGGAAGGCACTGAGAGACTAGTTCAGTTCTTTGCCTTTTGTTTTCATTGGCACACATACTACCAAGAAAGTGGTATACGGATCAACATTTTAGAAACTACAAATATAATTTTCAATTAAACACTAAAGAAAGGAAGGAAGGAAGGAAGGAAGGAAGGAAGGAAGGAAGGAAGGAAGGAAGGAAGAAAGAAAGAAAGAAAGAAAGAAAGAAAGAAAGAAAGAAAGAAAGAAAGAAAGAAAGAAGCTGAAACGGGATTATTGATCTAATAAAGGTTGAAGCAGATGAGGAGGGATAGCAAGAGAACAGGCGCCAGTGTTGGCACCAAATAGGAAGAGGGCCACCTTGGATTCCACGGTTCATGGCAGGCTGAGGACTGGGGGACTGAGATGCTTTGGTTCATTTATCTGCTCAGTATTGCTATCTCCAGCCCATCACAGACTCTTCAGTGACTTGCATGGAGATTATAAACCAATCACATGAACAGCTAAGTGTGTTCCTGGGCATGACATTAAGGATAAGACTTTGTGTTTCCCATAGCATGTGTTTGGTGGCACTAACTCACTAACTCCAATTTAGCGCCGAATCACAGACCTGGAAGCCTCTCCTGGGGAAGGTTCATTAGAAGGATCCATTGGACAGCACTCAGATGTCAAAAATTATGTTGATACAAACCTGCAACAGAAACTTTTTTATAGGATTTTCTAGGGATTCATCATTTTATAGCCATTCTCGGGGGGTGAGAAAAGTAGGGGGAGAAGGCTATTATGGTAACTTAAGACAGTGGCGATGGCTTCACAATTATCAGCGCTCCCAAAGGAATTAGGCAAGGTAGGTGAGTCAGTCAAGTCACCGCCTAGACCCAGAAAGGCCACAACACTCTCTTCAAGGCCACCCTGGCTCCTCCCTTGGGCTGGTGCCCTGGTTTCTGCCACTGAACTCAGAGAAAAGGTCTTTGTAATCAGGAAGCCAAAGCACAGAGTACAGAAAGAGGCAGCTGGCTTCCTGAATAGGCACACTTCTTCCATTCCAGTAAAATGTATTAGCCCAGACCATAAGCTTGACACAATTTTTGAAAAATGAAAAGTGCTTGGCTTTTTATCCCCGAGTTTCTCTAATCAAGTCCATCTCCTTCTCCATCTCTGGATTTCTCTGTCCCTTCAACATCAGCCTCTCATTAGGCCACTCCAGCTTATATATTCAGAAGCGGATCTTATTTCAAATGTGATGTCATCACTCAGTGGTACTCAATGGCTGGGTGGCAAGCAAATAAATTAATGCACAGACATCTCGAGGTGCTGGGAGCCAGCCAGACTGTCATGGTAGGGACATCGGCTCCACGGGGCCTACAGTGGGACGCAGATGTGGTGGGCACCTTGGCACCACACTGGGTGGCGCTGGCTCTTCACTGGGTCTCTGTTGATGAGCATGTGTGCCGTGCAGGAGCCTCACTGCACAGTGCTGCTCTCATGCCTGTGAGTCACAGCGAAAGCAGCTGGTGGGGCTACAGCTGCTGCTGAAATAATTTTCTGAGTCCAAGAGTGATTAATGCATTTTCGATTGTCCTCCTTAATCTGCTCTCATGCCTAATAACCTGATAAGGTATCAGACCATTTTTCATAACTCTGAAGTCTTGTTCTCCTAAACTCATCTGTGCTAAAATGTCTAAGAAAGCAGGAGGATTTAGCTGATCGTAGGGAATAAGGCCCACCCAGTACAGTGTGCTCCCACAGGGACTCCTCTATTAGTTTGCTAGGGCAGCCACTATCCTCATGGGGCTTATGTTCTGGTGGGAGGCAGACATTAAAAAAACTAAATGAGCTCATCAGAGAGTGAGAAGGATGAGAAGGTGATGACTCGGGGTGACGTGATGGGCAGTGCCTTCTGGGAGGGCAACATGAGTGTGGGGTGCTCAAGGAGAGCCTCTCTAAGGAGATGATGTTTGAATGAAGAGCTGAACCAGGAGGGGGTAAGCCTTTGTCAGGCTGAAGCAGGCCTGAGAATCGGGATCCTCCTGGCCAGCCTAGACCTTGAGGTGGGGCAGATCTCACCGAGTAAACAGACTGCCGTTGGCATTCAGAGCCCTGATATACTTCACAATCAGTACTGTCATAGCAATGTCATTTAATAGGACAAGTGTGGGTTAAGTATAAAGTTTTATTTATGAAGATCTTGCTCTGATTGTAAGGAAGTGGGTACAAATAGTTGGGTGGAATGTTGTTAAATGTTCAGTGTTGGGAAGCAATACACTCTATCATGGCATCTTTAGGAACACCTTCTACTTTAATTTGCAATTAAATAATGGGGGCTAGGAAGGAAATTATTTTCTTTAAACCAAAGGTCACCTTTGTCATTGTTGTGTAACAGGTACAGTGAGCCCAGATGATGTGCGAGTTAAGGCTCCCTGAAGCCTGGGCAAAGTCTGATTTCCAGGCAGGGTCTGGGGTGAAGTTCCCAGAGCTGGGGTTACTGTGGGGTGTTGTCTGTCCTGTGTTGGGATAGGGCTGGGCAACCAGCCTTAAGAGCTGTCATTTGCTACCCGCCTCTGCTGTAAAAGACTGGCTAGTACGTAGACTCATTGGGCATCCACAGGGGACATCAGGTTAAGGGCAGATACAAAGGTTGGCTCTCTCAACATCCAGTCCAATCTCCTCTAGCTTATTCCTGTACTATGAACTGGAACGCTAAATCATGTTTCTTCATGTCCTTTGCAAATGGGGTGCTAGCACGTAATATGGTTCTGGTTCTACCTGCAGGATGACTTATGGGAGTCCCTGAGCCGGAAGTGAGCAATGTGAGGCAGCAGCCATGTGCAGGGGGATGGACTCTTCTTGTAAACGCATTGGCAGACGCACCTGGTTTTTCTGGGGCTGCCATGGCAGAGTTTCGGGCATCCAGTCCCTAAATTCCTAGGTGCTAAAGAATAGGAAGCAGCAGCCACAGATTCCTTCTGCTGGACTCACACTAAGCCAGTGGTTTTCAGATTCCACTCTCTATCAGCATTACCTGGAAACCTTATCAAAGCACAGACTGCTGGGCTTCATCCTTAGTGTTGCTCATCAGTGGGTCTGTGGTGAGGCCTGGGAATTTGCATTTCTACCAAGTGCCCAGGTGATGCTGAGCCTGCTGGTCTGAGAACACACTTCGAGAACCACTCCTTAAGCTCTGATTTCTCATTTCTTCTGGCTGCGCTATCTTTGGCTCCACTGTTCCTTATGGGTAATTGCCAAGCCTGTGTGGCCTTCCTGGAGACTGTCGATCAATTAATACCCTTTGGTTAAAACCGTTTTCCTTATACTCGCTTGAGGTGGATTCTGTTGTCTGCAACAAAGAACCTTGATCCACACCAGGTCCTTGGTCTTATCTACCAATACTCTACACACTCTTGTAGTCCTCTACTGAGTCTTTCCCTTCTCTATTGGGGGATCTCCATGTCACTTCTGAGGCCCTGGCCCTATTTCTTATAGGAGTCACATGACTCATGCTGACACAATCCCTGTCCTATCTGATGTCCTTCCATTTCACAATCCTACCTAAATAAGTCCCCCCTGTTCTGCAACGTTCCCACAAAGGCAAAAATGTCTTGAATTTAGCACTGAAACTGAAGGAGCCCATGGAAGGTAAAGTTATAAGAGTCTTTTTATCTACCAAAGGGGCGGGGGGACTCAGAGGCCAGATGCATGCTTCTGACTCAGTTTTTCAAGATTTGATCCTTTTATTTGTTTTTTGGTAAAGTATCTTAATGTGAAATTTAAAATAAAAAACAATCTAAAAGAGCCCTCTTTGAAAGGTATGAGAGTGGATAAGATTGATAAAATGGCATCTTGCTAGCCACATCTATTTAAAAATTGGTTAAAAGATATTATTTACCCAATGAACCATAGGGCTCAAAAAAAAAATACCTCAAACACAATAATAACAGTCCCTCAGGTAAATGCCGCTCCAGACAGTTTTGTAAATGTGTATCATTTACTTGATAAAGCATAGCAGCCTATCCAGAGAGGAGCTATGGTCTGCTGCATAAATAGGCATTTGGACAGCTTTAAAAATGCATACTCTTTACATCCAAATGCCGGGTGAGAAGCCCCACGGAAACTGGTTATTATGAGCAAAGAGCAACCACTTTTCAAAACCAAGAGGTGATCGGGCCCAATGGTGTCTTTCAAACTTTTCTTCTCCAAGAGCTACATCAACACCTACTTATTCACTTGCTGCAATGACCAGAATAGGTTCAGGGCCTGGGTTGAGAGAGAGGGTGGGTGAACTGACCCTCCCTGAGCCCAGGCTGGTCAATGCCCTCACCCTTGTCTGAGCACTGGGATCACCTAGAAGCCTGTCTAGGCCCCACCCCAGAGCGGCCGGGACTCAGAGTGTTCTCAAAGCTCCGAGGGTGATTCTGATGTGCAGTCAGGGTTGAACACTTCCATGCTGGATAAGGAATCCGAAGCCCAGAAAGGCCAAGTGACTTGCCCAAGATCACACAGCAAGCCTGGGGAAGAACCCAGGTAACCTGGACCCCAGGTTTCACTTTTAGCTGCTGGTCCACACTCGCTCCTTTCCTGTCAGAGTTGCCTTGGGTTTACTTACAATATGACTTCATGCTTTCTTGCATCTACACTTAAAGTATGTAAATCGTGTGCAGTAATTATACAATCAGATTACTAAAATGTTTGAAAACACAAGGGGCAAAATATATTTCCCTCCCCCAAATACCGGTTCAGTTAGTACTGTTGAACTAATTGTACTAGGTTCCTTAGCTTTCATGTTCTTCTCTCTATATTTCCCCTATTTGTAAATGAGTTTATATGTTTGTTAAAATTTTACACTCCAAGTGTTCTACCTTCCTATAAAGTCTCTGTTGGTTTTATATTACAGTTAACCCTCGAACAATATGGGGGTTGGGGTCCCTGACTCACTGCACGGTCAAAAATTTGCTTATAATTTGTTTGTTTGTTTGTTTGTTTGTTAATCCTCACCCAAGGATATTTTTTCCATTGATTTTTCTTAAAAGAGAGAGTGAAAGGGGGGGGGGGAGGGGGGAGAGAAACATCAATGTGAAAGAGACACATCAATTCGTTGCCTCCCGAACACACCCCTACCCGGGACCAGGGATCAAACCTGTAACTCAGGTACATACCCTTGATCGGGAATCGAACCCAAGACCCCTTGGTCCAAGGACCGTCACTCTAAGCACTGAGTCAAACCAGCCAGGGCTGCTTATAACTTTTGACTCCCCCAAAACTTCGTTGTCTCTTGGTATCCATGGAGGATTAGTTTCAGGACCCCTCGAAGATATCAAAATCTGTGGACGCTCAAGTCCCCTTATAAAATAGCACAGAACTATGCATACAGTCATCCTGCCACATCTGCAGACTCCCAACTCCGGATCAAAAACAATACAGGTGTTTATATTTAAAAATCCATGTAAAAATAAATAAAATAAAAAATCCACGTATAAATGGACCAGTGCAATTCAAACACATGTTGTTCAAGGGTCAGCTGTAATTTAAAAAGTAATATATGTTCACTGAAAGTTTCAAGGAATATAAACATGCACAGGATAGAAAACGGAAGGCCCTGAGCCCGCCCCATCCCAGTTTCTAGAGAGCTCTTTCTGCTCTACATATGCTAAAAATGGGATTGTATGGCAGGCACAGCTCTGTAACTTGTCTTTCTTTCTTTCTTTCTTTCTTTCTTTCTTTCTTTCTTTCTTTCTTTCTTTCTTTCTTTCTTTCTTTCTTTCCTACTTAAAAGAATGCTTTGTGCATCTTCCCATGTCAGTGCACACCAAATTACCTCATTTATACCATTCCATTGAGTGAGTAGTCCAAAATTCAGTTAACCCATCTCCCACTGAGACATTTAAAAGTCTTTTCTGTCAAAAACAAATAAACACACAGATAGACAACTACCCAAGGGAGTATCCAGGCTTCCCAGCTCAGGATACCATCTGGCCCAGGCTGACGCTGCGGGGGCACTCCCTGACGCCAGCATCCCAGTGCACACACTGTACTCTGAGGGCTGGAGGACTCCTGTCATTGACTCCCTGACCGTGGTTAAAAAATAAACAAAAAAGTAAAAAACAACCCACAAGGAGCGACTCTGATAATTCACCTCATATCCAAGGCAACTCAAAGAACAGGGAGGCCAGGCCCAGAATGTGCTTGCAGAAATCCCTAAAGCTGCCACAGTTCAAGGACTTCAGGTCTCTGAGCAGCCTCCCTCCTTCCCCTGTCAGCTCAGCGATAGGAGGCAAATGTAAACAGCCATTCAGCTACAGCAACACAAGTGTTCTTGGTTTGTTGTTGTTTTTTGTTTTTTGCTTTAATATATTTTTTATTCATTTCAGAGAGGAAGGGAGAGGGAGAGAAAGATAGAAACATCAATGATGAGAGAGAATCATTGATCAGTTGCTTCCTGCATGCCCCCTACTGGGGATCAAGCCCGAAATCTGGGTATGTACCCTGACCGGAAATCCAACTGTGTCTTCCTGCTTCATAAGTTGATGCTCAACCACTGAGCCACACCAGAAAACGGGAAAAAATGTTCTTGAACCCAGAGACGCTGCTCCTAGGCAACGTAACCTAAGAATCAGATTTGTGCAGAAAGATGAAGAGGCCAGGCTCTTAATCTTAATTTGAATCCTGGTGCACTCTTTGCTAGCTTGTGACTTTGGACAGTTACCTCTCTGTGCCTGTTCCCTCATCTCTAACCTGGGACTAATACCTGTGCCTCCTCTTTGGGCTTTTGTGAAGATGGAATGAATTAACTGACATAAGCCAGTTAGAAAAGGACCTAGAAAGATTTGTGAATGCTGGCTATTGGTATTTGTAACAACAAAGGTTGATGGGGAACTGGTTAAATAAATCATGGAATATCATATAGCTATGAAAAATCACCATGTATTAATGCTCACAACATCATGTTAATTAGAAAGACAGAATGAAAAACAACTTTACATAAAGCATGACATCGGTTACATGCAATTGCAGCAAAAGATTAGATATGTCTGATTTTAAGATTATGAGCATTTTTATATTTTTACATTTTACATTATTGTAGGTTTTCTACAATAAGTGTCAATGACTTCTATAACAGGAATAGTTTTTTGTTTTGCTTTTTAAAATAAGGCATCTTGGGATATACATATATATATTTCAAACTATGCTAATCCTTTTCTCCCAAAGTTAGGCCCAATGCTCTCTCCAATCAGAGGGTTAAGGATTGTTTGTCTGCTCTCTAGGTCTCTCCATTCCGTGTTGTCCTTCCCCCACCACTGCTGCCCTCAGTCCCTGTTCTTCTCATTCCCTCACGTGGCCTCCTCTCAGGATAGGTTTCTATGAACTGATTCAGGCTCAGCTGTTAATGCTTGCAGGGGTCCTCAAACTACGGCCCGCGGGCCACATGCAAATACAAATATTGTATTTGTTCCCGTTTTGTTTTTTTACTTCAAAATAAGATATGTGCAGTGTGCATAGGAATTTGTTCATAGTTTTTTTTTAAACTATAGTCCGGCCCTCCAACGGTCTGAGGGACAGTGAACTGGCCCCCTTTAAAAAGTTTGAGGACCCCTGGAAAGTGTTATGCTGCCCAAGAGAATATATATTTTACTGGGGAATCAAGACAAAGGATGAAATTGCTAACAGTGAAATTTTAGGCAACATCAAAACAATGGAGAAAGCTGTGGGGTAAACAGGAAGAAAAATAGCTTCCTGATGCCCTTCAAATCAAATTCTGTTGATTCATTAGGCTGGCTCAGCTCAAAGCCACAGACAGTTCAAAGTGAAAAAACTCCTTATCTCCTGAGAGGTACAGATTCTGATCAAACGAATAGAACAAGTCGGAGGTGGCATGGAAGAGGGCTCTAGAAAGGGCTAGTTCACACAAAGTTTTACTACCTTTAATATAATATAGGCCTTTAATGAAATTTCAAGGTATGGATGAGGAGTCCTTAGGAATTGTGGGAATTATGCCAATTCCTTAGTGAGGGCAAGAAAAAGACCAGTGACCTCTAGGATCTGCATATTCCTGACTTTCTTCCCACTACGGGGAGAAGGAAGGAAAAATGAATGCCCTTTTCAAGTTCAGAGGTTGCTGTGCTGGGAAGAGGAAATGATTAGAATTTACATTGTCTGAGCCCAGGTTTGTAACCAAAAAATTGCTTCATAATTTTAAAATTATTCATTCCCGCCTATGCTGTGGCCTCATCCCAGGAAGTAGCAAGTCAACTGTATTCAATAAGGGATTAAAGATAATAAATAAAAGAGCAGCAATTAATTGTGCATTCTGATTTAAGAGGCTGGGCTGCCTGGGTCACGCCTGAGTGGCTTATCAAATTTAGCTCCATTATGGTTGTCTTGTATTTCAATTGATGCTTGTGCTCACCTCTGCAGGCACTTGTACCACAAGGCTTTTCAGATATAAAAGAATTCAAATGTCTAGATTGCTTTAGGATTCTGTCCTTCTTACAGTATGAGGCAGAAGTGTTGAAAATAGCAGTTTAATGAGTCATGCAAAGCGGCACAGTATTCAGTCACTGACTCAATTATTTTTCCCCTCCAAAGGCCACTCTTGGCAGACTAATATGGTTGTTTTCTAAATGCCGTGGTTCTGACGTGCCTTTTTGTAATTCTTGGTAATTTCCTTGCTCTCTGAAAAGCAAAGGCATTCCACAGGCCAACACCTGAGGCGGTCTGATAACCAGAATCATTTTCAGAACCAAAGGAGAAAAACAAAGGCGCGGAAATGGGCCGGGGGACTTCAGCTGCCAGCTCACGATGAACCCGCTCTTCCTGCACAGTTGCGGGAACAGAATGTGGAGGTGGATGCGGGAAATGCAGGAAAACCCTTCCTTCCTGGCCCCGTCGGCGTTCTTGGCCTCAACTGCCCCAACGGGCAGTGTTTTTCCTGCCTGAACGACAATCTAATGTGAGCAGTGCGCTGGTTCCTTCCTTTTCTGCCCTCCGTGTTTTCACCTCCAGAACGTAATTTTACCTGCCAACTCGGGTAAATAGTCTTTAATAGGACAAAGGCTCTGGAAAGTTATACTGCACTTGGTTTTGTGCTGAGACTTTGAACTTCCGTGTGGAGTCCTCCAAAAGAGAGCATGTATAAGCCAGTGTCAGTCCTCCCTCAGGGTTACCTCCTTCCAGTGCCTTTGGGAAAGGAAGGGTGGTTGTATCTGTGGCTCTAAGCTGTGCTTTCCTCCCTCAGCTAGGAGTGGACCAGGGGGAGATGGTTGTTCCTCTCGCTGCCCACCTCCCATTTCCCTCGGTGACGTCACTGCCCAGTGATGGGCTGGGGACAGCTGAAGGAAATGACAACTAGGAGGGAAGGATTTAAAACTGATCAGGAGGGGGGTCAGAGATCAACCAAAGGACTAGTATGCATGCATATTAGCATAACCAATGGACACAGACTCTGGGGCAGTGGGGGTTTATTTTGGGGGGTGAGAGTGGTGGGGGGGTCTCAATTGGGGGGAAAGGAGACATATGTAATACTTTAAACAATAATAAATAAAGGAAGAAAGAAAGAAAGAAAGAAAGAAAGAAAGAAAGAAAGAAAGAAAGAAAGAAAGAAATTGATCAGGAATATGACTTTTCCCATAATACAAGGGAATAGCTTTTAAGAAAGAAAGGGAACAATATTTAAAATCATTATCATGTAGTGTACCGCATAGAAATGAGAACATGAAATACCTATAAAAATACAAAGAATTAACCAGGATGCTTAAGTTCAGACCCTAGCTTCTTCCGACAGCATTATATGAGGTAGTATGATTTGTCTCTAACACATGCTGCTGGGTCAGGCCAGACAATTCAAGGTCTCCAGAAACCCCACAGGCTATCATAGTTGGATTTTAGGAAACCTTTGCAATTAGTAGTTTGGCAATTTGTGGCACTCTGGTCCACAGCCACAAATTGGTTTTCTATAAATATCATGTAGTTATGGGCTTGATGAGGGTTTTTATACATTTACCAAAGGGACAATCACATTGTTCTTAGATCCCTAATTCAGTAGGTAACCAGCAGGCAAGGGTATTGTATTAGTTTGCCAAATTGCAAACAAAGTACCACCAAGTGGGCAGCTTAAACAACAGAAATGTATTGTCTCAATAGTTCTGGAGGCTGGAAATCCACGGACAAGAAAGGACACACAGAGGTGGGGTTGGTCCTTTCTGAGGGCTGTGAGGGAAGGATCTGTCCCAGGCCTTCACTCACCTTCTGGCGGTTTGCTGGCAATCTTTGCTGTAACCAAGCCTGATCCGGAACTACACACTGTCTGCAAATGAACTTCCTTAAGAAAAGCAAAAAGATCTACCTTAACTAACTCAAATCAATAACAACTAAAACCGATAGCAATCAAACAATTTGCCTAAAAGGAGATAATTTTGCAATAAGGACATATGGTCACCCAGGGATATTTGTTAAGAGGATATGCCTACCAAAGGAAAAATAGTTAAATAAATGATTAAATATCTACCTGATGGAATTTTATGTATTGATGTTTTAGAACTATATTTTTATTGATTTCAGAGAGGCAGGGAGAGGGAGAGAGAGAGAGATAGAAACATCAATGATGAGAGAGAATCATTGATTGGCTGCCTCTTGCACACCCTCCACTGGGGATCGTGCCTGCAACCCAGGCATGTGCTCTGACCGGGACTTAACCATGACCTCCTGTTCATAGGTCGATGCTCAGCCACTCAGCCACACCACCTGAGCTGTATTAATTTTAAGTGAAGGTTTTGGAGTCTATGTCATGACATGAGGAAAAATATATTAATAGCAACACAGGGGAAAATCAGGATGACAAGTGTGTTCTAACAAATGTATATACAATGATTAACACAATACAGTCCCACACTCTGGCCCAGGCCTGCATGATCAGCCCCCTGCCTGGCTCTCGGACCACATCTCCTCTCTCTCTCTCCTTGTCCACACTGTGCTTCAGCCACCCAGCGCCTCTCCTAGGTCCTCACACAGCCAGCTTGTTTGCAGGGCCTTTGCACATGCGTGTCTCACTGCCTGGAATGCTCTTTTCCCTCTCTTCACATGCGAACCCCTTCCTAACAACTCAAGTCTTTCCCTGAGCACCTGATCTAAAGAAGAGACCTCATGTCTCCTTATCACCTGTTTGGCTTTCTCCCTAGTGCTGGTGAAGGACTGAACTTTTCCGTGCTTCGCTTACTCATTTATTGTTTTTCTTGTGCACTCGGTAGTGTCAGGAGCTTTGCTTGTTGTTTGCTATTAGACCCCCAGATCCCAGAATAGACATTGGTCAGGTGATATCTGTTCTATGAATGAATGAAAATATGCATAAGAAAAGGCAGGCAATATATCCAATTGCCAGGACTTTCTAAAAGAGTATTGGGGGCAGGGTAATCCCCCCCTTCTTTTAAAAGTTTTACTGTTTTCTATAATATTGTTCAATTTTATAATGAAAACATTTAAAAAATTATTTGCCTTCCAAAATGCTCATGTGAACATAGAAGGGACAGCCCTATATATACTCCAAACTATGATAAATTCATAATTTGTTCCTTTAGGAAGCCAACTTCATAGATCCCAAAGAGAGTAAGAACACTTGCATCTGCTTTGGGAAATTTTAGATCTAATTCAGAGAGAAATTGATCATGTTAAATCATGCAAGAGTATTCTATTTTTTACTCTTTCATCTGGAAAACTCTATAATAATCATTGGTTTCAGAAGGGCCACCTCAGAGTAAATCGACCTTTCAGTAAATACCATGGGCTCACACTTGCATTTGGCTTTCTGGAAAGTGCTTAGTTATTATATCAATTGTAAGTAGCTTACTTTGATTTTTTAAAAAATATAATTTCATATAAAAAAAATCTAGCATCATATACAACTTCTAATCACTCTGTTGGTGAAATGGGCAGCATATATTTGGTAAGTGAGCATAGAAATACCATGCTCACTGAGACCATGAATTTTAACCCAAGAATCCTGGGGGAGTGTGGATATGAAAGGAAAATATTTTAATTGTTCAGTGGATCTTTTGATAAGGATTTCCCTGGTTCTGTAGTTAAGTAAGGGGAGTGAAAAAGGACGAAAAATTTCCCCAAATCTCGAGACAATGACGAATGGAAGTCCTTCCAAATGAATGGCCTGTTTACGCCACCTACTGGATTGTTGTTGTACTGCTTAGTCGTGCCCTGATTTCAAGAGGGGTTGATTCCTGTCCTCTGAGAGTCTACAAATCCCCTAATCTCTTTAATCTACAATTGGACTTCCTTCCTTCCTTCCTTCCTTTCTTCTTTCCTTCCTTCCTTCCAATTTGGGTGTGATTAATGGGAAGCACTCATACCACCTGTGCGTCAGGAAAAAGGCAAGGATTCTTTCTTTTCTCAGTGTTTCTCCCTGTTGGGTGGCCGGAGGCTGGCTTGGGGTCTCTGCTGAAGGCACAGCCCCTGCAGCCCCCTTCAAAGCTGTAGCAGCTCTCTTGGGTTCCCAGGATCCTTCCTCCCTTGCCCCTTCAGGTCTAGGTGGGAATGGCTCTTGCTGACGCCAGCCCCAAGGTGCCGCACCATCCCTGAGTGGTTTCTCAGAGTCCTCCTCACACCCCTGAAAATGGTCCCTTTAGTCATTCCCCTGCATTTCCCACCTGAGGATGCCATCCACTCCCAGTCAGTACCCCAATTCAACCTCCAAACACCTTCCCCACCTGCGTTTCCTCCCACCTGTGGAATCCCTATTCGATCTTGTTTGTGATCCACAGTTTTGTGTTTCCAGGTATTCTTTTTTAAAAATATATATTTTTATTGATTCCAGAGAGAAAGGGAGAGGGAGAGAGAGATAGAAACATCGATGATAGAGAAACATCATTGATCGGCTGCCTCCTGCACACCCCACACGGGGGATGGAGCCCACAACCCGGGCATGTGCCCTGACCGGGAATCGAACCGTGACCTCCAGGTTCCTAGGTCAACGCTCAACCACTGAGCCATGCCAGCTGGGCTTCAGGTCTTCTTTGTTGAAAGGCAAGTGCTAGGAATTCCAAACTATAACAACAACTGCTTAGCAGATTGCTTCCCAGCCCTAGCCCAAGATGAATACGTTTTATAGAGAGGAATGGGAGCAAGGGAGTTGGGAAGAATAAACCAGGAGGGAAGTGAAGGGGAAGGGCAGGTAATGTGGTCCCGAGGACAAACTCTGCCCAGATCCTCAGAACCACATGGGAGAAGGCTCTCCATGCAGTGGTCACAGCTGGGCACCGGAGGGGACAAGGGTAGAGGTCACAGCTCTGCTGCTTAAAAGCTGGGAGCACTTATCCTCTCAGAATTTATTTAAATAGCCTCTCCATTTATGAAAAGTGAACAGGAATCGTATATGCTCCATAAGGTTGTGATGAGGATCAGATGACTAATGCAAGCTTAACACTTCTTGCAGCGCTGGCCAAGTGTTCTGTAATCATTAGCGCTTGCAGGCTCTATCAGGAAAGCATTTTGTGTTCTCAGTGGCTTATGAGCTCACCCAAAACCATGCACTTTGTGATCAGGGAGCTATGGTGGGTCTACTGTCTTGGAAGCAGGAAGCTCTGAAGTCAGGAAGGCCTGGGTTCATATCTGGGTTCTGTCAATCATAGCAACATGACCTTGGGCAAGTTTTACTTAAACTTCTGTGTCTCAGTTTCCTCATCCATGAAGTGGAGGTAATTATATGTACCGCACAGCTGTGTTGTCAAGGTTGCATGATAGCGGAATGACTACCACATAAGATATGCTCTGTTTTCCTCCTTTTAAACCAGGATGATTTTGGACATATATATCGCTGAGAGAGACAATGAGAGGGAGAGAGAAGGATTGAGAGAGGAAAAGAAGGACAGAGAGAGAGAGGGGAGGAAGGGAAGAAGAGGAAGAGAGGAAGAAGTAGATTTATTTTTAAGGAAGTGGCCCTGGCCAGAGTGTCTCAGTGGTTGAGCATGGACCTATGAACCAGGAGGTCATGGTTCAATTTCCAGTCAGGGCACATGCCCGGGTTGCGGATTTGATCCCCGGTACGAGGCCTGCAGGAGGCAGCCAATGGATGATTCTCTCATCATTGATGTTTCTATCTCCCCCTCTCCCTTCCTCTCTGAAATCAATAAAAATATTTTTTTAAAAAATAAGATAATATAGCTCTATGATGTGTGTGTGTGTGTGTGTGTGTGTGTGTTTGTGTGTGTGTGTGTGTGTTCATGTGTTTTCTTTGCTTCTCCTTTAGGCCATGAATTTTCACAGGAGAAGTGAAAATTGGTTCTTGGGTGATGAAAAAGTCCTAGATATTACAATGGCTTGTGGTCCTCCAAAGCCAAACCCTATCTGACAAAATCTGATTGCTTAATATTTAATTTCTCTCATTAGGAAGGAATTAAATTAACTTATACATTTTATATTGTATAATTTAACTTTATTTAAACTCAATAAATTGGTTTAAATTTATTAAATTAAAATGTCCTCCTTAGGGAGTGATAATGAACAGAAAGGGCGAGAAATGTTGCTGCAGGCCCTTTTGCAGAACATATTGATGCATCTCTGGCTACAAAAAGAAAGACCCAACACAGTGTTTTTTATTGATTGGGTTGATTTCAAGCCTTTTTGCTGCTCCATCTTTAATTTTATGAATGATGAAAGGAGTTCATATTCTTTGACTTAGCCAATCTTTTTTTTTTTTTTTAAAGTGTCCATTATGTAGGAACTCAATATTAAAAGTAATTTCCATAGAAATTTGCTCGGTTGTCCATGGCTGTAGCACTAACATCGTATTACTCAAGAGTCTGACAGCCAGGCCGGCTCGCTCCACAGCGGCCCCTCAGTCCATTCGGCCCAGAGGAACCTGATTACAGCCCTGACGGAGAAAGTTATATTTATGATGATGACTTACAGTTAAATCTACAGCCAGGACCTCTTCCTCCTGAGCTCCTGTCCTATTCAAAATGCCGTTTATTTCAGGAAACCGCTAGTTATTTCTGCTGAGCATCAAATGAGCTACCAGGTTGCTGCTGAAATAAACTCACTTGTTTCTGGGGAACTTTCTAATTTTCCTTTTAAACATGAGCTACTTGAACAACCTGAGCAGGGCCCCCAGCTCCATCCCTCTTGAAAATCTGTGACCTGGGCAGGTACCTTGACAACTTAGAGCCTCGGTTCCTTTGTCTTGAAAGTTGGAATACAGTAATGATGCAGCCGGCCCCACTGCAAGAAAACACTCAGGAAGCTGCAAAGTGCACCAGCTGTCGGGTCTTATTATAATGAAACTACAGCTCCCCCATTTCCTGCAAATAAGTGTATTACTGATGAGAAACTGCACTCGAGCTGTTCCCTCCAGCTGCCATTCCCTCCAGCTGCTGTTCTTTGCACACTCTTGGCCTGACTACTTGAGCGCATCCTTCAGAGAAACCCTCCTTGATCCCGCAGCCATGAGAGCCCCTGTCATGACCTGTCGCCACACCTCTTAATGGACTTTCATTCGGAACACCCCTCACAATCTGTACAATACATCTATTTCTACGATCTTTGTAAAATGGAAGCTCTAGAGAGCAAGTTCCTCATCCATGCTGTTTAGAACTGTAGCCCTGGAGTCCTGCTCAGAGCCCAGCACTTAGTAGGCATTCAACAAATACCTGTTAGAAGCGAATAAACATGGCTGTTCCCCCCAAGACTCTCTTCTCCAAAATTTGGAGAGAAAAGTTGGGGTTTATTTTTTCTTACTAATGATCTCCAAAGAACTCTCTTTTCTAAAAAAAAAAGGACTTAAATATAAGACGGGAAACCATAAAAATACTAGAAGAATCCAAAGGCAACAAAATCTCAGACATATGCCGAAGCAATTTCTTCACCGATACAGATCCTAGGGCATTGGTAACTAAAGAGAAAATAAACAAATGGGACTACATCAAAATAAAAAGCTTCTGCACAGCAAAAGAAACCATCAACAAAACAACAAGAAAGCCCACTACATGGGAGAACATATTTGCCAACATTATATCTGATAAGGGCCTAATCTCCAACATTTATAGGGAACTCATACAACTTAACAAAAGGAAGATAAACAATCCAATCAAAAAATGGGCAAAGGACCTAAATAGACACCTTTTAAAAGAGGACATTCAGAAAGCCAAGAGACATATGAAAACATGCTCAAAGTCACTAATCATCCGAGAGATGCAAATCAAAACAACAATGAGGTACCATCTCACACCTGTCAGAATGGCTATCATCAACAAATCAACAAACGTCAAGTGCTGGAGAGGATGTGGAGAAAAAGGAACACTTGTGCACTGCTGGTGGGAATGCAGACTGGTGCAACCACTATGGAAGACAGTATGGAGTTTCCTCAAAAAGTTAAAAAATGGAACTCCCATTTGACCCTGTGATCCCACTTCTAGGAATATATCCCAAGAAACCAGAAACACCAATCAGAAAGGATATATGCATCCCTATGTTCATAGCAGCACAATTCACCATAGCTAAGATTTAGAAAACAGCCTAAGTGCCCATCAGTAGATGAATGGTACATCTACACAATGGAATACTATGCTGCTGTAAAAAAGAAGGAACTCTTACCATTTGCAACAGCATGGATGGAACCGGGGAGCATTATGCTAAGTGAAATAAGCCAGTCAATGAAGGAAAAATACCACATGATCTCACTCATTCATGGATAATAGAGACCATTATAAACTTTTGAACAATAATAGATACAGAGGCAGAGTTGCCTCGAACACACTGTCAAACTACAGCAGGAAGGCCGGGGAGGGTGGGGGCGGGGGCAGGAGGGGTGGTAAGAGATCAACCAAAGGACTTGTATGCATGCATATAAGCATAACCAATGGATATAAGACACTGGGGGGTAGGGGAGGCCAGGGGATTGTCAAGGGCGGGGGGAAAAAGGAGAAATATGTTAATACTCTTTGTAATAATTTAAGCAATAAAAAAATATATTTTAAAAAAAAGGGAGAAAAGAAAAGAGAGCTTAATTTCTTTTTACACATTGCTAAATCTTCTTATCAAACCTTTAGAGACTTCATTAGTGGGAAAGTGATACTCAAGAAACTGCCCTCCATGTAATAAGTTGCAATAGTTGGGATGGGGTAGATTGAAGCTCCTCTCTTGAACCCCAGTGATCTTGAACTCGAGCGACTTGTCTTCTGATAACCCCATCCCTTTCCCTGGGGATCCTGCCCTGCACGTGGCTTTCCTGAGCATCTGCCCTTGCTGTTGAACCTTGCCACTCCTCCGTTTCTTCCCTATTCCCCATTGAAACTCCCCTATCATGCACTGCCTCCCTTAGGGGAATGAATTTGGCATCAGTCTGAAATTAAAATATGACACAGCAATTAATTTTCATGTAATATGTTTTCCTTTGTGATTAGCACAGACATTCATAAAACCATTATTTATGATTAAGCATCTTCCGTATAATAATACTGTGTTGGGTATTGAGGAAAATGCAAAGGCTAATAAAAACATGGTTCTCGACTGACTTCCATTTCCAAAAATGAATGGCAGGTTGGCTACTTTGAGCAACTTCCCACAACAAAAGTCTTACAAATTCTGAAAAAATAAAATATTATAAATATACTATGAAGTCATAGTTGACAAGAAAATAAGGGACTCAGAAAATGGTCTAGTTTTATCTGGGGTGTGTATATCTGTCTAATTTTCCCAACGCCGTTTATTGAAGAGACTATCTTTATCCCATTGTATGTTCTTGCCTCCTTTGTCATAGATTAATTGACCATATAAGCGTGGGTTTGCTTCTGGGCTCTCTAGTGTTCCCTTGATTTATGTGTCTGTTTTTATGCCAGTACCATGTTGTTTTGATTATTATAGCTTTGTAGTATAGTTTGATATCAGGTAATGTAATGTCTCCAACTTTGTTCTTTCCCAAGATTGCTTTGGGGTCTTTTATGGCTCCATATAAATTTTAGGATTATTTGCTCTAGTTCTGTGAAAAATGTCATTGGTATTTTGATAGTGATTGTATTGAATCTGTAGATTGTTTTGGGTAGTATTGACATTTCCCCAGAGGTAAAGAACAAACAAGAGGTTAAAAACTGAGGGTAAGAGAATGGACTCTTTGGGTATCCTGGTGTGAGTTGCACCTATCATAGTGAGCCAGGGGCTTGGCTCTTTTAAGACTCTCACAGGGCCAGGACACAGGCTTTTGGCTGTTCCTGAAAACCAAGTTGGAATTGATCCCCCAACACAAAGCTGGGGCTAGTCCTGAATGAAAGGATATACCTGAATAAAGGCCTGGACCAAAAAATCGCACCCCTTGGCTAAGATGACAATGAAGCTTGTCTACCTGGGCCTTGGGTAGGGGTACAGGGGAGGGAGTGAGGAAGATATCTTCCATGAGAATTTGTAACCACAAATTGTCCTTGAAGAGTTTGGGAGTTGGAATGTATACTACCTGTGAAGGCTGGGAACCTCCATACAGAGATATTAATATCAAGAAGTGGCTCTGAACTAGTAACACCCATGGGGGTGTTTGGCAGAAACAAGAACATACCCTCACACCAGGTTGCCTTTCCCACAGATAAAGCTCCACAGACCATGAGCCCAGAGATCTGGGCTCAAATTTCAAAACACATGCAAAAATGAAACATGACCTCAGCCATCTTGGAGTTTATAATCATTGAGAAAGACAAGGCACACACACATTCAGAGAAGGATGCTGAAATCAACTTCACCATCCACACTGCAGAGCAATTGCTTCAATCCAAAACAAATGACTCCATAAGCCAAAAATTCCAGGTACCATAGAGAGCTAGTGAGGAAAACTTGATACAGGCAAGACCTTTCCTGTGCCCCTAAAAATCACTTACAACTGTGGATCCTGCAGCTAGTTCCCAGCAAGAAGCTGAGAATCAGGAGGCTTGTACTTGCACAGACAAGGCTGGGTGGAATTCTGGACAGATGTCTAAGTGTTGCCCACTATGGAGTGATTGAGAATGGTCTATCGATTCAGGCTACCTCAGTCACAGCCCTTACTTTACCTCTTCATGTAGCCTCTCAGGGCCTCAGTTTCCCCATCGTTTACACAATGATAGTAACCATGCTTATTTCACAGGTGCGTGAGGATTACGTGAGATTCATTTATTTAAAGAATTCAGCCAAGCGCCTGGCACTGAGTGTTCAATTGAAGTTGGCTATTATTATTTTCATTGTGAATTGATTACCAAACTGAAATGATTTCTCATCAACTATGTACTCCAATACCTCAGAAAGTATTCAGAAAGCTAATTCTAAAATAACATCAATACATAAAATCACACCTACACTGAGCAATGTAGCCTCCCTTCTCTAACTGCATGAAGCAGGTCTCCCCTTGGGCGAGGCAGAGCGTTCTTAGCTATGGCACCCTAAAAGCACAATCACTCTAAAAGCATAATCCATAGCAGAAAAAATTTGATAAATTCTACTTGATCAAAATTCAAAACTTTTGCACTTCTAAGGACACCATTAAGAAAATGAAAAGACAAGTCACAGACTGGGTGAAAATATTTCCCTATCATATGTTTGATAAAGGATTTGTATCCAGAGTAAGAACTCTTAAAACTCTTTAATAAAAAGACAACCCTATTAGATATTTCACTAAATATGATGAAGGCATAATTAATAAGCACATAAAAAGACACTCAACATGATTAGTCATTAAGGAAATACAAATTAAAATCACCCCCCAATGAGGCCGGTTTGCTGGCTGCAGTGGGTGTCATAGCGACCGGTTGTTCTGGTTGTTACTGCGTTCCAGTCACTGGCTTTATATATATATATATATATAGATATAAATAGATTGGTTTCAGGCATACAGTTTAGTGGTTAAACAATCATCTACTTTACATAGAGATCTCCTCCATATTTCCAGTACTCACCTGGCACCATACCTAGTTATTACAATATTATTGACTATATTCCCTGTGCTGTATTTTACATCCCCATGACTATTTTGTAACTACAAGTTTTTGCTTCTTAGTCCCTTCACCTCTTTCACCCAGTCCCCCAAACCCCTCCTCTCTGACAACCACTAGCCCGCTCTCTGTGCCTACGAGTCTGTTTCGATTTTGTTTATTTTGTTCTTTTTTACTGAGTGGATAAAAAAGCTGTGGTACATATATACAACAGAATATTACTTGGCCATAAAGAAGAATGAATATTTGCGACAGCAAATATCATATGATTTCACTTATGTGCTTCCTTGTTCTTGACTGCTTGCCGCGTGCCAGGCCCTTTGTTGAGCTCAGGAGAGAGAGTGGTGAAGACAGCAGGTGGGCTTCTTGGTAAGAATGTTGGAGCTCAGCAGGGTTTTTGTTTGGTTTTGCTTTCTGGATTTCCTGAATAGGACTGTGTAACCCCTCCCTCTCTCTGGGATTGATATGATCCTTCTCCAGTTTTTCCTTTTAAAGTTTCCTTCATAGGACTTGTATGCACCCATATAACCATAACTAATGGACATAAGACACTGGGGGGTAAGGGAGGGCAGGGGCTTGTCAAGGGCGGGGGGGAAAAAAGGACACTTATGTAATACCCTTTGTAATACTTTAAGCGAAAAATAAAAATAAATAAATAAATAAATAAATAAATAAATAAAGTTTCCTTCATAATCTATTTTCCCTCGTTTCCTAGTGGCTGCTTTCTTGGGCTGATGAATTATACTGTAGGTCCTCTGCTGCTTCCTATAAACCACAGGCAAACAGCCCAGATTTAAATATTGAAAAAAAATGGTGAAGGTGGTAAAAAGTATAAACTCTATCAAATAAATACGTCCTTGGGGTGTACTGTACAGCATGGTGACTATAGATGACGATGTTGTATATTTGAAGGTTGCTAAGAGAGTAAATCTTAAAAGTCCTCATCACCAGAAAAAAGAAGTATAACTATATGTGGTCATGGGTATTAATTAGAACTATTGTGATGATTATTTCACAATATATATACATATGTAGAATCATTATGTTATATACCTGAACCTCATATAATGGTATATGTCAATTATATCCTAATAAAATTTAAATTTAATTTAAATTTAAAAACCTAATAAAACAACCATAAACTACTTCTAACCTTGTTTAGCTTCCAGCTTCTGCTACAGAATGATAAAGTGGGCTAGGCTCCATCATTTTTAATCCAGCTACAGTACCAGCTGACATGTTGATGTCATTAACAGGGCATATGTTGGGATGCCTTACCCAACAAGTCACCTGGCAGCACATAGGAAATACCTTTGCATTCAGTTAAGCAGAAAGGTTGTTGCTTTATCCCATCTGCAGTGAGAATTTAGAGCACGTTGCAATGAGAACTTTTCAGCCCGTGAACTGGCCCTGGGATGTGTAACAAGGGGACTCCACAGTCGGCTGGAGGAGAGGGGACCTTCTGCAGAACAACGTGTTCGCTGCCCTAGCACAGTGCCTTCCTGCCCAAGTACACTGGGACTTGAACCTTTAGGAATGAAACATGAAGATACTGACTGTGCAATTTTCAAAACCACCTAAGTTGTTTGCAAAAGAACCATGGCTTTTTTGTGTTTGTTTGTTTTTTCTTCCAATCAAAGAAATTTAGAAAACAACAACCAAAACAAACAAACAAAAACTTAAAATGTAATTGCTGGGAGGGGGCCAGAGAGAACTTTCTGGAATGCTATAAATGGTCTGTATTTTGACCTAGATGGCTGGTATATGCAAATGTAAAAATTCATGGAGGGACGCACAGGATTCTTGCACATACGTTTGTTATACTTCAGTTTAAAATTTTAAAAATAGAGATGGAAGGTGGTGATGGTTGCACAACAGTGTGAATGTACTTAATGCCACTGACCTGTACACTGCAAATGGTTAGAATGGTACATTTTAAGTATTTTTTGCCACAGGGGAAAAATTACCATGTACATACATGGGTATAGTTCACTATCATATATTAGAGATGCTAATGAACCTTAATAATGGCAGAGTTAGCCTTATACGTGGATGGAAAACCACCTCTCTGCTGGAGAATTTACCTTGAACCTACGTTTATTTTTCCAGGTTGCTTCCTTCCCAAGATCTATAATCTGCACTAGAAAATAGAATAATAGCTGTGACTGTGGCTTCTGTCCGGTCCTCCTTATGACCCTGACCCGACCCAGCCCTCACCCTCTCCCCTGCATTCATGGCCTTCCAGGATTGGGGAAAGCTGCACAAAGGCCTAGGGTTCAAGGGGAGGGCAGGGTGCAGAGCAGGGCAGAGAGGAGGGGAGAGCCCCGGCCAGCATCTCTGCTTTCCTCCTATCTCTGGCTTCCCCTCACCTCTCCTCCCCCAGCTGAGGCAGGAGGCAAACTGTAGACTTTTAGATGAGAAAGAGACCCTAGGCCATCAAGTTCCATCTCCTTATTTTTACTTTATTTTATTTTATTTTATTTTATTTTATTTCTTTAATGAGGCAGCCAAGCACAGAGAGGTGAACGGGCTTTTCCAAGGTCACACAGCCCATTGGAGGCTTAGCAGGACCAAAGTGTAGGCCCTCTGTTGCTCCTTGCTGTATTAGACCTGCACCCCGAATGCAGCCCTTTCACTCTGCTCCATGTAGGGCTTTCTATCTCTTCTTCCTCCTCTACCTCGCCTTCCAGCCAGGGCATTTTTTTTAAAGAACAACTTTATTGGAGTATAATTCACGTCATAAAATCTGCTCATTTAAAGTGTACCGTTCAATGGCTTTTGGCATATGGAGAGTTGTGCAACCATAGGAAGCCTATAGAGAGTTGCCTTTGCTGCATGCATCATATAAACGAGAGTCATACAATATGTGGTCCATTGTGACTGGCTTCTTTTCCTTAGCGTAATGTTTTCAGGGTTCATCCATGTTGTAGCCCTCCAGATCGCTAAGTAGTTCTTGTCACAGTATGTGGAGTAAAGGGGCCACAGCGCAGCAACACAGTTACATGAAGGTGAGAACGGATTCCCTCCGATGTACACACACCTAGGCAGGCGGTTTCTATTCATTGCCTCACTTCATTTAATCTTCTTATCCCCAGAGAATCACTATCCCCAATTCCGATGTGAAAGCTAAAGAGGACTTCGGTCCCTTTTCCAAGGAAATGCAGGGCAAGGATAGGAATTCGAGTTTGTTGGGCCCCAAAGCCAGTCTCTCCCTGGACCAGGCCACCTCTGTAGCTGTCAGATTCTGAGGGTAGTTTTTTTTGATCCATGGTGGAAGGTAACATCCGGCCAGTCTAAAAAGTGGTGATCACTGCAGTAAATCTCAAAAAATTCAAAACCTAGGTGCCTCTGTGGAGGGGCACTGGGGACTAGGGTGACTAGGCAAGAAACTTCACTCTTTAGATTTTTGAATCCTTTAACTTTTGAGCCACGTGACTCTATTATCTACTTCAGTACATATTTAAATCTACTCGTTCATTGGACAAATATTAATGAACCGCTAGAGCCTAACAAGTGTTGGGGAAACAGCTGTGAACAGGAACCAACAGAAAGATGGCGAAGATTCTCGCAGAAACACCCCTTGTTTCTGAGACTCTGAAAGACCAGCTGAAAGGCCTGCTCCTCGGACACCTCACAACTCCTTTATGAGCAGGAATCATCGTGTCCTTTCCTCTCTGATTTTCTACAGCATTTAGCAGGGGTCCTCAAACTTTTTAAACAGGGGGCCAGTTCACTGTCCCTCAGACCGTTGGAGGGCCGGACTATAGTTTAAAAAAAAACTATGAACAAATTCCTATACACACTGCACATATCTTATTTTGAAGTAAAAAAACAAAACAGGAACAAATACAATATTTGTATTTGCATGTGGCCCGAGGGCCGTAGTTTGAGGACCCCTGATTTACAGTCTGTATCACGCTTGATTGATTACCTGCCCATTTGTGTTGTTTGCTGTGGCTCTAAGAGTGCTCAATGTAGATCACCCTAATTAAGTTGCTATCACCATTCACACAATTGTCCGAGATGGTCCTGGGAGCCAAGGAATATCTCTCCTCTCCATTCCCACTACTCACTTGTTCCCACCACTGCTATCTGAGCGAGGAGAGAGGAGCAGCCTGACCTTTTTAGAATGAGGTTAAGAATGTGAGCCTGGGTCCACCTCCTCCTGTTCTCCCTTTTTGAGATTGGGAAGTCACCTGACCTCTGTGTACTGCAGATTCCTCATTTATAAAGTGGGGACAATGACAGGACCCTTATGATAATGACATCAATGAACACAGAAAGCACTTATAGCAGTGTTAGGCACATAGGAAGCTCAATGTGAACTTTGTTAAGTATTCCCCTGCCCCACCCACCTGCCTTCCCCTGCCTCTCAGGTTTAGCCAAACTGAACTTCATTTCAGGAACACGTCATACACTTGCATGCATCTGTACCTTTATCCTCCTGCTTGGCTGAGATAGGTGCTCTTTCTTGTCTTCCTGCCTGCCTGCCTAGGCTGGGTGCCCCATATTAACTCTCCGCTCCTCCCCATCCTTGAGACACTCCCTTAACATACTTCCCGCAGAACACTCTTTAGGTCGCGTCTCCCGGGCAGTCATGAGCTCTGCCAGATAGGGCCTAAGTCATGTTTATCCTTTAACCCACTAGGCAGCAGGGGCCTGGAGGCAGGTAGGGAGGCTGAGGGGCAAGGACAGGACTAGCATTTTAGACAAAGCCTTTGGGCATACCGCCAAATGCATTACCCCATTTGGACATATCTTTTGGGTTTTTTTTAAAAAATCATATTGGGAGCCTTAAACAAATGGAAGTGTGCAGTGGGGGGTCCTCACGCTTTTTAAAGGGCCAGGTAGTAAATATTTTAGGCTTTGTGGGCTGTACAGCCTCTGTCTCAGTTCCGGAACTCTACCTTTGTATCTCCAAAGCAGCGAGCTACAAACATAAAGGAACCCGTGTTCCAGTAACACTTCGGGTTTTGTACTTTATTTATGAACACCAACATTTGAATTTCAGATAATTTTATTTGTCACCAAAATTCTATTTTTGATTGCCTTTCGACTATTTAAGAATGCAACGCCTGTTCTTAGCTTGCAGGCCACACAAAAACAGCAGGAGTGCTCCTGGTCTACAGGGTCTTTTTTCCCACTTCTAAGGGACCTTGGGGAAATGGTGTCTCTTGAGGACCCTTAAAAGCAGAGTCATCAAAATTAGCAAATAAAAATACAGAACATCCAGTTAAGTTTGAATTTCAGTAAACAAGGAACAACCTTAAAAAAAAAGGAATCATCTTTTTTAGTGTAAGTATATCCCATGCAATATTTATGTATGTTACTTGGCACACCTATTTCGCTAGATGTAAGGATATCAATCCCACTCTCTAACACCAGAACCCTACCACCCTCAGCGCCACCGTGCCGTGCCGCCACCCCCCATAAGAATTAATTATGCACACTCCCAGCTGGACAGCACATTGAGCTGCCGGAGGGCTGAAGACACTACCTGCCAATCACTGCAGAGGGGGCGGGTCTTCCGGGCAGAAAATGGGGCCTGAAGGGGGCAGGGAGACTCCTTGCCCCGCCCAGGACCTCCACTAGGACTAGTGTGCCAGATGGCGTGGTCACATGGCGGAGTGGGAGTGGGAGTCCGGGTGGGGGGTGAGGGGGCGGGAGGGGAAGGTGTGTTATTGCGTAGAGATGGCCCCTGCCTTGTGGGGGCACCCCTGGCTGTAGCTCCTCGGGATCCCCAGGAAGAAAAATAGGAGATTACGTTTTGCAATCCATTGTGTGTTGATTCATGGCACTCGGATTATTTCCTTGTTGTTTTTCCCCAGCTTTTAGTAGTATTTGTAAATAATAATTAAAAATACTCCAGGCTTGTCTCAGTAAAGACTCCTGGAAGCAAAGAAAGGCTTTGAAGTCCTCCTGAGCCTGTTGAAGCAGGAGGAATGCTTCCACTAAGGACAGTGGAGGAGGCGCATGGAACGATGTGGGATGGAGGTAGTGGGCACCCCAGCGATGAAAACTTCGGGGACAGAGTCAAGGAAGCATGTATATTCCCATCATGGGACAGTCCCAGTCCCCACTTGGAAGATCTAATAGTAGTTTGCATCAGTTTACCACCCCTTCATGTTTCGGTTCCTTAATCCAAGTACTGCTTTTCTGAAAGCTTGCTTCTTCCAGGAAGCCTTCCAGGGAGCCTCCCTCGGAGCTCAAGTCCTCAGTGTTTTTCTTTTCTAAATTCCTTTCCGTTGGTAATGAATCCTGCACTAACTGGAGACATTCCTTGAACTGAACTGTTATTATGTTTTTTTATGGTGAAATAGTTCATCTTATTTTCCTTGGGCCAGGAATATGCTTTATCATATTTCTGAAGTCACATTTGGTTAAGGGTGTGGTTTTGGCCCCTCACGTCTCAGCAGCCAACTCTGACAATAACCATGTAATCAACTCAAGCAATAGTGATCAGTAGTATTATGGAAATGTCTGAGTGAATATAATTACTTTTTTGGCATTTTATAGTTGCAGGTGGTTTTACAATAATCTGTATTAATAATTACAGTGAGCATAGTTAATCAAATTCTTGGCATGAATACCACAGTCACTCTCACTGTTTGCCTTCTTAGCGCATTGTTCTATCTTTAGGAATTAGGTGAATGTTTTTTATAATATAATCTCTAAAACTAAGTGTAGTTTTCTTCCATTCTTTGATAAAGTGGAAAATTGACAAGGCCTTCGGTGGGGGGGGGGGGGGGGGGGGCGGGGTTTGATAAAATACATAATAGCCGATATTTATGTGTCTACTAAAGGTTTCAATTTTTAAACTTTGAATCAGTCACAAAATATTCATTTTACTATTCCCAACTCTCTACCTCATATAAACGGCCTATGGTAAAAATACAGGCTTACTTACATTGTTATTAGCACTGGTAATCTGTCTATTTGTCTTGTTTTTATTTTGTTAACAAACCAAGATATCAGCAAGAGAGTGGCTATTGAACACAAGGTGGGGTATACTAGTATGTAAACACCTTTGTTGATACACATTTTAATCTTCCAATTCATCTGAAACACTTAAATGAAATTTTATTTCAGGGTTTGCTTTCACGGTTTCCTCTGTTCTTTTAAGTCTATTACAGCAGAAGGCACAGGAATACTCTTGGGTGAGCTTCATTTTACCAGAGAATCAATTGTATAAGAAAATATTTAAATAGATGGTAATTTGGGATGGATTATCAAATTTGAAAAGTAATTATTTTTATTTATAAATGGTCAGTTAAAATAAGGCATTTGTAGAATAAAATCTAAAATAGCAATTTGACATTTGTTTGCTCTTCACAAATATCGAACAGTAAATCTATGTAGTTACTTTTTCTCCTTCCAATTTAACTTTGTAGAAATAACATTTTTAAACCAGATTTCGTAAGCAATCAGTTTAAGCAATCAATCCTATAAGAAAAACATGTGGCCGTAACCGGTTTGGCTCAGTGGATAGAGTGTCGACTGAAGGGTCCTGGGTTCGATTCCGGTCAAGGGCATGTATCTTGGTTGTGGGCACATCCCTAGTAGGGGGTGTGTAGGAGGCAGCTGATCGATGTTTCTCTCTCATCGATGTTTCTAACTCTCTATCCCTCTCCCTTCCCCTCTGTGAAAAATCAATAAAATGTATTTTAAAAGAAAAGAAAAACATGTGATGGTAAGACATTTCTTTTTCTTTAAATTGATGGAAAAGGGTCATTATGCTGCCAATAATTGCCAATAGCAGTTAATACTGAAAAGTCATCTATAGTTATCTTTAAAATAACTTGACAATCTTTAAATTTCTCTAGAGTGCATTTTCTCTAGATTACTTCATTTAACTTGTATTATAGTTGTTTTTTTAAAAATAATTTAAGTTTTCCCCTTTAAATGTCAAAACTTGCACATTTTGACAATTTTTATTGGGAAATATCCTAGAATACTTATACTTTTACTGAACAGAGAGAAAGGAACTGGACATGGTTTAATTTCTTGTTGATAACTCTCAGGGGATTACTTGTGAAAATCCATCACTGGACCTTCTTTTAAAACAGTGACGCAGCCCTGGCCGGTGTGGCTCAGTTGGTTGGAGTGTCATCCCTTGCACCGAAGGGTGTGTGTTCAATTCTGGGTCAGGGATGAAAACCTGGAGGCATAGAGGGTAAGTGGTGTGCCCAACGGGTGCACAGCTGTACGTGGCAAAGCTGGGACTCCACCACAGGCAGCCTGACTCTTGGCAAGGCATGTCTGGATTCCTACACGCCAGCCACGCTGCCCAGCACGCCATCTGTGTGGGTATTGCTGGGAACTGGAATGCACAGGGGAAGATGGCTGGTAAGTCAGTTGCCCTGCGGCAGCCTCAGGCATAGCCATCTTCCCAAGCAGCCCGGCCCAGCATTATCTGCTTTCAAATGTCTCCCGCACCTCCAAGCCACCCTGACGTTAGCTACCAACAATGGTTGAGCGTTTTCTGTGTGGAGGGCATGGTTCTATGACATTGTCATCTCCTCATAGGGACTGAAGGCTTAGAAAGGCATTTGGTGGCTTGTTGAATTCACGCAGTGATTGGCAGACCCCTTGCTTTTATCCCTCAAGCACCTCAAGGACAAAGCCTCCATCATTCTCCATTTGCCTAAAGGATAGATGCCAAATTCCTTACTGGCAGGCAAGGTGCCATACTATCTCTCCACCCTTATCTCCCGCTGGGCTCCAGCTTGACTCCCCTGTTCTAGACTGGCATGTATGTGCCCTCTCCCCCACCCCCCAGGCTCACTCCCCATGCCCAGCCTTCTGTCCGTTGTTCCCACGACCTAGAATGTCCTGTTTTCTCCTTTGTGCCGACTCAAACCTGGTGACACAGGGCACAGCTCAGCCTTCCCTCCCTCCCAAGGTCCTCCTGCATGAAATGCCCCAGGCCCTACCAGTAGGGCTTCTCCCTTGACTCCTTCCACCAGTCCCCGGGGCACTGAGCACACACAGTTGTACACCAGATCAGGCAGCGGATTCATGGCTCCACACTTGATACTCTGTCGAGCTGAATATTTGGACTCATGTGGATTCATGCATACGGGTGGGCAAAAGTAGGTTAAATTACCAGCCATACTAAAAGATAAATCATAAGTGAGGATATGAAATAATAATAACAACAATAAGAACACAAATAATAGAATAATCCTATATAATAAAGAGCTAATATGCTAATTAGACTGGACTGCAGAACGACCTTCCAGAACGACCTTCTGGAATGACCAGTGGGCAGGGGGTTGGGCTGTGAGGGTCGAGGCAGCCCGGGCTGCGAAGGCCTACTCTTGCACAAATTTCGTGCATCGGGCCTCTAGTTAATTAATATTAGTACAAGAATAAACTCTGGATTTTGAGTACTTACAACCTTTAAAACGACTTTTGCTCATCCCTGTATCCACAGAGAATTTTCCCTGTTATCTGTTGGATCAAAACCTGGGGCAAAAACTGCTTTCCATGGACAAAATGAAAAGTATATGAAATTTATGATTGGTGTTTTCTAATATAGCTCCCCCCCTTCCCTGCAAGTTATTCCAATATGTGTAAGGTTACTCTTTTTTTCCTACTATTTCCTACTACTTTTTTTCTTTCCATTATGAAAATAATAATAATAATATAATAATAGACATATTACTGTCTGCTAGCTACTTTTCTAAGTGCTTCATGAGTATTAACTAATGTAGTCTCCCTATCAATCCTTTGAGGTAGGTATTTATTATTACTGTCTTTTGCAGATGAGCAAACGGAGTCACAGAGAGGTTAAGAAACTTGCCTAAGGTTATTTAATTATGATGCTATATTTGCCTCACCAAAAATAATAATGTATTTTTTTATCTGATGGTGAAAGTAATGCCTTCGAAGTGTTTTAAAACTCAGATAATAAACAAAATATAAGGCCACACAGCTATAGTAACTGGAAAACAAAACATGTAATACTTTATTGTGAAATGAGCATGAGTTCCAAATTCTAATGCTAAGACTGCTGGTGAGCTGGATCACAGGGCTGAGGCTGTGCAGGCGAGGCCCAAACCCAGACATCAGTCCCTACCACACAGCCAAGGCAGAAGGGACAGAAGGCAGAGAGCAAGAACACAGACCTGTTCTGAAAAAGCAAAAGCAAAAACAAAGCGTGAGGAAAATGTCACCCATAACCCTATAACCTACGGAGAACTACATACCTACTCAAGCAGATACAAATACACATTAGTTCCCATTTCAGACATGGAAACATACTGTACATCATGAGGTTTCTTTTTTGTCCTTAATTCAAAATTTTAAACAGCTCTGTTGAGGTATAGTTTATATACCATTACATTCTCATTTTAATCATTCAAAAATTTTACTTATAGTACAGAGTTTTTTAATCATTACCACAATCCCATTTTAGACTATTGTATTGCCCCAAGAAAATCTCTCATACCCATTTGCGCTGACTTTGCATTCTCACTCCCACCACCTGGCAACTACAAGTCATTTTTCTCTCTGTATTGATTTGTCTATTCTGGACATTTCATGCCAATGGAATCATACAATGTGTGGTATTTTGAACCCGGCTTTTACTTAGCATAGTATTTTTAAGGTTCCATCTTGCTATAGCACATATCACTAGTTTACCTCTTTTGATAGTGAATAATATTCCATTGTATGAATATGCCACGTTTTGCTTATTTATTCCACTGTTGTTGGACATTTAAATTGTTTCAAATAAACAGTGTCATGTGTACATAATGTTTTCATTTCTCTGGGGTAGATACCTAGGAGTGGAATTTTTGGGTCATATGGTAAAGTTTCCAAAATGGCTGTGCCAATTTACATTCCCACCAGCAACATATGAGAATTCTAGCTTCCCCACATCCTAGCCAACACTTGCTATTGTCTATGTTTTTATTATAGCCATCCTAGTGGTTGTGAAGTGATATCTCATTTCGATTTGTATTTCCCTAATGACTAATAACCAGCATCTTTTCATGTGCTTACAGACCATCCAAATATTTTCTTTGATGAAATGTCTATTCCAAATGTTGCCCAAATTTCGATTGGGCTGTCTTTTTATTATACACTCCCACAGTTCTTTAGGTGTTCCCAACCGGGTTGGTGATTGAACCTACAACCCAGGTATATGCCCTTGTCTGGGATTCGAACCCAGAACCCTTTGGTGTGCAGGCCAATTCTCTAATTACTGAACAACACTGGCCAGGGTTTTTTCACTTTCTTTTTTTAAAAAAAATTATATTTTTATTGATTTCAGAGAGGAAGAGAGAGGGAGAGAGATAGAAACATCAATGATGAGAGAGAATTGTTGATCCGCTGCCTCCTGCACACCACCCCCCACTGGGGATAGAGCCTGCAACCTGGGTATATGCCCTGACCAGGAACTGAACCGTGATCTCCTGCTTCAAATGCGACGCTCAACCACTGAGCCACTTTCTTAATGGGGCACAAAGGTTTTGAATTTTCATTAAGTCAATCTATCAATTCTTTAGAAGCACAAAGGTTTTGAATTTTTATTAAGTCAATCTATCAATTTTTTTCTTTTATCGCTTGGGCTTTTGGTGTCATATCTAAGAAGTCTTTGCTTAACCCTGCCATGTTTTAGAATCGTCCTGCCCCCACCCGCCACTTGTCAGCATGTCTTGGATATCTCTCTACCTCAATAAACACAGATCTGCTTCATTATTCTTTAAGCATTTGGTCTCTAGAAAGAGGGGAGGAAGGAAAGGAGACCACAGGGTCAGATTACTCCAAATATCCAGGACCATGCTGTTCATCCTTGGGGCATTCCTAATTCCGTTTTGGATCATCTCATGTCTCATACCTCCTCTGTGGTTGTGGTTTGTGAATAAAAACTTTATTAGGTCATTAACTTTATCATAACATCTTATGTTTTAATACCTTGCTCACATAGATTCCTGGTCCCAAATTTTCTGTAGGCTTAAATTCCTCCATCCCAGATTCCAGGGATGGGATGCTCATAAGAAATATGGTTCCCCTATAATGGAGATTTGACAGCCACTGTGTCCAGCATTTACTTCACTCTCTAAAACTGACTGAGCTTTGGGAATGACTCAGCTCCAGCTAATGTATTGAAATGTAAATATGGAAAAAGAAAAGTAAATTGTAGATAACAGCAATTGGCACGTTGGTTTTAATGGAAGCCTTAGGGATATTCCTGAACAAAATAGTTTATCATTTAACAGGGTCCAGAATGAGATGAATGTTTGCACCCTGGCCTCTATCCAGAGAGGAGTTTCACTGGCTCAGTGGGGAGGGTATGAGGTATTGTGCAAAGCTAGACCCTTTTTTAGGAACTACATTTTAGACAGAGAACAGTAATGGAGAAAATCCAGTGAGCAAAAGGGCCTCTAAGAGGGACCTCAGAATAAGAATGGGAAAGGCAGGTTAGAGGATTTCAGAGCTCAGTGCTGAAAATGCTAACCTGCTGAAAGAGAGGGTCACTACACAACCATTTTGATGAGAAGCCGAAGTGGGATGGCCAGGATCCTTTGTAGGCCTGGCCCCCTAAGATTGGGGCCCAGAATTTGGAACCTGAGTACTGACACTGGGGAAAAGCAAAGAGCATGGGGGAAAGATGTAAGGGCAACCCCCTGGCTGCACCATGGCCATTGCAAGGTCAGGGAAGTGCCCTGGGCCAAGAGGTACACAAGGGCCGACAAAGAGCTCCCCCCAAACTGGTAGGTAACTATATGATGCTGAGAAATGCAGAGGGAGATCATTCTAGTCTAGGTCCTTTAAGCATTAACCTTAGGTCTTTAACTTTTGGTTTTTTCACATGGAAAACAATACCGAGTCACTGCTGGGGGGAGGGAGGGCAGCGGCTGTGTGCATGGAATATACTGGAAGCTACTGCGGAGATTCAGACATGAGGAGGCTAGCGTGATGCGGGCAGCTCTTTTTCTGGTGTGTAGGAAGAAATGATCACCAGGCTTTTAGGGACGGGTGTCTGTGCAAGCACAAGAAGATACAAACATGGGTGGGGGTGGGGCGAGGTGGAGTGGGGGTGGGGCGAAGGCTGTAAGAAGATGGAGGGTTTTTTGGAGGTGTGATTATATACGTACACCAAAATGCACAAATCTTAAGAGTGGAATGAAGTTTGATAAATGTCTGCATGAGGTTTTTTTAAAGGCTGAGTTTTGCCTGCCTGCAGATCCTAAGTGAAGCTGCCTCAAAAGCAAGAAGCTATGTGCACCTTAGCGAGAGAAGCAACACAGGCTGGAACTATAAATTTGAAAGTTATGCCAGCAGGTTGAAATTTTGTGAGCAAACAAACACAAGCACAGGAAAGGGGAACTGGAGAAGAGAAAGGTCCAATTTTTGGTGCGCTTGAAGCCCACACACTGGGGGTCTTATTTGCGGGTTTAAGTGCAGAGACTTTTTTTTTTCAACCTCATACTAAATTCTCTTAAGGGAGAAAGAAACCACGTTCCCAGTTGGCTTCTGCCAAAGTCTGCCCTACAGAACTTGCAGAATGGTGTCGTTGGGGGAAGGGAACGACAAGACCCCACGGAGTAGTCTGCACCTCCTCCACGCAGCTTGCACGACTAGGATACACAACTTTGTTCCCAACCTGGGGAGCCCAGCTCCTCCGTGCAGCAGCCCTGCAGCAATACCTTTGGTGTTTGCAGACTGTGCAAGCTCACTAGCAGCAGGAGCACAGCTCTCAGAGTTGGGGGGTAGGGGGCGTGGCCGCGCCCTCTCCCGCCCAGATAGTCCGGAGAACTTTCTAAAAAGTATCCAAAAGTTCTGTGCCGCGCGCGCCAAAAGAAAATATAAAAGGGCGCAACCCCCCACTACTCTGGGCATTGCGAGTACAGACTGCGCTACTCTCGTTGCAGTGCACACGCCTCCTGCGCGCTCTCGGAAACCCAGCCGTCGGCTGGGCGCTTCCCTGCTAGCGGTCTTCGGACCAGAGAGGCGCCCTGAGACCATTTGCGCTTCTCTTTGGAGCACCATGCCCAACGACGACGCATTCAGCAAGCCCTCGGCCCCGTCGGAGCCCCCGCACGCCCCCGGGGCACCGCCGCAGGGCAAGGCCGGGGGCTTCGGCAAAGCGGCCGGGGCGCAGCTGGGAACCTCCGGCGCCGGAGGCAGCGGCGGCGGCGGAGGCTCGGGGGCGACCGGCACGGGTGCCGGGAGCAAAAAGTCTCCGCGGCTGCCCAAGTGCGCGCGATGCAGGAACCACGGCTACGCGTCGCCGCTCAAGGGCCACAAGCGCTTCTGCATGTGGCGGGACTGCCAGTGCAAGAAGTGCAACCTGATCGCCGAGAGGCAGCGCGTGATGGCCGCGCAGGTGAGTGCGGGCGCCCAGGGGACCCGGGCTGAGCCCCACACTCTTTTGGATAAAGTCCCTCCGGCCTGGCCGGCGCCGCGCGGGGCCCGGGTGCGGGAAGGAGGCGGCGGTGCTCGCCGGCCGCTGCGGCGCGCTGGGTCCGGGCTCCCAGCCGCGCGCCGACGACCTGCTCGGGGCGACGCGTCTCCGATCCCGCCGGCGGAGCGGGGAGCTGCGGAGTTCGCTCGGCTTGGGCACCCCGCGATCCCTGGCCCAGCCCTCCAGCAGAGAATTGCGGGGTTCGCCCCTCGGGGGGGTTCCTAGAATCTCTGATCCCGCTTTTATAGCAAAGTTGGGTTCGCTCGCGAGCCCCCGGGATCCCTGACCCAGCCCTCCAGCAGAGAATTGCGGGGTTCGCCGGGCTGGGGAAGGTCCCCGGGACCTCCGCCCCCGCCGCGCCCCCAGCAGAGTGGCAGGGTTCGCGCTTTGGGGGGTCCCCGGGGGTCCCCGATTCCGCCCTCCAGCGGAGAGTTGCGCTTACATTCGGAGGGTGCCGGCCTGGACTACCCATCTGGGCGAAACCGAGAGCTGCCCGCTGCTCAGGATTTCCCGTCGGGCAGCTCTCTTTCTGGAAACTTCGCTGTAACGGACGCGGCCGGCGTGGCCCTCCTGCGCTCTTGGCGCCCTTTCGGCTTCGCCCCGCGTGGCCGGCGGCGCCTCAGCCATTTTGGGCGCCGCGTCCGGCACCTTCACCGGCGTCTTCCCGTTGGGTCTGTCCCGACCCAACTTACTCAACTACGAATGGCTTTGTGTTTACTTTTAAAACGCACTCCGGAATTCCTTTAAAAATATGCGCGGCGGAGGAGACGCTAGGGGTTGAAGTTTTGTCTGTCCTTCGCGGTTTATTTTCTTTAAAACGGCAAAAGCACGACAGTAATTTAACTTCGTAACGGAAGTAGTTAATGTCTTCGGAATCCTAAAAGGATTTTTAGAAGAGAATAAAAACTTTTTCTTCCCAGCTAAAAACTTTTTTTTTTATCTTTTAAGATACGTTATTTTAAAAGAAAAGATACCCAAGATATTTACCAACGATGTGCTACTTTGGGGGCGGAATGTGTAAATATCCTCCATTGAAAATGCTTGAGGATTATACTTTTATGTATATCCTTTTTTTTCTTTTTTTTTCTTTTTTTTTTTTTTTTTACAAAAATGGGTTTTAAACTAGATCTATTTTGGCTTTATAGATTTTGAGTGCAGTCATGGGAATGTAGGTGTTTTTTTTTTCTTCTTGGTTTCTCTCTAGATTTTTAGCTTAATCTACAGTGGATGAAGAGAGTAAGCTGAGTGTCGCATTCAAATGCATCACAATGAGCTCACTGGGACAAAAACACACCTTAGGAACATTTAGATTGTGTTTGTAGGGAGAAAATATTCGGAACATTCAGTCGTTGGCTTCAATAGTGGGGAGAGTATGCTTGGGAGGGGAATTTTCCTAAAAAATATAATAAAAATATTCATTTTGAACAAGCTTTAGTATAGGGGCACTAACTTGGGAGAAGGCTGTTTGTTATGTTAAAAGCAAAAGCAACTCAGGATTACTTTTATGAAAATGTGAAACTTGGGTGTTTTCCACATCAGAAGGCTGGTGTTGTGATGAAACCTTTCAAATCCATGTAACAGCTTTTTTTTTTTTTTTAGTCCTAAAATAATTTGAAATTGATCTTAGATATGACTCTGAAATAATTGCATGTTTGTTTGTTTTTTAAAACAATTGCCTCACCTTCCCTGTTTAAATAACATTTCCTAAGAACCCTTGGGAGGTCTTTGTAAAAGTGTCTTTAGTTTATGGAGTATTTAATTTGTATGTTTTGTGCATGAATGGGATTTGTGTAAATCAAGCTATAGGCATAGGCATACTGCACAGGTTTGTGGGTATTTTTTTATTATTTATGGTCAGATCTTTAATATTCTGTTTTAAAATTTCATGGTTAATAATAGAAAGTCCAAGATTTAAGCATAATTATTTAATCTTAATTACTTAAGGATTCTTTTGTAAGTTGAAAACTCCTCTTATAATGAGTAAAATTACTTCCAAATTAATCAGCTTTCTGAATTTGGACTACAATTTTCCTAAAACAATATATAAATTGTAGTTGTGCTTCCAGTTTACCATTTTAAAAAAATCCAAAGCAAACCAGTTTACCATTTTGATTTCAACTTTGGGTTGTCTTTGGGACTCTGAGGTACAGGTACTTTCTCATTTCATTATCACCAAGAGTCAATTTCAACAGAAAGTCTCTCTTTTTGTTACCTGTGGTCAGCCAAAATGCAATTTATTTTCTTTACACCCCTTTTTTCTATCTTTAACAATGTTATTTAAAAGAAGATAAATTGAAGAGGGGCTATGAGGAGTTTCTTTTTTTTAAATATTTTTTTATTGATTTCAGAGAGGAAGGAAGAGGGAGATAGAAACATCAATGATGGGAGAGAATCATTGGTTGGCTGCCTCCTGCACGCCCCCCAATGGGGAGGGAGCCCATAACTCGGGCATGTACCCTGACTGGGAATCCAACTAGCAACCTCCTGGTTCCTGGGTGGACGCTCAACCACTGAGCCACACTGGCCGGGCAGGAGTGCCTGAAGTATGTTAGGTCCCTTCTAGCTCCTCCTTCCTGCTTCCATCTCCTCCTTTCCTGCCTGGAATTCCACCTTCCTCTCGCTTTCTCTCCACCTCCAGCCTCTCCCTTCTCCAGGGGCTTCAACACCAGCTTCCAGCCCTTTCCCCCTCTTCCCCTTACTTCTCCACATGCTCCCTCCCCTCCACCCCAGGCTCTGAAGGGTGTCACCAGCAGCCTGACTTTCCTGCCCACCTGCTTCCCTTGCTCTGCCCCTTCCTCCTTACCTGTCCAAGTCCTACTCCACCTAATATTCAAGGCTCTGATCCAGTACCACCTCTGGTGATTCTTACACTTGAAGCCGTTTCTGGCTCTGAAATGTAGGACTGGTGTGTGCCTCTCCTGTGGTGTTTGCCACAGTCTGCAATCTGTCTTGAGTTGCATTTTGCTTGCCTCCTGTTTCTCTTTTTAAAAGTTTATTTATTTATTTTAAATTCTCACCCAAGGTTGTATTTTTATTGATTTTTAGAGAGAGAAGGAGGGAGGGAGAGAGAGAGATGCCTCCTATGAGAGAGAGAGGGAGAGAGAGAGAAAGAGAGAGAGATGCCTCCTATACACCCAGGCCTGAGATGCAACTGGAAGCTAGGTGTGTGCCCTGACGGGGAGTTGAACATGCAACCTTTTGGTGCACAGGATGATGCTCCAACCAGCTGAGCCACCCGTCCAGCCAGGGCTTGTTTCTCCTTTAAAACAGTGAGTACCTTGGGATCTAATCTAGTCTCACTGTATCTTGCTGGTCGCTGTTCCCAGCAGAGTGGCCTGTTACCGATTTATGGAGCGAAGAGGATCCCATTCCCCTGCCTTTCTAACATTCGAGTGCAGACTTCTCAGATCGAACACCTCTGCTGGGCTGACTACCATTTTTCCGGATTCTCCCTCCCTAGCCAACCTTATTTCCTTCTTCTTTACATGCGAATTCATTTACTGAACATTGTTTTGAGCGCCTACTGTGGGCCAGACACTGGCTCTAAACCGTTTCTGAGCTTTGGCTGCTCATCGCAGTGACCTGGCAATGGGAGCTGTTCAGACCACACCCTGGAGCTGCTGAATCGTGCGGCCTGGGGTGAGCGGGCTTCAGTGTTTTTTCTCAAAGCTGCGCGAGTGATGCTTGTGGTGACCTGCTGCCCTGTGCTTTCAGGTGGCCCTGAGAAGGCAGCAGGCCCAGGAGGAAGAACTGGGGATCAGCCACCCCATCCCGCTGCCCACTGCGGCCGAGCTGCTGGTCAAGAGAGAGAACAACGGCAGCAGCGCATGCCTGATGAGCGAGAGCGGCAGCTCCGCGCAGCCGCCGCCGCCGCCCCCACCACTGCCGCCGCCGCCTCCGCCGGTGGGCGCCCCCGCCAGTGCAGTTCCAGGTAACCTGGGGGGCCCGGGCTTCACAGTGTGGCTGAGCAAGAGGGAAGAAGGGCCATGGCCCCCAAAACAGTCTCAGGACCGTCCTGAGTCACGTGTCACTTAGAGGGTTTTCTTACAGGATTCTTCCTCTGCAGGTGTTTTTGGCTGCTTCACAGAGGAGAGGGCCATGTATTCTAGAACTGGAAGTTCAACAGCTTTACTTTTCTGTTGGTTATTAGCCAAGACTGCATCTGCACAGCATGTCAGAGGAGCGAGATTTCCCAGATTTCACCACAGCCCACCCTTCCATTTTTTAGTCCTTTTGGTGACAGCTATAAAAATCCTTGTTTTCTAGAACCAAAAGTCCATTTCTCTGGCAAATGACTGCAATCCCTTTGCATCAGGTTTCAATGAGCACTGGGATGTGAGGGAAGGCATGTCTCATTGGCTTAAATTCTCTCTCCCATGCACTAAGACTGTACCAGGGGCTACATGTATGTTTGCTCATTTCGTTCTCAGAAGTAGGAGGTATTAGTCCCATTTTACACATGTGAAAACTGAGGTATAGGAAGTTTAAGTGACTGGCTAAATAAATCTACAGAACCAGAGAGTATATGACTGGGTCCATCTGCCTCCAGAGCTCACTGTCCTTATTGCATTGGGTCTCCAAAGTACTTCCAGCATCAGGATGGTCTAGAGCTGCACTGTCCAATAGGGAAGCCCCTAACCACAGGTGGCTATGTGAGATTAATAACAATGAAAAAAAGTTAAAACATTCATCCAAAGAAGATAAACAAATGGCCAATAAACACGTGAAAAGCTGCTAAACATCACTGGTCATTATGGAAAACAAATCAAAATTACAATGAGATTCCATCTTTCTTAAAAATATTTTATTGATTTTTTACAGAGAGGAAGGGAAAGGGAGAAATAGAAATATCAATGTTGAGAATCATTGATTGGCTGCCTCCTGCACACCCGCTACTGGGGATCGAGCCGGCAACCCAGGCATGTGCCCTTGGCCAGAATCAAACCTGGGACCCTTCAGTCTGCAGGCTGATGCCCTATCCATTGAGCCAAATCAGCTAGGGCATGAGATTCCATCTTAAAATAAGATACCAACCAACATTAAGATGGTTACTATGAAAAACCCCACACAAAATAACAACACTAGTGAGAATATGGATAAATGGAAAACTTTGTGCTCTGTTGGTAGGAGAATAAAATGGTTCATCTGATAATGGAAAACAGTATGAAAGTTCCTCAAAAATTGAAAATAGAATTACCCTATGATCCAGTAATTCCTCTTCTGGTTATATCCCCAGAAGAATTGTAAGGAGGGTCTTGAAGAGCTATTTGCACACCCATGTTCACAGCAGCATTATTAATTTTAGCTAAAATGTGGAAGCTACCCATGTTTATCAACAGATGAACCGATAAGCAAATTATTTAGCCTTGAAAAAGAAGGAAGTTTTGACACATGCTACAAAATGGATAAACCTTGAGGACATTGTACTAAGTGAAACAAACCAGTCACAAAAATACAAAAATACTATATGATTCCACTTAAATACTTAGGGTAGTAAAAATCACACAGACAGAAAGTAGAATGGTAGTTCTCAGGGACTGAGGAGAGTTAGTGTTTAATGGGTATAGAGCAACGATTTTCAACCTTTTTCATCTCTTGGGACACACAGATTAATTACTAAAATTCTGCAGCACACCAAAAAATATATTTTTTGCTGATCTGACCAAAAAATAGGTATAATTTTGATTCATCCACACTGGACAACTATCATGTTGGCTGTTGTCATTTTTTAAATTTGACAATCCAAGGAAAAAGAGGTCAGTGCCCCTGACTAAATAGTCAGGTATTGAATGTTTTTAAAATTCTGTGGCACACCTATTGAAAATCACAAAGATGAAAAGAGCTATGGAGCTGGATGGTAGTGATGGTTGCACATTCTAAATAGATTTAACCAGTGCCCTGGTGCACGGATTCGTGCACATTGAAAGAAATTTAATTAGAAGGTGGCCAGTGGGGTGGGACTGGGCTAGAGCGCCAGACACGCCCTGGAGCCAACCTCCCGCGGTCCCTCCCTGGCCAGCCACACCTGGGGCAGCTCTGTTGCTCAAAGGGCATCTGCAGAGTGAGGGGGTCCCTCAGACAGGTGGGGTCCCTTGGCCTGGCCTGAGGGGATCTCGGGCTGAAACCAGCTCTCCAACATCCCCCAAGGGGTCCTGGATTATGAGAGGGCAGTTGTCAGGTGATGCACCCCGGAATCAGGCCCCTCCTTTCTAGTTCTGGGGTGCATCACCTGAGAACTGCTGCTGCCAAGTCACTGACGCTCGGCAGCTCCTGCGTTGAGCGTCTGCCCCCTGGTGGTCAGTGTGTGTCATACCTACTGGCTGGTGGGACGGTTGGACTGTCGCTTAGCCTTTTGTATATATAGATACTGTTGAATCGTGTACTTAAAAATGGTTAAGATGGCGCCCTGGCTGGTGTAGCTCAGTTGGTTGAATGTTGTCCTGTGCACTGAAAAGTTGCCAGTTTAATTCTCGATGTTTGGCTCTTAACATCTATGTTTCTCTCCCTTCCTCCCTGCTTCCCTCCCTCTCTCCTTCCCTCCCTCTCCTTTCTTCTCTCTCTAAAATTTAATAAAAAAATGATTAAGATGGTAAATTTTAGGTGTATTTTACAATAAAGAAATAAAAATTTAAAATATTCATTTTCTCATTTGTACTAGCACATTTCAAGTGCTCAATAGACACCTATAGGTAAGGCCTACCATATTGAATAGTGTGCATTGCCATTTCTCACAAAGGTCCATTTGATGGCTCTGGTTTAGAATGCAGGAGCTCTAAGAAAATCCACCAATGACCTGTGAACTCCTGTTGGCAATAAATATATTACATATATTATAATATAAATATAATATAATAAATGTAATACATATATTATAATATAAATATAATATAATAAATATAATACATATATTATTATATTTAATACATATACTGAGATTCACAGCATGTATATAGAGCAATGGTTCCCAACCATTTTGTGGCCATGCCCCACCTAAGCACCTCTAAAATCCTGATGCTCCCCCCTGTGGCATATAATTCTTATTATTCAAAAAGGGAACTAGTCACGTGGAGGAAGCCTAAAAGGCCATTAACTTGGTTTAAACAAGATTCCAGAGAACATGGCATCCATGAAAGAAAAATAAAAGAACAAAAGGACAGTTGAAGTGTTGAGGATGAAATCACTAAGAAATTGTAAAAAAAAGTAATAATATGAAGTGATATGAAAAAATAGCCAATAAAGTTTTAAAACATATACTAGTAATAGAGAAGTCAAATGCTTAAATATGTCACAATATATATGTATATACTGTATATGAGGCCCCTAGAACAGTGGTCGGCAAACTGCGGCTTGCAAGCCACATGCGGCTCTTTGGCCCCTTGAGTGTGGTTCTTCCTAAGCCTTAGGAGTACCCTAATTAAGTTAATAACAATGTACCTACCTATATAGTTTAAGTTTAAAAAATTTGGCTCTCAAAAGAAATTTCAGTCGTTGTACTGTTGATATTTGGCTCTGTTGACTAATGAGTTTGCCGACCACTGCCCTAGAACCATAAGAAATGCAAAAAATTCGTGGTAATAACTCATTCTCGAATTGCTCCCCTTAAAAATCAAATTGCCTCCCTGTGGGGCGTGTGCCCCACGTTGGGAACCACTGATATAGAGCCTGTGGTGTGGTTCCAGGAAATAGAGCCCTGCGGTGTGCTCTCTCTCCCCTAATATTTTCACAAGTTACTCAGTTTGCTGCGCTTTACCACTGGGCTCAGTTGCTCAGCTGCCCGTCGTGAACTAGTGTGTAACTTTGAACACGCCGCTTAAGCTCTCTGGGCCTTCTGTTTCCTCCTCATAAAAGGGGGAAGGAGGTCTTTGAGGGTTTTGAAGACTCTCTGAATCTTGACCATTAAAACGAAGGAGAAAGTAAGCAGGTGAGTGGTGGAACCATAATTTCTACATTGCAGATTGCTGTGTCTGTGTGTCTGTTTCTATGTGTGTTGCTGGGGCTATAGATTCTATAGCTAACAAAGGAAATGGTATTATTTCCTATTTATTTATTTATTATTTTTTTTGGCTTGATTTCTCATATACTTACAACAGTTTCCAAACTTTCGTTTCCGGAGGAAGGAAAGAGTATATCAGAAGTATGATCTTTACACTTTGGGATTTTAAGCTGTGTCTGAAGTTAATTACCAAATAATACATACCTGGTCGGGGCTGATGTGGATTTAGCTGGAGGGCTGAGATGGAAACTGGGTGTGCCAGAGGAGTAAAGGGGAGTGGGTGTTCACAAACATCTTAGGAGGCAGGAGGGAGTTACTCCCATTTACAGATAAGTAAAGGAATGGTAAGGAAACTGCCTCAGAATAAAGCCCTGCCTATCCAGTTCCAAAGCCCATGGGTTTTCCATTTGCTGCCTGTGAAGAAAGGCTGTGGGAACAGTAGCCATATTTCTTTGGAAAATGGGCAATTATGATTAGAGGCATGGTTTAGTCCTCAGAAAGCATTTAGTGCTAATGGGCAATAAGAACTATGTTAGGGGCAGAAGTCTCTGCCGTTCTCCGGTCGCATAGAAGACTGCAGCCACGGGTCTTCATGAGGAGAAATACAGGGAAAGTGATGGGTAAATGTCAATGCTGGGCATTTTGTAAGTCATACAGGTGAACTTGGTCTAGCTGCCGTCCTGTATTCCACCTTGGTGGAAGGGATGTCAGAGTTTGATTGTGTGTACCCCAAGATAGTGGAGCTTTAGAGAAGGATTTCAGGCTAGATGGAGTTCAGAATGACAAAGAAGTTCTCCCAGGGTATTTCAGAGTGGCACTGGGGGAAATTACAAATAGGAGCAGCAGAAAAGCAAGGTAGAAGGTTCAGGGTCAAGGAGGATGTGACCAGATTTCCTTCTTTGCCTCTGGACCTGATAGACCTTGGGAGTCATTCTGGAGTCTTGGATGAACACTCAAAGGGAGGGGAATGTGGAAACCAACAGTGCATTGTGCTCACATGCTCAAATGTGGGTGGGGATGCATCGCTGCCAAAGGTGACGGGCTTCTCCCACGCCGATTCATCTCCCTGGGTGGGGCAGGAGCCTCAAATACATCGTCATCACTCACTAGACTTCAATTAAAGCTCCTGAGTTGAGACTGGGCTGGGATATGAGCAAGAGAAAAACAGAAATGCCAATAATAATAGAGGGAGAAAAGAAGGAAGGGGTGATGAAGTGAGAGAGAAAGAACCAGAGACTGACTGACTGGATGGTGTCTGAGTTTTATGCAGCATATGGGGCCTGACTTCTTACATAACTTGCTGCTAACAAATACGTAGCTCATACTAAATTTCCAGAGATGAGGATTTATTTAAAATAATACTTAACTTTCTGCAGGTAAATAGTATTCATTTCTAGAGTACAAAAACATATCCAGCGAAAGATAATTGTTCTTCCACTTCCAACCTGCAGCCCTCTTACATTTGTCATTCCAGAATTACATGCTGCATGTACAAGCATATGTGTCTACTGGTCATTTTCATATATGGATATTATATGTATACATTTAACATGATGGGGGTGTATGTTCCCACCTGTGTGTCATTTTTTTTCCATTTAAAGCAGTTTGGAATGTCTTAATGGCCTAGTATCCTTTTTATAGATGTGGAAGGCTCGGATTTGAATTGATTAGTGACAGTGGTAGGAGTTGTTATGGAATAGTAGAGCCTACCAACCTGGCTCACCTGGGGCCAAGTTGCTCACCTCCTCTTTCTAACACCTTAGGTTTAGTGTTTACAGGGCAGTAGCTTAGTGAAATGCAATAGATTTTCATGCCCTTGAACTTTCTACGTTATCTCCTTTTGGCTTCTGAAAGTGCCAAAAGGGAGAGTGAGAAACACTCAAAAATTATTTCAGGGGATTATTGGCTGAATTCTAAGGACACTGAAGACAATTGGATTTACCAAGCTATTTCTTTTATTGGAGACTTGACCAAGTACTTTATAACAAAGTCTCTACAATCCTCAGCCAAAGATTTTTGTTGTTATTTTCACCTGTGATTGTGGGTATTACTGTGGAAGAAATAGCCTTTTGAAGAAATTAGCCTGTTCATTGCTGTTTCTTATACTGGCAGGATCAGATGTTAGCAGATGCACTACTGATTAGCACATAATTTCTTCCCAGACATTTTTGGGACACAGAAAAAAAAGGTGATCGTTGTGGCTTATAGAGAACTGTGAATTAATCGTAACTTCAGCATAGATCTCTGTGGTTTTACTTTTTAAATTTAGCATAAAATGCATATACTTCAAAAGTTATGAACTTAAAAAAATATCGTAGGCATTCTTCCTCTTTGGGCTCCTCTTGGTTTTATTTTATATTCCACTTTTCCTTCAATTTCCTGTGCAGCCAGTAGATTGCTGTTTTACCCAGTGCCTACACTAATGTCTGCCTAGTGCTGTGCCACTGCTTTTCTGTGCAGAGCTGTCAGATGAAGGGTTGCATTGTAGATCATTTGGTTCTGCTTATGTGTCCTTTGTAAGTAAGGACCTGAATGTTATCTCTCTTGGAGCCCTCCCTCCTGGAGCACCCTGGACTTCCACACACTCACATTCACACTCCCCCACCTCGAACCACCTCCTACCGTCTTGAACCTTCCCTGGGCAGCCCAGTCTCCTGTGGGCTATGGCTATCACCTTTCTCCTGTTGGAAGGGCCAGTCAGCTCTGTGTCTGATAATGGTGGGGCCCCCCCCTTCACTTCTCTTATTTAGCAGTAATTCCACTTCTGAATAAAGGCATACAAGGTAGGGAACACTTTTCATTGCATGTCTTCTAAGTGCTTAAATGCTTTACAAAGATGAAATGTGGCAGTTTGAAAGTGGAGTAATGCTCCCATGCACTTTTTACCAGTAAGAAATGTGGCTGATGAATTAACCATTAGAGATACTGAGGTTTTAAATAAATAAAAATATATATTTTAATTGAATTAATTGGAGTGACATTGGTTAATAATAAAATTATATAGGTTTCCGGTGTACAATTCTGTAATACTGTACATCAACTGTATATTGTATTGTTCGCCCCCCCTTCCCCTCTGGTAATCACCATACTGTTGTCTGTGTCTATGTGGTGTGTTTTTTCTTAAACCCTTCACCTTTTGCACTCAGCCCTACAACCCTCCTCCTCTCTGACATATGTCAGTCTATTCTCTATCTATGAGTCTGTTTCAAAAATAAACTATTCTTTAGAGCAGTTATAGGTTCACAGCAAAATTGAGAGAAAGGTACAGAGATTTGCCATGTATCCCCTACCCCCACACGCACTGCCTCCCCTATTATCAACACCCCTTTAGGGTGGTGCGTTTGTTATAATTAACCTACACTGACACATCATAATCACCCCAAGTCCATAGTTGACCTTAGGGTTCACTCTTGTGCTATGGTTTTGGACAAATTTATGATGACACATATCACCACCATTGTAGTATCACACAGAGTAATTTGCCCTCAAAATCCTCTTTGGAGTTATTAAAATATATTTTACTTTTTATCTTTGCAGTTTTCCAGTATTGTACAGAAAGAAGCTTTTCAAGTGAACAAGCAAAACATTTTACCCAAATTGGTTTGAGAGTTTATTTTTGAAGGATTCTGTTCCCTTATATGAGTGAGCTCCATTTGATTTTAGACAGAGCTCTTAGTTTCAGATAGAATAGAAAATGTAGATATTTGGTTTAAAAATGCCTTTAGAAAAAAAGCATTCTCCAGTTTTACTTTCAGAGTCCAATTTCCAGGATGTCTAACAAAACAAAGCTCCTTAAACTGAAGCAACAGTTGGAGGCTTGAATGAAACAAAATGCTGATCATTAATACTGATCATTTTGATAGCCTGTTGTTTTAAAAATAGTGTCTCAGTTTTATTTATTTGAAGGGCAGTCTTTGCTTACATGTCAAATGTAGAAATTGGTTGTACTGATACCCTCTGTAAACAGTATTTCTGTAAAGCAGTTACAACAATGAAGTACACAGAAAGTAACCTACTGATCTACCTTTGACTAGAAAGGAAATTTAGAAAACAAGAGTGTTACAAAAAAGGGTAAATACAGGGTTTAAAATCACAAATTAAGTTTTGTAACCAGCATGTAAGAGACGTGAAAACGTTTGATTGGTTTACATTTACATCTCTTATGAAAATGTAATCGTAAGGGCAGGAATTGCATTTTATTCGTGTGCATAATATAGTACATGGCTTTATAGTGGATGCTGAATAGATGAATAACGTTGGTTAAACTTGAAGTTGTGCTTTAAAAAACTAGAACAGTAATCATGAATCAACCTGAGGTATCAAGAGTAAAGTCATTGATCTTCAAAGTGCATTTTTGTTTTATAATGTTTTTAAATGGCTAAACATTAAAACATAATTTTACAGTTTAAGCTGTTAATTCATATGCTATATAATTCATCTCTTTGAAGTGTACAGTTCCTTGTTTTTTAGTAAATCCACAGAGTTTCACAACCATCACCATAACCTAATTTGTGGACCATTTTTGTCTCCTAAAAGAGACTGTGCCCTCTAGCAGTTATTCTCCACACCAGCCCCAGGCAGCCACTAATAGATTTTCTGTCTCTAGATTTGCCTGTTCTGGACATTTCATATAAATGGAATCATTTTGTGTTTAACATCTTTCAGTTAGCGTAGTATTTTCAAGGCTCATCCATGTAGTAGCATGTGCTTACTATTCCTGTTTTTTAACTAAGCAATATTCCATTATTCCTCTCTCTCTCTCACACACACACACACACACACACACACACACACACACACACACTGAGTGGCCAGATTATTATGACCACCTGACATTTGTAGGCAAATTAGCTATAATTTCGTGCTGAAGTTGCTAGAGGGCCAGACCATTATACATAGGGAAGCAGGCTGTTTACCACGACAGTAGAAGTGATTTTTTTCTGAAGATATGGGTAAACAACGCAATTTAACAGCCTTTGAACGTGGGATGGATATATATATATATATGCTGTTAAATCGCGTTGTTTACCCATATCTTCAGAAAAAAATTTCTACTGTCGTGGTAAACAACCTGCTTCCCTATTTATAATGGTCTGGCCCTCTAGCAACTTTAGAGTGAAATTATAGCTAATTTGCCTACAAATATCAGGTGGTCATAATAATCTGGCCACTCAGTGTATATTCAGTTAATGGACATTTGGGTTGCTATACTTTTTTGCCTATTCTGAGTAATACCTCTATAACATTGGCTTTTGTCTGAATATATTTTTTATTCTCTTGGGTCCCTCCTAAGGAGTGGAATCACAGAGTCATATGTTAACACTATGATTTTAACTTTGAGGAACTGCCAGAATGTGTTCCAAAGAGGCTGCACTATTTTGCATTCCCACCAGCAGTGTATGAGGATTTCAGAAAATTCTAATTTATTATTTTTTAAATTAAAGAATAATAAGATGCCTTCATTCTGGCAAACACTACAGATATAAAACCCTTTGAGAGTCTCTTTGATGACCAGAAGTTTAGATCATGGAGGATTCGATAGGTTCGCATTTTATTATCACTAGAAATATGTTAATATTCAGTATTTAAAATATTTTTATCTTTTACCTCATTGTCACATGTAGTTTGTAGTGAAATGAACAGTGCTGGAGGAAGTAAACCATTTAGGAACCTCACAGTGGGCTTTCTTTGTCATATTGTTGGCCAATAGAAATGCTGGTTTGTTTCTGAAGAGGTAAAGCAACTTTTCAGACCTTGGGTGACAACCATTTCCTTAGAATGAGGGAGAGGGAATTCTTTTGCCCTAGGAACTTCGGTTTCTAACTGTGGAAGACTACCATCATCACTTTTGTGGAAAGCAAAAGAGAAAACCTGAGAGATGGTTAAAATAGACAGCTGTTCTTCGTGTTACCAATGGGAATGTGGTATTTTCAAAGACTGTCTTAGAATTTACTGCCAACAGCTGGTTGTGGCATTGGGGAACTTTTAAAGATGGCGACACTAGGTATGGTCATAGCATGATACAGCCTTGCATTTGCTGCTGTAGGAAACTTGGAATGTCCCAACGCTCATCTGTGTCCTTATTTTCACTTGCCTGTTCCACAGTATTCCCCTGGACTCCTTGAACCACGGATTCCTGGTTATCTGCTGGTCCAGTGATCCTGTCCATTGACCACCCCCTCAGCCACTTCCTACTCTTTGAATCTTGTAGACACCTTTCTGACCCATATGTTGTTTTGCTAGGTCAGCTTTCTTCAAAGCTTCTTGGCCTTTGAAATCACCTGTAGACTCACATGAGATGATTCCTTTTATCTCTGTCAGCATCCTTTCTCTTTCCTCTCTTTCTTCTTTTCCCAGCCTCTAAATTTTGGCTTTATTGCTGACTTCTCTCTTTGTTTTATATGCTGGTCTAATCTGTATTTCTGAAATAATGAGGACTCTGAAGTTTCTCAAAGGCCTGAGGTTTACAGGGAAGGGTGCACGGGGAATGTCAGCTAACACCTTGTGCAGGATTCTGTAAATCCTATACCTCTGCCAGATGATCTGGGCTCTGAGCCTGGTAGTGCTCCGTGTTGCTCCAGGAAGCAAAGGAAATGGATAGGTGTGCCTGTGGCCCTCTCCTGGTTCCAGCTGCTGTCTCACTGGTTCCTGACTTGTCAGGGTTCCTTTTGCCATTGTCACAGGCAGCTGTGTAAGTGCAGATCTGCATTTCTGTCTCAGTGTGAAGGTGTCTTACTTTTCAATTTATATTTTAAAAAAATCAATGTAACAACCTTTTTGACTCCCCTAAGCAAATTCACATAAATATTGATCCCTCTTGTGAACCAGATTTACATTTCAAACCCAGTTTACTCTCATGTCTGTCTGTTGGCGGACTCTACAATCCCTAATCTGGTTTTAGTGTGCAACACCATTAACCGTGCTTTTCAGAAAAAAATGCATAATAAACTCTTAAACTATGAATACCTGGCTTGTCAAAAGAAAATAGTAATTTAGTATTATAATGAGAGCAAATTTTCAGATTTTTATTGGCAGTGTTTTTAGATAATACTTTAGCCATACAACATGAGTTCAGTCCAATGTGTACTAACAAAATACTTTCAGTATTGATTTCAGCACTTATAAAACTACTCCCTATTTTTGTATTACCCTTTAACTGTGGTCCTGAGGTTTAGGGGTTTGTCTAAAATATAGAATTGCATTAACTCAGGGAAGCAGATTGGATCCATCAAACGCCAATAAATGTTTGATGAACTAAATCTTATTGACACCTTTCATTCCTTCCCTTCTTCCCTTTCTTCCTTCTATTTTTCTGTTTTATTTTTCACTCATTCAGAACTATTCATTGTGTGACTGCATTGGGTCAGACCCTTTTCTAGGCCTGGGATATACAGCAGTGCATAAAACATCTGTCTCTTGTGGGTCTTATATATCCATTGGGGAGACTGTTGATAAACAAGTACACCAATAAATAAGCGAGATATTTTTAGAAAGTGACAAGTGCTATGAAGAAAGAATAAGTGATAAGATGGAAGTGCTGGAAGGAACAGTGGGTATTTGATAGTGTGGTTAGGGAAAGAGGGCTTGGCCTCTCTAAGGAGACTAAATTGGAGCTAGTCCTGAGTCATAATGGTCCATTGTGGTCAAGGCCTGGGGGAAGAGTCTTTAGGCAGAAGGTGCGGCAAGGTGAGAACTCCCTTAGAACAGGAAGCAGGCCAGGAATCTGGAGTGGTGAGAGCAAGGGTGATGTTACTGGGGGCTGTGTCTCCCAAGACTTGTAGGCCAGGGAAAGAGTTGGGATTTCATTGAGTGCAATGGGAAGTCAGTGGAGCATTGAAGCAGTGACAGGCATGATCTGATTTACTTTTTTATAAAGCTCTCTCGCTGCTATGTGGAGTGTAGTTTGAAGGAATGGAAGTGAAGGCTGTGCAGTTGCCCAGGCAGAGGGGGAGAGCAACTTGGACTGTAGTGTGGGTAGTGGAGATGGAAAGAAATAGTGGGACAGGTGGTCAGTTTTGGAGGCAAGTTGACATGTAATTTGGTAGATATTGTCAATGACACTCTCTCCAGAGAGAGATTGCCACAGCATTGCCAATACTAGGTTGTCATTGGGGCTTTATCAGCCTGAAAGGTGAAGAGTTGTAGGTTGGCATGGTTATTAGGATAATGGCCCCCCAGAGATGACTGCACCCCAGTCCAGTGACCTGTGAAGGTGTTATCTTACATGGCAAAAGGGAATTGGCAAATGTGATGAAGTCAAGGATCTGAGATTGGAGATGATCCTCGATTTTCCAGTGGGCTCATCTAAATGGCATGAATCCTCAGAAGTGGGGAACCTTAGCTGGCTGTGCCAGCGAAGCCACAACAGAAGAAGATTCAGGAGGTGAGTTTTGAAGTGTGAGAGGGATTTGACTCACTGTTGCTGGTTTTCAAGATGGAAGAAGGGGGCCCCAAGCCAAAAAATGGAGGAGTTCTCTAGAAGTTTGGACTGCCCTCAGCTGACAGCTAATAAGGAAATGGGACCACAGTCCTACCACTGCAAGGAACTGCATTCTGTCAGCAACCTGGCTGAGCAAGGAAACAGGCCTTCCCCTGGAGCCTCCAGAAGGGAGTGCAGCCCTACGGACACCTTGATTTTCAGCCTGGAGAGATTTGAATCAGACTTCAGACCCACAGAGCTGTACAATAATGTGTATTCTTTTAAGCCACTAAATTTGTGGTAGTTTGTTATATAGCAACTAGAGGCCCAGTGCATGAATTCATGCATGGGTGGGGTCCCTCAACCTGGCCGGCGATCGGGGCCAATCAGGGCTGTGTGGCCCAGTTCTGATCAGGGCTGGCTGCTGTGGGGGAGAGACTGCAGGAGGTTGGCTGGCATGGGGGAGGGACTGTGGGAGGCTGGCCATGGAGGTTGGCTGTGGGAGCGCACTGACCACCAGGGAGCATCTGCCCCCTGGTGGTCAGTGCATGTCATAGCAACTGGTCGTTCCAGTTGTTAGGTTGTAATGGTCACTTAGGCTTTTATATGTATAGCTAGAACACAAATATATTTAATATAGATTATAATCCCTGTTTCCTTTGTTAGTGAAGTTGAATATTTTTTCTTTTTATTATTATTATTTTTTTAAATTTTGTTTTATTGCTTAAAGTATTACAAAGAGTATGACATATGTCTCCTTTTTTTCCCCCTTGACATTCCTCTGGTCTCCCCTACCCCCCAGTGTCTTGTGTCCATTGGTTATGCTTATATGCATGCATACAAGTCCTTCAGTTGATCTCTTACGCCCCCCTCCCACCCCCCAACCCTCCCCAGCCTTCCCGCTGTAGTTTGACAGTCTGTTCAATGCTGCTCTGCCTCTGTATCTATTTTTGTTCATCAGTTTATAATGGTCTTTATTATCCATAAATGAGTGAGATCATGTAATTTTCTTTCATTGACTGGCTTATTTCACTTAGCATAATGCTCTCCAGTTCCATCCATGCTGTTGCAAATGGTAAGAATTCCTTCTTTTTTACTGCAGCATAGTATTCCATCGTGTAGATGTACCACAGTTTTCTAATCCATTCATCTACTGATGGGCACTTCGGCTGTTTCCAGATCTTCGTTATGGTAAATTGTGCTGCTATGAACATAGGGATGCATATATCCTTTCTGATTGGTGTTTCTGGTTTCTTGGGATATATTCCTAGAAGTGGGATCACAGGGTCAAATGGGCGTTCCATTTTTTAACTTTTTGAGGAAACTCCATACTGTCTTCCACAGTGGTTGCACCAGTCTGCATTCCCACTAGCAGTGCACGAGTGTTCCCTTTTCTCCGCATCCTCTCCAGGACTTGTCGTTTTTTGATTTGTTGATGATAGCCATTCTGACAGGCGTGAGATGATACCTCATTGTTGTTTTGATTTGCATCTCTCGGATGATTAGTGACTTTGAGCATGTTTTCATATGTCTCTTGGCTTTCTGAATGTCCTCTTTTGAAAAGTGTCTATTTAGGTCCTTTGCCCATTTTTTGATTGGTTTGTTTATCTTCCTTTTGTTAAGTTGTATGAGTTCCCTATAAATGTTGGAGATTAAACCCTAATCGGTGATAACATTGGCAAATAGGTTCTCCCATGCAGTGGGCTTTCTTGTTGTTTTGTTGATGGTTTTTTTTTTTGCTGTGCAGAAGCTTTTTATTTTGATGTAGTCCCATTTGTTTAGTTTCCAATGTTTTAGGATATGTATTGGTAAAGAAATTGCTTCGGCATATGTCTGAGATTTTGTTGCCTTTGGACTCCTCTAGTATTTTTATGGTTTCTCTTCTTACATTTAAGTCCTTTATCCATTTTGAGTTTATTTTTGTGTATGGTGTGAGTTGGTGGTCTAGTTTCATTTTTTTGCATGTATCTGTCCTTTGTGGTTTTTTCCTGTGAACCATTCGTGTATGTCTTTAGCACATTTATCTATTGAATCTCCCCCATATCTAGGGAGTCTTTATTATTATAGAAGTGGCCCTTTGTGATATGAGTTGCAAACCATCCCCCCACACCCTATCCCCTTTGTTTATTTCACACCATAAGACCAGCTGGGACAGACTGCACAGATGAGAGGAGCCCAAGGATTGATCCCTGGCCACTGCACATTTTGGAGTCATGCAGAGGAGCAGGAGTCTTGCTTCTTCCAGTTCCTGGTTAGTGGGTCATTAGCCAGGCCAAGAGAAAAGGGCCGCACTAGAAGGTAGTAGCACAGCTAAACCTGATGTCTTTATATTCTTCAACTTCTACTCTTCGTTGCAGTTTAACCATGGGCAGACTTCAGGTTAAGCTAACAGCCCCAGTGACTGAGCCATTTCACAATCACATCCAGTGTTGTGACCTAGAAGTTTCTCTATTACCATCTATATACATAAAAGGCTAAGCTACCGTCCAACTGTCCAGTAGGTATGACACGCACTGACCACCAGGGGGCAGATGCTCGATGCAGGAGTTGCCGAGCAACAGCAACTTTGCAGAGTGCCTTCTAGCACTCCGGGACACCTCGAGGTATGTCGGAGAGCCCGTTTTGGCCTGATCCCCCCCAGGCCAGGCCGAGGGACCCCACCTGCCAGAGGGACACCCTGCAAACTCCACAGATGCCCTTCTAGCCAAGGCACCACCCCAGGTGCAGCCAGCCAGGGAGGAACCATAGGACATTGGCTCCAGGGTGTGTCCGGCCCATCTCGCCCAGTCCCGCCCCGCCGGCCACCTTCTAATTTATTTCCTTTTAATGTGCACAAATCTGTGCACTGGGCCACTAGTTTGGTATGCAATTAACTGGTGCGGCATGACTAAGGGGGAAGGGTATACTGTCTACACAGATATTCTGGTTACTAAAGGTTAACCTTATTCTTACCAATGCCCCATTAACTTACAATGCATATTATCAGTCAGCTGTTTTAAAGAAATTTGACTGCTCTCTTTGACTGAAGTGGAACACGTTTGGGTCATGCTTCCCCCAGGATGAGCTGTTGTTGCCACATGGCAGTGCCAGGTTGCCCCTGAGAGAATGGTAAATGGTGGTAGAAGCTTGACTGAAGTTCTTAAAGCTTGAAGACACCTGGGAAAAGACCTTTTTGTTATCTTGATAACTTTGTACCTGGGGAGGAAGCTCCATGTCATTGAAAAAACCCCAGAACTGGAGTCCAAAGACCCAGCCCAGTTACTTACTGCCTCTCTGATTTTGAGCAGTTAACTTAATTTCTTTGTGTATTTCTTCAGCGGATAAATGAATAAATTAATAATGTCTGTCCAGTTTATCTGGCAGAATTGTTGTGCTCAACTAAGATATTTATGTAATTCCTTGTAAGCCACAATGAAGTACAGAAACATGCCATGGAATTCATGTTACAGATTCTAATAGGAGGATATGATCCTGGGCATGATCTGCCTGGTAACCATAAACTATTTTTGGTGGGGTTTGTTTGTTTGTTTTGGTTTTTTTTTTGCAAAAATTAAGCTGCAAGGAGAAACATCATGAGAATTATCTCTCTGGGTGAGGCTTATGTAACTTAACCCATTTCCTTCTACCCCAGTTGCCAGGAATCTCAGAGATATATCTTAATGCTCATTTAGAGTAAATGTATTGACCCTCACATTGAAATAATTAGAGTAAGCTTCCCTTCTTCTCTTGGTCTTACTTTTATTTTTCTATTTTACTGATTTTACCAATATATGTCTTTAGTGTTAGCCATCTCTCCTATCCTTTCTAAAGGCAGTGGGGAGTGTTGTATGACCACACAAATACTCAAGGCGCTGAGATGAGGTAGTCGCTTTCAGTAAAACAGGTAAAGAACATAAATATTTGCTGCCCCTCACAGTTTGGGAGGCACACACTTGAGAAACCTTGGGACATGTATGTCAGATTAAGAAATAGGGGTGTCAGCACAGACCTTGCGGCAGGGGACGGACACTTTGACATCACCACCTTCCAGAAGAAATGTGAGAAAGCTGAACCAGGTGAGTCCACCTGATGCCCACTGTGGAATGGGGTCCAGTTGTTGACAAGCATAGTCTTTTTAAGTGTTTAGTTTGAACAGTTTTCAGTGTAAAAAATACTCCCAGAGCTGTGTGCTTTGAAAATTAATGACAGATTTTTCATTAGGGGCAAAGCAAAGCATCAAGGGAGTCTCAAGGACGCTGTTCTAACACACTCACATCAAATGCAGTGGGTGGGGAAGGGATGGACAAGTGGTAGCAACACAGGCCGTGCACAATTCCTCATTAGCGAGCGTGAGCCACATCTGAGACTGTCCCGCGGCATCCCACCCTCGGAGCTGCTGTCTCTCAGAGCCCTGGCTGTCCGCGTGGTGAGGGTGGCGTTCGTTTTCCTTATCACTCTCTGCCTCAGTTTTTATCTGGGAGATGGAATTATGAGTTACAGGAGAAAAGGAGTAAGAAGCACATCAAAGAATTCCCTGGTGGCTTTTGAATGAGGGGCCTCATTGGTTTGGGGTTGTTAGCTTTGGGTGTGCTGTTTTCATCCTGAAGCACCTGGGTTTGTTTTTCTCTAAAAGATGTAGATAAACTAGAGAGAATCCAGGGGAAGGGCAACAAAAATGATGTATGGCTTAGAGAGAAGGAGAATAACAGTCTATAAATATTTGAAAGGTAATATAAAAGAGGGAGAGAGGTTATTTACAGCAATGGAAAGGAGTTTGACAGGGAACAAAAGCTTGCATCTAGGAGCAGGGGAAAATTGGGTAGAACTGAAAACACAAAGCTTAATAAGGGTGATGAAGCAATGAAATGCAATTTCCACATTAGTTTGTGATGCCAAGGTCAGAATGGCAGGAATAAGTAATGCTTTTCAAACTGAGGATTCATGTGTGATTGTGAATGACGTTGTCCTAATTCCAGCTCGGAGAGTGGACAATGCTTTATTCTTCGCCTTTGGAGTATAGTTTGTTCAATTCCCAACTCTGGCGTTACGCTGTCAGCGGTGGTAGTAATAATTACAATTCTACTAGCTCTCATTTGCTGAGTGTCTGCCTGATGCCAGGTGTTGTTTTAGCTGTTTTGTTATTTATATTCTTATTTAATCTTTTACAGCAACTCTGTAAAATAGGAACTATTTTTCCATTTGTAGGGAAATTGGGGTTTAATAACATGCTCAAGATTGCACATGTATTAAGTGGTGGGATTGGGATTCAAACCCAGGCCTGTGACTCAAAGCCCATTCTCATTCCCGGCATTGGGCTCTATCACCTAGTCATGATAGTACTAATTTGGGACCCAGTAGGTAGCCAGGTTACTAAGTCAGGTGAACAGTTTGTATCCAGTTATAGAGGTAAGTAAAATAGTTGATGTCCAGAGACCTCTTCTCCCTCTCTCTTTATCTCCTTTTCTTTTTAAAAAAATATTTATTGATTTCATAGAAGAAGGGAGAGAGAGAGAGTAAGAGAGAGAGAGAAACATCAATGGTGAGAGAGAATCATTGATTGGCTGCCTCCTGCATGCCCCTAGTGGGGATGGAGCCTGCAACCTGGGGCATGTGCCCTGACCAGGAGTCGAACCGTGACCTCCTGATTCATTGGTCGATGTTCAACCACTGAGCCACACTGGCTGGGCTCTCTCCTTTTCTTGAGATGTATTTTTCTCTAGTATCAGTGAGTGCTATGTTATTATCATGTCACATTTTCTCATTCTGTAAATTCAGTTGTACCATAAGCCTTTAGTCTCCTTATAGTTACAGAGTGGTCTGTACAATCTCATGTAGGAAAGACAAGTTGGGTAAGTCGGGCGTTATTCTTGATCCTATATGCTGGTTGTAATGGGGATCCCTTGGCAGTCAGTATTCTGGGCTTTCAGACTCTGATATTTTATAATGTCCAGTATATTGATAATCATACCAAAAAATCCAAAATACACTGAATTAACTCCTCACAGTAAAGGTGAAGAGCGGGGTGTCTGCGTTTTTTATGTCGTTGTAAGAAGGTACCAGTCCTGGAATCAGAGGCCTGGGTTTAATCCTGACTCTGGCTCCTACTGTATTCCTTTGTGTGCAGGGCACCTTCCTAAGCCACAGCCGGCTCCTCTTCTGGGGAGCAGAGTAGTTCCTGCTCTCTCAACCTCATGGAGTGATTGTGGGTAGCATCTGAAAGAATATGTGTAAATTGCAGAATATTCCATAAATGAAAGGTGATGTGAAATTAAAAGTTAGCAACATTTGCATTAACCGCTTTTTAAAAAAATCTAATCCTCACCTGAGGATATGTTTTATTGATTTTAGAGAGAGGAAAGGAGAGAGAGGAAGGGAGAGAGAGAAGCATTGATTGGTTGCCTCTCATACATGCCCCACCTGGGGATTGAACCCACAACCTAGGTATGTGCCCTGACTGGGAATGGAACCCAAAACCTTTCAGCGTATGGACGACACTTCAACCAACTGAGCCACCTGGCCAGGGCAGCAGCTCATTTTTTAGTTTAGCTCCTCTTGGGTAAAATTTAGGAGAGTTAGTGTTGGTTGAGACTTTGGAGCAAGTTGACATTATTCAAAGGGGCCGGAGTCAGATGTTTATTGGGGGTAAAACAGAAAGTGCCAGGTGAGTTTCAGGGACACTCTTCCACACTGTTGCTGCTTCCCTTTGCCCATGGTGGCATGGAAGGAAGGCTGCGCTGAATTTCCTAGCACTGTCATTTCTCACTGACACATTTCCCTTTGCCAGTCCTATTTGTTGTTCTACATAGGAAGCACCTTCCCTCTGGAACTGTGTGCCTTTTTGAAATAAAGAGCTCTTTGATTCCTGTCCCCATGCTGTTCTGCTAGCAGTGGTCTCTAGGGAATTTCTCCATAAAGTCATCCCTAGATTACTTTTACTGTAAGCTGTAATGATTTCCCCCTGGTCATATTTCTCCCAAGGTCTCCTATCTCGGTTACTTGTAAGGCTACTCCTCCCCTCTCTTGTTCTCTTTGATCTTTTATAATTGGCTTAAAACTCTCCATATTTAATCTGCAGTGACTTTGTTTCTCCTCCCTATTTTGGCTTTTTCCGTGCCTGCGGATTTAATAATCTGTTGCTTATTATTTTCTTCATTTTTCTTAAGGTGGCATATTTTCTGCCCCACTGTTTGTCTTTTCTCCTGGTCTACACGCTTGTTTTCTTTTAGCTGCCCTGTCTGTATTTGGGCTTGCAATAAATAAAGTGCTACCCAGTCTGTGCAGTTGTGGGTTTCCTAGTTTTAGACTCAGCTGAACTTGAAGGCATCTGCACCTGCATGTGGTAATGCCCTGAGGAAGTGACCCTTTTTACCTCGGAGATAGATAGTTGAGCACTGAGTTGGTATTGAGTGAGTGAATGAATGAATTGGTTGAGTTTTTGAGCGTTTTTTTCTCAGAAGTTGACCTTTCAGGGGCAAGTGACTGCTCAGTATGTGAAAGAAGAGCTGTTGTCCCCTGAGGTTAATTTTCTGGTGAACCCGCCTGTGCCAGCACCCATCCTGGTCTTTTCACTAAGCCCAGCTCTTCAGCTCTGAAACCCTCTGTCACGGCATTGCCGTCCGTCAGCCTTCCTGCTGCTCCTCTGGTCGGTGTGTAGTCTCCAGTCCAGGGATGAGGGAGAACACCCAGGTGAGGCTTGAGGCTCTGCCTATGTTGTTGTTTTCTTTCATGGGAAAAAGAAACCAACTTAGATTGAAAACTTGTGAGCTTGTAGGAGTAAATGCATTTTGGTTATTTAGATAATGACCCTTGCCTCATTGGTGGTTTTAAAAAAATCACTGAGCACACCGGCCAGGGCTAATTCTATTTTTTATTAATTATTGTCACTCTTTTACTGCGCTTAATTTTAAGTTAAACTTTATCATAGGTATGTATGTGTAAGAAAGGATGTAGATTATGTAGGGTTCTTGGGGTCTTGGACCATATCTCCCATGGATAAGGGCTGGACGACTATGCTGCTAAATAGTTCTTGATACTAGCGACCTTCCATGAAACGGAATTTCTGGGAGCTGTTAGATTGCTGGTGATCAAGACGGATAAGATCTGAACAACACAGGTCACTAGGGGAGAAAAATAAAGAGATGTTAGGGGACTGTGACTGTAGTTGTGAAAAGGTGACCGGTTACATGGCTTCTGTGGTGCTGTTTCTTCTTTGCCATGATATTGTTTTAGTTGACAGGCCCAGCTTGGTTCTTGGTAATCATTTCTTTCAGTTATGGTTTGACTTTCTTTTCAGTTAGGATGTTGATTGATATATACATCTGTGTGCTTATATAATTGTATGTACATATATATTAGAGAAACCTATATAATGAAAGCCTAATATGCTGTGTCCGGTCATACATTCAACCAAAGCATAATATGCTAATGATATGCTAAGGCCATTCAACCACTCGCTATGACGTGCACTGACCACCAGGGGGCAGACAGTCGACCAGTCGCTATGATGTGCACTGACCACCAGGGGGCAGACGCTCCAACCGATAGGTTAGCTTGCTGCTGGAGCCGACAGGGATTGAGCAAGATGGGCCAGACACGCCCTGGAGCCCTCCCGTGGCCCCTCCCTGACTGGCCAACCTCCCAGGTCCCTCCCCGGCCCGATTATGCACCAGTGGGGTCCCTCAGCCTGGCCTGCACCCTCTTGCAATCCGGGACCCCTCGGGGGATCTTTGAGAGCCAGTTTCGGCCCATCCCACAAGCCAGGCCAAGGGTCCCCACCAGTGCAAGGATCTGTGCACTGAGCCTCTAGTATGCATATAAGATCTTTGGGTAATCTCTTCCCGCCCTCCCCACTCCCCACTTCCCTCTGAGATTCATCAGTCTGTTACATGTTTCCATGCCTGTGCATTGAGTGTCTGCCTCCTTGTGGTCAGTGTGCGTCATAGCTACCAGTCGAACGATGGCTTAGGCATATATATATATATATATATATATATATATATATATATGTATATGTGTATATATATATACACACATACATACACTAGAGGCCTGGTGAACGGATTTGTGCACCGGTGGGGTCCCTCGGCCTGGCCTGCACACTCTTGCAATCTGGGTCCCCTGGGGGGATGTTGGAGAGCTGGTTTCGGCCTGAGGGAGCCCGATCCTGTGCGTTGAGTGTCTGCCCCCCTGGTGGTCAGTGCGTGTCATAGGGATTGGTTGACCTTATATATCTTCTATAATAATAAAAGCATAATATGCTAATTAGACCGGATGTCCTTCTGGGGCTTCGAGGGAAGCCTGGGTCCCAGGTGCCAGAGGGAAGCTGGTGCCGGCAGCCAGGGGAAGGAATGCCTACTCTTGCACAAATTTCATGCTTCGGGCCTCTAGTATATAGATAAGATATGTATGTGTCTATATGCACATAACCTAGGTTGGCAGTGCCTAGAGCCTTCAGGACCATATAGCTGCTCTGTGGTTCCCCTTACCTGACGTTGGTAAAAATGATTATTGAAAGAATGGACAAAGTTTTATTTTTAGAATCTACCTCTTTTCATTTCAGAGGAGCTTTATTCAGAAGGAAGGAGGGGCAGGAGGGACTTGGGATGGCACATGCAGGGAGTGCACACACAGGAGATTCTGGTGGGACGGGCTCTGACGCAGGGCCGTTAGTGGCCACACAGACACTAGGTGGTTTCACACTCTTCCAGACTTTTCTGCGAACCTTGTAATAGCTTTGAGGTGCATCTCACAACCTCATACCTAAGTGGTGCAGCGGGGTTTCCGAAGGAGGCAATGGTGAGGAAGACACAGAGATGCCAGTAAATAGCTGAGCATCTCAAAACCCACATGTTCAGCCAGCAATCCTCGTCCCCTTTCCTCTTTTCCTGCTAATGAGGAAAAGTGAGAGAAATGGAAAGTGACACTTTGGGGTGTATCACCAGATGTCAGTTCTGGAATTAATATTTTAAATGTACATGGAATCCCCAAATATCATTTTAACCACTGATTTGAACATAGTTCTTTCACTCAGAAAACACTAAGTGTGGGAGCATCTATATTGAATTTGAGGTTTAATATTTCACTCTTTCCCTATTCCCTTCCCCATCTCCACCTTCTCCTAGTAGCCATCTTTAAAAAGCATGATACAATTAAAGAACCAAATAAAAGAAAAGGGAGTGTAACGGGCTCCAGATAATTCCCAGTAAGGGTTATCAGCTCCCACATAATGGAGGGTTGATTATACTTTATTTTCCCCATTATTAGAGGGGAGGTAAAGCTCCACGGAGGCAGGAAGGGTGCACCTGGAAGAGATCGGAAATATTCCTGACTTGAGAAAAGTGTGCCTATAAAACACGATGTTGGCTTTGGAATATACCATGAAAAGCACGAAAGGTCAGAAAAGCTTCCTTCACAAATTTGGTAAGACGGAGCAGTTAGCTGTAACAGAGTGCAACCCTGGAGGTCACAGACCAAGCTGAGAGAAATAATTATGCATGGTAATGGGCAATTACAGATAATGGCCTTCCGGGGGTGGCAGAAAGTACACAGCCCCTCAGTCTAGCCTGGAATGAACATTGAATAGCACATTAACTTTATAGCGAGCTCAAAGTTCAGCCCTGAAACAGCAGCAGTCCCCCAAATAAGTAAAACCCCTGGCTTACTTAAGGGGAGCACCGTAGCTGCACTTCTCAAAAGCAGAATTGAACACAAGAGGAGGTGGGGCTGGGGGAGACGGAGTTTGGGGAAGAGAAGGAATGGTCAGCTCTCCTCCACTTGGCTGTATTTGCCTCACTAAGTAGAGATGGTTCCAGGCGAGGCAGGTACACAGTGAAGAGGCTGTTTACTTTCCTGGCGCCAGGTTTGTGTTTGACTTTTAAAATAGCCCCGTCATGGTTGTCTTGTGGGAGAAACAGCTTGTTCCCGCATTTCCTGATTATGACTTTAGGGAGTGATAGCACACTGGCTGCACTCAAGGCTCAAGGCTACTGTCTGACCTCAGAGAAGGCCAGGAGCGGAGAGTTCTGCTCCTTCCCCAGTTCATTCGCACCGGGAAGTCACACCAGGTGCAGCCCAGGCCTCCTGCGGCACTTGAAGATGGAACATTTGGAGCAAGGATGACTTTGCAGAGTTATTTGGTGGCTCTCTTGCGGGAAGGCAGAGAAGGTTATCAGTCTATTGTGACCGTGATAATAACAATAGCTAGCATTTATTGAGCACTTACCAGGTTTCTCTGCTCTCTATGGTGTAAGTAGCAGCATTTCCCTCGTGCACATGTAGATACTGAGGCACAGAAGAACTAAGTAACCGTTGCCAAGGTCCTGGGGCGGTAGATTTCAGAGCTGATCAAACAGTTTGATTTGGGAGCCAGCTTTCTCAGCCTGAGATTCTGCTGCCTGGCATGTTTTGTAGTGGTGGACGTCTTCCTCACTGGAAGGAATGTTCCAGGTTCAAGGATAAAGCCAGAGACCTCCGTTGGGACTTTATGGCTGATTGCTGAGCTCAGGGAGCTAGCGCAGAATGAGACACTGGACTCCAATTGTTCTGAACTCAGTCCTTCTGGAAAGAGAGGAGCCCATAAGACAGAGGTCCTGAAACGTTTTAGTCAGAGGACCCCCTTCACACTCTTAGAAATTATCCAGGACTTCAAAGAGCTTTCGTTTATGTGCTATAGCTGTTAATATTTAATGAATTAGAAACTTAAGATTCAGAAATTAAAACTATATTTATTAATTTCTTTAAAATAGTAAATCCACTACTTGTTAACATAAGTAACATTTTAATGAAAAATAAGTATATTAAAAAAAAAGAGTGAGGAGAGTGGTATTATTTCACATTTTTGCAAATCTCTTTTATGTCTGGCTTAATAGGACACAGCTGGGTTCCCATATCTTCTTCAATCTGTTTTGATTGAAATACATGAAGAAAACTCTGCTTCACATAAGTAAATAGAGAAGGGAGAAAAGAATTTGAATAGCTTTTTCAGATCATTGTGACTATTCTTTGATACTAGATCAAAACTTGACAAGTAATAATTTTGTAACAGTTATAGTGAGTCTGAAATTATGCTAATGAGCTTTTTGTTAAATTAAACCCATTGATCCATCCTGCCCTTTGAATGGGTCTTTCACCCATGCATGATTTCATAACCTCATGCTTTGGCCATTTGGGAAATATTAGTTTACTGAGTTATGCATTTTTTCCAAATGTTGACATGTTTCATCACAAAATATCACTTTATCCCACTCATTAATATATTACTGATCTCATCAAAAGAGTCTTGAAATTGGGAAGCTGTCAAACACATGGTAGCAGTCCTAAGTTTTCCAAAATTCTAATTTTTACTTGAAAGCTCAGACTTATAGCAGTAAATGCTGTTAGTTTTTCTTGAAGTGAGAGGCTCACTATGCTGATTTCGAGAAGATTGTGCCAGATACCCAAGTTGCAGTAATCATACTTTTCATCGGTCATTTTTTTCAAGTATATGGCATTGTCGATGTCAGAAATGTTTGAACCTGTAGAAAACTTCTGTAAGAGCTTATTTGAGCCCAAACTGACGATGACTGCCAGGAAGCAAGATCTCAGATACACTGGAGAATGACAGTTTTGCAGTTTCTTTTATGCATTTGGAATTAAGGAGGGAATTTAGGATTCTATGAAGGTGGGAAAAAGTAAGATGGAGTTGGATTACAGGATAATTAACCCTTTGCACTCCGCTGTCCCCTCTCAGGGGACATCGGAATTCTAGCATATCACTCGGACGTCCCCTCTCAGGGGACATTGCAGTTTATTAGTGATTACGGGGAATTGAGTTATTTCAACGCAACTTTTTGAGACATGCATGTTTCCCTGAAGTTTTATCTTGAAATGGCACAAGAAATTAAATCAAAATATCGTAAAATTACTAAGATATATACAAGAAATGTCAGCGGGTTTTGTGTCGGATTAAACAATAAACTACATATTCCCGATGTGGGACAAAGAAAACGGGACTGCATTGTGTGTTCTAACAGGAAAACACCTGGTGGCAGGCGTCAAACCACTTATTACTGTGAAACATGCACTAATCAGCCTGCAATGCATATTGGGGAGTGTTACAAAACTTATCCTACTGTACGAAATTATAAACAATAAAATATTGTTTTTTTTGCAAATATACATTCCTCGATGTCACCCAATTCATATAAGTCCAATATCATTATAATACGTTACTTGGTTCCAAAATTATACTAAATAATACGAGGGTCTGTAAATGCACGTTTCGGCCGCAAAGTAGTGTCGAGTAGCTGGTAGCCAATGTCCAGAATGGTTCGGAGTGCAAAGGGTTAAAATGCTTATGTGCTCTCTTGAGGATGGCGATGCTTCTGAAGGGTCCGAAAAGAGGTATTTCAAAGCTGTGTTAACCTAGATGCACAGAAACAATGGACAGGGCCTGTTTAAGGTAAAGATAAACCTAAAGAAGTTATGTGCCTGGGGCCTGACTCCCACCATAACCTGCCCAGTTAGGAATTTATGATAAGATCACCCTGTGTGGCTACTTTCCATAGAACCCCTTTTTTGTCCACTGTGTTCCAGTAAAAGAAGCAGTGAATTTAGCTTTTCACTTAAACATTTGCACAAGGGCCCTTTTCAAGACAACCGTCACCCTGTGGTGTGCAGCAGAGATATTTGATGAGTGCTTCCCATCTTGTCACACACTCTTAAAAAGACACACTCCAAAGTAGAGATTTGATGAAGTTATTTTCTCTGCTTCACCAGGTCATCTTTAAGCAACGTTGACACAGAATTTAAAAAATACTTTACTTCATGATGATGAGGTGTGCCTGTGCATTTTGGTGGAACTGCCTTGATTTGTGCTAAGGCACCAGCTCCCATCATCACTGCATATGTCACCGGTGAAAAAGGCAGATGACATTTTTACGTTAATGTGGAAATATTTTGATCTTACGGACCCTTGAAAGGGAAGTGTGGACAGGGGGCCTCCAGTCCCGTGTTTGGAACTACTATGGAAAGATGGCATTAAAACACCAACCTCTGAGAGGGTTAAAGCAGTTCTCAACCTGCTGGTGTTGGGTTCACCCTGGTGGTTCTGATGTCTGGGTCCCATCCTGTAGAGTTTCTCGTGTGTAAAGTGGTCTGAGGTGTGGCCCTGCCCTGAGGAATTTTAGTTCCCACCCCAACCCAGAGCAGCCAAGGGTGAGAGCTGCTGGTGCAGAGGCAGATCTGGTTCCTGGGGGTGGGGAGGAGGCAGTCCAGCAACAGGATAAGTTACTGTTCATGACTTGAAACATAAGACAAATACCTGGATGAAAACTGTGATATTAAATTGAACTGGTAGAACCTTGACTTGAACAAAAGCCATGTGAAATAATCTGATGCAATGTAATTTGTGTGTGTGTGTTTTTAAACCATTCACATTTATTTAAGACCCCATTTCACTTCAGACCATCATCTGGGACCTGCAGGAGCAAAGACACACATCTGTGATCTTATTATTATTATTATTATTATTATTATTATTATTATTTTAAACAAGAGGTGTCTGATCTGGCGATGGTTTGGCCATCCTGGTATTTATTTTATTTTATTTTATTTTTTAATTGATTTCAGAGAGGATGGGAGAGGGAGAGAGAGAGAGAGAGAGAGAGAGAGAGAGAGAGAGAGAGAAAGAAACAAACATCAATGAGAGAGAATCATTGGTTGGCTGCCTCCTGCACATTCCCTACTGGGGATGGAGCCTGCAACCTGGGCATGTGCCCTGACTGGGAATCGAACCTGTGAGCTCCTGGTTCATAGGCTGATGATCAGCCACTGAGCCATGCCGACCATGCTGTGATCTTGTCATTAAAAGAGTTATAAAAGCAGAATCCAAATCCCAAACCTAAAGGGGACTGGCCATGAGCAGACTTAAAACGTGTCCCAGACGCCTCCTGTATTCAGTACCCTTCCCTACACTTCAAGCTGTCCAAATATGGCTGAAAGCATACCTTTTCTGTGGCAGCCTAGATATACAGGGGTGGGCAAAAGTAGGTTTACAGCTGCAGTATAAATAAATACTATAATAATACAAGAATAAGCTCTGTGTTTCATGTACTCACACCTGTAACCTGCTTTTCCCCACCCCTGTATGTACACAGTCAGATATGCTCCCAGTTTAAAGTTTTCTTAGTGTAAGAGATATTAAAAGTCCTCGAGAAGGAATTCTCTGTAAAACCTCTATTAGAATAGAGTACTTGATGGTATCTTCCCTCTCTTCTCTCTCTCACTCCCAAACGCAAACCTTGCTGCGGGCCTGTGTGTGGCACTGTCTTATCCAATCTGCCGGGAAGTGTTGACAGCCCCAAACTGTTGCTGGTGTCTCGCCAATGATAGGAAATTCTGAACTGGCCTAAGGAGAGAAAACCTCTCTCTTGGCCGTGAGACAGGCTTTCATGGCCAGGAGACCTTTTCTGGTCAAGTCAGAGAAATGGCATTTTCTCTTTATCTGACTCCCGCTGTAGGCAAACAGTTTCCTTGGGTGCCCTCGGGACTTCTGAGGGGGCGGGGGACACAGAGCAGGAGCCAGGGAAGGGAGAGCAGAAACCTGTGAGTAAGGCAGATAGGTGCGGATGTGAGTGGGGTAGGGGTGCAGTGCTGTAGCTGCTCCTTGGGATCCATTTAGCACCCTCATTCTCGGTTCACCAGGGACTCTGTGCTCCCCCTGCTCTGCATCCTGTCCTGACTCCCAGACACTTTGTGGATAGAGGGTAAGGTCCTAGAGGGCAGGGCTTGGTGTTGCTTATTCTTGGCCTACCTCCTGGCTCAGCACTTTGGGAGTTGCTACACACAATGGCTGTGATTGTTACTCGCTGGGCTTTGCAATGGCCTGGGGGCAGCTGGTTTTAAATCTTGGTGAGTTCCCTTGCATTTGCTTTCCCCTCTCTTTATATTTTTTCCATCTTTCTCTTGCTTGGTTTCTTTGATCTACTCATACTCAACAATCAATCTGCCTCTCCCTCCCTCCCCCTCCCCCCCTCCTGTTCCCCCTCCTCCTCCCTCCCTCTTCCCTGCTCTACTCCCCCCACCCCCCCACCCCCGCCAGATCCCTTTGCTTCCCACATTGACATTTCCCACACCTTTGAACCAAGCCTGTTCTGGCTTGAAAGGCCAACCAACTTCAGGTTGTTGTTGTTTTTTATGAAAAGCCTAAAAAGAAAAGTGAACCTGACAGATTCCTCTGGGACCAAATTACATTTTTAAAAATGTATTGGGAAAAAGGAGAAATAGGTTCTCACATATTCCCTGCCTGTGCACAGGAGTGTTGTTAGTGAGCCAGCATCAGCAGAACTTGCACTTGGAAGGTTGCACTTAATCCTGCCCTCCCTTCCACACAGTTTTCTGTTTCCCCATAGCCTTGGTCAGTCTTTCCTTCTGTGTGTTTGTTCCGGAATCTGCCTTTACAGCTAAGCTCTGCAGCGTCCAAGGTGCTGGACAGGTTGTCTTGCACGCAGTAGGTGCTCAGTAAACTTCTTTCGTTGAACATGAAATGTTTTCCCGGCAGGGAGCGGTGACAGGTGTGGTGATGTCATCAGTCACCAGTTAGTGGTGTGAATAGTAGGCACACTGCTGCCTCGCTACCAGGCCTCTCTCTGTAATGGCTCTGCTTTAGTTCAGAAAAGCAATCCGTTTCCTGGGTCAGGATGGCAAGCTTTCCTTCTTAGGTTTGTGAGGGCTGAGAGGGCCCAGGTGTCAGCTCATGCAACAGCTTTCCCCCCATGTGTACCCTCTAGGCTCTCTCTCTTGTAGGGGAGGAGTCCTGACGCCTCACACTGGATTTCTCAGTGTTTCCAAGTCTAGGAGATGCCAGGAGCTGACTCATCTGGACGCAGGGTTGCCCTGCAGAGGAGAATGCTGACAGGAGGGAGCTGAGGAAATGAAGCTCTCGTTTCAGTGCGGGTGCACCCTACTGTCATCCTCAGAAGTCTGTGACATGCCATCATCAAATGATACAGTCTTTTTCTCAAGACCTTTTTCTTTGAGTAAAAAAAGAGTTGGGAAGATGACTTGCACTTTTTCTGTGCCCTCCTAGCATTCAGCACAACATGTTAGTTGATGGCAGATGATTCTGATATCTCAGATTTAGTGGGGAACAATTTTTCCTTGATTGGTGACTCTTAAAACTGGAAGCTAGCCCTGACCGGTTTGGCTCCGTGGATAGAGCGTCGGCCTGCAGACTCAAAAGTCCCAGGTTCGATTCCGGTCAAGGGCATGTACCTTGGTTGTGGGCACATACCCAGTGGGGAGTGTGCGGGAGGCAGCTGATCGATGTTTCTAGCTCTCTATCCCTCTCCCTTCCTCTCTGTAAAAAAATCAATAAAATATATTTAAAAAACAAAACAAAAAAACTGGAAGCTAAGTGGGAAGGCACCATGGGAGAGTATGGATCAAAGACAAATAAGACGTGGTATACATAAATTAATTGGTTACAAGAGATCATTGTGAATCACAAATAGTGTTATCATTGTAAATTGTCAGTTTTGGTTTCATATGTAATCTTTCATACTGGAAACTCTGGGGTTTGGTGTTGTTATTGAAAGGGGGAGAGTATGGCTCCAGGTTTGAACGTAAAGGACTCAAAAGTGCAACAACTCCAGGAATCTTGACACTCCAGAGGAGTGGGGGGGAAAGCCTTCACATACCTTAAAATGAATTACTGGTTAACTACTATTAATATGCCATGGGCCCAGAGACCAGCATATAACACTGCAAGATCAATAAGGGTATTTATCATGTGTTGGGTATATTGATCTCTCATGAAGGAGTGAGTCATATTTCACGCTGCATACGTTAGCACAAAAAAAGTAGCAGAGCAATTGGGAAGCCTTACCAAAGAACTGAACTATGGAATGGAAGGTAAATGTACGGAACCACAGCTATGAGCACTGGAATAAGACGCGATCGAGTCTGCAAGCGTCATCTCTGCAAAGGTCTCTACTGCAGATGCTGTAGGTACATGCTTCTCCAGTTTCTTTCCCAGCTGTGGGATCCAGTCCCGCCCATCTTTGTTCCAGATAGCACCCACTAGGACTACACCGAATATATAGCAACACTTAAAACTTCTAACTTCATACATTCATTGGCATCCTGGCAGGTGTTGATAATTCCTGCAAGGGACCACTGGTTAAGAGAGCTACTGCATTCTCTTGGGAACAGTGCTTTGTGCTTCCTATGATTATTAATACTGTTAAGTGCTAACCTTGGCCAGTTTTTATGTTAGAAGAATAAAGAGTGAGATTCAGGTGATAGTAATATTGTATTAACTTTGTACAGTGACAGATAGTTATTAGACTTATTGTGGTGATCACATTGTAAGGTATATATATGTCTAATCACTGTGTTATACACCTGAAACTAATATAATATTGTACCAGTATATCCACTACAATTTTTGAAAAAGAATTTATTTTTGTTAATCCTCATCTGTGGATAGATTTTCATTGATTTTTAGAGAGAGTGGAAGGGAGGGGGAGAGACAGAGAGAGAGAAACATGACACAATTGGTTGCCTCCCTGCACATGCCCTAGTGGGCCGGGGATGGAGCCTGTAACGGAACCCGGAACCCGGAACCCTTCAGTCTCAGGGCCAACACTCTATCCACTGAGCCAACCAGGTGTTTTCTGTGGTCTTTATACTTAGTCATACTGACTATGCAGGTGAAACATCCCTGTCACAGTGTGCATCCGGCATGGCGTTGGGCAAGAGAAACTAGTCACAGTGAGGGGCCTGGTACAGATCGTGATTCAGCACAGGTTTATAGAACTAGCTGTGAGTTTTTACTGTGTTTTTTTTCTGTGATTCAGAAAATGGTTAATAGGCTGTTCAGAGTTTGTACATGAGCCCTGGCCTGATTGCTCTGGTTGGAGCATCATTCTGTACACTAAAAGGTTGTGGATTCAATTCCCAGTCAAGGCACATACCTATGTTTGGGTTCTATCCCAGGTTGGGCATGTACTAAAAGAAAAAAAAAGGAGTTTGTATGTGGAAAACCACTTTCTGATGATATACATATTTCAAATTTTGTATGGTTAGTTTATGTATTTTGTAGCTTATGAGTTAGAAATCTTACTTTCTGATTTATCTCAAATTAATAGTGACACTTACCCTCACTTACCAGCTCTGATGACATCCAATGTGGAAGAGATGCCTCTAGTTATTGTTTTTGGAATTTGCTATAGCGGAGGTTGGAGAGATGGCCGTGCACTGATTGTCCTGAGAATTTCTTTCCATTAGCTTCTTCTACCTGCCTACATATCCCAAACCTCTATATATTAAAAATGAACAACATCTTATTACTCTCTGGAGCTTCTGCTTTTTAAAATCACATTTATTTTGACATCAGGCTACTTGAAAAACCATTATTTATTGATCCCTTTTGCAACTATTTACCACCTTGTGGCCAGCAGTGTGCTAGGCACAGGGGTGCACAGGTGAGCTAACAGGCATGGGGCCTCTTGCCGCATCTTCCATTCTGGTGAGACAGAAGCACCATCGCTGTTTCTTCATTGCTCACTTGCTCCCCGCCCTCTTGCTCCTTCTACGCTAAAAACCTAACCCTCTGTTGGTCTTTTCCAGAACTAGTTTTGCTTGAACTCTTAGCAGCAGCTGACAGGTCAGCCTTCTTCCTCCACAACCCATGTCAACTTTGGCCTCTGTGACATTGCGTTTCTCCTCAGTTCTCCCTGACTTCAACCTTGACTCTCCCCTCAGAACATGCTTTTCTGTAACAGCTCCCTCCTGCTCTCCCAGAGGCAGCCAGATGGCCCAGTGGTGACTCCTGAACCTCAGCCTCTCCCATGAGTGCAGGTGTCAAGTCCTCACTCTCGCCCATTGCTCCCACATGTGTGCCCCTCTGGCACCTTGATTAAGCAGAACTTGCCACCTCCCTCTCCTCTGACATCTGCTTTGCATTTCTTTGCCTTATCCTGCAACGTAATTTCTGACGTCCCATCTGTCCTCCCGTTCTGTTGCGTTTTGTCTCCTTCATGTTTCTGGCCCAGGTCCCCTCTCTTATATTTGAGTCTTCTAGGTCTCTCCCTGGCGCCTGCAGTGGCTCCCTAGTGGCTCTCCCAGCCTCTGGTCTCCCTTCCCTTCCCTTGCCTTACAAATTGCCATCAGATAAATCAGCCCCAAGCACAGCTCTCGCTCTGTCCCTCTCCACTCCTTGCTCAGAAATCCTCAGTGGTTCCTGCCACACCATGACGAGAGGCCTGCCAGGAAATTGGACGGAGGCTTTCCCTCACCTTGCACCAGTCCACCGTCAGACTGGACCTCTCTTTCCCGTTTGCACTGAGTTCTTCACCCCCTGTTCATCAACCCCAAATTTGCCTTCCACTTTCCTGCTTCCTTTTCTTTGTCCCTACAGCCCTTTTCTCATTTTTTAAAGCCTGTTTTCTGCTTCTCTTTTAAAGTGCAACTCAGATGCAGTTTTTCTTTTTTTCCCCCATTTAAAAATTTAAAATTTTATTTTTTTATTTTTTTATTTTATTGATTTATTTTTTTAATATATTTTATTGATTTTTTACAGAGAGGAAGGGAGAGAGACAGAGAGTTAGAAACATCGATGAGAGAGAAACATCGACCAGCTGCCTCCTGCACACTCCCCACTGGGGATGTGCCCGCAACCCAGGTACATGCCCTTGACCGGAATCGAACCTGGGACCCTTGAGTCTGCAGGCCGACGCTCTATCCACTGAGCCAAACCGGTCTCGGCAAAATTTTATTTTTTTAGTTACAGTTTACATTCAGTATTATTCTTTATTAGTTTCAGATGTATAGCAAAGTGGTTAGAAAATCATGTACTTTACAGAGTGGTCTTCCCGCTGCTTCAAGCACCCACCTGGCCCCATACATATTTATCTCGATTATTGACGGCATTCGCTATGCTGTAATTTACATCTCTGTGGCTTTTCTATAACTACCAATTTGTGCTGATTAATCCCTTCATATTTCCTCTTAGACCGCAGACTCCTGTTGGGTAGGAGCATCCTGACACCTTGCAGCCTTTTCAGGCGTCTGGACCAACTCTTTGAACATAGGAGCCCCTTTAGTTGTTTATTGGAATTGACAGTATAAAGTGTAGACCCACGACTGGCAAACTATAGCCCATGGGCCCACTATCTGTTTGTGAATAAAGTTTTATTGCAACAACCTGTCTGTTCTGCAACTGAATGCCCACAAAGCTTGAAATAGTTACTAACTGACCTTTTTACAGAAGAAGTTTGTCTATTCCTGGTCTAAATCATTGTCCAGACTTCTGGAGGATAGGGTATCAGCTGTGGAAGGAAGTGAAGGAAACAATGTTTGCTTAAACTTTTAACTTTTTGCTTTGACTTTCTGACATATCTATGTGGCCACCATAGTTAGGGCCCTGGGATTTTTTTTATTACCTTGTTTAAAATGAAGTATAATTACTTTTGTAATAATGTTGTAGACGGCTGAGTTAACTAGATTTTATCTCTAATTTTTTGACATTAGGATAAAAAGTTACTGGTCAGGCTTTATCTAATTAAAATGACCCTTAAAATGTGTTTTATATTCTTAGTAAAAGAAATCTGCAAGAATCTGTCATCGGCGCCACCAGAATTATGTCAACCCTGAGAACCCTCCTTTATTTTGGCTGCCTGTTCAGGTGCCTTTTTCTGCAGCTCTGAGATCTGAGGAGGATGGCTATGCATTGCCAAGGTTTAGAGGTCAAGTTTTGTGAACTTCCAGGTTAATACCATGTTGCTTTTTTCTTTTTTCTTTCTAGACGGGCGTATGGTCATCCAGGATATTCCTGCTGTCACCAGCAGAGGGCACGTGGAGAACGCACCTGACCTGGTTTCAGACTCCACCTACTACAGCAGCTTTTATCAGCCGTCTCTGTTTCCGTACTACAACAATCTGTACAACTATCCGCAGTATCCCGTGGCCTTGACTGCTGATTCCCCTTCTGGGGACATGGGAAACCCTCTTGGGGGATCCCCGGTGAAGAACAGCCTTCGCAGCCTCCCAGCGCCTTATGTGCCTGGTCAGGCAGGAAACCAGTGGCAGGTAAGATGTTACCCAGAGAGTGAACTGGATACGTGAAAACCACACACACACAGACACACACGTGCCCAACACTTCTCATAGGTATAGGCACATTATACGAAAGATGTAAAGAACTTTTCTCTCTGCACATCAGATTATTTAACCTCAGACATTGTCTGCAAGGAACTGTAAAGAAATATGCATATATTTGGGTGTCTTTTCATTTTCTCATTTTCTAATGTCATTTTGCATAAATACCCAGTTGGCCATAGTCAGATTCAAAAGTAGCTTACTATATTATGCCCCACCTTCCCCTGCCTTGCCCCCATTTTCTTTGAGCAGCATAGGAAATGTTGGGTGCGTCTTCTGGATGGCAGTACTCTTCCTGATGAATTTTGCCCTGGGAGTGAGACGTGTCCAAATCTGTATGTATGTTCGAATGGAAGAAAGGTAAGAAGAGGGATTAGGTCACTGCTGTGCTGGGCCAATGTGGGTGTGTTTTTAGCTGGGAATAGAGGCCAGTCTTTCATACTCTGAAATATTTAAAACAGTGTGCAATTTAAAAATAGTGTGCAATTAAGAGCTTTTTAATATTTGGGGAAAAACAAAGCGTTTTCATGATCAGGGAAGGAACGTTTATCAGAGCTGTTCTTTTCCCTCAGTTTTGACCATTCCATCGTGCCACTATATTAGAAACAGTTTCAAGGCACTGAAAGCATTTTCAGGTGGGATTACCACATGGAATGTGTATAGACATGAGCTCTTGGACTCAACACCTCCAAGCCCCCTCTAGCCGTAAGCTGATAGGATTCTGTGATAAATGTTCTCGTTTTGGATGCATTTACTGTATGTAAACTTTCTCAGCTGGGCATGGATTCCCAGACAATGCAACTTACACATTTAGGTGATTAGGGCAAATCTTTGACCTTCTTATGTCAACTTTTTAAAAATGTGAGTTGAATTTTTTTGAGCAACTCTATTCTATTCTATTTTTCTTTTTTTAGGTGTTTTTTGGTTTCTCTCACTATTCCTAGGGATCTGACTTTTTTGGCATATTAATATGTCAGCTTTAATACCCTGGGCTACCCATTTTCATACATTTTATTTTTAGAATCATACTTTTTAGAAAGGGAACTTAGAACATTGGTGTTAAAATTGAGGGGTAGTATGAGTATCAAAGGAAAAGCAGGGATTTATGGATCTTTAAGCTGGGCCCCTACAGGCCTTTCAAAGTGCCATTTGGATTTTATGATTTGAGGCAGGTTCTAGGTTGATTTCTACTAAAGACTCTCCACTCTGAAAGGAGAAAGACTTCTCTTGCAGTTACAAAAACAAAACAGTTTATCCTGCAGATTCCCCAGAAGAGTTTCCCGGTTTTCTGGCTGCTTCCAGGCTTTAAGGATAAAGTATGGAGTGTCTCAACCTGCTGGCTTAAGAGAAAAAGGATGAGAAAGAAAAATCTTAGGTGTTTTCTTAAAGAAAGACAGCTCATGGTCAGCTTTACAGAAGAGTCAGAAATCTCCTAAATTAATTTACCCTCTACTTTGGCAAAGTCTTTCAGTCATATGATGCCTGACACACTGATGTTTATTCTTACTCCACCTGGAAAACCTGGGAAGAGTATGGCAGGGGTCTTGGGCTTCCTTGGGGATCCCTTACAAAGGTGCTGTCTTAGGGATAGCTAGAAGATGGGGCTCTCTTGCATGGCAGTGTTGCCTGGACTTGGAGGACGGTCTCAGCCACTGTGTGAGGCAAGATTCCCCTGAGGACAAGTCCTTGTACCCTTGCTAGAACAGTCTGCTGGGTCAGAATCCCAAGGCTCTTTCTTGTTTGTGCCTGCACACGGAAAGCCGCTTTAATCGCTTTAGGTCTGTCTCCAGCCTGTGGAGATTTGTGGCCCAATCATAGATTCGTGTCCTGTTGGGAAACAGGAATAACATTTGTGACACTGGTACAAACTCACGATGAATAGCTGGTTCCCCCGACCGGCGGCTCAATTTCACTTCTACATTTAATTGCCTGCAAAAGCTGTTTATTGCCTTATGCACTCCTCCACGGCAACATTATTTCTTAAATAAACATGTGGTACCAGGTTGACAAGGGAGAGGTGCATATCAAGTGAGTAGAAATAAATATGGGAGGACTCAGAGCTGTACCTGAACATACTTTCCACCCCTGTGGCAGGCACCTTCTTGATTGCTTTCCAGAAGCTTGTGCCACATTCAGACCACAGTCAGGGTGTGGTCAAATGGCCACACAGGGGATGTCCTTCCTTTCGTGGTTACTTTGGGCCCCGTCTGAAATGTCTCATGATATGCTTGTCCCTTTATGATCAGGCACCTCACTGGAATGCATTCACTCATTAAATAAACATGCATGGAGGTCCTACTGTGTGCTAGGGAATCTACCGCTGAACCAAGCAGATAAACACGAAAAGCTGGTCTTGGGGGAAGGCTGCTATTATTACCTGGGAAACAAGAAGGGGAGTTGGGGACAGTTTAAAGTAGCCTGGGTTTGAAACTGAGATAGAGGCAGGAAGGAAATTCTATTCTGGCACCTGTAGCTTGGAACACAGAGGAAGGTGCCCCCTTGTGAGCATTCCTGGGATGGCCTTCCAGCCCCTGGTGTTCTTGATTCTATAACCAGCAGCCTGATGGGCCCCTGTATTCACACTGCCTCCTCTTTTCTTAGCTTGGCTCAGCATCAGAACATCCTGTTAGCTAAAAGAAGGTTGAGAAGAAGTGAGTTCTTGAGCATGTGCTTGTGGTAATGGTCATAACCCCTTCACTTCTGTGTCCTGGGAGCTTCACAGGAGGGTCCAGCAGTGAGGGGGGGCGGGGGCGGGGAGCAGGACATGAATCCGAAGTTTAAACTGGACTCCCATTCCCAGGGAGACATTTATAGTTAACAGTAATTAGTTTAAAATATTCCCACATTTTTAAAAATGTTATGTCAGGAAGAAGGTAGCATGCAAAATCCACTTCAAATTTTTTATGTTTTTATTGATTTTGAGAGAGAGAGGAAGGGAGAGGGATAGAGAGCTAAAAACATCAATGAGAGAGAAATATCATCAATGGGCTGCCTCCTACATGCCCCCTACTGGGGATCGAGCTGGGAACTTAGGCATGTGCCCTAACGGAATTGAAAACCAGTGACCTCTTGGTTCATGGGTCGATGCTCACTCAGCCACTGAACTACACCAGCTGGGCTCCATTTCAGTTTCTCAGGTGAAGTAGGCCACCAGGCTGCACCATTGGGCCCCAGGATAAGGTGCATCCGATCACTTCAGACTTCCTAGTAATTCTGCGCTGAGAAAGTTGAGTGACCTGCCTGAGGAACACAGCTGTTAGTGGAAGGCCAGGCCTAAACCTGGGCCTTCCTACCCTTGGGAAAGTGTTCTTTCTACAAGAAGTCTTGTGATCCACTGGGCTACCCACCCACTTCCATTGCTCATGTCTTTGACAGGTTAAACTAACCCTGGCTTCCCTTTTTATTGGTCACTCTCTATTGCTAGATAAGCCTGACTATTTTTTGCCTCTGGAAAGAAAAATTGACGAAGTTTGCAAGCAGACACAAGAAGGGTTTATTAGAACATAAACAGTTTAAAACATTTAAAGCAATTTCTTTCCTCAGGAAAGGGTAATTAAAGTAGTTATAGTATTTGACTTGGCCTATTGGGACTAACAACCATAATTTGTTTCCTTAAAGGGGAATTATAGAGATACTAGAGGCCCAGTGCATGAAATTCGTGCACTTGGTTGGGGGGCCCTCAACCCGGCCTGTGCCCTCTCGCAGTCCAGGAGCCCTCGGGGGATGTCCAACTGACAGCTTAGCGGGCCTAAGCCAGCAGTCGGACATCCTTAGTGTTGCCATGGAGGTGGGAGAGGCTCCTGCCACCACTGCTGCGCTTGCCAGCCATGAGCCCGGCTTCTGGCTGAACGGCACTCCCCCTGTGGGAGCGCACTGACCACCAGGGGGCAGCTCCTGCATTGAGCATCTTCCCTCTGGTGGTCAGTGCATGTCATAGTGACCGGTCCTTCTGCTGTTCAGTCGATTTGCATATTAGCCTTTTATTATATAGGATAAATTTCTGTTGATGACTGAAAGAGTTACAAGTTCTGTTTCTATGATGTGGTGTATTTATTTTATATCTGGTCACTTTTGTGAATGGTTGTAATTCTAATAATGTTATAATTGCTTATTTAGGTGTTTCTAGGTAGTCATTTTACAGAAAACTATTGATCATTTTTCTTCCTCCTAAAAATATCTCCAGTTCTGATTTATATTCTTAGTGTGTTATTCAGGTTAGATACCAGTAGTGTATGCTGGTTCCTTCTTTTACTGGGAATGTGTCTAGCAGTTCACTGTGATGTATGCAAAATGTTACAAAGAAATGAGGAAAATAGGATAAGTGGATTTTTCCTAAAGCTAAATTATTCAGTTCAAAAACTTGTTTTTATTGTGACCATACCCTTCCAACATTTAAAAAAATAAAATGATCCTGTTAATTATATATTACATCGCAGCAGCACTTACTTGGTGATATAAAAAGTTGGCAAAGCTCTGGCCAGGTGACTCGGCTGGAACATCATCCCATATACCAAAAGGTTGTGGGTTTGATTCACAGTCAGGGCACATACCTAGGTTGTGGTTCAATCCCTGGTCAGGGCCTGTGCAGGAGACAACCAATTAATGTTTCTCTCTCACATCTGCGTTTCTCCCTCTCTCCCTCTATTTTCAAAAGCAATAATTAAAAGAAAACATAGCCTTGGGTGAAGATTTAAAAAGAAAGTTTGTAAAACTACTTCTGTATCCTCACTCCATCTTCTTTTTTGTTTTTTTACACATTTTACCTGTTTGAAGTCCAGAGAAAGCCTAGAAACCACTGCATCAGTCACCATGTCACCATGACAACAGCAAAGTTCTTCAGGATTTTCAGTATGCTTTTTTAAGAAATTGTCTCAACTTAATCTCAGTTTAATTCCTTACAGGCAGAGTGCTTTGATCTTTTCTTCCTTTTTTATGGCAGCTCTTTGATTACCCTCATGCCAGCTCAGAATTTTGTGGGAATCCTTCATGTGCACCCTAAGTAGGTCCTGCCTTCTAGCGCAGTGAGGACGCAGGGCTTGCCAAGTCCAAAGGCCAGTCTTGGAGAATGTTCTGTTTAGAGAAATGTGAAGAGTCCCAGTTGGCCACAGGAAGTTAAGTCAGTGCGGTGAAGGTGTCAGGCTTCCCCATATGGGCTCCCATTGCTTTTACTGTGAACTGTCCCTTAAATGGCCCGTCACGTCTTAGCCAAGTCTATCATTTTCTCTTAAAATATAACTCATTAGATTCTTCTTTTTTAAGGAGAGATGATACACGCAGTTCTCTCGGACCTTTCCAGCATATTATGAATCCTGCAGGGAGAAGGGCTTCTGTTGGCCAGTGGGCAGTGAGGGCAGCAGTGATTCTCTGGCCGTAGTGTGAAACCTTCCCGAGCTTTGCAGCCCAATGAATGCAAAACTGACTTTCTAATCTTCCCCCATCCTCCTATATAATAAAAGCCTAATGTGCTAAGTGTCTGGTCATCGGGTCGTCCATTCACCCAATAAAAGCATAATATGCTAATGATATGCTAAGGCTGCTCAACCTCTTGCTATGACATGCAATGATCACCAGGGGGCAGACAGTCGACTGGTTGACCAGTTGCTATGACATGCACTGACCACCAGGGGGCAGACACTCCAACTGGTAGGTTAGCTTGCTGCTGGGGTCCGGCTGATCAGACAGAGCGAGATGGGCCAGACATGCCCTGGAGCCCTCCCATGGTCCCTTCCCAGATGGCCAACCTCCTGCGTCCTTCCCCGGCCCAATCATGCACTGGTGGGGTCCCTTAGCCTGGCCTGTGCCCTCTCGCAATCCGGGACCCCTCGGGTGATGTCGGAGAGCTGGTTTCAGCCCGATCCCGCAGGCCAAGGAACCCCACTGGTGCACGAAATCATACACCAGACCTCTAGTGTACACATATGTTCACAAAGGAATTGTTATTTAGTCTTGTTCTACATGATCATGACAGCCATCCTCTGATTTTTATTACAGTTTCCTGAAGGAATTGCTGTTTTGTTTCATAGGAAGTTTAATCACTTCATGCTTTCGATCCTGTCTTGAGGGCAGTGTGTAAGAATGGTGCTGTGATGATGATGTTCACGGTGGCTCTTGCTCTGGAACCAAAGCTGAGGGAGCTTGTGGGCATTTTAGAAACTGAACTCAGATGGTGAGAGGTGGGTGAGGAATGTTCTTTACAGCAGTGCACAGTAGGGTCATTAAATATATATATATATATTGATTTCAGAAAGGAAGGGAGAGGGAGAGAGATAGAAACATCAATTTCAGAGAATCATTGCTGGCTGCCTCCTGCACACCCCTTACTGAGGTTCAAGCCTGCAACCCCGGCATGTGCCCTGATTGGAAATCAGATCGTGACTTCCTGGTTCTTAGGTTGGCACTCAACCACTGAGCCACGCCTGCTGGGCCACAGTAGGGTCATTTTTGCAGAGTATTTGGTTAAAAACCTGTGGATTATAAGAGAGTAGAACTGATCTTGCATAATTATAACCTGCTGGATTTTGCTTCCAGTAAACCCAGATTCTTAGGAACTTGGGGGCACTCCAGTAAAACCTGGGCTGTCCTACAGGTTAATTCCTATTCTTAGAGGAGTTCAGTTTGATCTGGACTGAATTGAAAACCTTCGAAAGTGCTGATGTTCTCCAGGGACTGCTCCACAATCCAGTTGGAGGCAAAAAGAAATACATTATCAGTTTGTTGTGAGATTTATATTTTGTTACACAACCTGACTTGACACAGCAGCATCAGGTTGGTAAATTATACAATCATTTGGGGATTCTGTAATCTTCTTGAAAATTAGATATCATGGTTTTGAAAACTTTCAGATTCAATGTGCTTGGGCCGGTGCCAAAATCTTATCTAGTTATGTTTTCTATTTTACTTTTCCCCCTGTTATATAAATGTGAATATGATATAAAATCAGTTGCTTATCAGAATGTTTCAGTATGTGGATGAGTGATTATCAAATTTCTTGAGAGTCCATATTTCTGTGGCCTTTTAAGTGTCCTTCATTTGTTGAATAAAGGCCAGAATCAAGGCAATGCTTAATAAAAGTTCATTTGCTCTATTTTTTTTTTACTATGTTAGGAATACCATAGAAAAAGAAAAAGAACAGAGTTACAAAACTTTTCCACCATATTACAGAGCATGTATAAAAAGCTCCTGCATAGATTCATTGATCACTTATCAAGCGCCAGCTCCTGGCCTGTCTCTGAGCTAGACTGTCCCGACCCTCAAGTACCCATAGTGGGGTAGATGGGAAAGAATCTAAAGACACTGGAGTTCTGTGTCACTGTGTGATCCGAGCCTGCAGGCTTGTGGAGAAGGCTGTGATGCCTGTGGGAAGCTGGGCCCTGTGCAGTGGTGTCCAATGGGTGGGGTGAGCACGGAGTAGTTTATTACTGTTGTGATTTACAGTTGTCACTATGTGTAATTAAAAGCAGGTTGACTTTAGTGAGCTTTATTATCCAAAAACGTTCTTTACAGAGAGCCCCCCCCCCCTTATTGCCTGCACTCAGGACATGTTGCTCTCAGTGCCCCTCCTTGGTATCCCCCAACCCTGTAAGCTTTACCCTGGAGACGCATAACCTCCTGAGGGGGGTTCCTAAAAAGATTGAGAAACGGGAAAAAGGATGATGTCCTCATTTTATTTCTCAAACCATTTTTATCACATTACCTCTCACATACATTATTTTTGGCAATTCCTAGTTCTTACCAGCCAATAGTGGGAGGAGGAAGGCACACGTATTAATTCCATGTCTCGCCGAAACCGGTTTGGCTCAGTGGATAGAGCGTCGGCCTGCGGACTGAAAGGTCCCAGGTTCGATTCCGGTCAAGGGCATGTACCTGGGTTGTGGGCACATCCCCAATGGGAGATGTGCAGGAGGCAGCTGGTCGATGTTTCTCTCTCATCGATGTTTCTAACTATCTCTCTCCCTTCCTCTCTGTAAAAAATCAATAAAATATATTTAAAAAAAAAAAATTCCATGTCTCAAGTACATGTAGAAAACCGAGAACGCGAAGGGATGTTCTCCCTTCCCATCTCTGTGTTTGAGAGTGACAGTGTAGGACCTTGAGTTGGTTTTTCAACTTTTTAAAATTATTGAAAAGTAGAACATTTTCAGAGACTGAATTTTTCTTTCAAATATTAAATAAAATGTTTAGGCCCTTAAAATGTTTCAAGTACACAATGGGCAGGTGTTTCTGTCTCTGTGTTACTAGAGCCCTGTCGTACCTATGAAAGGGTTCGGAGTTACTTCGTTGCAAACCCAAAAGAGTGGTCCTGGAGGGTGAGCAACACCCTCCTCCACGATGCTCCCACAGTGGGAGGCCCCTGAGGGGGGCGAGAGGGGAAGGTGTACCAGGACAGTTGTTGAACAGCCTTCTGATGCTGGTCACTTCATATATAACATTGTACTGAACCATTAACCACATCCCTGTCAGAGATGCTTACCCCTTTTGTGGCTGCGGAGCCTGACGCTCAGGGAGAGGAAGTAACTATGGACACAGCTGGAAGTGGGGGAGCTGGAGTCGGAACCTGGTTTGCCTAACTAGAGGCACATTCATTCCCATTATATCTCTGTCTTCTAAAAACATTTCTTGTTATCTTCGTATGAAGCCTTGAGAGGTATTTTCTTACATCTTATGATATCTCTTATAACATTTTGTAAGATGACACCTGCCATATAATGTTTCAGAGGCTTGACATCGTAGAGGGAATGGAGTCCTATGTCTTGATAGTATTAATCAAATTTAAATTACTAAGCATAAGGCTCTTAAGCATGGTTCTCTGCCTACACACACACACACACACACACACACACACACACACACACACACACTTCTGTGTAATTTAGGAAACATTTTTTGTCTTTCTTGTGTCATTTTGGTTACTTAAAATGGATTCTCTCCATCATGGTTTTGGAGTGGGAAGGGCCTTCCCATGCCACTAGCCCACTGCAAGTTGGGATGCCCATCAGTGATCACCAGCTTGCATTTGGATTTTTAATGGCAGTTGAGGTAAAATACCGTGAGTGTGTACGTGTGCTCACACTTAGAGGGTGGCCCCAGACGCTCTCACCTTGCCCTCCAGGCAGTCTATCATGTTCAGCACTCATAAGATACCCTTCACCTTGCTGATTTATGCTAAAAGTATCCTAATGTTTCTGACAGATCATGTGTGACGTGAATATAATCCATATTTCTTAGAGCAGCTAATCCAAGTGGCTTATTTCCCGATACTGCTGATGGAGCTATATCTCTTGGTGTCGCAGCCATTGAGATTCTGGTGGTAACATATTGTTTGTGGGTCACTAGTTTTGTCTAAAACAGTAGGTTGGAACAGAGTAGCAAAGGTTAATTAAGTTTGTCCATCAAAAGGGGAACAGATATGCAATTCTCTGTTACTGCCAGTTCTAAAATCAAAGTTCCTGAATGTGTGATTATAGGCATCTTCTCTTCTCATTTTCAGACCCCCCCCACCCCCAAAAATTCTTGTTTTAAAATATGAGGAATTGTTAAAAGCCGAAGGCAGTGATTAGGTCTTTATAACAAGCGGATATCTGAATTAAAAATGGGACAAGTGGCTTGGTTTAGTAGAGAGAAGCTTCTGGGGTCCAATTGCTTTGAATTCTGCCTTCTCTCTGCAGAACCAAGTTATTTTGTCTCTGAGCAGTTTATTTCCATGTCAATGATGATTACATTATGATGACTCCATGAGATGACAAGTCTCTAGAGTATCTCTCAATAAATGCTCATTTTTTCCCTCTAAAATTCCATTAGTCCCATAATCAATAAACCAATATTTTCTCAGCGAAGTTATGTTAAGAATGTCACTGTTACAAGCCCCCTCCGCCTATCTTAAGAGATGTTCTATGATGCTTTCAGAAATTTGACATATTACAGAGACTGGAGAGTCCTATGTCCTGATAATTATTAACCAAATATTAAAAATACAATCTTTGGCATTTCCTTGCCCACCAGCTCATTGTAAAAATACAATATTTGCATTTCTGCCTGGCTCTGTATATGACTTTAGTTAGTTTTGTGCCTTAGATTTGTGAATGAAACAAATATAAGTTTCTGACCCAGGAGCTGGCAAATCTTGCATAGATTTGTGATATGAGGAAGGTGCTGGGCTAGTGCCAGCCAGAGACTGTCTCTAAACGGACTGCCCTCATTTCTTTTGTGAGCGCATCAAAACCTTCCAGGTTCCAGAAAAACTATCCTTTTTTTAAACCATCTTTAATATTTGGCTTTTTTTTTTTTTTTTTTTTTTTTTACTATGAACCTATTTTTAAAGGTCCTTGCTTCCACTGACCTGACTTATATATCTCAGTGTCTTTCAAACATTTTAAACTGAAACCCACAGTAAAAAGTGTTTTCTATTGCGATCCAGTATATACTTATACATACATATAAGGACAAAATGAAGTTTCATAAAACAGCTCTTCCACATATTATGATGGATTTTTATATTTATGTTCTATTTTGTTTTTATTTTATTGCTATACTGTTTGTTTTTTAATTCTGATTACAACCCAGTGAATTATTTTGGGCCCCCCTAAATGGTCACAATGCTGCATTTTGGACAATTCCATCTGCAGGAGTAAACTTTATTCTGTCAGTACAACTAACCCAGATGGTGAAAACCACCAACTGAGTGATACAAGTTAAAAAAACTAATTTGGGTTTTTTAAAATGTGGAACTAGAACAAGCAGAATGGACCACTAATACATACAAGTGTAATCCTAATAGCATATGGGGGTTCCATTCCTTAGAGTTTATACGAGATGGTCTGAGTCCCTATTCCATGCTCGGTCCAAGACTTCTGGGAATTGGGGAGGGGGATTGCTTTCTATTTTAACAGTCAGTGCTGGTTCTGTATTTCTAAATGCCTTCCTTATTTTTTCATGGTGTATCTTATGGGGTTTATTTTGTTTTGTTTTGATGTTTTTAAAATCTATTCTGGTATTAACGCAAGCCTGTAGCTGAGCTCCTTTCCTTCCATTCTTTTTGAAAAGCCTACCCATACAAGTGTTGTTTATTTTGGCACAGTGTCACAGATGTTCTGAAGCTTTGGGAAGCATGGGGTTTACAACTGAGAGCGTCTTAGATGTTTAATTTCTCAAATGATTGTCCTCTCTGCCATACTGAATGAGCATCCTATTTCTCCCGTCATCGCTCTCCTTTCTCCCCTCCGGCCTCCTTCCTGAGGAGGAAGAGCCCTTCCATTTCTGAACAAACAGCTCTTAGTTCTCCAGCCTCTAAGTGCTGACCCTCAAACCCAGCACCTTCTTCTTTTGCTCATGGAAGGCATCCGCCCAGGCTTTGCAAGAATCCCTTCCAGGGGCCAGAATCCTCACAAGACCAGTCTCCCTGTCTCCTTTTGTCCTCCTCACTCTAGGGAGGGAAGTAGAGGGCATTTCATAATATGAACACCTAAGAGAACTTGCATAGGTTAGGTGTGTGGACTAGGACAGCTCTCAGAGGGTGGTTAGGCAAGTGGGGGAACAGGCATCCCTTTAAGAGGGTTTGAAAAGAAGCTTCTATTAAAACATTAAAACTAAAGAATTCCTTTAATGAGGACAAAAGTGATCCCCAGCCTTTATTCTTAGCAGGAGACGTAGGATTCCACAGCATGTGACAAGCCCTCTTTTTTTTAAAAAAAAAAAATATAAAAAGGTTTTTGTTCATAAAACCAAAGGTTCATCCCAGATGTGGCTTTTGCAATTTAAAAGACTGTAAGCCACATGCCAGTGCCCAGGGAGTCTTTACACTATTTGTTTAAATATCAGAGTTTGGGATTAGCAGCTTTATCCATATATTCACTCTTCTCCACCGAGTCTCATTCTGTGCTGCTGCGCCGCGCTTTCTGAAACAACCAGGCAGCAAGTTGGTTTTCATGATCTCTTCCAGCCGTTACCTGGCCGAGTGCTCAGTTTTGTGTAAGACCAGACTCTTCCTACCTGAAGTGTTAACAGATAACTAATGAGTAGTACTTAGGAATTTTTTTAAAAAGGAAGTGAGGTCTAACATTTTTATGTTTTGTTGGGATTTTATTGTTACTATAAAAAAGGGTGAGTAAAGTATATGAAAGGAAACCAATGGTTCAGATTTCTTATGCTGTATGTTCTCAACAGTTTAATAAAATAAAATCCAAAGCTCCTAGGTTTTCCTTCAGGGTTCATACTAACACTGCGCATGTTCCCACCAGCCCAGCTCCCCGTCATAGGTCATATTTTGGTTCAGAGACTTGGGATGGGTAATAAGAATGTAAAACATGCCTCTTGTTTGCCAGTTACCACATGTTAATAATAATAGTAGTCATAAATCACTGGGATCCTGGGGTTTGGGGTTTACTTTGTTTAATTTAAAGGAATAAAAAAATCCAGAGAAGAACAAGGCAGCATTACATAATGGAAAAAATTATATCCTTCAGCAGAAATGAACAATTCCTTTAATTTATGAGCACCTCTAGCCCTCAGTAGAACTTTGCTTCTTAGTGGAGATGAAGGGCTGAGCACAAGGAGATAGTAGCGTTAGGTTAGTTTACAGCAGGTTTTTCAATCTTGGCACTTACTGAGATGTGGGGCTGGATAATTATTTGTTGTGGGGACGGTCCTGTGCATCGTAGGATGGTTAGCAGCATCTTTAGTATCTACTCACTACATGCCAGTAGCACCTCCACACCTCCAGCCAGTTGTGATAATCAGTGGTGTCCCCTGACTTTGCTAAATGTCCTCTGGGGGACAAACTGCCCTTCGTTGAGTACTTCTCACTTAAAGTGAAACAACAGATTTCAAAGGTTTCCTTATTTACCCATTTTGTCTAATTCAAAAGTAGCAGGGCTGTAACTGTTTTTTAAGTTAGGAACAAGAAGTGATTTAGAGTTTTAAGTTACATTTGGCCACACCTTTTTCTGGCTTTCTGGGTGAACCTCAATTCAGTTTCAACTCCATGTTTCAGAGGTTTACACATGCACTTAGAAATACATGGAACCATACTTCTTTCTTATGTCCAAGTTGTCACATGGATGGTTATTTGTAGATTATTCTTCCAGTTGTAAGCAGCTGAAGTGATTAATGGTCTCTGTAAGTTCACGTTTTGATAACCGCAGATGGAGTCTGACCCTTTGTATCTTTTCCTTTTTTTTTTTTTGATAGAAGTTTTTATAGCTCAGTGATCTTGGGGATTCATTGGGAAAGTCAAATGTTTGAGTTCAAATAACTCAGTTCCTATTTCCAAATGATTCTTGTTATCTGATGCTTTCTAAAAACAGAAATGGAATTAAGGGGGAAAATAAACACACATGGATTTGATATTGTTTTTATTTTCCAATAAGCTTTCATTAAACGGGAAAGAAAAAAACCCTTCAGTTTATCTGAATCTCTTTTCAAATAATACACACATTGGTCTTGGCAGCAGTTGTCCAGCCTGTTTGTAGAGTGAACCTTTTGCGTTTTTAGTTGATACTGGGGATGCTGGGGTCTCATACTTATTGGGGTGTGGGAAATATGTAGGTAAGTCTAGTTATAGATAACTCTAACTGGTTCTCAGTCTTGGTTTCAATTAGAATTATCTGAGGAGCTTTGAAATAACGCAGGGCCCAGGCCAAATCCCAGACCAGTGAAATCAGGCCTCAGACCAGGTTCCCTCTTCCCTTAATCTAGTGGGAGCCAAGGCTGAGAACCAGGGAACATTTCAGTAAGTAAAGTTTTATTGTAACACAGCCACACCCATTCATTTACTGATTGTCTAGAGACCCTGTGGCTTACAAAACCTAAACTATTTACTGTTTGGCCGTTTACCAAAAAAGTTTGCTGACCCCTGTTCTCAACTCACGGTGAACATTTTCCAAATATTTTGAAAAGAGGTTTTATACAAAATTCATAGTAAAAGGGAAAAATCCAGGATTTTGCTGAGCCTGTAGGCTCCAATCCTGTCAATTTTCTTGCACCCGGGGAAAATTTAAAAACATTTTCCTTGAAGAACTGACTTGCAGGTTTTGCCCCAGCGGAGGAAGATGTAACCAACTCGGCACCCTGATGGGGGCGCCATTATTTATGTCAGGACACTTTACTTAATGGTTGGCGCTTGTTCTAATAAATGTTCATCACTTAGACTGTGCTGACTTGAGTGCAGGCTGTAGAGGTAGGAACGTTTCTCTCACGCAGAGTGTGTTTGAGCTTGTTATTACGGCTGTAGCCATTCTAGGTGGTTGTGAACCCTGAAAAAAATATCTTAGTTCTGGGGAATCTCATGTATAAAAAGAAAACTAATGGAAAACTTAAAATAGCATCATTTCTGCCTTTTCTTAGTTTAGGTGGAAAGTTGTAAACAGTTGGTCAAAAGAATTTTTTAGGAAGTTCTCCTTTGGTCATAGGCCTCTAACGGTGTTCAGTGTGAGAGAAAGAATCATTTACTCTAGTCCCTTGACACCAGAGTGAGGTTTTACCTTTTTTTGGTTTTCTTTTTTACTTTAAAAAATATTTTTATTGAGAGAAGGGGAGGGAGAGAGAGAACCATCAATATGAGGGTGAAACATTGATTGCTGCCTTCTACAAACCCCCTGCAGGGGATCAAGCCTGAAACGCAGGCATGTGTCCTGACCAGGAATGGAACTGGCAATCTTTTGGTGCACAGGATGATGCGCCACCAACTGAGCCACACCAGCCAGGGCCAGACCGAGGTTTTGAGCCAGCAGAATCAGTCTCTCCTGGGAGTGAGTCAGACTCTGAGGCTCTACCCAGACTTACTGAATCAGCGTCTACTTTTTAACAGGATCCCAGGCTGTTCTCATACACATTCAGAGAGCACCAGGAGGAAGTACTGGTCTAACGGATAACTGGGTCAGGGCAGTAAGCACTGCTGATAGTCACTTCCCTCTTATATGATTTCACAGTTCCTGGTGGCTCTCCTGACTTGGGCCCACTCACTAAAGGCAGCCAGTTCTCCCCTTTGGCTATTTCCAAGCATTGCTGCATGCCCTCTTATTTAGTAAAAATTTATATAATGATAGAAAATGAAAATTGGATGATTGAGCTGGAAGAGATACCATTTTATGTGCTTCAGAAAAAACTAGAAAGGATACAAGGAACTTGGCCAGATAAACTTCACTTGAAAGGGAATAATGAAGTGGAATAGAGTCTTCTTTGCTTTTGCAAGAAATAATCTACACATCAAGCATACATTTGTGCTGGGGGAACAATTGGGAGGGGCAAAAACGAACTCTTCAAGCTTCTCAAATTAGCACACAGAAATCAAGGACTTAGGCCTTTCCACCAAGCACTGCCCTAATATTCAAAGTTTACTTTGGCCTATATTACTTGAGGAATTGTCCAAAATTTGGATGTTCATAGAAGATCTTGAGGAAGCCTAGGACCTAATTTTATCCTGCCAGGCTTTGCCATGTTAGTACTATTTTTTCTAAATCAAATAAGTAGCTCTAGAGATTGAATTGAAAAACATGATTTCAAAATTATTCCTTAATTGTTGAACAAAGTTGGTTTATCCAGAGCATTCCTTAGATTGACTTTAAAAAAAAAAAAATTAATACATCTGAATTTAGTGTTTTTGAAACTGTATAAATAATTGAAGTCTAGATGTTCTTGCTGTGAAGATAGGGTCATGCATTTAATGTTTAGTGTCTGTACCAGGGTGGGTGCAGGAAACAGAATAATTCTAGGTGTTCACAGAGTGGCCAGGAAGAACCAGGAAAGTGGAAGTGAGGTGCCCTTCTGAGCCTGCAGGTCCCGTTTCCTTAGCTTTGAATGAGAGGCCAAGAAGCTGTGTGAACTGCTCCTTATATAAAAGCTGCCCCTTGGTCCCAAAGGCAAGGTCTGATGGCCAGAAAGAAGGCACAAATGCCGAGTGCCAGCTGCTCACTGCTGCTGGAGGGACAGCACGTGCTCCCTCTGCCTTCCCTTCTGTCTTCCAAATCTCATTCCATGTCTTGTTAGCAGAATCCAAATCACCTCCAGAACCCTGGTGACAGGAGAGTCTGGGAAACATATCGCACTTTTGTTCCTTGTTGCAAGGAAAAGCATAGAAGGGGGTGGGAATGGATGCCGAGTGATGATATTCGGCATAGCATCATGCTAATGACAATAGCTTACCTTCACCCTATTTTCATGTTTTTAAAAAATATTCTCTATATGCACTGTATGTTCACTAAGATGAGATGCCAGTTTTACACGTGAAGAAATATGAGAAGGTTAAATGACTGGCTGCTGGTCAAACAAGGTAGTCCTTGTCACAGTAGTGCCACACTCTCCTGTTTTTCCTGCCCGATTCTCTTTACTACTTGTTAATTGGGCATCATAGGATGAGAAGGAATTTTAGGGGTGCTTTAGCGGGAACCCCAAGATAGAAAAGGCACCTCAGAATGCACAGTTCTAGTATTTTCAGGGTTAGTGTACTGAATGGTATATTCATGGTTGAGGATACTACCAACTTAATAGGGTATGGCCTTCACTTAAAGAATTAGGCAATTTTTGAAATGACTATACAATGCAACTTTGGTCTTAATACATTCCTTCTTTTTTCTTAAGCCGATGAAAACCTCAGAGAACCGCCACGCTGTGGGTTCCCAGTACAGGATGCATTCGTACTACCCAGCTCCCTCCTACCTGGGCCAGAGCGTGTCCCAGATCTTCACTTTTGAGGATGGCCCTCCCTACCCGGAAACCAAAGCGAGCGGTAGGTGTCTGGTTACCCAGACTGGATTCTGGGTGGAGAGAGGATGAGTGTCCAGCACGGGGTCTCTGGCTCTCCAAGGGTTCACCAGTTAAGAGCTATTGGGAAGTGTATTGCTGTGTAAGTCTTATATAAGTATCCTTTAAGGTGTTTTGTTATGGAATCATTTTGTTTTGCCTAGATTCTTAATATTACCTTTCTCTTTTTTGTATACCCAGAGAGACAGGAATAAGATAAAAGACTCCTCAGAAGCTAAAAATGTGTTTTCTGAGGGATCAGTATGAAATACAGGGACACTTTAAACGTGGTTCCAAGTCCTGGTGTTTTTGGTAAAGTGAATTTCCATATATTGAATACTTGTTTTCCAAAATTTTTCCATTTTAAAATTGAAGGTATATTTATATTTGGGGGGAAAGAAATAAAATAACATAATAAAACATTTTTTAATACAAGCAGTCTCAGAGTTTATGCAGTAGCAATGTAAATAACTCTGATAAAATGGCTTTGAAGTGAAGAATGACTGCTTCATGTACCAGAGCACTTGGAAATACACAATTGCTCAATTTCAGTTTTAACCTTCTCCCCAGCGTTTACACTGTGGAGACAGACAGGTTTTTTTTCGGCTGTTGTGTTCCTAGGACCTGTTTTTAAGTTCTTTATATATAAGCATTATCTTTTGACCTGGGAAAGTGAGAAGCTTACACGGTCGAGGCAGTAGAAATCAGGGCAATGGTGAATGACTTGGTAATTTCAATAACTTGATTTTCTATAGAGAACTGGTTTATTTGTAAAGCAAGTACTTAGAGAATGAGAATCAGAACCATGCTTTGATTTCCAAATTTAGAACAATGAAGTCTAAAAAGGCTGGGCAAGTTACACTTTATTTATTGTACTAAAAATAAAGGATTCCATTAACGTGGATTATATAATATAGCTTAAGGGAACTGATAAGTGTGAACTGCAGAAACACTGAAGTACATATTGTTGATTGTATTTTGACTTTTATTAATAGTCATACTTCAGAGTGGACAAACATAACTATTATGAATATTTATGCTGTATAATATATGCTCATATGGTCTTCCTTTGATTATATATGTTTATCTGGATTATAAGCTCCTTAAGGATAGTGAACACAACTCATATCTTTTTATATGCTATGATGCCTTTTTAAAAATTTGTTACTTATTAGTTGAGTGATGAATGAATGAATAAATGAATCCAGTATTATTTTTAAGTAAGCTTGTTCTTTAAGGAAACATAATTCTGAAAGGTCCGAATCCTAATAGTCTGATGGAGTCCTTAAAAAAAGTTTATTCAGAAAATTACCAATGAAACCTACTTTAAGGGGGAAATTGCCTAACCGTCTTTCTCCAGGAATAATGGAATGCTTTTAGAAGCACTGGCATTCTTGAGACAAAGGTGTAAATTCAGAGGAAGGCAATAAGACAAAAAGATAAGAAGAATTTATTAGAGCAGAGAAGAATGAATTTGGAGAGGAGCAGTAAGCATTTGAATTTATGGCAGAAAAAGAAGAGACTCAGAAGGAAAGAGGTTACAGTCCAGGAAAGAAAAGATTGGCTGCTCCAGTGTTCACAGGGAAAGATTGGGTGAATAACACCTAGAATTTCCTCAAAACTTTTCTGGTGATATGTGCATCTGAAAGTGTGGTTTAACCTCCCAGTAACCCTCTAACTCACTAATAATTAATCAGGAGGGTCAAGCTTCAGACATGAGAGCATTAGCTAGGAAGAATTGCAGTGAAATCTCTGTTTTGGAATTGACGGACAACGAGAACATGAATTAATTGAAAATCCAAGACTCAGCTATTTTTAAAAGAAGTGTGGCTTTATGACTTCCATGTATGGTGTCATGGGCTCTACATCGTATGAGATTTTTATAGAGCTGGTGGGAAGGGAAGAGGAAAGAGAAACTTGTGTGTGGACATCCCAGGTGCCATCTCTTGGGGCACCGGTTCCTCGGTTTTATCAGTATTGACACAAGTGGGGAGCTCTTTGGGGGCAAATTAGGCCCTTAATGGGGCTGAGGCTAGTGGCAGCGTGCTGTGAGGGGATGGGGACATCAGTGTTTTTATTTGTGAGAGTGACAAAGGCTGACTGATAACCAGTTACATTTATCAATTCTGTCACGTTTGAGTTGAAGTCCTTTGGTTGGTTGGGTTAATAAGTTAACGGTTAGTAAATAGTAAATCAGTTATTCTAAGTGGGAACTTCTGAGTAATTTGAAAATCAGTATTTTCAAGAGGTTTAATGTTTTCTTTAAAGTCTTATTTAAGTATACGTTTTTGTCCATTAGGTCCATTTTTCTTCAGTTTCTTTAAAGACAACCATAACCTCTCTTTACCATCTAAAAAAACAAGTCCAAGTTCAATGTTTTCCTCTGGTTTTGCTAAAGATTGCCACATGAAAATAGACTGTAGGGAATGCCATGTTGCTACTGTTCATTGTTTTTCTTTGTGAAAAGGCAGAGAGCCATTCTCCTTTTCGTATCCTGAAAAGTGTTAGGAGGTAGATCAGAGAGATGGCGGGCCCAGACTTTGTAAACCATTGCAGGCACTTGGCTTCTGTTTCAGGTGAGCTGGGAGACCACTGGAGTATTCTAGCAAAGGGGTGACATGTCTGCTTTGTGGTTTTAAACTCTGGCTACTATTTAAGAATAGACTGTAGGGATTTGATGTGGAAGCAAAAAGACCAGTTACTAGTAAAAGGCTACAGTAGTAATTCTTACAAAAGATGACAGTGGCTCAGTCAGGGTGGGAATGTGGTATGATGACAAGTCGTTGAATTCTAGATGTATTTTGAAGATAGAACCAATAAGATTTGCAGATGGATTTGGGATGAGCCATAAAGGAAAGAGTGAAAGATGACTCCATAATTTTTAACCTGGCCAAGTAGAAAACTGGAGTTTCGATTTATTGAGGTAAAGAAGACTATGGAGAAAACATGTTTGTGGGAATTAGGAGTTTATTTGTTTACATATTTAGTTTGAGATGTTCATTAGTCATCCAAGTGGATTGTCATAGGAATTGAATGTATGAAGAGTGACATTGAGGGGAGATGTCACTGCTGGAAAAAAGAGCTGGAAAGTTCAGTGCATAGATGTTATTCAGTGCATATTGGAGGCAATAGGATGAGACTTGCCCGCCCCACCAAAGAAGTGAGTGTAGGTGAAGAAGAAAGGACCAGGGTTTGAGCCCTGGGGCCCTGTAGTGTTTAGAGCTCTGGTGGATGAGGAGGACCCACAAAGGAGAGAGTAAGATAGAGAGCCTAAGAGGTAGGAGGAAAACTAAGGGTGAATAGTGTCTTGGAAGCCAATTAAAGAAAGCACTTAAATGAAAAGAGTCACATAGTACTGATGGATCAAATGAGATGAGGACTAGAATTGACCATTGGCTGCCGCAAGGTAGAGATGTTTGGTGACCTGGACACCAGAGTGGACGAGTAGCCACTTTGGTGAAGAAGTGAGAACCGAAGCCTTACCACACTCGGGAGTACATGGGAGAGAAGCATGTGAGTACAGACAGTTCTGTGGGGGAGTTTTGCTCTAAGGAGGGTAGTGAAAGGGAGCACTAACCAGAGGAAAAGGTAAGTTCAAGGAAGGTACTTTTCTCTCTCTCTCTTTTATTTTTTCTAAAATTCTATTTGATGAGGACACACATATTTTTGTATTTTCTTTAAACTTCTTTTTCTTCCTCTATGAAAAGAACACCCTACAAGGCAAACTGTGGAAAAGGCTGAGAGCCAATGTGCACCTAACATGTCCTCTGTGTAAAACTCTGGCTCTTGACAAAGTCATCACCAGTCTAGAAATAGCAGGCACTTCACAGGGGCTGTAAGGAAAGACTTCACTCACTGCAGCACTTTAGTAAGAATTACCAGGGTGTGTTTTCTCACACATGCACGGGTCATAGTCTTCCAGCTTTGTGTTTCTCTAGGTGCCTAGCATCAGGCCATGTTCTCAGAGGGCTCCAGGGGTGGTTCCTGGTTTCTTGAATGAATAAGAAACTGACCTTTGGGTCATTTCTGCCAGTGCCTCACCAGTCCTCAAGTTAGGCATTTGGTAAAACAATCCAAATAGACCGGACATGGGGTTTAAACATACCCTGGATTTATATCATGTAGAATCTTCTCTTTGGAGAACTTGCATTTTAAAGACTTAATTCTTTTTTTTAAATATATATTTTATTGATTTTTCACAGAGAGGAAGGGAGAGGGATAGAGAGTTAGAAACATCGATGAGAGAGAAACATCGACCAGCTGCCACCTGCACACTCACTACTGGGTATGTGCCTGCAACCAAGGTACATGCCCTTGGCCAGAATCGAACCCAGGACCTTGAGTCTGCAGGCCGACGCTCAATCCACTGAGCCAAACTGGCTAGGGCTAGACTTAATTCTTTACATATACTTTATGATTAATAACAGCCATGCAAGAGAATAGCAAGGGACTTAATCACTTTTTATACTTAATAGAGATTGGGTGGAGTTGCAGGCTGGATGCTGTGCCATCCCTGAGCCTTGGTGCTGGTGTTTAGGAAGAAGAGCCAACATAGGAACCCAAGTTTTCCAAACCACTTTCTGGGCATTCTTTCTACTACTATATCCTATGATTTCCTCTTCCCTCCCCTTCCTTTCCCTTTTCTCACAGTTATGTAACTCTGACAATCTCTATAAGACAATGTCTGTGCACTTGATGGGGATAACTTTATCTGTCTGTCTGTCTATCTATCTATCTATACTAGAGTTCCGGTGCACAAAATTCGTGCACGGAGGGGGTGGAGGAGGTCTCTCAGCCCAGCCTGCACCCTCTCTCAATCTGGGACCCTTCAGGGGATGTCTGACTGTTAGGCCCAATGCATGGCAGTCAGACTGGCCGTCGGACATCCCTCTTGCAATCTGGGACCACTGGCTCCTAACCTCTTGCCTGCCTGCCTGCCTGCCTACTCACCCCTAACCACTCGCCTGCCTGCCTGATCACCCCTAACCGCCTCTGCTTCAGCCCCTGCTGCTGCAGCTTTGTCTGAAAGGACGTCTGGAAGGTCGTTCAGCTATCCAGTCTTATTAGCATATTACGCTTTTATTATTATAGATAAAAGCCTAAGTGACTGAATGACCAGTCGCTATGACATGCACTGACCACCAGGGGACAGATGCTTAATGCAGGAGCTTCCCCCTGGTGGTCAGTGTGCTCCCACAGCCAACCTCCCGCGGCCCCTCCCCCAGCCAACCTTTCACAGCCCTGATCGCCCCGATCGCCGGCCAAGCTGAGGGACCCCACTCATGCACGAATTCATGCACCAGGCCTCTAGTTCAATTCTTATAATAGTAGTAGTATCCCCATTTTGCAGATGAGGATACTAAGGCATAGAGCTGATGCCAATGAAGTAGGGAGGAGAAGGGTCCTCATATTCACGTGGCAGGTGGAGAACCAGCATGGTGATGACTTAGCTGGTTTGGAGTTCACTGGACAACAGTCATACAGTAGCACTTCTTGTGCTATAATGATAAAATTTCAGAACTTGCTCCCTCAGCATGTGCATCATGCAGAAATACCCCTATCTGGGGTTGTCTTTTTGTAGCATCTTGGTTTCCCAGCAAAAAAAAAAAAAAAAAAAATACCCCAACAAAAAGCAGCTTTAAAAAAAACACCAGCATATCGAGTGTAGTATTTACATTGCTATTCCCAAAGCTAAATATAAACTTTAAAACACCTTTTTTACTGAATTGATACAGCAAAGTTACTTTTAATTTTGTGGTTATATTTGAATATTCCTTTTATAACAGGAGGGAGTGAAGTTAATATTTAATAAAGGCAGACATTACAAAATTAAATGGCTTTAAAATTATAACTGTATAGAAATACAATTAACTGCTTTTGTAGTTCTTTTTATTTTTCCCTCGTGGACGTAAGCTATTATTTTAAAACTAGAGGCCCAGTGCACGAAATTTGTACACAGGGTCCCTAGCAGCTGCCAGCTGCTGGCCAGGACCTCCCTCCCTTCCCCCCACCCCTCCCACGGGCCCCGCCCCCTGGTCGAACTCCCGGTGGAGGGACAATTTGCATACCACACTTTTATTATATAGGATTAAGAGGAGTGTGAATAAAAGGCCTGCTGATCTTTCCCAGATAATTTTTGATAGAGGCAGTATTTTGCACTCTACTTAGTCTGTCAGTGGCTTATTTTTAGATTTCTTTTACATCTTTAACTTACGCTTTAACAATTCTAAATTCAGTACAGAGGACACATTTGCAGGGGTTTTCCTTCGGACTAAAGATTGTAGTCTACAGCACCATACAGAGAGCAGGAGCCCTGGAAAGTACACCTTTAGGAACTCATAAGTGTCCTGACATAACCAGGTTGAACCTAATGACCAGAAAACATCGCTTGCCTATCTTTTCGATGCCAGTTTTATCTTGATGGGATTCAGGTGTGACATGCCTGCCTGCTCAGTGCAACACAAGGAAACACTTGCAGTTGCAGGTGTAAGGTGCTGGCCTCTAGGGGTGGCACAGGGGCTAGCGCAGGGGGCCCAGTGTATTGTGAGCACATCACACATCAGCAGATTGGCCTGTTTCTGTTACTTACACAGTGACCATTTGTATTTTAAAATCCTGAAGTTGCAGCACCCATGTAGGCATTAGCTTGGATGCAGCAGTAGCCACTCTGGTTAGAGCATCCAGCATCATCACGTATTGGGTTTCTTCATTGCAATCTGGCTTGAATGCACTGGGCCTCAGTGATGTTTTTCGGGCATGGTGTGGAGTAACTCAGGAGTTTATTTCCCCTGCTCAGCTCCTCAAAGGCATGGCCAGGCCAAGTACAACTTGAATAACCTTCAGGAAAGCTGTGTTGTCCTTCTGTCTGCCGCTGTCTTTGAAAATTGCCTCCAGAGTTAGTGAGCAGGAACAGTTAAGATTTACAAACAATGATGAAGCTTGTCATGCATCTTTCACCATTCATCATCCAGGTGCCGTGCCTGGGCGGTGAAGTGTTCTTCATAAAAACCAGCTCAGTGTGAAATACACCTCGCTGCAATGTTTACTGCTCTGAAGCTCGTCAGAGGCCCTTTATAGTAAATCCAGATTGCGATGTGACATTACAGTATATCATTGCCCAGCGCGGTGGGGTTTACACTGGGAATGCGCGCGGTGCACACCAGATGAGGTGTCCAGATTGAGTTATGTCAGAATTTGGCTGTTATATGGGGATAGCTTTTGTTTTCTGAACACTGAAAGTTAGCTTTATATGTATTTATATTTATATATAGGCATATACTTCCCATCTTGCACATATACATGGGTATACAATATATGCTGAGGTCAGGTTCCAACTGGGCTTCTGCTGTAAAGGATGGTGACCAGCTTTATGTACCTCCCGACTGCTGTTCATTGAAACTGGCATAAATGGAATCTTTTGGGGGAACTAGAGGAGATGGTTATTTCATCATGGAAGTGGGTTTGATTTCACTATGTGTGAAGTGGTCTTGCTTGCCACTCTTTTTTACAAAACCAAGGACCCCTCTCTCCTGGGATTATTGTAGTACACTGGGTGATCCCTTTGATAGGGCAAAGCGAAGAAACCCCATTGGACACATCAGTTGGGGAGGGAGGTCTCTGAAGTCCATTGCTTATTTATTATTTTTTTAGTGGGTGTCAAAATCTTAGTGTTGCCTCTATGTCTTGAAAGATGCTGCTTCTAAGAGATTTATGGTGTTTTAGCTTGAATCTGCAAAATAAAAGAGCACACTGAATTTATTGCATGATCAGGTTTATTTACATTTACCCTAAAAGTGCTAATATTAAAATTATATTTTACTTGTTAAGTATGGCACCTTTATACTTCATCCAAGTCAGCTCCAAACCACTGTTTTAGGATCCTGGGGTAGAAGGCGAAAATAAAAAAATGTAATACGGAGGAAAGCAATACTTTCTCTAAGCATATTCAGCAGTTTTAAGAGTTTCATGTATATTTCTAGAAAAATGGTACAAGAGGCAGTGCTGATCATGTTTGGAACAGTTTCCTGTTTTGGCTGAAACCATTCATAGGTTTCTTGGTGAAAAATTTCTGGGTTATAATTTATCTTTGAACATATTAACTGTATTGTTTAGGTAATTCATAGGTCCAGATATTTCTTTTTTTATATTCTATAAGTTAGCTCCATTAATATAACAGCAAAAAAAAAAAAAATGCACAGCCGCTCAGAATCAAAGTGGGAATTTGTACTTCTCATGCATTTGGTTCAGTTATCCCCTGGTAGCTTTGCCAGCCATAATAGTAACTCTTGAAGTGCTCTGGCAAGACCAGTTCAACTCTCTCTTTCCTGTCACCTCCTCTCCTCCAGCATATATACGGATAGCTCAGTCAATATATGAGTAATAAATTCATTGAGTGCCAATTATGTGTCTTTGGACCTAGCATTATGCCTAGGAGATGAACCATAGCAGAGAGCATGCTGCAGTGATCCCTAAATGTCAGCAGGTCTCGGACACACACATCTTTCTTTCCTGTACACAGAACAGCCTTGCTGCCTAGCCTCTACAGCAGTGGTTCTCAACCTTCTGGCCCTTTAAATACAGTTCCTCATGTTGTGGTGACCCCCAACCATAAAATTATTTTCGTTGCTACTTCATAACTGTAATGTTGCTACTGTTATGAATCGTAATGTAAATATCTGATATACAGGATGGTCTTAGGCGACCCCTGTAAAAGGGTCGTTCGACCCCCAAAGGGGTCGCGACCCATAGGTTGAGAACCGCTGCTCTACAGGGTGGACAAGGGATTAGACACGTCCCCAGCTGTCCTGCTCTCATTCAAGACTTGGTTGAGGTCTTCACCTGAAACCTAAGGGAGAGTTTACTTCTCAGATTAGAGAAAGCAGGATCACAACCAAATGAGATATGGATAGATGACCCAGTTCTTCCTTTCCAGGCATGTTTCGCCTTTGCTCCTTATATGATTATAGAGGTGGGATGGGCTTGATTGATTTGTTTACTCACAACAAATCAGTTTTCAGTTTTATTGATATATAATTCACATACCATAAAATTCACCCCTTTAAAGCATACAGTTGAGTGGTTTTTAATATATTGACAAAGTTGTGCAGCCATCACCCCTACCTAATTCTAGAATATTTCCATCATCCCCTAGGGCCTTGGTCGGCAAACTGTGGTTTGTGAGCCACATTCGGCTCTTTGGCCCCTTGAGTGTGGCTCTTCCTAAGCCTTAGGAGTACCCTAATTAAGTTAATAACAATGTACCTACCTATATAGTTTAAAAAATTGGGCTCACAAAAGAAATTTCAATCGTTGTACTGTTGATATTTGGCTCTGTTGACTAATGAGTTTACCGACCACTGACCTAGGGAGTCCCCATTGCAGTAACTTTTCATTTCTACTTCCCTCCCAGCCCCTGGGAACTACTACTGGACTTTTTGTCTCTATGGATTTGCCTATTCTGGACATTTCATATAAATGGAATCATAGTATGTGGCTTTTTGTATCTGGCTTCTTTCACTTCGCAAAAAGTTTTTGAGGTTCATTCAAGCTGTAACATGTAATAGTGCTTTATTTTTTTAATGGTTTCTTTTGAGTTCAAAAACTTGCAGGGCCCAGAAAAACTATTAAATCATAAGATTCTCAAGGGGAAATATGTGTTTTAGCTCATTTTATTAATCTCCAGGTCTGTGTATCTCTTCCACCCGTCTATTCCTGAGTTATATCCTTTATAACCAATCTATATATATAAAAGCCTAAGCGACCATTATGACCAGACGACCAGCCATATGATGTGCACTGACCACCAGGGGGCAGACGCTCAATGCAGGAACTGCCCCCTGGTGGTCAGGTCAGTGCACTCCCACAGCCAACCTCCCACAGCTGGCCAACCTCCCACGGTCCCTCCCCCTGGCCGGCCCTGATTGGCCCCAATCACTGGTCAGGCCGAGAGACTCCACCCGTGCACAAATTTGTGCACCAGGCCTCTAGTCAGTAATAGTAAATAACTCAGCACATGAATGTCTGTAATGAGTAGAACCCACTATATGAAATGAGAAACATTAGTAAGGACAGTGAGCAAGCCAGATTATGTAATTTTCCTGTTTTATGCTAATACTATTTATATTCCACTAGGGCTATCTAACAAAGTAGCACAGGCTGGGTGGCTTAAAAAAGGAAATGTATTTTCTCACAGTTCTGGAAGTTAGGAGTCTAAGATCAAGGTGCCATCAAGGTTGGTTTCTTGTGAGGCCTCACTCCCTCTTCTCCTTTGGCCTTGTGTGTGTGTGTGTGTGTGTGTGTGTGTGTGTGTGTGTGTGTGGCGGGGGGGAGAGGAGGAGGAGGGAGAGGGGGAGAGGGAGAGAGAGAGATCGTTGTGACCTCTCTTCCTCTTATGAAATCAGTAGTTCTATTTGACAAGGGCCCTACCCTTAAAACCTCATTTAACTGCATTTACCTTCTTAAATGTCCTAACTCTAAATTCGGTTACATTGGAGGCTAGGGCTTCCACATAATAAGTTTTGGGGGACACAGTTCAGTCCATAACATAGAAGGGTTTACTATCTCTACCTGTCTCTTCTTGGTGAGGTTTTTGGTAAATAGGGAAAGGACACTGAGTTTTGGTGGGCCAGTGTGTATAGAATGAATGAAATATCTTTCGTCGTCTAATGTCTTGCATTTGCTGACCACTCACTCACCTCCCAAGCTCTCCGACAAAAGGCAAACTTCCCATGGTTAGCATCCATGAACTAGCTGATGTCCATCACAGTTCAGCCAAATATGAAAAATACTCTATGAAGCAGTTTCACACATCATTTTATTTAATCCTAACAACAATCTTATGAGGCAGTAAGAGGTTTTTTCCTCCTGACACCAATGATTCTGACACAAACTGGGTTTCCTGCAATCCAATTCAGTTCTGACACTAATTATCCGAAGTTAGCTGACTACATAGGTTAAGGGCTTCGATTCACAGGGCTGCCCACTTCAGACACCAGCTGTAAACGGGGTCCCAGGCCACCCGCATTTCTGCCTAGCCCACTACAAACTTGGGGGTTCTTATGATCCCCCCATCAGGTTTGATGATTCGCTAGAGTGACTCACAGAACTCCACAAGCACTTTACTTACTGTTGCTGGTTGATTATAAAGGAATAGGTGTAGGTGGATGGAGGAGACGCACAGGGCAGATATGGAGTGAGGTGGAGAGCTCCCAGCTCTCTCGGGGCAGACAACACTCCAGCACCTTGATGTGTTCACCAGCTCGGAAGCGTCACAGGAACCCTGTCATTAAGGGTTTTTGAGGCTTCATTATGCGAGGCATGATTGATTAAATGGTTGGGCATTGGTGATTAACTCAATCTCTAGCCCTTCTTCTCTCCGTAATATCGGGGGTTGGGTAGGACTGGATGTCTAAGCTTCTAATTAAGGCTGGTTCTTTTTGGTACCAGCCCCCATCCTAAAGCTATCAAGGGGCCCACCAGGAGCCAACTCATCAGAACCAAAGAGGCTCCTGTCACGCTTATTACTCGGGAAATTCTAAGGATTTTAGGAGCTTTGTGCCAGGAGCCAGGGACAAAGATCAAATATCTTTCTGTGAGTCCACAGGTAGGTGGAGCAAAAGTCACTGGCGCTGAGAGCAGCTTTACTCACTGAATAGAGAGACCAGGTGACACAGGTGTAGTGGAGATGGGCGGTCTTCTCTCTCCTGACTTAAAGCTCTCAGGACACTTCTGACTTCATGTTGTCACACCTGTATCAAAACTCGTTATCTGCGCTGCTGTCTTAGACCCTCACCATCTAGTACAGGACTGCTAGTCACATGCAGTTATTTAAATTTAAATCAATTGAAATTAAAAATCTAGTTTTTCTGTCACACTAGCCGCAATTCAAGTGCTCAGTAGCAGCCTCATGTGACTCGTGACTATTGTACTAGAGCAGTGGTTCTCAACCTGGCCCTTTAAATACAGTTCCTCATGTTGTGACCCAACCATAAAATTATTTTCGTTGCTACTTCATAACTGTAATGCTGCTACTGTTATGAATCGTAATGTAAATATCTGATATGCAGGATGGTCTTAGGCGACCCCTGTGAAAGCGTTGTTTGACCGCCAAAGGGGTCGCGACCCACAGGTTGAGAAGCGCAGTACTAGAGAGAGCATAAAAGAACAGTTTGTCCTCAGTTCTGTTGGACAACGCTACCGTGACAGACACCTGACGGCTCTTCTGTTATGGACTTTTATAGTGACAGGAGGGGGAATCACAGGGTTTAAACCTAAGACAGAGGAGTGACAATACCTCCTTTGCCTCCACATTCAAAAAGCACCATTTTAAAAGTTACTTTGTGGAAGCATCAGCCCTTATTCAAAGAGCCTGCCTGGTTGAGGAGGACTTATTTTTGGATGGACTAATTAAGGGTTGATAAACTCAGTCGACCTTTGAATATAACTGTGGTGCACACTTTTTTTTTTTAATAGCAGATGAAACTGAGTGAATACACTAGAATTTGGTTGATCCTCAGTCCAAGAATGGTGGTTCTTGCCCAGGGTGGATCTCTGTTTAGGTCTTTGATCCACTTTGAGTTATTTTTGTTTTCACTGGGAGTTGATTTTGACATATGGAGTAAGGATCCACTTTCATTTTTTCTTGTTTTGCATGAGGATATCCAGTTTCCCCTGCACTATTTATTGAATACACTATCCTTTCCCCTTGGATTGGACTTGGCACCAAGAGGGGAGAGCGGCAGAAAGGCCTTTTCCTCTGATCATCAGAGAACATCAGACAGGGAATGCTGAATCCTCAGCACAAGCCTGTAAAGTTGCCAGTGATGATTCACTGGATCTCTGATGAATAGATTTTTCTCAGTTATTTTTTTCTTTGGTTTACTTGTCTCTCCCTCTGTCTAAACTGTATCTTTTTTCCACTCCTTACAGTTCCAAAATCACAGAGAATAGGGTAACAAGGGAAGGGAATCTTTCCCAAGTCCAGATCACAGTAGAGCAATAAGACTGGCTGATTTTCCATTTTTATTTTGTTGTTGTTGTTAATTCTCACCAGAGGATATATTTTTCACTGCTTTTCAGAAAGGGAGTGAGGGAGGGAGAAACGGAGGGAGAGAGAAACATCGATGTGAAAAAGCCACATTGACCAGTTGCCTCCCACATGCGTCCCAACCAGAGGAAAGAGAGCGAAACTGCAACCCAGGCACGTGCCCCTGAGCAGGAATTGATCCCACAATCCTTCAGTATGGGGGCCTACACCCCAACCCCTGAGCCACACAGCCAGGGCAATCTCCCATTTTTCTGATTGGAAATTTTTTTAATAGGAAGTGACCAGTGTTGATGTTTAAAACTCTCAGTTTTTAAGGGTCATCTAAAGCTGCTTATATGGAAGAGATGGCAGAACCTCTTCCGGCGAGCCCCAGTGGAAAGCCCTGAAATCCTTCTGTGTTCTATAGGCGTATTCCTGAGCAAACAGACTGCTGGAACTAAGAGCAGATAAGCAGAGAGGTTGATGCTAATGCCTGCCTGGCTGGCCGCAGCCTGTAACTGTCAATCACCCCTTAATGTTTACAGAAGCAAAAAGTCAATGTGTAGTTGTTTTAATTTGACACACTCTTGGGTTGAGAGTGTGATCGCTGGAGGGGACATTTAAGTGGCTGTGCTCCTTGTCAGCTCCTCTGAGTCTGACTCCTGCGCTAAGCGCTTTTCTGACGAGCAATAGATTGGGTTAAATACCGGGGGTAATTGCTCACGTCCCCTTACGGGTCTGCAGTGCCTTGTTCTACATTTCCATCAGCACTTGCCTGAGGCGTTGAGGTTTATGCTGCAGAGAGAGTCCGTATGTTCATTTTCATGAATCAATGTCGGTTTTTGAAAAGAGTTGTTACAGTGCTAAGTAGACTGAAATAAATTACACCCCCTTCAGACCATTGAAGTACATCAGTGGTCTTTTAAGTAGAAATGACTTTTGTTTACTTTTGAAACCAAATGTTTGTCTCCAGAAAACAGAGGCAAATGATTTGCTCATTTTTATTTTTTTTTAATCCTGCAAATAGCACCTTGCCACGTTAAACCAGAGAGGAAATTCTGAGTAGTTAGACAGGAAAGTCTCTCCACCCGCCCTCTGCCGGGAGTGACATCCTGAAGTCATTTTGAAGGCTGGAGACACTTTACTGTAATTACAACTCCAGGTCTCAGCTTCTTCTCAAACCCCTGCTCACCAGGTGCCTGCATCCACAGAGCTCCAAAAAGAGAGTGTAGCTCTTGCCCTGGACGTTCCTAAGCAAAGAAACTAAGTGTTGGGACATGTGTATCTTTCATTGAATTGCTTGGCTCTGCTGCTTTAAGAAGGATGTGTGCTACCTGATCCCTATTTACTCTGGTTGTTGAGAGAAAACGGGTGAAATGGCTGCATTCATGCCTTTTGCCAATTCACGTGGTCGGTAGCCTGACCCTTCATGGTTGGGACACAGATTCTGCAGTTTGTGTGGCTCTGTTATGACCCTGTTTCATGTTTAATACTAGTTGAAAGAACTGTTGCCGAAACCGGTTTGGCTCAGTGGATAGAGCGTCAGCCTGCGGACTGAAGGGTTCCGGGTTCGATTCCGGTCAAGGGCATGTACCTGGGTTGCAGGCACATCCCCAGTGGGAGATGTGCAGGAGGCAGCTGATTGATGTTTCTATCTCATCGATGTTTCTAACTCTCTATTTCTCTCCCTTCCTCTCTGTAAAAAATCTATAAAATATTAAAAAAAAAAAAAAAAAAAAAAGAAAGAACTGTTTCATGATTTTTTTTTTTTGGTTGGGCCATTGTCGTCTTCCATTTATCTTTTCCATGGGGCTTGCTAGGCCATCCTGTATAATAAAGAGATAATATGCTAATTAGACCGGACCTCGGAACAATCTTTCGGAACGACCAGTGGGTGGGGCCACAGGGCCATGAGGCAGCCAGGGCTGCGAGGGTTGAGCCCCTTGCACAAATTTCGTGCATCGGGCCTCTAGTGTTAATAATATCTCTCTCAGTGGAACACTAATAATCTTCTATTTTTATTATACTTTTTTTATTATGCTAAATATATATATACATATACATATATATACATATATATATATCATAAAATTTGCCACTGTAACCATTTTAAGTGTAGGATTAGTGCCATTCAGTACATTCTTAATGCTGTGTGACCATCTAAGGTTGCATTAAAGTTCTAAACCCATCATTGTCCTATGAAATGGAGGTGCCAGGTTGTCTACTCCAGCGTGACTTTCTGTCTAACCTGCCTCCCCCCATAGCATTCTAGGGCTACCTCCAGGGTACTAGTCACACCCCATTCATCTTGTACGTGTCCCGCTGCCTAAGAATCCTCTTTGTTTACATGACTGCTGGATCCTGACCTTGCCCCTGCTCGTGCCCTGGATAGTTCAGTGTCTTCCTTTCTGAGGTGACCATGGTGCCTACTCTTTGCCCGGGGAACACTCTCCAGGCCACCAAGGACATTCTTTTAACTGTCTGCCCATTCCTGTTGATCTTAACTCCTAGATTGTACCATATACTGGGAACAATCTTTACTCCCTACTTGGTGCTCCAAACTGCCCTCATTCTTCAAGTCCTCTTCTTTAATTAGCCAGCTTTGAAACTCCTCTATCACAATATTTTCCAAAGTGAGTTATAATAACAGTGTTAATTTTCCCTAGTCCTGTTCTTTTGAAATATGAAACTTTCATGCATATATTAAAAATAGTTAGTCCTATTTTCTGTTATATACACTTTTCTCTTCATTCGTTCCCTGAACATTATCATTTCTTTATTGGCTCTTGATATAGACCACAACTGCCTAAAGAGGGTTTTGCATTATTCTGTGTATAATTCCTAGTTCAAACCTTCATGCAAGCCTATTTTTATCATTATTTTTACAAAAAGCAATGCAAAGTCATTGGGGGGGAAATTCAATAATACAGAAGTATATTTAAACCAGAAGTTTCATAGTGAAGTTTTATGATTTCTTTCATGTAGACATTGCACTTTTTGTGTTCCTTTCCTCCCCAATGTATGTTATGATAATACTAGAGGCCCAGTGCATGAATTTGTGCACAGGTGGGGTTCAACCGGCCTGCCCTGATCGGGGCTGATCCCTGCCCCTGGTGGGGGGCTGGGAGTCGATCGGGGGTGGAGCTGGTGGGGGGAGAGGCCGTGGCTGGTTGGCCAGCCAGCCCCACCCCCTGGTTGAACTCCTGGTCAAACTCTAGGTAGGGGGACAATTTGCATATTAGCCTTATATTATATAGGATACATTAATACCTGCAAGAGTAGACACTATATTTATAGCAGATGTCTTTGGCATTCATTAAAATAACCATGAGATTTTTATCGTTTTACTATAATTAAATGTAGAATTATTCTTGTATTCCTGGAATAAATTTTAACTTGGTCATGAGGCATCATTTCTGTAATATATTGTTGGGTTCAATTTACCTTTATTTATTTAGGGCTTTTGTATTTTTAGCCATAGTGAGCTTTGCCTTTTTTCCTATTTTGTGTTATCTTACCATGTTTTTGTATCATGGTTATACTAAGCTCATAGGATGAAGCTGAAGTCATTCATCTTCTATTTTTCAGAGAAGTTCAAGTGGCACAGGAATAATCATGTCTTTGTGTTTGAATAAAATTGCCCATAAAACCATCTAGGCCTAGGTCCTTTTGCAAATGGGAAGTAAATCTTGATTAACCTTTCTGTTTATTTTATAGAAATCTATTTAATGAGCTCTCTTCCTCATTTGTTTTTGGCAGTTGGTTTTTATTTGAAGAGAAATATCTACTTTTACTTTTATTTTCAAACTTAATGATAAAAATTACAGTGATCTCATAAATTTTTGAAAATACGATACCTGTGGTTATATCCACTTTCTCATGTTTAATGCTTTTCTCTTTATATGCTTATTTTCTTGTGTTCATGGTCAAATTTTCCAAAGATTGGTTTGTTTTATTGGCCATTTCATAGCACTATTGTATGAGTTCATTTGTTCATGTGTAGATATTGGGTGACGTATTTTACATTGTTCTTAAAGAGATTTTTGAAATTCTTTATTTCTACATTTTTCTCTCAGTTCCCACAAAAAAAAGTGAGTGCTTATAGTAATGAAGCCAACTGGCTTAATGAAGTTACTCCCCCAAGGAATGTGGCAAATAATTGCCAGAGCTTGATTTCACACACTGATCTATCCTTAAAGCTTACTCTACCCCCACCCCTTATATTATGTTGCTTGCTGAGGTATAAAGGGTCTATTTCCTACCTTGGGTTCTACTTAGAACTCCAGACAACAAGGACTTGTATGCTGTAGAATGTTGGATAGTAACTCCAAGGAGGAAGAGCGAGGGAAAGGAGAAAAGCCAACATAAAGTTGTGTCATTAGAGTCCCGGCATTAGCTCTGGAACCTTCTGAAGAGCTCCTAGAAAGCATCTTTGAATCATCCACCTGAAGATAATCAATATATATATATTGATTTCAGAGAGGGAGGGAGAGAGAAACATCAATGATGAGAGAGAATCATTGATCGGCTGCCTCCTGCACGCCTCCTACTGGGGATCAAGCCCGTAACCCGGGCATGTGCCCTGACTGGGAATCAAATTGTGACCTGGTTCGTAGGTTGATGCTCAACCACAGAGTCATGCGGGTTGGGCAGGAGAAGCATTTTTCCATGAGTTCCCATTCCCTCACTTCTGAGTTGCACATGTGTGCTTAAAGAAGGCTAGAATCTGTGGCGTCAGAGAAGCCCTGGGGTAAGGAGTAAGTGACCCAAGGTCCAATCTTGATACAGGATGCTGTTACAGGGAGTTGAGTTGAAGCTTGCACAGAGGTGTTGCTAATAGGATGTGAGTCTGGCTCTAGAGGCATCTAGCACAGTATATATGAATATCATTTGCACTCATACATGACAGTGCATTTACCCAACTTTTTTTTCCATGACAGTAACACACATAGCTACCTAACACTTTGGACCTGGATATTAGATAGCATGGATTATTTTTATTTCGTTAAAGTTGAAACTCATTGGGATGGTGGGATATATGGTCCATTGCCGAATGGACTTGTTTTTCATGTGGGAACATCAGCCAAGGGATGGGGAACCAGGATGACTGGTTAAAAGTAAGTCTGTTGTTGCCGTAACCGGTTTGGCTCAGTGGATAGAGCGTCGGCCTGCGGACTGAAGGGTCCCAGGTTCGATTCCGGTCAAGGGCATGTACCTTGGTTGCGGGCACATCCCCAGTAGGGAGTGTGCAGGAGGCAGCTGATCGATGTTTCTCTCATCGATGTTTCTAACTCTCTATCCCTCTCCCTTCCTCTCTGTAAAAAATCAATAAAATATATTAAAAAAAAGTAAGTCTGTTGAAGATTTTCCAGCAGATTCCAATTTATTGATGAAGTACCCCATTCTAGAGAAGATTTGTTTTGGTGAGAAAAGCAGAAAAAGCACCATGCACGGGAAAGAAGCTATTTTTACCGTTTTTAACTAAAATATATCTACTTAAAGAAAAGTTGAATTTAAAGCTATGCGTGCCCCTTCAGAGAATATGTGTTGGCTTTGGACTTAAGCACTGATTCTCGGTCAGATTAATTTATTTTTCTTTGTATTTGAGGCGGGGGCGAAGTACCAGCGCATAATGGTTCAGAGCATTGAGTATGGTGTCTCGCAGACCTGCATTGTCACGTAGTGCCATGTGACCTGGGCCAAGTGTCTTCCTCTCTCTGAATCTTAGTTGTTCCCTCTGTAAGTTAGAGGTGACAGTATGCATTTCACTAGGGTTTGTTTTAAGGTGCAGTAAGTGAAGTAATGTCTGTAAAAGGCTTAGCACTGCATATGGTTAGTGCTTAATAAGTTGTACTTTTATTGGTTTTTGAAGAATTTTATGATCTTAATTGTATGTTTCTGGTTGAGTTGGTGTCTGCCAAAGTTCTTAGAAAGGGTACATTGATGGTGTTCCAGGCAGCACCAATTTCAGGAAAGAAACAGAAGGATTGATTAGCAGGGTTGGACTTCTGTTGTTTCTCCTCTGGTGTCCTCACACAGTAAGTGCACATACTCATGTAGGACCTTTTCTTACTTTTGGTAACCTACTTCCCTCCTGCTTCTTCCTCTTTCTAGAGAAACAATTAGATAAATAACACAGGAAAATAATAATTGATCATATGTCTTAGGTTTGTTGATTATTTGCATTTTAAAAGGACATCAGTGTTTATTCTGAATAAATGAATCTTTAATTGTGAAATGTCAGATATTTTGGTCCTTGGGTGGCAGGCATAGATTCAGGACAATCTCTTATCCCCTAAATCTCATATCACTCTCTTGGGTACATGGAATCAAGCCTGATTCATGCATCTTCATTTTTAAAGTGCTTTAAATTTAGTATCATTCCAAATACTGTATGTATCCCTAGTATAATAACAGGCTCTGTGTCATAAAATAATACTATTCTATAATGTTTCAAATATCATAAACATTACAGAATATTTTTATTACAATTGTCAGTTGCTTGGAAGGTGCATGACTACTTATTAAGTTAACAAGATAATTTAGGGAATGTAGTTGCCCAAACTACACATCACCCAATGACTAAACCTAAGGAATTGTGCAGACATCTCTGTTGGATAAAGACCTGCTGTATTATAACAAATTGGCAATAATAATGAAGTGAAATGCATACTTTATCAACAAGTTAGATCTTTTGCAATGTACCATTTCCAAAAATCAAAATAGTTTTAAGTGGTTCACATTAACACTGTAACTAGATTTTAGTTAATGCTTATCTATACTAATAAAAGGGTAATATGCTAATTAGAGCAGACATCTTCTGGACGTCCATCCAGACAAAGCCACAGTGGCTGCAAGGGCCGAAGGCAGGCAACCATGGTGGCGGCTGCGAGGCCCGGGGCTCAGGCAGCTGTGGGTTCAGGCAGCTGTGAGCCCTGGTGGCTGAAAGACCCGGGGCTCAGGCCTGGCAGCTGTGGCAGCTGGCAGTGGCAACAGCAGGAGGGTGATGGGGGCAGCGCCTTCCCCTGATGGACCTGGCCGCCTCCCGCAGAGGGAGGCCAGACTGCGGCTTAGGCCCGCTTCCTAGGGAGAGCAGGCCTAAGCTGTCAGTAGGACATCCCCTGAGGGCTCCTGGACCTCCTGGACTGTGAGAAGGGCAGGCCAGGCTGAGGGACCCGCCCCCCTCCAGTGCACGAATTTTTGTGCACTGGGCCTCTAGCTCTTTCATAATAGTTTACAGTCAGCCATTTCATACTTCCATCATGATGAAACTTCCTATACAGCTAACTTTTGCTTTATTCATCTAAAAAGTACCTCATAAGTCAGAGATTTGTAAAAGAGCAATTAAAAATAACTTTGGAAACTTTTTTTTCAGAATATGTTTCTGTACATAGAGTTAAAATAACTTTATTTTTGCTTAAATGAACAGAAGAACACTGCGATTTTTATTTTCTCTTTAATTCCTTATGAGGGTTTTTTTTTTTTTTTACCTGTTTTAATCTTGGTGTACATACTGTTTTGTGGACTTTTTCCCCTCAATTTATTTAACAGTTTGCTTCAAGAGCTAAAGATATACTATATGTCATTTCAAACCTTTTGCTATGAAATCACATGCAGGTACGTGTGTCTGTAGAAACACACAGTTTGCTTGGCTTTTTACAAGGTGGACATCTTGTTCCTCAAAAATGCTTTTTTAAAATCAACAGTTAGTCTTAGAGATCTTTCATGTTAGTACATGAGGGTCAGCTTTATCTTTTTAACAGGTAAATAGGATTCCATAGTTTAGATGGATCATAGTTTATTGCTTAATTTCCTTATATATTGACAATCATATTGTGTGAAACAATTGCTGCAGTTTCCTTGTACACATGTTCTGGTGTTTTTCTGGGCAGATGCTGAGAAGGGGCATTTCAAAGAGAGCCTGCTTTAGATTGTATTAAATACTACCAAAGTAACCCCAAGGCTGAGCTTTCCCTGCTTCATTCCTACCAGCAGTGTATGAAAGTACCACTTTCCCTAAACATTTGCTAGCGTGATATCATTGAACATCTACATTTTGTCAGTATGGAGGGTGCCCTTGTTCAGCATCTGGGCAGTGACTTCAACGCCACCTGACCTGGACCATTTCATCCACCACTGTTTTCTTCTCTTCCTGTAAGAAAAGTACAAGACTGGGGTCCCAGGTCACAAGGTAAGGGTCTCCAGCATAGTCCATCTCTGCCTGACAGCCAGCTTGCACTGAATCCCATCAATCTTCACATAAAAACACTAGCTCTTACACAAGCAGAGGTGTTTGTAAAGACCCTAGTGATTGTCATCTCCGGTGGCTGTCTCATTACTAAAGGATCTAGTTTAATGGAAGACAGCCCAAAAAGCAGAAAGGAGAAGGCAACGCTACTGCTTTCTTGATGAAATGTGGGGACAACTGTGTTTCAACTTGGCTAAGAATGTGCTGTCTTCTCTGTAGGAAAGGTTAGGGACGTGTTCTCTCTGTGCTCTGAGGAGGGTGTGTCCAGGTCTGCGAGGTCACACTGGACCATAGTTGAGATTCACACAGAGAGCAGTGACTGACCTGCTAAGGACTAGATTCTAGACTGAGTCAACCAAGACACTGAAGAACCACTAGTGTTAGAAAATGCATCATGCAAAGTTAGCTCATGATCTGATTTCCACCAAGCCATTGTCATGTGACCAGCATTTGATTCTGAGGCAGAGGCTGTACCATGTCACCGGAAGCTACATTTGTTTTTTTGTGGGTTTTTTGGTTTGTTTGTTTGTTTGTTTATTTTTGTTGTGTTGTTAATCCTCACCCAAGGATATTTTTCCATAGATCTTTAGAAAGAGTAGAAGTGGTGTGGGGGAGAGACACAGAGAGAGAAACATAGATGTGAGAGAGACACATCAATTGGTTGCCTCCTGCACATGCCCAACCAGGGCCAGGAATTGAGCCTGCAACTAAGGTATTGCCCTTGACTGGAATTGAACCTGGGACCCTTTAGTCCACGGACTAACACTCTATCCACTGAGCATACTGGCTAGGGCCTGAAGCTACTACTTCTATACAGGAGCACAAAGACGGAGGAATTGATCCTCCTCCCATTTCGCAGTTGAATCCCAATTATTGGAAAGAGCTTAGTCCATTATTGACAGAAAACATTAATGTCTCTATTAGGGAAGAAAAGAGGTTAATTTCTTGCTTCGGAAGTAATCACTTGATGCTAAATTACCCAGCTCTGTTTATACTCAATTAATTCTGACTTTGAGCAGGCACTTAAACCTTTAGAACTTAAAAAAAAATGGAGAAAAAAAATGGAGGTTTGAGAAATTGTAACAATAAGAAATCATAATACACAAAAAAATTTATTTCTGGGAGAGAAGTTGGAAGTCATTGAGCTCTCAACCCCCTCATTTTATAGATGTGGAAACTGAGGCACTAAACATGGCTTGCCTAAGAGACAGGGTGGTCTTAAATACAAACACCATGTGAGCCCATGAGTTTATTATTGTACTATGCACTGTTTCCTGTTGCTCTGGCTTTAGATTTGAGCATTCAGTGGACTCTGTGTTAGCTTCATTGATTGATAGGTTTCTCCTGCTGGTGGCCCTGGCCAGGCACTATGGCATTTCTGTTAGATGTATCAGGATCCCTTGATACTGATGACCGTGAGGTGCTGGAGCCTCCTGGGGTGAATTGGTTCATTTTTCATTGTCTCCATCCCGACTTCATGAAAGGTCACATGAGGTGGAATAGGGTAATTACTTATCTGCTCTGAAAACTCACCTGTATGGATTTGCTCAGAATTTGGCCCTCTTGTGCCTCTTGGGGAACGTGATGCTGAGGGAGACATCCACGCACCCCCTGCTGGCTCCGTCCCTGCTGTCCGCTCTCCTTCCTCTGTCGGATGTGTACTTTGATGGACAGTGCACATCAGCTGGAATTGGATGAAGGGAAAAGCCAAGCTTTTACATTACAGAGGGGCATTATCCCCTTTTCCTCTTTTCTCCCCAGACACAAGGAACTTGGGAAAGATATGATCCCTTAAACACTCTTTTTTGGCACCACAGTGTCTGATAGATAGCTTTCAAATTCCCAGATCCTATTGTTCTGCTCCAGACTCCCCTGCCAGATGTGCAGGAGCCTTGGGAGAAGTCAGCATCCTCTGCATGGCCCCTGGAAGGCCCCCTGTTGCCCCAGGATTCAGTACACCCTGGTTGGTGGAGATACATGATGCTGGGGGGATCTGCCTTGTGACCTGTGACCCCACGCTTGTACTTTTCTATCCTCTTCTGTGCTCTACTGTTCCAGGGCCCACAGGCCTCTGCAGCAAGAAGTTGCTTTTGAAAAGAATGCAGGGTTCTGCCAAGTGACTCTCACTTTATTTTCTGAAACACACAGTCCGATAGGCAGCAAACAGATAACCCTTCGATCCACCAAATCAGATGATGGGTCCCTGAAGTCTCTTCTGCTTGGAAAGTAGATTTTAAAAATGTGGGACTTGGGGTCCCTTGGGTAGCTGCTTTCCTGGATTCATTTTCAGAAGGCAACAAATGCTTGGGCTTGAGAGTTTTCTTTTCCAGCAAGATCACGGCTTTCTGGAGAGGAACTCAGGCAGCAACTCCGTGAATGTGCAGAAGAGCAAGGGTCAAGGCAGGGGACTCCTGGGTGAGGCGAGAGTTGGCAGGGTGAGAAACACCAGCAAACCTACTGTAATGTCCTATGGCCTGATCAGGGTGGACATTCCCAGGTTTGAGTCCTGAGTACATATTCTGACACTCAGCACTTGTGTGACCTTGGATGTTAATCACCCGCTCAGCCTTAATTTTTAAAATCTATCAAATGAGGATATTAATACCATCTCCCCAAAGGGTTTATGTAAAAATAAGTAAAGGACAAGGCCTGGAACATGATAGGGGCTCAATAAATTATAATGATTATTATTAATAATTATACTAATAAATAATGTGGGCTGAGCCTCATTTAACAAGCTTTGCTGACCTAAGTCAGCGCTTGCCAGCTCCTGCCTGAGGCCAGTAGTCTCTTCCTGGGAATTCCTGTTCCATCTCCCAGAGTCCACCAGCCTGCACTCATTACAGAGCAGTTCAGTCGTACAGCCCAAGGGAAGAGCTATTCCTCCAGCAGTGGCTTCTGTTTTCTGTGACTTACTTTCAGCCTTACTTTCTGTCTTTTATATCACTTTTTATTACTGTAAAAATAATACATGTTTATTAGAGCAAATTAAATCCTGTGCTATCTGAGTTTTGACACAGTTCTAAGTACTTTTTAAATAAACAGGGGACCTTGGTTTAGCATCATGAAAAATTTCTCCTTTTAACTATCAAACACATTTGTTAGCTCATTTGTATCTTTTCCCTTTCTCTCACTTTTATCTGGTTTAGTATTAGAACTAGCAGTATTTTTTAACAAAAATAAAAGTTCATTTTACTCAACACTCTGACAAATACTTTGTTAGAATTATGGAACCCCATGGAAACACTAGAGAACATGCGAGTTTCTGATCGTGGAAAATAATTGTCTTGCAATTTCTCTTCTTTAAATACCAGTTTTCTGGTTGGCCATAGCACTGCATTCTAATTAAGATTCTGGAAGGCAAAGTGCAAGGGAAGCTGATTACCAACTTCAGTGTCTCTCACCAGTCAATACTTTGAAAGGCTGTGATTCCATTCTAAGGTGGGGCTGCAGACAGGCATGGACCAGAACCTCACTCAGCAAGAATGCCTCTTTTCTGTAAATTATGAAAACCTGGCGTAGTAAACGTGCAGCTTGAGGATTTACCCACTTAATAGCAGTGCATTCTGTATACTGAGTGGTATATAGGCAAGACCTTGGAAATTTGCTCTGCCCCCAAAGATGACGTCTCTGCAAGGTCTAGAAGCCATTTTTTGGAAATATCAACAAGAGGGTTAGAGCACGAAGCCTGCATTTATTCCTTGGTGAATTAGATTATTGGGCATTTCATCAAGAACCTCAAGCAGTACACTGAAGGAACAGAACTTTCTGGGGTGAGTTGAGGAAAGGGAGGAGGTGTAATTTGGCAGAGAGAAGACGGGAGAGGACGTGGGAATGCTGAACAGAACGCAGGATACCTAAGAACAGGAAAGACGTGCAAGGAGATGCAAAGGCAAGTATAACTGAGGGACAGTGTCACCTTCCTCCTGATTTTGCTTCAGATGGTCCCTGGTGTACATTGGAAGCACTTACTGTTTGCTCCCTTGTTATAGAGACAGGCAAAGGGAAGAACTAGTGTCCCTGGAATACTTGGTATATTTTATTTTTAATTACAACCGTTAGCATTGTTTTTTATTAATGGATGAGGAGTTGAGGTTCAGAGCTGTTAAATTATCACCCACGATCACATCAGCAGTAAGTGGCTCAGCTGGAATCTGGTCCCAGGTGTTCCTGGCAGTTTCCTTGTGAGAACAGAGACATGTTTTATTCACGGCTATATTCCCTTTATATCAACTGTGCTGGGCACAGAACAGATGCTCAATAAATATTTCGCAAATTAAGTAACCACACTGCCTTCTTGTATGCTTAAGAAGAGTTTTAGCTACTTCTTTATTAGGAAATAAATAGGGCCTGGCCAGTGTGGCAGGCTCAATTCCCAGTAGGGGGCATGCAGGAGGCAGCCTATGGATGATGTTACTCTCTCATCAGTGTTTCTATCTCTCCCTCTCCTTCCTCTCTGTCTAAAAAAATCAGTAAAAACATATTTTAAAAAAGAATAGAGGACCAACTGCAGTCATCATGTTCCTGAGAGTATTTAGCTTCCTAAGAGGCCTCTTCCAACACCTTGTGTATAAAATAGAGTGTGCTCTGAAATTTGTGTTTTAAAAATTATGGTGTAATCAGAAAGCCAAACAGTGCGTAAACTTGACAATTTATGCAATGTAAGTAATGTTTCCGATCCCCGGGAAGTTTGCAGATGACTGGAAAGCATTCCCACATGTAAATTGGTCACTTTTGAGATGTTCCCTTCTGAAATTAGCTGATTGCTTAAGCTTTAAGGAGCTGAGGTCACCATTTGTTATTTGTTTGCTCTTTGCTGTAAGTTTTGAGGGCAGCCAATAATGTAGTGACACTGGGCTTGCACTCTTGTTTTCAAATTAAAGATTTAATTACCATCTTCACTGAAGATGAACCAAGTGTGAAAATAACTGATCTGCTTGGAATGTGGGATTGAGGAGGAGTGTGTGGGTTGGAGTCAGTGCCTGGACATTTAAATACTTTCAACAGTAGCATTAACGGTGAAATCAATCATATTGTGACCAAATCCTGGCCTGTTGGGTAGTCAGAGTTAATGAAATTTATTTCACCTTGTTTATCATTTTTTCAGAGCTGAAGGGTTTTTCCTTTGTAGTTATTCTGATAGACTATAGGCTTAAATCTCCAAGATTTCTAAGGTTTGAAAGACACACATTTTTGAAATGTTTGGAGACCTGCTTTGTAAACTAGTACATGGTCATTTTGTGTTGATGTTCCAGGTGTGCTTGTGAAGAATGTGGCTTCACTCATTGTTGGGGCTGGAGTTCTGTATATGTCTGTGGAATCAAGCTTACTCACATCTCCAGTCAATCAGCAATCAATGAGTCAATCAATGATAAAAGCAGTCTCTCCAAAACCTAGCTGATAACACCACGTTACCTAGTTTTTGAAAGTTAATAGTTTTAATGAGCTTTTTTTACCATGGAGAGAGAAAAAGTCTGTATATCTTTCAGTCTTCCAGCATGTTGTTCTTACATTTCTGTTACTGTCCAGAGTGAAGGGATATTTGTCCAAAGACTGGGTGTGAGAATGAATTCATGTCTAATTAACTTGCCATCATTGAAAAATGATCTGTTAAACAAAAATGAGTTTTCCAAATGACTGATAATTTCTCCTGAAATTGCCAAAGTTTCCTGCTCCCAGCCTTTGATGACAGGATGTTTATAAAATAGACTAGAGGCCCGGTGCACAAAATTCGTGCATGGGGCGGGGCAGGGTGTCCCTCAGCCTGGCCTGTGCCCTCTCGCAATCTGGGACCCCTCAGGTAGGGTCTCTAGGCCTGGCCAGCAATCAAGGCCTATAGGGGCTTTCCTTTCCCAGCTGCTGGCAGTTGGCCCACCCCCGCCGCTGCCACTGCTTGCCATCTGTGCGGTGCTGTCTCCCCTCCCCCACCACCGGTCACCTCCCTCTGTGGGCGACAGGTGTGGGGTGCGATCGCTTGGCTGGCCTGGGCCTCCCTCTGCGGGGGGTTCGCTGGCCAACCCTGCACACTCGCCACAGCATCACTGGCCGGTGGCCTGGGCCTCCCTCTGTGGGGTGATCATGGGGCAATGGTGGTGGGGGGGACCAACCAATCGCATCGCACCCCCTTGGCTGACCTGCCAGTACATGTCATAGTGTGGGTTGTTCTGCTGTTCGGCAGATTTGCATATTACACTTTTATTATTATAGATTTTCTTCTTTCTTGCCTTCAGGATGCTGAACCTTTCTTGAGATTCAGGTTCATTGTCACATCTGTACTCCTATACTGGTTCCCCAGCTGCTTTTTAGTTTCCTTGCCCCTTCCTTGATGTGCGACTGGCTGCTGTCACTCCTCTCTTGTTATGATAGCTGCTTCTGCACCATCTTTTCCTGCATGCTTACCCAGTGTGCTGCTCATGAACAGAGGTTTCTAGGAAACAGATCATCTGGCTTTGACCAGTGAGACTTACGTTTCATTCATTCATCAACTACTACGTGTTGAATGTTTACCAGGGGTAACACTTTTAACTAGTGGCCACCCAAGGGCATCAAAGACAAATAGGACGTGGATCCTATTCTGTTCTGTAGGGGAGCTGTTCTATAATGGAAGATGATAGGAAGGTGACAGTGATAGTGCCACAAGAAAGGGTACAGGCAAAATACCCTGGGCATTAGAGGAGGGGGGAGTTGGCTTTTGAACTAGGTTTTGACCTGTGGAGATTGGGGAGACTGGGACCAACATGAGTTCAGTGTCAGAGTCAGGGGATCTAGGTCTGAACTAGAATGAAGAGCAGGAGTGAGTCAGGAACATGGTTTAAGGGCAGGGGAGAACTGGGAAGTCAGGGTGCTTTAAATGCCAGGCCAGCGAGTTTGGATTTTTTTCAGAAGCCACCAAAGCTGTTTATTTATGAAAAATGCCTTGTTAGAGACATGCTTCTGGGAGGTAAGAATGGGTACTTCATGGGTAAAGTGAAGTAGGGAGAAGACTGGATAGAGCAACAACATGCTAGCAGATTAAGAATGAGATAATGAAGGTGGGAAGTCAGACTAGGCTGTGGTGGGATAGGTAACTGGGAAGGAGAGATGTGTGGAAGAGCTCTGTGGAGTCACAAGAGCAGGACTTGGCAGCTGCTTAGATGTGGGAGGGAGGTGGGGATGGGTCTAAGATAATGCCCGAGGCTCAGAGCCTGAGCAAGCAGGGGAAGTGGGCATGCTCAGGACCCGAGAGAGGAGGGACCATCGGGTTTATTGTTGGAGGAGGAGATGGTGGGCTCATTTTTAAATACTGTGAGTTTTACATTGCAAGAGGTTCAACCAGGTGGGAATGTCCAGCAGATATTTAAAATACTGAAGTAGTTCTCAGGACAAGAGATATAAATTGCGAAGTCATTTGCAAAGAGATGGCATTTAAAGCTTGTATGACAAGGGAGGATGGCATTGAGCAATTTGGAGAAAGTCTATACTTAGGATGTGTTTGAAGAAGAGATGGTCAGAGCAAGGGAGAAGTCCTGGAAGGAAGAGGACCTGGTCAGGTGTCCAGTGCTCCAGAGGGAAGGAGGAAATGTTAGAACAGGCCATTGGCTTTGGTGATCAGCAGGTTATGGGTGACCTTGAGAAAACTCCTGGAATAAGACAGCCACCAGCATAATCTACTGAGTGGGCAATGAGGCTGACTCTTCATTTAAATTTGGTAGTAATAAAATAAAGACAGAATAATAGGTCAGGGTTGGCGAAGAGTGGGAAGAAATAGAGGAGGGGATCATAGAAAAGGATCAAAAACTAAGTCCCATATCTCACACCCATTAGGATGGCTATTAATTAAAAACAACAACAGAAAAGTGTTGTTGAAGCTGTGGAGAAGTTGGAGTCCTTGTGCATTGCTGGTAGGAATGTAAAATGGTGTTGCTGAATTAGAAAACTATCTAGTTTCCTCAAAAACTTAAAAATAAAATTATTATATAATTCAGAAATTCCACTTCTGGGTTTATACCCCTTCCCCCCCAAAAAATTGAAAGCAGGAACTCAAATAGTTATTTGAATACCATTGTTCATACCAGCAGTGTTCACAATAGCCAAAGGGTGGACATGAACCATATGTTCATTGATAAATGAGTGGGAAAGCAGAAAACTGCTTTCCCATAAAAAGGAAAGAAATTCTGCCAGAGCTACAACCTGGATGAACCTTGAAGACAGTATGTTAAGTGTAATAAGTCAGTCATAACAAGACCAATACTCTGTGATTCTACTTATATGAGGTACCTAGAGCAGTTAAATTCACTGAGAAAGTAGAAGGGTAGTTACCAGGGACTGGGGGAGGAGGAAATGTGGAATTATTGTTTAATAGGTACAGAGTTTCACTTTGGGAAGAGGGAGAAGTTCTAGAGATGGCAGGAGGTGGTGCTTGTACAACATTGTGAATGTACTTAATACCCCTGAACTTTACATTTAAAATGGTTATAATGGTACATTTAATGTTACATATATTTTACCACAATTTAAAAAAACACAGAAAACTAAATTCTGAAAGGAAACCACTTTTTTACTAGTGGGAGCAACAATTAAAAATTTGTCTCATGCTTTGGTAAATACCTGCCAATATTATTATTATTTTTTTAAATATTTTTTTTATTGTTGACAGTATAGTTCCCCCTCCTCATGTTCCCCTCCACCCACCTCCACCAAGGCCTTCACCACACTATTGTCTGTGTCCATGGGCTATGCATATCCTATATAATAAAAGCCTAATATGCTGTGTCCAGTTGACCAGTCAGCCGTTCAACCAATCAAAGCGTAATATGCGAATGATATGCTAAGGCCACTCAACCACTCGCTATGATGTGCACTGACCACCAGGGGATAGATGCTCTAACCAGTAGGTTAGCTTGCTGCTGGGGTCCAGCCGATCAGGACTGAGTGAGACAGGCTGGACATGCCCTGGAGCCCTCCCGTGGTCCCTCCCCAGCTAGCCAACCTCCCACGTCTCTCCCCGGCCCAAATTGTGCACGGTCCCTCGGCCTAGCCTGTGCTCTCTCGCAATCCTGGATCCTTAGGGAGATGTTGGAGAGCCAGTTTCGGCCCTATCCCACAGGCCAGGCTGAGGGACACTACTGGTGCACGAATTCGTGCATCAGGCCTCTAGTATGTATATAAGTGCTTTGGTTAATCTCTCCCCATCCCTCCCCCTTCCCCTCCGAGATCTGTCAGTCTCTTCCAAGCATCCATGCCTCTGGCCCTGTTTTGTTCATCGATTTATTTTGTTCATTAGATTCCACATATACTTGACTTGAGTCCTCATTTACAATGCAGAGTCCCCAAGGAACCTGGTTCTGCACGCTCAGTAAGAGCAGGCTGAGACCCTTGTTCCACCTCTGGTCCCAGCGTGTGTTTGATGCAGCTTTTCTCTTTGCCTTGGCTCCCATGCTCTGTATAGAGCCTCTGAGTAGTAAATACAGATGGAATTAAATAAAACCCTTGCACTTTAAAACCCTCAAAACTGGTTTAGACTGGAGACTCTCTTTGCCATGTGTGGCTCAGCCCTGTCTTGCTGCAGCATGTCTTGTGACAATTAAATTCCATGGTCATTCTCACTCTCTCATCCATTATTAAGCACCTACTTGTGTACACTGCACTGTGCTAGACAGTGCATGGTAGATATTCTCAGTTTAATTTCAGTTTGCCAGATGTTTGTCTTTTACCTTGTAGATTTTCTATTTCTGCCATGCGGTGGTTCTCCTGGCTTTTAGTCCCAGCCTGGTTCAGCCAAGTCTTGCCTCTTGGCCAGTCTCAAGAAGTGTCATGTGTAGCTGAGGTCCTGTGTGTGGTGCTGTAAAAAGCACAGAGTAACAGACTCAGGTTTCAGTTTGGAATTCATCTTAACTTTTTAAAAAAATTCTTTATTGTTGAAAGTACTACATATGTCTCCTCTTCCCCCCATTGACCTCTCCCTGCCCGATCACACCCCCTACTCCCCGCCTCACATGTCCCCCCCCCCTATTGTCTGTGTCCATTGTTCATGATCATATGCATGGACACAAGGTTGATCTCTTACCCCCCCGCACCTCCCCTGCCTTCCCTCTGAGGTTTGACGGTCTATCTTAACGTTGTCTCTTGTATGTAAAGAAAGGGATAGAGTAAAAGTCACCTTTCCCTGAACATCAGAACTGAAACTTAAACATTCAGGGATATTTGAGTTGTGTGTCACTAAAAACCTTTTTTTTTCTTTCCTAACCAATGTTTTCATAAAAAATGTTATCAATTTCTTGGTTCTGTCTTAGACAGTGGAGTACAGATAGTAACTCACTCTTCTTCCCTAGAGAAGGGCCCGGGGAAGGGGACAAACATGACTGACAAGTGTAGAGTCTTCAAGTTTACAAATTGTTTTGTCATATATCATCTCCTTGACCCTAAAAGTCAGCTGTGTGAGATATATGATTATTCTCCTCCTCTTACAATGGAAGAAACTGAGACTCAGAGGTGTTTATGAGGTGCTAGTGTATGATGACAGACCTTGTGGTCTTTCCACACCACCTGCTGCTGTTCAGAACTGGGCTAGCCCCAGAGAAGCAGAACCCTGCCCGGAGCAGGACCCCCTCAGCCCACATGCTGTCATCAATGCACTTACCTGATGGGAAACCTGTCTGCCGCCCCAGAGGAGAGGCCAGAGCAGGAGCAGCAGCTGCTTTCTTTCTACTGCTCCTCAAACACTGCAGAGCAGTGAAGTGGGCGGGATCAGGGGGAGGTGAGGACAGCAGAGAGGACAGAGGCTGGGAAGTGAGGCAAGACTAGGGCCTGTTTCTGACAAGCATCCAGTGCCGAGGAGCAGCACTTGCCAGGCCGCGCGTGTGGGTGACCAGATGGTAAAGTTGTGCAGGATTGTTGGCTTCTCAGCTGCACCGGGCTTAGGGGGGCCCCAACACTTGGCATAGAACTATCTTCAGTGCTTACTCTATCCCCATATTACAGATGAGGAAAAGAAGGCAGGAGAGGGTAAGGGATTTGTCCAAGGCCTTCAGACAGTAAGAGATAATTGTTTCCAAAGCCCACACCCCTCCTCCTAGCTCTGCTCTGTTGTATTTTCCCAGAACTTCTGATACACCAGCAAGCCTCAGTCAGTCAGGAACCATGAGATTGGGATCCATGAGACTCTGATCCTTTGGAAAATTGAAGCCCATGCCCAAGTACTTCCCAAGCTCCCAACTTTTAAGACAGACTTAGGCTCAAAAATGAGATTCTTCCTGCTTCCAGATTCTGCTGCTGTTTGAAGAGATAGTTTGCATGATCACTGGATAACACTTTTTATATGGTTTATAAAGCATGTCCACAGACATTCTGCTGTTGGATTTTGATTTGACACCTGCCATCTTATCACCCTCCCCCCTCAAAAAGTAAAAAGGCAGAGTGTAATGAAGGAAGAGTAGTTTTGCCTTCTGGGTGACACTCAGAATGAAGGAAGCATGCTTTCCTGGGTCCTGGTGTTCAGAAAGTTCTGTGTGGCCTGGAATGAGTAGACCTTGTACTGAATCCCGATTGGGTTCTGGCACCTTCAAGAGCAAGAGTCACGTAACTTTAAGACATTGAGACTTAGACTGGACAGACGCAGCAAGGAAGCTAGTGTGCACTCAGTCATCATCACAATGACCTGCTATGTTAGCCTCATTTCACGGGGGGGAAACTGAGGGTCAGGATGCTTACGTCCCTCACCCATAGTAGAAGGGAATTCTTCACAGAGTGCCCTGTGGCTGTTTCACCAAAGAGGTAAAAGGAGCAGAGTTAGAGTGAGGATGTACCTCAGGATGTTGTTAGCAAAGAGAAGTAAAGGCCACACTATGTTTAGGTTTTGAGATGGAGTCCGTTTTCATTAAAACACAGTGAACAAGAGTCTTTGAATGTTTGATCGTGTGTATTATCAGATACTTCCTCCTGGATGAGACAAGTCAGTTGAGCAAACAATAGTGAGTTAACCCCTCATATGCAACCTTGCTCCCTTTGGAAAGGGTTCAGGAAGAAATAAGTCGGTGAGAACAAAGTTCCACCACTGGCGGTGAGGGCGCAGCCAGGGGCATCACCATGGCGGGCCAGAGGTGTTTGGGGAGGTGAGAGCTAAGGAGGTTCATTGAGAGTGTGAGTCCCTGTCAGGGTGGAGTGCTGTCGGACACACTGCTCGTTTGTGGGTTTTCTTTGAGACTCCAGTTGGTTTTGGTGACCTCTCTCCTCCTCCCCCATGAGATAAGGAAGGAATTTGGGGCTCTGGCAGCTGCCATGCTGTCGTCCAGAAGAGTCTGTTGTGCAGGGGTCGGGATGGGGTGGAGGAGGAATGTCTGGCCCAAGATGATTCTGCCTGGGTCCCGGGTGCAGTGGAAGACTGAATGGAGCCCCTCTGTCGTTCCATTGTTTGTGTACTACATTATAATAACAAACAAAAAGATTCTTCCCTTTGTGTTGAACTCTGTCCGGGTAAGGGAGTAGGTCTAGGTGCATCATCCCCTAGTTTCTCCAGCAGTAGGAAAGCTGGTCTGTAGCAATGGCCGGGCCAGGCTGTGATCCAGTCCTCAGACTCTCCCATGTGCTACAGAAGGACGCTTGAGAGACTTCTGTTTATTTTGAGAATTGAGAAGTTGTTCTTAGTGCAGGGGGTCAAAAGAGTTTTTTAAGAAAAATGTACTAGCATTATTTTGTGAATTGTGCATGCATGTTATACGAGAAATTTAGAGGGAAAGAGTTATTGTTGCTACTGCATAAGTATGTGCTTTCTAAGTTCACTTCATTTTTAAAAATGGTAATTCCCAGTGTTTACAAGGTTATGATAGTTATATCAAGGAAGAAGCACTGATAATGTACGTATTCCATTTACAGGAACTCTCACGGCTTGGCCACTTCTCCATACAATATGCAAAGTGCAGAGCTGGCCCCTCTGGACATTAGTTACTAAGATAAAATCGATGTTAGATTTTAGAACTGACAATTAAGATATATTTTCAGGAAAGCTTACCTCACTCCTCTTTAATTACACTTACGTGGAAAAAACATTTAATTGTTTCAAAGATTATTTTTTTTAGTAGATAAATAGTAAATGGGGAAGAAAAAACGGGCTATTTTTTCTGAGCCTGTGGTTTCTAATTACATCAGTTACAGCTTAGCCTTCCTCTTAACTAGAATGCAGGCATGAACTGGAAAAGAATGAGCTAATCCATGATAGATCAGGTTGAATAAAGATCTCCATTCATATCTTTAGCTTTTATCCCTTGTTCTGAGTGCCAAGAATTAATGCTGTTTGAAAGTGCAAACTGAACCTGCCAAGCTTTGGACAGCTAAGATAATCCTAATTATTTTGAATGTTAGTGAGAAGGGCCACAGTTCCACTCTGGAAAAGAGTTCTGTTGTGAAACATTAAATATCTGCTAAGTGGTATTGATTGGACATGATTTTATTTCCAAACACTATGGTTATCATGAAGCAGAAGAATTTGTTGTTTGAGAAATATTCATCAGCTTTTCATCAGACTCTTAGGCCTGTAAACTAGGAAGCTAAAGAGGCCAGCATTTTTTTTTTTCCGTCTGCATCTAAGTGAAGGGTTGCTAGCAATTGAAAAATGCCACTTGTATTTTTATTTTTAAATGGTTTCTTAGTGAGAGTTTAATAGTATATAGAAGGAGAAATTTTCTTCCTCAAGCATGAGTATCCGGTTTTCTCACATCACTGGAAGAGAATTATTCGTTCCAGTCCATTGACTTCCAACAGATCATTCAAGTTAAAAGTCAGGGGTCTTTGCAATGTCAAAAGATTTAGCAGCTAGAGTGGTTTTTGTTTTGTTTTTCAGAGGGGTGGGGTTTTGGGCAGTACATATTACTTTCCAAAAAGAATACTGATGGTTTAGATGGTATCACTGAAATCATCTTAAGGTTCCCTCCCTGCCTCCCCCAACATTCTTGATAAGAGTGGTTATGTGTAAGTTTTTGTTTGTTTTTAAAATAATAATAAATACCCTTTAGCTTCTGTAGACAAATAGGCTACTTGAGAGAAAACAGATACTGGGCTTGCTGGTTCAAACAGGGGTCACCCTCAGAGGTTTACCACTTTCATTGTAATGTGAAAAGATCAGATGGGCAGGTTTCCCTTTTTCTTCCTGTTCAGTCTCTACTTCTGCCTCCAGAAGTCATTTCTTCCATTTCTGTAAATACTGGGAGCCTGTTGATGATTACAGGGTGGCGTAATCCTGAATTGTGGATTGCCTGTGAATGCTTCCTGACCCCAACCCAAGAGCAGCTACCCTCAGCCCCACCCCCCACCCCAGCACCACAGCAAAGCACAACATCTTTACTGATGCAAATAGCGGTGTGCTGAGCATCTATGGGCCAATTATTCTTTCTTTCTTAGGGCTTATTCCCCAAAGTGGAATTAACAGGTCAGAGGGTATGAACAGTTTTATGGTTCTTATTACATGTCACTAGGTTGCTGTCCAGAAAGATTGAACCAATTTCTAGTGCTACCAACAACAGCCCTTTCCTAAACAGTCCCACTGACGCTAGACATTACCATTTAAAAAATAATAATTAAGAGAAAACTTTAGAGCTGAAATGAGCCTTGTTCCGGGCTCATTAGAATCAACTTATAAAGAAAAAGGGATAATTTTGACTTTTGAATTTTTAATTGGCATAAAATTATTTACAATGATCAATTATTTCTCTTCCACCAACACAGTTTAATGAAGCTGCATTCAAATGGAGAGAGTATCTTTAAGGATGGTAGTAAAATAGACTTTGGACTTTAGTTACTAAGATAAACAGTTACAAAATCTTTAATGCACTTGGATCTACTTTTATGAGGTGTTACCAAAATGAGTTGAACAGATACTATCCCTAATTTTAACAGCCCATTATTCAAAGACAATGCTACGCCTTGAACAGAGTAAAATAACATGGATTTAAATTTTGAATGGGGAAATGCTTTTAAAAATAGTTGTGTTTCAAGACAGGTTGAGTTCATTCATTTGCATCTTCTCCGTAGTGCAATCATGCATTAAGTTTGCTTAGAGCCTCCCTAGTCTATGCAGGTGACAACACTCTGCATATTTTTGTAGCCCCAAGTCATAGAAATACTTCCCAAGAAAATATCCACAAGGCAAGTGAGAGCAAAAGGGGGTCTAGGCCCAAATTCCTTTCCTTTGCAGAATTCCTACCCCACCTCTCTTTTGTAGGCCCAAATCCCCTAAATGGGGAGTGGGAGGTGTGCGACTGGGGTGAGGGGTAGGAATTCTAGGTCAGCCGCTAACTGAAGGCAAAGGCAGGCCTGGGGCTCCACTTATCTATTCCTTATAACCTCTGCATTAGTCTGGTAAGGGTCAGTCGGTTGCCTCTTTAAACTCACACAGAGATTAGGAAGGTTCAGTTGCCAGTGATTAAAGGGTACACAAGAGTGGGATGGTGCAGGGATGAGAGCAAGCCAGAGGGTCAGGCTGTCCAGTGCCACACTGCCCTTGGCAGCTTCCACAGGGCCCCTTACGTAAAATGGAGAGGATACCTCAATAAAGTGTGTGGCATACAGGAAGCAGTCAGGAAATGTTCATCCCCTTCCCATTGCTT